>NC_139763.1:67803799-69275882 GCF_965231275.1 Zosterops lateralis | reverse complement strand
TTCTAGAAACATACTGATATCCTCAGGCTTATCCATTTGTAACGTCCGTTGTCAATGTCTATAACTGTTTTCTTGTCAGTTTTTAATTTTGCCTCCTTCTGGCCCGTTCCTCTGGTTTGCCTTTGTGACATCTGGTCCAGCTGATAATCCGTGATCAGGAAGAAGCTCTTCAAAGGGTTATGAGACACTGAAGGAGGGCATCAGAAGCTGGAAGTGCTCAAGGCTGGCTGGGATGGGGCCCTGAGCCACCTGATCTAGCGTCGTGGAGAGTTTGGAATTGATTTTTAAGGACCTTTCTGAGCCAAACCACTCTATGTTCCTGTCATCATATTCCTTGGGTTCCTATCTTTTCTTCCAATCTTTCCTTCATGTCCTGTCCAATATTAAACCGCTCTCAAACCCAGTATACCATTCACCTCCCAGTATACCCTACCCTAACTGGAGACTTCTTGAATGGACAAAAAACACTGTAGAAAGTGTGGATATTTTGCAGCTTTGCCACGGTTGGACAGCTGGAACAAAGGGGTTCATCTTGTTCACTTGTATGCCCTCCATGAAAGCAGGGATTATCGCATGGAAACATATGCTGCTTAAGAGCCAGTTTCCTCATTGCTTTTTTTTCTCTTTGGCAAATACTGTGTTTAGTGAGTTAGCTCTGGTATTATCTGCAGGAATAGGAGTTATTTCCATTAGGACTAAAGATTGGCTCACTAGAATCTTTTTCTCACCTTTGAACTATATGTTTGCCACACTGTAAGCAATGTCACGTAAGGAATACTACAGGTGCCTTTCTTCCTTCTCCCCCTCCCTCCCTCCCTGTCCTAAACAGCTGTAAAGACAGACTCCATCTGAGATTGTCAGAGAGGACTGCCAGACTCACTAGCTGGACCGATGTATATACTATCAATGGATCAGTCAAGGCTACTGACCCACCCAGATTTAAAAAAAGGAAACTATAATTCATGAAGATAACATTTTATTTTCTAATTCTGCAAAACAGTTTCTTTCTGTTTATTGACAGGTATGACAACTTAATATAGATTCATAGGAGGTGATAAACCCTTCATTGCGTTTCTGTAATTATTTAAAAGTTGCTTTGCTCACTTTCAGACTAGGGAGATACTCCTTACAAAACCTATGCTGAAACGAAACCAAAGGCTTTGTTGGAACTTGAATCCATTTAACGGTGTATACATATATAGCTATAGTGGTTTTGGTGCTATCTATGTTACTGGAAATTACATTTTTAACTGATAAAGCTTCCTATCAGAGAGAAGGTTCTAAAGAAAGTGGAGTGAAAAAGCATATTTTCTGTTAGAGTAGTTAATACAGACTAAGTAAAAAGATCAAGTGGATCTCTTTCAAGCACCTTGAGCTAGAAGTGATTAAAGAACGAGACCCCTCTCCCCAGTTTACACTGGTGAAGGCAGGATTGTGTTGATTCATTTTCTGAGTGAAAAATGAGGGTAATATATAGGAACAGAATTTAATTATTTGTGAGATAGACTAAAGTACTTCATAAAAAGGAGAGATTCTCCATGAGAGAAGGGAACTGATTGCTTTCCAGCCACAGAAAATCGGTAGTGGTATTGAAAACATTATAAGAATCTCAACTCACACTCCTAGGAATTTACTAGTTCTTTATGTAGCTGTGGTGAGGGTGGTTGGAATGCTACATAACAGCCATTGAAACTTTTAAAATTGGGATTTTGAAGCCCAGACACATTTACTGGATCAAGAGTTCAGACAGGCCGCTGACTAAACCAATGCACATTATTTAATTGATTCCCTATTTAGCTGAGCACTTCGATGGAAAATTTCTCCTTATCTTTTTGTATGGTGAAACCATGTTCAGACTTATTAACCATATTCAAATTAAAAAGTCTGTAGTCCTTCATAACATTTCCCATATTTAATCATAAATGGTTTTCTAGGAGAAAAGAGTAGTTTTTTTCCTACAAGCCAGACCAGAAACAAATCAAAGGAAGCTGAATTTATACATCTTTAAAGACAGAACATTTTGTGTTGTAGCTGGTGTTTTTTTACTGTAACTGTGTTCAAAACTGGGCTGGGCACCCTGAGGCAAGCAGAAGAAAGAAATTTCATGAGTTGATACTTTAGCTGATAGTCTCTAAGAGGCCAAATAAATTTTACACTATTTGTGAAGTCTTGATACCAGCCTGAATTAAGAAAAGGGCTTATTTGCAGACTTGTAAAGTCCTTTCTCATGAGGAGATAAATGATGCTTCTTGTGTGCATATAAATTCTAAGTATCTATTTGAAATGAAGAAAAAGCTCACCTATCAGTGTTTGCTGAATAACGTCTCCTTTTTCATGAATGATATGTGCAAACCACCATTATGATCAGATGTTGTTAAAATTTTGGAGTTTTTTTAAGACCAGCTTCCATTGATTCTCAAAAATTGTAAGGATTTGTAGTAGATCTTACCTTTATTTTACAGATGCATAATGGTAAATTTTAATATCAATATATTTATATTAAAATTTAGTATTTTTAATCCTAATTTTTATAGAAATTCAGAGTATTGAGCTACTTGCTATGTTATTCAGGAGTGGCAAATACCTGATAAAGGATTTTTTTTTTCTTTGTTCCTGCTGTTCTCTTGTCTACAATTTGAGCAACATATGAATGAAAGACAGGAAGGCACTTCAAGATATTATCTAACAGAAGCCCAGGCAGTAATTCTGGATCACTACAGTCACTGTCAGAGACGTTTGACTTATCTGGGCCTTAAAAATGTCTTGTAAAGAAGATTGAGATTGGCTCTACCAGTAGTACTTCAGTACCCTTTCCATCATATAGTTTTTTCCTGTAGTTTTCCATAAGCCTTCTCTACTATCTGTCATCAGAACACAGGTGTTGTCAGCCTGTGCTCAGAAAAAGTATGGGTTGACTCCTCATGCTCCAATATCTCTTTGAAAACAGTATGAGCACGGGAATGAGATTTTCAGCCAGAACAATAGAGTTCATATCCAGATAGCCTTATGAGGGATTCACCTGTCTAAGCATATCTGTCTAGTATCATTATTGATACCCTAATAGTTCTCAGGCACCTGCAGACATCTGAAAGATAAAACACAGACCTTGGGGAAGACCTGTGGCTTTCTTGGTGGCAGCTAGAGACCAGATGGGATGCAATAAGGTGCACAAAATGTATAAGAAATCAATTTTTTGAGAACTGAGTCTTGCCTAAAATATCTAAAAATATCTCCCTGTGGGGCTGGGAATCCAGTTTAATGGAGCTTAGAGATGTGTCTGTCACGAGGCTGGTCTACGCTGGGTGCATTGGTGATCTCCACTAATTATAGTGCACATCTACATGCTGAGGTCACATGTAGGTACAACTATTGAATTCTGTGTGATTGTACTGAATTGAACTGGAAAGCCAATATTTAGAACCCGATGAAAGGGCTTTCATAGGCTCTGCCTATGAGAGATTATGAACATGGATGTATGTTTTCTGAGAAAAAACACATAATACCAATAGAAATCACAACTATTCCAATGAAGTTTTTTGTCCATCATCTGACATAAGAGATGTAAGTTTAAATGATTGCTACAAATCACCTGAAATGAAAAACATTGAGGTGAAAATAATATCCCTAAAGCCCGGTCTGTATGTGCTACTGAACAACTGGTGCCTAAAGAAAAAATTGAATTATACAAAATAACAGGTTATTTTGTCTTGACTATGGTAACTGTTACAAAACTGCTCTAATAATATTACAACAATCCTCTCCTACTCTCCTGAGCAAATGTAATTGTCATTTCAAGGTAGAAGAGATACCTACTGTAATAAGCAGGTGCTTATTTTGTGTCTTCTACAGTAAGAGAGTCCTGTTTTTCAGGAGAAAAAAATCCGGAGGGGAAAAAAAGAAAGAATAAAAAAACCCAGAACAAAACAAAAAAAACCCCAAACCAAATCAAACCAAACCCCCCAAATAAACAAACAAAACACCCCGCCTTCCCCCAAACAAACAACAACAAAAAACCCAGCAAAAATTCAACTGAGGTTCTTTAGAAACTGCCTGGAATAAATAATAAAGAAAATCCTCATAATTTTATGAAGCTTTTGCAGTTTAATAGACTCAATTGTTCTTAAATTACATGGAAGTGTGTATAGAAGGGCTCTAAATAAAACATAATAATTTAAGATGTAATTGATGCAGGACTGTTTGTGCTTGACTGATAAGGGAATTACAGGATTGATAAATTTATAGGACACGTGCTCTTTAAGCGAAACACATCTTATGGGAAAAAAAAAAAGACTTTATGGTTAAAAGAGCCCTAAACAAAACAAAACAATTATTAAGCCTAGTAAAAGCAGTTTTGCTCCACTACATAATATGAAAACTAATAACCCCACCTACTCCACTTTATCTGAGGTGTGAAATATTACTGTAGACTTAACTCCAGACATGTACAACCATTACCTGCCCTGAAGGAGTGGCTAGAGATGTGAGGAAACTGAGATCTGTCTGTGAATAACTATGCTTAGCAACTAATAATTACTAGTCTTCACACTTACAAATCAATTAAAAATCTGTAATGACTGCAAGCTAGAGAGATAAAGATGTCAGGAGGTTTTTAGCACTAGAAGTTCTTACTGTAATCATTCTCAATAAATTTGACATTATATGTATGACTATATATGAAATTCTCTTTGATATCTGATACAGGTAAATCTTGGACACCTTCAATATATGCTTTTCATATTTAAAGGCATCTCAAGGCTAGCTAACTTCACAGAATTCAGTTCAATAATTTTAGACAATTTTCACAATTTTTTAAGTTTTTCACAATTTTTAAAGTTTTTAAAAGTACTGTTTTTTATAAAGTTTCTAAAAGCATTACTTGAATTACTATCAAGAACATTGGAAAGACATGAGAAGATTATTTTTGTTGAAGTTCTTGGAGTCACTAAAATAAATAAATACATAAATTTTTAAAAGCTCAAAAGAAACACAGAAACACAGCAAGCTGATCAAGATCACATCTTAGGACAATGACAAAATGTTGCCTAGGCCAGGGACTTGCAGACCCTCATACTGACTGTGAAATCAGTGGATGAAACAAGACATTTTGGCCTCATACTACAAGTAGCATCAGAAGATGCTGAAAGACTGACTGCTTCTAAGCACTAATTCTACACCCACAGGTACCTTTTCATTTACAAAATTCTTTTTTTTCTACTTTTCTATTATAAGAGCCACTGTTTCTTGTCTCTTGTAGAATATCAGTTACTAAACACTCTTAGAAGCAACAGGTTTTTATTCAAGCCATATCATATATTAATTGACTTTCTCACATTGCTTGTCAATAAGTTCTAATTTCCAGTGCAAAGAAGAGAAACAATATAAAATGTTTTCACTGAAAGAATGAAACTTCTTCCAAATTACGGTAGTATAATCAAAAACCTAGCCTTGGGTGTTACCTTGGGGTCAAACAGGACACACAGACCAGCCTCTCTCAGTTTCTGTACTTTTCAATTAACAGAGTGCAAAAATGTAGGTCTTGCTCTTGTCAGTACTATGCAGGCACTGGGGTTTGTCTTACATAATGAGAATGAGTGGCCTGCTCCATACAGTTTAGAAATTAAAGAACACAAGGCAAGAAATAGAAAAAATATGGTTTTGTAACAGTTAAAAGAAAAAGGAACAAAAATACAAAATCAAAGTAATTCCATGAATTTGGAATTATTTTTAGCTGCGCAGATTTTTGGCAGAAGAAAATGAGCCAACCAGCTAAGCCCTCATTTCATCAGTTAGAAAGAATACAAGCTAATTGTCCTCAAGCATACACTAGTCCCGAGACAGCGATGGGTCACAGCACTTTGGTCTGACTATGAGGTGCCTCGAAGGCCAGCAGCTCCCCCTGGGAGATATGAAATAGACTTGTAGCTTTGGCCTGGTAATTAGAAAGCAGGTGTAGATGCCACCATTGATACCAATAGTAATACTTGAGGCAAGTAGAAAGACTCAAATATTATGGTAGAGGGTGTTTAAAACCTTTATAAGTAGTCAAAGACTTCTTGATGTCCTCAAGCTTGCAAACTTGAGTAGGACAAGTGACACTGCACTCCTACACAGCTAATTGGAGTGTACCAAATTAATTACATGTGTGCTTTAGAACGGCATAAATAAATCTCACATCACTACTGATGGTAAAAGTAATTACTCACGTTATTTAATACTTCTAAAGTATCTAGTTCAGGACACTGGTAAAAACTGGCATGACTGCTCTCAAAAATAAAAGGAACGTAAACTACTGTAATAAGAAAAATAGAGACCAAAACAAGAGTTAGGAAGTGTGGGGGTGCTGAAATTGTCTCATAGGTTTTTTAGTTGTAAGTTTGATGTGATTTGGACTTTAACCCTAGCCAGGTAAAGTTCTTGTCTTGGATTGTTCTTATCAGAAGTTGATAAGAGTTACTAAGGCAACCTAATCCTCTGCCCAGAGTTTCGGTCATCCTATTGTATTCTCCCCCCCATGTCCATCATCCCCCAGGCCCCAAAACCTTCAGGAGAGGTGTCTGACAGTGACTGGCGGGTCTCCCAGGACCACATCCCAAATTCACCTGATTCGTTAATGTTGTGTATTGCATTTTGGCCTTACCCACCTGGCTTTGTTTCATTGGTCTTGTGCCCACCCCGGAGATTTTGGGGGAACAAAAACCCCCTGCAAACGAGGCCGGGGGTCACTCCCCAGAGGCACAGGCCTGGAACCAGGGACTGCCCCTGAGTTTCCCGAATAAAACCTTTCTCCCTGAGCCTCCGGAGTGTCCCCTCTTTCGAACCACGGCCGAGACAGCTAAGGCAAAAGGGCTGCGGAGCCAAAAACCCACGCAAAGGTACTGTTGGGCGTATCACAGCTAGCAGGGTGGCCCAGCCGACGCTGAGCTGACCTGAGAGACAGATACGCGAAGCAACAGATTGGTGCCCATCTGTGGGGCCTGCAGACGCCTTTTGACCCGCTGTACCGTGGGAGCTGACACGGAGGCCTGAGGAAGACTCGGACCCTGTGACCCAGAGACCTTCTGAGAGGACGTCGCCTTGCCGTGTCCCGAGGTTTTCAGCACTTCATGGAGCCACTGGCGTTGCTCAAAAAAAAAAAAAAAAAGCACCCCTGGTGGACGAAGGGAACAGCTCCTGCCCAGAGGAGTCCCCTTCTGGCTTGTGGTTGCCCCAGCAACGTCTCCAGTGTCCCGAGGGCTTGGTGAGTATTGTTCCCCGAAGGGAGGGGAGAATACCCACCACAGAGGCTTGGGGAAGCCTCAGGGAACCCTAGGAGGGACGGGACAGGGGGGACCGGGGGTCCGCCCTTGAGGAAGCCCTTACCCCTAGGAAAGGACGCCCACAGGGATTTGGGGGGTGGTTTTGCTGGGAAGGGGTGGTGGAAAAGGAGAACAGCTAGTCAGAATGGGAAACGGACTAAACACCACCCAGAAAGAGGTTTTTGAAAGTTTAATTGGAGTTTTAATTGTTGCCAAATTGTTAAATACTCAAAAAAGGAACTGAAAAAGTTTATTAGGTATTTGTTTTTGCATTTTCCGAATGTTAATTCGGACCAAGTGAACAGCATTTGGTTTTGGGAAAATGCTTCTAAAAAGTTGGAACAGTTGGGGAAGTCAGGAGATGTCCTAGCTTCAAAATTTGCATTCTGGCTGTGGCAGATAAAGGCTGCTTTAAAAGAGATCACAGGAATGCAAGATAACAAAGTTGCATTCTCTCAGAGCATTCCCTCAGTCCCTTCCCCCCATCCCCCTCCCCCTGCCTCTCCCGGTGCTTCCCAGCCCCCCCGATCCCATTCTCCTGCCTCCCCGAAATCTCCCAAACCCCCCAGGTCTCCCCTTTTCCTCTCCTCCAGGTCACCCAAGCCCCCCAAGTCCCCTAAAACCCCCAAAACCTCCCCAGGTATTTTAAAAAATGCTCCGGCCCCCCAGGGGTCCCCCTCTCCGAGCATTTTGAGAATTCCTGGATCCCCCGTCCCCCGCAGCCACGGCCGGGCTGCTCGGGGTTCCCGGGGCAGTCTGGCTGGCCAGAACGCCCAAACCCCCCCGACGACCCCCCCGATTTCCCCAGCCAACAAACCCAGAGTCCGTTTCTCATTCGCCGAGGAGGAAAAACAGTCCCCAACCCGCCCGGTTGGGACCGGCAGCGAGGGCGGCTGTGGGAAACCCCCAAAGGGAGACACGGAGGGTCCCCCCTCTTCAGAAAACAAAGGAAAATGCCCCGGTAATGGCGGCAGCCACGAGGTGCAGCCATTGCCTCTTTATGCCCTTCCCACCTCGTCTTCTTGTTCCCAGAATCCCTTTCACCCCCTTCCCCCGCCCCTTCCCCGCCCCTTCCCCCGCCCCTTCCTCCGCCCCTTCTCCCGCCCCTTCCCCCGCCCCTTCCCCCGCCCCTTCTCCTGCCCCTTCCCCCACCCCTTCCCCGCCCCTTCCCCCGCCCCTTCCCCCGCCCCTTCCCCCTCCCCTTCCCCGCCCATTCCCCCGCCCCTTCCCCGCCCCTTCCCCCGCCCCTTCTCCCGCCCCTTCTCCCGCCCCCGCAGAGCCAGGGGTGGGGTTTACCCATCTCCTACTGTGAGGGCACTGCCTGTCAGAGTCTGTCCGAGGATGTGTTATGCCTCACAACTGTCTCCGGTGGTTGAAGACCAAGACCCCCGGAGAGACTGGGGAGAGCCCCTGGCCTGGCTGAGGTGGGGCCTTGCCGAGGACTGATGTGCATCTCCACGAGAATGGAATGCAAGAACAATAGCAGCTCGTTACAGTGGACTGAGCTGACTATACTGACCGTGCTAGAAGGGTACAGCTTGCCGCTTGTTCCTGAGCACCCAACTTTGACGCAGGTGCCAGCCTTGGCCCTGTGCCCTCTTTGGCTCTGTTCCACTCGCCTTGGTCCTCTTCCTGACCAGCCTATAAAGACTCTGCGGATCCCGTGCACCCTGTGTGATCACCCCACTGGAGAAGATCGCGTCTATGGGCATCTCTACATCTTGAGGACCTCCGACTCTCCACGTGGTAGCTATAATCCCCCTTCCCCTCTTTCTCTATCTTTCTCACTATTCTCTATTTTCTCTCCCTACTATCGCATTGTGGGCACTAAATAAAAGTGCATTTTTTTGTTTAAGCAAACTGGTTTGTCCCCTGTTGTGTCTTTTGCGCTTTGAGATCTCCAAAATGAACCATCAGGTTCCCCGCATATGTTTGCGGACCCTGACACTGCCCCGACTCCGCCCAGAACCCTCCCCCTGCCCGCCCCGCCCCCAGAATAGGCGGCTCCTGCTCCGGGCCGGGCGGGGGAGGCTCCTTACCCGCTCCAGCCCCTTTTCCCTCAGCCCACTTTCCCAGAGCCGAGCTATCCCGAGCCACGTGGTCCCGGGGAAGCCCTGCACCCCCCACCACCCCTGCCTAACCCGGTCCCGCTCCTGGGACCGGGAGGGGATCACAGCACAGCCCGAACAGCGTGGGGCTCGCCGCTGCCCCCGGCGCTGCCGGCCCCCCCTCCCCCGCCGGAGCTGCGACCGCCGCTCCCGGAGCTGGGAGCGCCCACTGCCCGGGCTGCTGCCCCTCCCCCCCCGACGCCGCGGCCGCCCGCTCCCCCCCCGCCCCCGAACGCCGGCGCTGCCGCCGCGTTTGCTGGTTTCTCGGAGCCGTGGCCGGGTGGAGCAGAGCCACGTGGCCCCCCCTTCCCCCCCCCCACCGCGGCAGCACCCCACGGCGCTGTGGAGCCCCTTCCCCGCCCCCCGCGGCACGGCCGGGGCGCCCCTGCCCCAGCCCGCCCCCCCCGCAGCCCCCGCGCGGCGCGGACGGGGTTTCTGTTCCCCCCCTAATGCCGTGCGGCGCTGCCCCTACCCCGGCGCCGCCCCCCCACCAGCTGCTGCCGATGCCGATCGGAACATGGACCCCACAGCCCCCTCCCACGGGGGGAGCCCCGCCGGCACCGCTCCCGCCCTACCCCCCACTCGGGAACACGGTGTCCCCGACTGCACCTCCTTTGGGGAATGCTTTTCCAAGCTTTCAACGGCCACAGCCGCCCGTGCCACAGGCAGGCTGGGAGCCACCCCCAGCTTACAACTGGGAATCTGAGACGTGCTGCAAAGCGGCAGCTGTCCCAGGACCCGCAGCTGAGGCTGCAGCTGGGGTCCGAGAGGGAGAGAAGCAGGAGCCCGGGGGTGCAAACACAGACGGGGTGCCCACAGTTACTCCGGTGACATACCGAAGGAGCAGGGGGCAGGGAACTACGGTAGCCACCTGGAAAGCTTTGTCACAGACGCTTGTTAAGGATCTCATGAAGGCATTAAAGGAGTATGGGCGAAATAGCCCTTACTTCGAAGGCATGTTGTTTACTTCCTTTGGTGGAATCACAGTTGTCCCTTCTGATTTGAGGCAGATTTTCAAGTGCCTCTCAAGCAAAATGGAGTTTGAGCTATGGGAGGTCACTTGGGGAAAACTGCTGAAAGCTGCACTGCCAGGTTTGCTGGAGGATCCAACCACAGCGACTGACAATGCGGGCAATCCTATTACCCTAAACCACCTGTTAGGTGAAGGTGATTGGAAAGCAGCCTCAGATCAGGCCACCAACATTCCCCAAAATGTCCTTGAGTTTGTAGCTAATCAAGCTTGCAAAGCCTTTCTGAAAATGCAACCAGATGGCCCCTCGCAATATTACTTAGACATTTTTCAGGAACCACAAGAACCCTATGTCAAGTTTGTGGAGCGACTTGCATCAGCTGTGGAACAGCAATTTGCTGGAGAAGAGGGACAGAAACAAGTGATTCAGCAGTTGGCTTTCTCTCATGTGAACGAGGAGTGCACTGCTGCAATAAATCTGATACCCAGAGAACCAGGCTCGACACCTCCTCTCAAGGAGATGCTGCAAGCCGTGAGTGCCGTCGTCCCACGCTGCAGAAAACCAGCCCTTAGAGAGGGGAAAACGCGCCATAAAATCACCACTGCTGCTGTGGAGACACCTAAAACACCAGAACCACACAAGAAGAACGCTCCTGCACGAGCTAACAGCCAGTGTTTTCTGTGTGGAAAAAGCGGTCACTGGATCAATCAGTGTCCAATGAAGGGACAATTTGACAATTTCTTAAAACAGGAAAGGGAACATGAGGGGAGGGAGAACAAAAGGAACACCAGGGGGTCAAAAAACTGATTGGGGAGCGCGGGACTGCCCAGCGTGAGGACCCCAATCGGGCAGCCCAAATAACCCAAAAAGAAAAAAGGTCACCTAAATCAGATTTGTCTCTCTCTTCACAGGACCTGACAAAACAAGGGAAACCGAGGCACATAGTATTGCCTGAGCCATCAGGATCCTTGACAACAACGGACAGGTATGAGCCCTTTCGGCTCCAGTTGGCTGAGCCTCTTCACCTGCGGGACAGTCAGTGGCAATCAGCCATGGTCTCAAAGGAACCCGGCACATGGCACATGGTGGAGACAAAATTTGTGGTCATTGGGGACTGTAAGTTCACCCCCTCAGACATACAGGTCGCCCCTGGGACAATCACAACTGACCCAGAGAGATTTGTTGTGTGGCTCCGCAGTGAAAACCCACCCACCTTCCTACCACCCCCCTAACCCTAACCCTAACCCTAACCCTAACCCAAACCCTTACCCTAAACCTAACCCTAACCCTCATCGTAAAACTAAGCCTAACCCTAACTCTAACCTAACCTATCCCTAACCCAACCCTTAGCCTAAACCTAACCCTAACCCTTACCCTAACCCTAACCTTAACCCAACCCTAATCCCAACCCTAACCCTACCCCCACCCTAATCCTGACCCTATCTCAACCCTCACCCTAACCCTACCCCCAACCCTAGCCCAACCCTAACCCTAACACTAAACCTAAGCCTAACCCTAACCCTAAACCCCCAACACTAACCCTAACCTAACCCTAATCCTAACCCTAACCCGAACCTAACTCAACCCTAACCCTAACCCTAACCCTAACCCTAACCCTTACTCTAACCCTAACCCTAAACCCAACCCTACCCCTATCGCTAACCCTAACCCTAACCCTAACCCTAAACCATACCCTAACCCTAAACCTAACCCTAACCCAACCCTAACCCTAACCCTAACCCTAACTCCTCCCTTGCCCGAACCCTAACCCTAACCCTAACCCTAATCCTAACCCTAACCGTGACCCTAACCCTAACCCTAACCCTAACCCTAACCCTAACCCTAACCCTTACCCTAACCCTAACCCTAACCCTAACCCTAACCCTAACCCTAACCCTAACCCTAACCCTAACCCTCACCCTAACCCTACCCCCAACCCTAGCCCAACCCTAACCCTAACACTAAACCTAAGCCTAACCCTAACCCTAAACCCCCAACACTAACCCTAACCTAACCCTAATCCTAACCCTAACCCGAACCTAACTCAACCCTAACCCTAACCCTAACCCTAACCCTAACCCTTACTCTAACCCTAACCCTAAACCCAACCCTACCCCTATCGCTAACCCTAACCCTAACCCTAACCCTAAACCATACCCTAACCCTAAACCTAACCCTAACCCAACCCTAACCCTAACCCTAACCCTAACTCCTCCCTTGCCCGAACCCTAACCCTAACCCTAACCCTAATCCTAACCCTAACCGTGACCCTAACCCTAACCCTAACCCTAACCCAACCCTAAGCCTAAACCTATCCCTAACCCTAACCCTAACCCTTACCGTAACCCTAAACCTAACCCTAAACCTAACACTAACCCTAACCCTAATCCTAACCCTAACCCTAACCCTAACCCTAGCTGAACCCTAACCCTAACCGAAACTCCAACTCTAACCCTAACCCTAACCCTAAACCCGAACCCTAAACCTAACACTAACTCTTCCCCAAACCTAACCCTAACCGTAACCGTAACCCTAACCCTAACCTTAAACCGTAACCCTAACCCTAACCCAAACCCTAACCCCAACCCTAACCCTAACCCTAAACCTAACCCTAACCCTTCCCTTACCCGATCCCTAACCCTAAACCTAATCCTAACACTAACCCTAACCGTGACCCTAACCCGAACCCTAACCCTAACCCTAACCCTAACTGAACCCTAACCCTAACCCAAAACCAAACCCCAACCCTAACCCTAACCCTAACCCTAATCCTAACCCCAACCCTAACCCTAACCAAACCCTAACCCTAACTGAACCCTAACCTAACCCAAACTCCAACTCTAACCCTAACCCTAACCCTAAACCCGAAAACTAAACCTAAACCTAACTCTTCCCCAAACCTAACCCTACCCCTAACCCTAATCCCGAACCCAACCCAACCCTAACCCTAACCCTAACCCTAACCTTAACCCTATCCCTAACCCTAACCTTAACCCTAACCCTGACCCAACCGTAACCCTAACCTTAACCCTAACCCTAACCCAAACCCAAACGCCAACCCTAACCCTAATCCTAACCCTATGCCTAACCCTAACCCTAACCCCTAACCCTAACCCTAACCCTAACTGAACCCTAACCCTAACCCAAACTCCAACTCTAACCCTAACCCCGAACCATAAACCTAACCCTAACTCTTACTGAAACCTAACCCTAACGCTAACCCAACCCTAAGCCTAAGCCTAACACTAACTCTAACCCTAACCCTAACCCTAACCCTAACCCCTAAACCTAATCCTAACCCTAACCCAACCCTAACCCTAACCCTATCCCAAAACCTAACCCTAACCCTAAACCTGAAACCTAACCCTAACCCTAACCCTAACCCTTCCCTTACCCAAACCCTAACTCTAATCCTAACCCTAACCCTAACACTAACCCTAACCCAAACCCAAACCCCAACCCTAACCCTAACCCTAACCCTAACCCTAACCCTAATCCTAACCCCTAAACCTAACCCTAACCCAACCCTAACCCTAACCCTATCCCAAAACCTAACCCTAACCCTAACCCTAACCCTAAACGCGAAACCTAACCCTAACCCTAACCCTAAACCCTAACCCATAACCCTAACCGTAACCCACACCCTAACCCTAACCCTAACCCATAACCGTAAACATAAAACTAAACCCGAACCCTAACCCTAAACCGTGCCCTAACCCTAACTGCACTAACCCTAACCTGAAAACTAATCCGGAACCCTAACCCTAACCCGAAACCTAACCCTAACCCTAACCCTAAATCGATCCCTTACCCTAACCCTAACCCTAACCCTAACCTTAACCCTTACCCCAACCTTAACCCTAACCCTAACCCTAACCTATTGCTGTAAACACTTAATTGCCCAGCGTTCTCTGTAACCCAGAATATTTCCAATTCAAAATTTGGAAAAGTAACATTTTAAACATACATTTTCTCTCCATCTCTAGAGTGGTTCCTTTTTTATGGTTATGGAATGTGGGAGGGTGTTATGTTTGCCCTAAGAAAAACTATAGGATAACTCTGCAAACAGTATTAAACAAAATAGGGATATATTCGTATTTGCTTTGTCATGACAGATGTGACATTTTAATGTAAAATGAACCCTAATCTGATTCATATTTGGGAAAAAATATTATTCCTAAAATTCTGATACTTGTCCAGAAATGAACATGAAGACAAAGACTATAGAACCACATTATTTCCAGCTGAGCAAAAGTCTGCTCTGAAAATAAAGTGTTCTGATTCAATTATTCTTTACATAACATCTGTCTCAAAGTTGTATCATACACACTTTTCAGAGTCATGGGGAAGTTGAAAAACTTTTCATGGAAAAGTCTGCATTGCAACAGGAAGAATTCTGTGTGTGTGTGTGTGTGTGTGTGCATGTGGGACAGCTTTGGGGTCTTGTAATTCGTTTTTTCTCACTTGAAGGACAAGCCTTTCAAGCAAAAACAGGAATAAGAACTGCAGCTTCAGAAATTCATAAATAGGATTTTAGTAAACATTTGCAGTATATTAGAGGGGAAGTATCACATGAGATTCAAAATTCACATTAAAATTCTCCTCTAATATGCATTTTTTCATTCTATTTTAAGAATGAAGATGAATGTTTGCTTGGGTTTTGTACAAATTGAACAATACATTTGGAAAATCATCCTAATTTCCTGATCCTGCTCAAACTGGCCCAAAGGCAGGATCCACATCACTGTCCCTGTTCTTTCTTCGTACAGCAATAATCACTTGCTGGACACTCTTCTAAAAACCACAGGTGCCTTCACATGACAATCCCAAATGCAGCCATATGTTGTGAAGACCTGAGGCAAGGGCCACCCCACTGCCAGAAGAGGGGGTTGTGGAATAACTGATTTGCCTGTGCCATCAGTGACGGGCTGGATGCTGATCCCAGGTGGATTTGATGTCTCTTCATTCTCCATTGTATTTAATAGGATGCTGCTATGCAGGACTCTGTCGCCCTGATTCTTTAGCCTTCTGATTCTCATTCTACTGGAGCTTTCTCACGATTTAAACATAAACAAAGACTGATGGTTTTGTAAACAACATCTTTTCCAGGGGGAAGGACAAAGTGATGGACTTCTGAGTTGACCACTGGGGTCAGAGAGGTGGTCCTTTCATCTCCCAATCCTTGACCAAATTCCAAATCCTATTTAAACCCCAAATCACAATAAACTTCCTGTTTCTCTGCTCACTTCTCAACCTCACATGAGTGTGGTTCTTTCATGTCGTGAACAGCGACAGGACTCAGCATGGTGAGGGTCACATACTGTTTGCCTTCCTTCTCTGGAAGGTGTCTGGGGTGTCCCCTCGGCTGCAGGAGAGGACAGGCACACACAGAGACCTGACGTGGCAGCAGCACCTTCTCTGCTTGTGGAGCGTGGGAGTGGCAACTCCTTATGTGCTTTTTTAGAAAACTGTCAAGGAGAAGCCCAAGTGGGTGTTTAATCTCACTGTTTCACTGTACAACAAACTCCTTCTGGGAAGAGAGTAAATGGTTCCTGCTTGCACTATTGGATCCCCCTGGCCTTGATATCAATTCAAGTCTTATGTGATGTTCCTCCACAATATGCTGTTGGATGTACAAAGCTGTATCATTAAATAGGTCACTTTGTCTCTCTTCATTATAATCTTAATTTTATCATTCTACCTACATTATGTGCTTGGGTGTTTATTGACCCTAAAGTCAGACATAAATGGTAGTGTATGGGTACATCCTGCCCTTGATGTGAGTGAATGTGAAATGCAGCTAATGCCTTTTGAGGGCCTGCCTCCAAAATATTTGGCACTAAGACAAGCTCAGTAAAAATGGGAGGTGACACTGATTCACAATACCAGTTTCCTCACGCTTAGCCATTCCCTGCTTTACACTGGGGATGGAGGAAAATATGTTACCTCTCCCAAAGAAAGGCATTTTGCCTTCTGCTGTGGGAGTTGGAGGCCATTTGCCTGAGGAGAGTACTGGGTAAGTGGGTTTTCTTTCAAATGACAAAAAGCAGGGTTGCACTCAATGCAAGAAAACGTCCCTGTTAACTACTGTGTGGTATATCAAACAGCCTGCTGTTGCAATAAAATATTTATAACTAATCATTTTGTTAAATGAAACATGTACTTCATGACACCTTTTATAATTAACAAGCCATGTTCCAGCTAATTTTGCACATGGTGTTTCACAGTTTATTACCAGGTGCTATGAGGAGACATAGTAGATACCTACAAATAACCACCCATATTAAGATGTAGTATTGCAAAGAGGAGCAATTAAGCCCCTGGGAAGCTTAGTGTTATTTGTTTGTAAACAAATGTAAGGGTAGGACCTCTGCCAAACAAAAGATTGGAGTTAGTGGGATGATAAAGCAATAAACCTCACAATGCGTGAACAAGTTATGGTGGAGCTACAGTCAGGCAGTAATGAGGATGCTTTAGCAGAGACTTTAATGAAGCTGGATTTTGCTGACAAACAGTGCTTAAAGATACTGGTATGGTTAAGCTGTATTTAATGATGCATTAGATGTCCTGAGTGCTGGGATTAACACTGAAATAATGGCTCATGGTCTCAGTAAGGCATTCTCAGGGAACTTTGATCACATGAACATATTCAACTTTCACCATTAACCTCTCTAATTTGCAGATTAAAGACTAAACTAAGAGGTTCGAGAGTGTTGTGCTGAAGAGAAACCTCAAACACCTGTCATTCATACTGTCCTCAACAAGTCAGAGGTTGTAGATGTGAGGAACTCTGGGAGATTCATTTTAATCAAACCAGAGAGCAGTGATGTTGCAGAGATCACTGACTTGACCACAGCAATGCAGAGAGCTAAGTGATCTCTTAAATTTTCCTGCTGCACAAGCACGGGACAGCCATTGCCATCATTTTCCATGGCTGTCTGTCAGGACACACCTAGTCAGGATGGGATTACTCACTGTGCTTCATCTTCTAGTCAAAAGCTAGAGTAGGGTTAAAACAACTAAAATTCTACATTTTCATATTGCAAATGTGGTCTGAGGAGACAGCTCTAAATGCTAATTGAAGCATCTTCTCAGGAAGAATTATTCCTTGATTAGAGCCAACAAAATAGGTGTCATGCTCCTGTTTCCCTGCCTGGCAGAACAAGCCAGGTGCGCAGCGCTCAGGCTGAGCAAGGCAGGAGAAAGCCAGGTCTGGTGCACCTGAGCAAGTCTTCCTCATCAGTGTTCCCCAGCACAAACCCCTGGGGAGGAGTGGAGTGGGGAATACACCTCTGATGCACACAGATGCCCCTCATCTCTCTGCTGCATGCTGGGCTGGCTGGCACGTGCCACCCCCATGGCAGGGGAACAAGGCACCTCACACCAGAAGGGCCCCACTGCCACTCAGATCAAGCCAGGAGACAACCAGGGACTCCACATGCTCACTGCCAGGCATGTGCCATGTTTTGGGCCCCAGTGCTGCAGGACTGGACCTTCCTGTGAATTAACCAGAAATGTGCCATCTTCTGTCTTGCTCTGAATGCAAAAGGCTGAGGCTGGCTCTGTTGGTTATTTGGAAGCCAGCAGCCCTCATATATTTTTACTTTTATTGGTGCTCTGGGTTCAATTTTTGTAAATTGCTGAGAAGTTTTGCCAAACCAGTGGCAAAACTTCAGTTCTCACTGGCTTAATTGTTGGTCGTCTGGCAACAAACATCTACAATGCGAATTAACCATCTGCAAAATGCTGCCTCACTCTATTTGTCCCAAATCCCCAGATTCTTATATGAGATCAGGGACTGAGGGGGCAAAACAAGTCTGCATACATTATTTTCTTGCACAGAAATTCCTGTCTGTTTCTTTTTTTAAGACTGTCAATATTTGGCTCACATTCTCTGCAGGGGTAAGCATTTGTGGTTAAAATACAGTGTAAAGCCAGGTGAAAAGTTAAGGCCTTTAATGATGCTCAGTTTGAATGCAGACAAAGTTATTGTGAATTTCCATTTAATTTAACTTTCTTCTCTTTGTTCTATCTTAGCTTGATCTGTCTGCAGCATTACTGGTGTTCCCTGGGCAGTCTTGCTCTAGTTGGGTATACCTGTCCTGGTGGGTTTTTTGATGTTGTTGGATCAGTTTGAGTTTGCCCTAAAACTGGAGGCAGAAGAGCTGAAGAGACATGCAACTGGATGAAAAAACTCCTGTTTTTCTCCTTCATGCTGAAGCCACCAGATGGTGCTTACTGCCTTTGCACATTTCTTGGAGAAACTCTACATTATCCGTCAGTTTATGGTATTTACCAGGGAACAGCAATAAGACTTACAGCTACTTGTCACTTTATAAAGAGATGAAGCATTGGGTTCTGAAAGCAAAACACATCCCACAATGCTGAGAGCTTTAACATTTCAACTCCCTATGATTTTGGATGTTTTCACGAACTGTTTTCTCAAAATGATGCTTTGCTGCTATCAAAATAATTGGTGCAGTTTGTGTTGCTGTTGGGAGTTTTTTCTCTTTCAAACTGGAAAGAGTGAAGAAGAGAGCAAGTCATACTATTTCCTTGGATGGGTTTTAAAGTGGAGCTTACAGAAGCAGGCTATAAGGGACAGGTTATGCCTCGGGTGTAGGGTAGCTGAAGCCCAGGGGAGCCAGTTCAAGTTGGGATGATTTGCAGGGAATACTGAACAGCATGTGCTTCCAGGAGGGGTGGTCAGAGACCTCTTCAGCCCGGAGAAAAAGGGTAATAGGCTCTCAGAAAACATCTTCCCAATCCATCCCCAGCACTGGTAAAGAAGCACTATCTATACCCACAGATGAGTGTAGAAAGTCATGTGTTCCCATGCATTCTCCCGTGTGTTTTGGGAGACTTTTACACCCTGAATATTTTCCCAGAACAGCTATAGCTGTTCTCTCAGTGTGACTTATACCTGCTCTCTCCCAGTGTGACTTACATCTGCTGAAAGGTGTATAGAGATTGAGTCACATGGTTTAAAAAAAGCCCCAAAAACAGAGGCACTCTGTCATGTTGTAATGGGGAGTGTGAGCAGCAGTGCTGAGAATAAAAGGCTCACTTATACATTTACAGTTGTTTCTTCTGTGCAAAGAGCTTAACTTGTACATTTTATTTACCTATGTATTTCACCTATGTATTTCCTTTCTATGGACACAAATCAAAACAGGAACTTACCTGGCAGACTGCACCTTTATGTGAGTATCTTTTATTCAATGCTAATCTCATTCTCTTCCTTGCAGCTGAATCATTATGTCTACATTAAAGTAGTAATTTCTATTTCCAGCCACAAGTCAACAGCTTTACCACTAGGTAACAAATTTGCTTATCTTTAAAACCAGTAGGAATTTCTTTCAAGATAATGTGTGTCCAAGCATTTCTCCCTGCTTCCAGCCCCAGCACAGTGTCTGTCAGTGCTATCTGCATTTCTAGGAGCAGCCTCAGGTTTAAACTTTCCATTTGATGATGGAAACTGAAGAAGTATTTAATTTTCTTTTTTATTTTCTTTTTCATTATGGATTACCTGATGTACAAACACAGCTAGGCTTTCTACATGGGAGGGCAATTTCCAAACCCATCAAAGCTTATTAGAAAAGTCAGCAACCTGGCAGCTGGGCTGGATGAATTTCCTGACCACTTTTACCAGATTTGGCAGCTAACCCCGGAAAGTGAGAGCTTCAGGGAAGCTCTGCTGCTCAGTGCTCTACTCTTTCAGTCCTCAGATTTTCTCCAAATGACTTTTTTTTTTCTTCCTATCTGTGTGTTTACACTGGAAGCTTGGTGAAATTACAGAAATATTGGTGTTTTCCTGAAGCTGACAGCTATCACCACCAATAATAAAGATAAAATATAAAATTTTATTATGATTAGTATTTTTATGATTTGATAAAATGTGGGTAGTGTGAATCAAGGATTTTCTAAACAATATAGAAGAGTGCAGCTAGGCTTGGGCAGAGGAACCAGGCAAGGTCTGGCCCGTTGTGAATCCTTACTGAGGAATTGGTGTATTTCAAATACCTGGAACTGATATCCATGGCATTAACCAAAACAAACTTTTGGGATCACTTCAGTTTTCTTCTTTGTCCAGGAGTGCTGAGCACCTGACCTTTAATCTAACATTCTATCACTGTCTGAAAAAATGAGTATTGGAAGCAAATGACAAGTGGTTACTGAGGTGGGATAAAGCAACTGCTCCATTTTCGGTTTATGTCATGTGCAGGCTGACCCACCTTGGTCCTTGAATAACCAATCTACAAGAAAAAGGCTTTCATAGTCAGGTTTTTTTCTGTCCTACTTCTGGCAGAAAGTGTTGTTAACAAAGGCAAAAAGTGCTCAGCAACTCTGTGGCCCCACTTCAGCAAAGCAGAGGCAGCTTTTGAGCACTGAGCTCCATAGGAGGTGTGAAAATGGCTTTCTTTGCTTTGATGCACTGGAAACATAGAAAGGTCTCTCAAATCTGCTTTGCTCCCAGAGAAATCAATTGCAGAGTTCTTATTGATTTCAATGAGACAAACCCTCGTGCTGTTTACAGGTAAGTAAATAAATTTATTTCACAGATGGAGAAGTCACAGAGCTTTGCAATATGAAGCCCTGAGCACCCCTAGCATCACAGTGAGCTCGGTGCTGCCTTGCTGTGGTGTTCTTTAGCACTCAGCCCAGACCTTCCCCCATCCAGGCTGTCTTCATCTGCCCACAGGAACAAAATGAGAGGAATCACGTTTCCTCCAGGTCACCTTGGGTTTCCATAGTGACTATTTGAATGTGATTGTCTTATCAATCAGAACCTTCTTTACTCTCATAAGCAACTATAAAATCTGCTCTGGTTTCTATAGCAACTATCTTTAAACCCATATATTTATTTTCTCTAGGCTTAGCTGAATTGTTGGAAATAGTTCAAATTAACTACTGGTGCAATATTTCTTATATTTTTCCCCTTAAGTTATCCTTTACTTTCATCTAGAACAACAATTATGACAAGGCTACTGTCCTTATGTTTCAGTTACTTAGAGACCCTTTTGGCTGACTAACCACATGAGCAACGCCTCTTAGAAATCATGGGTTTCATGAGGTGCATGCTAAACCCAAAACTCTGGAGTTCAGTCTTCCCAATTCAGGCTCCTATGCCATTCCATCCTCATGCACTCAGCACAAAAAAAAAAAAAAAAAAAAAAAAAAAAAAAGTGCTGTTTTCATACCCCAAATCTCTTCTTGTAATAATATGCAAGAATAGCACGTTCCCTTCAGCAAGCTCAGAGCAAACTACAGCTGTTACTTTGCAGCAATCCTATGAGCTACTCAAATATTATTGTTGGTGCAGCACAATGTGCACAAGGTTAATGGTCCTTTTACACTCCAAAACCAATAAATGTCAAGAAGTTTATGGGTTTTTTTCAATCTAAATGTGGTAACTGGTGAAAAGCTGATACCACATTGTCTATGGTTTCTGTTCACCAGGGAGCAGGTACACATGAAGTTTTCTATAGAGCTGAGACTGGCACTGTCGCAGTTAGGGGCACGAAAAGGACTACACTCACCCGTCAGGTAGAAGCAGGAAAAATAAGGTAGTTTATTATGATTTAGGGTTTATATAGTATTTGGGATTTGGTCAAGGATTGGTCAATGAGAGGAACACCTCTCTGACCCCAGTGGTCAATCCAGAAGTCTATCACCGAGAGGAATGAAAACAAAATACATTGTTTTGAGAGACTCTAAAAGAAAATATGTAAACAATCATCAAAAGGCTAAAAATTAGGGCGACATGGCACAATCACAACTGTATTTTTACTTCATGATCTGACCATGAACACCCATTGCTTTTAGTCTCAAAGCTCATCTTCCTGATGCCATGGTTTAACTTGGTAGGAAGCTAAACACCATATGGCCACTCATGCCACCCCTCCAGTGGGACTGGGGTGAGAAAAAAAGTAAAATTCATGGGTTGAGATAAAGACAGTTTAATAGAATGGAATAGGAAGGGATAATAGTAATAGTAATAATAATAATAATAATAATAATAATAACAACAACAACATATACAGAACAAGTGAGGCACAATACACTTGCTCACCACCCACAAGAATGTGCCTAATTCAGGGTTACAAAGTTATTATTAGATAATTACTCTGCTCTGTGGCAGTGTTTTCTAGAATCCTGTTGGTAGCAGCAAGTTGCAGACATACCATATCTGCCTCTGTGCAACTTCCAGGTTACAAGGGAAGAGAGGCCCTCAGCTCCACCTGTGGTGCTGCTTTCTGGATGTCCCGGACTTTTCTTCCTCCTTCTCTGTAGTAGGAAAACAATTTTGGTGTTGTCATGAGATGAGAGACTGTTTGTTTTTCTCCTAGTTTTTAATTTTTCTCTAGGAATGTTTGGTCCCTACAGTGTCCCCATCTGCTCCCCCTTTCCCAGAGCTGCTGGGTTGTTGGCAGAAGGCAAATTTGTGCCTGTTCTGCATGTGCAGGGACACCAGCAAAGCTGCAGTCAGTCCACCTTGCTTAGGAAAAGAGTCACCAACGAAATTGAAGGAGTTCAAGGAAAGGTGAAATAAGAGCCAGGAAGCTGGGGCTGTGGTCACATATTAGGGAAGAGCAAAAGAGTTTTGTGCCAGCTGATGGGAAATTCTGTAACTGGAATCCTATGAGTATGAGAAGAGGAATACATTGAGATAATAAAAAGAAGAGGAGTTAACTACTTCTAAAATTAAAAAGGAGGAATGTGTAGTGACTCAGGATCACACTGCTGAATTCACAAAAGGTGGTTGGTACTGCAGGGGCTTGGGCCCTTGCAGCTGCCTGGCTGTGCTCAGAGAAGTTTCCAGGCATTTCCAGGGTGTACTATCTGAGCTTCAGATAAAGGAGAGGAAGGGGAGATGGGATGCCTTGAGGCTGGCTGTAAGAGCTCCTCTGTAGGGGACCAGACCATATTTAGAACCCCCAAGGAAGTAAAGGCATTTGTGTTCAGTAAGGATTATGACCTGCTTGTGACAGGAGGAGGACACTGGGCAGTGCCTGACTTGCTGGGCCAGGAGCTGTGGTGTGCCAGCCCAGAGCTGGGGGAAGAGATGTGGTGTCCTGGCTGCCACTGCAGGGTGGGAGTCACTGGTGTCTGTTCTGTAAGCTCAGGGCCCTGGCTCTGTGGCATTGCTTCAGACATGGCCAGACACCCCAGAGCACAGCACAGCAGCTCATTGCTCTCAACACAGCAATTCCTCTGCTCATACAAATATCAGAGTAAAATCATTTCTATAAAGAAATGTTTTGCAGAAATACAAATTCTTTTCAGTGGGAGCTTGCCTGGAGGTCTTCTTCATCCCTAAACTTTCAATCCCACAGCATTTTTTCCCACAGAGATTCCCCACAGGTGCACAGGGCTTTCAGCTCTGTGCAGGGTCCTGCAGCACTGCTGCATGCTACCAAGGCACTTGCAAACCTGGTTACAAATCTGCTGGGTCCCAGAGTGGGGATGCCGGGAGCCCAGGTGACTTTGGGTTTGCAGGGGAAATGGCTGCAGGCAGAGATGGGGCACAAGGAAGCCACAGAAGAAAACCCATCAGCAGGAAGAGCTGCTTTCTTCAGGCAAACACTCTGCCTTCCTTCAGTGATGGGTTGCTTCCACTGGCTCAACCTTCCTGAGGAAAGTATCACAACTTCATTCTCCAAAACACAAGGGTTGAGAGACTTGGGACCATTACATTTGACTTGGCATGGTAAGAAACTCACAGGTTTATATAAGAATGTCTTCATGTCTAACATGAAGCTGTTCTTATCTAAACTTCAGCCAATGTGCAGGCATGTTCAGAAGCCATACAGCACCCATCTTTTACCTTCACACATCTGAAGATACTAAAATCATATAGTCATAGAATGCTCTAAAATATTGTATATGTCCACTGTTGAGTTCTGTAAAATCTGTCTCTTTCTATGCAGATTTCCTGAAATTGTCTAATATCTGAATGTGTAACTTGCACATAATCTGTAAAAATAAGCATATGCCTGTAGGGGAAGGTAATACAGGTGACTTTGTCCCTGCTAAGTAACAGCTGTGTTAATTAACCAATACAGCCTTGCCCCTGATGAGTAACAGCTATATCCAATAAGGATGAGTGGGATAAAAGGGAGTGGGTTAGCTGGTGAGGGGTGGGAGTTATGAGAAGCCTTGAGGATGGGGAATGAGAGGCTCATGAAGAAGAAAAAGCAGGATCCTGGTGAGAGGGAATCACTGCTGTGAGGTCAGTCTGGGTCTGCAGTTGGAGCCTGTTGTTGGAATCTGCAGCCATAGTCTAGCCAGGTAAAAGTCTGCATTCAGAGCCTGCAAACCAATACATGCAGTCATAGTTTAGCAGGAGACAACCAGTGGCCAGAGGCAAGGGAAACTTACAGCAGGAGCTTGCTGCAGCAAGAGTCAGTGAATAGTTGGAGTCAGGATTGGCTAAATTGTAAAGAGGAATAAACCAGGACCCTTTTCATGCTGTGATAAGCACAAAGTCTGTGGCTTGGCTCATTTCTACTCTCTAACAAGAGGGCTGCTGCAATACATACCCATTGCTGGTAGTAGATGAGTGTTTACTGATCTGAAGTCAAATACTTAGGAACTGGGAGATGCTGGAGTTGAAGCTATCATTGCAATTTTGTCTTGTAAATGCTCCAAAGAACAGAGTGTTTCTTGCTCCACTTCCCACCTCCCTCCCCAGGCAGGCTGAGCTTTTCTTCCTTCTCTTTTTTTCTGTTGACTTCCAGAGCTGCTGGTTTTCAGCTTGCACAAGGACAAGCAGGGACAAGCTGCTCTGTGCTTGCTTTCATGCACCTGGCATGCAACCCCTTTGTGTCACTGTGGAGAGATTTGCTCTTCACTTCCTGAACGTGAAGAAAAGGGGCAGCTAGGGAGAAGAGAGGAGAGAGGGTGTATGTTTTTTGCATTGTGGTTTTCCCCTGAAGCCTGTGGTTGAGTAGGTGTGAGACCTGTGAGAGCACAACTCAAAAAATGACAGCAGGAGTGCCATATCAGGGGCAGATAAGAACCACATTGCTTGCAAGGACTAAGAGCCTCATTGCCCTTATCTCAGTTTTCAGAGCCACTGAAGCCCTGTGTCTTTCTTTCTCCTGTTTGCTCAGTGTAGGAAACTGATGCTGAGCAGCTACACGTGTTCCTGTCTTCCTTGGGGCATGTACAGCATGGCCTGCAGTCCCTCCCTCGTTCTCTGCTTCTCTTCCTCCCTCCCTCAGGAGCGTGGGGGGCACAGGCTGTGCTTATTTAACAACCTGTTCTCTAGCTGCACATCCCAGGCACCTTCTCAGCAGCTGCCCCCAGGAACATGACTTTGTTATTTATGCTGCTCCCACTCCCACTGTGCTGTGTGGGTCCAGAGCCTGCTGTGGGCTTTCCCTTGGGTGAATGACTCAAGTGGCAATAAGACCCAGCAGCTGTGCTGGATACTGCCACAGCAGTTTCCACTAGATTAACTCTGGAGGACTGCCAGTAAGATAGAGGGTCTGGCATGCTGCTCACTGGGCTCTTACATCCCTGCAAGGTGACCTCAGATGACTTGACTTCCAGCCTTCCTCTGAAGCATCTGAGCAAC
Source organism: Zosterops lateralis (assembly GCF_965231275.1). Taxonomy (NCBI): domain Eukaryota; kingdom Metazoa; phylum Chordata; class Aves; order Passeriformes; family Zosteropidae; genus Zosterops; species Zosterops lateralis. Next base: position 69,249,925 of record NC_139763.1, on the reverse strand, counting down.
TCCCACAAAAATAGGAGCAGTTTCTGTAGGAGAGACTGTGGAAAATCACTGGACTTAGAGTTAAAACTAGCTAGCAACACCACTGTCTCCATCCCGCACTGGAAGAGGGTGAAATGTGCTCTGAGCACTGTCTTCCAAATTACGTCATGGTTGTCGTGTCCTGTGATACCACCAGTGTCCAGGGAGACTCAGTCTGGATCTGGGCAGCTGTCCCCCAGCAGTGCCTGCTTAAATGTAGCCTCTGGACAAACAGATCTGAGTTCCTACACACCCTCTGGCCAGCATTCTGGTATTGGTCAGGGACCAGTGATCTGAGCAAAGGTGACATAAAGACGTGCTTTTTCCATAATGTCCAACAGAAAAGAAAGCCACAGCATGAAAGCAGGGACAAGGGGTGAGAATTTCAGCAGAACCTTTGAACTACCTTTCAAAGTCCAAGCTTTCTTTAATTTCTCTTAAAATTTTATTTAAAGACATCTGAAGTGTGGGATTTTAAAATAAGAAAGCAGTTATCTGAGCATCCTGATGCTCACAGAGGCAGGAATCACCTGTGTGACTTGATAGCAATGGGTGAAGCTACATTTCTTTTTATATTGGTTACACCTCTCTAGGCACAATTGCCGGTGCCTGCAGCAGAGAAGGCTGTGTTTGTCCTGTGCTAGGCTGATGCAGGAGGCAGAGATGGAGGCCTGAAGAGGGGTTTACAGCAATAGGTGCCATCTGAGTGCTCTGAAGAGGGGCAAGCAGTTCTCAAATTTCTGGAAAACTTAAAATCATTTAAAGGCCATAAATGAGAGTGGATTGGGCTTTTCTTTTTCTTGCAGAAGGAAAGGGTGATGAGATCTGTTGATTGCATCTATGAAGAGGTGAACAGGGGTAAATAGTTTTCCCTGACATTGTGTAAGTCTTGTCCTAGGGTCAGATGCATCTGGTGGGAGTTTATACTGCAAGTAACTGCCTTTCTGTGGGAGGTTCCACCCCTGAGACATTCCTGAGTGATAAGTCAGATTTGTATGCTTCAGAAATAAATGTGTACTACAGCTTCTGGAAAGAAAAGAACAGAAATATACCCAAGCAGAGGTGTGGCTGGGCAGGCTGAGGCTGTCCATGGCTGGCTCTGCCCACTCCCAGGGTGTGTGCAAGTCAGACACAGCTCTAAAAAAATTAAATTGTGCTGTTCGACAGAAAACAAAACTGGGGCTTGAAGATGGGGATGAGAGTGGGAAGTAAATTTGCAGACAGCAGCAAACTGAGCAGGAGTGTTGATCTGCGAGAGGGCAGGCAGGCTCTGCACAGGGATCTGGACAGGCTGGATCAAAGGGCTGAGGCCAACTGTGTGAGATTCAGTGAGACCAAGAGCTTGGTCGTGCACATGGATCACAACAACCCTAGGCAGAGCTACAGGCTGGGGGCAGTGGCTGGGAATATGCTAGGTGGAAAAGGACCTGAGAGTGCTGGTCAACATCAGCTGGACATGACCCAGTGTGTTCCCAGGTGGCCAAGAAGGCCGATGGCATCCTGGCCTGGGTCAGCAATATAGGCTGCAGGACCGGGGCAGGGACGGTCCCCCTACACTTGGCACAGTGGGGGCACACCTCAATTCTTGTGCTCAGTTCTAGGCCCTCACTATGAAAAGGACACTGAGGTGCTGGAGCATATCCAGCGAAAGGCAACAGAGCTGAGGAAGGGTCTGAAGCACAAGGTTTATGAGGACCTGCTGAGGAAGCTGGGAGTGTTTAACCTGGAGAAAAGGAGTCTCAAGGAAGACCTTACCACTGTCTTCAACTGCCTGAAATGAGGGCGAGGCCAGGTGGGAGGCGATCTCTTCTCCCAAGTGATAGGACAAGAGGAAATGGCTTCAAATTGCACCTGAGGAGTTTCAGATTGCGTATCAGGAAAAATTTCTTCGCTGAAAGAATGGTCAGGCATTGAAACAGGCTGCCCAGGGAAGTGGTGGAACCACCATCCCTGGAAGTGTTCAAAAAATTAGTAGATGTGGCATTTGGGGGACATGGTTTGGGTGTAAGCACAGTGTTGCTGGGCTAACCCTTGAACTCAATGATCTTAGAGGTCTGTTCCAAACTTAACATATCTATGATTCTATAAATGTGAGTGGAAAGTTTGTGCTACTTTTCAAAATCCACACTTTCTTTGTTTCCTTCTTCTGTTTTCCTTTAAAGACAGCTGAACTGGCACTATTCAGTCTTGCATAGGCCACAACCAAGAACCTATTGTGCTAAGCAGAGGACCAAGTGCATCAGTAAAAGGTTCTGTAGTTTCCAAGAGGAACAGTAATTCCAAAGTGGAAAATTATAACCATTCCATCCATTTAGAGACCAGTGGGTAAATTTGCTCATATTTGAGTACTTGAATTAACAATGTGTAAGTATCACATCTCTTTCTAATTTTGGAAAAGTATGTTGGTAAATCAAAGCCATCCAGAACCTTGTCCCAAATATTTTTCTGGGTGTATTGAAGCTGTTGGGTGGGAATAAAAGTGTTCTTTCTAAGTAGAAAGAAAGACATGATCTATTAGCATAAAATAATGTGAAATAGTTTTAAATTAAACCCAAACTTGGTGTTTAGAGCTTGGTAAAAAAAAAAATAGACCAAAAAATTCATACCATCAGTATAACTGGCTTTTTGGGCTGGAAACCAAAACTTGTGCCCAAGATATACAAAGCCTTCCCCCAGGGTAAGTGGTGTTAGTTACACTGTCCATCTGCCCTCTCTGCCCCACTGAGAAGCCACCCAGTTGCTTGGCTGTGGGCTGACTTTAGAGCATGGAAGCAATTTTGTTGAGGTCAGCTCAACTAATCAGCCCAGACAGCTGGGTGTGTCTGTACAGCTTTGCATGTACATGAGGTTTCGTTGTCCTCTGAATGCAGAATTGTGGACCATTCATTAAGAAATTAAACTTGTGCATATTTGTATTTGCCAGTGGTGAGAGAAGCATCCAGCTGCCTTTTGTTGGATAGCCAAACTGATGGCAACAGATTTAGGATGCAGAGAGGAAAAGTTTGTTACTTGTGCTGATGTGAAGGGCCTGCTCTTTCCTAATGAGGTCCAGTATTCCTTGAGGAGCTCCCAGGGAGGCATCAGCACCAATGACCACAAAAGAGGTTTGACTGTTTGGTGACTTGTTGAAACCAAATATGTCGGCTTCAACATATTGGGCAATATTGGAAATGTGACTGCATGGGGGTGGGGAAAAAGCTTGTAATAAGTTGCTGGCTATTCTGAGACATTCTTCTTGCTCACTCTTTCTTAAAAGCAAAAGCAGTGTGTTTTATCCAAAAGGAAGGAGGGGTGGGGGGAAAGTCAGAAGATTATCATCTCTGAAATGGATTTCCCATTTTCTGGCCATCTCCTTTTGCTGTTAGGGCCACATTGCCTGCATAGGGGGGACCTTCCTGTTCCCCAAGCAGGGAGTGTGTATCAGAGGCCAAGGAGGACAAAACTCTTCTGGTAGAGGCCAAACCAGCCTCTTCCTTGTTGGTCTCTTTGGGCCAGGATTTGGCAGATGAGGTCCATTCATGCTCAGAAATCTCAGCCCTTTGGCAGAACAACGTGGTAAGGATTCACCTTGGGTCAGTATTTCAAGTATTTTATTTAATTTAGAGAAGTTATTACATAGGGTAAGGCAGCATGGCACAACAGATAAACACTTAGTTTTGATTTAATTCAGGCAAATGAGATTTTTTTTTGTGTTAAGATGTTAATTTAATCTTAGCATTGCATGATCCTCAGTCACTGCCTTTCATAAGGTCTAGGAGAAAAAGTTAGAGGCAGAAATAATAAAAACTTGGGAAGAGCCAGACAGTTAAAACTGCATGGTTATGAACTGAGATGGGAGGTGGAAATCAGGTGCCACCAAGCCTGGGGCGCAGGGTCAGCTCTGTATGTATGGTCTGACCAAGCAGAAGAACTTGCCAAATAATGAAACAGGAGGACAAACATTGTTTCTTTTGCATTTCTTCTCTGATTCTGTCCAGCCCCGCAGCAGCAAAGGTGATATCTTGTGTGACAGCCACTGTCCACTCACTCTCCTTCTTCACTTTGTTACCGACCTGCCCATATGGTTTGGATCTTGATGTCCAGCTGCAACTGCCACAAAATTTGGACTCTTCTTCCCACTGACTGCACTGGTGGAAAAGGCAAGCGCTGCTTGGGAAAACAATAAACATCACCCAGCTTCCAACAATCTCTGCAAAACAAACTTGAAGGAAAGTATTTAAGATAGTTTTGTACAATAAATAGGTGGCAGAAGTAGCCCCATAAAAGTCAAATCTGACCAATCTATCTTGATGTGCGTTTCTGAAGGAAAACAGAACTGGCTTTGTTCTGAAAATGCTCAAACAGCCTCTCTTAGAGGCTTGCTGGCCTTTACAAGGGTTTGCCCTGAAGTGAAATCTTGGTAAAATCCATCATTCAGAAGACTGTTTTGCATTCCAGTGGACTCAGGTTTTCTGGTATAAAATCTTTCCAGCTTTCTTTGACCAGCCCTATTGAAAGCTGTCAGTGGTGATATCTGATGCCAGCAGTGGCCTTGTGAGGCTTTGAAGGGAGCTCCAAGAAGTGCTTATCAATGCATTATCACTTGCTTCAGAAAAAGATTTATTACTTTGCCTTCAACACAGTAATGGGGACATCTTGCTGTGTCAACATGATGTGTTTTATTCATTTAACATCATTTGTTAAAAGAGTAATTCTGAATTCTGCAAGTCGAGTAATTCTTAAGTCTTTTCACATTTAAGCAGACTTGCAGTGGACATAGAGGTTTTTTTCTTACTATTGCTTTCCCAGCTGCAGTCACAAGTGGTACCCAAGCAATATTTCTATAGGCTTCCATGGCTGGGTTGGAATCTGGAGCAGTGAGTCTCATTTCCAGTGGGCCTCAAGGCAGGGATGTCATCACTGGGATGTTGCCCATGTCCCAGTATGTGTTACAGCTCTGTGCTGTATGTGGTGGTTTGTTTTTTTTTTTTTTTTTTTTTAAAGACTATGCTTATGTGGTTTTTTGAAAACTGTGAATTGTTCCTCAGTTTGTAGTAATAACTATTCTTCCCTCTCCCTTTGCTTTTAATCCATGAACATGTAGATGAAAATTATTGATTTTGCAGCATCTTAAATCATTTCATGACAGTGCAGCACACATTTCCTGTGGGGCAAAATCTGCAGGACCTCTGGCCCTGCCATGACACAGTGATCCAAGAAAGCTATGCTTTTTCACTGATAACAGGACCTTCTATAACATTCTTAGCTATTTTAAGGTTGAAGGTTTTTTCTTAAATATGGATATTTTATCAGTCTCTTCCTTTTTTTAATATTAAAATTTTGAATGAAAATAATAATTTCTTAGAAGACACCCAGAGAATACTTGAGGAGAATGGGAAGACTGATAAAGGCATTGTGCTAGGGAGCTCTATTAAACAAACACCTTGTAAGCATGACAATCAGTGGAGGAAGATTTGGGATCACTGCTTCTAACTAACTCTATTTCAGCCCCTGTGTGTTCCCCTTTCAACAGACTCATGTTCTGCCGTTACTGGTTTTGCCATCACCATTTGTTCTCCTGCAGGTTTCTTCTATTCCTGGAGCCTGCTTGGCTTCACAACTCTCAGTGTGTGTACACCACGTAGAGCCAAGGTTGGCACCGTGCGTGCAACTCCAGACAAACCACATGTGAAAGGAGAAGGAAAAGCATTTTCTCTCTGAAAAATTGCTGATGACATGCATCCAGCCATTCTGGGTTTTGATGCAGGCTTCCACATAATGCATTGTATGTCCATTTAACAGCCTGTGCTGTGCTATCACAGACTGTAAATTGCTGATTAATCACACAACCAGCCTGGATGTCCACCTCAGTCCGAGCTCAGCTTCTCCCTGTGACTAATGGCCATGAAGGCATGCATGCTGACAGCACCAAGTATCACATCCTTAGGAATTCAGAGCAGGAGCCACCACAATGTATGTGGTGCATCTTGTTCCAGTGCAGATAAACTCTTTGAGAGGTTGTTTGTATGTGCGCCCATTTGAGCAAACACGATAAGAGAAAATAAGGATTTAAATGAGCAATGTCCTGCCCTGTATAACAATAAACCAAACAAATCAAAATCTCTTCTTCTCCCTCACATTAATCTCTTTTCTCCTCTTGTTCATTCTCACAAATCTGTCCTTGGTATTGAAGTGGCTTGTTTACAGCATAGCAAAATTTGCCCCTGTGTAGCATTTCAAGTAAAGCAATTTAATGGCCCATTGGCTAAATGCTGACTAACCTACTTTGAATGCAGTGGGAGGTAAGGATTGAGCATAAACTCAGCAAGGATTTTGGCATAGCAGCCCGTGACACTCTCATCCTTGCAGTTTAGTGGCAGCTGTTTACCCACATGGGCCTGGTTCATGCTCTGCATGAAAACTATTTTAACATCTTGTTGCATTGAAACAGCATTCCTGAGGCCCTTACTCGGTTTTCACTTGTCAGCCTTTGTGCTTGGCCCTGCACAGTGTGGCCTCTTTGAGATGCCATTCATCAATACCTTCTTCTCCCTCTGCCTCTATTTGTGTATGACTGGGAAGTGAATAGGCTGTTACAAATTCCTTCCCTAGTTTGCTGTAGATCACAGGCAAGCACACATGGACAGTTATTGAGTAGGTATGGTCTTCCATAGCTCAGTTTGGGCTGGAAATATCCAAAAGCACCCCGGCCTGTAGGCAGCTGCTTTTCAATGGCAACATGATTAGGTTACTTAACTTCCCTCCAGCACTGGAATCTCAGCTCTGACCTGACAGCAGACAGCACAAGGCAGTGATGCTGTCACAGGGCTCCTGGTAGGCACCCGTGGGTCTCTGTGCCATTCCACCTCTGCTGTGGTAGATCAGAGTTGATGTGCAAAGACATCAGTCCTGCTGTCCCTGCCTTTGGATGGCATAGCTCATCTCTGGAGTCTGTCTGGAGAGCACAGGGGTAAATAATGCTAAAGGCTAAGCGAGTGGCACACAGCAGGCACACAGGGAAGGAAAACCTGCAGGAAGCCAGTGTGGCCTTTCCTAATCACCCTCCTGCTGGAGCCATGGGTGAGTGAGCACATAGGGCTCAGATTCATGGACTGGACTTAGCCCTATACTTTTCTCATGTCTCTTCTGCTTTAGCTTCATCTGTATTTTAAATCACTAGGGCCTACAGGTGACAGGATGAGATTTCTTCATTCCCCAGGGGGTGCCTTTGGGCTTTTTCTATTTTTTCTACACAATTTTCATTCTGAGGAGGAAATGCATGGTCATAATTTTTACTTCCTTTAGCCAGGATAACTATAGGCAAGTTTATAAGACAATGAAAAATCTAAAATGTTAAGAGGTTTTATTATTCTTGCTATGCCATGATAACAAAATATGGAAATTTTATACTAAGGTTCTGTTTTGTTCTGTTCAGTTTTGTCTCCTTCACCACTTTTGAAAGTCAGCTGAAAGATCTCTGAATTAAATTCGTTGAAATCAATACCAGTTTGGGGGAATTGATCAAGGTTCATAGAATAAACAAACACATCTCTCTTTTTGGAATATTTTTCAAGGAGCTGTGCTGTGGCTTAATCACAGGGAGACACAAAGCATAAATATATGCATGGAACACAAACATTATCTGTACCAGAGCAGTAGACACCCTGACAATCAGATGCTTGGCTGTAACAACAAAGCTAAAACTCCATTCAAATTTAGCAATTCACCTGCCAGTTCAGTGACTTCACCTGCAGGGTTTACCAGTACTCCTAATTCACATGAATAAAGAGCCAACCTGATAAATGAGAATTTAATTATAAATTATACAAGTATATTTGGCATTCCAGAGAAATTATCTTATTTGGGCTCTATCATTTGCAACACATACACCCTCAGGAAAGTCAAAGCTATTACAAAATGTGAACAGTAAATAATAAAAGGAATATTTTGCTGAGGAGCAAGGTACCTGACCAAGAATTAAAATGTGCTATTTAGATTTCAGTAGTAGCCAATCTGCCAAAACATGATACACCAAACCTGTGTGAAAGAGGTTATACAATAGATAAATTTTAAGATTTTACTCTTTTTTTATTACTTATTTTCCCCATATCTGTTTTGTGGTTATAAGCTTTCCTTGGCTCAAAATTTTGTGTAAAAAAATAGTTTCTCTGAACTGTGCATAATCTCACAATTGTTTGTTCCACTAAAGCTTTCAGAAAAAAAAAAATGGCAAAGGAAAATACAAAGCCATGACAAGTCCCATGTATTCTACATAAATTTTAGTAATCTAAGACTCAGAATTGGACAAAGGCTGAATTTTAGGCAATCTGATGTGTGTTACAAGTTTATAAACTTTACTTTAAAGACCAAATTAACTCACAAGTCTGTTATGCTGGGAAGATAAACATGGTTAAGGAATACTTATATATGTAATTAAGGTTAATAATAATCCAAAAAGGCAATCTCATTAGGTGCATTTTGGGTGTTTTCTCCTAATATGACCTTAAACATTTTTACTGGGGCATTTGAGGATTTTTGTATACTTCATACACTTTCTGAATAACAAACATTTGTATTTATAAGAAACTTTTCCATGCTGTGTCAAAGGACTCTCAAGAATCTCAAAACACAGCTTGAGAAAAGCCATGCCTCAAAAATAAAACTGCTCTGAATACTGATGTAAATTCTCCTCTATTAGTAATACCACTAGAGCAAAACAATTGTAAAGACTTGGGTAAAATTGAGAACTTTGAGAAACACATTATATGTGCATGCAACAATACACACCATCAAAAATCCTTTATGAAAAGAATTGCAAAAGCTTGCTTTAGAGGAATCAAGTTATCTTTTTCTCTCCTTCCAAAAGGGGAGTCGAACCTTTGTTCAGTATTTAGTCAGTAAAACATTAAGGCCATTACACTCTTGTACCAGTGAGATTAAACTGGCCAGATTAAACTGGTTTTGTGGTGCTGTGTGTTTTTGTGGTATGTTACAGCATGAAGGGAATTGCTCTCCTGAACTTCTCCCCTCCCTGTCACTGATAATGAGATCAAAGTGGAACTGGCACACAGGATCTCCACATGTCTGGTAAAAGGTAAATTAGAAAGCAAAGTCATTAAACTGGGGCAAAGAGAGAGAAGACAAAGTTGTATCACTGATCTATTCTCATTTTCCTGCTTCCTCCCCTCAGGGCAAAGCACAAGCACTACAAAGATTTAAATATGCCACTTAATCATAAAGGATTCATCACTTGCCACACCATTAGCTGGTATAAAATAGTTAACATTGCAGAAATTTGGGGGAAAAAAAATCCAGCCCAGATTCATCTGTTTCCAGCACAGACTTTTTATGAAGGTTCATTAGAAGAAAAATAGAGGGAAAATTCAGTACCTTCATAGACGTAACTGAATACATGGCAATCCATCAGGACCAGAAAAGCTGCCTTTTGTAGATTCAGGACTAGTTCTTCTGACAGAATTCTACTTCAAACATCTCTACAAAATTTTCCACTGATTAAGCTAAGCTTTCTCCTAAGGCGTCTTACTAATTTTGCAATCTAGGTCCATTTCCATTTCAGCAATAATATAAGCAAGCAGTAGTCTGCTAATAAAAGTTAACCCTTTATGAAACCACTCTACTGGCACCAACACAGAAATACTTCTCCACACCTCAGACATGGTTCCTATCCCTTAGCACTAGGAAAAGGAAAAAAATCAAAATATTCCTATTGTTGCTAACTGTACACCATTGTCTAATGGATCAGCAGAACAGGCAGCTCAAAGCAGCCAGTAACAGTGATCTGCATTTTGATAACCCAGTTATCAAGTGGGTTATGTATAGTCAATATTGTCAGTGCAGAAAACTGGGCAGTACTGTGGGAAGCTGCACACACTGCATTACAGCTCCTGCCCCTGGCTGTGAGAAGAATCGTGGAAGGATGATGCTAAAAACACCAACTAGAAGAAAAAGACTTGCCTTGGATAGGATTAGCTGGCCCTAGAAAGCACCAGTCCTCTCATCTGCACTCTCTCTTTAGTACCTCCAGTGGCACCAAGCTCTCTTCTCCATTAGGTTATGTTGTTCCAGACAAAATACTGCTGTAGCCACAATAAAGCCCTTATTAAAAAAAGGAACCAGAACACTTTTGCATTTAGTGACACTGATTTTTAAGCATCTGGTGCCACACACATATATAGGACCTGTGCTTCCATGCATTAGTAGAGTTAACACCCTTAGAATACGCTCTCAAGAAAAATTCTTCCCACAGCATTTCAGGTGCCAATTATTCCCTAGTATAATTTGATGCTTAATATAGAGCATCCTCCCCTGCACCAAGTATGCAAAAAATCTTCTCCAATGGACTACAGAGATTTACTCAAGAGGAATTCTTAGTTTTTAAAACCTTTACCAAGTTGAACCAGCACAACTTGAATGGGCTGAAAATATTATTTCAGCTTAGTCTGTAAAAAAAAGCAGAGTCTGGCCTAAGTATTCAGCCAGGTTTTAACATCTTGCTCTGAACTGTGGGTTACAACTTCTACGTTATAGGGCTCTCCATTATGATGGCCAAAAGACAGGCTGGAATTAAATCCCATAGATTGATGTCTATAGAACAGGTATTTTTTTCTTGCACAGCTGGTGGTGAGGGGGATTTCTCTCCTTAACTCACCCACCTTTGTCAAGTGCTGTGGTCTATTTCTAGAGTTAGTATTGCTTAGTGTCACTCTGTCATCACTTATGCACCAGAACTAACACGCTATGACCTCAAGGTTATTAGAGAGTTCTTTTGCACTGTACTTGCACCTCCCCAATTTGGGGATCATTAGGGTCTTTGATGAAGGCTTCCAAGGTCATCTTCACATCTGAATTTTTCACATTTGTCTTCAGAGCATGCATAGTTATGGGTGTTCCTTGGTCTGTCTGGTCTTAACCAGCCTAAATTCTCTATTTTGCAGCTAAGTGGCTTTGCACTTGCCCATTTCTCATTAGTACTACACTTATCTATCCCTACAGCTATCCACCTGGTGAGTTTTTTCTTTTTTGTCTATTCAGCATTAAGCAACTAGTTAACCACATACTAGCCATTACATTGTATAAAAAGTTATTTATATTAGGTTACATAGGTATAAAAGTTATGCTTCAGGTTATGTAGGTACAAAAAGCTACAATTCAGGTTATACTGATACATAAAAATTATTCAAGTTATATTGATATCAGGTTATACAGATACAGCAGGTTACATTGATATCTTATAATTTAAGCTATATAAGCACCTTGTAACCTAAGTTATATAGGCATCAGTTACAAACATTGTCCTATACTCTAACATTTGTGAAGTTTCCAGGTTCTTTTAGGCGTATAAAACCCTTGGGCCAAAGAAAAGAGCCATAACTCAATAAGGAGCTGAATTACATTCATCTCACTGCACAACTGGTTCTGTGCAAAGTGTGGAAGGTTTAAGTGCATTTATGACTCTCCTGCACAGGAACACAAAGCAATGGCCTGTCAAAGTGTGAGGAGGGCAACACTTGGAGCAGAAGTACTGAAAACAGTTAAACTCAAGAGGTCAGGAGATACCAGTAAAATGAACTTTATTTCAAAGCTCATTAAAAAGCTTCACAATAACACTAACAGAATTAGCATTTCCTTCATTTTATGTACCCCACATGAAAAATGTATTGTTTAGCAAGAGATGAAACGTAAGTGTTTCTGCATGCTACTAACACATTTCACCATCTCATTACCTGATAAGTACTTTGGACTGCAACAATCAAAAACCTCAGGACAGAAGGATTTCTTCTGCAAAGTCCTTATGAAGGGGACAGACACTGGCTTCTTCTGACATACCCAATTAGATGTCCAGACAAAAGAAAACTACCTTGGCATCTACAAATGCCTACGAGTGTTTCAATTACAACCTTTTAAAGGAGCAGTACATTTCAAAGTAAGAGCTTCTTTTCATCTTTAGTGATGCAAATGGTTAAATACTGCACAGAAGCTTAGTATGAACTCACAATTCCACAGGAATCTGAAAGTTACCAAGGCAATTTTCCTTTTAGGATAGTCATGACCAACACAATTACTATTCTTCCTCCAACAACATAACACATCCCAGACAAATCTTAAGAAAAAAAATATAAATAGTTTCCAAAACAATGCATTCCCCACCCCCATCACATATGACAGCCAAAACATCATCTGTCATGGGATGAAATAATTTGCTGCAAGTGCAGTGGCTTAGTCCAGGTCCATGTTAATGGTGTTTTGATCACTTGGATGACATTCACCATTTTGCTGAGGCATTTCAGAATTTTTGTCATCTTCTCCCATGTCTTCAGTTTTATAATCACTCTGTTCACTTAATGGGTTTTCCTCCTTAGGAGAGTCAACTTTTGGTTTTGGTTGTGTCACAACAGGCTCACAGACATTGTTTAACTCCTGAAAAAAATGGAAAAGATGTAGACAGAATATATATTAAGGACTTCATTAGTGCAAAAAGTCCTGCGTCGAAAAGACTGAAATTGGCTTCCACATTTGTTTCCCTGAGTCCAAACTGACAAGTACTCATGGTACCCTGAAATGAATTAATTGGTATACTTTGATGTTCTGTGGGCAAAGTTCAACCAAGTATTTTGGATTTCACATTGTTTTTTCCAATACTATTTTGTCTCTCAGTGAAACACTGAAAAACAATCTGAGTTTTTAAGGTGACTGAAAGAAAACATCAATGAGCTCCACAGAATTGTACACAGTAAACCAGAGCTCCTCTGCTTTCTACTGGATCTCCACAGCAAGTTGAAACTGGGGAAGGCAAAAGACACAGATACCAGTCTACTTTTAGCACCCATCTCTAAAGATAGTTTCTTATGGTACTTACCTGTAGCTTTGCCTTAATTTCACTTGAATGCACAGCTGGATCCTGGTCTAAGCTCTTCTTAGCCTGTGCACTCACAGCATTATTCATCCACTCTACCACTTCACTAACACACTTCTCTACTTTCATCATTTCCATCTCATCAATATGGATATATTTCTCATCCTGCTCAAATACAAACATTTTGTATCAGTTAATAATGTCACGTGTTAATAATGTAATCAACTTATGCCAACAAGTCTATCGCAATTATTTGTAACTTGGAAATCTCTTCCAGTGGTCAAAATAAATAGAAGTCAGCCACAAGGGAGATCCATTACAGCAAGAGAATAGGAAATACAGATGTCAATATAAAGCTTCCTTTACCCAAATTAACAAGAAATCTCGTTCAGAGGGCATAGAAGCTTCACAAAAAGGTCACGCAATAAAATTTAACCTTCTTAAAACAGATAAAAAAACTCCCTCGCATTCTAGAGGGGCTACCTGTGCCCGAGGTAGTTTAGACATTGAGATTCTGATGTACAGGGAAAGGATCAGTTTTCAACTTCAGCATTCCCTACAATGCCACAGTTACACAATTAATTACTATCAGGAGAAGGACCTGCCCAGCAACAAAACCAATGAATCCATATTTAGAATTCTTAAATTAAACCAAGTTTTAAATACATTATTTACAATGGTGCTATTTATTTCACATATAACACTACTAATGATTTCACTTAATTTTGTGATCTATAGCTGTGAGGATGTAATTGTTTCTGATGCTAAGTCTCAGATTGAATTAGTTTGAGTGTTGTGAGCTATTAAAATTCTTCAGTTTGAAATCCAAGGAACAAGTTTCCCCAGCAGGAATGTTTATCAAGAACAAATACTAATGAAAAAAAAACAAAAAAACCCACAAAAAACCAAGCCCCAAATACCCACATATAATAAAATTGTGGCGTTTTTTACTTTATTGGCAACTAGGTTTTACACTAATGCTTCTCACCATACAATAATTCTTGTCCCTTAAAGAACTGGAAGAGGAACACACTTCTAAAAAACAGCCAGATCAGTTTTTTAAAGGCCAAGAATCAGACCACAAGTCTAAACTCTTTATAAGAACATCCTCTTCAGCCTGAAAACATCCAGAAGTACCAAGCAACTGAAGATATGACACACTGTGTGAGATTTTTTGCAGTGTTAAATTTGTGACCTACATAAGAGTAGACTGCAGCTCATCTGAAAGTGCATTTGAAGCCCCTCCAGCCAATGAGCCTCACTGAAGCACTGTGGTTAAAAAAAAAGGCCACTTACTTTATTCCTGAATTCCCCAGCTATTGTAGCATAGTACTGGAGCCTGTGTCCCAATTCCTGTAATAGCCTTGGTCGTTCCTCTGCTTCTTGATAGCGCATTTCAATTGGAGTACCTAATTTCTAGAAAAAGAAATTTCTACATTTTTATGTGATTCATTAATATTGGTAATGTTTTTTAGCACAGTGTTTTGGAAATTTTGCTTTTTGGGCATATTAACAGGCCTACCTTTAAATTCTCCAATTTTTCTACATACACCTGCTTCGCTTCATCCTCACCCTCTTCATACAGCCAGCCTTCTGTCTCTGCTAGGAGAGCAGAGAATCCCTGCAGATCCTGTGTGTCAATATAATTCAACACATGAAACATCCAAATACACACCAATCCACCATGTTTATCTTCAAGTAACATGACAGAGGTGAATATACACATTAATCTTTAGCCTCCTGTATAAAAATTTAATTTCTACTCCAGCTTTTGCCTAATTAAGTTACTTAAACCATGCCAGCTTCTGGACTGAGAAACCGACATCTGCAACAAAGATAGCATTGATAGACTTTTGTCCTTGATTAGGCCAATGCTTGGGCTGCAGCTTCTAATTCAGTCATGTTTTGGTTACACATAAAGCAACACAGCTTCCCCTTCAAATCACCAGCTTCAATTGGAAGCAAAACTTTACTCCATTTGTGACAAAACCTATTTTCAGGGATATGTATTTGATACACCTAAACCTAATTCTGAGTTAGTAACTGCCATCATTCAAATGAAGTTCTGGTTTTGCAGCTATGTGCAGGGTGGCTTTGAGAAAGTTTAACCAAGGTATACAAAACAGGTATTTGGTATCAGTATTTTTAGAGATGTTTCTGAAACCATAACCTACCTTTTCACAAACAAACTTTTCATATGGTCCAGACAACTTGTCCCTGAACTCATATACATATTCCTCCACTGCATTCTTTGCATCATTTCTTTCTTTCTCCAGTTTATCTTGCATAATCATCTTTCCCTGTATACCACAGAAAATATTTTAATTAAAAAATAATAATGTTCAAACAGCATTCTACAGAGCACAGCTCCTGCAAAATCTTCCAGAGGCCTTGGCTCACCTAAATGTTGAAATTCTCATTATTATGCAGTAGATTCATCCACTTCCCTGGATTACAACAGTTTAAATGAATCTGTGATGTCATTCCATGGATCAGTGCTCTGATACTAATTGCCATTAAGGACACTTCAATCTTTCTGACAAACATTCGGTAGTTGTGTTAGAAGGCAGACAGTATGTTAGCTCATGGTTAAATGAGCCCACACTCCAGGGTGACAGTACAAGAACAGAGGTTGCCTTGACAAGCAGGTGAATGGTTAATAACTGCACACAAGAAAGCAGTCTGAGCCACATTAACTCACCTCTGTTTCAATATACATATTGAGGAGATCTTTTCCTAACTGCCAAACCAAGTTAGCTTCAATGGGTAGTTCCACATTCTTCACTTTTATCTTGGGTTTTTTAGCTTCTGGGGGCTGATCACCTTTCTTCTCATTTGTCTGAGTTAGAAAGAAGAAAAATAAGATAATTTTCCTGACTTCTTTCTGATGAAATACAACCATGATGAAAGATACATTCAGAGGATGAACGCACGAAGGTTTTTCCATGTTCTTTTAAAACCTTCAAAATATACTCATGAGGCACTTTCCTTTTGGAGACTCCACCTCCTATCCTAGTCTCCTTACAGTCTGTTTCCCAGACAGTGAGCACTGAGGTACAAGCAAGGACATTCCTCGGATAGATGGTGTGTTTGCAGATTTTCCAGAAGTGTCCATTCTGTAACGTAGCAGTTCACTAATGGTGCTGACAGTGACTAAAATTTTAACCCAGTGCATTTTTCATCTCATACAGATGAAAAAACCAAATCACTAGCAATAACATGCAGACAAATGTTTCACATTGATTATTTCCTTTTATGTTTATGAATTCCTGATCCCAGCTTCCCTCAGCAGGCCTAATAAGCTTGGCCTCTAACTGCTGTTTAGATTGAAATATCTGCAACCCAAATAAACTAGTTGTACAACACCTCAAGAAGATAGGGAAGCAGTAGAGAAAGGCTTCTTTTACAGGAATCCTTTCACAAACTGTACAAAAACCATCACAAAATACAGGCATTATTTTCACTATAGTAAAGATGTGAAAATGAAAAAGGTTCCAACACCAAGTTCCTTACTTTTCCTGAAATATGTTACCATTTCAAAAGCCATTATATAGTATAACATTTTCAACAGAGTTAAAGGGTCACTCACTTTCTTGACATCTGGGATTTTGTTTTCTTCAGAGGGAGGTTCTGATGAAGGGGGAGACTGTGACGTTTGCTGACCATCAGTTTGTACCTGGGACTGTGTTCCAGCCTCACTGTTCTCTTGCTGGATATTTTTCTGAAATGAAAGCCCAGGCACAAAGGATGTAGAAGGCATGTGCACTTGCATTTAAGTATAGGGCACTTCACTTCTGACGCACATACGGTACAAAGTGCCCTACAAAGCATTCTGTGCACACGCAGAAACACACACGCTTCGCTATGGAGATCCAGACTAGGTGCAAGTTCAGAAGGATTTCATGAAAATGTTACCAGTGCCAGGTTTGCTGCACAGTACTTGTGTGTGTGTGTGCACATGCTACCACTTCCTCTTACAAAAAGGGGCTTATAATTTATTGAGTCATCATGTGTAAGTTTTCCCCCTCAGAAAACCATTAAAACATGAAGTAGACTGTAACAATGTGCATTATTCCCCAGTGCTCCCCTCTCCTTCAATGCTGTGGAAAACAATTCAGCTTTCCCTTCCACAAAAAGTTTCAAAAAACTTTACTGATACAAAGGATTCCATACAAATCCTTTCAACACAAAGCACAAGGATGATTAATAATCCAAATCTAGTCTTCCTGTGTGGAACAGTTGTATAACTATGGTAGCTGTAAGCAACCCCACCCTCAACCGACCTGCTGCTATTTGGCACTTTACACTAACCGATTTTGAAATCTACAAATTGTCTCCTGTTCTTGTAAAGACATTTTCTGAAAGCTACACACATCTTAAAATTAATCTCCTTTTGCTTCCTTTGAAGAAGGTATTTTTCTTCCAGAGCATGTAACAGCAGAACACACTTTCATCAATCAGTAAGGACATTCACGCACAAGAAAGGTCAACTTACATCACTGAAGTTTTCAATAGGCCTCTGGTCCTGAGCTTCCACTTCAGTCTCAACACTGACATCTTCACACTCTTCACTTTTAACTGGTTCTACCATAGATGCAGTGGATACACTGAAAATGCCATGAGTATTGACACGGACTTTCACTTTGACTTTAGACTTCTCTCCATCTTTCTGGGCTGCCACATTCTGGATAACATACCTACCTGAAACCAAAAGAATCAAAACTCACACAGTGGAATTAAGTAGGTAATATTACAGAGCCAGGAAAACATCCGCCTTTTTTATAGACAACCTGTTTTCTAAATATTTGATGAAGCCTCTGTGCTAATCTCATGGTTTCTCAAATTAAATCAGTACTACCAGAAAAACCCAACAAAACCAAAGTACACTGCTTTTCAGCCAACTTCATCTGATACATCAAACAGTAGGTTCTCCTGACACCACTAATATAAAGTAAATACAAAACTGGTGCTATCTGTGTTACTAGTGAGGTCAAAGAAAGCTACTGAAGGGCTTAGTCTAATGCCAATATTAAGTGGTGCCTTTCCAATACAAGTTACTGACCAACATAGAAACAATATTTCTAGAGGCTTTCCTTACAGCTTCTGACATCCATGCAAGTCTGCTGTTACCTTTTATTCTAGGGCAGAACCTAATTTTTCTGAAACTACTGTAATACTTGAAACAAGTACTGTGAAACTAATAGAAAATTAGTTCAATAGTAAATGAAGAATCAGATGTCCTTGACATTAACAGCAGAAATTTTTCCTTATGCATGGATTATGAAAAGAGTGACCTGGAGACCAGAATATTCACTTACCTACAAAGGACAAGTTCCCCAATTTCACAGATGAAATATACACATTTGCAAACACCATTCGTTCAGCAACAGATCTAAACTACAAGCTTTTACCTGCCTATTTCACAGGCTAAGGAATGTAATCCTCTGTCTTGCAAATCCAATAATACTGGAGTTGTGTGGCCTGTTCTCCCTCTTGCCAGTCTCATTAGAACTACTATTTACCAATTAGTCATAACAATAGTTCTGTTCTGAGCATAGGATCAATTGGCAACTGAGTGGAAACAAATCTGATCTTCAATTCTGTTCTTACCAGTTTTCAGAACAGCAGTTAAACAGCTTCTTGTTTGTTAAAGCCATATAAATTGAACACTGACAAACCACGTAAGTCTTTATGGTAAGACTTTACCACACAAGGAAGTCTGATGTTTCTATAACTACAGAATACTGTCAGAGAATCATAGAATGGCCTGGGTTGGAAGCAATCTTAAAGATCAAGTTCCAAACCTTGGCCTCTCACTAGACCAGGTTGCTCAGGGCCTCATCCAACCTGGCCTTGAATACCTCCAAGGATGGGGCATCCACAACTTCTCTGGGAAACCTATTCCAGTGCCTCACCATCCTCACAGCAAGGAATCTGTTTCTAATATCTAATCTAAACCTGCTCTTGCAGTTTTTAAAGCTACTGCCCCTTGTACTGTCACTACTTGTGCTTGTATTAAGTTCCTCTTCATTGTGCTGGTTTTTCAAAATATATGGTATGCAAACATACAACATTTAATTGCATGTTTAGAACTCAGGAACAACAATTTAATTGGCCTGTCTTTACCATCACAATCTTTTTTTAACTAACCATGTTGTAAGCTCTAAGTATCAACACTGTCAAGTGCTGCAATTTGTAAAAAAGTATGAGAGAGCTGCTTAGGGATGTTACATAGACAAATCAATACTGTAGTCTTGTAGCTGCCACTATTTGAGACTGCTTTGACTAAAAGTTATTCAGCATTATGTCAATCCCAGAAGGTATAGGTAAAAACGACAACTAGTTATTTAAGACATGCTTTTTTAATACACAGGAGATATTTTTCTATTACTCCTAGCTTGCTTTAATACTAAGCAGAAAAGACTTTAAAAGTTACAAAGCTATCTTTTGTAGTGATAACCACATTTTAGTTGTGGACATTCATCTCCCCTCATTTCTTTGTTTAGCCAAAGCAACATCATAAGCAAGAAAAATAAAAAATACCAAATTCGGTTGTCTCAGGAATGGGAAAATTTGAGTCCTTCAAAGACAAAACCTAGAATATATCCTTCATAACCATACTGCACCATAACACTGTTACTGTTTGATCTCAAATCATTCTATTGGAGACAACACCATTTCCAGGACAATTACTTACCAATTTTTGACTCAGGATATGGGACTCCATTAGGATCAGAATAAAAAGCTTCTAGCTCAAATGGACCTTTCCTATAGAATGTAAGTACCTTAGAGAAGGGTGCTGCATGATTTCTGCTGAAGACTTCATGAACTCTGTAATTAAGGGAAAAATATCATTTTTAGTAGTGTACTTGAACTGGAAGGTTTTGATATAGAGTCAGAACTCTTTACAGAAACATCATATTTTGACACATTTACCCTTCTGAACAATTTCAATAAAGATACTTCATTACTGTACTGCAAGGGAAAAGGATTTGCTGTTCTCTACTGTAAATGAGAACTTGTCCTATTCCACTATTTGAGCTTGGAATAGTGTATTTTGAATCATAATTTGCACCCTTCCTTAGTCCCAAAGGGATAATTACAACCCTGTTAATTCCTTGCTCATTTATGTTCCATGGCTCAGTTGAGAACCCTGACACCAGATTATTATTTATTCCTCCACATGACAGAAATACAACCAGCTTTACTTCATGTTCTGTGGCATGTCCGCTATTATGCCATCCTGATTCTAATTTCCAACTAAGTTTTGTCTCCTAACTGTGGAAGATCTCATCTAATTACCTAGATGTGAGAAAGAGAGAGCTTTATCTAGAACGTGAACCCACAGGCTGCTCTCACAAGTGACAGAACAATTAGGCCCAGCACCTCCACAGAAAACAGACAGGAAGAAAAAAAACACCTGAACTACAAAAGAACATGAAAAAGGTATGAACATATCCATCTAGAACTATGATTTTTCCACAAGCTGAACTTGGAGTTCTTTACATCTTAGAGAGCAACTGCATTTCCCACAGGCATGGCACAGTTAGTAACAGATGTCAGTCATAAGAGACTGCAGCAAGAAATTACTCTTACAAATGTTTAGTTTTTGCTAGGTGTTAAATTCTTGCTTCAGTCAGATAAATAAGCATCCATATGAGCTCACAATATTTCCATAGTACATAATATTACTAATAAGACTCTCAGATAGGTGTTGGGAACATCTAGAATAAAAAACAAAAAGCCAGAAGGCAAAGTGGAATAAGTACTCAGGCCCTGATCTAGTTAATTTTATATTCCTAATCCTGACAACCAGATAAAGGTAGCACAAGACAAGATACTAGTTGGTAGCTCTTTCACTCACTTTTTTAATCTTTTTATTTTTACAAATGAGGAATTACAGTTAAAATTTCAACATGTCTTTACAATCCTCCCTGTCAACCATCTCTGATACCATGAGTTTTCTACATGAGAATGCCAAAAATCCTAATTTAAATGCAAGCAAGAACATCACCCTTGAATGATGAAGGTCAGAAGTTTCATAGAATGGTAGTCTGAACTACCTACCCTTCAGTGTCCTCTGCTTCTGTGTTCCACAGCAGAGATATTGGAAAAGGTGTAGCATCTGTCACAGAAAATTCTCTCACTTTAAAAGCTGGAGAAAGAATGGCACACTAAAAAAATAAAAAAAAAATAAGACCACAAAAACTTGTATTAAGACTGGTTAATTCTTCTACACCACTAGCCAAGACAGCAAAAAAAATCTTTGCCCAAGTGAGAACTGAATTGATTTTAACAGAACTGTTTCAATACTCAATTTCAATGCAATATGAGAAGAGAAATCTCACACACAAGTGTTTGTGCTGTGATAGTAAGCCTTTTTGTAGCTTGTGAGTAAAAGTAACACTCTAAGAAAATAGCAGGACTGTAAAAAATGGAAATGCTGCACTGCTTAGTCCTAAAAGAAGTGTTTGTCTAAAGGGTCCTGCTTCTTTCCTTGAACACAAGTGACTGCTGGCAATGGGTAGCTGTTACTGAGATGGTGTAAAGAAATAAGTCAAAGAGAAGAGGGTGAAATAAGACAAGTTAAAGGAGAAAAGGCAGAACACAGAACAAGTGGTTGCTTGTAAAATATAGTTGGAAACAGTAAAAATGGGAGTGAGACAGAATAAAGCCATTGATGGCAAGTTGGATATCAGAAAAGTCAAACTTGCAGTAGTTTGACTCTCCATAGATATTCCTCATTCCTTGCTGAGTAAAATATCTTTCAGCTTGACAAAACAAACAACTTGACAACTTAAATTTTTGGCATTAAAGATCCCTTGATCGTGCTCTTCTGAAGAGCAGAGTGGGCTGCTCACAGAATACACTCTGCAATAAATTACTGCAATAGACTACAGCACCAGAGAAATCTGGACTTCTTAAACAGCACAGTCCCATAAAAAGACCTAGTGAACATGTATGTTCCCTTGAGTACTTTAAAATGGACCACTTCTACAATTTTTCAAAACTGCTTGACTAATACTTCATGGAAGTGCTACCAAGAAATCCATCTTTTAATTTCATCAAGTGTTGCCAGTACTATACCTGCAGAGCACAGCCCCTAGCTATGGCTTCATCTGCATTCAGTGTTGTACTAATATCCTTGCCAAAGAATTTAGCAATCCTCTCTTTGACAGCAGGAATACGGGTTGCTCCTCCCACAATCTCTACAGCATGTACATCTTCCACTTTCAGTTGTGTTTGTTCCATTAATGAAAGTAGAGGCATCTCTATCCTTTGCAGCAGGTCAGCACACAATTCTTCAAATTGTGACCTAAAAAAACCATAAATTGAATTAACTAAAGAATGCCTGTCCCACAAGAACCTTGCCTGGTATTTTTTTTTCCAAACTGATGCTGACTAGATTAGTTACTACACTACAAAGAGAGTTAAAGAAACTCCTGTGAGTAGGCCAAAGTGGCATCTGTATACAAGGCAGTACACAAAAAGCTGCTTGCAAATTTTCCTAAGCCACTATTGATGTAGTTAAATAAGATAAAGGCTTTGTTTGGGCAGCTGTTATATATTTGCCTCAGAGCAGAGGTTACAGATAAGAAATCAGAAAACATCGACACGTCCTTTATAATGAAAAACTGTTGCCCAAACACAAAGAAAAAGAACCCATCACTCTTAGCAGCAGCTACAGAACTAACAAATGAAGTCATGCCTGTGAACATGTGCAAGAGACAGACTTCATTTGGACTTGGACCATAATCAAGTCATCATCCACAAACAGTTTCTGCTCTGCATTTCTCTACCAATACCCTCAGTACACTAAGAACAGGAAAAAAGAAACAAAGCTTAAACTGCTGCTATCTTAAGAGCAGTATGGGATTTAGGTTACCTAAAGTATGCAGAAGGTCTAAATATGAAGCCAACTCTCTGGTTTACATACAACAATCCATGGTTTTAAGCATATATTCTACAAAAAGAATCCAAACTTCTTATGCATTGCACTGAAAGATTCCTCAAGTAGCTGAACATCACATTTCCCCAGTCTTAGCTATTCTAGCATTACAAAAATGCCACAGCTATTCAGCACTAAAACTTAACTTTAGCATGTTAAGTTTCTTTCAAACATGGAAGGAAACACTTGTTTAAAAAATATGGCCACCAAAGCAAATGCCTGCCTTGTACAGAACTCACCTGTTCATTTTTCCAGATACATCAGTATCATTCATGAAACACTCAATATTTAGGGGAATGTCTGTGCTATTTGAACTCATTAATTTCTTCAGTTTCTCACATTCCTGATACAGACGAAGAAGAGCCCGAACTTTGGTTTTTGGATCTAGTTTGTACTTTGATTTTATTTCTGCACAAAAGTAATCTACCAGCTTTCCATCAAAGTTTCTCCCACCAAGGAAAGGGTCAAATGCTGTGCCAAGTACCTGGTTTGAACAAACACAATTATTTAGTCTCATGCTAATAAAACCAAAGGGAATAGCAGTCTTCCAATATCAGCATTTGAAGTCCTTGCTTCAAAAAATTGCTGGGGACAGGTCAGCCCATCTTCCAATGTACAACCACATCAGCCAAAAATTGATCTTCACTTTTACAGAGGAAATAAGACTAAGTAATTAAGTGACAATCCTAAGTACTCAAAATTTTAATCCATACACACACTCACTTAGATAAAACAAAATAAATTATAGCACTTGTATTATATATCTTACATTTGTGTCTTGCAAGAAATTTACAGTGTGCTTGAAACAATTCTAATGAAATGAAGGACACTGATGAAAACCTTCACCTTTTAACTCGTTGCCATTTTCCATGCATTACTTTATTTCAGAATTTAAAAAAAGGCAGACTGGCAGGCTATTTGATTCTACTTGCTTATAAATCCTTTTATTTCCATTTAATCTTACTACCTTCAGTTTACTCTTGTTGAATGCACAGGCTGATACTTGAAATGCAGAATGTCCCATATCAACAAACACAACTATCCGTGGCTTCTCTTCAGGAGCTGGAAGGTCTTGTTTATAAATTCCATAATTCAGAGCCACTGCAAAAGAAATGTCAGCTATTATCCACACAATCCCTAGTTTCCAGTGGCATATGATCACCTTCCTGTGAACATTAAGCTATAAGATCAAAAGCATTAAGACAAATACAGACATACACCTGTGCAAGATATACTATCTTCACGGAAGCTTTATCCATTAATCTAAGCTGTAGGACCTGAAAAGCTGAACTTACTCCCTTAGTCATGTATATGCTCCCTAAGCATTTGTTTGGGTTTTCTGGGTTTGGGTTTTTTTTGCCTTGCAAAGTAATCAAAAATATAGAACATCTTAACAACAAAACCCAAACCCAGTTTTGTATTTACAGTGAGTATCTTCCAAGCTGGGAAGTTTTGTCTCAGTTGTATAAATGGTCAGCAGAGCCACATGTCTGTTTAAAACCCTGACTATACTGAAAAAAAGCCTTGGAAGTTATGAGGTGTTGATGTTTAATTGAGGAATTTCCTTTAAGAGTGTCTAAATCCTGCAACTGTGCATCTGGGCAGTACACTAAAAGAACAAGTAGTCCAGGCACATGCAGGGATTCCTAAATAAGTGCTCAGGGAGATAACTATCAATGGAGCTTGATCTCATCTACCCCTTCACACAGAAGACATTAAACTGAGAAAAGAACAGCAAGGATTTCAGGTATTTATGTCTCATTCAACTTTTCAAGTCAGTCCTTTTTCTTACAATAATTAAATGCACCTTCTATTCCACCTGTCACTTGCAGAAACTGCGGTTTTATCCTACTTACCTGCTGTCATGTCATTCATTAATCTAAGACAATTTAGACCAACAATCTGAGCTGCATCTAGAAGGGACCTCCTTTCAGCATCTGTGAAAAATGATGGAACCTGAAGAACGAAGGCATGAATACAAAGTTATTTCCAGAAAATGAGACATTACACTATTTATTTAAAAGTATTAATTTAAAAATTGTATCTTTTCCTCCTCTTTGAGGAAGATACTTACTGCAAGCCTCTAAAATGCAACTACCATACTGAATTGACACTTCAAATATTCTATTCAGAGACAGAATTAAAACAGCATCGGCTAGTTTACATGAGCACACTAGCAAGAAATAAATGAGTTATTTGTATACAAATGCTAATAACATCAAGCCCTGGCCCAAAATGTGAAACTGGATATTATGAAGACAGATATTAAGGTATGGATATTAGGGTATTCCATAGTGACATGGAATTCCTTAATCAGAACTAGCAGCTGTACTCCTGTCCAAAAAAGGAAAGAGGGAACTAAAACCACACAGCAATACTACAGATGTGACAGATGCAAAGAAATAAGGGATAACAAATGAAGAGAACCTATTTTGGCAGAAATTACTTCGGGCAGGAACTGCTAAGAAATTCTGAAGGAATATGTTGTTGAAAATTTTCTACAGCTCTCTAGCATTGGCATTGGACAGTGTCTTCAGATGTCCCTCCCAGGGACACATGAAGAACTGGCTTTCCAGGTATCAACTGGAGAATCAACATTTCTAATAATAACAGAGCTAAATATTCCTAGATGCAACATGAGACAGACTTGTTCCAGAGTCATTGAGAACAGAGAGGCAGGTGCTATTTTATACTTGGGGCTTTGCAATGGAATGACTGTTCTTGATCTGAGGTCATTTTTTGTGCAGCCATAACATTGAAAAAACAAAACAAAAGTTGCTGAAAGGATGAAAATAAACAGGACAGAAACTAAAATTATCAGCTGCCAGAGGGCAAATTTTGTTTAACCAAGGAAATTGTTTATCAAAGTTGTTATCAAATTGTTTTAAATTCAATAAAAAGCACAAACATTACAACTCACTTTAATGAGTAATTAGTATGCTTAGTCAGGAAAACAAGCTGTTTCATAAGGGTATATACCTGGATCCAGAAACATTTTGGGTCTGAAGGTTCAGACATTTCCAAGAGAATGAGTTCATGAAGTTAGTCAGAGTCTGGAATATGCCAGCAGCTCTGGGATTTCTTTAAGTCAAAAGCTCTAAAGCTAGTTAGGATTAATCTCTTTGTAAGTGCTTAGCAGAGTTCCTTTTCACTCTGCATGAATAGAAACAAAATGCCCTCGATAGCTGAAGTTAAAAGACATAATGCTCCTGTGCACTACAATTACTTACAGAAATAACACAGTCTGTTACTGGCTTTTTCAGGTTACTCTCTGCAGTCTCCTTTAATTTAGTCAATAGCATAGCTGAAATCTGTTCCACACTGAAGATGTGCTCCTCATCCATGTACATGACCTGGATAGAATAGGTAAAATAATTCCATTAGTTCAACTACAGGAAAATACATACATTCAATGTTTTTTTATACACTGCTAGCTAATAGTCTATGAATCATGGCATGCTTCATTATTTCATTATAGAACTTCAGTTTACAATTTAATTTCCCATTTGAGTATTTAAAGAAGCAATAATTCCATTCTCACTGTCTTAAAATATCAAGAACTGTATCAACTCCATAGATGAAGGAAATGGCCAAAAGTGACCCAAGTTTACAATATGGCACACCATTAAGTAAAAATAGGTATCATTTTTTTAAACTGATGATGAGTGCAAAAAAATATACAAAACTACTTGCTGTCTATCTTCCCTCAGCATTTTTATCCTTCTGCTCAAATACGTGAGGAGTCTCTGAAAGGAAGAACCGTGCAACAACAGTTCCACTATGCAGATAAAACAACTAAAAGCTTATGATAAAGCTCAGCAAAAACCCTTATATATTGCTCTCCTAGCCAAAATAATTCTTAAATCACCACTTTTGTCATATAATAAAATACATGACAATGATGAAGTGAAGTAACACATTACAACTAATGCTTGAAAGTAGCACTTCTTTTTTATTCACTCAGTATGATTTGAGGAAAAATTAGGCATTTTGGTTTTAATAGAAAAACTGTACCCTGAACCTCTCAGTCTTACCGAATGTTACTGAATCAAATATTAAAACTTTTTAACCATGGTTAAATAGAAATACATACTCATTTGTTCTCTAAGTGGCCTAAGAAAAATAGGAAAAATACCAAGTAACAGTGTTCTCCCAACACTAGACTGTCATATAGTACAAGACTCCTACACACACTGATTAAAAGAAACCAATAATTTCTGTCTGAATTTATCTGGTAACCTCACAAGTCACGAACAGCAAAAGAAAAACTATCTCCTCTTTTGTAAAGCTTGGCTACTTTTCCAGTTAGGATTCTTTCTAATGTATATAATTCTGTGATCTATTCACTACTTAATACTGATCTATACTGAAGTTTTGACGGACCAGATCAAGCTAAGGTCTTCATTAGTGAAGCAACACTGTCTGTTATGCCAGCAGTGCTTCATTACGAGCAATTTTATGTATTTCTGTAAATGGACACAACATTATTAATTGTACCGATTCTAGTAAAAGTTGACATTGTATCAGTGAAGTCTTTGAAATGTAAGCAAGAGGCAAACCCTACAATGTGGCAGGAGCTGGTTTTGAACACCTTTTTGTAAGTAACTGGCTCCAGGCAGTCCACTAAAGACACTTGCCACTCATTTATGGCAATTATTCTAAAGAGCTCTGACTACCTTCCAAAGCATTTGTAATCCACCTAGTAAGACTGCTGCAATGCATTCCACACAAAAGTGACAAAGTCAAACTTTGAAGTAAAACCATATGACCTTTTAATTATCTTACCAATTTTTCTGCTAGTGTGTTTGAGCTAGATATGCAATTTTCCAACAGGAAAACTTGCATTTCCACAATTATTTGTAAGTGAACCTTAATTTGAAGGTTAATATCCACTATTTAAAGATGAAGCTATCTATTCATAGAAGAGCTCTTCTTTAACAGAAAGATTAAAACAACCTACCTTTAGGGTAATTAAAAGAAATCCATATTTTCATGACTAGGTGCTGAAATGTAAGACTTCAGATTTAACTACACAACCCAGAAAGATACACTGCAGATTTACCTTTACTCCAACTCCACCATTCTTCATGGGAACCAAATCATAGCTCAACTTTTCTTTTTCCTTCTGAACAAAAGGATCATTAAATGCACGGCCATGGAATCTCTTGAAGTTAGATACAGTGTTGTGGGCATGAGTAATTTGCTGTAAAGAAATACAGGACAGTTAGAAATCCACTCTTAATCAGCCTGCAATGTTCAGTGCTGTTGTGCATGCCCCCAAGCACAGGTCAAGTTTTCAGACAACCGCTCACTCCCTTGTCACAGCTGTTTTATTTAACACTTGTAATTACTGTCTGGTACTTTTTATCAGCTCATTAATAAGTTAGACACAGACTTCCAGACCATTACTTATTAAGGATTACAAAACTATCTCTGAAACCTTGACACAACTTGGTGAACAATAACATGATCAACAGAGCCTACTACTGAAGTGATTCTATGATTCTAAATTAGTTGACTAAAGTTGGAAAAGGCCTTTCAGATCAAGTCTAGCTATTTACCTAACACAGCCAAGTGCACCAATGTCCCCAAAAGCCACATCCATACACCTTTTAAATATCTCCCAGGACAGTAACTCCACCACTTCCCTGGGCAGTCTGTTCAAACATTTACAAACTTTTTGGTGAAAAGAATTTTTCCTAATAGTCAATATAAACTTCCCCTGGTTCAACGTGGGCTCCTTTTAAGTTATTGTAGATAGCGATAACAGCACACCTGAGCTTCCTCTTCTCCACGCTAAACACCCCAGCTCCCTCAGCTGCTCATTAGTCTTGCACTCCAGACCCTTCCCCAGCTCTGGTTACCCTTCTCTAGACTCACTCCAGCAGCTCAGTGTCTTTCTTGTAGTGAGAGGCCCAAAACCAAACACAGGATTTGAGGTGTGGCCTCACCAGTGCTGAGTAAAGTGTGACAATCCCTGCCCTGGTTCTGCTGGCCACATTGTTGCTGATAAAGGCCAGGATGCCATTGGCCTTCTTGGCTACCTGGATACACTCTGGATCATGTTCAGCCACTGTCAAACGGCACTCCAGGTGTTTTTCCACCAGGCAGCTTCCCAGCCACACTGCCCCCAGCCTGTAGTGTTACATGAGGTTGTGACTCAAGGGCCAGACCTGGCACCCATTGAACTTCATACAATGGGCTTCAACCCTTCAATGCAGCCTGTCCAGATCCTTCTGTAGAGCCATCCTGCCCTCCAGCAGATCAACACTCCTGTCCAACTTGGCCTCACCTCCCAACTGACTGAAGGTGCACTCAATCCCCTTTGCCAGATCATTGATTAAGATATCAAATAGGGCTAGCCCCCAGTACTGAGCCCTGGGGAACACCATTGGTGATAGGCTGCCAGCTGGATTTATCTCCATTCACCACCACACTCTGGGCCTGGCTATCCAGCCAGTTGTTAACCAGTTCAGAATAATGACCCAGTTGTGCCAGTCACCCCGCCCCCCCCCCACATCTCCACAATGGCAACTGTGTCAGAGTTTTACTGTTGTGCAATGGTGTCCAGCTCCTCCTCTTCATTGCATTGATGTACATGCACTTCAGCTGTGCTATTGATCCGGGCACTTTTTCATGGAAGAGAAGGCCCAGCTCCTATGTGACCATTCTCAGGAGCTTCCATGGTTTTTAACACATCAATAATAACCCTTGTGTCACTGCTGCTGCATGGATGTCCATCCCATCTCCACCAAGGCAGCAGAGTGAAGGACCTTTCTAGAACATTCTCTCTCAAACACTGCTGTGGTACCCTCAGACTTATCTCTAGCAAACTTGGCTGCATGTCTTTCCTCCTCCAAACCTGGTTTAAAGCTCTCAATGACACCTGTTCCTGTGCAAAGATCTGTTTCCCACTCTGAGACAGGTGTACCCTGCCTGTTGCTAGCAGTCCTGCTGCCATGTAAACTGACCCATTATCAAAACCCCCAAATTCTGCCAGTGGCACCAGGGTCAGATATTGGTCTGCTGGCTCCTCCTGTTTCCTCCTTCATTTCCTGCAACTGGAAGTATAGACAACACATGATAGCACTATTTGTGCTCCTGATCCCTTAAGCAGTCATTCAAAGGCCTTGAAATCTCTCCTGATTGCCCTTGGACTTGCTAGTGCAACCTCATCACTGCCAACATGAGAAAGCAATAATGGATAATTATCTGACAGCCATACCAGGGTAGGAACTTGGACCCCAGAGAGGCAAGAGACTTTCCTAAGATGTGGTTCCAGCCAGCATATTGGGCCTTCTGCTCTCTTTTAAAGGGAGTCTCCAATGGCAGTGACCTGGTTTTCTTCAGGGAAGCAGTTTTGACATAGGCCAACTTAACCTTGGTGACAGATTGCTCCCTATCCCTGCAAGTCACTGTTTTCCAGCAGTTGGAGAAGAGAGAAAGGAATCCTCTCTGCATCCTGTCTGCCTCTCAGGCGTGTCCCAGGGAAGGCAGGGTGCAATTCCACTACATCACCATCTCTCTCTCACACTCCCTGATGGCCCTCAACCTACTCACCTCCTGGCAGAGTTCTGTCACTAAGTGGAAGAGTACCTGGGCACACTCCCACAGCTGTGCTCACAACTGCCATCCACTACTGGAATTGAAAGTAGCTGCAGGTGGCACCTGGGTGGCAGCATGTTCCTGCCAGAGCTGTCTGGGCAGCCGTGCCAACCGTGCTTGGCTTTCTGCCAGTGGATAGCACTGCTCCCTGGTTGGGCTGGCACTGCCTCAGCACCCTTCCTGCAAACTGCTGTGCCACACCCTGGTCACCAGTGCTCCCAAAGGGCTTATTTTATATTTGAGGGAAACTGCTGCTGTTGCTTCTGGCCCCACCCAAGTCTCATCAGCCACTGCCACTCGAGCTGCAGACTTCTGGCAGCTCTTGTCTCCCCGTGACATTCCCCCAGTTCAGGAAACCACCCCTGCACACTGCACTGGACAACTCTGCTGCTGATTGTGCTGGCAACCAGAGCCACTGATCTTGCAACTGGATGACAGAACTTAAGACCAAATTCAAATCTTTAACGATTGCAGCTACTTGTGAAGCTGTTTCTCTGTTGGTAAGCTGGCCCTCCAACCCAAGCCACACTACCTTCACTTTAAACATTACATTATTAACCGCAAAGAAGGGCTTCCCTAGTTACTAAGTGTCAAGTTGAAGTGTCCTCATACATTTCAAGACTTACTTTTTCCTCCCTGGGCTACTTAGAAATCACGTAATTTCCTTGTTTGCATTCACCTAGCAGTAACCCAAATTCTTGCACTAGATCAAAGAAGAATGCAGTGCATAGACAACTTGGA
This sequence comes from Zosterops lateralis, assembly GCF_965231275.1. NCBI lineage: Eukaryota > Metazoa > Chordata > Aves > Passeriformes > Zosteropidae > Zosterops > Zosterops lateralis. The sequence goes on along the minus strand of NC_139763.1, from coordinate 69,218,759 downwards.
ACTTCTTTGCTAACATCAGCTTGAAGTATAGGCTAAACTACAATGCAACCTCCCCAGTGCAAGCAAGTGACATAGAGAAGCATTTGTTATCAGAAATGCAATGCACAACAAAAAACAGACAACTAGAGCAGCCTAAAAGATAACACAAGTATCTCAGAGTAGAATTAATCCTATTTTATTGGAGAGAAATTATAGAAGTGTGTTATTATCTACAGGATAGATTTAGGCAGGCACCAACAGATTGCACAAAAACAACTCAAATGCTGAGCATACCAAGGAATATTTCTAACATTCACTATCCTCAAAGAAAAGCATCAGTTCCTTGTTGCATACAAAATTTTCCACCATGAAATAGAAGAATTTGAGCTACATCTTGTATTAGAAAACTACTCAACTAGGACAGTTCTCCTACAGAAAAGCTCCCTGACAAAAAAAGGAGGCCATACTCCCACCAACAAACAGTAACTTTCAGACAGCTGTATATGTGGAAAGATGTCACACTTGGACTCCCTGCTGAGAGTCATCCTTGGTTTATTCTAATCACCAAACAGTGCTCAGCAATTAATAGTACAAGCACAAGTTAGCACAGGCCAAAAATCACGGCAAGAACTTTTCCAGTACTTTAACATGATTGAGTAGTTAGGTTCCTGTGTTGAAGATAGTTTCCCAGCACAGTTTTATTTATTTGTATAGCCACAACTTCAGGGTACTTGAATGTTACGTATTTCACTGCTGTATGGCTGAAGAACGTAGCAGCAGGAATTATTACCATGTAGTGGGCAGAGAAGTGCAAACACTCTGGCAGCTTTTATAGCCTAATTTAGAATTAACCTCAAAGCCTTTTCTAAGAGAACAATCTTAAGATATTTTTAGAGTAATTGTATGCCATTAGGTCTGCAGCATGTTTTAATATCTTCCTGCTTAGTCACAATTAAGAAAGCTAAGAATTATGGTCTGTTAACTAACATACTGTTCTCATCTCCAGTGCTACCACACTTACCTAAAGGCAACAGAAATTCTGATAATTTGCTCCAGCAGCAATTTCTCAAATGTTAAAGACAGCACCTTTGAGTATTTTGAGCGCTCTCACAAAATCACATTGTAGAAGTCACCAGTCAAAATATTTTACTTTTATTTTGTGGGAAATTTTTTGTTTGCTTTTTATTTTTTCAAATGAAAAGAATGGTTTTGTTCCTTGATTTAAGTAGTTGCTACACCCTAGGACACCAAAAATGTAACTTTCAGTAATCCATGTTAGGAGACTTCCCCATTTACAAAAGAAACACAATTCACATCTCAGTACATCAGCCAAACTGGACCACTTACAACTAGAGAAATAAATGATCTTTTATCATTTTAAGTATCACATTCTTTTTTCCTAATAAAAATATTTAGGCTTCAAGTGCTAGGAGAGCCAAGCACAAAACACTCAACATAGTAATATCATACAGGTTAGTCTGAAGGTTAACTAAAGTCACAAGTGTGCATCACTGCAAACACACACTTGTAAATGCAAGCTAAGAGAGACTCTGCCTCACTCTCAGCTTACTTTATGTTTTCCACAGCAACTTCTGGAACAATTTAACAATACTGAAACATGCTTGAGAGTACATAGGATTCAGATAATTTCACATTTTGAGTAACAACTCCTTTTTGCACACTAATGAATCATACTAGTTTCTGACTTGTAACAGTGTCAGCAGTCAACTCAGCAATGCTAAAATGAAATTTAAGGAAAAAACACAAACACTTCATTACTCCCTGTTAACCTGTAATTGAATGTGTATGTGCTTGTTAACAAGTGAAGTATTCCTATTGCCTCGGCTATTCAAAATTAAGGAGAGTGCTATTACAGTGGAATAAAGTCTCCTTTAGTGCTCTCTCCATGGAAACCCACTGCAGTCCTTTTACTACAAGAGAGATGCACAGGCCAGCGGAGGCTGCATGCTTGATCTCCCAGCAGCAGTTATGTAACAACACACAATACCTAAGGATTTATTTAATCATTACATTTTGTTTTTCTGAGACTTGCTGGAATTAAGTTCTTCTAAACTGAAAATACTGTTTTAACAAAGAAAACATTCAATCTTTCAGAGCACCTCAATTAAAATAAATAAATTTTAAAAATCCCCAATCCAAAATAGGGACTTGGACCTTCAAATCCAGAGGCATTTAATTTACAGCAAATCCAAAGGCTGTAAGGTACCCTAAATAGCTTTAAGAATCTGAGCCAAACCTCTCCCCTTACATCTAATTTTAAGAAACTATATACAGCATTTAAAATGTTTTCCTTCAAGTACAAAGAAAATCCTGTATTCAATCATTAGGAAAAGAAACCCAGTGACCTTAGCTTGTCAGAACAGGGACATATTCAACTGAAAAGTATTACATTAATGAAAGAGAGAGCAGAAGCATTCCAGCAAAAACATCCTACATTTCTCTGAAGAAAGCATGGCATAGTGCAGCATTTCTAAAATAAAGGGCTCAACAAGAAACTAAAGCTGTTCAGCTTCAACTACACCCAGCCAACTCTATTTACACCCACTGGTACTTCAACAGTTTGCAGCTGGAAAGGACCTACCTGGTTTTTAGCCGCAACACCAATAGCTCTGTTTTTGGATCCAAATGAAACCACCGACCTGGAAAGAACAACAAGCTAATTAACTCGGTCCCTACAAAAAACACGACTGAGAATTGTCACGGATTCACTTTCTATTAGTGCAGATAAAACATTTAAGTCTTTCCATCAAAGTGTCATTCTTTCACAGCTTGCAGTAAAAAATTACAGGAAGACTTTTATCCATCTTAAAGCCTTGGCTCGAACCCAGGACTTTTTACAACGGCTTATCCAAACGGTAAAACAGTATGATTGCAATTCAGAGCTCACATCCAGACTACACCCCACCCGTCTGTGCACGGCTGCTTCTAACTTGTCAACCAACTCCTGCTTTGAGCCAGAGGCTTTCTATACCTGACCTCTGACTAAAGGAGATCCGCCCTGGAGCAGCTGGCAGAGCCCATCCTACGCAGCACGACTGGGAGTGTGTTCCCCCCGTGTCCCACTTAACCCGGGCTGCCCCAGGGGGGCTCTGGCGGCGCTCCCGGCCCGCCGCCCCGGGACCCGAGCGGGCTCCGCACAGCCCTCCGTGCCGAGCTCCGGGGGACGGGGCAGAGCACGGGCCGGGACACGGGGGCGCAGAGCGGGAGGGGACCCGAAGGGCAGGATGGCCGGGGTGCACAGGGGGACACAGCCATGAGGGGACGGGGCGGGAACGGGGAGCACGGAGCACACGGCGGCTGGAAGCCGCACACGGCGGGCCGCCGCCCGGCCCCGCCACCCTCCACCCGCCCCCCGGCAGCCCTCGGGGGCCCGCACGGAGGCGGCAAGTGCCGGGGAAGGCGCCGGCCCCACACGGCGGGAGACCCCCCGCGCCTCACCGCGAAACTTCCAGCACCTTCTCCCCGGCGGGCGCTCGGCCGGGCACAGACCGGCCCCCGCCCGCCCCCGCGCCCCTCACTCACGGCGTGCACCGGTCGCTGAACTCGTTGGCGACGGTCTCGATGCCGCCGGCCCGCGCCACGGCGATGTAGCAGCTCTGGAAGCCCAAATCAAAGCCCACCACGGCCATGGCCCCGGCGCCAGAGGGAGGCCCCCGCTCTGCCCGGCTCGCTCCCGGTGCTGCTGCGCCCGCCGGTCACCGTAGCGCGCGCGGGCGGGCGGACGGGGAGGAGACCCAGCGCCGCCGCCGCCGCTTTAAATATGACAATGAGGCGAAGTTTCCAGAAACTGCGGCAGCCACTCACCGGCTCCACGTGCGGCTTCCGCTTCCGCCCTCGGCCGCCTTCTCGAACAATTCCCGCCAATCGGCGGCGCCGGGCGCGGTGACGCGCGCCGTTCCCATGGCGACCGCGGACGCCGCCGGCCCGCGCGGGGCGGTGCCGGGGAGGGGCGGGGCCGGGGGAGGGGCGGTGCCGGGACAGGCGGAGGAGCCGGCGCCCCGGAGCCTCTGGAATGTGCGGGAGAAGGGCGGATGAAACGCTCTCCGGGGCAATGCCTCTGCTTTAATACACTGGGAAACCTCTCTAGAGGTTATTGTCACGTGGTTGTAGGTGTCCCCCACCCTGTGCGGGCAGGCTAAATCTGTCAATTCTACACATCACTTGCTCTCTGCAGAGGGCTTTTGTCTCCGTGTGCCACAATCCACTATAATATAACTCTCCTATTGCCTCCTAGCTGTCTAGCTCTAGCTTTTTGTCCAGGACCCTATCCCTGCTAGAAGAAGCCTTAACATTCTGCATTCCCTATGGAGGTCTGGCGGGTACAGAGATCCTGGTCTCAGTTGTCAGCAGTACATCCATCACAGAGTCAGTCCGGTTGGAAAAGACCTCTGCGGTCATCCAGTGTAACCTGTGGCCGAGCCGTGACAGCCAAGCCATGGCACTGGGTGCCTCATCCAGTCTTCGTTAAACATCTCCAGGGACAGTGACTCCACCACCTCCCTGGGCAGCCCATTCCAATATCTAATTCCCCTCTCTGTGAAGAAATTCCTACTAATGTCCAGCCTCGTACTCCCCTGACACAGCTTAAAACTCTGTACTCTCTGCATGTTAGGGGCTGCCTTTCAGGTCCTGGCTGTTACAAAGGGCAGGGAGAGGTGACAGCATTCATTGTCCTGAGTGTCCCTGCATGGAAGAGGCAAGATATTTCCACCCTCATCCCCAACACCCCTTTCTAGATATTGTGGTTCAGCGATTTCTGATAAAGCTTTGCTTCAGAGTTGTTTGCTTCAGAGTAACATTCAGCTCAGAGGGATCTTGACTCCTCTTGAGGGTGTGTGGGGAGGATTTGGTCCCTTGAAATAGTGCTTGCCTGTTTCAGAGGAGACGCAGCGCTGAAAAATTCATGAGACCAGCATGACTAGCTAAGGATGCAGCTTCTAACTTCAGAATGAGCTGATAGGTTGGCCAAATAGATGTGTGTGTGTGAGTTGATGAGGTTTCGTGTCCTTACTCAACATGGTAAATATTCATGATAATGTATTTCCAGTTTTGAATGAGGAGACAGACTTCATCAAAGTATTTCGCTGCTTAAATATCCTGATACAGAAATGCTTAAAGTACTTAAGCAGCCTTCGTGAGCATCCAAAGTCCTTGCATCCTGGATAATACTTCTGTAGAACCTGAAGATGAAAAAATCGTCTTTTCATTTATAGTTCACCTGCATGTCAGCTGTTACCCCATCTGACAAGAAGTGGGGTACCTAGCCTTTTGAGTGGTTGTTTAGAAAGTCCTATTGTGGCAAATTACGGACATGCAGCATACTTGGTGGTTTAAGCATTGCCATAGATGATAAAAGTAGATACCAAACATTCTTCCTGCTTTTTCTCTTTCATTTTAAATTGTTTATCCTTGAATAGAAAAAGAAGGAAATTTGACTGTTTGCCCAGATTTGCAGCTGCTCTCTAAAGGGAGGAAAAGATCAGCAGTGAATTTGGAAGTTACTCTGCTGGCACCATCTCTGATGGTGCAGTGCGGTGGTTGAATTATGGCTTCAATGAACTGGAATCCCAGTATAGGAATAAAGTTTATTTTTACTCAGCCTAGAGTAGAAGCACATATTGGTAGTGACTTGCTATGCATTCCCACTATAGAACTGTAAATGGTGTTGAGGAGGAGTAGAGGGAAGATAAGGACTGCTGAGGGAAGTAATATTGGTAAGGTGCTTGCTAGAGATGGTTCCTAAATCTGAGCCCAAGGAAGTGACACAGTGGTGAGGGCTGTTCTGAAAGGATAGGCCAGTGCTGCATGCTGCCAGCAAATCTGTAGGCTGGAAACCCTGTGACTGTGAGCACAGCCCGCTGCCACTAGGAATTGCTTTGTGAAGGGACAAGTTTGAATGTTATGATGGGAATAAGAACCCCTTGTTTTTCATCACCAATGAGAGCCAAGAAATACAATATCAAAGAGGCATCAAGAAACGATACAACATTAGCTGGCTGAGGTTAACACCCTGGTAAGGCCTGGCAGTGAGAAAATTGCCTGGATTGATGCTCTGGATAAAGCCAGCAGGATTGGAATCCTTAAAACCATGATTTACCGAGAGCTGTAGAAATGGGATATTTACCAAGGGCTGTAAAAACAAAATGATAAATTTTATTTTTAAAGTCTAGGAAAAGATTCTGAAAAGTCTTGGTTCTTTCTTCTGGCAATGTGGAGACTGTGTGTCTCTTCTTTCTAAACTAGAAACAGGAAGGGCTACATATGGACAGTCAATCTTCTTGTAGGGGTGGGTGGGAAACACTGTAGCCTCTGCTGGTGTTTTTTAGTGTTGGAAAGCTTGTGAGTTTCCAAACTGAGGTTAACCAGTGTACTGCCCTTTTTGGGTGTCACATCAGCCTTTACTGGATGTCCATGTGGACATTAATGCTGGCCTGATGTGAAATTCCTGTTAATGTTCTCCTTGGTCATGTAGTCTGTGATCTTAACACTGCTGGGAAGGGGAGAGGAGAGAGAAAGAGTATTCCTGCTTTCTCATTGTTCAGTGGGGTATTTGGTTCTTATGCATGGGTGCTCTATCTTAACCTTTGTGGGTTTGCATTGCACCAACTATTGCAGCTTGTTACCAGAATATGACTGAACCATGTTTTTCAAAATGTTAACGTTGCCTTGCACATTTAGTATGAGTGTTGCTCAGTTTGCCCAAATAGTCTCTCTACTTTGGTGTTTAACTTTTGATAAATGAAGGGAGAGTTTAGTGACAAAAAGGTATCTCTGGTGGATTTTTCTTCACCCTTCAGTATAAGCAGGGAGTTTAGTTCTGTAAGTGCTGCTACTGTGACAGTTAAGGGCTTCTGTAAACGTGCCCATATTCTGACCTGGAGAAAAGAGCAATCTGACCTTCTTCAGTGCAAGCAATGCTTTAAAATGGTAGCTGATCAGGCCTTTAAAAATTATTTTCATATTTGATACTGTGGCCTGTACCAGAGCATTAATAAGGGTGTTCAGAAACTGAATTTAACATGGGAACAGGAGTTATCTGTTAAACCGGTCCTAATGTTGGTATACTGCCATGGGGAGCAGAGATAGAATGACATTAGTGTCTATACAGGGAATGTTACCATTATAAAACATGACCTCAGTCAACTAGAGGATGGGCTAATGTCCCTGTGGAAGGCCAAGCGTCACAGAAAATAACATGGGAATCAATTGAGTACTTGAAATTTCTGCTGTGTTGCCAGAGGCCCAAACAGAGATCTACAGGAGCTCTGCTGGGACAGTAGAGGCAGCATTCTTTGTACATAATCTTCCTATTTTAATTGAAACAGAAAACAGGAAAACCCATCCCAGTACAGGCAGGCAACACTTAAATGTTGCATTCCAAGTAAATAGGTCTCTGTCATTTATCTGGAGTCTTTATATATATGTTCTCACTTTCCATTTGGGGGGTTGAGCTGCATTCCAGCCCATGCTATTGTTCTAATCTGTTTGGAAGTTGCCTGTGCCAGTTTTACTGCAGCTGCCGTTCTCTAAATGTGAGCAGTTGGTTCTTATGATAGCACATGCTGGTCAATCTAAGCTTCTGCACTGTTTCTGTCTCTCATCATTTGAGAAGGTCTTTAATGCAACCTAATGAGATTAGGGTTCATTTGTTCTTGAGTTCCTAGCTAAGTTCTAAAAGGGTAAAGAGCATTTCAGGTCATTGCTTATGCCACAGAAGTACTGACATTCCTATCAAGCTGTGGTTCTCTGGGAATATGAATTAGTTCCCTAGACAGCTCCAGTAGTCTCACCCTTGTGGTACAATCCTGTACTTCACCTCTTGCTTTACACTGATTTTCATACTATTATGTTACCACCGTATGGTATTCATTTTCATGTATATAAGCATTTGGTAAATCAAGTGAAAAGAGGATTGTGTCAAGGAAAATAATATGAGTTGCCAAAAGTCTATCCAACTATGTGAGACTAACACATCATGCTTGTATTTTCTTTTTTTTTTTTTTTTTTTTTTTTTTTTTTTTTTTTTTTTTTTTTTGTCTCTTCTGTATAGGAAGGGTTAATGATAATTTCTACAGTTTTACTTTTGCTAATACCTCCATTCACATCCTTATCCTGGAGAAAGAGAGGGAAATTGAAGAGGATATGTCACCAATGAGGCAGTGTAAGTAGCCTGAAGCATAGCAATCAATGGGCACTGCTTTCTGAATGTTTGAAATCTGAGCTGAGCTGTTCAGAGCATCCCTACTGTGGGGAATATCCACTTCGTACAAAATGCACAGGCTCTTGGGTAAGGCAGATAAACTTAACTTGATAGATTTTTGCACGCTTCCTGATAAAAGCCTCAGCACTTGGCAAATTCTAATGAGGCTCTTTGCGGTTCTGGCCATGTATCAGCACTTGTACACACAGCACAGCACGTATCCAAATCCCAGAGTAACCAACAGGGTGATGGCTTTATCTTTCTCACACTCTGAATAAGACTCTTAACCCAAAAAAACCTTCTTAATCTGAATACAAGGATGTCCTTTTCCTGTGACTTTTTTCATTTTCATGCCTATTAATAGATATGTTCTTATAAAGCAATGGAGCAGACTTTATTTTTGAGGTTAACATGAATTCCTCAAACCTGTAAGCGTGAATGTTTGCTTTGATGGCTGGGAAACTACTCTAACTGTCTGATGTTGATTAAGCATTATTTGTATTTAGAAAAGCACAAATTCAGACTGAAACTAATGCAAAGGTGGACAAGGTAAGTTAAAAGTTACAGTGCCAAAGTTATTGTGAAATTCTTAGTTTTATTCCCTTGGATGTATAGATATTTATGTCCTTTCACTTACACAACTGGATTGTCCCACTGAAAAATGTTAAGATTATAGGAAAAAGAACATTTACACTTGATTTACTTTGAATTTAATAAACTTAACACAGCAAGGCAAGTGTACCAGAAATGCTTTAAGATCCAAAACTATGGAAACTGGGCACATTCAAATAGTAATAAACCTGGAGTATTCATGAATATCAAATACTCTGAGTGATATGTTTATAATTCCCTCATAAACTTTTCTCCTGTTGCTTAGACACAAGATGTGTTTTAAACAAGAAAATCAGACAATATGATTATGGTTGAAAACAAAATTAATATAGGTGACCAGCTGAACCTCACTAATTGGAAGAAGGGGAGAGTTGGATGTTTTTTAAGTAAATATGGAACTAGATTGTATAAACTCTCCAATGCCTAAGTGCAATTAATAAAATAAATGTACTTGTAAAAACAGAGAGGTTGCAAAGCCTCTTTAGACAGTCTGGATTAAAAGAAAATCAGTGAGGTTTTGACTGGGTTTTGTACATGAAATGAAAGGAATGGAATGTTATTTTTAAGTAGGGAAATGAAAAGGGATGAAAATGAAAATAAGGGATGAGGGGAATGGGGATAAATAAGTTAAGTTATTACTACTTGATCTGATAGCAAGCCATCTGGCAATATGCTGCCAAATCATTATGTATCATTTATATGACTCAGTGCTAATTAGATGTGCACGGATTATGCAGACTTCTTGTGCTTTCAACATTGCTAGAATGTTTTAAAAATATCACTTACATTATTAGTATGACATGTACTTGTTATGAATTTCTGACAGTAATCCAAGCTATTTTTTCACTAGAAAGTATCCAAAGCACTTCAAAGACTGTTCAGATTTTGACTTAATAAAAAAAAGGAACAAAAGAAAAACCCCAATATAATATCAGGATCTTCTGTCCAGACAGACACTGAGAAACTAATTTCTTTTGCTTTTTTCAGTAACTTTCATAAAATCTACTGACTGAGTGGTTAGGCCTGTGCAGCATGAAAAGTTAACTAACTACATAAATATATACACAACTACAGGTTACAGTAAATATGCTTAGAAAGATGAAGTAATAAAGAATTTTTAAGTGTGTGTGCATTGCACCGTGTCTATACACACACAAATAAACACTTCTCTTTTTTTCCTAAAAAAATGTAGGTATGTAATTTCCCCACTTTCATTCTCGTAAAGTCAACAATTGCCACAAATTGTGGACTATAAAATTTTCCTTTGAAAAAATCTCTATAGCTATACTTAGAACATATTAACTATTATAAATATATGTCTATCTTGAACCATACTGCAACGTAAGCCTGTTGATAAAATGTATTCTAGGAGTTGAAAACTTCACACTATTTTCACATGAAAGCTATAGAAATCTACTGGATGGTAGATGAAATACTGACAGTTAAAAATTCAACAGGCTGTGTGATTAATAGGTGAAATTGCTTCCTTTTCAAGGAATGTCTCAAAGGTTCTGCATCTAAAACTACAGATTTTTTAGAGAAAAGAATATCAATATGCTCGACAAAGAAATATTGTGTGCATTCTGAAAAGTAAAGGGCTCTGAAGGGAACTTGTTTATTTGTCATGTGAACATAAGACTTAGTTAGGAATATGGTGAAAACAAGGCAGCACAAACCCATACTTGTATAATGAACTAGCGAGTGCAAAGAAAGAAGTAATATTTGAAAAAAAATCAGAACATTCTATATAGAATATTAGAATATTTGAAATAGATCTGATGACCTAAGCTTTAGCTCTGTTTCAAGTCAGCCTTCCAGGCATCAGATCTTAACACAATAATACCTTTTGTGATGGGAGTACTTCAGTAAATATTCATGACTTGCCATGTGTAGTTTTGTATTTACATTTATAGATGATTGGAAGAGTTGAAGATAGCCCAAAGAGCTGCCAAAATGTTTTATAGTGTAGAGCACATGGTCTGCAAAGTGGTATAAATAAACATTTATAGACTTAGAATTACACAAGAAAGAGGTATATGCTCATTAGAGGTTTTTTTTTTTTAATTTTAGAAGCAGTCACATAATATTCCTCTAGTAGAGGGATGAGGGCAAAATTCCAAACAAAAGTGAGATGTGCACTTTTAACAGTAATTATCATTAATGATTTCCTGCTGAAGTTTTCCAATACTATAAACTCTTTATTTATAGTTACAGTTGTCTTTCTAAAAAGTTACTGTCCTTTGAACTCAGGCTAGATTCATGCATTTATCAAAACTGGATTATTGTGCAAGAATTTTCATTTTAGTAGTGTAATAGTAAAGTCCCTGCACTGCTTGAAACATGCTGAAGACTGATCCCTGTGAGAGGCCCCAGCTGAGAGGGCTCAAAAAGTGAGAAAATAAAATAACGAGGACCTTAGGAAATGTTGGTAGAAGTGTTTTGACAGCTTGAATGGATATACCTGGGCTATGCTAATATTCATTTTACAGATAATTCAAGCTGAAACTCAAAAAAATATTTGCCTGCTTGGAAATTTACCCCATCTGTTAATCTTATGCCTGAGCCAAGGCTTCACATACAATTATGATTACTAATAACATTACACACAGTTTGTTGAGTTTGGGGGTTTTTTTTTGTTCTTGGATCAATAAAGAAAAACAAATTTATGTATAACTTCTGGACATTGGGTGGCACCATTGCCTCACATAAGCCTTCACAGTGTTGGCTCTGTTCCTTTTTGCCTTTAGCATAACTATATAAGGTAAGTCAGAATGCAGAACTAGTTGCCTCCTTTCTTCTCTCTCTCTTTTTTTTTTTTTTTTTTTTTTTTTTAAGTTTGATTTTAAGTAATCATCTTGCTTTAAATAGTAATGGATTTTTAACCAAGAACTGATGTCGCTCAGTTTAGGGAAGTGGTGTTTTGATTTCAACTACTGAAATGGAAAGATATTTTGTACAGCCAAATTGCTTTCATGTGCATGTGCACCAGCTAGCCTGTGATGAAGCTGTCCACTAATGCAAAAAGCAGGGATAGCACCTGTGTGTTTTATTGTCTTTAATGAAATTTAATGAAATTTAGTTTAAAACAATTTTTTAATTCAGAGCTGACTTGTGTCTGTAGCAGGACTGTATCAGATACCACTACATGCTTCTTAAGGTCAAAATTCCTCTAGGTTTACTTTTAACTTGTATTTAGGTCTTTATAATTGGACCTCAATCTCCTTCCTGGCAGGTACATAAACTTTGCTCCAAATCAGGAGATGGGTACAAAAACATACAACAAATCCACTTTTCCTTACACTAGTATGTTTTGTTTCGCCAGGTTTCATTACATTTATTGTACAAAGTACTCAGTAGATAACTAATAGTATTTTGTATTCAGATTAATTAAACCATCAGAAACTGAATTTTGAAATTTTTCTTACCAGTTACACAGCAGTGGAAATGAATGAGCCAGTAAAAAGAAATGCAGTTTTTCCATTAATTTTTACTTTATGGCTGTATTTGAGACAAAAATGCAGAATTAGGCTTTGACATTATTTCAGAAAGTCTCATGGAAGAGCACAGTCAGAGTTATGTAGATCAGTGTCAGTACTAACTTACTTGGGAGAAGGCATTCTGATGAAAGCTGGAAGAATAATAGTGATGTTTTTTAAATTTGGACTAAAAAACCCTATCCTGCTTCCATATATGTTGGCTATTCAACATAAAGATAGAAGATCAGCATAAACAGAAATCTGCATAAAAGTATTTCTAATTCTTTGAAAATGGTGCCAACCATTTGCATTTTCAGAAACAATACCAAAAAATGTATCAGTAGTATCTGCTATAAACAACTTATGAACCTGCTACTTGTCAAAGTTTTCACTGTTAAGTCTTGTATGGATTATGTTCACTAGAATCTGAGCCAACTGCAGAATTAAAGAGCAGATCATTAAAATACATTTCTTGGATTATCTGTTTGTAGTGCATAGTCTGACCAGCTCTATAGGTTTATATTCCTCTAGAACTCATCACAGTTCTTTAAGTTCAAGACCTTTCATTCTTCTTTTAGAGCCTCACAAATAAACTTAAAGGAACAGAAAGCTTCATAGCTGTAAAGTGAGAGAGAAGCTTTAAATATACACTGTGAGAATGGGTGAGGACTGGTGATCCAAGATTGGAAGCATTCTACTTTTTTTTATTCTTTTTAGTAGGAACAGAAATTGAAAAGAAACAAGCGACTATTTCTCAAGTGTTGAAAAATTATGTAAGGACTTTCTGTAGGTCCATTAAGGATATGATGAGAAACGTCTTAAAACAAGGAAGTACCCTTTGGCTCCAACAAGGTTTGAAGCTTAGTGTCAGCCAGGAACTGGGAGTCAGTGCCTTGCACAGCTGAAGGATACTTTTGATTCCTGGTGTCTCATGATTTGAGAAGAGGCCTGGGTCCTGCTATGAGCAGATATGAAAAACCTCTTCAGTTTCTTTCTAAATCCCATCAACCCCATCCCATGGTTTTAATCTTGTACATTCTGTAGTAGATAAACCTGCTGGAAAAAATAATTTGTCTTTCAAACTTACTATTCAGATGACAATGTGTTACAGTACATTCACTGCCAAATAATTGTAATGAAAAGACCTGAAAATCAGAATGTCACTGATTTAGAAGAGATTGTTACCAAGGTTTATGGGTTGACCCTGGCCAACAGCTGAGCACTCCCACAGCTGCTTCCTCACACTTCTTTCTCCCCCAGCATGACAGTGCACAAAAGGAGAGCAAAAGCTGTGGGCTGAGATAGACACTTTACTAAATGAAGGGAAAAAAAAAGAGAAAGACCCAAGTGATGCCAAGGCAATTGTTCACCACTCCTTAGCGCATTGCCTAGCCAAGCTCCAGACATCAGCCACCTTGGAGGCCACACGCACACACCCTTTCTTCTAACCCAGCTTCTACTGGGTAGCATAACTCTATATAATATGGAATATGCCCTTGGCCAGTTTGGGTCCTCTCACAACTTCCTGCTGAACTTGGGGGGAAGTATAGCACCATATGGGCTCTTATGAAGGAAGTTAACTCCATCCTGGCCAGACCTAGTACACCAAGTTTTTTACAGTTTTTAAGGTAAAATTCAACAAACTAGTTGTTTTCCATGCTGTCTACACAAAGTTTGTTATTGAGGTTTACTGTGCATGTCACAGTCATTTTCTTAGGATTGCTTGTGTTTTGCATAAAGTTGTGTTAAAATTTGGTACTACTGTTATGCCCAGTGTGCCATACTGCTTGGTCACAAAGCACTTTTTCTAGGCTCTTAACTGAGTGGTTTTGATTTAGGACTATATATTTTGAGGGTTTGGGCAAGGTTTTCCTAGATGATGTTGCCACTGAACTCTCAAACTTCTTTTGACTTTTGTAGTTTCCTTGTGTCATGCTGACTTGATGATGTTGCATTTGAATGGTTCTATACCACATCTGGTATTCTGTGAGTTTTTTATTCAGTTCTGTTTGACTTCCCATATCAAAACCAGAATGAAAGGGTCCTAAGGGAGCAATTGTGGGTGGACATAATCTAAAACTGCTTTGAGGCTAACACAGGCTGCAATGAGTGCAGTTGCTCTGAAGTGACACCAGGCTATAATGGCTCCTAAGAGCCACTTCATAACTGAAAACTTCTGAGTGAGAAGTGCTCTGGTTCCTTCTGTCAGTTTTGATCAATAAACTGCTCATGGTTAACTATCCCAGCCCTTGTTTCTTCTTATGTCACTGACAAGGACAAGGCAAATGTCCACCTTTGAGTGAAGACAATCAGGATGCAGAAGTCCTTTTCAGACAATTAAATCTATTTTTATTGCATAGAAGACATTTCATGTGGCTCTGTTCATATCAAGGGATGGTTGTTAGATGACATTCATAAGCAAGAATGGTTGTCAAGCTCAGAACTGAATCATTTTACCTTCAATAGGGACTGATATAATGACTTTAAACTGCTCTTTTGTCTGTGGGAGGCCTCAACAGGCAGCAAATACCAACTTCTGTTGTGGGTAGTGAGAGTGAGTTTACATATCCAAATCTGACTGATTTTGTCTGCAGGTATGTGTCAGGTAGGTGTGTCTTTTTCTGTTCTTCTCCCTACCATCTCAGAATAAGAGAATAATTAAACTGTGAAAGAATTTTTGAGGTCATCTGGTCCAACACCCAGCTCAAAGCTACTTCTGAAGTGGTAGAATTTTCCAACTCGTTCAATGGCATGATGACTGTGCACACGTGAGCTGGCTCAAAAGAAAACTACTTCAGCTAAAGAAACTAGTTGTTATGCACCTGCCACTTTTAGAGTGTTCACATCTAAGTATACAGCCCCTTTGCTTCTTGAGATTACTGGCATTAAAAGCTGTAAGACAGACATACCCCACAGTCTTTGCTGTCACCATCTTATAGGATGGATTTTTCCAGAGTCTAAAACCTCATTAAGATATTCCATGCTGGCTGAACATCTCTGGATATTACTGTGACTGCTTGTCTCTTCCATTCTCAGAGATTTCTTTTTTTTTCTTTTTCTTTTTCTTTTTCTTTTTTTTTTTTTTTTTTTTTTGGCTGCCTGGCTGCCAAATTGGGATGTCATAACAATCATAACAATGTTTGAGTTGGTTTCTGAACTGTCATGGTTTACAGGGCAGCCGTAATAAGGTGAAACAAAATATATGGAAGTTATTTGTGAGGCATGGGACATCCTGAGGCACCTGCACAGGAGCTAATGCAGGTTAATCAATGCTTGAGTGATCATGATATTTGCAGCTCATCAAACCAGCAGAAATGTTAAAGACAAATTCATAGGACATTATTTAACCACCCACTTCAGTGTTTCTTGAATAGTTTGCCTCATTCTTTTTCCCTGCCGCTATGACTTAGTACACAGTTGAGAAAAGTGGATGATTCTTTACACCACTGTTTCTTTTCTTGTAAGAATTAGAAGCTGGGGAAAGTAGTTAATGTGGCCACTAAGCTCTTTAAAACTTATGGAAGCATTTTGTTCATACATTATTTTGCTCAGTTAAATCCCTTATTGTTTATCTATATTTTGACTTTCGGTTGACAAGGTAATATTTTCACTAATTCATTAAAAGACAAGATCAGGTAGTTTAGGATGAAGGTTTCATATTTTTAAATAGCTATATTTCAACAGGGAAAATATAAAGAACTCAGATGTGCTTGGTTGAGGCAGTTCTGTGTCAGATGGAAGCAGCAGGAGACCAAACAGGAGAGAGCAGCAAGTCTGACAGTTCCTTAGGCAAGCTGTTCCTTTGACCAAGGGAATGGGCAACATGCCACTTTTCAGTCGTATAATCAAGGCTGAAAAGCTTCTACATCTGCCTATAGAATTTTCTCCTTGACTGTGTGCAGTACAGTAGACAGGAGCATCTCATAATCTCATCACCTGAACTCCAGGAACCTATATTAAGTTCCACAGCTTGATATATCTTCTGTTTCTTATCTGTAGCTCAGTCTGTAATAGTTCAAAGATGTTGAAATCCCTGTGTCCTGCCCCCTCCCCTGAGTGCATATATTCTGCCTCTTGGATAATCCTCACTGAGCACCAGAAGATATCCTGCAGATGGTATTTTCACTGTTTCTCTGCCAGAAGGCAGAGGAGCTGACTGTCAGAGACAGTTAAGCACTCATTACTCCCCCATAGGAAAGGAATTGTCTTTGATCCATCTTTACAATCTTATAAGATTCTGTGCCTGATTGCTTCACACCCAGTGTTTTTCCAAGTCTTTTCTAGAGAGCGTGTGATTTAATAACAGCAGTCTCTATCATGAAGATCTGCTTGGTTGTACTCTGTTCCTGGCATTCTTTGCTACAGCCACACACCAGTTCTCTCTAAAGCTTTGATTGAAGGCTCTAAGACCTAGCTCAAACTGAGTCCTCAAATTTTAATTAAGAACAAGCACTTCCCAGGTTAACCCAGGAAGAGGAGAGACTAAACTCAGACTACGCTGTGGGCTGGCACAGGGGCTGGCTGGAGCACTGAGTTCCCTCAGTGACTTGGTTGTCAGGTTTACAGCATGCACATGTTGGTACTGCAACATTTACAGTTCTCCTGAGCAAGATGGGGCGAGCCCCAGGCCAAGCGCCACTGAGTCAAGCTTAGAGTGTGCAGGGCTTTCCCTGCTACTGCAGGTTTCTCTCACGGAGAGCTGTTTAGAGTAGTCCAAAGGGGACAGCGAGTGTAGTTCAGATCTGAGCACTGCAGAGTATCAGAGCTCCCTTGCTCAAGCCTACTGCCTAGTGTTTGACAAACGTGGGTGTATTCCCAGGTATCAGCATTTTAGGATATATGATAATGGACTGAAACTGGCATTGAATAGCTGCCTTGAGTAGCTGAAAGCTGAGAAACTGTTTCCAAATGCATGTTGTAATTTAAAAAGTAATTGTGTGATTCTGAACTCATTTGGATTGGTTTTGGTCATTTCCACGGGATCACTTAAAGTTATGGTCACCACTTTAAGTTATGGCCCTCCTTATGTAACTTCCTGAGTAGGACAGAGAGGTCCAATTGCAGAAGCCTGAGGAAGAGCTGGAACAGAACTTAACTCATGTGATTTGCAGGGCTGTCTCTTAGAGAGAGGTCTTTACTCCCCACCTAGAAAGAAACTATATAAATGTAGGAGAAGGGAATACAGGTGACCTCACCCCAGATAAGAAATAGCTGTGTTATTTACCCAATACAGCCTTGCCCCGATGAGTAACAGCTATATCCAATAAGGATGAGTGGGATAAAAGAGGGGGTGAGCTAGTAAGTGGAAGATCAACATGGAGGAGAAACCTTAAGGAGCATGAAGAAAAGAATCATGAAGCAGGATCCTGAGGCGAGAGAATCCTTGATGTGAGATCCATCTGGGTCTGTGGTTAGAGCCTGTTATTGGAACCTGCAGTCATAGTCTAGCTAGGTAAAGACCTGCATTCAGAGTCTGCAAACTAATACATGCAGTCATAGTTTAACAGGAAATAAACAGCAGTCAGAGGCTGCAAGGGAAACCTACAGTAGGAGCTTGCTGCAGCCAGAGTCAGAAAGTAGTTGGAGTTAAGGCGACTAAATGTAAAGAGAAGCCAGGACCCTTTTTATGCTGTGTTTAACAGGGAGTCTGTGCTGTGGCTCGTTTTTGCAGTCTAATAAGAGGGCTGCTGCAACGTGGAAACTCTGTCATTCCTGGATGAAACTTTTCTTAAATAGCTAAAAGAACAAAGGAGTTGCAGTCAAGTTCTCTGATTTAGTAATTGCTGTTGTGTCTGGTTTGTAATTTGTCTGTTTCCCTGTATTGTAATTCTATCGAAAGAGGTGACAGAGCCACCAGGGTATTCAGAGGCACTGCTGCTGTGCCTGCACAAAGAGCAAGCTACCTTTGAATTGCATGCCATCCTTTGCATTTGAAATGCATAATTATGTATAATTATATATGTATATCTGGGAGCATTTATTTGTATTTTCAGCCCCCTCTTTCTTATCTCAGAGGTGGGACAGCAACATTTCTATTATTTAGGAATCTAAAATATATGTAATACTATAAATAAAGGAGGCTTGGTGGTGTTCTAAACCTCTGTGTTCCTTAACAGAAAGTTCATTATTTTTAACCTTCCTGAGATGTAAATTCTCAGTGGGGTTGTTAGAATAAAAAACAAACACAATCTGAGTGTAAGTAGAGTAGAATTCAAGAAAAAGCTTATTTCCCACTTTTTCCTCACAGACTTAAATATGAGATTTAAAACACTTAAGTGCTATTTTTTGTAACAGTTGGAGAACACTATGTTTCATGGGAGAGTTCCATATTTCTTGGGGGTTGTTACAATGGAGTTTTTTCTTATATTTGTGAGAAGCCCAAACACTTATTACATCTCAGTAAAAGGCAGGGTGTTTTTGTGGGGTGTTTTTTTTTGTTTGTTTGTTTTTTGTTGTTTTTTTTTTTTTTCTTACAGACTTGCTGCATGGGGAAACATTGGAACATGGGTATATCTTAATTGTTTTGAAAGTGAAGAGTCTTAAGTTTATCCCAGATGTTGTGGGCATGATCCTTGTGATGTGAATTCTTAAAGAAACCAGCACAAAACGGAGAAATGGAAGACTGGGTAGGAAATGCTGCTGAAACTTATAAGGAAAACCAAGTAAATGCAGATAAACATGTTAAGCAAAAGTTTTCATATGTTTTATATTGTTATAGTTCTAGAAATGGGAGGATAACTTTATTCTTCCCTCTTGCATTTTTTTCCCTGATAAGTAATGATGGTAATGACGAGCATGCACACAAAATCAGACAGAGAAATACTATTTAAGTTTCTACTTAGTATCTTACATAGAATATTTCTGGCATCAGAATTAATATTCTTGAGGCTAGTAACTTATTTAGTGAATTGGAATGTCAGCAACAAGCAGTTGTTCTGTAAGGCTAATAACAAGCTGTTGTTGACACTTGTGCCTCATTTTCCCTTCCCTTTTGTTATCAGGGGATGTTGTTTAGAAAATACATAAAGCAGGTTGAGTACTCTAAAGAAGTCTGGCTAATGTACTTCTATTGCGATAGTTTTAAAGGAAAGTGTGAGGTCCCCTACCAAGTTACTGTGATATAGATATGCTTGCCTGAGCTTGCAGTGGGAGTGAGTGTTTATCAGTGTGAAAATGTTTCCATTCATCTTCACAATCACTTCTCTGGCATATTCAAGGTATCCTGTTGTAACCACCTGACTTGTCAGGAGAGGAATGCCATAGATCTAAATAAAGGTTGCAGTGTTTAGAAGAAAGATCTAAGCTGAGTTCTGTGTTGTTTTGGCCTTGCTGAATTAAAAAATAGTTTATGGCTGACTTGGACTCCGCACCATTTTTTCTCTAGTAAGGTCAGTGCATACCGTATGGTTGGGTTGCTGGGAGTGGTCTGTGTGAAAAGTATTTGATGGAAAAATGTGTAGAAATAAACCTGTCTGGAATTCATGTTTATATGTAGCCAGTGCAAAAGGAATTGTTACATAGGGGCACCAGGTGTTAAACTCAAAATCGTGTTTAAGGGCAAAGAGAAAGCATGCCTTACACGTTATATACCATGTTTTCTTGTTTATTGCTACCATAGTTTAAATGTGAAATTCTAATAGTTATTAATACCAATAAAGAAAATTTTCAGTGCAATGTTATCTACACACTACTGACTTTCTAGTTCTATCACTGCTTGCTTTTCTGTGGGTCTGAAGGACAGCAGTTTAATTCTGGGGTGTATGGGGGTACTCACAGCGAGTTGTTAACACGTGGAGTGCTTCACTAGGACAAATCTGACACTGCTGTGGATGGTTTCTTCTCCCTTGTGCCAGCATTCATGTGGGGTCATTTTTTGCTTGCTAACAAGGTTTCACACACTTGGTCTTTCTTCATTGGTCTGTGGCCCTGTTATATCCAAATTTACTATCTGTATTGTGACATATATGCTTGTTAGAATCTACTTTGTCATCCGTGTTACCCCTAAAACCAGTTTTGTGCAGCTCCGGGTCTGCATTTCTTTAGTCAGATAGGGTGAGTCGCTTTAGCTGTGGCGTGTCCAGTGCCAAGGCTGTGCTCCAGGCCACAAGGCTGTGCTCCATGCTGCACCCCGTGTCCCGCTCCCGGCCACACGGGGGGTTCAGGAAAGGCTCTCTGAAGGTGCCATGTGCTCCCTTGGGTAAGGGCTTGTGAGAGTTGTTTTAGAGATGAATTAGGTCCCCTGCTTTGGTGGATGAGGTTCCTGTTGGAGTGCTGGGAAACGTTTCACAGAATAACAGACCCAATTAGGTTGGAAAAAACCTTTGAGCTCATCGAGTCCAGCCCATGACTGAACACCCCCATCTCAACCACCCCAGGGCAGAGTGCCACATCCAGCCTTCGCTTAAGCACCTCCGAAGTCGATGACTCCACCGCCTCCCTGGGCAGCCCGTTCTAGGGGCTGGTTAGGAGGGGCTATGGCCGAGGAGAGCTGTGCTGGGTTTAATTCGGGGATTATTTCGGGCAGGACGCGCACTGCCCGTCCCCGGGGGCGGCGGCGTCCCGTGACAGCCGCGGGGCGCTGCTTCTCCCGCTACCGCCGCCAGAGGGCGCCGCGGGCGCCGAGCGCCTCCCCCCGCTGCCGGCGCTGGCGGCCGGTCCTGCCGGGAGGAGGGAAGGGGAAGGCGGCGGCGGGAGGAGGAGGAGGAGGAGGGCGGGCAGGCGGCGACCGCGGCACCGCCACCACCCGGAGGCCGCTCGCTCGCCTCCCGCTGCAGGGGCGGGCGGCCGGGCGCACCGTGCCCTCGCCTCCTGCCCGCGCCCTGCGGCTCGGCGGCCCCGCCAGGATGTCTCGGGAGCCCGGCCGCAGCCGCTGGCTCCTCTTCGCTGCCTGCGCCCACCTCGCCTTCCTTCTCCCGCCGCTCCGCGCTCGGGGTGAGTGCGGGGGCCGGGCCGGGGCGCCATGGCGAGGTGAAGGGAGGAGACCCGGGACGCTCGGCCCCTCCGAGGAGGTGATGGCAGGGAGAGGAGGGCGCGGAGAGCCCGGAGCGGCACCGGAGCCGCCGCCGCTTCCTGCCCGCTCCGTCCTGTCCCGCCCCGCGCGGGGAGGCGGCGGGACCCGCCGTGCTCTGCTCCCAAGTTTGTTGGCCATCCGGGCCAGAGCGCGGCCGGGCGGAGCGGGGTCCTGCGGGGCCAGGAAAGCGGCCCCGGGATCGGGAACAGCTTGGGGAACAGCCGAGCCCGGCGCGGAGCGCTCCCGCTCCTGTCTGCCGGCGCCGCACCGACGGCGCGTTCCGCTCAGGGCGGGGGAAAGGTAAAACCGCCCGCCTAAAACGCCAGCCGAGAGGAAAAGAATAAATTACTGTGTTTTAGGGATGTTTTTTATGTGTCTAGTCAGGTGGGAAAAGATGAAAGGAGAGGAATTAGTAGTATGTCAGGAGTTGGGTTGCTGCAGGCTCTTGGAGTTGGGAGTTGTTGGCGTGAGTGCAAGCTACAAAAGTAAATGTTTACATCTGTTCTGTTTCTCATTATTTCTATTCCTGAATGTTTCCATCTATGTCAGCATAGACTTGTCAGTTTGCTGTGAGCCTTTGAGTTTGATTCTCGTCCACTGCTAATGTCCAGTGCATCAAAATCATGCAGGGGAAAACTGGTACTAATAAATCACGTTTTCAGCGAAGTAAAACCATGATATTTTGGGTTTTCTTCTGCTAAACACTTTTCATTTCACTGACACAGCGTGTTTTTTGGAGGACTCCTAATGCTCTAAAGCTCTTCCTAAAGCTGTGTTTCATTCTTTCCAGGATGAGTAGCTTTGCTCCAGTAAGGTACTATAGCATTGTAATTACAAATAGATGTAATTACAGTCAGAGAATAGCAGATTCAGTTTTTCCCATATTTATATTTATTGTGCATGCGTACATACCTACATACATACCGTATATGCATACGTACATGCATGTAGAAAGCAGGAACGGAAGCACTTGTGCTCTTGTTTAGCAGGTCTTGGTTAATGCTTGTATGGAATTTATTCACCAGAATCTTCCTGCTGGTTTTCTTTTGGTTTTCTAATACCTGTTTATGTTACAGAGTCTGTCCTTTCCCAAAAATCCATGCTTTTGAGATGGCCTGGATAGTAAGTTTGTTCTTCAAGAACAGAAATAATTTGAATTCCCTTCCACAGAAGCAAATAGCTTGTCTGTCAGTAGTTAAATAATTTCATAAATTCCAGCTTGCAAGTGGCAGCTTACAGATTGGGAAAATGTGTTCAGATGATTTTGTATCGTGTACCTTCTGGGCAATCAGAAGGGATTATGATGATGCTTTTTCTTCTACTGTTTTTATTTGCTTGCCTTTTACAAAAATAGAGTTGTAAGCAGCATTCATCCAGTGGTTCAAAGTGGTGATTTCAGCTGCCTTCTTCCCATATGTGCTATTTGTGTAACAAAATATGAGTAGTTGCTTATATTGTATGAAAAGCTTCAGATGCTGCAAATTTGCTTGCATCAGCCTCTCCTCTTCCTCCTCCTCCTGCTCTTCCCCCATTTTCTGTTGATGAATCTGTAATACGTTCTTATCTGGCTAGACCAGAGTCTTTGCTGATAGGGTGGCGACAGTGAAGAAATATTATAAAGGCTTGCATATAAATACACAAAACTAATTTATAGGGCTCACAGGGTATCTCATAGCAGAAGATCCTATCTCTCTGACTGACAGCATCTGTG
The DNA here is from genome assembly GCF_965231275.1 of Zosterops lateralis. Taxonomy (NCBI): domain Eukaryota; kingdom Metazoa; phylum Chordata; class Aves; order Passeriformes; family Zosteropidae; genus Zosterops; species Zosterops lateralis. The sequence continues at coordinate 69,195,750 of NC_139763.1, read as the reverse complement.
CAGATTTTCTCTGGAATTGTATCAACCCATAGACATTCATGTTCTTTGAAAACTTGTAAGGGGGAAGAAACCCAACCAAAACAGAAATAAGCCTTTCAATAAATTATTATTAGAAGTATAAAGAAATTCTATTTTAAATGTTTTCTCTGCTGCGTACAACATAATCACTGGCTGTCATTATTTGAAGTGGTTATTATCAGTCACAGTTTTGCCATACATTAAGTCAATAGAATTGTTGCTGTTTTGTAGCTCATTTAAATTGACCCACAGCTCAGTGAGGTGGTTGTAATGACTCTGGGGTCAGTGAACCTTGAATCAGACTGTAAGAGAGGAATATGACAGAAGTCTTGCTTTTCTGTCTCGGGTGGATTAGTCTGTGAAAGCAAAGAGTTATTAACATCCTTTGCACTTCAAGCACATATAATTGTAAACGTTTGGAAGTTGTTTATACATGAAAGAGTATTACTGAAGAAAGGATTGCTTCTACATATAAAATGTGATATTGTGCAGTTGTATGTATTTATACAGTTTATTGTATTTTAATGCTGCAGTGTTTACATCCATTTTTCTATCCTGCACATATTCCTGCGGTTTGGTTGCTGAACAATGAAAATAATTACTGGGTTTTACTTTCTAGTGTTATGAGCAAGTCTATTTACTTAGGAAAATTTTAATGGAAATAATAGAACACTTGACAAAAATAAATAGGAGTTGAGGGAATTGAATTTGTATAGGAATTCTCATATTACATGTCCAGGTTTTGAATGGATCCAAAAATGTTGTCTTGCTTTTCCAGTAGATTTTAGTCATGCTCTCTAAAGACATAAAGATAACATTGATGATAATATAGAACTTTACAGTCTTTCTAAATTTTCTTTCCTTTTCTTATTCTCTATTCTCAGGCCATTTAGCAAAAGGAGGGAAGGACTAGCAATTGACCTGTTCTGCTTCTGTCTGTTTCTGCCAGATGACATGATGTTAACGCACAACGTGCGTTAGCAACCTTCTGAGTACACAATGCATTAAATAATGAGGTGACAAATACAAGGTTACAGGTTGCATTTAAGATGGTGCCTTGTTTTTGGTTTTTTTTCTGCTTTGGGTAGCTTTATTTGTGAGAAACAAAGCTACCATGCTACAGTTAATCACCCTGGTCTTTTGGTTACTGTGGTACCTACAGGGCTTGAATTTTACGAGCTAGTAAGTTTCTTCTTGCAGTGTGTTTTCTCTGTGCCCTATGGCAAGTCGGTGGTCCAACTGAGGTATGATTACATTGTATTAGAACACAGAAAAGGACCAGAGGAAATTCTGGATTTAGCAAAGGTACCTCTAGCTCCCGACATTGATATGTGTTTTAGGGAGTTACACTGAAAGAAATCCATTGCAGTTGTCTGAATTAATAATGATGTCTGGGCATGAAAAGTTATTGTTTTGTTACAGTAGCATCTGATAGCTCCTAGACATAGGTCATCCTTCTTTGTGTACATATGTCTTGCACACAACAAAAAGGTATCCTTCATACAGAGAATTTATAGTTTCTGCCTATGTTGTACAGGTGACCTGGCCATGAGCTGTATCTGGAGTTAGTATTTTTCTATCAGTGGTCCACTCTTGGGTCATCTTTTTCAGAAACTTCTTGGAAGTGAATTGCATGTGACTGAAATCATCTTGGAGTCATCCACTTTTGCCAAGGCACTGTATTTTCTGCCTACCCTATGGTTCCTTTGTTGATATGTTGTAGGCCAGCTAAATTTACCATGTTCTTTTCCTGCTGCCCTTTTCCTAGTAAATCCTTAGAAGAGGATATTTATTTTCATGCTGAGAGATCAGGTTGCTTAGCCAGAACAGTCTTGGCCACAGCTGACTTCTGAAGACTGCTTTATCAAATTAGATGTGCATAACAGATTTGCTAGTCAGGTAGAAGAGTGTTGCTGAGATAAATTTATACAGTCTGTGTGTGAGAAAAACTTCATTACTGTTGGGTGGAGACTCTTGAGGCTTTTTTGGTGGCATCTTCAGGGGTCTGTTTGTTTTGTGAATGGTTCTTTGGTAGTTTAAAAATAGTCTGAACAGTTCTTGTCTTATGAAAATGTATTAGCTGGAAAAAGTCTTCCTGATATACATAATGTAAAAGATGCCAAGTCATTTTAATGTGTTTAATTGTTGGAAAAGGAGGGAAATCTGCCTTTCTGAAATCACAGGGAATAAGAATAATGATATAGTGAGAGACTTTAGCATTCATTGCATGTGTCGGTTTGTTGAATAAATTATATGTGTAAGTGTTGAAATTGCACTTTGTGACAGGGTCAGAGCTGGTTGATTTTCAGGGTTCATCTCCTACAATAATGATCCATCCCCACATGCAGAAAGGCAGGCAAAGGTGGCAGGAGGCTCACATGCACAAACAGGAGCTCCTGGCAAAGCTCAGACATAAAAATGGAAGCATCCAAGAGATGGAAATGCAGTCAGGTTACCCCAAGAGTAACATGGAGACATTGTCTGAGAGTGCGGGAATGCCATTAGGAAATCCAGGGCCCACCTGGAGTTGAATCTGGTTTGGGATTCAACTTGTGAAAGGTAAGAAGAAGGGCTTCTGCAGGTGTATCACCAAAAGGGAGACTAGAGAAAATAATAATAGACCTTCTTATGAATGGCGGACAGGAGGAAGACATGAAGGAGGGCAAGGAACTTTGAACTTTCTTTGCCTTGATTGATATTATTGAGACTCACCTTCAGAACCCCCAGGCCACTGAAACTGATGAGAAAGTCTGGAGCAAATGGTTAATCTCACTGGTTTAGGGAACATTTAAGCAAACTGGACATACAGAAGTCCACAGGACTTCATGGCAGGTTCATACAAGCACTGGTGGAATTTGACAATGTCAGTGCAAGACTTGATAATCTTTGAAAGGTGATGGTGACTGGAGGAGATTCCTCAAGACTAGAAGAATGTCACCTGGTCTTCAACGAGGACAAGGATAAGTTGGCTTCTGGTACCTCAGTCCCTGGGAAGGTGGTGGAGCAAACAATCCTCAGTATCTTTGCCAAAGGAAGGCAAAGACAAGCATATGAAGGACAAGAGGGTGACTGGGAGAAGTCACCATGTTTTTATGAGTGGGAGTCATTCTTAACCAACCCAAAAGACTTCTGTGATGACAGACTGCCTTCATGAATGTGGGGGAAACAGTGGGTGTTGTTCATCTCCGCTTCAGCAAGGCATTTGAGTTCAATCCTGTCTCCTATAATGTTGTAATAAACTGATGGAAGTATGGGCTATGTCTGTGGATAGAAAGCTGTCTGACTTGGTGGGCTCATGGGCTCTGATGAGTGGCGTGGTGGCTCCAGTCACGTTTAACTTTCCATTAATGACAGTGGGATGTGAACCCTCAGGGAATTTGCAGAGGATAGGAAATGTGCAGGAGGAGTTGATGCAGCAGCAGGTTCGGCTGCCATTCAGAGGGAGCTCAGCAGGCTGGAGAAGCAGGCACACAGGAAACTTGGGAAACTGAGTTCAGTGAAGGGAAATGCAAAGTCAGGCCTCTGACAAGGAGGCACCCATGCAACATTACACATGGGGGACACATTGTCTGGGAAACAGCTTTGCAGAGAAGGACTTGAGAGTCCTGGTGTGCAGCAACCTGATTGTGAACCAGCAGTGTGCCATTGTGGCCAAGATGGCCAGCAGCCCCCTGAGCTGCAGGGGGAAGAGTGTTGGCAGCAGGGCAAGGGAGGTGACCCCTCCTGTCTGCTCAGCCCTGTGTGACACAGTATGACACACCTGGAATGCTGTATCCAAGTTAGGGCTCTCCAGTACAGGAGAGACATGGACATACTGGTTCATACAGTCCAGCAAAGGACCATGAACATTATTAATAGATTGGAACTGCTGATAGACAGAGAGAGGCTAAAGGAGGTTTAGCCTGGAGAAAAGAAGGTTCAGGGAGGACCTCCAACATATAAATACTTGATGGGATGCAATAAAGAAGACAGAACCAAACTCTGGTACTTAACAAGACACAAATCAGTTTATACAATCTGAAATACAAGAAATTCTATTTGAGCATAATTACTTCTTTCTTTCGTTTTTGTTTCTTTTGTTGTCTGGGTTTTTGGGGGTTTTTTTTGTTGTTGTTGTGGTTTTTTTTGGTTTTTTTTGTTTTTTTTTACCAAGAGTAAACACTGGAAGAGGTTGCTCAGAGAGTTTATGGAGTCTGTTCTAGGAAATAATCAAAACATAACTAGACAAGGTCCTGAAGATCCAGTTCTAGGGGGTTGAACTAAATGACCATTAGGGATCCTTTCAAACCTCAACAAATCTGTGGTTCTGTAATACCAGGATGAGTAGGTTGTTTAACTAATTCCCTGAAGAGCTTTATTGGTGCTCTCAAAGATGTGGTGTGAAATAGGTGATCTGATTATAGTTTGATTTGTTTCAAGGGTCATGTGTGTAGTAGCATCTGTGGATGGCAGGGACAAGGAACTCTGCAACCTGAAATATTCTAGAAACATGTGGTTTTATTACAAGGGTTGTGGGTAAAGAGGGCCTGCCTTCAGCCACCAGCCTCGGCTGAAGCAAAGCCCCAAAGAGAGAAAGGGGAGAGAGAGGGTAGAAGTAGAAGCGGGGTAAGAGTAGGAGAAGAGAGCAAGCAAGAGAGTAGGGGAAAAAGCAAGAGCACGAGCAGGCAAGAGAGGGCAAGAGTGTGGGGGCAAAAAGCAAGAGAGCAAAGGCAAGAGCGAGAGCGCCTTGTTACAATACATTATATATCTTTTTGTGTTGAATATTCTAATTCGCAGTGACCAACTGGCACAAAATACAAAACCTACAAACTTTGCATGTAGCTTATAAGAACTACTATATTACCATGTGATTTATATTCTAAACTCTATTTCTTATGCACTTGTTCCCTGATGCCTTGGCAGAGCGGAAAGATTACGTTCCTGAGTCCTTTTGTTTTCCTGTCCTTCAACCCATCTTCAGCTAATCACAGTTTTCCTGCCTCCCATGCCTACATCTCAAAGCTGGTCTTCATTTCTATTTCACTCACAGGTTTTACATCTGCAGTATTTCTTACCAGACAATCATATCCATAAGTCTTTCCTGTCCCGTCTTTCCCAACAATGTGTGTTAATATTTTATAAAGCTTAAGAGCAGTGTAGCATAGGTTATTGAATGCACTGTGGTGACAGAGGCAGCATCTCTTGTCAGTCACAGTTGTCTTAGGTTTCATGTGTCGTTCTTCAGGTGCATATTAAAAACTGAAAATTAGGCTTATGAATAAGCTGAATATACAAGATGACACTTCTTCAGGTTAATACTATGTAATTAATACATTTCCTGGAGTAAGGATGTTTTGTGTTGATCTTGTAATTAGGATTGTGTCAAGAAGAAGGTGTGGATCTGGTTCCTGGTCTGGATCTCTAAATACTGTTACACTGGGAGAAGAGGAGGAAAATGACCTTGAGATTTGCTCAGTTGATTAGAGCCTGGTACTCATAACATGGATTTGATCCCTGTACTGACCACTCATTTAAGAGTTGTGGGTCCCTTCCAACTCAGAAAATTCTGTGATTCTGATTTATGGCTGCCATGAGTCTGCTGTGTTAGAATGCTTTTTGGGATGTCTGGATCTAGTTGTGTGATTTAAGATGCAGGTTAATCAGGACCTGAGATGTCACTGTGAACCTCAGCTCTTGGACACTTCATGAAATTTGATCTCCAGCTGAAAGAGCATGAGGATGGAGGTGTTCAGAGATGAGACACCCTAGACCTGGGACAGTCTTGTCTTGCTGTCCTATATTGTAGGTTTCTAGTGTATCAAAGGAATGATAATGGCTAACAATTCACTCTGAAGTAAATTTCAAGCAATAAATAATTTAAATTTGTAGTGAGACAATCCACTTGAATCTGTTTTCCGCCCCAGTTTTTAAGAAAAGCATCAATTTGACCATGATGAATAGTATCTTGAATTCCTTCCAAATTGTAACAATTTGCTTTCATTTGCATCTCTTTAGTACTTTTAAGAAAAATATTTCTTAAGAAGAATCTTAGCAAGGCTTTCTTATGTTAAATGAAACTATTTTTACAAATGAGCAGGCTGAGACAAATTGAGTGACAATGTCAACAACAACAAAAAATTAACACTAGAACCCATTTTGTGATTATTTTTTCTAATACAAGCCAGAAATGTATGCAAATGGTGGTGTCACTATAAATAGTTTAAGATAATGCTAATTCTGTACAGATTAGCTCTGTGGGGTCCCTGTTCTTTTGGTAAACGTTTATTTGGGCCTCACACATTTATGAGTTCAACTGTTTTTCAAAGATGGTATTCAAAGCCTGTGATAGTCATCCTGACTTTTGATAGAAATTCCTGTCAGCCACTGTCAGTTTCTGTGGTTCCAAGAGAAGGTTTGGTAATACAAACTTTAACCTGAAAACAGTGCACTGCAGGTTCCCTGTGTGGTAGTGCATCAGGCGGTTATCAAGGGAGCTACTGGACTGAATAGTTGGGGTTTTTTAAAAGAGACTTATTTGCCTTGAAGCCAAGAAAAATTGGCTTCATATCAGAATGATTTTTTTTTTTTCAGTGATGGTGTGGGAATTGTCAGGCAACAAATGTATAAATTCTGTAAGAACAGACTCTCATGTTCACAAAGATTATTACAAATACAGTATTATTTAATGTGAAAAATCTACCTAAATGATGGGGGAGGTGTTTTTGGCTTTTTTTGCTGCAGAACGTAATTTGTGAGAAAATGAGCTCTTGTAATATGAAAAAGGTCTATTTTTTCTTTCAGCTTTTGCTGTAAGTGTAGTTTCTGAAGGTGGAGAAGATGAGACTGAACTACCAGTGCTGCAGGTAATAAATTTTAATTGCTAGAGCAGGAACATTTTACAGACATTATAAAATAAGCTAGAATAGACTTGAACAGAAAGCCTAAATTCTCTGGCATTAATTATTTTAATTATTGACTTCAGTAGTACCAAATTTCATACAATGTCTTTCTGTTCTGTGTCGTATAAATTCTTACTGCTATTGCTGTTGAGAAGTTTTTGGGTATACAACCTTTATTAACTCAAAGACAGGTTTTCCTTTCTTCTTGGTTTTGTTAAATATGTAATACATCGAGAGGGAAATGGCAGCCTCTCTGCCAAATTAGCATTGTTACATATTACCACTCCAGTTATGGCTCAAGCAAAGCTTGCCTATGAAATTTCAAATTAGCCAGATTAGGAGAACTAATGGTCAGAGCTAGCCCTAGCTTTAAATAGCTTACTGAAGGTTAGGTGTGTATGCATCATGTCCTTTGACAGACTCTGACTACCGTTTTTATCTGAGCACATATTTGTAACAGATATTTGTATATGTATAAAAGAAATTTAAGAGAGGAAAATAAACTGGAATGAATCAATAGTTAGAGTCTATAGCTGCCATTTATATCTTGGGATCTGACATCAGATACAATAGAAGCCTAGTCAGAAGTACATATTTCTAAATAACTTTTGATTTTGATGATGATTGCTATAACTACAGTAATTTTTCTAAGTGAAAAATACCCCTGTTGCAAACTGCTGATCTACCACAATGTCTGGGAGACTTGGGCATGTCATTCTGTTGTCATTGCTAATAGGTTGCTGTTTGTTAAATTCCATTACTGTCTCAATCCAGCTGTTACCCTTCTTGTATAGGATATAATTTATGAAGGCTTTCCTACTATTTTACAGTTTCAAAACCTTCCCTCAGATGAAGTCAAAGATGCTTCCTAAAACTGTTCAGGCCAAAATACGTTCCCCTCCCCCCTTTTTTTTTTTAGAAATAACATTAACAGTAATATAACAGGCAACAATTGTTTCGTGTTTTAATAAAAGTATATTTAAATATGGCTTATTTGTGTACCACAAAATACATAGGTTTTTGTTTACATGGAAAATCAATCTCCATATGTTTTTTTCTGATACAGGTGAGCTTAGAATGTAATGACAGCATTGTGTGTAGGTATCAAAATAAATTAATCTTATAAGAAATCTTTTAAACTTCATTGACCCAGGCAGCAGGAAAAGCATCATAAGAATGGATGCAGTTGTATTAATTTTTGAAAAGGTTTTACAGATGTCTACCAGGGAAGCTGGAACTTATTAATTTCAGTGTAAAAGTCAGAGAAAAGTTCATCTGATGCGAGTAGAGCTAAAAGGATTACAGAGATCTGATAATTTAAAAAAGGGAGGGGGTTAAATATTTAAAAATAGAACTTAGCTCAAGGGTAGGAGAACTACATATGAGCATATTACTGAGGATATGTATGGCTTTTCTCTATGAAAGTCTCAAAACACTGGAACCAAGATAAATCCTAAGACTTTCTTATGCAATTAGTAAAGATGAGTTTGATTTTTTATGTGGACAAACCAAAGGACTGGGGTGCTGTCACCTGTGATGAATTGTGTAACAAATGAAGCCTCTGATTTCCTTCCTACAATTTTCTAGGCAGTGAAGAGTCAACTGATGTTCGTGATACCTGAGCAAATTCCAGTGTAGTCATGTCATGTGTAACAATCTTTTGATATTTGTCTTCATATAGATTGCATTTGAGTCTTCCTTTAAGAATTGTTCTGATAGAAGCTTGATAGTAGGTTAAATGAAAAGAGTGTGTTGGATTTTTTCCTATACTGAACAGGTGTGTTTTTATTGTAGAGCTCCATATTCCGAGCTTAGCGCTCAGGAGATACGTAATAAAAAAAAGATGTTGTTAGTAATAATTTAAAGAGCTCTGTTACAAACTGAGTAGTGGAAGAGCATTTTCTCTTTTCTTTCTTTATTACTCTTATTTTCTGAGTAATAGTGTGCAAGCATATAGGGTATCTCTTGCAATTCTTGATAATGAATAACATTTTACTTTATTTTTTGTATTAGTTTTTGAGTTAAAACCTCTACATATGCATTTATATTCTGATGAGTGCTTTGACTCCCAGTGTGTTTGTGTAGAAATATTTGATATATTTTGCATATATCCTTACTTGTTTTTTTCTTTTTCTTCTAGAAGTCTGAAAAAAGTAGAACAATTAGTAAAATAAGCAGAGGTAAGTATAGTGCTGTTTCACAAATACTTTGGTTTTTTTTATTATTTTCTTGATTCATGTAGTCTCATAAAACAGAAAATTCTAAATATTTGATTGTACTTGCAATTCTTTTAGGTTTTTTTGTGAACTCCTGTAGTATGAAATATTACTATGAATATAGTGCACTATATTGAAAAGCATGAATTGCTTTTTGTAGCGCACTATAGTTTAAAATAAAATTTTATGATACTTAGTAGCTGTTCTTGTAACAATTTAAGATAAAACTGATTTTTACCCTTCTGCTAGGCTCTAATTGCATTTTTAATAACTAGAGTTATTATATATTGCTTGTAACAATTTGTAGTAACTTTGTAATATCTAGAAGCAAATATTTTTAAAGTATGTCAAACATTAGTAGGTAAAACAGTGATAAAACAACTTTATGTTGCTGGACACACGATAAATAACAAGAATAAAAATTCTACAAGGTTCTGTCTTCTCTCAAGAAAAGTCTGATATCCTTCTGGCAAAAAGGTAGCAGGCCTGACTTGCATTCTCTGCACTGCAACCGTGGATGTCTCACTCTGCTAAAAACTCTGAGGACTTGGCTCTGCTTGTTCTAAAAGGATCCAGCTTAATTATGTCTGTCTTCTGGCATTTCCTCATGTAGTATTTGTAAATGCTATGAGGGTATGAGGAGCACTGGAGAAAGTGAAGGTTTTGTGGTATCCCTAAGTACTCTTTCCTATTACTGCTGTTAAAAAAATTTACTAGACTTGATGGACTGTTGATCTGATGCAATACTTTTTTTTGCCTTTCCCTAATAAAGTTATTTGGGTTTAAGGTGGGGTGTTTTTTGGTTAGGGCTTGAAACAGAATGTAGTTCTTGATGGTTTTTAGTTCCTCTGATATTTCATTCTTTTCTTTTGAACTGTTGTATACAGATCAGTAGCACTTTTAGATATTAATCTTTCAAAAGACTGTTCTTTCTCTTGCTTCATTGGATGTTTCTCAGCTTGAGAAACAATTGAGGTGTTCAGTATTGCAACTATTTTCTATTGGCATGTTCATACACTGAATATGTCTTTTTTAACTACTTTAAACTACCTATAACAAAGGAAACTATTTCCATTTGATTTAATAATCAAAGTAGATGTTATCTCACTCCTAGAAAGTGTGCTATTGTGGAACATCACAGGTATTGTTAAATGTATCATAAGTGAAACTAAGTGTAATTCAGATGCTTCCATATCTGTAAATATACTGCTACTAAAACGGCAATTATATAAAAACAAGGTAGTGTTTATGTTTTGTCTCTGTGGGTGTTTTTGGTGTTGTGCATATGTAGATTTAGCCCTTTGACTCTCATTAGCATCAACGAAGTGTGGTTTCAGTTTTCACACTGATTTTTTATTTTGCACAGGAAATCTAGCAAAGATCTTGCGGGGTAGCAATTAGTTGCTATTCAGGAGTTTTTATTATGCATGGGATTTTATAGCAGATTGTTTGGTGGTTCAGAGCATGAATGCTGTTGATTCCTGCACTCTGTAGGAAAAATGTGAAATGAATACTGATATCTAAACCAGCGCTTATTCCATCTCCCTAATATATCACCAGAAATCTCACACTATATGACAATGTCTTGATGAATAAGATAATAAATGGAAGGAAAATAATATTGAGAGAAAAGCAGAAAAACCTCTAACTGCAGCTTTGAGCTGTCATAGGTCTAAATTGACAATCATTCAGAGGAACAAAACAATGTAATTGATCCTCAGATGTTGGACATAGCAATCTTCTCATAACCTTAGTGCAGATATTTGTGGTTAATGCTCTTTCTGTTTGCATTGTTCTCCTCATGATCCTTCTTCATGGGTTCAGTTTTACTTTTTTTCCTTGTAATTACTTTTTCCTTCTTTGGAATTTCCTACTTTCCTTCTTTCCTTCTTTCTCTGGTTGTTCTCTGCCTTTGTTCCACTGTCCATCACTCATTTTACTCTGTTTGCCAAGTTAGCTTTTTTTGTGTGTGTGAACTTTATTCCTTCTCCCCAATTTTCAGCATTCTGTACAGATCTCCTGGGCATTAGTTTCTTTCCTTGTGGCACTGTCTTAAGTTAGGTTCTGAGTTTCCTGGTACACTTTCTACATAGTATCTGTATAGTTCAGCTTTTTGTCGCCAAACAAACAGAAGTCACAGTATCATGTGCTGTTCCTCCTCATTGATTGATACATAGTTAATGCTCTTGAGTAGGTTATAAGGCATAGATCGAACCTGTTAAAAGTTCTGGAACAGGGCTCTGTCCTTTTCCTTTTATCTTCTCATCCTCTGTGATTGTCTGCTGTGCTCTGCTTCTAAATGGGATCAAATCTTCCTGTTTTTCTAAGATTTCCAAGTATTGAGGGGTTATTCCTATCATCAAAACTTGGCTGCCTGCTTCATCATCTACTTGTATTTTATAAGAGGCACTTTTATAATCCATAAATGCTTGCAAAGCTACTTCATTGTTTTCTTTTCAATTTCTCTCAGTCTTCTCTCCTGTTTAAAGTTTTTAGTTATGATGCCTTTAAACACTGTGAAGACTTGAAAGATATTGATGCTGTCATATTAGATAAGAGTATCAACTCAGTGTTCTTGTGTGTGCATCTCTACACCTGTTGTTTATTTCTGGGTAGGGTTCTAAACTCTTTGTTTGGGAAGCAGCTTTTCTGTTTCATGTTCATGCATTTCCTGGTGAGGGGAGATGATGATCTGTGACAAGCACCTTTTAACTCTGGTGGCAAGGAGTGCTGGTGTATTGGAGAAAAAGCAACCTCATGAATGTGGCTACTGTTAACTGCTGCGCATCTTCCAGTCGCACCATGCTCTTTTTAAATGAAGCTTGAAAAGGGGCTGTTTTGGATTTGTGTGTATGTTAAGTAATGCCTTTTTACTATTTCATCAAATGTTTGTATAATTAAAGGAATACCTTACTGTGTAATAGATTCCTACATACATCTGAATTCTCACTAGCTTAGGAGCAAATCAGGAAATGATTTTTTTTTAATGTCTTTACATCTTCTTGTTTTCTTGTTTACAGAATTAAAAGGAATTGTATTTGTCATCCAGAGCCAAAGTAATTCTTTTCATTCCAAGAGAGCAGAAGATCTAAAAAGAGATATTTTGAAACAGGCTGTAGATCTTGGAAAGGTATGTTGAGATAATATTAAGTGCACCTTGTTATATATGTTGTTACTGCATTTTACTAGAATTATTGGGGCGTGTTGTGCCTTTTTTCAAATCCCCACTCTATTTCTTTTGTTAATATGCTTTCTGTGTGCTTACAAGAAAACTATGTCAGTGGTTATTTACTGATTGTATGCTGTGATTTATCACTACTTTTAATTTCAACTATCAACCTTTTTGTGTAACAGCTGTTATTGTTTGGATGGCATTTGATGCAAAAGTGTTAAGACTTCCAATAAGGCAGTTTTTCATTATGACTGCAATGTGTTTACAAAAAAAGAGGAAAAAATGTGTTCTTTATGAAGTAAAAAACAGCAATTTAATTATTGGTTTAGAATAATTTTAGGTGAGCATTTTAATAGAGGCAGTGAATGTGCCATAGTGTAGATTTTGTCAGAATTCCATTGCACGGTTGTGGCATTGTGGCAGTAGAATGGAAATGTGCGTGGACATTAAATTCCTAAGGCAGGATTCCCCTCCTCCTGTAGCAGCAGTCCTCCACACCTCTCTTGCCCCTGTCCCTCTGTGGTGCAGTACCTTCCCTAAATATTCCTTGTTCCTCTGCCACCCCTCTGCAGACTGAGCACTCTGCCCTTGACCTGCTGGTGGGTCACACTGAGCTGAGAGCTGCCTGCTGTACTTGACATTCTAATGTGAAATTTGATTTGTAAAACTTAAGCCTGCTGAGAAGAGGTTTTTAAGGTACTTACATTGAAAGTTCATTGTGCATAAACAATGTTTTATTTTCTTTGTCTTTTATAAAATTCAGAAAAATTAAAGAGTGACATACATCTCCTGATATAAAAAAGCTTGCTGTGAGGTTCTTTGACCTATTTCTCATTTCCATGTTCTTTGTTGGAAAGGAAAAACAAATCTGATGTAAATGGTCTTACGTACATTTGTCTTGTAGTGCCTAAATCAGATTGCTGGATGTTTTAGGCTTCATTTATCCAAGCTTATCAAACCTGTTGTAATTAAATCCATTCTAAATGCAATTTTTAATCCCTTAATGAAATCAGTCATGTGAACAGTCTTTGTTCTGTAGAGTTCTGCTCTTTAAGTCCTCTTCAGAATTGAGATGAGTGTTCAGATGCAATGTGTGCAGAGAGGATTATGGTGTCAGTTGTTAAACCCAAGGATTTTAGTTGAGTTCTGTAATTGATGTTGCAGAATATGAGTAATGAGAAGTTCAGTAAGTAGAAGTACAAATGGTTTCAGTGAGACTGGAGTATAACCACGTTTTGTGGGAGAGAGGTGAAATCTTTGTAATCAGAGTTGTACCTGAAACTGACCTGTCTTCTAAAAACCTTTATTGCCTAATTAACTAGATGCCTTTATGGAAATGCTGAAATGGTGGTGCCTTTCCAGTCACAGTCACCTCTTGAACAGCAGTCATGGTGTCCTAAGAGAAGCAGGGATGGAAATCCCACCAATGATCTCATATGTGAAATTTAAGAATAGGGGAAAGCCATCAGTATACAGGAAAAAAATAAATGGGCATAATCAGCAGGTTCTTGGTGCATCTTGACTGTTTTGGTCAACTCACTATGCCACTGTGAGGCACTACCCAGGAATGCTGATTATGGACATGGGGCAGATCATGTCTGTAGTCCTGCATATCAACATTTGAAGTTGGCATTTTTCACTGCAAAGAATACATATCAAATTGTTGGTTTCAGGAAAAAGAGTTAAATCCTTGTGTTTTCAAAGACAACTGCTGTATGAAAACAAAAGACTGAATCATCAGGTTCACTACTGTTACAGGCCCAAGCAATAGATGTTTAATCCATAAGGTTTCATTAGTTATTTTCTACTAGTTTAAAATGAGAAATGGAATCCAACTGCTAGATTTGTTACTTCATTAAACTAGCATATTTATCTCACTTCAAAATGGATTAAGTCACTGACATTAATCTTTATAAGTGATTTGTCCATTTATTTTCTTTTATGGTGTACTTAAAGTGTTGTTTTGTTTTTTTTTTAATGTGAAACCAGTCTGTAATTTTGGTCACCAGTGGATGTCAGTATTTTGTTCTTGCCTAAAAGCATTTTTATAGCAATCTATTGAGTATTAGCTAAAACCCTTCAGTTAGAATTTAGCAATGGCAAAAATTCATTACATGTTCCACCAATCTTTTTAATTTTCTAAGATTCTTGAACATTTAACCTCTGTAAGTTAGACCTTTGTAAGAAGTACCAAATAAGAATAAGGAAGCTGTTGGGAGTGTAAAGTGGTAATATTTGGGACTATTTACTTGGGACTAATACTTTCTGTCTTAAAAAAAACAAAATCAGGTTTACTTTTTGGCTATTACATTTAAAATAAGAAAACAGGTAAAATAAAGCTTTTGAAAAGTTACCAGTTTAGATGCAGTCAGAGCTTTTTAATTGCCTATGATTGTGACACTCTTTAGAAGATAAAAGTCTATATATTTCCATATGAAAACTGGTCTACTAGCTTAGGAGATTTTTTTGCTTTGGGTCCTTGAGGGTTCTTACATTGAACACCCTTGGCCAATTCAAATAACTATAATTTTTCCTGAAAAAGATCTAGATTTAATCTAGAGATCAAATGGAGTCCTATGTTTATTAACCAGAAGAACTATAGCAAATTAGTACTGCTCATTATGGAGGTAAAATAAAAAACCAAAACACAAAACACAAAACCAATTATGTAAGAATATTTTAAAATGGATGCCATGTAGTATTGGAAAATGCAAATGAGTATCACATGCTTCCATGCTGAGTAATAGATGATGTGAAGTATGAATTATGTTTTATGGAAGTGTTGTACTACTAATTTGCAGTAGTTTTACTACTGGGCTTACTTTGTTTATAGCAAATTGTATATATTGTAACATCACACAGAAATAAAGTTTCACATATTTAAAATATCTCTGCATATAAAGGGAAATATTGTTTATTTGTGAGTTTGAGGACGGTTACTATAGTGGTTATTAACATCAGTCTGAATTAAACAAGTGCCGTCAAAAGTGTGGAACTATACACAGGAAATGGATGTATGGTATGCTTCATGAGTAAATGCTTGCTTTAGTTAATACCATCATTAAGCTTTCATAGTACCACTTTTTCTTCAGTCTCCCAATTTCCAGTTTGACTAATGTAAAAACAGGTGGTAGATGCTAGGACCATCCTGTAGTTTTGTTCTTGTTTATTTAAAACAGTTTTGCAAAATCCTGATTCCTGAAGTGCAGCAGGAGCAAGGATGATCAGAAACCCAGTTGACCTGTACCAGCAGTCTGTGCCTCAGGAGTTCAGTGTCTTTGTTATCTTACAAGATGACAACTACACCAGGTTCTGGTTTTCTGCTTTTGACACAAATTAACTGTTATTCAGTGTCTTACTTGCTGATCTCTGATGTTGAAAAGCCTCATAGTGCCCATGTCAGTGTTATTTTATTGTGTTGTTAGGTCCATGGCCACAGTATCTGTTGTCAAAGTGCCAGTGACATTGGGCATGGCATATGTGCCTTAAAAACCAGTTATTTGTAATTGCCTAGGCTGTACTGATGGCAGCACTGCACTGTTTTAATAATATGGAAGATTTCTCTGTTAAGGGATTGAAGATGGTGAAAAATTAAAATCGGTTTGCTTGAATTTTAATGTATATATGTTAAGCCATCACCACATTCCTATTTGAAATGATCTGTCTCCAAATTGTTCCTGCTGATGTTTTGACCATCTCTGCGAGATTACTTTAAGGGGACTGTGGGCAGATGTCTTTGTTTGTTTGTTTGTTTTTTCCTTAATTTGCCAGTGAGGCATTCTGGGTGAGTTTGTTTCCTGAAGTTCTTCCAGCTCTGTTTTCACATGTGCTTTCAGATGCTGGAATGAAGCTATCTGAAGTTTTCCAAAATAGTCCTCTGTTAGTATTCAACACTACTTCCTGTATTCAGAATACAACAAATTTAGAATTCTGGCATCCATATCTCACCTGAAATTTCCAGTTTTTCAGTACTATCAGGCTATAATAGAAACAACTCTGAAGACATTTTTCTTGGACTGTATTCTCCTTATTTCATCCTGTGATAGATGTATTCCATAAATGAATGGGCATACATTCCTTTTCTTGATCTAAAAGCAGGTCTACAGATAAAATTTCCCAGCAGTTCTTGGGAGCAGGTCTGAACTTATCGAAAAGCTCACATGCAAGTTAACAATGTTGTGGTTATAAGATTTAGTGGAAGAACTTCTTTTTCAAGGCAACTGAGTTGTTTTTAAAATTTAGATAGACATAATTTGCTTGAGACTTTTCAAAAATAATGCACTAATATACCTATTGATTCAATTTTCAGTTACTTGCTCAAATTCACCATTTTAGTATGAAAACTCTGTTTACTTCTCTCCCTTCTGTAATGGCTTCCCATTTCATGGAAGCCACTTTCTGGCTGAAACTGATCTGGCAATTCATTTTTGATCCTGCAGTTTTAACAAGGTTTAACAGATTATATTTAAGTGAAGTGTTGGGCTACATTCTGACCTGCCCCTCTATCTTCATGTCTGCACTAGTTTGTCTTTATGGCAAGGCCTTCCACCATATCAAGATCAGCCTTATTTTTTTTTAATCAAAACAGGTATGTTTTAACTGCAAAAGCTTTAAACTTTTTGGTTTCTCAGTATTACTAGATCGATTCCCTTTGGGCTTTTGAGTAAAATAATGGTGTGCCCTTTGTTTCCTTCCTAGCAACAACTTTCTTTTTCTACAAGGATTTATTCATTCTTGTGTTTGCAACATCATCCACAACTTTATTATTTACATTTATTTTCTGAATCTGTCCATAAAACTACAGTTATATTATGTGGGGAGAACTTGCAGTACAAAACCCTAATAAACGTGTGCATTTAAGTGGTCAGTGTATGAAGTTCATGTTTCTACTTTTTTTATCCACGTTAGCATCTGTGTTTGTTTTATGCTGTGTTAATTATTCTGCTTGCATACATTGCCTAGTATCAGTATGCTCCTTGGTCATTTTTCTTTGGTTTTCCTCATAACACTTCATTCCTTTCAGGATTTGCTTTTTGAAGTGTAACTGCTCATTCTGGGGCTTCAATATTTGGCTGCTCAAGTTGTGAAATGCTTCTAAACTCTGTTCTGTGGAAAGGCGAGGTGTATTCAAAACAAAACCTTTTGAAAGTGTTCCAGGAAAAGTGTACAAAAGCTACTGCTTAGTTTTGAAAACGCATTTCAGAGTTGTCTTAAATCTCTTCAAGGTCAACTTGCAGGGCTTTACACGTCTGAGTGACTTTTGTTTTATCTTTGCTTTCCTCCAGCTGTTCTCCTAGATTTTTGTTTTAATTGTTTGATCTTTGACTCTCTAATATGCCCTTGCTTCTCATTCTGCAAAGGTACACATCCTTTTGACAATTGCTAGGCTTTATCATCAGCAGAATTGATGTCTAGCTCATTAACTCTTGAAATGGTAAAAGCTACCTACTCTTAGTGCTGGAAGGTGAACAGGATCATTTTCCTCTAATGGATGCTCAGCAGTTTTGAAGGAATTTGTAGAAGTCAAATAATTCTTCACTAATGAGATCTTTTAAATGTTTTAGTAGTGATGAATGAGCTGCCCTCAGCCCTGCCTGTGCACATCATATACCATTTTTATATAGCTGCTTTTACCAATCAAATATGTGGTAACTTCCTTTGCTTTTTTAACACAGAAAATAAGACCTGTCACCTTGCAGAGATGTCTTGTCATGTCAGAGCAAAATATATACAAGAAATTCAAAAGTTTAAATTGCTTTAGGCTAAGTGTCTCTCTCAGCCTCTTCAGCAGCAATCTCTGCATACTTTATAGGAATTGAACAACCCCTTTTATTAAGGTACTTCTTTTCTTAGTAAAGAGTAAAAGATTGCTATAAAGCTTCCTCCTCCACTGCTGTTTGCTCTATTAAAATTGCTCAGTCATGTTTGAATAGAGTGCTCAAGTATATGTGAGACTAGAATTGCTAAATCATCAGATTAAAATCATTGCCTGGTGATAGTTGTTTTGCTCTTGTAAATTCTCCTGAGCATCTATACTGGTACTTGAAATACATTTACCAAATTTCTTGCCTTGTAGAAGCTTCTTTCTGCTCTGCTCTTGCTTCTCTTCTTCCCTAGTTAAAAAAGGTGTATTAGATTTACTGGCCCCTGTTGTGGGGCAGGGATGTGCTCCCCCATGTTTCACACTGACTTAGCTTGGGAGACAACTGTCTCAATCTTGCTGTCAGTGGAAGATGCTTCGGGCTTTCCGTGAATATAAAAACTGACTTACACTGCTAATCTTGCTGATATTAAAAGAAGCATCTGAACCCCAGAAATTGCTTAATTTCGTTGCTTGAATCACAGAATCATTAAGGCTGAAAAAGATCTCCAAATCATCAAGTCTTTGACTGAATACCACCACATCCACTAAACCATATCAGGAAGTGCCACATCTGCTCAGTTTTTTGAACACTTCCAGGGATGGTGACTCCACCATTGCCCTAGGAAGCTTGTTCCAATGCATAATCACTCTTCCAGTGGAGAAATCTATAATATCCAACCTGAAATGTTTTTATGCACTAGTTGGATTGACAAAAGCTTTGCTTTTAAGGGAAAACTCTCTTTACACACTAATTTTATCAACTACAATACCAAAGTCCTATCTTAAATGCATTCTAAACAATGATCTTACTCAGACCAGTTGGCAACATAATAACAGTGGTTCATTTTAATATTGGCTTTCATTAATAATAGCTATGTACTATATACCATGTCTGTCTTTTGTACGATTGCATTTATTTAGATTTCTTGTAAACTGTGAGCTGTGGAGAAAGTGTTCCTTGCTGCTTTTTATTCACTCAAGTGAAGAGCAAACAAATGGGACTTTACTGCAATATGTTGTTGTCATCCTAGGCTACTGTTGTATTATACACATCTGTGGTAGCATTTATGATAAGCACTCAAAACTTTTTCAGATTTTTTCCACATCTTTTTGTTTGCCTTGTTACAAAATAAGGTCTAATTTGTTAATTTGCACACAGTATTTCCTCTTGATTTGTGAAAGCAGGGTAATGCTGTGGCCTTTCACTGAATTCTCTGAAATTACACGTAATATATTATGGAAACTCTGTTCTTTTTTAAAATGATAACTGGGCATCTGAGAGTAGAACAGGGGTAGAAATTCTCTCTAATGGAAAGCAGTGCATCATACGTCATTACTTTGGGCTTCCTGAGGAGCAAAAGGTTATTGGAAACCATGCCTTATTAGAAACATGGGTTTTGTAGTTGTGGGGGTTTTTTGCATCTTGTTGTGGCCTTTCAGTACTTAACAGTGCTTATAAGAAAGATGGGAACAGACTTTTTAGAGGGCCTACAATGATAAGGAAAGGATAAAGTTTGTAAACTAAAAGAGTAGATTCTGACTCAACATAAGGTAGAAATTTTTTACAGTGATGTTGGTGAAACACTGGCAGTTTTGCCAGAGGTGGTTGATATCCCATCCCTGGAAACATTTAAGATCATTTTGGTCAGGGCTCTGAGCAACCTGATGTAGCTGAAGGTGTCCCTGGTCACTGGAAGGACTTGGACTAGAGCTTTAAAGGTTCCTTCCAACTCAAAGCTGTTCTGTGATTCTATGAATGAAGCCTAAAGGGAAAAGTAGAGCAAGGAATTTAAAGGACTGGACAAATTTGGAGAAGCTCCTAAATAATCGATATGCTAAACAGAAGCAAAGTTATTTTACAGTGGTATTGTAAAATACTCCTTTAAATCATTTATGAGTTTTATTTGGATGGGATTGTTGAAAAAATATTCTGTCCTGGATTCTTGGAAATGAGGCTCTGATAAAATTGATACTTACGTCTTTAAAACATGAAAAATATTTGAAATGTATACTGTGATTTTCAATATTTAAGAAAATTGTTACACTATAGAGAAGATGTAGTGTTTGGTATAATGTTTGAAGCTGATAATTCCCAGTAAATTTTCTGACCCACTGGGCTTAAAGGTAGGAGATTTGCTATTGCTTTCTTTTACTATTGCTGTTGGTAATACTTTCTTTTAGAAATCCTTCAGGATGTCTACAGAATTGGCATGTTTTTGAAAATAAAGCAGTAGGGAGACTTCAGTATGTATTCCACAGCTCTACTTTGTCAAAGTAGTCATAACAGATGATGGTAAGAGCTTGGCTTATTTAACTTCCCAAGGGAAGGCTGAGAAGGTAGGCTAACTCTGAATATGTCTTAGGATTGATTACTGAAAAGAAGATGAGAGAGTAGGGAAAATGTTTTTATGTGCTTGTAGGCTATGTAGAGATAGGAAACATTTCTAATTCTGGAGCTCTGCAGCAGTGCTCAGGGTTTAAGATCCCCAGTGCTGCCCCTTGGCTCTGGGCTGCATGAGGCAGTTTAATAAGCTCACAAAGCACGGAGATAATATATGCAAGACACCTACAGATACTGGCAAAGTGGACTCATTAGGAGGAAATTCCTATGCACTGCTTTATTTTTCTCTAGTGTATGACAAGATACAGGCTTTTTGCTCTGCTCAGGTGACTCAGTAATATAATGATGAATGCATTTCTGTCATGTTTTGCATTTCCATGTGTTCCTATGTCATACTTGCAAAATTACGTCACCCAGGACATGTAATTAACAGTGCTGAGCAAGATCTAGTTTGAGTTGTGTTCTAGTAAAGCCTGTTCTCACAAAAGAATACACTTGGGGCAAGGTTTGGTTATGCTTAGATGAAATTCAGTGGACTATTTTGTAGGAAAACAAAGCAAACACATTTCTGCTAGAGGCTCACAGAAGATGTGACTTAGCCTGGAAATCCCATTTTAGCTCAGGTGGATCTCTGTCATCCTGGGTGCATACAAAAGCCCATTTTGGCCTCATAGTCTATGAAACCGTAGCATTTTCTTTTGGTTTTACCCTGTACAGTTTTATTCTCTATAAATTGCACCTTTTTCATATAGGATTTTGTAGATTAATATGAAATTGCACGTAATGCAGAAAGAATACAGATGTTTGTTGCAGCTTAATAATTCCCTTACTTAGTTCTTAATTATTTTATTCTGAATTATCTTTTCTTTATTGGATATGTTAGTCCTTCAAGTTTTTTCATGTTAATGAAGAGAACGTTCAGTATTTAGATTCAAGAACCAGAGTTCTCTCGATGTTTTGGTGAGAAATTGATTGTGTCATTAGCATCTTCATACTTCAACTTGCATAAAAAATACTAGATGATTTTAAGGTGCAAATGAGGCTATGTGAGTCTGTGGCTGTAGAATTGACTTGAAAACGTTGATCTAACCCCTTTATTCACACTTAGTTTTTCGTTTGTGTAGAGTTTGCAATTGTAATCCATGGCAGGTATTGCTGATCTCACTGGGCTGATAGAGTAGGTGGTATTTGGAGTAAAGATGTCATGTCCTGTATTTCAGACCACAAGCAATTCCATTTCTTGGTTTTGCCCTTTTAAAGTCATCTCAGTTGTGTAAGTGGGGAGGGCAGTTTTTCAGTCTTCAAAAAGTGATTAAATTACTTTATTTAGATTATAAGTTACTTTATTTGTGTCATATGTTAAATGTTATGTGTGAAAACACATGTGGTTTGTAACTGTGGAAACAATAGTTTCAAGCTAGAATAACCAGTGAATGCAGTACAGGCCATGGATGCATGTGTAGGAGAGTTTTATGAGATAGACAGACACAGTGTACAAGTTACATTTCATTACCTTGACTACACGTGCCCTTCCACTCCTCAAAGCTGACAGCAGATACATCTTGCCTTTTTGTTTTGTCCTTGTACTGAAGATGGAATAAATAAAATGAATAGGTCAGCCCAGTTCCCCTAGATTCAGAATAAAAATGAGAAAGGAAAAACAACAGTAATCCTCCTTTATTTTTGAAGAGGCTGTTTTAGATCTATACAGTGTTTCTTAAGCATCTCCTGTATTAAATTAGAATTGATGCATGTTTAGAGGTGAGTGGAAGGAATGGATCATGCACGACATGTATTTTCATGTTTTAGAGGAAGCTGGGTAGAGAAAAAGAGCCAGTTTGAGATATCAAAGAGAAAAGATACCTTGTAAAAGTATTGGATTAGCTCAAGAGAAAATGCTTTTTCTTTGTCATCACTCCTTTGCTCGGCACAAAGGAGATAGAGTATGTGGTATAGCTACTTAGATTATGTAATTTACTTCATATCTTTTGCATGGGTAAATGCTGTTTTTATCTAAAATTAATCCCATTTCAGCCTTCAATGTGATAGAGACACTGAGTATATTATTAACTACATTTTTCTTTGTCTGGATCCTATTGTACATGAAATACACGGCTACCTACGAATACTAGCATAACTGCAGGTTTTGTATGTGTATAAAAATAAATGTTCTTGTAAAGACAGAGGTCTGACCTTTTGTCTTCCTATCTGCAGTCCCATAAGTAAGCATAATTTTATGGTTTTACCATAAAATTATGCCAAAAACAAATAATCCAAGTAAATAAAAGCAATAAAGATAATACTATGATAAAGTAAATTTTACCACTTTCACATTTTAGTGAAATACAAAATGTTGAGAATACTATGACTAAGATTTGCCACTTCCACAAAAAACTCTGAATTTTTGGTTTTTCAGTAAATTGAAAGCAAGCAGAAACATATTTGTTAGGTTAGTTTGAGCTGGAACCATAAATCAAGAAATGCTGATTTTTGAGATGCAGGTCAATATCCTGTTCCAAATTAGAGTTTTGGCATTGTTTCTTTTCAATTTGGGTCATTCCAGTAGCATAAATTCTTATTTTTGCATAAAGTAATGCACTCCTGAGAGGCACAGTTATTCCTTAGAGCAGTAGAGATGTTTTCTTTTGCATATGAAATTTGGAGGTTTTATGTATTTCTAGGTGCTGTGCTTAACTACCTTTAAAAAGGATTTAAAGTACACCTCACAGAGTCAGCAAATAGTGTAAACTTTGTCTTAAAGCTTTTCTTAGAAAACAAACTATTTTTGTGTTTAAGTGTGAATTTTATGTTAATGGCATCCTTCACAAAAAGCATTCTTCAAGCAGGAATGTTAGGCACATGCAAGCTCTAAGTGGAAAAGGATTAGGGCCTGGAGATACAGGTGCACCCCTGTATCATGGTCCTCTCCCTGGCTGTGGGAACACAGACCTCCAAATACAGGCACACAGAGCCTCCTGCCCAGGAGTTAGAAATGGAATTTAAGGAGAAGACAGGATGGACTGCAGTGATCAGAGCAGAGCATGGCCAGACAGGTGTCCTGACCAGCAATTTATTCCAAGTGACCAACTCCCTTTTTATCCTGTACTTACCAATGACTTTTCCTCCTTGTCTTGGTTTCAGTTAGGGTAGGGGAAGAGAGGGGTTGAGTGAGCATCTGTGTGGTGCTTAATTTCCAGCTGAGCTTAAGCCACTCCTCAACCCACTCTTTTGCTGGCCTTTTGCTCATTCCTAAGCATCTCATGTGAAGTTTTGTACCAACCCAAAGTGCTGCGCCCCTGAGTGCTGTGGTGAATCCCATGCTCCTGTGGGCAGTGATCCCCTGTAAGACTGCCAGCTGAGGAGGGAGCCTCTCCCTTCTCTTTAGCTGGTGTCACAGCTGGCCAGAATGATGCTGCAGTGGGGGATTGGACTTCGTGGTGGAGGAAGATACTACGTGTATTAAGGGATGTATCTGTATCCAGCTTTTCTCATGTATTACAAATTGTGCAGTTTGGTTTATCAGAAGCCTCTGTTTAAATGGTCTTTTCTTGGAAACTACCCCAGAATGATAGCTTATCTGCTAGACATTGGGATGTGCCACATCAAAGAGGTTTCAAAAAAAAAAAGCAAAAGAACTTATGAGAAGTATTTTCCTTTTGTAGGAAAGCTTCTTTGATCTTTCAGAAAGAAAAAATGCTAACTCCTCATTTTGATTTTTCTGTAAATCCATTGCTTTTTGTCATGATGTTGTGTGACAGGTCCAAGCTCAGCTCAAAGTAGTGTTAGAACTTTCACTTAAGCTGTTTTTAATATGATTGTCCAATGGAAGCCCCCATAGAACACCCTTTATTATTTATAAGCACTTCATTTATGGGATTTTATGGTATGGCAAGGAGATTACTGTAATATATTGATTACATGGGTTCTTATGCAGAGCATTTAACTTGAAGTCTGTTAGCTTTATAACTAAAAGGCAGTTAAGAAATTATGAGTTGGAAGAAGCACTATCCCTAACTTGCAATTCACTTTGTCTCATACCATTCTAAGTCATCTATTCTTCAGGGCTACTTGCCAATCTAAACCAATGAAAACTAAGTGGTTGTTCCAGAATAATTTTTTATAGATTAATTGATGTTTAGGAAGAAAGTACATATAATTCAAGTTTAATGGGAACATTTTTATTTTTCTTAAAGGAATCACCTATAGTACTGCTTACTCATCAGATCGACAGGCATGAAGGTGCATGGACAATACTGCCATTAATGACAGAGTAAGTGTAATGAATGCAGTTGTTTTCTGAGGCTTTTGTAACAAACATATTTTTGTAACAATATGTATTAGTTACCCAGACCTCTTTTTTCAGAAGCAAAGCTTTTAGTGAGAGTTGCTGCCTTATATATTTAAACTTTATTACTTTTATTTTTGTTTTACAAAGCAGATTTCTGATAAACTTCATTAAATCAGAGAAATCTATTTGAAATAAAATAATGAAATTTAACTGAGCAACAACCTTCTTTGAACTGCTGTATGTTTTAAAATTATTAGGGAAGTAAACTAGTCTAAAGAAGCAGCAGTTTTAAATGTGTATTTTTCTATTTGGTCTCCACTTCTTACAGTGTAAGGTGTGAGGCATTACAGAAATTTTGATCTTTCAGATTACTTGACTGAATGAAGTGGAATAATATTTTCAAAATGCATCATAATACTCGTTTGGGCTTTTTTATTGCTTATAGTGTTTGTAAGAGGTGGTATGTCTCTGTAGTGAGAAGTGGTAGGTTTCAGCATCTTTTGAGATGCTTATATGGGCAGATTTTCATATTAGCATGATCAGAAAAGACAGGTAATCTTAAATATCTTTTCTTCTTAGCTTATACAGATGGCTCCAAGGAAGACATGCTGCATTTACATGATGGTATCTTGTAAACTGTCAGGAAATTGTTTTAGTAATCTTGAAGCTCCATTATAGTGAAGACTGTCTTTTGCCTGAAGCTTGCATTTGAAATTTGCGGCCTCCTGAGGTTTAATTTAGTTAATATAATTTATTAGATGTATTCAGGGTGAGATTTTTATGTCAGAGTGGTCGCAGGACAGGATACTTTTCCTTCTGCTTTCTGCCACTTTGTGTGTAGAAAAATGTAAATATTGCTTGTATAGAAGCTGTCTTAGATATATATATGTAAACTGTGAAAAATAGCAAAAGAAATTTGAAGTAAATTGGAAAACTGGAAGATGATGTTCAAACTATCAGTCATCTTTCTTTTTTTTTTCCTGCTTTGCTCCTGCTTCAATGACCTTATGGTTTCTCTTCTGAATTATTTATGTCTTGGTGACAGGGTTTACAGATACAGTTCTTAGTAGACAGCAAAACTAAAAGAAAAAATAAAATGCTCATTTGTGTTAGAAAGCAGAAGAAAATTCTTTAAAAATCAGAAGAGGAATCTTAAGTAGAGGATTTCCATCTTGAGATTTATGGAATATGATTTTCCTTGTGCATACTGTTTCACTTAGCACTTTAGGCAAATGAAGACATGGAGTAGTTTAGAAGTATGTTGATGTTTTTGAAGCTTGTATTGTTTTGTTTTCTTAATAGACAAAAGAGAAAGAAGGGAGTTCAGCTCATCCTGCAGCAGCTGATGATGCTTTAATCTGTGATATGAGATGTATCTGTATCAGAAAACTGCTTTCAAAAGAATAGTTTTCTCAGTCCTATGGATGTCAGCATTTTTAATGAGGTCTCTAAGCAATTGTGAAAATTCCTAGTTTTTAGTTCTTGGACACAATTTAAGTCAGACAAAATATTTACTTTCAGAAGCTACAATCAGTGGATGCTTTGACACAGATCCTTACTGTGTCCAGAACGTCTGCTACATTTCTTCTCAGTAACCATGTTCATCCAGCAGAGAAGAAATCCTTTTTAAAAAAATATTCAAAACAGAATTTTATCTGAGTATCTCCAATATGTCCTTGCAGTCTGAACTCCAAACTTTTGTGCTCTGAGGTCTACATAACACTCTCTTGGAGACCTTAAGTACTAAGCCTTGGGAATCATTTTGTTTGTCCATCAGTAGCTAGTTGGGCTGCTCATTATTTTTGTGAACTTACGTGTGCTATATTCACAAGATGCAGTAATTCTTTTTGTAGGGGCCATTTTTGTGTTTCCCCCTTGCCCTTCACCCACCTGTTTTCATGTAAATCCAGACATTTCTATCTTGAAGTTCTAGCTGGGCACTAAAGTGTGAGAGAAGCCTGCAGTCTTCACAGGGTATTAATTACTGTACACATTTAAAAACATGTATTTGTTTGGCAAGTTCTAGAGGTGCAGCTAGGAAGTGTTTTTCTCACTTGACTGTGTCCTGCTTTCTTGGCTGAATGGCAGAGAGTTGCCTGGATTTCAGTGTTGACTATGCACCAATTATATGCTTTTATTACCTGAAAGGATGAATGATGAGTTCTTCTGGCTACTGGAGTTTAGCAGATTAAGCGTCTTAAGCAGAAAGTAGTGAATATTTAAATACTGTTGCAAGACACAGAGGAAAGGTAGCTTAACAGGAAGATGACTCTCATGTTACTGTAATGGAAATTAATTCTACCCCAGCCCAAACCAGCACAATAACTGGTCCCAGGTGAAAAAAGGTTGAACTAGTTTAACACCTGGCAACCATATGGTGCTTCTGGCATGTTACTGCGATACCTGCAGAGGCACGTAACACATTTTCTAGCTTAAGTATTTCTCAGATGATGGGTTTGGCTTTTTGAGTGGGTTTTGGTTTCTTTTTTTTTAGGCAAACATAATTCCCTAAAACATAGATGAACACTTCAACCTTTTTTACTTACTTCTGCTGACTTAAATTTCTGCTGTTTCATTGCTGATTTTATCAGTAGGAAGTGCTTTGGAGAAAGCAGACTGTGATGTTTATAGATACCAGTTTTCTTTTCCCTCTCCTCAGATGATTTGTTAAATTGAATCAATGTAAAAGCCATGTGTAAAGGAAGCTGGACAAATAAAGATTGTCGGGTTTTTTTCCATTAGGATGTTATTAATTAATATTGTTCTGTTTTGATGAATAGTGGAAGAATTAAGGCTAGAGGAACAGAGAAACAAGGAATGACATTTTTCTGAAGGAGTCAGTAATCCTGCATTGAAATTACTACTATCTTTGAGGAGTCCCTTCAGTCTGTGCAGTTGCACTTTACTGGAAAAGCTAATGAAGTTTTTGGGTTGGGAATGATTGGATGTCCAACAGCTGTAAGAAAACCTGTCATTAGGCATTTTGATGATGGTTGCAGTGCTGTTAGACTTTAGATGGGCAGTGTTGGGGCCCCTTGGAAGAAGGGGAAGGTAGCTTAACCTCCTACCTGTGGACTTCGGAATTCATAGGTGGCTATTAGACCTCTACATTTCTGAATGGAAATTCTGTATATATCTCTGTTCCCTTCTTTCTGTAATAACTTGTACTTTATAAATAGCGGCAGAGTCGGTATCTCTATCCATTTACAGTAGTCCTTTGATGTGTAGTTTTAAATCAGTAGTAAAATTTTCGACTTCTGTGTAAATGAAGAACTGATCTTGAATGTGCCATTTTTTTTCATAAGCCACCTTTTTAGTAAAATGTTTGTTTATTTTTTTAGCTTCTCTATTACCTATGGTAGGAACACCTCATGGATTTTCTTCTGTGAAGAAGATACAAGAATACAAGTTGCAAAACTACTAGAAACACTCCGAAGATTTGACAAGTCTAAGGTGAAATAAAAATGTAGATATTTGACCTTTTTTTTGTGTGACTGAGTGTGTTTTGCCAAATGTTGGAAAAGATGTGTCCAAACACCTTAAAACAGAGGCATAGATTTTTTTTGCTGAGGCTGAGAACAAGGTATTTAGCATGAAGTAGTACAAACGCCTGTATAGCTGTTGGAGAACTGTTAAAATCAAGCAGAGAAACCATTTTTTCTGTGAATAGCCTGAAAATTATGTACCATAAACAAAAAGATTAATATAGTCTGTTTTATGGTCCCTTCTCCCCATTTTCCTGTCTGTTACCAGTTCTGATTATCATCAGACTGAATGACTGATGCTAGATTGTGTCTGATGTAAAATAGTAGGGTGTTTTTCTTGCATTCTATTTCTGATATATCTTGGTGATTAGTATTCTGTACCTATCAGAAAAAAAACCAACACCAAAAGCCTTGCAGAACAAAATAGAAGTACAGTCACCAAGGAGCAAAGCAAATTTGCCAATGCCAACACATGAAAGGTGTTAATCTTTAGAATTTTCAGTGTTCATAAAAAAAACCCACCTTGGTGTCTGTCCTTTACCCGTAATAAAAGAAGCCAAACTCTGCTGTGTGAAATATGTTTTCCTTCCTTATTGTAATTCTGCTTCAGGACTCACCTTAGCATATTTACTTCCTTTTCAGGCACATGGCCTTGTGTTTTCTCACAGTTCTTTTTTAAAATGGTAATAATAACAGTTTAGTTCTTACCTTTTAAAACACTTGGTCTTCAAAACAGAGGACTGAATATATTCAGACCTTTGGAATATCCTTTTTTTTGTTTCAGAAGCACCGACTTGTACTTGATATTATCAGAATAGAAACATGAACATTTTTGTTCTAGATGCTGTCCTTTTGCAATTTTTACTCTCTCATTTGCATTACATACAGATTCTAATAAAGTAAGTTACGTTACAACCCGCAATAAAACGCTAATAAGGCACTTTGCTTTTGTAGACAGTGCTCATCATCTTAGTGTAACAGTCCATCCATCATTTCTCATATACTGTAGTAGTTCATCAGGTACAAAATTTAAGGTGATCTGTATCAGAGCTCATTCAATATTCATTGTAAAGTCTCAGCAGTCTGCATAATAACAAGTTGGTGTATGTTTATCTCTGCAATGGGCATGTGAATTGTTGATGAATGTGGATATGTAGAGATTAGTAACAGAAATACTGAGACTGATACAAGTGCAGTATTGAATGTAACAATGAGTGAAAACATCTTTGAAAGCATTCAAAGAGACTGGAGGAATGTTAAGAGAATGTCCTGCATTGATAACCAAGGGCATTACTGGCTGCAGTAAAACTGTGAAAAACAGTGGAGAATATCTTTAGATACAGACCTCAAGGCAAGCATCCAGATGCTGAATTATACCTGAACATCAGGCAGCACCTTTTTTTTTGTGCAGATAAATGAGTGCTGGCCCAAAGTATCGACAATTGAAAAGAAACAGGAAGACTGATTTGGTGATCAGAATTCAATTCTACTCAGGTTTTCTAAAAGCTTATATACCATTTCAGGAAGGTTAATAATTTCCAGTACAATAATTAGGTTAAAAGTTCATACAAACAGCTTATGCATTTACAACATCTTTCTCATAGGGGGTTGATTGAATCTCTCCTTTTCCCATAAACAGGTTTAATCCCACCTTCTTTTAATCTCAGAGCTCTGTTTGTTCATGCCATGGCATCCTGGTTATCAAACCAGCTACGCTAATTAAATCTGTCTTACTCTTGGTCTTCTGCATTCCCACACCAAAGATGTTGTGAGGTCTCAATCCTTGGATATAACTCATAAGCCGTTAGGGCATGGTCCTGAGCATCCTGCTTTGTAGCTGGACCTGCCTGAGTAGGGGAACTTAGGCCAGGTGATTCCCAGAGGTCTCTTCCAACCTCAACCCCTCTGTGATTCTGTTTCAACAGCAGATAGAATTGAACTGTGCTTTCATAGTGGAAGATGACAGCAAGATTAAACCAAACTGTATGTGCCACTCCTCTTCCGGTCATCCTAAAAGGGTGATAGACCACAGCTCCAAAGAAGTCTGGAATTAATAAACCAAGTGAATGGGAAGCAATGATTTAGTAGCTGTTGATACCTTAATGGTATAAAAGATCTGTCTTAAGAACAGTTTATCTTTGAGAATTGTAATAACTCATAAGATGTTGTAGTGAGACAGTGAGGGTATGACAGCTGAAATCTCTTTTTAAGTTCCCTAGAGTAGAAGAGGCTAGATGGATGGAAATTCAAAATTGATATGTATGAAGTTCCTGAATACAAGGCTTTTGAGTGTCTTGTCTAGAGAGCAGTCGGTTTGGGAATTCAAACACTGGAACAGGTTGCCCAGAGAGATTGTGGAATGTATTCAAAGCATGCCTGGACAGAGTCCTAGGCAAACCTGCACTGGGTGATCCTGCTTGAGCAGGGGAATTGGACTTAGATGATCTCAAGAGGCCTCTTCTAACCTTCTACCATTCTATGATTCTGGGATTCAATGTTCTGTGAACAGGTGGAAGCCAAGGCATGTTCTGGAGTTTGAAAATGCAGCCTGTATTTGATTTCAGAGAACCACCTTTAGTTTCATTTCTTACCAAGTAGTTTTTGTCCAGATTATTTATTGTGAACAATATGCTTCCCTTGTTTTTGTTTTCAGGTTTGCTTTATTCAGCATGAATGCAGTCATCATCTTCACTAAAAGGATGCTGTAGATGAACAAAATTGTTTCCTATATTCCTTTACAGGAGTGGTTTTTAGGTAAAGCATTACATGATGAAGAATCTACAATAATTCACCATTATGCCTTTGCTGAAAATCCTACAGTCTTTAAATTTCCAGATTTTGCTGCTGGTTGGGCACTTAGCATCCCACTTGTTAACAAGTAAGAATTGAATTTTAAGTCACTTCCTGTTTATTCTCCATTATTCTACACGTTCCAAGTATAATTATTATAAGCACTTCAAAATTAAACAAGACTGCAGAAATAGATTTCTGTATCATTGCTGTACATGTGATTTATTTTGCTTCACTCTGCCTACATCAACTAGCTAATAGTTGTCCAGTACTAATTGTTTAACTAGTTCAATCCCATATTGTAATTTTAAGAATATATTCTCCCCCAGACAGTGGCTGCATTGCCCTCTAGAAGTGTTTCTCATGTGGTACAGACAAACTACATATTTATTTCTGCTTAGACACTTAGGTGCTTTCAAATGAGATTTGAAAAGTTCATGGGTTTCAGAAGTTGAATGCATCTTACCATAGCAAGGATCAATGTTCTCATGAATTGAAGGTCCCTAAATTATATGCTTTGAAATACACAGAGAATATTGTCTGTAGTTTGAGATGCTGATCGATACTGAGCTTCAAATGCACTGGTGCTTTTAATTTGTTGAAAAATTTATGCCAGACTCTCTATCTTTCCCAGGATGAGAACTTTCTTCTCGCACAGAAGGAATTATCAAAATGTGTGTGCTGAAAATTAGTATTAACATCTTGACACTGTTCAGATTTTTTAAGAAAAGGATTTTTATGATAAATATAAGTTGCTTTTTGAGGCAGTAAATACAGAATTGTGATTTATTGTTATTTTTCCCCTCATAAGGTGGTTAGTATTTCCAGCCACACTCTCCTACATGCACTAGTGATTGATTTTTTTAATATGTTTGATTAAATTTCTTCACCTCTAATTGCATAGGCTTGCAAAGAAGCTGAAGAGTGAACCACTCAAATCAGACTTCACAATAGATTTAAAGCATGAGGTAAGCAGTGGTGCGATGAAATAAAAAATTGTCTCAAATTTATATATGTGAATAGTGTTAAATCATAATGGAAATGAGAGATTTTTCTTAAACATTGCTAAAAAGTTTGACTGCAATGGCATGTTAGATTTCTTTTTCTTTCTTTAGAATATTGTAATACTTCAGAACTATATTTTAAGCATAGAAAAATTCATTAATAGCCTTGCATTCATATAGGAATGCACATATGGTTGTATACATTAGAGTATCTTCTAAGGATCGCCCTGTAAGGAAGGAGAGGGACTTTCAATTCAGGAACCATAATTTGAGGTGAGTAGTGTCTCAATTCTAGCCATCCTCACTCACTTTCTGAATGAGACTCTCAGAGCTAAATATGGTGGGGTTTACATTAAATACTTTGAGGAATTGAATCTCTCCTTTGTGTGGACAAGCAATGCTGCCACTTGCAGCGTGCAAGTCTGGAAAGATGATTTTTTTGGGTTTTGGTATGCAACACTTTCAAAAGGTTGGCAGAAGGTATTTCAGACAGTGAGTGAACTGACTGAAAGGAACATGAGAAAGAGGCTGTATCTGTGCTCCATTTTTGGAGGCCTTTTTGGCATGTAAAATGTTGTGCCGTCCAGGGTTTTGTACTGTCATCAAAGTGAACTTCTGAACCGGGGATGAAAGAGGGGGATGAATCTGGAATAAGCTTTTGGCCTGAAATAAGAATACGATTAAGATTAGGAATAAGGAATGTGAAGAAGAAGAAGGAAGGAAGAACAGAATAAAGATTTTGGCCTGATTTTATGAGTGACACTGAAATAGTTTTAATTCTTTTAACGCTTCTGAAAAGCATCTATAAATTGTTATTTGGGTCTAGAAAGAAACACAAACCTTAACATAAAGCTACTGCTGCTTTTTCAGATCTTGTAATGGTCATAAACCTCCTCTTTCACAACATAAATCTACAGTGTATTTATAGAGTATAGACTTGTAGCATATTTAAGTAAACTTGGTTTTGTGCAAAAGCATTCTTTTGTATAATTTCCCCTCATTGACTGATGTATTTCTCAAAAACAATTTAATACTCTCAGCTTTCATTTTGCTGTGGGAAACAAGACAAGAAGGTGGTTTTTTCCTCTTGTTAATTTTTCTCAATGCAAGACCTTAGGCGTCACAATGTCATTTTATTTTAACTTTATTTTTAGGACAAAACTATTCATATATTCCCAGTATTCCAGTCTACCTCAGCATTTACCAAGTCTTTAAACATATTATCATTAAAAAAAAATCATTAAGAGCCACTCCTTTTATGTGCCATAGATTGCTTAGGAAAAAACAATTGATCACTCGACCAAGAAAATGACTTCCAGCCACTTATTATTCTGTTAGCAGGTCTTTGCATATGTTTCATTTCAAATTTATTGCCATTGATAACCTACTTCAGCCCTGTAGTTATTCTTTCTGCACAGTCTCATGTCTCCCTAGCGACAGTTTCATTTCCTCTCATTTATTTAATAAATCACCATCTTCCCTGTTTTAAATAATTTTTACGTCTACGCTCTTGTGTGAATCAAGATTGACAACAAATCAAAGAATATAATCTGCTGTTTTTAATGATAGTGTATAATGTTTATAAGAAATATTTTAGTTTGACAGACTCCTAGTAACATATGCCTCTAGTCTTTGGTATCTTATTGTGCTCTGCATGGTTTTTTTAATTTCTTTTTTGTTTGTGCTACCTTATTACTTTCCAAGTTCCTATTTTTTACATCCATAATATTTATATCACTTCCATATCTTGCAGATGTGGTAAAGTGTTTTTGTCATGCTGCTGCTCATTTGTAGGTTGTTGCTTAGACCTTTTGTAACTGTACAATATATGGCATATTCCTTGATGCCTATTCAAAGCTGGAGTTGAATAATGGAATTTTTTGTACGTCTAACATTAGATCTGAAGTAGGATTGAAACTGTTTTTGTCTTTTTATCGTAAATCTGTTTCCATTGTTTTAGTAACCTTGTGTCATCCTGTGCTACAACCCAAAATGGCACTCTAACTTCACTTCTGAAATAATACAGCTTCATGCCATTGTAAGGCTTTCAACTGAAATTTCATTTTTTCAGTGGGAAATTTTACCACATTGTGAATTTTCATAAATAATTGGTGATAAGTTACAATTGTCAAATACTCTTTGTTGTCTAGGAGCATTGGTTTTTTTTGGTTCATGTGATAGACATTAATTCTGAACTAATACTAATACAAATGGTTAAAGGACCCAGGAGCACAGGTACTGTTCTCTTTCTTTCCAGTTGCAGAGAGTGATGAGGGAAGAAACTGGAAGAGCCAGCAGCCAATACCTGGCTCTGAGCATGGCGCCACTGGCGGGATATGAAGGAATTAGTTAATCAGCTCAGGGACAAATCCACTACACCATCCCATACCTTTCACTTTCCTTGTTAATATGATTTCTTTGTATGCCCTAAAAATTTTTATCTGGTTTAACTACTGATATAACTGTTTCTAATTTTGACAGATTGCCCTGTACATTTGGCAGAAAGGGGAAGGACCACATCTTACTCCAGTGCCTGAGTTTTGCACAGATGATGTAAATTCATATAAGACTGATGACTGTGCAACAACATTCAGTAATTTTCTGCCACTTTGTGTAAGTACAATATTTTAAATACCATTTGCTTAGCAAAAGTAAAACTCTTACTAAAATGTATTATACTTGAGTTCAAACATCTCAAAATTCGAGAAAATATTTTTAAGAAACCCCAACAAAACAGTTTGTTCTGGCATTTATCTAGGATGTATTTTGGATATGCTTTCAGGCTTCTGTGGCACAGAATATTTCCTGGCAACTAATACTGCATATGCTTTAATGAGTCTTTCTACCACAATGTTTGGTTGGCACATGATCTACAAATTATTTATCCTTACACTTCTTACACAGTGAGACACTGAAGTATCCCCCGCAGATAGGAATCTAAAACTTGGTAAAATTTGAGAAAATGTAAAATACTATTTTGTGCCTTCAAGTACAACCCATCTCTAACACCTCTAGGAGAATACATTTATTATATTATGATTTAAGTGTAGCTAGAGGCCAAAATGTGTTCCATGCTTCCAGGAGAGCAAAATTCAAAGTGCCAAAAAGGATAACAAATCAAAATTGTCAAATGGTTTATTACAGTTGAGGAAATTCAAAGATTTCTAGTGTGTAGCATTTAAGCTGGTTTTTCAAGTGTGAGACAATTTGTGTTCTCATAGTAACTGATTTCAAAGAAATTAAGAAATCATTCTTTTTTGGATGAATCATTCTTAGTTCAATAAGTCTTTCTACTCATGGTCTTTTCCTAATGATAGGTATTTTAGTTCTTGTTAGAGTGCTACATCGATGGAAAAAAAATAAATTAGTCATGTTATTTCAGGAATTTTAAACAACCAATACCTTTTTTTTCAAGATAAAAATCCTGATAAGAGATTAGAAGTACTTCCTGATGTATCATGAGAACACTCTTCTGCTCAATAGACTATACAATGAAAAGATGCTTCTTGTTTTATTATGTGTATGGACATACATATCCTATAGAATACTAGAGGCACAGCCTGCACTTAAAAGATTAATTTTTGGTTTTTTTCATATAGGGAGAGCCAGTGAATAAGGAAGATGTTTTTGTTGCTGTAAAAACGTGTCGAAAATTTCATGGTGACAGAAGTAAGTTGTTGGCTGGTCAAGGTAGTAGTTCTATGCAATATAATTCCTAAAATTAATATTTTAAAAGCAAGCTGATATATCCTGTCTCTGTGGCTCTTGGGACTAAATGTTTGCAAAATTGACTGAGAAACAGGAAAGTTTTGGAATTATAAACAGCTTATTCTTCAGGTGGAATCTTTTTGCTGTTCAGAGTCCTCAGGAGTGCTGTGAAACACTTAAGATAAAAAATTGTTTCATCTTTAGTCACTCCTGGCAAAACTTGGGATCGAATGCCTAAATTAAAACCTGAATAGGGTTAGCTTATATTGTTGTATGAGTAGATGAATTAATACAGCAGCTTTTAATATCCTTCAGTGAGTTTCCCCAGATAATTGCTTCACTTCTTCTCTTTGCACCAGCAGTGACAATCGTGCAGCTCTTTGGTGTTTGACTTAGAAATTTGAACGAGCTGAAAGGTCTCTCATCTCCTCCTTCCTTTTGTCCTGCCCTCCTCTCCAGCAAAAGATTGAATAGCTTATGCTGTCATGTTGCTTCTGTGCACATGTATTTTATAATGCTTGGAATGGGAAAATTTGTCCCTTCTAGAAATCTGATCACATGTAGTACTTTGTCCAGCCAGTGGCCCAGTTCCAAGAGTGCGTGAAACACTATACCATATTTCAGCTGAAAGTCTATCTGAAAATTGTAGAGTTACACAAGCAGTGGTAGTCGTCACCATGCTAAAAACAACAAACAAAAAAAACCCTGGTGCAGCCCAACAAGATACACACAGTGAGCATTAATTTCCTCCTCAGAGGCACAGAAAATAGATACAGAGACTCTAAGCTTCTGCTAACACATAGTAATGCTCAGCTAAGTTGAGAGAGATAAGTCTCAACAAAGCTTGGAAGGAAAAAGTCTAAATCCACCAGTTTAACAGAAGATGCTCCACCTACTTGATGCCACCTACCAGTCTGCTCTGGTTTGCGTCTAGACACTTTGTTAAAAAGGAAGAGATTTTTTTCCAGAAATTTGCTTGAATTTTGTGTGCTCTTTAATACTCCAGGTGCGTAATACTGTCTCCATTATGCTTATTTTGTTTATAACCATAATTTAAAGTGATTACAATTGGCAAAAATAATGAAAATCAAGTAATTGGTTAGTAGTTGTACCAGATTTTGAGAGGGTTTTGCCACGCCTGTTGTCAGAGGACAGGATGAAAGTAAAAGCTCTTTTCTTAACTAGGTCTGGTTAAAAACAGGCAGGATTTTTTTCATAATAAGATTGATGGAATTTTTTTCTTAATGCTACTGCAACTGATCGAAGGCACATTTGTAGTATTTTAAAAATGTAATTGTTAGGTTATCTTTAAAGTAGCTTTTGACAAAACAAAATTGACTGTCCTGTAATTGGAGTTCACTGAAGAGTTCTCCGTCCTGGATCCATGTTAATTTTTAAATATCAAATTTTTAAAAAAGAAGTAGAAGAAAAAATCCCCTAGAAAGTCAGAAAGAAACATAAGGCCTCATAAAGATAGCATAAACATCCTTCAAGAAACACCTGTTGAGGACTGAGGAAAATTCTTGAACTTTCCTCACAGCTTCCAGTGTTATGCAATAGAGGATAATCTTACTCCAGATTTTGAAAGATTTAATGGATGCCAGCTTCAGAGAGCTCTTTTTACCTGGTAAGTTATTCTTTATTGTATGCCAAAAACTACATTAATGCAGCATTAAGGCTTGGAAATTGATGTGCTTTTAAAGGCGGCTAAATTTTTCCTCAGAATTTACTTCAGATAAAACTCTCCTTCTTACACATACCACCTGTAGTTATAAAAGAAATATTCAAGACTGCAAACGTGCATCAGGGTTCTAGAAATAGCAGAAATAAAATGTCATTAAGAGCTTAGAGCTGACTTTTAAATATCTCTAGTGGTATTAAAACTTTGGTGTGATCACAAGTATTAATACATATTGATAAATATTTGCATTGTCATCTAGTCCAAAATTCAAGTAATTTTCTTTTGGAAAATACAATTTACCAGAAATTATGAAGTATTGTGTGGGTTTCAATTTACAATTGACATTAATCTGCATGGTGACACGTCTATCAGACAAGCAAGAGAAGGATACTTTAGCTAACAGCCTGCTTGCCAGACCTCTTAACTGAGATGAGATTCAAGTCCTTGCTTCAGTAAACTTTTCTTCATTTATAGAAAGAAGGAGGGCTCCACCAAAGGAATTGAGAGGCTTAGTCTGCAATTGCAAATATTTCTGTGTGTTAAAGGATCCTTCTTAGTTTCAGGTCCTTGTTTGGAGAAAGGTAAAACAATGTAGGTAAAACACCTTCACAAGGGCGTCCCTTCTGCTAGGGGAAGTTTGGATGCTCTCGTGTATCTGTGATTCCTCTGTTCTGGAGCTTTGTTTTCTGAAATTTTTCTGGTTTTGTTCTGCTGAGAAACATTTTTAAGTAAACATTTCAACAAAGTAAGAAAATAATTTTCTGCCTGTATGTATTTTTTGTACATAATTCCTTTTAGGTGTTTTATGAAAAAATAAACATTACATTTCTTTAAGAACTTTAAAAGTAGTATGGGACCAATGCAAAATGCTACAAAAGTGATTTTTTTTCTTTTCAAAATATTAAAGCATTTCCATTAGTGTGTTGAGCTCCTATTACTCTGTCTTAACACTAAATTGCACTACAAGGTAACTTATCAAACTGAGTGTTGATCAATCAAGAGTAAGAAATCCTGTGTGTTCAGAGTAGAGGGAAGTAAGCAACTTAGTAGGCAACAAACATCAAGTTAGGTGATGGACGATTCTAGCAAGGGGCTAAAGTGGTTGAATTAGGGTGGTATAGGGGCAAAGGGAAGTTATATAAATATTTCCTCCATTTAAAGCACTACCTGCTACTGGTGAGACCTCCTGGATGGTGTCAGAGAGCATAAAGCAGGAGAAGCAG
Source organism: Zosterops lateralis (assembly GCF_965231275.1). Classification (NCBI taxonomy): domain Eukaryota; kingdom Metazoa; phylum Chordata; class Aves; order Passeriformes; family Zosteropidae; genus Zosterops; species Zosterops lateralis. Next base: position 69,157,083 of record NC_139763.1, on the reverse strand, counting down.
TAACAGCAGAATGCTGTTAATACTTGCTCATCTCAGGCCTGACCTCCTCAGTTTTAAGATGGAAGAGAGATCAGTATTTCAATCTGATGGTTTTCTTCTGAACACCTGCAGATGGTTGGATGTTTTTGTGGGTTACCCATAATTTATTCACTTCTGGATATAATGTAAACACTCATGACATCATTATTAGGATTTTGTGTGATCAATTTTAAATGCTGACATGAAATTGCAAACTAGTAAGAAAAGGGGTTTTTTTTAGAAAAGCATTAAGCAGTCCTCCTTTGAATAGAGACTCCATGGGATCAAAATTGATTTTATGATATTCATCAACTATACTGTACTATACAAATATAAATGAAACCATAAATATTTATATATTTATAACAGGAATGGTTATAAAATGCCCTGTGAGTGTGTCTCCAGAGACAGGTGCTTTGGAGCATTAATATGATGTTGCTGTCAGATAGGATGTGTTTAATACCGGTATAGTATTTTAAAAGATACATTTGGTCTGTTTCTGATTCAGAATATGTTACAGACAGTACATTTGGATCAAAATATATGCCATTTCAATACTGGAAGAAGGACTAATCTCGGATAGTGTTTGTGATGATGTGTGCTATTAATCATTCAATATCAAATGAAAAAGTAGAATTCCATGCTTTGGTTAGCCAAAATGTAAATATCGCATTTTTCAATTATTATTATGAATAATAGTATCATGAAACTATTGTCATATTTTAATAGAATCTTTTTTATAATTTAAATAAAACTGTCCTGACAGGCTTTCGTAAAATTTTAAGTATTATAGGGAGGCAAATAGAATGAACATTTAGAATAATGGTTCTGTAGTTGAAGCAGCATTTTTATTACCATGTGAAGAAATGTGACTAACAAAATGTGGTTAACATGAATATTTGGCTCAGGTATCTATTTTAATCAAGTTCCTTGTGTTTGAATGCCAATCATTGTTTTGCAGTACCAGTTGTAAAGCAAACTTGGGAAAGAGAAGCTGCCCTTATTGAATACTACAGTGATTATGCAGACATCTCCATTCCGACTATAGATTTAGGCATACCTAACACTGAAAGAGGTGAGCTATTGGCTGTTGGCACTTCTGCACAAATGTCTGGCTGAAGAAGTGAAGTTTTATGGATATGTGTCTTTCATGTCAACCATGTCATTTAAAAATTCTGTTTTTCACTAGCACATATGTGCAGCCTAAACTAAAAGAATGCTCTTCACACAGGAAATGGATGGAGAGTACATTCAGAGTCCCTCTACGTAGATAACGTGTTCTTTTTAGCAGAAACCTGAATACTGAGACGATGAAAGAGTGGTACACTGATATACTCCAAGAGAAAAAAGGAATGGTATTATTACTTGGGCTAAGAGTAATAACTCTACAGTTATTTATGATTTTCAGTAGGATCATCAAGAGTGAAGCAGTCATAAATTTATTTCAAAAGACCTCAGGCAGTTCCAACTGTACTAAGCATAAACTGCTTGCCATATGGTATTCAGATATTATACCCATCAAGAGATCCCTTGCATCTCTTGATTTAAGCACAAAACCTTAATGTCAAGATTGCAACATCTTTTTATAGCAAACAACAGGCATTTAAATTAATTTAGTTTGTGTTTGAATAGAAAAAAGGCTATGGATATGATGGCTTTCTTGGGTTTAATAATTTTGATTTTTTCTTCTATTTGATATATTGTTCTTAAGCTGATATTTTATATCTATTACCTTCTGAATTACAGGTATCCAGGCAGTGGCCTGTTAGACTTACCTGGCCCACAAGGTCAGTTGTTCTGACCTCTGGGTTATTTCTGCCCCTTTTTTTGACTGTTGGAGGCAGAGAGAGAATAGGCAGGATTTTTTGTGTGCACAGGTGGACTGGGACATGAGCAAGCAGTGAGTGTTGTCAGGAGGCAGCAGGCCTGCTGGGCACATGGGGATCAATTGTAGAAGCCATGCCCAGCAGTTCCAGTCATGCCAGGGAGCTTCCACATTTTTGTGATAGAATATAATACAGAAATCTTGGGTTTAATTTTGTAAATGTTCACATATCAGTCTGTGTTAAGTTCACAGTCTCACAAAATCACCAGAGTGAGGAGTTCCTTCATTTCTTTAGCATAGAGTTACTGCATTTTCTCAAAGAATATTTTAACTGAAAGTGTTTTTAAATATAATATTGTTCTTTTGAGTGATTGTTTACTAAATGTAATACTAATAGCAGTAATTAATTTAGACAATCAGCTGTGATGAATAAAGACTGACTGAAATGAGGTTTGTCCAAGATCTAAAAAAGACTCAGTAGAAGTCTGAAACTTCTTGTTTCTCATGTCCTGCTTATTCTGATCAAGGGTATTTCACTTCTGCACTCCTAGCAAAGGGTGACTTACCTCTGAACTTCATTATTATCTTGTGATAAATGTTCAGACCTTTCCTTGGAGGCAGTGATCAGGACCTGACTTACCAGTGAGGAGTACAGTAGATTAAAATATATTTAAATATTTCTATAAAAGCAGTGGATCTGCCTGATGCATCATGAAATGCTATGACAATATTTTGGAGTATTTTGCAGAACATGCTTCTGTCATAGTCTCCTCATTTTTACTATTCTTTAAATTAGGAGCAGCAGTTTTTCCATTATTGTTCAACAGCTTGACAGATAAATGGAATAAAACTTGGTTTTAACTGAATTCCTATTTTATTTAAGTGTATATTCAGTTAATTTCTCTTCTTTTTAGGTCACTGTGGGAAAACGTTTGCCATTTTGGAAAGGTTTTTGAATCATACTTCTCCCAGAATTCCTTGGTTAGTTGTAGTGGATGATGACACACTGATAAGGTATATATTGCATTGCTTCAGGAGCTACCACTCCTTATGTCAGGAAGAGATTTAGCAGTATTCACCTATCCTTCTTTGTTTAAGAGATACAGCTATTTTATTAGTCATTTGGCTTTATATGACTTGAAGAAAAAAATTTGTCACTTCCCATTAGTATTCTTTTGACGGATATTAAAAACAATGTTGTAACTTGGTTAAAGCTGTGCATATCAGTATTATCATGTACTCATATAGTCTGAACACACCACATTTTCTGATTCCTCAGTGTAGGTATGTTTGAGCTGATAGGGCTTAGTCATTTGCTAAAAATCTTTCTAAGATGTGTTCCTCAGGCAAATGTGTCAGAAGAAAGGTTCCATAAGCTCGGGTCAGTTGTCTGAGCTACGCAGAATGGTGTTATGGAATTTGCCTTTGTTCAAAAATTGGATCCCATTCTTGTAAAATCTGACACTGCAACATAAGCAAAAAAAGGCACAGTGAGCAATGCAAAGGATCCCATGGTGATGAACAGTGGTTCAAGACAATACTTTACATTAAGTCACATGACAGAAGAAGAAGTAGTGAGAGGATGTAACTGTGGATAATGCAGCATTCGTAGAACTAAATCTGCCATTTTAGTTTTCCATTTGCAAAGATCTTATCATTCCTTGGAAAGTGTTCTTTCATGTTTTCTCTGAGATGAGTTGCAGTTTTGCTGACAAACTGCCTACTTCAAAAAATTCTTTAAGCTAATTTGTTCATAATTTGACCAAATTGCACAGTCATATCTCATAGTAAATAATCCATTATAAATTTCTGTTTCACAGTTTGTATCTCTGGGGGAGGTTTTTTTGTGTAGAATTTCTGAATTTCTCCTGTCATCTTTGTGCTATTTAACAGAATGCTGTTGAGGGTAGCAATGTCTGTTCTAAAATCAATGTTTACAAGATTTTTTTTTAATGGCTTTTCATATTACAGCATATTCAGACTCCGAAAATTGCTCAGCTGCTATGACCCAAATGAACCAGTATTCCTTGGAGAGCGTTATGGCTACGGCTTGGGAACAGGAGGATACAGCTATATCACTGGTGGAGGAGGGTAATTTGAGTTCCTCCTGAGATCTTTTTGGGTGCAAATGTTTTAAATTATGGCACAAATCAGTTTCAACAGAAACAGTGATGTTTTCCCCAAATGTGTGCAATTTATCTGACGCCTTCTGTGTAGTGACACATGCTGGTCTCAAGTCCCCAACTATTTTCCCTTACATTTGAGTAAGATTGCAGAGAACGCCCCTTTAGGGTTCAGGCCAAGTTTAGGAGGAATTATCAACTGTAGTAAAAATGGAGGGTAGATAACTTGTTGTTGGAATAACAACAATGGGTATAATTGCTGTAATTAGTTTTCAGTATAAAAAGTGATTATCTTTCAGAAAATGCCTCTTGCACTGTTTTTCAGTTCTGACTCCTTACATTTTGAATTTCAAATGTGTTGTATCAGAGGGCTACATTCAGTCTTGCAGTTTTAAATAATTTAGCAATATTTATTAATTACAGTTAGTTTGTTCTTTAGAAGTTTTTATATGTTTCGTGTGCTTTTTTTTAATTCAGGATGGTTTTCAGCAGAACAGCTGTTCAGAAACTACTTGCTAGCAAATGCCGGTGTTACAGCATGGATGCACCTGATGATATGGTCCTTGGGATGTGTTTCAGTGGCTTGGGAATCCCTATAACACACAGTCCACTTTTTCATCAGGTCAGAGAGCTATTTTTGAGTATTAAAAATGTATTTCACTTTTTAAGTATACACATAAAAGAGTTGTAAGTATTCAAATTCGATCCATATGTAATAACACTGACCAAGAACCTGCTGCTGCTTTACCTTGGTTCTCAGCAAAACAAGACTGATCAAATAAGAATTTTCTCATACAATGGATTACTGAAATGCTTTGCTAGTTTATATGATATTTTAGCTAACCTATAACTACATTTTATTAGAAATGCAGTCAGAGGCGAGGATTTTGAAATAGAATTACGAGCCACGTGCTTTGAATAGTAGTCATATATCCTCTAAGGGAAAAAACCTACAACACAATACCTTTTCTTCAGGTAATGGAGAACTAACTAAAATTTTTCAATAAATCTGCCTGCTCTACTTATCTGATTTTGTATTGATTCAGTATTTACTATTCTGAAATACCTCATTAGTGAAGATATAAAATATGAAATTATTGCTTTTATGGTGGAGTCTGAAGAATGGTATAAGTAAGATAAATTGCTGTATGCTGGCACATGGGAAAGAAAGCTTACAAAACATAATTTTCCTGTGAGTTTGGGAGAAAAGAGCTGGTGTAGATTTTAATCTTGTTTCTGTCTTCCACGGTATTTAATGAGCTAACTGTAGTGTCAGAGTGGAAAGCATGATGCATTGAGGCTATAGAGATTTTCTTCCTTATAAGCCAAGTAAACCAAATCCTTCTGTGCTATGAACAAGAAGCACTAGAAATGTTTTTCCCAAACAGCGCGCAACTTTTTTAAAAGTCAACATTTAAATTAGTGTAGCATTTGATGTTTTTCGTGTGTCAATCTCGTTGAAAAACTGGGAAGACCTGCATATCTGAATATGAGTTGAGAATAAGATAATGAGCTACTTGAGAATTAGTAAATTACCCTGTAGTTCAAAGCAGCTGTAAATGGAAGGGGGGAGTTTCTTATTTAAATTGTCAGCTTTTCCTATGTTAAGATTCCATTTCTGATTAAATTTACTATTTAGAGAAATGGGAAGACTGAGAACATACTATTCAGTGTTTCAATTCCTTGTCCAAATAAAAAGTCATATCTGTTTACTCTGCTGTTTTATCATTGTTTACTCCTTTCAATATAAAAAGAAAACAAGTCGTGTATTATAAAATCAACAGTTACTGAATAAATTTGCTTGCACAGGTGTTAAAAAAACCAAAACAGCAAATCAGCCTAATTAAAAGAGAGTCAGCAGAACTCATTTTCCAAATTTTTCAGAATGATCCTTATTCAAAAAAGGACCTCTTTGTTATCCTTAATAGTGTGCATTTGATAGTGAGTCACTTTGAAAGTGAACTCCTAGCAGTTTGATTTTCCACATAGAAAATTGCACTTGACTTGACTTCTAATTCATCTTTACTGTTGCTTGTAACAAATTCTATTTAACATCCCTCAAACAAAAATTAACCACAGGGGGAAAACTGAATAAAAATTGAATGTGCTTATTTACAAAATCCACTATTGTGCAAAAAAAAAAATATTTTAAAAATGAGAACCAATTTTGGATTTTCTGTCAACCAGAAAATAACTTTTTAAGGACTTGATTGAAATATTATGGTGTGTGATGTTCTTTGAAATATGTGAATCTGAAATTGTTCTGAGATATAGATCATGAAAAAGAAGCAAAGATATCTTCATTCTTGGAGTGTCTGTGATGTTTTTGCTCACTCTTACTGGTTTCCTGCTGCCTACTTGCTGAGGCAGATACATATTCTGTAAACTGTTCCAGAGGTTTTTGACATGATGAGATTCTTTAAGAGAACAGGAACCTTCACATGTTGAGTAGCAGCCAGAATTTTAGTCTTAAATATAAAATCTGGGCTAAAGCAATAATATTTGGCTTTTCTAGAACACCAAATACAAATTTTAGCAAAAGAAAAAATTAGAGTTGTTAGAGTAGGTATCATTATTTTAGAATTATCGAAACACCAGAATTTTGTCTACAGCTTACTTAAAAGCTGATTTATTTTCAAACAGCAAAAATCTGTGGTCACAGATGTATAAAAACTGTCTCTATCCAAAATAAATTCTTCAGGTTCTTGAAATCTAAATGTTATTCAAAGTGTTTTCAAAAGTCGTGAGGGATATAGATTCCCTCTTGATTTCTCCAGTGGAATTTTTAAAAATAAGCACTCTGTGTTTTAAATATCAGAATTTAAAAAAAACCAAAGCACCACTGACACATACTCAGATTACATAATGTCAAACTCTATTGCCTAATTTTATGACTGTAACACATACAGAACTGCATGAAGAAAATTCATAAATACCACCATAAGTAGGTGAAGCGTGCAGTATTGAATTAGTTACCAGCTTAGGCATCAAATCAATTATTTGTTGTCCAAATCATTCAATTTTCTTCTTCTTCTTTTTTCTTCTTCTTCTTGTTTTTTTCCCCTAGATGTAAAACACAAATGTTTGCTCTCCATGCATTTTTCTTACAAAAACTCTAATGGCAAAATGTAGTTGTTTTGCCAGGGACCACAACAGGTGGGAATTTTTTAATGTGATGACGCACTTAGTGCCATTGAACTGCCAGAGAAAATGAAATACATGTGGAGCATTAGGACAGCAGCTGCATCTGGTAGCTGTGTTGTAATTCTGTCTAGTTTGATATAGCCTGATAAAGAATAACAACACAGTTTTCTGGCACCACAATGTTTGGAACCTTTACGTATCATAAACCACATATTTTGGCTGCTTATGGCCTTGTTAGAATCCTACGATCACAGTGGCAGTGCTAACAACTCTCATTAGAGGAGGAAGAGAATATAGTTTAAAATAATGGTCATTATTGAGCCAAAACTGTATATTTTAAAAGATTTCATACTAACTACATTGTTTGTTGCTTGACTTTGGAGATGGTGCCCATTTCATCCTGAGAAATAGGACATGTTTAGTATCAGTGTACTTCATTCCTAGCATGATGACTGCAGTGTGAGTTGAAGATTTAAACTGTTGCCTTGTCAATTGATACAATAGAATGATGTTAAAAACCTTTTGTTACCATCTTGTGTATTTTGTCAGTGCCATATTGTTTTGTTACATGGGCCATTGAGCAGTGATATATTTTAAAAATTATTATTCATCCTTAAGTACTGGTGTTTTTGCTTTATTCTTCCATCTTAGGCAAGGCCAATGGACTACCCAAAAGACTACCTTTCTCACCAAATTCCAGTATCATTTCACAAGCATTGGAATATTGATCCAGTGAAGGTGTATTTCACATGGCTGGCACCAAACACAGAAGAGTCACATAATGAAAAGAAAGTTGGATATAACAGAGAGGATTTATAGGCAGTAGAAGAATGTAAGTGTTAGTTACTATTTTACAGCTGAGAGACAGTCACTACTGTGATTTTTGTTTTGTTTTCACATTGTTCATCTCTTCATGACATAAGAAGACAGTGTTTTGTTCCTGTTGGTTGCATCCCTTCAGAGCAATGGAAGAAGGCACTTAAATGACTTTTAGATTCTTTTCCTCCACTTGGTTTCTTTTTAGAATGTTTTTGGGTTTTGTATACCAATGAACTTGACTCACATTTAAGAGTCTTGTACAACTTGACCTGTGTTCTGCTTTGGACTTGGTTCGGAGAGTATCAATTTGTATTCCCTTCCTTTGCTCTCTCAGAAGCTGAATTTATGTATTTGGGAGCCTAATATTGAATAAGTGTTGAACATCTGTTAAACATCATCTCTCACTGACTTACAGAAAACAGTTCTCTAAAAGGTTCTGGAACAGTTTCTTGATAAGTCATAGAGGACACTTGACTTTTTTCTGCCACCAGGAGCTAGATTGTGTGAAGGCTGTGCTCCTTTATGCTCATTTCAGATAGAAATACTGTCGTTTTCTGGAGTAGCTGGACCTGGCACGAAACCACTGTTGTACCTTTTAAGTTTATTGGCATTTGTGTGGAATGTCATGTACAAAATGGAAAAAAAGTTTAAGGACAGGGATTTCTTAGGTGGCCACGGGAGGTCACTGTGGCTCCTTTAGAAACCAAAATCACCGTACATCAATTTGGCAAATATAAAAGTGACTCTTAAGGATTTTTGCAGAACTAAGATTTCAGTATTTCTGATGTGTGCATTTTAATAGCATATGAATGCCAGCTTTAAAAAATTTGTAGTATCCCTAATTTATATCATCAAGATAGGTAATTTGATGTATACAACAAGTAAAGTGTGATTCATATTTAAAACACTCTTGAATTTTTTTTTAGTAATTCAGTTTTGTAAAAATGTTTGTACAAAAACTGGCTTTAGTATGTTCTAAACTAATTTTTATATTGTAGAACTACTTTTAAAATGACCGCATATGGCACTTGTATGCTGTTATTTAACTTGGCTTGCTATATTGTAACCAAATACAGGGTCTTAAAGCCATACTGCTGAAGTAATTTGTGTCTTGGTTTCCTTTAGTATGTTAAAAATTGATTCCACTCCAAAGAAAAGCAATAGTTGCTCTAGAGTCAAATTTGGGGAGCCACTGATTCCTGTCTCAGCAATTACTGAACTTGTATAAACATTTGTTTGTGAATGTAGCTTGTGGGTCTCTAAGCATTGAATAGCAAGCACATATTCATAATAGATTCAAATTTCAATTAATAAAGAGCAATCCATGTTATGTCTTTTTTTCTTCCCACTACCAGTGCCTTAAACAGTAGACATTTTACTGATACTAGGACTGTGTTCTCTGATAGCATCGGTGAATTGTTAATTATGTTTACTGTTTGGAACTGTGAAAGCTAAAAGCTGAATAAAAGCATTCTTTAACCTTTTGTGCCTTCTTCATCTTTGCAAGCCAAGTACAGCAAATCCTTTAAGCTCCAGTGAATTAAGTTCATCACCTTAATTGTAATTACTGTTAGTTTTATTAAAAGGCAGCTTAATCTTTGGGGTTTTTTCATGTTCTGTCCTGACGTCCATATTTAGGTCAGTTTTCAGCTTCTAGTTTTGTGCAAATGGAAAATGCTGTTTCAATGAACACCTTGTGACTGGGAGCCTTGATGCTATCACAAAACATATTTCATTATCAAATTCTCCGAAGGTCTTGCAGCACAGTCCAGTCAGGTCCAGCTTCCAAATGGTGATATTTAATCTCTCCTTGGGCCCTGTGGAAGCAGACTAGATCAACAAAAGATTATTAGATTTGAGTCCAGGCTGTGTTGTACCTGTAGACTGCTTATGTAGATGTAGGAAGTCATTGACTTGTTGATTGATTGCTCTCTTAACTTTTATTTCTGGTTTGACAAATGTAGTAGTAGCTGTCCTAAAGTCCATCTTTTCCTTTGCTGTTAGCTCTGGGTTTTACTGCAAGGTTTCTGGAGGTACTAGTAAGCATCAGACTTTTGATTTTAATCTCCATAGTTTGGAAGGCAACAAAGCCATAATGTGCTCAAGTATTTTGCCCCCAAAACTCTGACTTTTGAGACCCTGCAGCAGCGTGACACAAATGACCTTCCAGTCCACCACCTAAATAAGATTTTTTAAAGCAAAGGATCACAAAGAGTTTATATAAACAAGATGTGAAGCCTTCTATGTGAACTTTAGTTTTAGAAGACTGAGGATGACTGAAACCTGAGGACAAAACTGTGTGTTAATGAGCCTGAACAGTACTAATGTTTCTAATGAAAATCAAGTGGAGTATAAATGGTGTAATGTTAAAGCAAATCAATAGAAGAGGCATTCACAACTCACTTGGTAACAGGCAGATTAAAACAGGTCTGCAAAGTTGATTGACTGCTTGAAGTTTCCTTTTCTGGGACATTGCAGGGTTGTGGCATGAAAAATAAAATCTGGGAATCATTACTGACTATTTGTTTTTAATGTTTATAGCATAAAAATTTTCCATGTATTAAGATTTTTCTTTCACAAAATTATTTGGTAGTTTGGTTGGTTGGTTCATCTGCCAGAAGCCATAAAACCCCTTGTGTTTTCAAAAGAGCAGATATGTAAATGAAGAGTGAAGAAGTATTTGAGGCCCACATTTGCTCATGAGCGAGAATTAGAGCTGTGAATCAATTTTTATTTCCCTACATCTGCAGTTGGCCCAGGCATGGAGAGACTCAAAAGGATCTGACCTTTGTCTCTTCTTCTGTGATAAGGAAAATGGGCAAGAGGCTTGAGGCAGCTTGCAACCTGGGTAACTTTATTTTTGTGCAGGACTGTGCCCTGATGCCTGTTCTAATGGGTGCTGACTGGAGGGAGGAGTCCAAATTTTCAATTCTTTAACTTCTCATAGTTTTTATTATCATGGCTGGAACTAGAATGTCTCAGCCAGAGGCCTGAGACACCATTCAATGAGATTTGGAAGGTGAGATCAACACTGTTTAAGACTGCCATAATTATCTACTGTGAACACCTCCAAGGCCAACGGTGCCAGTGCATTACCAAGAAACATGGAGAAGTAGTAAGAGATTTGCTTTTTGCAACACTGTAAAACTCTGAATGCTTTTGTGCACTGGACACCATGGTAATAAATATATTTGAGTTTGCTTTAATGCAATTGCTGTTCCTTCTTGTTGATATGAATCTAAAGGAGAGATTTAGAATTCTGAACAAAATGCTTCCTGAGAGTGTCACCTCATCATACATTGGCTGAGGAATCTAAGAGCACTTGCCTCTGCTCCATTAGTGCTGCCTAGTGTAGCTCTGTTGTCCCAGCTCACATCAGCATTGGTGGTTTCACCCTCTATACTACCCCTGTACACACATCTACTGTGTCAATATAGAACAAATTCACTTCCCTGGTCACACTGAGGATTTTTCTTTAAGTGATGATTTCATTCAGCAAAGAAATAGATTCAATATTGATTTTTAGGTAACAAATTTATCTCTTTCAGTTTGTGATGCACAATGTGCAAAAAATAGTTTTTTTAATACAGTCTCATAGTGGTAGCCATTGTGTAACCACTTGATTTAAATTCTGTCCTGAGAAGAAAAGTCCTCATGCTTTTCAGATCTCAGCCTATGGTTTTACAGGAAGAGACCTGTGGGACTAGAGGAAGTAGAGAGAGGTGAACAATCTGTTTATATCTACCTGCTTTTGCAGATTCCCTTGACTTGTTTATTTGTGCTCTTGTCAGCCAGGAAGCAGAAGTACCTCCACTGAAATCAGTTAATGAGATTTCTTCTGCTAAGACCTCCATTTGCATGACAAGAGTGAAACAGCTTTGGTGGAGTGCGTGTGCACTGGTTAGTTCTGAACACAAGGGGAAAGACACAGTAGAAATAATTTATTTAAAAATAAAAAGGTAAGTAGGCGTTATGCAAATGCATACAGAGGCCTAAAGGACTCACTGTCAAAGAAAGGAAGAAATGGTTTGGAAAAGAGTTTATGGAGAGAAGTGATAGGAAATTACATCAATGGAGTTTAATGAAACATTCTTTATGGGAAATCTATAGGCATGCTGCTTTTATAAGCTAAAAAGGAAATGCTAAGCTGTTCCTGTGGGAAATAAAATTTTAAAGCAATGCTTCTGTAAGTCTGAAGGCTTAAGAGCCTGACTGTTAAACAGAACAACTCCAAAAGAAGTTGAAAGCACTAGGCTGTTAATATTTTACAGACTCAACTTACCAAAAAAATAGTGTAAGCAGATTGAAAATTAATAAGCCAGTAAAGAAAATTATCTGCTGGGAAGATTATTGTGCATCATCAACTGATTTGTGCCCACTTATGTATTTCTAGCTGGGACATATCATCCAGATGAAGGTCAAATCAGATAGTTTATAATGTACCCCATCAAGGTCCTCATAGCAGAAACTCACATGTTGCCCTGGTTCTACAGGCACACTGCACTCCCATCTTCACAGGGGTGCTGTGTGACAGTCTGGTGCCTGCTCCTCAAAAGCCTGGGAGAAGGGCAAGAAATACAGCACATATTCCTCAGGAAGGAGGAAAACTGTAGGACTGAAGACATGTGAGTTCTTCAGTTGTCTTAAGGAGAGCTCTCACTGGTCCTCCTTCAAAGTAGCCATTCCCTGGCTAGCAAGGCAGCAGAAATTATGTAGGGTGTAACTCCCAGTAAACACAAGTATGAAGTGATAGCCTGGAGCAGATTAAGTTCAGCTGTAGCTCCAGAGGCATTGGCAGCTCTAAAGACAGTCCCTAGTGCTGATGGGTGATGTTGGCTAATACACTAGCCTTTTTTCCTGAGACTTCTTATGTTGCTAAGTGTTTGCAAGCTCCTTGAGGGAGCCCTTTACACAGAGCAGAGTGGGAGCTGTGCTCCAGGTGCAGTGCTTTGATGCAGCCCATGCTGTGGTTCCATGGCCCCATTCTGCCCAGTCATGTTCTCAGCCTCTCTTCTCCTGACAGACCAAGTTACTAATTGGTTGTTCCTCTTTTGGTTGCTGTTTCTTCAGTCTAAAATTTTAATGTTGATGGATCTTATGTTAACTAAAACATCTGATCCTACAAATATAAGTTCTGGAATGACTTTGCACTTAATAAACAGTGAAATACATTTTTTAACTAAATAAAATGTGGATAATCATACTATAGTTACCAGGTTATTATATTCTTGTAAAAAACTCTGTCACATGCAGTTTGAATGTCTGAAAAAGATACAATTTTGTTTCATAGGAGCTGGTTTACCTCTGCCATGGCTTGCCTCTTGTTCAGTTAAGTGATATGATTTACATGTAAACAATCCTTGCTTTAAAATATCATAATTGTCCTGCCACCATTGTCCAAACCCTGCTCTTGGGGACTTAGTGCTGGAAAGCTAAAGCTGCAAGCAGGGAAGTTTCTTTCTTGTCTATAATTTTGTCTTGTGCTCTGTACATCCTGCAAAATCTATTTAACACTGGACCTGTGAACTGAGCCATGCCATTGTTCCTGGCTTGAGAAAAGGAAGATGGAGCCCAGCTGTAGCTAGGCTGAAATACTCCCTCACTCCAGGTGAGTATTTAATTGACTCCCATCAGCATTAATCACACAGTCCTGAGAGGACTGGAGTCAGTGCTGTACCAGCTTCTTCTGGGTGAGCAGATCCCTCGTACTTCATGCCCCTCAGGCAGTGTCTCTCAGAGCTGTTTCTCAATAGGAACAGCACATTTGCACACAGAAACTCAGAACTGCAGAACACCCCAGGCTCCTCTGGAGGTCACATTTTCCAGCCCCCCTGCTCAAGCAGGGACACCTACATCTGACTGCTCAGGCTCATGTCCAGGTGGCTTTTGAGTACCACTAAGGATGCAGATCCCACCACTTCTGCAGGCAACCTGTGACAGTGTTTGATCATCCTCACAGTACAGGATTTTCTATGTTCAACTGGAATTCCCTGTATTTCAATTTGTTCCCATTGCCTCTTGTCCTGTCATTGGGCTCCACTTGGAACATTCCAACTCAATCTAATCTACACCTTCCCACCTTCCCTTCAGGTAGGATCTTTCCTACCTGAGCCTCTGTCTCTGAGAAGTCTCTGAAGCTACCTAAGTGGGGTTCAGATTCAATTTGGTTTTGTTTATTTGACAGTTTCTCTTTAACACGGCAAGGTGACTCCAGGCACTTCCCACAAGAGCCTGTTTACAGGTTTTTAATAACTGTCACAGTGCCAGGCATTTGCTCCATGGTGAGAAGCTCTGAGAATAATTAGCATCAAGGGGAAAATGTCAAAGAGATTCAAATGTAACATTTATACTAAATGCTACTGCTTTTTAAAATTCCGGTCAGCAGCAGAACAAAACCTCTGTGATTCCCTGTACCCCGAGGTTCATCCCACCCACACAGCTATGCAAAACAAGTTCCCCACTCAGAGGCCCTTTTCTCCTCCCTGCAGGAGTGGTGCCAGCAGCACTGGGAGCTGGAGAGACGTGCGAGCTCCTCACTGCCCCAGCACCCTGCACATGGCACCTTTCTGCCAGCCATGTTATCCACAGATCATGGCCCTGTAGGAAGTTGCCCGATCTGTCTGCATCACTTACATCACTGCTCAAGCCATCTCTCCTGTTGCCTCCCTTCTCTGCTTGGTTTTGCCTCCAGCCACCTGGTCACTGTGCCAAGTTCTCCAGTTCAGCACATCCCTCCCCCAGTACCAGCCATGAGTTATGTGACATGTTCCTCCTGCTGCCCTTATCCCACTAAAAATCAATGGGCACTTACTGTAATCTGGAGGTTTTAAATGGTTTGCATGTGAAGGAGAGTCAGTTTTCAATTAATCCTTTGCCCCCTTGCAGGGTTCATTACCAGTATCCAGCATAAGGTTTATTGCATCATCCCTAGGGATTGTACTTCAAGTGCTGGGGAAGAGATTTCTTCCAAAACCCACTTGCTCTGTGCCTTCCCTGACACTCCAATGTGGAAGTGCCCTCATCTTGCCAGCACAAATGTGACCTGCTCTTAAAAGTGCATGCTTTGGTATTTTGGGGGTCAGATCGAGGCTTCTCCTGCCAGAGCTTCTCTCCCAATGCAAAGAATGGAGGAAAAGTGTTTGTTGCTAAGGCTGGGCAGAGGGTTTAAAACATTTGAGGGGTTGGTGCAGGCATCTGTCTCCCTAAATGTTCACACGGAATTGCTTCCATGATGAGAAAAAAATTAATACATTTCTCCAGAGATGCCCCAGTAGGACTGAAGAGTCAGTTTATATCTTCAAAGCAGGTTTATATCTTCAGGAGCAGACAATTAACTCCACAGCAGTCCCACCACAGAGTGCAGAGCAATATAACTACTTTTACTCAGCTCTTGGGGATCTGACCTATGGGTGGTAACTTGGATATATAAGCTGTTTAAATTGGTAAGATACTAATACTGTTTACTAATATCCCTGGGCCTCTAAAATGTTTTCTTTCCTCCTTTAAGTCCTCCTCATTAGTGAAAAAAATAGTTATTATTGCAGACTTCCAGATAACCATGATATATTCTTCTCCCATCCACAAATAAAAAAGAAAATTAAATTCAGCAGCAATCTCTTTGGAGTGTATGCCTAAAGAGAATTTATAGATACGTATTCTACAATATGTATGTGCATTTATAAGACCTCTTTCAAAGACCCATGATTCTGTCAAACCTCAGTGTTAATAGCTCCAAGGAACTGATTTTACACAGTCACCACCATTAAAATCCTGTGTTTACATTTCATTATCCCTGGGGTAGGAAATAATGGTACAATACAGGGGAACATACAGGTACTGCTGTCCTCAGTAATTTTCTTGGGTGCAACTCATGTCTTGGTTGGCCAAATCCTTTCTGAAGTGACCTTTTCACCTGTGCTGAGAGGGATCCTGAGTGCCCATCTCTAAGTCTTAAGCAGAAACACTCCATGCTCCCTGGAGCCACTGGAATTCTGGAGCAGCAGTGGTGGACAGGTTGCTGTTGAAGGCGTTTTATTTTAGGTGGAGTACATACACAGCCGGAGGAGCAGCCCACAGATCCCAGGTCTTCCTCTGTACTGGCTGAGTGGCTGCAGGATCTGTTGAGATAAAGAAAGGTAAGGGGTCCCTATTCAGGTGACAAGGCTGCAGTTACTTATCTTTTTACTGAGAAATGTTAAGCAAAGTTCTGTTTGTATTACTGTGGATGTAGAGCATCTCTCTGCAGCACGGGGTCATTTAGCCCCTCTCACAGTAATTGTGAGCCAGAAATAAAAAAAATTACATGTGATGTAAGCTGGTGAATACTGGGCTTTTACCTCTCAGGCACTGTGAAGAAAATAGCAAGGTTTTCTTAATTCTGTATTTTTAGTATTCATTTTAAAATGCAGTCTTTCTAATTTAGCTCATGCAATCACTATTGTACAGATGGAAATATCCCACATTAGACAAATAACAAATCATATTTGAGTTGACCAAATCAACCCCTTCAGGGTGCAATTAATTATTCAAGAAGTACACATCCAAATGTTACATAAGAGCTCTCTTGCATCTGAAATTACCAAATATAATTAAAAATATATAAAGGAGGAGACAAGTAGCTTCAAATGACTTTGTGAACTTCTAATTATTTTCGAAATAGGTTCAAAGCCAGTGTAAGACTTCTGTGTCTGACCTGCATACTGGTAAAAGCTATGTTCTCACAGGTATGTGCAGCTCCTCGGGCAAAATCATACCATTAGTCCCAAATCCCTTACTATTTTACAAGACATGAGCTGATGTTGACTTCTCTGTGAGCAGAACTGCCTCTGAGATCACCAATGGCCATTGACACCTTGAGGCCCTGGTGCCCATGCTGCTCCTGAGAGCCAGCCTCTTGCCTCTGATATCTGTGTGCCACCCCTCTGCCCAGGCAGCACCAGTCCACAGCTCGTCTAAAGCCCTGCTCTGATTACAAACAAAACCAGGACAAGCCTTACATTTAAATCACTTGCTAGAAGGGATTATTGAATAGAAATGCATGAGAGTTTGTTTTTCCTAGCAGCAGGAAACAGGAATTTTCAACAATAAGCTATTGAATAACAAACATTATCATCTTTGCTGGGCAAGTGTCTCAGTTTTATTTATGAATAAGGGAGATAAAAAAAGGAGATTTACAGATTGAAAAACATAACAATCTTTTCTTTCTCTAGTATTTGTCAGGAGCTGTGGATCAGCCCTGTAAGATGGGCAAAGGGAAAAGCTTCATAAAAGAAACAGAGGCAGATTAACCTGGTGAGGCTTCTTCAGAAGCATGCTGCAAAGCTCCACACATTTCATCAATCCTGCAGGGGTAATTACAAGTCTGTCAGTTCCTCCTGAAACACTTTAACACCACTCAACTCTCAGAACCAGTATTGCTTAACAAATCCCAGGGCCTGTAAGACCCTTAGAAACTTTATTCAGTCTTAAATTTTGCTTCCCTTCTCTTTTCTATCTCTTCCTTTCTTTCACTCTCTTTTCTCCCTCTGGTCCCCAGCTTGTTTGGGTTTTCTTTCTTTTGTGTAGTGAACCTACCATTCAAACAGATTTAGCAGGGAGGCTGAGGGGATTTTACTCATCCACCCCAGCTCAACTAGTCTAGTATTGAAAATGCCCAGAGCACCTCAGATTTATTCTCCTGCTTGCCATTTTTGCCAGTCTATGCCCTCACATATGTGCGAATGTTGCTACATTTTGCTCCCACAGAAAAGATGGATGCGCCATTGGTTGATAGGGTCAATGCAGAGAAGCAGCACCCCAGGTCTATTTTGTGTCACTGATCCCATTGGTGTCTCCTGCAAGGAATACTCAGAAAAAACTAAACATGGTATTTTCCAGCTTCTCTGTTGCTGTAGTAAGACCCTCTTAAGGGCTAACTAGACAAAAAATAAATTCAACACCAAAGGGACCAATTTGTTTAATTTTTTAAAAGTAAACCAGTTCTTTTCATGTCTTAGAGTGCATGGCTTTGCTTGACATCTATAAAACAAAATGTTACTGTTTAGGTAAATATCGATCTTTACTCCAAATCATGCTTGAATATTGTAAAAATTTTACATAAGCTCAAGTATTCATGGACTGATGGCATCTCGGTTGTATTTCATCACATCCACTGAAATCTCTTTTTTGTGATGATTTAGTTCTCCCAGCAAAATTTCATTCAAAACCAGGCCTTGGTAATGGTTTATCATTGGTCAAGGTTTCTAAATGTAGTCACCCATAAAAATTTCTTCTCCTCTCCACTTTCAGATTTCCAGACAATGTCTATATCTACGGTCCTTCTGAGCTTGGCTGTCCGGCCAGCTTTGCTCTTTGGATACCATACAAACGAGTTAATCCTTTGGGTCCAGATTTCAGACAGAGACGTGACCTTGCTTGGAAGAATGGAGCGGACTCACACTTGGTGTTGCTTAGGAAGGTGTTTATTCAGGGCGAAAGCCCAGGTGGTCAAAGCGTGAGTGGTTGCAAGAGTTCTGGCTTGCCCTTATCAACATGGGCGTTACAGATGGAAATGAAGGGGAGGGGTTTAGGAACAGGGGGGCCGGACTTTGACATGTAGGGGAAAAAAGGGGTGTGGATGATACCCGAGGCCGGGCAGAGCTGCCTGGCTTGCCAGAGCCATCAAGTACCTGGGAGTGTCCACAGAGAACATACAAAGTTATACAATGGCCTAGGCCAAGCTACCAGAGACATACAGTAGGGATGGCCCGGGCCTATTATGTGAGTTGATGACAGCCATTAAGGGACACGGGGTGAGGGTGGATGAACACTTATAGAAACATATTAACAAAAATTACAGACATTTTAGAAAACCCAAAATGCACACTGCAACATATATCCTTGTTGTTTTGGCTCATCCCATAAAATGCATTCTCAGTTGATTTTCTAGGCCTGTGGCCAATTTTCCTGCACGTGCCTATTGCTCAGGGGTATTTTGTCTCCTTCTTCCAGAGCACTGCTCCGTGCTGCACCCCTGGCAAAAGTGATGAAAATCCACAGACTGAGAGAATGTGAATCAGGTGAATTCTGGGGGTTCTTGCAAAACCCTGCATGACCTCAGGCAAATTACTTTGTGCCTGGTGAGATAGGAGAGCTGTAGGTGTCAATTGGTATCACAGTTTCATGTCTATAAGTGCTGGATTGCAGTAGCTTTGAGAGTAGAGCCACAGACACCTAAAGCTAGACACATGAAACCAAATAACCTTCAGTGAAATACGGGTCTCCATATTCCATTTTATTTTACCTCATTTTTCTGGGCTCTGGAACAATTTGTTCCAGAAAGCTATACATTTGGTTGAAGTAAATTTTATTTCTGTATGATAGATGAGTCCTTAGGACTTGTTTGGTACACCTATACATTTGTGTATGTATACATCAGCTGTGTAATTGCACAACTCCTGCAAAAAATGCCTTTTGATAACCCTTTTTCTATGAAACCCCCAGAGATATATTTTATATCACAGATTTATTTTGGCTGACAAATATATTTTAAATACTGCTCCCTATATCAGCTCTGGCAGCCCTTCTTAGCTAGTAAATTTGAGGTTTGGGAATCAAGACAGACAGAACGTACATAAATTAAAACCTCTGTGATATAAACTGTGTCAGTCAACGAGTCATAAAGCTTAATGTATTGTAACCCATTAGTGGTAATTCTGGCTATACCTGGCAGTTGAAAAGGACTAGATTAAAATATTTTAAAAAGGCTAAGGAAAGTCAAATTTACACTCAAGATCGAAAGCTGAGGTGAATTGTTTGCCTTCAAAGCCAAGAAAACAAGGGAGATGAATGAGAGCCACATGCTCAGCTGTGTGTGAGGCAGCACTGCCCATGGTCTTATCTCACACGATTCATGTAAGGCTGTTTGCCATGGCCAGCACTGTGACTGCCTCATGGCCTGTGGCAGACTAAAATCAGCCTCACGGGATGATTTCCTTTGAGGAGGTGCTGGGGAGGGATGCACTACAAATGTAACAAGCTCAAATCCATCCCTGGGGTTCAGATTTGGGTTCAATGGGAGAGATACTGTCTGTTCAGTTCATTCTTAGAGGGCATGCAAGTTAAGCTTCTGCCTAAATGGACATTTCTGTGAATGCTGTATTTGTATACAAACCAACTTCTGCCCTCACTGGGATAATGGGAATAACCCTTTTATCAAATAACAGAGAGCAGAGTACTTACGGACTGGTAGCTTTGTAGTTTCTTTATTTCCACTGAATGCTGTTCAAGCTCAGTGTTGTGTAGTCCCTCTTATGTTATGCTTTATGGAAAGAAAGTGGATCTCACAACTGTTCCTCAGGTTTCCTTCAGGTTTCAAGAAAAACAAGAGATTTTTTGTTATTTCCACTGAAAAACTTCACCCAGCCCTGCTGAGTTAAATCCTTCTTGTTTAAGGCCCTGATGGAAACTAAATGATGCATTAGCAGCTCACAGCTTCCATTCATTTCTGTCCATTTATCTTCTCCTAAGGGGGAAGATGATGTTTCATCAAAGGAAGCAACAGAGTTGCCATTCTTATTTAAATATAAAATTAATAATTTGAAAATAGGCATAAATTTACTTATGCTTCTGTTGTTTAAAAAGTTTTCCTACCTTATTATGAAGATTTTAAAAAACTAAATTTCTCTTTTTTTTTTTTTAATTATTATTCAGAATTAGAGTTGACCTGTAAAATTTGATTAGAAAGGCATTTTGAGGAAAAGTAATTTTTAGGAAGCCTGCAGTGTTTTCCTGAGGAAAATGTCTCTTTTTTTCTTTTTTTTTTTTCTTTCTTTTTTTTTTTTTTTTTTTCTTTTTTTCTTTTTTTTCCCCTCACAGATTTGAAACAAGTCACAATGTTCTGTGAACTGCCATGGATTGCCTTGAGTTTGCAGCGTTCAGGGAGTCCTGGCTTCTTTTCCCTTTTCTTTCTTCTCATGGGACAGGGTTCATAGGAAATGGTTTGTCCCATTGAGTGTGTTTGTAGGTCACAGCACTGAATTTTTTCCATCCTTTTGTTCACAAAGATCAATAAGGTAATCATCAGCTCTGAGCTGAAAATTATCAAATGAATCTAGCAACAAGATTGTGCTGAAGCAAGGTACTCTGATCACTTCTGCAAATGCTGAAGTGATTCATTCTGGTATTGCTCAAAATTATACATCCCAAAGTTTGCCCTGGAATGGGATGAGAAACATGAGTTTCAGGGCAGCATTTGCTGCAGTCTGGATCTTCTGGACTCAGCTCATTTTGGTTTGGCAGAACAGCCCATGGAGGAATGTCCATACAACATCCTCTCTCACCTTTGCAGTGCAGACTGGAGTGAATCCTAATCTCTAAAGGTCACTGAGCTTTTCTCAGTGCTCAGTTATGGAAAAACATGTAACTTCTGTGGTTTCATAGTGAGAAGTGATGCCTTGTGTCTGGCAGGGTGATAAACATCTGTGCCTGGGGCCACTGGCACTGTACTTCAGCTTGTACATGGTCATGTAAGAAAGTCTCTCTCAAGACCCCTACAGGGATCAGCCCTTCTCCTGCTCACTTGAGTGACAGCTCAGTCTCAAATTTCCCTCAGAAAATGCAACAGAAACAGTCACTGGTTTTCAGTGAGCAATTACCCAAAAAGCAGTGCCTTGGGCATGGAAAGCTGAACAGTTTTTTCTTTTCTAAAACAGCACACAAAGAGCTCCCCTTTGGAGCTTTCATCGGGATCATGTAAGTGGTAATTCCAGAGCTTTGCCTAGTGCTTTTTTTTCAATCTTCTGCCTCTTGGTGGTGTGTATCTGCTATGTATTTTGCTCTGATATGCTGCTGAGAGCCACTCAGCTTGCTGCCTCTGCATTATCATTATATCTGCAGTGGGAAACCCTGTGACTGAATGAATCGATATCACATATGGCCTGATTCTAGGGAAGAATTAATTAGTACAAGCCATCACTGATAATGTGTTTTTCCATTGTTAGGCCAAATCTGTCCAAAATTGTCATTGTCCATTGTCTGGAACTCAGTCCATGGGGTAAGCGTTTTCTCAAGCACTCAGAAAAATTTGTTGATCCAAGTGTGAGCCAGTCTGTCTCTCAGTGAAAAAATTCTCAGGGTTGATCCAAACAGAGGGAAGTAATGGGGAAAACTGAGTTTTGGACTGCAAAATAATAAAACCATTGGATGCACTTAGTCCCACTAGGCTAAGTGGGTCTTAGGGTTGCATCCACAGAGAGTTCTATGAGGATGTGGTACTTAGGGTTTGTGGCTCTGTTATTCTTTGCACATGGTCATTACTGCAGCAGCTGTCTCTAAATAATGCATGTCTGTTTGCATGTATTATGGGCTTCTTTTAAAGATGTGGATCTCTGTTAAAGCAGTTAATAGAGGTATACACAATAGAATTTGACTCTGTTACTGTCTGAGGAAAATCAAGGAAAAGACGCTATAGCTCTCCGAGATCTGCAAAGCCAGTGACTGTTTTCTCAGGGCAAAGTGAGCCCAGAAAGGGAATACCAGGCAGAGGCAATCTTGATGAAGAGGGTGTGCTGTCCTTCATCCAAATCAGAGCAATACTGAACAGTCTTCTCAGCCTGCTTATGTCCCCCTTGTCCTGGTACCAGCACCAGTGGCACGTGTGGGTTTTCATCAGGGACCAGATGGGTAGAAATCCCATTTTGAAAAAAAATCACTGCTTGGAAACATCATCTAAAATGGGATTGTTTTAACTGGTTGACTTCATCTTACTATAATATTACACCTTCACATTATAAAGGAATCAATGGATAGGACTCACTAAATTCTAACTCACTTGCTATAGGATCTTTCAAATTAACAACTGTTAATTAACTGATGTTATTTGGTTTGATTCCTGGAGTAATCCTTGGCACATGCATAAAAGAATTGATTACTCTAAGTGGAGATGATGCCAGTCTTGTTTCTGTCTCAAGGCTCAGCAAGGTTTCAGGACAGCCCATCCCAGACCCACCCTATTCCTGGTGCCTCAGGAAGGACCCCCATGGGGCAGGAGGTGACTTTCAGGGCAGGGATCTGGGGGCAGGCAGGAGAGTAAAAATGTGTCTTTAGTCCCAGTTGCTCTTGAGACACAGAGCAGTTTTGTCTTAAGCCCTGGGCACACAGACAGCAGCAACAACAGGGCCAGAGCCCTGGGAAGCTCTGTCCCTCCCAAGCCATCAGCAAAGCAGATGGACATGACAGGGAAGGGTTTCAAGAAAGAAGAGAAACCTTCAGGGGAGAACAGACTGTGTGCAAGGTGGGCACTGACTACTGTGTGCACCCTCCCTTGGGAAGTGCACAAGGGACCAGGGTTTCTTGCCACATATGAGGCCTCCAAACCATGCAGAACTGCCCTGGGATGGGCTGGTGCTTGCTGGGGCATGCATACACCATGGGCCAGCAGGGTACATCAAACCCAGGGCAAGTTGTACACCTGGCTGGAGGTGGTTGGTAAAAAAGCCAGGTACAAAGGTCTCATTCAGGGAGAGGGAGGTCACCATCACACAGCCCCAGAGAAACTGAAGGCTGGTTGGAAAGGATCTACCTGTAGTCCATCCATCAACCGGCTCTGGCATCCAGCTGCTGCACCTGGCTGTGTGCACTGTACCCCTTTTCCAGAGGAGCAGTAAAATATGTGCAGTAAAATTACTTGCGAGAGTCCTGCCGGAGTTTATGTGCAGGAATTTAATTAGAGAGAAGCTGTAGTATTACCCAAAAAATCCTCACTAAGGGCTATAAATCAACTGAAGCAACTTCCACATCTAGGGAATCAAATGACTGTAAACCCAAGTGTCCATGTCTGCAACAAGCTGTGTTATGGGTCCTCACCCCTGGTGTGGAGGGCAGACATCCCACCCACAGGGTGAGTGGGAGGAAAAATAAACTAGGAGAGCAATTGGATGAAAAATTTCTCTTCCATAACTGGGCAGCAAAATGAAAAAATGAGTTTTCTGAATTGTGTTAAAATATTATTCCTGGAAGCCTAGGGTCTTCCTAACATGTAAAGCAGGAATAGCATCTAGAATTTGTTTTTCTCTTTCAGAGAAGTATAAAATTAGCTGCTAAATGATTCTCCTCTGTGCTGGCTAAAAAAAAAAAAAACATTCAGAGATTACTTACATTTGACTTAATTTGAATAAATGTATTATCACTGACATGATTGCTAATTATCCTTGTGCTCACTTACTCAAATTAGCATCCTATGAATTGATCAAAATGGATGAGCTGTGTCAGGGAAAATATGTTTATTTGCCTAAGCCTGACACCTTATACAGATAGTAGCATATAGCAGGGGGTCAGCCTTTGACAGGGTGAGACCATGCTGCCATTTCACAGCATTAGCACTTTTCCTACCTTGGGATGAAGGAAATGAGGCTGCCCTCCCTTTCCAGCAGGTAGCAAAGGGACTGATGGCACCCTTTTCATAGGACCTGACTGGGTAAAATGAGATGGACACACTCAGCCACTCCAGCCCCTGTGTTCTTCACTTTTTTACTCATATCTTAATCTCATTATTATGTTTCTTCATGAAACAATATCACAGAGAAAGAAAAGTTGAGCAACACAGAAACATTAGGAAAAGGGCCTTGGAGGTGTTTTCCCTTTGTCTAAGGAAAAGGGCAACTTCTTCAGCAACAAAAAATACAGAAATGTGCTGAGACAAATCAGGAGAAAAAAAGAGCAAGAAACGAGTGGGAAATTTACACTGGGGCTAGGTTAATATAAGAAGTAAAGACACAGATGGAGGTAATGTAAAAATTAAGCAGAATGTGCTTGTTGTGGGCTGGAAGTGACTAGTGAGATGGAGAAGGGGCAAAGGCAGGGAGCCAGGAGTGAAGACAGTGTAATTTTGGAGTCCCTGGAGAAGCTGGAGCCCCTCACACAATCCAGCAGCTCTGCTTCCAATGTGCCTGATTTATTTGGTGGGATCACATAGCTGTGGGACACCATTTGTTGTTTTTCTTTTGTTTTTCCACTATCCTAAATGTATAAGATCACTTACTGCAGAGCTCTTCCAACAGGCATGAGACCTACAGGGCTTTGACCATAGGAGTACAGTGTCACCAAAGATTTATCCATAGATAAGTGAAATCATGAGTCACTGCTTAAAAGCAAGAATTAAAACATAAGAAAGCAAAACAGCTCCTATTTCCTGCAAGAAAGAGCAGGCCAATGGCCAGGTTGTCTTGCCAACTCCAGTGGTCCCATAGCAAAGCCATCACTTGCAGCTTTTAAGATGTCAGGGGAGCTGCACACAGATGCTCAGCACCTTTGAAGACCATACCTTTAACAATACCAGATCAAATATGTTCTTACAAGTCTATCTAATTGGTTCTTCACTGAGTTTTTCTTTAGTTTTTATCTAACCTGCCATAAGTGAGAACTTGGCCTGGGGTTCTTCAGCTAGAGTTCAGATAAAGAATAATGTTTGATGCGAAGTAGCACCGAAATTAGCTCACTTTCACAGAGTATCTTGACTATGTAGTAATCAAAAGAATTAACACTTGCTTCTAATTAGCCAAAGGGGAAATGTCACTGAACATGTCATGAAGAGCATATTCTTTTAAGTAGTCTCAATAACTTCCAGTAGTTATGCAATAAAGGCACGGTGCCAGTTAAAACAGACTCCAAAGTTATAATAGACATCCTATAGATCCAAGTCTTAGAAATCATAAGTTACATACACTTCTGCACAACTTTCCATCACCTGCATTTGTCTCTCTCTCTCTTTGCTAAAATTGCTGTAAAGAATTATTTTACTTCAGAAAATTAATATATCAGCAATATTCTAAAATGGTTTGATTATGTTCACCAACTATTTCTGGCTTTGCATAAATAAGCAATTATATCCAACCTCTAACAGTATTTCCCTCCCTCCATTTTCACCTTTTTCCTTTTAAAATTGTTAATTGTCCTTTGCAATATTTCCTGGTATAGATCTTAAAAATATATCACAGACACAAAATGCCCCAGAACCTACTATCCCCTAGAACCCTTCTTCACCCCGATGTATTCCATTAGTTGGAGGAGAAGCTGAATCATGCTCTGATGATTGATGCATCTCCTGTATTATGTAAACAGTCAGGAAACTTGACATACAGCATTACTAAGGGATCGTTCATAATCTGTTCACCCAATATTTGGCTAATCCAATTAAATTTGCTGATCCTGTTGAAGTGTGCAAAGCCCTGTGCCTGAGTTACCTTTAACATGAATCTGACTTATTCTTTGTTTTGTGACCTGAGCACAATAATGCCATTTAAGTCTCAGGGTGACATATTGCAGTGTCAAAGGTGACTCCCCATTTCTACATATAAATATAAACATAGGCTCAGGTCTTAGGAATTACTTTAAGTCCCCAAATAAAATCTCTGCACTTTCCTTTTATAATTAATGAGAGTAATTAATGTCCATTACTCTTCTTAAGTAAAAGTGTCAATTAAATTAATTCTATTAGTGGTACTGTGTTTGTTATGCAATGTCATAAATAAAATACATTTCATGGAATTACATCAGTCCTTTTTCCCATTAGCTTTTTGTGTCGTCTAGAAAGTATATTTTCCTCAACTGGTCTAAAACTGCCACTCTTTCCCCATTCTTGTCTGCTTTGGTGCTACCATTGCAACCACCCCACAGGAGCCATGGAAGAGCTTGTTGGTGATGGCCACAATCACCACGCTTCTCCCCAGGCCCTCAGCATCTGTACTTCCAATTAATCTTTGCCCTTCATGCTTTGCTTCTCCTGGCTAGGTTTGCCAGACACAAACAGGCTCAGCACACTTTCCTTCCTTCCTTCCTTCCTTCCTTCCTTCCTTCCTTCCTTCCTTCCTTCCTTCCTTCCTTCCTTCCTTCCTTCCTTCCATCCATCCATCCATCCATCCATCCATCCATCTCATTACTAGGCTTGTGGCAAAGATTCTGCTCATACAGGATTTCACTGATGGTAAAAGCTGCTCTGCATCTGTCCTCAGGTAACACAAACCTTTTCTCTCAAAGTGAAGCAATTGAGCACTCAGGAACACCAACCCTTTCAGTGCTGTATGCACAGCTTTAATAGAATCTCTCTCATTTCAGCAGGGTCTTTCAACTGCTTTGTGGACTCAGTGAGCTGATGAAAACTTGAGCTGGAAAGAGATTAGTGTGGCTGCTGGCCAGGACAGCTCTCCCACATGATATGTGTCACACCACTGTGTTAAGACAGGATTAATCCAAACAACAACATCCTGCTTGTACGAGTGTGGCTATGGTGTAAAAAAGCCATGTGACTAATTCAAGTGCAAGGTCCTGTTTATCCTGTTTATACCTATCTGGTATAATTCTGAGTCCTGGATCAAATCCCAGCTTATACGAGCAAGGTAAAGCTAATACTACATCTATATTAGCTCAGCAGGGAAAAATGAAACCAGTTTTCAGGTACACTAATTCTCCAACTGTAAAGGGACAGGAAGGGCCTGTCAGTCCCTGTTCAGAACCTAAAACAGGGTTTCTGTGCTTAAAAGCTTCTGAGTCTTTCAATTCTACCTGATGGTCTCCTAAAGGACAGTTATCCTTACCTACAACAATTTGGTTCCCTTATGCTCCTGTGAAGCGAGGTCTACAGCAGTACTGTGTATTACCAGTTCATTTGTGCCTCATCCTACCATCCTTTGGTCTTTGGAGCCTTCTGTCCTGGAGCAGGAGGGACATGGCTCCAAGAAATGGCACCATCTTCCCCAACCTGGAGCAGATTCCTCCTCAGAAATGTGAGTCAGTGAGGGGTCCCTTAAACCTGCTTCATGACAGCATTGAAAGGTTATGGATCCAAATAAGGTTGAAACAAAAACCACTGAAATTTATTTATTTCCTCAAACATGGACCAGTTTCTGAAATTAAATACACTTATTACTGCAGTTGTGAACCAGACATCTAGGAATTTTTACAAGGGTATGTGATGATAGGAAATGGGGTTAGCTTTAAACTGAAAGAGAGCAGATTGAGATTAGATGTTGAGAACAAATTCTTTACTGTGAGTGTGGTGAAGTCTTGGTTCAGGTTCCTGGAGAACTTGTGGATGCCTCATCTCTGTAAGTGTTCAAGGCCAGGTTGGATGGGGCTTTGAGCAGCTTGGTCTGATGGAAGGTGTCCCTGTCCATGGCAGGGGCATTGGGAGCAGATGATCTGTAAGGTTCTTTCCAGCTCAAAGCTTTCTATGATCTCTATGATTCCACACCTGAGGAGCTGATGTCTGCTCCACAGAGTGGCTACTTTGGCTCCTGAGTGCCCAGGTGTGATAGGGCACCCCTTTCACTTTTTGGCAGACCAGGATTTCCCATAAACCTTCTCTCACTGCAGAGCAACCCATAATTTTTTTTTTCTTTTGCATGATCAAAGCCCCCTCATTTTTAAAAAATCTCCACTGAAAGACCTGATTTAACTCAATTTTTAATGTTTTTTACTTTATGCTCATACTTCTTGAATTCCAAAGAGTGCTTCTTGATCTTTGCAGACTCTCTTCATATTCTATTCTCTTTGAGCTGAGTATTCACCTCATTCTGTAGTATTCACCTACAGTCAACAGCTGCAGCTCTGATCTTACAAGCATTTATCACCTCCTTGAGATGCAGGTTCCAAATGTTATATATATTTTTGACCTGAACAAATGTCAAGTTCTGTCCACATTTAAGACTTTGATTCCTCTGCATGTATGGCTGAACTAAGGAGGTCCTTTCAGTTCTCAGTACATTGTCTGCTGGTTGAGTCTTGAAGAATGAGCATTTAAAATGTCAGGTTACTAAATTATGGACACAAAAAAGCTCAGTATTCAGTCTGCCTCTGAATGAGTGAGTAGCAAGGAGGAAGGTAGGAAAGAACAGAGGTCACAGGAGTCATTCTTTGTCCCTTTTCTGCTTGATTTCCATTTATTCAGTTATTTCACC
Source organism: Zosterops lateralis (assembly GCF_965231275.1). Taxonomy (NCBI): domain Eukaryota; kingdom Metazoa; phylum Chordata; class Aves; order Passeriformes; family Zosteropidae; genus Zosterops; species Zosterops lateralis. The sequence goes on along the minus strand of NC_139763.1, from coordinate 69,128,224 downwards.
TATAGTAGAATTTAACAATAGGGGGAATGAGGGAATGTCAGGAGTATATCTATGTTGATCAAGTTGATAATCAAAACTTCTTAAAGCAATAGTCTCCCTGGGTAACAGATTAGACACTATTGACTAGGGCTCCCAGGACAGCTGGAAACTCAATGACTCAAGAGATCTGTAGTTGAGGCTGCTACAGGGGAAGTTGTCCAGGACTTTATGAATGAGCTGAACAAGTTTCTCATCTTCCATCCACAAAAAGGCGGGATGAAGGACACTGCTCCTCTTCAAAGAATGGTTTCCCCATTGCCCTCAGTGCTGTTACTCTCCTGCCATCCTCTTGGTCTGCTGGTTGCCTCCTTCAGTGTCCTTTGGAGAGTCAGCCCTCTTTGAAGGCTGGCAGCCACTTCTGTTGGTACAGCTACTCCAAGGAACCGCATTAGGAATGCAGCTTCCGTGACCACGTCTATCATTACTTTTGGCCATAGTTAAAGGCATTTTCCAGGTGCTTATAGAAAAGAAGGCTCTAGTCCTCCTTTCAGGCACCAGTCTCAGCATTTTACTGCTCAGCTGAAGTTCTTCTCTGCCCTCTCTCAGCTGCTTCAGATAAGAGCCTGGTCTTGACTTTTGCTCAGGTTGAAACTGGGTGTGCACCCGTAGTGCTGTCCTGCAGTGCTTTGCTCAGACCTTGACAAATTTGTTTTGCTGTTTTCATAGCCACAAAGAATGCTGATGTTAAAAATAATTTCTAAGAACACCATTTCAGCCATGCCAAGTCTTTCTGAAGATCTGCCTACTAGGCAATTTTTGTCTATTACATCCACTGTCTTCAAACCTCTTTAGAATTTACCTTTACAGACACCGTAGCATTGTGAAAGTAAACACTCAGTGACAGAGCTCAAGCTCTGCTCATGTCCTCAAAAGGAGAAAATATCAGATTGAAATAACTCAGACCTGCTGAAAATGTATAGAAATGCCTGCAAAAACTTTGCTAATTTTAACATTTTCTGAACTACAGACTGAGTTTTCTACTGCAGAACACACTAGTAATCCCAGAAAGTAATTTAAAAAAAAACTATGCAGAACAATTTTCTTTGCAGAAGGCCATGTCAGGATGTGATGTCAAACGTCCCTAAAATAACACATGCAATATCCATTTTCCTCCTGATCTGGGAACTGCCTACTCCTAGAGGAGAGTGGAAGGACTGTGCAGGGGGACTTCTTGCTAGAGATTGATGAAGAAGTTGCTTAAGTGCTGAATTGAGAAAAATTATCCCAAACTATCCTGGGCAAAAAGAAAAAAAAAAAAAAAAAAAAAAAAAAAGAAAAAAAAAAAAAAAGAAAAAAGAAAAAAAGAAAAAAAGAAAAAAAGAAAAAAAAAGAACATTTTGGCATGTATAAAGATATCTAAGTATACAAAATTATGTAAAAAATTGGTAAGTGAAGGCATCACAGTTCCAAGGTATCCTGTATTGATCAGAAAAAAACATGGGAAACCCCTTGCTACAACTGTGCAAATGAAAGCTTTAATTTTTCTCATTATGTCCTTCATGATGCCTATTAAGTCTTGCAAATCAGCTCTTTATGGTGATTCACAAGCTAGGGACGAACAGAGCAACTAGAACAGCACTCACACGGAAGACTTCCTGGCTGAAGAAGCACTAGAAAGAAACACAGATAAGAGGTCTTTTGTTTGGGTGAATATTTTCTTACAGAAGCAGATATTTTCCTAGCTGTGGTTGCTAGAGATGTTCTTTATTACAAGAACAGGCCTAAAAATCTGCTAAGAATGTTAGATAGCTGTCACAGTGTTCAGATTTGGGATGTGAGAGTGTAGCACAGGTTTTATTTTCATCTAAGCAAAATGGCTGGATAACATTCTGCTGTAGTACAGCATATAAATAATTGAGCTGCTCAGAGAGTTTTATAAATAAAAACAGAAATTATTTAACACCACTTTTAAAATTGTAATTAGATCAGCTAGCCACTCTTAAAGTCCTTGGCTCTAATTTAATACATATTTTTTCCTTGTGTCTTGCTTTTTTCATCAATGATGAATGTAGGATTTTCCTTTCAGGAGTTATTGTATTTGTTTTGACATTGATAAAACCAATCTCTTGTAATTTTCAATTAAATGAGCAAAATATGTCCTTTTGTCTTCTTTGTTGCTGCAGCTTCCTCCAGCATTCACTGTGTGATAATAGAGGAAGAAAAATAATTCTGTGTCAGAAATGCAGATGATCTGTATTTACCAACGTCACCAGGTAGTTTGCATTCTAATTTTCTTTCCTTAAATTCTTAGCCTCTTAGAGACTGGGCACTATGTTTAGATAAAATATTGCTTCCCATCTTTTTTTGCAGGGCGCCACCTAAAGTTACCCTCTGATTTACCAAGTTGTTGAACACCAGCTGGCGTTAACAATCATGTTCACACAGCTCTACCAAAAGTGGTTCAAATGGCTGTTGTCACCTGGAAGCCATTTCCTCCAGAGCTGAAAATATTAAATTTGTGAGAGCACTCCAGGCTGCTTCACAGCAAAGTAACCATAAATTAACTTAAATCACCTTCAATGTCAGAGGTTAGGGAGCATTGACATGAGGTGAGAACTGCCAAAAGGTAAGCTAAATTACAGCCTGCAATTACCTCACATTTTTTAAACTTACATTGAATAGAAAGAGCTTTTTGAGTCATAGCAATTAAAAGAGCAATTAAAAACAAAAGATACAGGGTCACAGTATGGGGAGAGAGGGGCAATTTGAAAGTATTCTAGGCATGGTCCCCACCTAAATGCTTAAGATTTTTTTTTTAGTGGAATACTTCTGGAGTATGATGATAGAGGTAGGGTGAATGGTCAGAAGCAGGCTATGGAAAGAGAAATCTGAGAAAGGACTAAAAATCAGCCTCATAAGGTAGAGCATAAATCCAGTTTGTGCAAAGAACTGGCTTCAGGAATGGTGAATGTGATAGCAGGAATCTCAGGTAAATCTCTTGAGCTGGGAGAGGTAATTGGAAAAGTGAGCCAGGCAATTGAAAGTGCAGCTTAATATTCCTGTCAGAGTGGCTGTGGACATTATTTATTAGCACACAGCCAGTCTGCATCGCTCTGCTGCACTAAAGGTGACCCAGCTGTGTCCCTGCCTTTGCACAGCCTCAACAAAAGGCTGCCAGGGGCACGGGGTATCCTGAGTCCATGTGCTCCTTGTGGCCATCCTGCTGTTATCTCAAAGGATGCACTGTCGTGAAATGAGAGGCCAGGAGCATATGGCAACTGTGGTGCCACAGAGCAGATTGAATTTGCCGCCAGGAAAAAAAAAAAAACCGCAATGAGGAGGAAATGAGGGTAGCTGCCAAATCTACTGACCAGACAGGAAAACACCCCAACTAATGTTCTTTATGTGTTTAATAATGTCCCACTTGATAAGCTTTTACAATTCCATTGCAAAAATGTCAAATACCAATTTATTTCTAAAATGCACTCACCGAGGTATATAATATATTTCCTGAGAAGCTGAGGTTCACCGTGCTGCAGCCTGCAGCCATGACCTCTTGGGGTTGTCATGGACCTGTATTGTGTTTTCAGTTTATGACCATATACCATTTACCAGAGAGACCAATGTGTACCCTAGCAATGCTTTGTTTAACTGACAATATTATGGCATGTTGGAAAATAAGAATAACAGTATTTGACCATAAGGTGTAAGTTATGCAAGATGCAGAGCACACAAACCACTCCTGATCTCCTTTCTCTTTCTTTGTTCTGCTCAGTTTTTCCATGCATAATGAGCATGCTTGCAGCCCAGCCTCAGCTGTCATGGGACCTTCTGTGCTATTTGTAGGAGTAACTATTGATTTTAGGATCATAGAAGATTGATCACTGCTGAGGCTGTGTGCGGGACTGAAGCACCAAAATCTAATTTAGGGACACTCCAGGCAACCTGTGATGGGATCCTTTAGTTATTAGTGAAAAGCAGTATTTTGTTTCTATTTTTCAGGTAATCACTCATATCCATCATAAAGTTTTTCATTTATCCCACTCCTAGAGGAGAGTTGTGTTTAGTCTCTAATGCTGGCTGATATACAAGTGCACACATACATACAGATATATACACATACAGTTATGTATACATAAGTATAAATGTATATTTTTATATACGTGTATTGCTTTTTTCCATTAACTCAAAGCAATTTAAAAATGTGCTTTGTAGTTGCAACAAGAGATTGAAGAAATTCCTAGAGCAGTTTTCCTTCAAAACTTCCTTTTTACGCACCTGCACATCTTTTAAATACCTCCAGAGATGGTGACTCCACCACTTTCCCTGGGCAGCCTGTTCCAATGCCTGCCCACCAGTGAAGAAACATTTCCTAATATCCTGTAAAAACCTCCTCTAGCACCACATGAAAGCATTTCTGCTGAAGCAACATAAAATAAACAGAAGAAAATGTTGAAACATAATATTTTGAATGCTTTCCTTTGTTTCAAAATACAGTGAGAAGTTTTTGTGTGCCATTAGTGTTAATTTATCTGTAAATAATATGTAATATCTTTATATATTACTTTAAGTACCTTGTGATTAATGTGCTATAAATGTGAGATATTAGATATTATTTTGCTCCAGCTTTCTGAAGGTGGAAGGTTTCTTATTAAAACAAGTGTTAAGTCCAAATAAAAATATATTTTAATTATCTCCATGGAAATGTAGAAATTTCAGCTTGGCATCCAGATGTGGAAGAAAATCTGTTAAAAGAACCAAGAAAAAAACTTGATTTTTATGTACAAGTGGATACCGAATTATTGTTAGTTCTAGTAAGCTTCTTCAAGATGATGGGGTCTGAAAAAGTCTGTCTTTATTTGCTATGCCACAGCAGAGTGGCTGTGTAGGTCATCTGAGCAGCACTAAATGCCCTGATCCCTCCATTTCAGCTGCCACTTGCTGCCACCCTCTGACGACCCTCTTCTCGCACCCTCACCCTTGGTGACAGTAGTCACAAGTAGTATAAACTCAATACAAATGAACATTGTACAAAGTACAGCTGATAAGCAGGTATAATCCAATTGATTTTGTTATTCATCACAAAGTTTGTCCAAGACATTTTTGCATCAGAAATTCAGGCAATTCAGCCAGTGGATTAAACATCAACCTTAAACATTCATTAATGCACAAAGCCTTTGGGACCAGAATATTGAAAAGATCTAAACATAAAAGCTCAAGACACAATGGGCATGTCTTGCTGCCTAACTACACACATTTCTGAAGGGTAGAAAATTTCATGAGCAGTTCATGAAACTCTTTTCACAGAGAAGCTCTTCTTAGGGGACCATGGGTAGAATTTGCTAAAGATAGCTACCTTTTCTAATATTTCTCCTTTGAGTTAGAAAGTCTCACTCTATGCTAGAAAAAGGAATTGGTGTCAACCAAGGTGAATAATATAAAACTTTGATCCCAAGTTCAAACGACACCAGTAAAATCACAGTGAGCTTGTAGTGTTAGTGTCAGGACAGTGAATCCTATTTTTTTCCAATAATGTAGTAATTTGGGATATTCCTTGCAAAGCAAGAAATTTTGTTAAAATTAAAATAGTTGGCTTTATCCTCTGTTCAACTTACTGCTTTTCAAAATTCTTTAGCTAAAGGGATGGTTATTTCTGGAGGCAGATTTTGGAGGAAACCATGGGAGTCTTCAAAACATAATAGAGATTACTGACTGGCAGAAAGCCTTCAAGCTATGAGATTCTTCCACTGAAGAATTTTTAGATTAGATTCTCGAAGCATTCTGTCAAAATCTTGCGATAAATACATCTGAGAAACAGAGGATATGAAGTGTAGAGCTGAGGAAAATAGCATTCTGTTTTAAAAAACTACTGGGTTAAAATTAATAGATCTAAAAGATTACTCATTTACTCTTGGTAGGTTTTCCTGTCTCTTCCTGAGAATGTAATATAAGACATTTTTTAATATTGGACTGAATTATTGCCGCATGTTATTTAAGGGCCATACACCCTGCTTCCAATTACAGCCATTGCAGATGAAAGAATAATTTTGCCAGTGGTACACTCTGTAATGAAGATATGAGATCTGGAGGTGGGGGAAAATGTGTGTCTTCTCAGAATTTTTATTATGGAATAAGATCTCCTTTGAAGAGCCTACTTCTGGGAATTGCCCCTGAGGAAGACTAAACACCAAGTATGGGACAAGCAGTGTACATAAAACTCACAAAGAACCCAGTGTTCTTGTCCTTAAAATGACTCATTTTACCTGTTCCTGAATTTAGAGATGACTAGAAATCATCTATATGCTGAAGGGAATGGTTGTTTACTCATTCTCACAATCAGATTGCTTTGATATATGAGTGATCTTGGATAGAAAGTGATAAGCACAGTCATTAATCAAAACCACTTAGAGTTGCAGGAAGCCTGATGGAAGCAGGAATTATTGCTGCTGCCACCTGCCGCTTCCATTCCTTCAAACTGGGCATGTGTAGAAACAGCTGTCCAACTGAGATTTAAGTACCTATGGAAAATATAAAGCTGAGTGCAGTAAATAAAATAGCTTATTCTGTTTACTATTGAAGTTGCCAGCTGGAAGATTTACTGTAATAATTTGGAATGGCTACAAATTGGTTTCAAATTATAGGAGTGGAGTGGAAGGTAACTGAACTGCTGGTTTGGCTGGAGAAAAAAGTGAGTAGCACATCTGGGTCAGTCCATGCTAGAGTCAACTATGCATGGACTGGCTGCCACACAGGGATCCAGCTCAGCTTTATCTTTGGTGGAAACAACCAGGAGTGGGTATTTTCTCATACCTGTAGCTCTACAGTGTGTTTTCCCACTGTGGTAAGTCTTGGACCTGCTGAGCTTGACCACCATTTTTACAGTAATGTCTCTAAATTGATATTTCCACCTTCACTGTGGATTTGTGCAGTTTAGAGCCAATTTCCCTGATGTGTAATACGCCTTTGGGTGCCTGTCTATGTGCACTTGTATTTGAAGTGGGCAATTTATCTCCTCTTTCCCTGACATGACTTAGGCTTTCAGGGACTTTGTGAAGAATGAATACCCGGTGGTGGCTGAGTCTTGACAGCAACAAGAACCAAATCCACATCTTGCAAGTCCTGCTGGTAAACCAAACTTCTTGGTGTCACCAACCTAATCCTCACTCAGCTTTCTTGCTCAGCCTGCCTTTTCATTTCAAGTCCTTTCTGTGGACAGTTCAAGTGAGTCAAAAAGAGTTTTGCCATTAAATTTTGGTATAAGTGTATCTACAGAAAGTGAACATAAAATTACTATGAACTTAGTTAAACCACATTTATTTAATAAAACCATTTCCTAAACAGATTCTGTGGTATTCATGCATTAAATATTTCTGAAGTTTGAAAGGAGATGTAATGAAATGAGTAACATCAAAGACATTAACAGTCCCCATAAAGAAAGGTTGGAAAATGTAATTGATATTTCTCAAATTATTTGCTTGGGGAAAAAAGAGATATTCATATTTTATTCCCTTTCCGAAAGACTATTATATCAGGTCATGGTGTAATGAGGTTGAGAATCTGATTGATAATGATTTTTATCCTGTTTGATTACTGTTTGCTAGGCCCACTGTTTGATGAACATGAATGTCTGCAATCAAGAAAGTGGTGTTTAGAGCAGTAAAGCAAGTGTGTGTGTCATAACAATTAAATACGTCTTTAATTTCTATTATGTAATTTTTATCCCTCCATTTACCTACGCTTTCCAACTTACTCCAGTTATTTTTAAAGCTTTCACTGCTAACTTTCATTGCTGGTAAGGAGAAGCTGATATAGCTGCGTGTTGCCAAGAGCAGCTGTGGAAGATTCAAACTGCCCTAAGGAGCATTTTGACCAGGAGCAGTAGGATCAGCTAGGAGCAACAAATAATGAGGCTTCCCTTAATACAAATCGATGTTTTCACAGTTGTTTTCCTTTCCTTCTCCCTTTCTGGGGAAAAAAATCATATTATAATGCTATCAGATTACAGCAGCTCTGAAAATTGTGTGCATTTGGGAGGCAAAGAAAAATAGAAGATTTCCTATTTCTTATGTTTTGTATGATTCATTTGCAAGCTGGATTGAAAAGCAAGAAGTGGAAAAGTAATTAAAAATTAATAGAAATTCTGCTTTCATTGCAATATAATAAGTATAATAAATAAAATAATAAAAGTGGGCTGGAAGCAGTAACTGGAAAGATAAGAGCAACTGTTGTCTTTTTCAGAAAGAAACATTTCATAATCAGACATGTAGTTTTGCAGGTTGCACCTCCCTGACCCAACATGTCTGAATGGCAGGTGGAGCTGAAACCTGGGCCTTCCTTTGCACCCTGAGTCCTACTCCACTGCCTGGAGTCCACAGGGGATTTACACCTAGGAGAGGCATTGCATCCAAGGAGTTCAGCTTTCCTAGGACATAGATTGATCTCCCCAGCACGTTCAGTCCATTACATATGGAGCTATATTTCTTGTTCTACAGCCTTCAGTTTGTCAAAACAGGCTTAGAAGGAGACAGGATTATTTCTTATGTAAATTTGATTAAATGCTATAATCCCAAAGGCCCAGTGAGAATGAGAGGGTGACTGACAGGTGGAAATTCCCACAACCTGCTCAGGTCACTACTGGCCATAGCTGGGGAGGCAGAGCTGCAGGAATGCCCAGAGTCAGATGGCAGCGACAGAAAGCCCCTGGGTCCCTCAGGTTCACTGGATCCTGTAGCCTCTAACAAAACTGAAAAGCCAGAATCCATGTATATTTATGAATGTTTAGTATGCATTACAATTTTTCTTCAATTTGACATTAAAGTAACAAACATAAGTTCAAAAAACCCCTGCAATCAAAGGCAGTTTTGGAGGACAACTTACTGCATTTGAACCTATGATATGTCACTCTACAGCAGTTCCTATGCTAAAGCTATATTTAACTATATCATACTGAGATAGGTTTTTAAATAGTAATTCAGTTACTCTTTTGAACATAATACCTTGATGTCTATCTATTTATAATTTCATTTTGGAGTCTGCAAAAGAAGTAAAATGAATTTTTCATTATGGTTTCATGTAGATTTCAACAGGGAAGTTGGAAGTTGAGTAAGTAGCTATATATATATAATTATATATTGTGTTAGTATCTCACTTTCAGAATTGAATGCTTTATAGTCCCCAGGAATACCAAAAACATTTTCCTGTAATTTTTTTAAGTCTCTTTTAATACGAAAAGCCTTTCTAAATCTGAAGCATATTCAGCTGCCTGATGTGCCAGATAGAGACAAGAATTAATCTTTTGTTCTTGATTTTTTTTTTTAATAAACTGCATGAATTCACAGAGGCAGCAGACATACACTGCACACTAAACCAGGGCACTGAGTTTATGAAATGGTTGCTGTTCACACTCCTGATAATTTACTGTTATTATCTCTATTTGCCAGGATATTTTTGTCATTTTGAGATAAATCTTGCTTGTGGTTTTCTGACAGGCATAAATACTTTCCTTTTACTATCCTAATTTCTAAGGCTTTCAACAGCTTTTCAACATTTTAGACTATATCATCTGAAATTTTCACTTATATGAGGGAAGCAGCTATTTGCATCATAACTCTGTCTTGTAATTACCTTATCACTCAAGAATGTGATTGCTCCAATTTTTGTGTGTGTGTGAGTACTATTAATATTTTTGAGACTTATAGTATTCTAGGGTTCTGGCAGCAGACAAAACTCATTGTTTTGCCTTGTTTTAACATTTGTGAAATCACAAACTTTGTTAAAAATGGCAAAATCCTCTGCTGTTAGGCTATCAACTACTATATGAAAGAGATAAGAAATGGCATCTAGGTCTGCCACAGTTCATTTATTTGGGGAGTAATGCTAAGTTTGTTTGGAGAATATCCAGAAACAGATTTCCTTTACATCTCCCCAGCAGCTTGCTGCTTTCTCATCTGAGTCACCACAAAGCTATAGAAGACCCTTTGTAGAATAACAGACAATAAAGACAGCAGATACTACGTAAAACAGAAGAGCAAGGAGCAGCAGTGAGTGCGAAGAGCACAAGACGTGGCACAGATTCTAAAAGTGCAGGGCGTTAAGCAGGGCAGGCGTGTGTGACCAGCAGGGCTGCTGAGAGATCTTTTAGGCCAAGGAAACAGTTACCTCCCTTCTCAACTAGTGGTACCTATTTTCTACTACCCCTAAATTACTACTGCTCCTCTCAGGGGAACTGCCCAATCTACATGAGTTTACCCAGAAACACTTGCTGCCAGCATCCCACAATGATGGGACTCTAGACAACTTCAGAGAGATTTGTTTTCTCTGTTCCTAAGTCATGCAACAGACAGTGACCAAGACATGGTGCAATAGATTAACATTACTAAAGTGACAGGAACACTAAAATGATTTAATGACTGGAAAAGTACCTAACTGGTTGCAAAATGTGTTGATCTGATATCTTAAATTTGGATTTTAAATTAGGTGCTTTTGAGACTGAAGTGCTCTTGAGTCACAGTACAAGTTAAACAGCATTAAAAGAAACACTTAAAAGGCTTATAATCAATGTTTAGCCATGCTAATTTTCATTTAATTTAGATGTGGGCTTGAACCAAAACCTCAAAATCAAATTTTGCATATCTTTAAACCTAATCCCTTTTTATTTGGATTTCAGTGGTCTTCTGACTGTTTGTATCATTTACGAGCCTGCCCTCAAAAAAGTTATGTTGGCTAAATTGCAGTGAGGTATTTCTTTTTAATAAACATAAAGATCATTAAAATAATATTGTTTTGAAGTATAATCAAGTACTCCTAAGGAGATCTCAATTGTACGTGTGTGTATTTTGGGTATGCAGCTTTTCTGTAGGAAAGTAGGAGCTCATTGAAATTTTCCATCAGAAAGAGTAGTCTTTCTGTAGATATTTCTGTCAGGAAAATTCACGTGACCTACTGCATGTGCAAATTTTCATGCCCGCCTCAGGTATTTCAAAATTCTGTGCTTGTAGTCCCATTTCTGCATTGATTCAGCTTTCCATTACATGTCCATGAAATAATTATAATAAATATATAAATATATAATTCATTCTATACATAATTAATTATAAAGTTTCATCCTACTTGGCATAATGCACTGTTTCTCAATAAGCTTAACCATATAGGAAAGATATTAATCTGTGCTATTCCATTACTTAGCTCATTTGGGGTAGGAATAAAGTCTGACACATGCTAAATTTCTTAGAGGGTTCAGTTTCCATTAATTTTAATTCCTAAAGCATTGAGCACATTGAATTGTAAAATCTCAGAAAATTCATTCGGCTCTCAAAACAGTATTAATATTGTGAGGGGAGTTTATGTTATATTTATGGCACACAAAAAAGAGAATGAATCTCTGTTTTAAACAAAAAAACATTATACTGTTATAAATCTGTATTACCTTTCAATGCATTCATGGTTTTACTTCCACAGTTACCTGAGGCTGATTGTAAATAGGCAAGATTTACTCCCAGAAGAATTAGAACTGAAAAGTCCAGCTCCCTCTGTGAGGCAAGTCACAGCCATATTCCTTTGGACTTTATGATCTACACATAGGAAATCTCACTTTATTATGCCTTCCTTTTTTCACTTTGTACTCTCACTTGCACTTTTAAGTCACATTGTCTAATAAAACCACAGGAATTCTGCCATCCCCACAAGTCTGGCTGTAGGATTGTTACTTGCCGCCACTTCATCCTCTTCACTGCAAGGCATCATGTCAGGCACACATCTTTTCAAGGAAGATTGTTAGGAGTAAACACTTAATTTTTTTCTGAAACCTAGACCAAGAATAAAATATTACATAGAATCATAGGATCATAGAGTGACTCAGATTGGAAGGAACCTTAAAGATTATCTAGTTCCAGCACCTCTCCAAAGAGCAGCAATATCTTCCACTAGACCTGGTTGTTCAAAGCCCCATCCAACCTGGCCTTGAACCCTTCTGTGGACAGGGCATCCACAACTTCTCTGGGAAACCCGTTCCAGTGCCTCACCACTGTCAGTGCCTGACAATATTAGAAATATTTTTATTATTGTATATTATTATATTAAATATAATATTAAATATTATTATTATATCTAATTAGATATATTAGAAATATTTTTAGAAATATTAGAATATTAGATATTAGGATATTAGATATTTCAAATTAGATAATTCTTCCTAATATCTAATCTAAACCTGCCCTCTTTCAGTTTAAAGCCATTCCCCTTTGTCCTATCACAACCCATCCTTGAAGAAAGGTCTTCTCCAGCTCTCTTGTAGGTCCCCTCTCTTCCCCTCTCTCCTGATGTGATAAATTTTCCCTTTTCAGCCTGCAAGGCAGTGTGGTGGTTCTGAAAGGGCATGTCATGCTTTTGGGGAACCCTCTTCCTCTTCTATATTCTCACTGTTTCAATCTTCCATTCTTCTGTATTACTGGCCCCCTCCCTCCCTTCTGTGTGTGCTGATGGGGGAGTTTTAGGCTCTTTGACCAAGGCTGTGCTTGAGCCCAGCTATCCAACTCCTTCTCAGTCTCCCTGGCATTATGCAGCCCTCTCACCATGTCCTGCAGCCCAGCCAGCTGCAGCAGGATGTCCTCCACTAGGCAAGAAAGGTCTCGGCACCTCAGCAGCCTGAGGTCTGCACAGCAGCCTCCCCCTCCACCAGCTCCCTCTGGGTGGCTCAGATCCCCCAGCCACTGCTGCAGCCTGTGCCCCCAGACAAGAGAAAACCAGTGCGATTTTGGAAGAACATCTAGTGTTGCTTGTTAAATTAATCTACAATCATTCATATTTGCCTCCTTAAACAGAGGGTTTAAAATCCCCTAAAGTAGCAAAAGATTTGTTAATGATGTAATTGTCATCAGCATCTGGTCCATAGCACACAGCAAATGCTCCACAAAATAATGAAACAACAGGGGCAATATGAGACCTTTTGTGCAATGAATCATAATGGTATTGATCACTGCACTAATTTATCATGCTTGCCTTGCTCCTGTCATTTGCTCATTGATGGATTCTGTTAGCAAAAACAAAATACTGATTACTTGTTATCATGGAAATTTTCAGAAAACCTAATTGGTATAAAACGCAGCACATTCTTGCTTTCAAAGCCATGCAAAACAGAAAGACCACAAATAGAATAAAGTAATTTGTTTCATGGATATCCAGGAGAGGAAGTATCCCTGCAGTTTACTCACAGTCATTTTAAAAATTTAATAAATTACTAATGATAGAAACAAACTGCAAAATAACTAAGAAGAGAGGAAAAAAATGCAGCTCCTTATTAAAAAAAAAAAGTACAGTTTATGATTTACTTACTATGAATTGATTTTAAAATGTCCATATTTCTTCTCTTTTCTATCTTCTGCCAAAGTTACCTTCATAAGGACTTTTCACTATATTTCAGGTTTGATAGATCCAAAACTCTTTTAAGTGCTTATAGTTTTCTTTGAACTTCAAAGAGGATATGTGTACAGGAGGATACTCTATGAATTTATAAAGAAGAGTAAAGCAAGACCTAAAATATATCAAAAACATAAACCACTAAACCATGGACTAGTTTTTAAAGAAGAAGTTAGCAGTTGAAGAAATTTAAGAAATTACATAATTGCTTTGTATATTTTATAATAAAACAATTCTGTCTTCCAGAATTTTAGGACCTAGTGCAATAGAAATACAGGATTGTTATCAACAGAGAATACAGTGGCTGCAGCAGTCACTGTGCCATTGTCCATATGACATAAAAAAGGATCTTTGACAGGTGTGTATATTTGAGAAGCATGTTTCTGTTCATTTTTCAGTAGAATGGTAAATTGTTAGAATTTTGAATACTGGAAATAAGTACTACCTGAACTATTTGTAGCCATAACCTTGTTGTAGCGCTATGCACTTTAGGAAAACAAAATCCTGTCATGGTTTACCTACATTTCCTTTGAGTACTACACTATGTTGAGAACAGTAGGGCTTAGGAGCAACTTAATCTGTTGCTCCTTTAACAGACTTTGATAAAAACAGGTTTTCTTAATATTTAAAGTACACTTAGTTTCTTGCTACTTTTTTCTTTATGTAAAATTAAATGTCTTATGCACTATTTGTATATTTTCTGCTCTTTTGATTCAGCTTCTTCTCAGCTATTTTGTGATTCTGATCTAGCTTGTGGTTCTACAGCTTTTATTCTCTAGGGCAGAAACAACCATTACTAGGAGAAAAGACCAGTAGTTTTCCACACATTGAACTTACAAAGGAAAAGGATTAAAAAAAAAAAAAAAAAAAAACCAAAAAAAAACAACAACTGAAAAAATGAATCAACCCTCAATCAAAAAAACCCTGAATGCTTGTAAAAGGTGGATTAGGTGTCCATGAACACTGTCCAGTCTAACTCTTCCCTAAGTACTGATGATACGGCTGAGAAGTTCATTGACAGGTCCTCACAGTACTTCCAGGTAGTTGCAGTGGTTAACATTGTACTAAAAATAAACCTCAGACTTTGCTATAACAGTGCTGATATGATTTACCAAGACAGCTCTGGCCTTCTGTATGGCGTAAGTGCAGATATATTCTTGAACTCCAGTCACAACCAGGTAGGAAAGCCTACCAGAGAGCACTTTCTTGGTTTTCTTATTTCTGCTTTTCTAAGATGAGCAGGAAATCCATAGCCTGATTCTGTTGTGCCTCCTAAGTTTGCCTTCCTCCTTACTTTTTAATTGCCTGTTGTAACTTTTGCATTTTATGATACTGTCTACCTTCTCATCTTTGAGAAGTAGAGAGAAAGGAAGGCAAACTCTTTTATCCAAAGTGGAAGGCTGTTAATTCATTCTTTCTGCAGTGAGAGAGGCTGTTTGCTCTGAGTGTTTCTGCAGGGCTCATGCTGTGCCCTTAAGGTGTGGGTATATTCCAGCTCATCTTCCCCTTCCCTTCTCAGCCTTGCTTACACATGATGCTTCCCTGGTGCATTGCCATAGAAGGGCACAGACAGGTGGGGAATACCTTGAGGGAAGTGTTTCCTTCTGTCTAGTTTTATGAACTGCATCCAGACATTTCTGGATGCTTTTTGTGAGCAACAAGAATTGTTATTTATGTAAAATTTTACGATACAGACTCTGATAATTTACTATTCAGTTTCAGTACATTTATTTCCTGTCTCATAGATGAATGGAATTTCCACAGGAATCTCTCAAACCATGAAGATTTGGTCTTATTCTTAACAAAATAAGGTTTTCTCTTGGCCTCAAATGGTGCAGGATCGGGCAGTACAGCCTTGGAAACATTCTCTAGCACTGTATTTGAGTTGAGGGAAATATTTAGATTTATGAAACTCTGTAAACAAATACTCTATAAAAACAAAAAGCACAAGGGCTCAGCCCCTCAAGAATTTGAGAGCTGTGGTTTTGATCCAACAAGGCAGAGAAGTATGTATTTAGCTTTAAGATATTTCTGCCCCAGGGTATTCCTGTGCACTTTGAGTTAAATATCTTTTTAAGTGCTTTACTGGCCAGAGTGTTTTTGGCATCTTTTGAGGCTGAGTTCTTATGTGAGACTTCCCTCTGAGATCTCAAAGCATTTCACAAAACACACTAAAGATAGTTCTTCAAAATAATAAGGTAAAATAATGTCATAGGACAGAATATTGTATTATTCCCCTGAGTAGGTAGAAGATTCCCATCCATAACTACCTCTCCTATCTTTCTAAATCTGTGATACAAAAACATTATCTCCTTTTGTTCTATTTACTAAAAAATATCCTTCTCCAGTAAACACTGAAATGAATGAGTCATGTAAGAAAGGTAGGTTTTAAAGTAAGCTACAATTGAGAAACTGTGAAAGATAAGTATGTTATAACAGCATCAAAAGACCCTATCTAATTTCATTGTGCAAACAGTTCAGACACACATGGAGAGTTAAAATGTATTTTAAAAAATTCTGCAGCACATATGTCCAAGAAAGAAAGACAAAAAAAAATATTATAATTTCTCTCTTTCCTAGAAGGCAGCCCTCCACCATTAGTTGTTTGCCTGAAGAGCTCAGTTTGCCTCAGGAGGTACCACACAGGCCTTCAGACAGGTCTGGTCATGCTGCCTTCTCCCAGTTCTGTCCTCCTCCAGCTGCAGAGGAAAAGGGGCTGTTGTAAAGAAGCTCCATGCTCCAGCCTCTAGGAAAACCTTAGGAGATCTGCTTGTGGGTATCCAGTCACTCAGCCTCTTTCCTTCAATATCATTGTCCACCCAAACACTTTTTTCAAAGAAGGTAAAACACTGACAAAGGATTAGGAGGTGTAAAAATAGGAAGAGAAACAATTCTTAAGAAGTGTGTGTGAATGAAAAATGTCTTTCAATCTTCACAGTTTTGTCAAATGGAATAATATTAACCCAAGATAACAGCTATGGTGAACCTCATTCCTTCTGTTTAGCCAGTAATATTAGAGTTCTGCAATGGCAAAAACACATTTGTTTTTCATGGTGGGAGAGGTATTTTCTTTCTGTCTATATTGTATTATCATTAGAAACAGAATAATTTTGGCTCAGCTAAAGCAGCACCTTCAGTGCTTTAAAATAAAAAAATAGCAATTTTGAGCCTGAACAATGAATACCAGAAAAGTTGAAGGCACCTAGTAGGATGTCATCAGAAGGAAAAAGTTTGAGAAGGCTTAAATACCAATTTCTTAATAATCTTTATAAAAATTAGCACCTACAACACAAAACTTACACTTCTTAAACTTCTGAGTTGTCACCTCTGAATGACACCAAGGCAATCACTTGACCTCTGATGTATTTGACACAAATTTCCATCCTGACCTAAGCCTAAGCTGTGATAGAAGAATCTTGCCCTGTTCAGTTCAGTCAGACTTTGAAACCCTTGTGAATTCTCAAGGCCACCTTATTTTCCCTCATTCTGCTGTCCCCTTCCCTCAGGACTCTGTGCAGCCTCGGGACACAAGAGGGGGGAGAAGTCCTCGTCCTTCATTCATGGGACCCTCAGCTGAAATCACCTCCCAGAGCTGGATATGAAGGGGCAGACTGAGGATAGGAAAGGCAGCAATGGAGCATCTTTGCCTCTGTCCACCCCCAGCCCCCCTGATCCTGCCTCTGGAACACTCCAATATTCAAAGGTAGAACAACTCTGCAAATACACCATTCTGGTTATTAAAAGGGGTCTTCATCAACTGTGGAGAAATGTGTCAAAGGTGTGTCAGACAGGTACAGAAGGTTACTCAGCTGGAGAGGTTGTTGGCACTATGGTCTACAAAAAAATACAAATAAAATGGGTTCAGGTAGCTCAGAAAATAATTGAGTAAAGGAATTTTTTTTTATAGGTTGCAGTAATAAAGGAGTATTGTGGCTGTTCTCCATGTCTACTAAAGCTAGAATAAAAAATAATTAGCTCAATTTTCAGAAATGGAGGTATCAGGCAGGTATAAGAGAAAACCTTTTTTTACGGCTAACATAGAAGAAAGTGCTAAAAGGCTTTAACAGGCTTTAAGAAAGACAGTAAAATCCCCAGTCCTGGATGATTGTGATTCAGCCAAGTATCTCTCAGAAGAGATGTAATCTTACTTGATTACTGGAGCATACAAAAGATTCATTTTAGGCTCCTTTCACTACACATTTCTGTGATTTTTATGATTTGAAAAAGCAATGGTAATTAAAACACTAGCTTTTTGCTATGATCTGCCAGATGGATCTAGTGATAAATTTCATTCCCTTTGGCGTCCTTTTCTCAGCAATACAGAATTTAAATGAGAGCTGACCTAGTTTGCACATTCAGCATGAAAATGTTTTTGCCTATTTAAAAGGTGAATCTATTTCTAATAATGTGCTATTTAATTCTGTCAACATAATTCCAATGACTCAGTTTAAACAGGAGAATATTTTTATTAGCATTTTTAACATCTCTGTCCCTAATTTCCAAAGCCAGGGCACTTTCACAACATCTCTGGCATTAGTAGAATAAGGTCTTAGTTGATCCTAAGGGCTACAAGCATATGTTATTGTTTTACAGTGATTGCTGTAGTTTCTCTCCTCCCTCTCTCTTTCTTCTTGCCATCCCCAGTCACTCATCTCTGCCATGAGAGATTCATGCCTCCTCAGATGCTGGGTGCTTTATAACCATATTTTGTTTGTTACAACTTTATAATCATGGATTAAGGTTTACCTTCATATTTCCCTGGATGGGCATTTATACACAAGGTGCATACACCTAGTGCTGTGGGTCATGTGCAAAGAAACAATTGGTATAGTGAGCTGTGTGGTGGCCTTCTCTTCTGCATTTAAACTTAGGTACTTCTCAGAAAACAATTTTATTACTTGTCACTTACTTTATGAGCATGTCATATTCCTCTGTCACAACACCACTTTGGATGTAAGATAACTTTATACTGGGAAATGAGACAATTTTTCTTTCAGGATTCTTGAAATCTAGAGATCATGCTAAAGGCATTGTGGACAGCTTGATAGAATGTCTAGTCTGACATTATATCCACAAAATGTGCTATGTTTTGATGTGTCTGATAAATCACAGTATACTCCTCTTTTTTCTCTCTCTTTTATGAGAATACTGGTTGTACAATGCAGCTTTGGGATTTGAAGGTGAACTGCAATGAACTGAATTGAGAGTCATCCTAAGTATATGAGCCAACTGAGGAAGAAAATAACAGTTTAGAACATATTTTTATGAAAAAGATATGAAAAATTCTTGACCACACACATTCACACTGGCTCTACATTCTCATTCTACATTCTACTGTCTCAAACATTAACTTGCATATTGTCTTTAAGTATCTCCTGTTTTACACTAAGCCACTTAGATTCCTCTAAGATACTTTTCACTATTTCTCCTAACAGGTTTCAAAATCTTCTTTCCAGTAATTTTGACCATATGTTAGGGGGGAAAAACTAAATAAAACTTAACTAGGATGGCAATTACATTGATTCATGTTTCTCAGTCTCTTAAGTTTGGCTACGGAGTCACAGAACCACACAGTCACCCACATGCCTCCAATCATTAAAGAACTCAAAACATATGTGTTGATATTTCTAGTGCAATTGACACACTCAAGTAAAAGGAATTTCCAGAATATTCTGGAAGCACAGCCAGGAATTCAGTCTGAGGCACTGTGAGAAAAACCCAGGCTGGAGGCTTGAGCTAAGCATGGTGCCTCCAGGAGCACTGGAGGCCTCTTGCAGTCTGCTCCCACACAAGCTCCATGAGACCTGACACATGGATAGCTGGCAGGAAACAGATACTGATTGCAGGAACTCGGTGGGCATCTACAAATTGAAGCAGAAATTTTAAAGTAGATGTTTCTGCTGCATGGCCCCCAGTCCTGCAGAGGAAACTGGATTTGATCCTGGACTTCTCTTGGAAAGGTAATATATTCTCCTCCTAGAAGCTCAGTGTGCTTTCAGCATTTAAATGATTCAGTGTGTTAGTCTGCGTTCTTTTTTCTATAGGCCAGCTAGCTCTTGAACAGAGTGAGTGAACCTCTTCATCAAACAAAAGCAGGAGACCAGAAGTACAGCTGATAGATTCACAACTGCAGACCAAGGCAAGTAAGTGTTTAAACACAGAAAAACCCACAATAGCCTAGCTTTTTTTTCTACAAAGTGTGCTCTTTTTTTTTTTTTTCTGTCTAACAGCAGAAGGCAGATTTTGTTCCACCAAAGAGCAAGGGTGGGGCAAGAAGTAAAATAGAGATACTAGAAAAGCAGAGAGTTCATTCACCTCCAGACTTTCATAACGTTCATTCACCTACAGCTGTCATAAATAAATACACCTTGGGGTTTCACTTTTGTTTGCCGAAGGTAATTTTTTTCCTTTTCTGTTATTATTTTTATCATCCTCTTTACTACAAGAAGTGTGACCTACAGAGTCTATACTGAAAATGGTTGCATGTGTTTGTTGTCCTACTGCATCATGAGAAAGCTCCCATAAAAGTGCTGCAAGTCATTGTATGGCAATTACCTTTCAGTAATTTCTGAAGGACAAAACAGACTCAATCTTCCATCACTTTGGCAGCCTTTCTTTATCTATTTGGGTTGCTACTTGGAAGCTTTTGAGACCATCTTTTAACCAATTTAATATATTTTGAGATGCACAATGAGGGATTTCTTTGTAAAAGCTGACTGAGGTTAGATATAAAAACAAAGTGAGTAGCCTTGTTAACTTTAATGAGTATGATGTGGCATCCTTAAGCCAACAAAGACAGCGCATAAAAGTGACACCAGACTTACAGCAGTTAATCAAATAACTGCACTAGTTCAGAATGGAGGAGAAAGAAATCATGAAACTTTTGAGATTTTTAACGTAAGCAGAAAGTGCAATATTTCCTTTACATTAACACATATGAAGATACAAAGAGAATTGTGGCTGGAAAACTAACCCATCCAAAGGAATTTAAGTGTCCACCAATGGTCAATTTTTAACTGCCATTAAATCCAGTCTTAAGTCATGTTTAATGATTTGCTGGCAAGTAAATATTTTTCAAAGCTTGTGCAGTTAGGAAAACAAAATGATACAAAAATAGACAAAGTGTTTTCCTAGAAGGAATGACAAGCAGAGGATTTTAGATATAGTGATTTAAATTATCACTTTTCTGAAGTTCAACAACTTTGAAAACAGCAAAAGACTTGCTAGGGAGCTAGGGAATTGTGACAGCTTTCACTGCAAAACCACATAAAAACCCCCTGCTGATAACCTTTTCACTGGAACATACACGTCTTGCTTCTGTCAAAACAGAGCAGCTACAAATTACCTTCTGGACTCATTTCCTAAGCTGTAAAGGAAAAATTAACAGAAGGACCAGAGGATAATTTACATGTGAGGGGTTCAGGGCTGAACTTTATTAGCTATGTTTCTAAAAGTCAGACCAAAAGTCTGACACAGGATATTCTTGATGAACTGCCCAATTTTACAGACTTGGCTCTTAGGTTCTCCAAAGAACTGAAAGATCTCATCTATGAATTTACTTATTTTCAAGTCAGATACACAGTCTCAAGGTACTTGATGTCAAAACAAATAACTATTCCTTACATTCATTGTAACTCAGCTGGCACTGAGAAAAGGGAACATAAAAATAAAAGTAATGTTACAAGAATGTAATGTGCAATGAGCCCACTTACCCAGTAAGCAACTACCCACCCTGCAAGTGCAGTGCCCTACCTTCTCACGTCCTAGTCCATTTTTGTATGTCACACAGTACTTAATTCCTCCTTCACAGGGAATTTCAGTCACCTCTCTTCTTGAACTTCTCTTTCTCATCTTAATGCCTTAGGAGTAGACTTTGCTGGGTGGAGCACTCTCTATTTGGGTTAGAGTGGTGGATTTTTTGCTAGTTTTTTGGCTAGAAGGAACAAAACTCTTGAAGCACAGGTGATTTGAGTGCTCATTTGGAAGCAAATGAACCATTTTGTTTTGGTTTCAGGATTGCTTATATACTTTACCCAATGCCTCTTGTAGCACAAAATTATGAGGACCATGATGACAACACCACTGATAGTCCCAGGCATTAGACACATGTCCCTGATACTTATCTCTCCATCCTTTCCTTTCACTGCCAAGTAGACTTTGATTTTTTACATGCAGAGAAGAAAAACTTATTATGATGCATCTGAAATAAGGTATCCACACACTAGAAGGTTCAGGAGTTGAAATCTTCTCTGCATATCTTCTTAGAAGCTTTGTGCTAATCACATTGATTTTGAGTTCTAATTAGTGAGCTCAATGTATTAGAAGCTGCAAATCATCATCTGAAGGAGTCCAAATTTCCATAAAACTCATATAAAGCATTAATTATAGGTGCATCTCACCCTGAAACAACATGACTTCCATATTAAGTCCCGTACTATATAATTTCTGGAATAAGTGTTAAAGCATTATCATTTAAGGCCCTCATACATTTGTGCTTCCTTGAAAAGAACCAGAAAGATTTCCCCAACAAATACCTAAGATCAGTACCTATTCTTATATTCTGTGAAGTTTGTATAATCAACACATACCAACATAATCTGGGATAGAAATACAATATATTAGCTAGAGTTTCAGGTAAGTATGTAGGTAGAAGAATTTGAAATCTAAAAGCAAAATAATACATCTGAGCCAACTACAGCTACTTGTCTTGATCACCTGTCTTTTTAATTTGGTAATTAATTTAGTCTATTTATTTAATTTTAATAGTTAACTCAGTTTGTTTTTTTTTTCTTGCAGTGTTTCATCTTTAATTCATCTTTTTCAGGAATCTATTCATTTTCTCACTCTTGTTATTAAAATTCCAGAATTCCAGAAAAACTAAGTAAATCCAGCTTAAGCTGTTGCAGTCAAATCCCAAAACAAATAATAAACTCCAGACAGGGGTAACCTCTAACTGAAAAAATCCTGCCCACCAGGGGCTGCTACTAAAGAATATTCATG
Organism: Zosterops lateralis; assembly: GCF_965231275.1. Taxonomy (NCBI): domain Eukaryota; kingdom Metazoa; phylum Chordata; class Aves; order Passeriformes; family Zosteropidae; genus Zosterops; species Zosterops lateralis. The sequence continues at coordinate 69,105,832 of NC_139763.1, read as the reverse complement.
TTCCCAAGAGTTTCTTTCTAATTCTTAATAATAAACTACTGTCATTATCACAGAATTTAAAATATTTAATATCAATATTTTATTTTAATTTTGAAGTGTCTGGTGTCTTTGTGAGCTATGCAGTTTCTCAGCAATTTGGGCTGCTTCCAGACAAAGATATTTTTAAAACATTTAAACCTGTTAAATTTGTGGACAATTACATTTTAAATCTAAGCACATGGTTCTATTGTGTTAAATCCTTCAATAATTCTTTGAATATCTCTTATCTTGCAGTTAATGTCACAAATGTTTTCACTTATTACCATGTCCCATAAAAATATTCCCCCATGTGTCATTCTGATTGTATTTTATTTCCTGCTGTAACCCACAAAATCTATAAATATTTTTTCATGTATCTTCTTATTTCAACAAATGTCAGCAATAATGCATACAGAGAGGGGTTTTTTTAAATAATCACTCTATTTTTCATTTTCATTACATGCGTTCTTGGCAGTAAATCAAATAGCTTACACAATATTTGGAAAAGCATTACTGTGGTTCATATTGCATGTTTTTAACCAAACACAGCAATTGCAAGGAAAAAAAGAGCAACTTTTGTCAAAGCAATTCAGTCAAAGGATGTAAGTTCATTTTTCTCTGTGCAGTGAAAACTATTTTCCTTATATTTATGTTGGAATTCACTGTAACTGACATTAGCTCAGTAGTTTTTGATTTTCTGTAAGTAGTGCAGCACTAGGTTCATCCTATTCTCTGATTCTTTGTGGATTTCTTTTGACTCCTTGCATGCCTTTTGCACAGAATAATGCACCAAGAAAGGCATAGACCTTGATCTCCAGAGCACAGAGAGATCTTACAGTGACTTCTGATGGGAACAGTCCTGTCTACCCCTACCTGTTCCTGGCTTCATGTTCCCACCACCTCTCTTGCGTCTCTGTTGTCTGACAGATGAGCAGTGAGCTCATGAGAAAAAAACTTTTAAAAGGTTAAAAGAAAGCTACTCCTGCAGAGAGCAGCTGTGCTGTGCCAGGGCTGGATGGTACAGGGGATGTGACTGTGGAACTGGAGAAGAGGAGCCAGACCAGTTTATCTGGCAATAGTTCACCATGAGGTCAATTTGGCCTTAAAGAAAAACCTCACCTTCACTTAGCAGCCTGGTAGCACAGCATCCAATTAAAAAATTCAACATCTACTGGGTGCCTCTGAGTATTTCAAATTAATTAACTCTTTTGCTCCCTACCTTCAGATCTCTTGGCAAAACAGGCTAACAGTATGATTTTGAACATACAGGCCTCTGTCACCTGCAACATCAGCCCAGATGTCTCCTGTGCTGCATGGCCAGGCATAGGAAAACAGCTTAAGCAGGACTTGTGCATGACAGCAGCTCTGCAACATTACTGAAGAGGGATGAGAGAGGCTGACAACAGACAAGTGAATCATTCATCACAAGAAGCCTTCATTCCTCCATTCAGGCTAAGTGACAGCTCTAATTCCTCAAGCTCTATTTTCCTGCAATTCTGATGAATTTTTATGGATATGACTGTCATAAACATTGCTGCAAAGATCTGTATTTAATATTGAAAATCCAGGTTGGGAGCATCACAAAGCCTTTGTATGTCTGCCTCTCTTTTTTCATGGCATTTTGCGCATTTTCAGACACACAGATGCATTAAAGCCAGACAATTAAGAGGCCAGTGCTCAAGTTTTGTTTGATTGGATTAATTAACCAGAAGTTTAAAAGGAGATTGCCTGGGATTTGTGTTTCACTCCCAACAACAAGCTGTCTCCTCCAGCTGATGCCCTGCAAGCCACTGAGGGGCCACTGTTGGACCTCCTACTTGAAACCCAGGAGCCCATCCAAGGAGATGCCTTGCCCTGAAGGAAGTGGAGGGAAAGCTCAGACAGACAAACAGCTCTGGCTGCCCACATCCCTCAGCCCTGGCTGGCCTGAAAGCCTCAGCCCAGAGAGCTCCTGGCACCTGGGAGACACCAATCTGTGCACAGCCACATCCATGAATTCTAGAGAATTCCCTTTGTGCTGAGTGCAGGTCACTCTGCACATCACCCAGCAGGGCTAAATGTGCAGTGTGGAGCTGTGGGGCTCCCACTACTTCACTGGCAGAGGCCACCATGGCACAGTGGAGCTGAGAGCATCACTGCAGGGCAGCCTCCAGGCACCTGCTGACGAGGGAGGGAGGGAGGGAGGGAGGGAGGGAGGGAGGGAGGGAGGGAGGGAGGAAGGAAGGAAGGAAGGAAGGAAGGAAGGAAGGAAGGAAGGAAGGAAGGAAGGAAGGAAGGAAGGAAGGAAGGAAGGAAGGAAGGAAGGAAGGAAGGAAGGAAGGAAGGAAGGAAGGAAGGAAGGAAGGAAGGAAGGAAGGAAGGAAGGAAGGAAGGAAGGAAGGAAGGAAGGAAGGAAGGAAGGGATATAGGAAACTTATATGCCTAAGAAAATTGACAATTTTAGAAGCATATAAAGTGCTTTAACAGGTGGAGGGGAGAATAGAAATATACCCAGCTTATTTAGCAATCTTGTAAAAGTAGAGAAACAACTTGTACCAGAACACATAGGAGTGTAACTTGCTAGGTAGAAGTAATTAACAGAACACTTAGAAATTCAGTTGCTAGGTAAAGGCCATAGAGATAAGATGTGTATTGTTAAATCTCAGTAAAGCAGGATTTAGGTATTATGAAGACCCGATAAAGCAGAACGAGTTGACTAAGAAACCAGCAAGAACCAGGTTCCTGGTCTTGGCCAGGACAAACTGACCTGGGAATTAGCCAAACCTTCCCTGTATCTGCTCAGAGATGGAGGAAGACTTCTTACTTCATCAGAAGACCCCGGCCTGTGACCACCAGGAGGTCAAATTACAAAGACTAATAAGCACCACAAAAGACTAATTATAATATGAAGCACAAGGAGGTGGAGAATGGGCGGGGAATGGGTGGGCAGGGAGGTGTGGGTTCGTGGGATCTAAGTGTATTTAAACCTTACACCTGTCTCAACCAGGCACACATAGTTGGAGGAAATATGTGTCCTATGTGTCTCAGCTGGAATAAAACATAACTGCTTTACAATTTCTAATTGTGAAGTCCTTATTCCACAACACAGGAAGGAAGGAATCAACAACTTCAGAAGACAGGAAGAACACGTCTCCAGCATTACTCATGAAACAGGGATACACTACTTCCAACTACACAACTTCCAACACTAACGGTGATCATTGGAATTGCAGGAGTTGTAGTCACAAGATCCATTGCACATGGGAATTCTAGGTAAGGGGTCAAGCAACTGTTCAGGCTGGAATATTTGTATTAAGATAAAATGCAGCATGTAAATCAGCAACAATCTCATCAGAGGTTTTGGTTTTCTATGACAATGTGATCATATCTCTTATAGCTTGCTTGGATATACCAAAAATGAACAGGCAGCTTGACCAAGCAACAAACTCACTTTTATAATCTGTTGCTTTCATTTTTATCTGAAGGTAAAACCAGTTTGATGTTTTTCTTATTATTTTCATTAAGCACCTGGTTTGAAACTGAGATTTCAAAACCCTCAAAGACAAAAAAAATCAAAGAAGTTACCTACTTCAGCATTCAGGCAGTCAGGGGATTTACTTGTTCCCTTGCCTACTGTTACAAAGGCTTCCTTTAGACTTTTATATTAGCTTTCATGGAAATATTTGCTTGGTAATCTGTCCTTCTGTGGCTAGTAGGAAGTTCTTTGAGTGTCTTGACATCTCAGGAAAAAAAAAAAAAAGTGTTCTTCACACAAAGCTCCTGAAAACAATGAATGAAAATTAAACTTTTGTTCCTCAGAAAGCACCCATATATGTATCACTTTCAGCACAGTTTTATTTTATTCCCATTTACTTAAAGCAGTTCTATATTTTGTGTTTCAAACAATATATACTCTATAAATGCAGCTACAGCTGAATGGAGCAAACAAACAATTTTTAAGGGGAAATTACTCAGGCTATAGTGAAGCATGAAAACAAGTCACTCTTCCCTGCCCATGGAAAGAATTATTAAAATGGTAAAACAAGACGCTGAAGACAACATAATGTCACAGAATGCCTCAGGCCAGTCTTGTACTATCTGAGCAAGAAAAGTACCTGATGACAGCACTCTGGAATGTCTTCTGCAAGGAGTGCTGACCTGATAGTGCCTTCATTAACTCAAAAAACTCCACTGTGTGAATGTTAAGAGATAGGACTTTAACTACAGGTAAAACATGTTTTCTTCTGAGAGGTTAGAGCTGTCTGGGAAAAAATATCATGAGGCACTGCCTGCAAGTCTGCTAGCTTGTTGAAAGTGTTGGAGGGAGTTAAGTTGAATTAATGTGCAGCTGATCCAGATTTGAGAACAAAAGTCACCAGTTTCAAAGCAACATTTTTGATATTTTCTCATTCGCACCTTGAACTGTTTCTAGTCATATCTAAAGAACACCGCAAACAATATTATGTGAGAAAACATGATGAGAAAACAGAGTAAAGGATAAAAATGGAGACCGAAATTAACTGTCTCTGGTAACCTAGAAACCCTGTACAAGAAAATATCCTGTCCATATATACACTATTGTAGGCTCTACAGTCCTGCCTATATCACAGATGCTTTTCTTGTTTGGAGCTACTTGACAGTTGACAATGAAAGGAACATCTGTTTTCTGTTTTTAAAAGATTGAAGCAGGAATAGAAACAATTTCTCCCTGTGACAGTTCAGTCACTTTTCTGATGGCAGTTTTAATCAGGCAACAAACAGAATTAGAAACACATAGTTGTTTTTATAGCCTGCTATGATGAGACATAAAAGTGGCCTCAGTCCAGCAGCATTTAAAAAATCACTAGATGGATGGCAAAATGACTGAAAGTTAATAGTTTCCATTTTAATTTTTTTTTAAAAATCTCATATTGGAGGTTTATTTCCTCAAAAGATATCTCACGTTTGCTTCATTAATTGAGTATGAAATGTTTGACATCCACAGCAGGCATCCTACCTTCCTTTTTAGCAAGGGTCTTCCTCAACATGTGCTCGTATCCTCCTGAGCACTTTCCTGAGCACTCCCCTGAGCACTCCCCTACACTTTTAGGGGGCACATCACAGCCCATTGACCACAAAGAGTTCACTGCCTGGTGCTCATCAGCCATCTCTTGCCTGAGCAACACTGCTTTTACACCAGTGTCCTACCTCCACCTTGGTTTTGCTCATTCTCTCTTGCAGGCAAGGTCACTTCTGTCACACTGTGCCTGGCACCCTGGCCAGAGCACTATCTTTGTTGGCACCCCAAGTGAAGGACTGGATTCCTGTTCTTCACACCCTGAGCTAAGCCTTTAATTTGTCCTATTTTCACATCTGCTTTTCCAGTTCAGGGCATTGCAGATGAAGATCTTGGTGTAGCTAAAGATCTTCTGAATGTCTTTGTTATCCTCATTCTTGGGGAAAAAAGCATTTTATTTAGAGAGGGATATATAAGACCGCCATAGCATGGAGCAGAAAAATACTAACTTCCCATAATAATAATTAGGACAAAGAGAGTAATAGTTTTTCTTTGAGAAAGTGTCATTTCAGAAATCACTCTGGGGCACAATTGAGCAACCTGACTTCAGCAGGCCAACTCCATGTAGTGTTTGATTACATGTTTAAATATTTGGATATTTATACTTAGATGGCATTGAATGTGAAAAAATCAAACTGATATCTTTGTATTGCAACACAAAATCAGCAAATTCAAAGTTTTCATCACCCTTACAAAGTAACTTACTATTTAATAAAAGAAATCTCTCCCATAAAACAAAGTTAACTTGTCAGAAATCACTCAAATATCCAGTAAAATTAAATCTCTTACACTCTTTCTCAGATGAGAGCAGTAGTAATCCCAAAGTCAGACAGAACTGTTCAAATGCTTTAAACACTTTTCAAAAACCTAATGGGTGACAGATTTCTTCTTTAGAAGTGGGAAGCAGCAGGCTGTGAACGTGCTCAATGCCACACCAACCCGAACTGGAGATTTCTTTATGGGAGAAGTTACAAAGGTGACCAGACCCTAAGCACTGCTCAGTGGACATAAACATTTTATTGCCTTCTAAGCTTCCTGACTTCAGACTGTCAGCAATGCTATTTCTGCTCCATTTTGTTCCTCTGTTAGAAATCCAATATAAAGATTTCTTAATTCTTTCTAAATCTGACTGCCTTTTGGGACACAGTCAGCAACTTTCATTACATTAAGGAATTATCCAGGTACTTCATCTAAAGTAAGGAATCAGTGAGGAATTTTCATTTACAATATTTTAAAACACGTAATTTTATGGGAAAAATGTTCACAGCACATGAGGAAATTTGATATCACAAAGTGACAGAATTGTCCAACCAGATGAGTGTAAATGTTGATGATATTAAATTGGTCCGATGTACATAGACAGAATAAACTGATCCTTTTAGTGAAAGTACTGATAATAAATCATCGTTGTAAGCAGTAAGCTTCACACCAGTGTCATGACACATTTCCTACATTTTAGATTAAAAAATAGGTATTTAGCTTAACAATTGGGGTTTCATAAGTAGTTCTCCATTGAAACAAAAATTTTGGTATTTTGGCAAGGAAAATCCTTTCAGTATGAGCATATTAAAATTAGAGTTAAACATTTGATAGAGCACTTTGAATCTCAGAAAATATTGCCGAAAATATTGCTTCTATGAGAAAAGTCCTTTCCCATTGAATCGCTGTGTATAATCATATAAAAGTAGAAGATATAGGTTTTTAATTTACACAAAATTTCTAGGATTAAGCCTTTCCAGTTCTTGCACAACTTATTTTTCAATAATAAACATTTTTCTCATTCTTAGTAATTTCTGAAGCATTACAAAGACATAAATAAATGGTTCTCACTGTAATTAGCTCAGGAATGGTAATTTCTCATCTTGTGAAAAGTTCCCTTTTTTTCCCTAACAATGCACAAAGGAAAGGTTATAATATAATCCAAATAAGATACTGAAACAGAATACATATTGCTATCAGGAAATTTTCAAAATTTCCAGCCTGTTAGAGACAGAAAATAACTAATAGAGAATGTATTTATTTGTTCTGTAGACACCCTGTTACAAAGTAGTGAAATATGCTGTGGTTTAATATCCTGAATTTCACTTAAAAATAGCTACGTTAAACTCATTGTGTTTTGCTATTGAAACTCTACTCATGTAAAGTTTTTATTTTTAACATAAACTTTAATTACATTTTCAACATTTGGATTAAGACAATCTGGTTAATAAAAACCATGTAATGACTCACTTTTTAATTACACAAATTAATATATTGCTTTCATTACTACAATTTTGACTAGAAGAAACAAAAGTTGAAAATAATTTATTAACAACGCATATCTTGCTTTGTTTCCTATTTCTACACCATTAAATATATCTTTATTCATTCTCAACTGTTAGGGAAAAAAAAATGAATATTCACTTTACCATTTTTCCAAATTTCTTTTTCCATATGCTTCCTATCAATAATTGACAATAAGGCCTGAACCAATTTTGTTATCAGTTGTCTTGGTTTAACTGTAAGGTCTCTGTTCTCTTTAGCCAGATCAGTTCAGACTGCTCCGGAGGCATCCTGAATTCATTTGGGCACTCCAAGGCAGAGCAGAACCAGTTCCTGCTCAGAAGCCTCAAATAATCACAGGTACAAGGAAATTCCATGGGGAAGGAGATATGAAAAATCAGAGAGACTTTTCCTGCATGGATGGGTCCTACAGGCCTCACATACAGAAATATGAAGTGAAAGAGAATGCTTGATCAGCTCCTGACTTGCTTCCTACTCTAAAATGTGCCTACAAATTAACACATTCAGTATAGCAGCTTTGGGAATGTCACAGGACACAGTTCTGTCTGGGAAACCCACATGGGCAGCGTGTTTCCGTGGAGAACATCTGTAGCATAAAATGCTTGTATTGATTACAGGCTGTTTAGGCTTCACTATGTCTACTCTACAATTCCTAGAACAGATATGTGAATCCGCCCCAAAAGAGTGGAAGACATCCCTTGGTTTTAAATCCTGTTGATATTCGAAGGGCTGGTTAACCTTCAGAAAGTGCCCTTGGTGCGAATGAGCAGCGCCTGAATAAAAAGATGGTGTTTTACTGCCCTCTAATGGCTGGTCAGAACCAGCGCCCTCTTTTGCATTTATTCCCCAAAAAGCTCTCCCCGGCAGGCCACTGAGACACAAAGACTTCTAGCCAGAATTAACCTCACATACCTTCCTCACATGCCAAGACCTGTGAAAACTAACGATCCAGCACCCTGGGCGTGTTGGAGAAACAAAACTAGAACCCTTCTGAGTGGAAAGAAGGTTCTTCAAACCAGAGATGTAACTTTGTAGTTGATGGTATCATCAGTGACTGAAACTTCAACATCTGAACAAGTCTCATCAGTCTGACTTGATAAGCCCTGAAGGATCTTCTGATGTAGCTCAGAGAAAAGGTATCTTTAACAGCAGTTTCAGACTTCTTGTGTCACTGCCTAGAAATTCTCTTAGTAACAAATTTATGGATAAAATGTTTAAATCCAGACTGTTACGGCTTTTCTTTTTATGGCAAACTATTGTTCACAGAGTAGCTGCTTCTTCAGAGTAGCTGTTTCTCAGTGTCAGGAAGGGATTCACTGTCCAGTCCTTAATAGGAGCACCACTGACAATAAAGATCCCCAAGCTATTAAAAATGACAGAATCAATCCTATTTAAGTGTCATACAACTACTTAGCATGAATTATAGTGTGAGTCATTTTTTAACCAGGGAAAAGAATAAGCTGGTAAACCACCCATTTATTGCAAAAAGAGCATTCAAAGATGTTGTTTTCCTGTGGAACACTGTGCCTGTGATCATAGTAAGTGCAGGAGCCCTGAAGCAAATACATTTTATATTTATGCAAAAACCCTACGACAATGCCATTTTTTAAGATTTTATAAATTTCAAAAATGAAATTTATCTAAATTGTGCTTTTGCTTTAATCCTGCTCCACTATTCAGGCATGAAAGTTTCATGTTGACAATACACAGAATTTTCAAAATTTTATTAAAATAATTCTTGCAGTTCATCAAATATATCTTCATCCTGTAGTTGGAATCTATCCAGCTGGGGGGTTTTCAATGGAAAATCTGATATAAGACCAAATCTTTCTCTTCAGAGCTAGAAAAGACACATCGGGGAAAAAATGGTTAGGAAAATTTATATCTGTCCACAGGTAAATGATTTTAGGTATGTTTTAGTGTGTGTGCCTTTATTGAAACAGAAATGAAAATATTTCTTTTTTCCATTTTCCTTTTTTTTTTTTTTACTAATTCTAAGTGCCTACGATTCATTTGCATTGGTTGTTTTGTTGTTTTCTTTCTTTTCATTTCTTCCTTCTTATGTAATAAGTGAACAACAGCTGTGCTCCAACTGAGCTCTCAGTCAGTGATTTTGAAGCTAAGTAAGCAAACTGTCTCACAGTGACCTGGAAGCATTAATAATAGGATTAAAAGATATTCTGTTATCATCTGAAATGTGCCACCAATACATGTTACAATGGCTTCAAGCAGTATTGATTCAACTAGAGGCTTTCAATAAAACAATTTTAACCAGTGCTGAAATCTCTGGATCTGTCTTATTGCAATGGAGAGCTTTTGCACAAATTGGATATTTGTAGGGAAACTTTTAGTTTTTCTGCTTTAAACAAAACTGTTCTTACAAACACAGTCACTAAAGGAGCCAATGTTCCTTGTTTGTACTACCGTATTTGCAATCAATTTATAGACTTATTTCATTAAAGCACTGAATAACAATGACAGGTTTGAGAGCTGTGCACATGTTGAATGAATTTAATGAATGCAATGTTTTGGTTGATTTTTGCCCTTCAGAAATTTATTGTGAGGAATAGGGAAAATGTAGTGGTAAGTAGAGAAGGCACAACTTCATCATAGGCAGAAATCTAAAGACTGAATTTTATCACATGGTGAAGAAAGGACTGCCTTTAGGGCATTATTGCTTTGAGAGAGAAGCTTTTGCTTTATCTGTATCTATTCATCAGCCAAAGTGCTGTTCATGGAGTACTAAATCATGAGCCTTGTGGACCTGCACCACATAATACTGCAGGCATTGATGAGAATGGATGTGGATACTAAGCAGATGACACTGTTGTTTGTGTGTCAGCATTACTGGAAAGTGTGTCAGGGTTACTGGAAAGTGTGTCAGGAACAGGTGCAGCCTTCAGAGCACTGTATTTGAGAGAAAAGGAAAATAAGACAAGTTAAAATGAATTTAGAGACTCAAAGAGAAAAACTCAAAGAGCAAGACCTCTCTGTTTGAATAATAGTGGGTTTCTTGTCTGCCAGGGCAATTAACTGAATGCTGAGAGGGAAGAGAGATTCAGGGTTCATTTTGAGCTCTGCTACACCACATACATTCTGTTGCAGCTTTGCTTCTCTCAAGAGGTCATGGACACAGCTCTTTAAAAGGGACTGTCAGGCTACACTGAACATATACATGTACTTTTAAAAAAGGCTTTTTCTGTCTTTGAATGAATACAGAGAGAAAGCTTTTTCCAGTTCAACCTCTGTGCAAGATTCAATACATGAAAAAATGTGTTAGAACTAAAAATATCAGCACTACCATAAGGACTTCACTGAGAACACCAAACTATCAGAGTCTAATTGTTAAAGTACTGACATACAAAGATCTATAGTTTAACCAGTCTAAACTACCTATTTCTGTCCACATAGTGGATCCCTACAAAAACCTTCAAAACAGTTAGTGTTAATCTCATCATTCATCTTCAAATTTTGCAGCAAGGAATTTTTAGAAAAAAACTCAGTTGCAAGGCAAAGAGTATCTTGAAGCATCCAAAAAATTGAATGTAGAACTCAAGCCTGGGCTAGGAATCGGCTATGTTCCTCAAATACAATTCTTTGCATCGAGTAGTATTATGAGGACATATTTAGATAAGATTAAAACTTACTTTTCAAGGAATACCATTTAGCTGAATTTTTGTTCTTTCCATCCTTGTTGATTCTGTCCATTGATCTCTTAGGAACCAGATTACTTCACTTTGTTTCTGTCATTCCTTTTCATAATTTTATCCCATATATTTCATTTTAATCTGGACTATATTCCAGATGAATCCCAAGGGCCTACAGTCAGAATATCTGTCTTTGCAAGCTGAGTTAATAGACATTTCTACCTCTTCAACTAAGATTATAATAAAATTTACTTTTTCAAATTTGAACTTCTCTTTTGAAAAACATGGCTAATGAGTAAAATTAGAATCAGCTCTGTATGATACAAAGAACTTTCCTGTTTTGTCTGGTTTGCTTTTTCTTTCCAGTTTTAGTGTTCTTTCATTGGTTTTTCTTGGTTCCTGTAATCTTTTTGAAAGGGAAGAAGTGTTTTACAAGTGAACATATGCTCCATACATGTAATGAAACAATAGAGCAGATTTTCTACAAATATTCTGGTAGTACTTTGTGATGTGCCCCAAAAGAGGAAATAAAAGCTATTTTCTTACTTTGAACATCTTGTTTAAATTAGTGATTTACAAGACTATAAATATAATTTCACTATGGCAAAAAAGGAAAGCCATGAAACTGGGTCCAACTCTGCAGATTTGTACTATGATTTGACTTTCCAATTGTTCAAATATTTTACTGTAACTGTGTGCAGAAAGTGTTCTATGTAGTTGTATGTCTCTGATGTGTATGTGAACACTTCCTTCTTGCCCAGCTGCCTTCAGCATGGGAAGTTGCTTTCCACATGCTTCAGCTGGAATTTCTCTCTTCACATGAGACTTCCATTTCCCCCAGCTATGAGACTTACATTTTCCCCAGGTACCACATCCCTGTCCATCCCCAGCCATGCCACAGAGTTCTGCTGCTTAATGCTTACATCTTCAAGGATTCAGTCTACCAGGAAATCGCATTGATATTCTGGCCAGCACAGTGTTCTGCAGATGATGGGAAAGAGAGGGAAAAAAAAAAAAAAAAAAAAAAAGGCAAAAAGAAAATTTGAGCTATCTCTTCTGAAATTTCAGTGATGGTAAGCCATTTGTGGCTGATACTGTAATGCAAAAGGCTGAATTACAATGACACACAATGCATTTTAAAGTAAAAATGAAGTATTCAAATTTGGTGCTTATACTTTTATCAGACCTTTCTAATTTGAAACTTAATCAGCTATAGAGGAAATGTCTTCCAATGTTTTCTCAGAATCCTGGCTGATGGAAAATATTTCTGTTGGAAGTGTCTGCCAAATGGGTTATTTTCCATTAAGAAATCATATGAAATGTCTCCCATGGACATTTCACTGTGATAACATAAATGACTGTGGGAATGGGGCAGATGAAGAGAACTGTGGTGAGCATTCCAACATCTGTTAAGTACAAGAAACGAAATGTGGTTGTGAGATGTGCTCCTCCAGCTAATACACACTCTTGTTGCTAATAGTCAGCAGATGACGCACAAGCCTGACAAGTCTGGAGGTTTCAACATAATTGAATATTTTCTTTCCTTTGATGAATGAGGAAATTACACCATGCAAAGAACACTTACAGGGTCTCTAAAAGCATACCTCAAATAAACCCCAGCTGTGGCATCCCTACAGAATCCCTGTTATATTTTCCTCTGCTGTGGACAGTAGGTAATCACTGCATATCAGTGTGCTGAATCCTTTAGACTGGACGCAGGAATTCTCACACACAAGTAGAGAATGTATGTATGAAGTATGCTCAGTAGAGCTTCCTACCAGTAGAGATGAAGAATTCATATTCTATGATGATTTCAATCATTTTAAGTGTCTTAGATGTATACATACATTGCTACGTGTGCATTTGCACATATGTACTTGGCGTCTCATTGATCTCCATAGTGACTCTCAATCCAAACAGCAATGAGGAAGTCAGACCAATGAGACCAGTGCTGGCTAGTAAAGGATCCCTATCTTGGAGTATGATGCCCTCTACACCACGTTTGACATCTGTGATTCTGAAGCATTTTGGGTCAGAAAATAACGTGACAACTTTACTGCCATCTCCTGCTTTGTATTTTCTCTCCCTGTCTGCCTTCTAGTGAAGTTCTTACATATCTTTCACTTCCTTTTCTTGTACTGGGTATTTCAAATCATCCTTCTGTTCCTCTTTCCTGTTTCTTTACCTTCACCCCTCAGCTTCTATCTTTGGATGCACTCATTTGAGTTTATGACTTTCCACACTGCACCTTTCCTGTTCACTCACAAATCAAGAGCCATACTGCACTCTGGTGTCCCAGCAAGAATACTTCAAAGATTGATAGTGTCCATACATAAGAAAGACTTCTACCTTCTACCAATTAATTTTAAAAAATATTCTCTTACTTTCTTTCAAATATCAACTTATACAATTGGCTCTACATCTATCTGGTCCAGTCATGGTCTGTTCTCATCATCTTCTATGGTTTTGCCTGAAATTTGAGATTACCAAACATATTCGTTTAGTGAAATTGATGTAAACTTTCCAGATTTTACTGTCACTTTTTGACTTTTAGTCTTGTCCTAGGACATTTCCATTATCATGCAGAGATTTTCACTATAAACAATTTGTAAGTCTCCATGATATACAATATACCACAGTATGAGATTCTTGACTACATTGACCTATTTTATGTTCTTTTTATAAACTCATCTTCTAATAGTATTTTGCATCAACATTAGATTTCTCTATTTGTCTATCTCACTGCCTTGCTTATAGTCTAGAAGACTTCTGATACCAAATTTTTGTGAGATTTCTTAATTTGGTTGTATAATTGCTACTCACCATCAGCAGAAAAGACAATAAAAAATTTGAATCCCATATACAAAAACACAGATATGCCACAGACAAATCAGCATCCATATTCTGTTTTTCATTAAAATTCAATAGATGATTTACCACTGAAAACATTACTAGCTTTTATAGGAAATAAAATGGATGTATCGTTGATATGGTTCAGGGAAATCCTAATTATCTTGATTTATCAGAATTCCAGCTTTATCCTAATGTCCTTATTAACACCCTTAAACTATTTTACACTTCTAAGGATCTTCACTGTGTACATATATTTACTAAAATTACACAGATATCTGGAATTTTAGATGCGCTCTGGGAACTTCTTTACATTGCCACAGCTTTTTATATGCATATCAGAGTGTAGCAGGGTAATGCAGTGGACAACTCAGTTGTTTGTACCAGGTTGCAGCTTTATAAATTTGCAGGAAAATGGTAATTACATTCCTGGAAACTTTTGGAATGTGGGTGTTGTTTTTACAGCACCCAGGAGCAAAAGAAAAAAGAAAGAATTCTCTATGAAATGTTTGAAAAAAAAATCTTGAAATGTTTCATGTTGATCCCTTCTAAAATATTTCTTCCTGCCTATTTATTAGGATTCATAAACCCAAAACCCTCAGCTCAGTCAAGTTATTACAGCACTGGGACAGCTCTTCAGATGGGCTGCCAGGCTGAGGCCCTGCAAAAGCCCTTCCCTTAAATCCGAGAAAGTAAGGAAAGTGCCTTGGCAAGCAAGAGGCAAGTTTAGATGCTGTTTTCCCTCTGGTCGGCACTAAAATCAAAGCATCCAATTTCTCAGAGAAGTGGAGTGACTTAAACACATCTGCATTCTCACATCTGCATGGTGGAAATTGTTCTGTCGGCAGTTTCTCAGATGTTCTCGTTATGAGCTCAGTAGGTCAGAGCACGGGGCTAATAATGCCGAGGCTGCAGGTTCAACAACAGTGTGGGCTATTTGCTTTAGAGTTGGACTTGATGATTAATCGAACCTTATCCCTGTCTGCAAGTCCCTTCCAACTCAGAATATCCTATGATTCTCTGATTTGTACACATATATAAATTTATATGTATGTAAAATACCTGTTTTGTTTCAGTTACCTGTATTGTAGCCTATGGACAGTAGGATATTAAACTCGATTTAAGTTTTGCTTACATTTTCTTTCTGTGAATGTAAATCGCTGCAGTCCTAGGAAACACAGCATCAGGGTTTTATGGCCTTCCTGATGAAAGAATCTTGCCAAGGTAATTTGGGGGTGTTGCATCTAGCTGTCCAATCCCTTTCTAAAAAGAGGTCCCAAAATGCCTCTCCGTGTGATCAGACAAACTTGGTGAGTCATGTGTAAGACATTCCCTCAAGAATTCCTTCTCCAAGGCCTCCACCAATAGCCAGAAGGTTGCAGCTGCATGGAAACAGAACTGTTTGTTCAATTCCACTTGTTTCAAATACCATAACCCTCCTGCGAGTAGAGCTCCCTTTGGTCTCCAGCCTAAAGCTGTTTTACAAGCAAAGAGATACCCAAACATACTCTGCATTACGTGACTGCAGAAAAAGTTGAGCTACTATAGATATTTATTAGGTGATTTACTAGTATGTAGTGAATGCTGTGAGCATTTTGCTGCAAAGCTCACTTCAATGTGGAATTCATCTGACAAAATATATGTGCCAGCAGGGTAAACCAGCCAACTAACAGGTCATAAGGATTGCATACAGAAAGTGTTTATGTCTCTCCTCCAAAGAGAGCTTGGGGTGTGAGGAGATATGCCTTTTGAAGTGTAAATGTTTGCAATTAGTGAGCTGGATGCTCCTGGGGTTTGTCATTCCTACAGCTTAAAGCCCGAGAGCCCCAGGCCACTCACTGAAGATGACCGGTTGTGCAGCCAGTAGTGGGGTAATGAGCACCCACCCAATATTGCTGAATTTACCAAGTCAGGAATTTCAGGATTATTGATTCTTAATGACAACTGTCAAGTCGCTATTTAATTTTGTCAGTTCAGTCCTAAAAGTTGTCCAAATTTATGTATGGCTGAATACTTGTTTAGTAGGACAAATTCCTGAAGACCTGTCTGGCTCACCAAAGGAAAATAGTTAAAAGATGCCAGTCTCAAAACCCAGCAATGAAGTTCCCTGGCCTTCAGCTAGTTTGGTCAAAATAGTTGAGTACATTTACTTCCCAAATGGACCAAACAGATGCCTGTCATTTCCCAGCATCTCACAGTCCCAGAGGCCACTCAAACTTCATCTGAGAATTTAAACAATAAGGACAGATGACAAAGAAGCTGAGGTTACCCAGGCTTCACAGGCAAGGTGAGTCACCCAGCTACTGCACCTGGCATAATGTAAACCAAATGTGCCCAAAGTCCTTTCCTGTCTCTGACCCTGTGTCAGCTCACTCAGCTGTAAGGTCTGATTTTTGACTCTTGCAACACTGACTAGTTAAGACCTAATTTTAACATGAGGTACGAACTGCCTTTAGGTCACTCACACAGAACCAGATCCATTTTTTCCCAGATGAAATTTTCAGCAAGGTACAAAGGTAAAGTGTGAGTATCTTGTAAGTTTCTTTAATTATTATATGAGTTTCTTACATTATTACATGGAACACATGGAACACATACATTAAACAAAATCAATATACAGTCACTTTTGTGATCACCTTTTTAAAAATATAGAGCAGCATTTGCCTTTGAAATTCATGTTTTGATCATGTTGGTCAGATGTGCCAGATGTGCACAGGTGCAGGCAGCCTTGGATGCAATATACAGAGATCTAGTCTTGCTCCCTGCCACAGAAAAATAAAGAAACTAAACTAATAAAGAAACTAAACAGAAAATAAGTCTGTATAGTAAGAAACACCTCATTTTGTCATGAAACTGAGCTGTGAAACTGTCATGAAACGTTTTCTTTTTGATAAGGACTCAGGTCCCACCACTGGCAGTTGAAGACGTGACTTCTCGGAGCATAAGAATTTCTTCTCTTCTTTCTATTGTTTTGAACACTGCTCCCTTTCCAGGATTGTCCTGTGGAAGATGATGCAACCTTTGAAGAAGAGGAGAGCCAGGACTAGCAACTGCTGTCAGTGACAGAGAATAAGACCTCAAACACCCTGTGTTCAAATGCCATCTCCAGACGTGACCCAGATGAACTGGATTTTGTAGTAAGAAAGGGGATTGCTTAAGCAACCCCAAATAAACTTGATGTTATTTCCCAGTGTATTCCTAGATTCTCCAGATCAGACCTGAGAATGACAGGGCTTTTTCTCACAACAGTACAATAATAGGAATTAAAAAAAAAATATTAAACCATATGGCCAAAATTCTAATGCTCATTGCAAGGGCACTATTTTTGTCATTGATGTTTTCTTGTAATGTTTTCCATCATCCTGTGTAGTCAATCATGTCAAGATGACTAATTTTTTTTTTCAATCTGTGTGGTGTCTTCCCATTTTCCATGTTATATGATTTTGTCAACAGGTATCTCAGGCATAAATGTCTCACTAGTTTTAAGCCTGGGTACTTGGAGATCTACACAAATTGAAATGGCTGTGAGTGCCCGTTTTCTCCTTGTCTGTGAAAGCCCCATTCATCACCTGTGATGTGTTTTTTTTTTCTGCAGCAGCAATGCATGTCCTTATGCCATTGATTTAAAAAGAAAGGAACAGGCAGTGAAGTTATGTCTGCAAATGACATTTTCTCTGTACTCTGCACTGGGGAGGGCCTGCTTCTTGAATCCTGTGTTCAGTTTTGGGCCTTTCACTTCATAATTTACCAGGTTTCCTTGTTTGTTTGTTTGTGTTTGGGATTTTTTGTGTGGTTTTGTTTGTTTGTTTGTTTAGCAGATGGGGGGCAAGTATTACTCTTGCATATTTTCATATTCATATTGTTCAATATCCAAGTAACTTTTCATAGAACCATAAAAGCATTACAGTTGGATAAGACCTTTAAGATCATGAAATCCAACCATCAGCCCAGCAACACCACCATGTTCACCATTAAGCCATTTTTTTGTTTTTCCTCCATGATCTTTTCTTTCTTTAAGACCTTCAAACATGTTCATAAAAGAATCACACTTGTCAATCCTCCATGTTAACCATGTCATCAGGATAAAAACTGGGATCTGGGTTTCTTGTAGATGTCCTCCATGCTAGGAGTATCCTTACTATGTTTCTGTTAAAACCAAAGAACATTCCTTAAGTTGCAAAATTTGTTAGAATTATTCATATATTTATTATATCTCTTTCCTCAAAAGGCCTACTGGGACCTCATGATCTAAACTGGAAATCCCTGGATGCAACCAGCAGACACCTATCATCTCATTTTAGAAAACTGAAATAGCATTTAATACTTGGGCAATTTCCCATGCAGATACCACTGTAATGACTGTAACAGAAAATTACATATATGGCAGAGCTTGCAGGGCATAGGAGGGAGATGTTGGCATTTTCCATTGGTCCCACCAAGGAAATCAGCACCTGAAAAGTACAGTCTTGGTTTCTCATAAAAGCTGGTTTTAACAGTATCCAGGGAAATACATTATTGGATTTTCTAGCAGAAAATTCAGGTTTTGCTCCTAGCCCTTTGACTCAGGGCAAAGAAAATTAACAACTTTGTGTCTTTAATGATACATTGACATAGTCAAGCTCATAGCAGGCAGCTGCTGGTATCAGAGCTGGCACCAGCAGCCTTTGATCCAGACTCCACAGAACAAGTACTGAGGCAATGGAGGAAGGAGGAGCTGAAATACCTCTCCAGCCTTACTACTTCCCGTAGGAAACCATAGGAGGGGAAAAAAAGGTCATAGCACGTATGGAAAACCTACAATAATCATACAGAGAATGTTAATTATTTAATAAACATGGTGGGAATGGTTTGAGCTGTTCAATTTAGTGTATTTTCAGTCAATCAATGAATCTGTTGCTGGTAAATCAAATGCATTAAGAACCTACTATCAAATATCACTATTTGTGCTATATCTTGCTACTAGCAATTAAAATAAATCTTTTTTTGTGCAATTTCTATAAAACTTACTTTAAATTTCAAAGCAATGTAACTACATCTAATCTTGGATTCTCTCAAAAGTTTACATTTGCATATTTCTTACACTTACATATTGTGTTATAAAGTATGATAAAACATCCTTGATTTAATTTATGTAGATCAATGATAAACAATACACTCGATAATTTTCCTAAAAAGATCTGTAGTTAAATGTCTCTTATTGACTGGATATAACTAAATGATGCAAACGATTTATTTGATAAATTAATATATCTTTTCTGTGAAGATAAAAATCCATAATCTGTTTATTCCATGAGACCAAGCCTCTTTTAAAGGTGTGACATTTAAAAAATGTATAACATCACCAAAGTTGAACCTCAAAGTGTTTCAACTGG
Organism: Zosterops lateralis; assembly: GCF_965231275.1. Lineage (NCBI taxonomy): Eukaryota > Metazoa > Chordata > Aves > Passeriformes > Zosteropidae > Zosterops > Zosterops lateralis. The sequence goes on along the minus strand of NC_139763.1, from coordinate 69,086,627 downwards.
CTGTCTAAAAAATGCCAGTCCTTTGCCAGCATAAACCTTCAAAGCTGCTTGTTTTCATGACTATCATGAGTTTAGCAAAATTCTGCCTTCAGTTTAGTTTCAAACTAAATCAGTTACTGCAAATGTGTGTTTATCCTAAGTAAAATCTAGAATATACAAATATGCACTGCAATGTAAAATCTCCACCTAGTGGTCTCTATTTATTGTGGTACACAGATTACACATCAGAAATGCCAATATATCAGCCTATTATTGCTGAGAGGACTGGTGAGTTAAGCCATAAATAGAGACAAAATAACACCAAATAAAAAAGGGTATCATTTTCTTTATCTGGTATTTACATTCATAGTCAAAACTAAGTAATAATTTTAGGCTATTTTTTGAATAAATAGATAAAGGAAAGTGAGAATAAAAAAAGACTAGCCCAGACCTTAAGCTCCCTCCTGCAACACTATTACACAGTACATGAATCAAACCACTTTCCTTATTGTTTTTCAGGGATGTTGGAGGCAATCACATTAATGGCTTTACTAATCTCACCTTCCTGGAATGTGACGTGCTCACAGTACTGTAAGAAATAAGATGTATTCAAATAAGGCAACAAAACCCTTTTGAATATGTGTGGCTCTCAGTCCTCAACATAGGATTTGTCTCGATGTATAAAGCCTCATCAGGACAGCTGTGCTTTTGTCAAGGAGGTATTATTTACGATTAATTGCATTATTGTATGCGCAGTCACATGGCACATTTTGGCAATTGTCACAATCACTTGTTTCAACAAACTGAATAAGAAACAGGCCTACTGTATTATTTTTGCCTTGTGATCAGATCATGAGCACCAGGGTGCTTTTTTTAACTCCACTGAATCCTGGGACTTGCAATCTGATCATGAACTAGGAAACAATATAGTATGCATGCCTGTATCTCAATGTACAGACATTTTCTCTTGTTGAATCCATTCCTCTTTCAGAATGGGCTTTCCCTTTGCTGGAAACCCAAGCAAAACATTAAAATGAAAATAAAATATACTGGTTATATTAACTAAAATATAAATAATTAAATATCTTGCATAAGGTAGCAGTTTTTATGCATGTATATTCAGCTATCTCTCATATAACACACAGGACAAAAAAAGGAGGTTCATGAACATGAATAGATATTCTACAGCTTAAGAAATGCAAAATGCTCATTGGTGTTATTCATGTGGTATCTTACCAGTGAGGAACAGGAACTGGGGCTGTATCAACCACAGTGACAGAAAAAGCAAAACATGCTAAATTTGTACATGTAGCATTTCTCTGTGAATAAGAAATCTCAGAGTCTTTAATTTAAAAAAATCCACATTTCTCTTTTACTTTGCAATTTGCTTGTTTTTAATTAAAACTAAGGAAAATTTTATTTAAACAACTACTTAGTCTTGTGTAGTTTTCTTTTGCAATGACTACAGTAACACACCTTGCTGCAGCTTGGAAAAATTAACCATGTTCTGTGCAATTTCTAAGAAAACTAGGGGAAAAAAGCACCAAGCAGTAATACTGAAACATGGAATTAACGCTCAACAATAAACTGAATCATTAGGTACTCACTCTGATACATATTCTATTTTGCAGGTTTCTTCTTGGAAAGTAAATTCATTTGCTACCTGCAAACACTTTTTTGTCATTAAAAGATTTGGGGGAATCACGAGCTTTCTGAAATCCCTTTTTAAATTATGGAGTGTGAGCTCTTCTGTTCCTGTAATCTGTGAGTGTACTGCCCCTTTGCTGCCAGAGGTGAGGCGGGAGGCTGTGCAGAACCAAAGGCAGAAGGACAGAAAGTGAGAAGCCAAAAGGGAGCTGAGGGCACGGCTTAGGGGAGAGGGGAAATTTATTTCAAAATTTTGTGTGGTTTACAACAGGCATAGTTGTATGGGCTGAAAAAGAAGGCTTCCCCCTGTCCTGGTGACTGTCAGGATCCCTCCCTTCTGGGAATAGGAGAGCTCAGCTCCACCTGGCTCCTATGGAGCCCATAGGACATTTTTCATTTGCTTCAGCTCACTCACAATGAGGATCCCCATGGTCACTGTGAAGTCTATAGAAGGATCGCTAGGGCAGCATCGCTTGCTTTGGAGGTGAACCAGCCTCTCCCAGGAACTGTCTGGGGAACTGAGACACCTACTGTAAGATCTGAGACCTTCAGTAACCCTGGGGATAAGTGTATGCATCAAACTCATCTGCATACAAAGCAGTCATGCTGCATCTGGGTCTTGGTTACCTCATTATCTGGCGTGATGTGTTTAGGCAGGAACATAAAACAGCTGAAGAAAATGCAGAAGCTGAAAAGAGAAGGGAAAGCTTGAAGGAGAGGGGGAGCTGTCAGTGGCTGTAATGGTATGAGTGATTGAAACTGGCTGCTGGTGGCTGTGGAAGGAACTGATGTTATTTGTTGGAGACACTGATTTGCTGGCATAATGAAAACTCCTTCACTAATACTGGTCTTTGGAGGTGAATTTACTTTGGGAGTTTTAATTTCCTTTCTTTTTTTTTTCTTTTTCTTTTTTTTTATTTGTTTTTTCCTTGTTCTACCTATATTAAATGTGAAAGCTTCACATCTATGTAATTAGGCTTTGATTCATCTCACCTCTCAGCAATTATTAGGTACATAAATTATAGAGAGACCTTCAGGCAACCAGGTTCCCAAATTAGATACCTCAGCTGAATTAGTTATGATGAATCAGAGCTGAAATGATCCATGTTTAGCAATTGCCAAACATCAGTGCCTGTACCAACTGGCTTCAAAGTGACATATGGATAAAATCAGAGAAAGGAAGTATTGGATGAACTGAAGTGATAATAAAAGCTAATTTTTCTGTTATTAAAATTTTAGGATAGCATGCTTCCTCACCTATAAAGAGAAAATCTCAGTACTTAGAGTACCTAAAGTTGGCATATTGAAAGGGATGGGTGAAATACTAAGGGTTAACCTGACTGCTTTTGCTCTCTCAAAGGGATCTCTCCAGCAACATGATTACGGACTCACCATATTATTTGTCTAAAGATATGAAATATTTACAAAAGCTGTGACTTATAAATGAGAATCCCACCAACTAATTTACCATGTCTTTTTCCTGAAATAAGTATTTTTGTAAGTAAAACCTCAAACATTTTACTACCATAGTATATTAAATTAAATCCTTTTTTTAAAATGAGAAATACTAATCAATTACTAAAGGTGTGTGAAGCATTGATTGCCACTCTATAAGATGCTGAATGAACTTCTAATTTCTCTTCCTTCAACACACTAAGGTGGCAGGCCAGAATACAAAATTACAGCCATACAGTTTATTCAGTTTTACTGCTATTCATAAATGATAAGCCTAGGAGCAAGCAAAACACATAAATTAAGAACAAATTACACAAGTACAGCCAGAGCACTGAGGCACATAAGGACATCAATGAATGGTGACAAATATTTTAGAATATCTAGAAAATCTTTTCCTGGGTAGTTTGTAAAAGACTCACTTCTCAGGGCTGGGGATTCAGCCACATTTCGGTTTTTAACCAAGCACTTTAAACAAAGCTTGATTCCTTAAGATTTCTTATTTCCTCTTTATTTTGCAAAGAATCATCCTCATTTAAAAGTCCACCTCATAATTTCATTGGATGCAAGGCTGAAAAACAAGCCTAAACCATCTTTTTTTAAAAATGTCACTCCGCCGTATGGCTTTTTCTTAAAAAGCTGTCCAAAAGAAGAACCAAATGTTATTTTTAAATTCACACTATTTTTTGTTAAGGAAAAGGAAATCATCCTGAATTATTCTGAATGATTAATCTGAACAGCTTTTCTGCAACTCATTGTTTGGTGTTTTTCTCTCCTGCTACCCAGTAAAACCACTGTGAGGAAACCAACACAGGTATCTAGTGCTGTTTGACATCCCTGTACCATCCCCATTCCAGAAAATCATTGGTCTCTCATGGCTCCTGTGTCATGTCTGCCTGCCCACATGGATGTCTCAGTTACCACAGGACTTGCCAAAAAATGTCTGATGGATTTCTAGTCTGGAAAGCCACACAGCAAGCCAAAAGGCAGTCCAAGTTGAATAATCCTGTCTACAGATCCCTGTGGCTGTGTCCACCTCTGCCTGACCCAGTTGTCCATGTACAGGAGTCTGGTGCCATTGGAGATGCCCATAATTATCCACCCCTCTGGACTGCCCCCTGCTAATCCATAAGGCCACAGGCTCCTTGTACCTCTTGTGTCTTATCAGCCAGCTCTACGTGGGCACAGCCCAAATGGGTGTTTCCTCAACTGTTTTTTGATGGATAACTGAGTCAATTATGAAGCAGCTGGACCAGAAAGATTTCCTTTTAGATTCTTTGTGAAGTTGCCTTACAGCTCTCAGTTTCATTATTAGTCATAGAATTAAATGCATCAAGTATCAGTATTCTAGTCCATAAGCCAAGGCAGTAATCATAAGACCCGACATTGTTTTAAACCACAGAGGGAGATGTGCTCTGCTGCCATACAAACTTCAACCAGTGAGGGAAAGTGTAGCTATTTCAATCTGAGAGCACATTAACATGACAGATTTGGTGCTGCCAATGTAATAGTACCACCTGCCTGCCTGTCAAAATGATTGCCTGATCTACATTTCCAGGCGAGAATATGCAATGCAGAAACAAAGAATGTAAGACAGACATAATGTCACCCCCAAAATCTAACTGGGCTAGAATTAACCAGAACAAAGTGATTCAGTAATCATTCATTTTTTCCAGAAGCACTGCTGACAGGATGACAGGCATTTCATTTCATGGGATAGACAGTATATAATCGAAAAAAAAAAAAAAAGTTTAAAGTTAAAAATCTTAGGGAAAAAATATCTGTTGGCTCAGGTCAGGACAAAAACCAAACCAAATCCTCAAATAAAATTTGAAGTTCTTGTCAAAAAGAATCTCCCCTGTCTTCCTAGAAGTGAAACAGACAATAGAGCAGGGAATAGCTGAGGCAGGAACATCTACTGGATTCTACGGAAATACAGGAATCTCTGATCATAAATTAGGTATCAAAGGTATGTCCGCCCTAGCACAAAGGCCCTGGAGTTTGCAACTCAGAATTTAATCTTTTCCTACAACAGACATGAACATTCTTCTGTCTTATTCATAGAATTTTAGGATGGTTTGGGATGGAAGGAAACTTTAAAGCTCATCTAGTCCAATCCCTGCAATAAGCAGGGACATATTCCACTAGATCAGGTTGTTCAGAGTCCTGTCCAACCTGATTTTGAATGTTTCCAGGGATGGGGCATCAGCCACACATCTGGGCAGCCTTGATACAGCTATAGCAATAACATTGTTTGTTTTGGTTGGAAGTCCTGAATGGATGCGCCACACACATTGTCACATCTGTCAAGAGGATCCCCACAGTTCTGTCTCTGATGCTCTTCAGAAATGCAGAAATCATTGTTTTTCTCCTTTCATCAAAGTAATTTCAAAGAGACACAATCCAAGTGCCTTTTATCCAAGTAGATCACCTGTCTTGGTTATTTTTCTTTTGGTTCAGTTGTGATGTTTCCCTTTTCTAAAACATGATCAAAGGATGACTTTTACACACTCTCTTGCCATTGTTGTGAACCAATTTCAAGTTACACCAACAGAATCATGTGAATATCATGGAGTTTGTTTTTCATGTTCCTAGAGCCTCATTGACTGGAATTCAGTTCCTGTCACTCTTCCAATAATTCATGCACCTTTCCCTGAAGTATCATTTGTGATGATATTGTATGAAATCCCTTGAAATGCTATTGTCCAGCAAATGAAGTAAAATTTATACAATGCAGTCCAGATATGCCAGTATCTGCACCAAGTGTCTCCTGCAATTAACTCATTCACAGGTTTCTGTCACCATTTTTGCCTCTGTCAGGTAGCTACCCTTGGCTTTGACTATCCCAGCAGTTTCTCCTCAGTTTTGGATCACTAATCAAATAAGCTACTTCCATGGTGCTACTTTGCCCCTTTTGTTTTTCTTCCCCAGTATAGACAAATTATGCAAAAGAAGGAAGTTCTGTCACTGTTTCTGGCCTTGCTGGGTTTGCTTATCCTCCAGCACATGCAATCCTGACACTAGACAGAAGGTCTAGTGGGATGCTGCAGAATGAAGCTTGGCTTTCAGACACTCCAGGAAATGCTTACTGAGTATACTCAGTACACAAAGTGTTCTTTCATGGCAGCATCACCATTAGGTTTTTTATAAAGTTGAACACTTTTAAGGCTCTCAGTGCCAGTGCTGGTTTTGCTTGCATGTTTGTAATGTTATATAAACCTTGCTTTTGTCTTCTGTCTTCCTATTCTGATTCTGATAGCAGAAGCTGGTTTTTTATCTCTGCCTGTTCTGGGCTTATTCATGCTTTCAGTTCTGTGGCTCCTTTGTTAGTCAGAAGGCCCTCTGGCCAAGGTTTATAACATTAAGATTTTAAATCACACTGCTGTGAGCAGCTGAGCTTAGTACCCAGGGAAAGACACAAAATCATTTCTTGTGCTTCCCTTAATGGATATCACATAATTTCAGAATGGCATAGTGACAAAGGGAGTTCAGACTAAATGCACCTCCCTGCCACACAATCTTCCAGTACAAACTCAGTGTGATAAAAAATCATAGGATCATATATTCCTACTGAATATCATATATTCCTACTGAATATAATTACAAATTTTTCTGGAAGTTAGTTTCTTTAAGACTTATTATCTAAGAAAAGGCTTGTTTGTGTAATTAAAAATTTGATGTCTACAAAACCCCCAGTTTCATATACCTAATTTACAGATCATGAGATTTACATATTTTACAGATACCTGGAAATGATTGAGCTTCTAGATGTAAATGGAAGAATTTTTCAGCCTAGGAGGAACCTCTTGTACATGTATATATGCAAAATAAATTAGGTTAATTAAGGGGATGGGAGGCCTATATATAAATGTCCAAAACCATCCCAGGGTGTTGCTTTTCCATATTAATTTCTGAAAAAAATAGACAAAATATTTCACTGTTTTACAGAGATCCTCATTTTGTTCCTTCATTTCTACGTCATATCACATTACTTTTTTTATCTGGCTGAAGTGGGACAAGTAAAACTCTTTGCTTGCTTGGGAGTTACTGTAGCCTTAAGCTTAGAAGGCAGAAGTAGAATACTTCATTTTCATGTTCCCCAAAATTGGGAAGTGAGTCAAGAAACAGAAAAATGATTATATTTTTGGACATGAATAAAATACATCTATGTTCATAGAGAAGATAAGATGTGTGCTGAATAGACATCTTAATTAGCTGCCATAAAGCATGTTCTTTTCCTTCACAAGACGTCACAGCTACAGGCCAGTAACACCAGGTGACTCTTAACTACAATTCCTGAGCTGTGGCAAAGGGCTTTGGGAGTGTCATGCTTTCACAATTCTGGCCAGCCAGGATAAATACTCAAATACTTGTTACCTCTCTAAATGGTTGAATTGCCCTTCTTGATGAGAAATCTTTAGGCTTAACTCTTCCTTCTGATTTTGGTCTTTTAGTCTAGAATAATTCTCAAATACTTATATTTGCTTATTCTATTCCATGAATATAAATGTCTTCTTCAACTGACTTTTTCAAGGATCTTGTTCCTTATTTTATTGCTGAAGAACTCACTGTAATCTACTCCACTCTTTCCTACCTCTTGAAAAATAAAACTCAAATCAGCTACTGTCCAGTTACTTACCAGCAGGTGGTGGATGCAATCAGTAAGACCACATAAACATCCTTACAAGATTTGTGGAAACAAAAACATATGCCCGCTGTGACTACTGCAACCAGAGTGACCTGAAGGAAACCACTGACTGTGGCTGCTACAAGCAGCATTGTTACCAGGGACTGAAAGGACATGAGCTGCCACCAAATGCCTGAGTGAAGCCTCCTTTGATTTAATATCTCATTATCTCTCCATTATATGCACTGGGAACTATTTTGTTAAAATTTCATCTCTGATTGCTGGATGTCCCTTCCAACTGAAGTAATCTATTCTCTTCTAATCTAGTCTACTCCAGTCTATCTCCTCTCTTTTTTTTGGCACAGGAACTAATAAGTGCTTCTGTTATATTTGAATGGTGTATTTCAAAATGCGATATTTCCAAATGATTGCACCACATCCTGTCCAGCAGTTGTTCCCAAAAAAAGAATATTAGAGCCAATAGAAATGGCGGTCCAAATTCATACTTGCTGTGGCTAAATCCTACTTCCTTGCAAGCCTATGGTGAAACAGTATGACACTGTTGTTGGGCAATTAACCCTTTAAAAGCATATGAGACCTATTATTACTTCCCCTCTCTTTGTTCAAATTAGTCAAACCTGTAAACTCAGCTCTCTGACTGCTTGTTAACCTCACACAGGAAAGATTTTATCTTGAATGACTTCAGAGGTTTGCAGTGCAGATGTCTACGAAATGGTCACTTTGTTCTCTCTTTATAGTCAATGAGCTGTACAATTTACCTAATTCTGAAGAAGACATCCAAAGCAGGCCTAGTGAGCCATGTCCCAAAATGATCTGTTGTCTTCAATGGCTATAAAGACAGACAAGGCGTGACTGGCTCTGATCTTCAGCTTTGCAAATGACCAAAGACAGGTAAAATGAATTCATTGCTTATAGATATGAAGAGCTGAATTCAAGGCAAGATACCAGAGGTCTCCTGTGTATTTATTATATTGTTCCATGTATATATATTGTATAGTGCCAGAGGTCTGCCAGGTCTCACACACTCTGCCTGAGATCCTTTCAGCTTGCTCCTGGCTGGAATGCTGCCACTGGAGTACCTCTAACCTGAGGAGTGTCCAGACACTGTTGCAGCTCTCTCCAGGTCTGGCTTCCTGTGTGCCAAACATTGCAGTGACTTGATATTCTGCTGCAAAAGTCCCTGTGCTGGCCAGAGCCGTGGAGCTTGACCCTGAATCTTTGCATGCTCACAGAAGACCCATTTGACAACACTTCCACTCTTACATCCTGACACCAGTTTTCACTCTCTCATTTGTAATAAGGAGGTTTGTAGCTCCATAGCAAATGAATTCTGATGCCACAAACACAGGGTTAAATTATTTTTGAGTGTTATCCCAAGTTTGGCTAAACATATAAGTAATTTATACATTTTTTTATTTTATATGATAGAGTATTTAATTGCATTTTTTCAGTAAACTGTAAAATCTATTTCTTAAATAGGTGCTGATCATCTAATGGGGGTATATTTGTTCTTTGTTAGAGTTTTTGATATTAAATACTGTCGATAGCAAAATAAAATTCTAGATGAAAAGTTTACCATGGCATATCATGGGGTTCATTGCATGCTATCTACAGAGGTATTAGTGCTGTTGACATATCTGACACTGGATATGTATTTTGTGTTTGTCTTTCCCTTCACTAAAATCCATCCTGGAAATCAGCAGACAATAGTGAATCTTACATCTGTGTGAATTGATGGATTCTTTGTTCTAATCCGTATTTCTAAGCAGGAGCCTGTTTTTAGGCTGTGGTGGGCTGGCCCTGGCACACATCAAAGCTGCTCCGTCACTCCCCTTCTCAGCCGGACAGGGTGAGACCAGTTGGCCATTACTGTCACAGGCAAAACAGGTTTGATTTGGGGAAATTACCTGAATTTATTGCAAATCAAACCAGAGTAGGATAATGAGAAATAAACGCAAATCTTAAAAACACCTTTCCCCAACCTCTCCTTTCCAGACTCAATTTTGCCCTCAATTTTCTCTCCCTCGTCCCGCCCTCCACCCCTCAGGGGGACAGAAAACAGAGGCTGTGCTCAGTTCATCACACATTGTCTACACTGCTCCTCCCTCCTCAGGGTGAAGGCTCCTCACACTCCTCCTCTGATCCAGCATGTGGTCTCTTCCACAGGAGACACTCCTCCATGGGTCCTTCCCACGGGCTGCATTTCTTCACAAATTGCTCCAGCACAGGGCCACAGATCTCTGCCAAGAGCCCGCTCCAACATGGGCTTTCCACAGGGTCCGTCTCCTTTGGGCAGCCACAGGTGAGATCTTCCAGGAGCTGCAATGGATATCTGCTCCACAATGGACCTTCATGGGCTACAGGGGGACAGCTGCTTCCACATAGTGTTCCCCACAGGCTGCTAGGGAATCTCTGTTTTGGCATCTGGAGCACCTCCTCCTTCTTCATTGACCTTGGTGTCTGCAGGGCTGTTTCACATATTTTAATTCTTCTCTGTGCTGTTGTTCTTCCTTTTTTCCCCCCACTCCTTAAATACTGTTATCCCACTGTCGCTGATGGGCTGAGCCTTGATGAGTGGCAGGTCCATCTGGCTGGTATTGGCTCTGTCAGACATGGAGAAGCTTCTGGGAGCTTCTCACACAAGGCATCCCTGCAACTCCCACCACTGCTAAATCATTGCCACACAAACTCAATACACAGGTGCTAGGATATTGACATAAATGGCTCTTTCAATGGCTCTCAGCTACTTGTCACAGTTCTCCACTCCAGGGCGTTGCCATTTGGTGAACAGTAAAAGCCTTGCTCTGAAACACAGCACAGTGTGATTAAAATCTGAATTGCACAGCTTGTGCAGCACATGTTCTTCCATCAGTACTTTGGGACAGATATTAATACAGAACCAAGGAAACCAGTCTGAAACAAACGTACGCCTCAATCAGTTTGTCACCATGCTGGGGAATATGTTGGTTTTTCCATACTATGGGAGAGATCTGCAGGTGGTTTCTGCTTCAGGTTTACTGCAGCATTTCTAGTCAGGAGATGAGATCTCTATGGAATCACGAGCCCACCCATGCTGTGCATTAATTGTGTTTCTATAGTAACTTCTTCCAACTTATTCACATCTTGCTGTGTGACAGATGGGGACACGTGATATACAGTATGTAAGCAGGCTGTGTGACAGCAGACAATATTGAGGAGCTTTTTCTAACATACAATTGGTATTTACATACTACAGATACATTGAAATTATGACAAAATAATGGAAAAGAATGAAAAAGAAAAGTGGTCTGAAGAAAGGGAAGAGAGGAAAGACTATTTTAATGCTCTTTGTTCTGAATCTTACTTCCCCACAGGTGTTATCTGGCTGGCCTCCATCATCATTGTGTTTTCATAGGTTAGCATGTTTTATTTTAAAAAAAGCCCTTCAGGCATCAGAGTTAAGGAATCACATACACAGGAATGTTGCAGTTGACGATCAATTTTTTTTCAATAGTATTCACTGATGCCATCTGCTGGAATTGCGCATTTGTCATTGAAATCCTCTCCTCATTCCAGGTGGAAATTCCAAGTAATGCTCTGTGTGTGTGACTTCCTTTGTTGAAGGTTCAGTTTAAACCAAATAAATTCTACCAGAGGAATTCAGGTTAACCACTGGTGAAGAGTAAGTATTGCTCAAAATATTTAACCTTGTCTACATTTCTGCCAAGAAATTGGCAAAACCAGAAAATACATGTTTACTATTCATCCCCCTGCCCCAGAGAGTCCATTTATCATAATCTTCATATAACATATATAGATTAAGGGAAAGCATCTTTGTCTCATTTGGTCTGGACCATCTATTTCAGGACACATCTTTGTGGTGAGGTGTTCCTCCTAGGGCTGGAAGTCTTTGGTGGGAGAAAGCCAGAACAGTCTATGCAATGTGTAAATCTATATTAATCTTGTAGGATTTAAGTAATATATGAGCTCTGCAGAGAGGTGAATGTCTCTTTGTGAATATAAAGTCACTACTCAGGACTGCAAGACCTGAGCAGTGTTATTACTATATTTTAAGGCACTAAAAGTCAAGTGAAACTTCCTGTGTAAGCAACAGAGCCCAGACTGAAATAAGAATTAAATAATGAAGCTCTCATAACAAGCCTTGAAAGCAGTCAATTCAGTTTTCATTGCACCAGGTTTTATGAAGCATAGGCATCCGGGCAGCATGGGCAAGCACAAGCTTATGGGGAGTATTTATGGCACTGAGGCACTTGTAAGGAAGAACAAGGCCCTGTTATTACCCATGTTTTCATAACCACCTTAGCTATATATTGACTTTATTGCATATAAGTTGCTGACCCGTTACGACCAGAAGAATCAAGCTCTTAGAGAGAGAATAAAGCAAAACTTTCAGCAAACTTTTATTTTGTTTTAATATTTCATAAAGAGCCAGAAAATGTTTCAGAAGCTCTAGTTCATAAATCATTCTGAATTGTCATCAAAGGGGTTTGGAACCATGAGGAAGATGCAGAAATTGAGAAAAAACAAGTGTGTGGGAAAATCACTGAAAATGAGGAGCCTGAAGAGTTAACAATTCAGAGCTGAGATTATGGAACTGAGTGTGTGTGCTTCAGGCCCACCCAGACTCCAAAATATGATGGATATATTTGAACCACCAAGAAAGCAGGAAGTGAATAATAAGGTAATTTTACTGTGGCAATGAGCCCAACTGAGAAGTTTTGACACAGCACAGACTACTGCATGAGATTCTGCCTCAAGGTATCTATATTTCCATTTAGGCACCAGAAGATTCTCTTAGATGGTGACACAGTCAACCTACTTTCCAGTACTGACCAACTCAGTGGGTGCCTTAATTTGGTAGACATTGTCCTACTTGTCCTGTGCTGTCCCTGGAGCCTCCTGGGCTCAGCATGTGCCTGGTGAGAGCAGAGCAAGAATTCAGGGGCAGAGGATCTATAGCAGCTTGATGGTTTGTATCAGTGGTTTCTCTGCCTGTATCTGGGCAGGTTTCTCTGCCTGTATCTGTCTGGCTGTTGTAGGTGCCATAGAAGATGTCCTACCTCAGACACACCAGGACTTTGGATACAACCACGCTACTACAAGGGATGGGAATGCCAGGGGAGGAGCAAAGCAGTCCCACTGTTGCTACTGCAGAAGGGGTGATCACATACTGGGGCAAAAGTTGAAGGCCAGCACCCCAGCAAGGCTGCTGTACCACCCAAAATACGTGTGGCCTCTGCAAACAGACGTGAAGGCAGCTAGCCATCATCCAGGCTTCATGTGCCTGCCTTGAAGAGGCAATTTCCTCCCCTGCAGCCCCTCCTGACATACAAACTGCTGCACCTCAGTGGCAAACCCATGTGCCTTGCACTGGCTAAATAGTGGGGATGGGATGGCAAACTGGTCTTGACTACTCCACTCTAGGCACTTCCCTAGGATAATGCAGACAGTCTGCCATCTTTTCTTCTCCTTGACAAAATCTTCACTTAAAACTCACTTTCTCTTGTACTTTGGGATAAAGTAGAAATTGATCTTTGTCCAGCCTTGTCTGGCCACCCAGATTTGATTTATAAAGACAGAAAGACACTTTTCCACATTAATTTTCAATCTGTTCCAACAGATTAATAACTAAAGTATGCCATTTATTAAACAAATTAATTCAAATTTGGGGGGTTTTTTGGTAGTAACTGAACTGCCTATGACTATGAAAGAAGAAAAAAGCTATCCTTTTTCTGACTAAAATATCTTAAACATCAAGTCTTATGGTAAATTCTTAAAAGCTATTTGATCTTTTCAACACTGCTATTTTTTTTTTCTTTAAGTTGTACACCCTGATGGCCCTGTCCTTGTCTGATAAGTTGCAAAACATGAAAGACAGATTGTTAAAAAAGCAATAAAAAAGAAATCATGCAAAGAATAGAGATTAAAAAGTCACAGAACCAAAGAGAAATTGAGGTTGGAAGGCACCTCTGGAGATCTAATCCAAAATCTGAGCTCAAGCTGGATCAACTAGCAGGTCTTCCAGGATCATGTCCATCTTCAAGAATGAAGATGTCACAACATCTCAGGGTTGCCTCTTCCAGTGTTTGACAACTGTACAGTAAAGAAATTTTATTTTGCTTACCCTTAAACAATTTGCTGTATTTAAATTTGTGTCCATGGTCTCCTGTCCTGGCATCCAGAATGACAGAAAGAAAGTCTGTCTCTCTCTTCTGTGTTCCTCCCCAACAGGCATTGAAACACATTGTTAAAATTCTCACTGAGCCTTCTCTGGGATGAGCTGTCCTAGCTCTCTCATCCTCCTCTTGCATGTCAGGTGCTGCTGGCCCTGAATGATCTTCATTGACATCCTCCTTAGTCACACCTCAGCATGTACGTCCCTCCTCTGCTGGAGAGCCCCAATAGCAACCCAGCACTCCAGATGTGCCTCTCCAGTGCTGAACAGAGACAAATGATCACTTCCCTTGACCTTGTGGAAACACTCTTCCTATCTCAGTCCAGGAAGTTTTGCTCTTTTTTACTGCAAAGACATGTTGCTGCTTACGAAGCTATTAGTTCTCCACAAGGGCTCTCAAGTCCATCAGAACTGCCTTCCAGCTGGTGGGTCCCCAGGGTGTACTGGCACATGGCAGGATTCCTCCACAGAGGAAGGGATTGGCTTTTTCCTTTGTTGAACCATGTGAAGACCTTGTTAGCCCATCTCTCCAGCCTGTTAAAGTCTCCCTGAATGGCAATATAACCAACTGGTGCATCAATCCCTCCTCACTGTTTTGTATCTTCTGCAAACTCTGTCCCATTGCCTAGGTCATTGTTGAAGAGACTAAACACTGTAAATCCAGTATCAAGCTCTGGATTACTTCACTAATGACTGGCCTCCCAGCTGGCCTCTCAGCCTCTGAGCAGCTCAGTTTTCAGTCCACCTTACTGTCCATTTATCTAGTTCATATTTCATCAAATTGTCTATGGGACTTTATGCGAGACAGTGTCAAAAAACCTTCTTAAATTGAGAGACACAGCATTCACCCCTCACCCTTCATCCACCAAAGCAGTCAAGTCATTCAAGAAGGGTATCAAGTTAAAAACATGCTGACTGCTCCCCGTTATCTATTTGTCCTTTATATATGTTTGGAAATGGTTTACAGGATTATTTGCTCTGTCACCTTTCCAAGGTGAAGCTGACTGAGCTGTGGTTCCATAGATCCTCTTTCTTGACCTTCCTGAATACAGAAAGTGACATTTTCTTTTTTTCAATCTCAGAAATGTCCCCTCATTTTATGTAGCCAAGTTTCTTAGCATATAAAATATTTGGGGAGTTGAAAAGATTTGTGGGGCTTTTTTGTCTCTAATGTCTGTAATTCTTTATAATCATTGCCATGTTATTTGCTTAATTTTGAATTAAAATAAAAGAAAATAAGATCAGAACAAACAGCTGCGCCTGGACAATATTGTTCAGATAATTGCCCACCATTAAGAACTAAAAGGGGAATTGCTTTTGTACTGTGCTAAGCATTTTTACTTTGTTGTTACTGGGGTTTGTTTAACAAGCAAATATAAAAAAACCCTAAAGTTAGCTTTATAATATATTTTTCTTGACTTAACACAATGATGAATAAAATAATTTCTTGTCCCTCAGAGCTAGTATGTAATCAATGACAGATGAAAACAGGGGCAGGAGCTGAAGATGAACACTGAAAATCCCAAGTGCAGTTCAATTGTCTGCAATGCAGGGAAGTTTTTTAAGGTCATTATCAGCCTGATAGCAGCAGAGAACATTCCCTTGTATGTTTTATCAGAGCACAACTGAGCAATAAACACTTCAGCCTTAGAAATCCTAACAGGAAAAAATCTAACTCAGACACAGATCTTTCAAAAGGTAATCTTCTTTTATGTTATCTTCCTACTTGAAATACAAGATAAAATGGATCAGACAGGACTGGCTGCAATGACCCAGAGGATGAGGTATTTTAAAACAAGGATTTTCAAACTGTTGCAAAAATCCATATTATTCAGCATTTTCAATGTTTAGTGTTTTACAATAAGTATGTGCTCTTTGGACAGTTCTAAAATACTGTGCAATATTCATTGTTTGTCCAGAATAAAAACAATAGTTTTCCTACTCTAAACAAAGGTTGTTCAGGAGGCACACTGTAATATCAACAAAGGTAATCTCAGGTCAACACATGAATAATGGAACAGAAAGTAAAGTTAGACACCTTCCTATCTGCATAAATCTATAAAA
This sequence comes from Zosterops lateralis, assembly GCF_965231275.1. Lineage (NCBI taxonomy): Eukaryota > Metazoa > Chordata > Aves > Passeriformes > Zosteropidae > Zosterops > Zosterops lateralis. Next base: position 69,070,662 of record NC_139763.1, on the reverse strand, counting down.
AGTACTTCAGTATGATAGATGGTGATGATGGCGAACTGAATGTCTCTGCATTCAAACACATAGATGTCTTACATTATTCATCAAAACAGTCTCTTAATTCTAAAAACAAGGCTGCACCAAAACATATTCATGGCTAGGGCTGCTCTCTCTTATTATTCTACTCATTAGAAATCAATAATATCAACACTTTCTGAAAGGTCAAACAAGATGATTTCTTCATTGGTGTGAGTAGTATTTCAGTGTTTTTTGTTCTGCAACCTAAAAATGTACCAAAACCAAGCACTGAAACACCCATCACACGTAAGATAAAATGCTGCAATTCTGGTTGTGCACACTAGTTGAAAATTATTTTTTTTATTTAATGCCCTTATTTATAATTTGAAACTCATTAATAAAAGCAAAGGTGAAAGTAGTGCAAGCATTTCCTAGAAGACATCCCTCCTTCCTTGAAAAAGCTAGGACCTTCCAAAAATGTCCTGTCAATTTTCTCTGCACCTTCACTCAGATTTTAGGAATTGCGACCAGCCCTACAATTCCTGAAGCACAGTGTAATTGTAATCCTTGTAATGGTACTATTTTATAACCTCACTGCAAGGCAAGACAGAAAACTAAAGAGTTCAACATGAAAAAGGAAGATGCTTTACTCTTTCAAGGTTAAACATTTTTTTTCAATGCTCCCTGCCATTTGCTGTCTTCTCTCCATCTGTTTTTTATTCCTGTATTATTTTTCAGCTCTGTTTTGTGAGCACTGATAATAACATCGTGTAACTGAATGAAATTATGCCTTTCAGAAGCTGACATTTTAGTTACTTTTGCTTTGTTTCTGCTACCACACAGAGAAAGGGGCAAGGAAATGACAATGGAGGAACTGGAGAGTAAATAATCTCGTTTGTAAAGGTTCACCAAGCTGCACAGCACAAAGGAATTGACAAAATGTTCATGGCAGCTCTTTAGCTCTTTAATCACTTCTCTAACATGTGGGAGATTTTCACTGCAAGAGAAAAGGTATCTCAAGAGAGAAGTTCACTTTTACTAGAGATATTTTTGCCTTTATTGATAGCACTATTAAAGGTAACAGCTGTCCTTGGATTTTATTTCCACTTAACAATTAATGTCTCTTACACACTCCCAAAGCCCACACCTCTGTTTCAAGAGCCTCCACATTGACTGCCCGGAGCAAATCTACTATATACTCCTTCAGAGACCCTTTGGCACTAAAAAAATGCCCCTAGGATTTGTGGCATCAATTACAAGTCATTGCTGACCTTGGTCCTAACTTGTATTTCCCTCTTCATGTCCTGTGATGCCCTCATAAAATTCCAGATAACGAGCTGCTCCTGCTGCAGTCTCTCAGCATCCACACTGACCCTGGTGGTCCCTGTGTGACAACACCCATGAAACCGAGAAAAGGAAGAGAGGAGAGCTGGGTGCTTCAAACAGCTTCAGGCACTGGACAAAGCACCATCTGTCGTCCTGCAGTGACAGATGCATAGAACAACCAAGGAATCATGCCACCAAAACTGGCACCAGCCACAATTTTAGGATCTGGCATTTCCCCATGCTTTGGGAGCGTGGCCAAGGGTTACCCAAGCCCTACTAGGCAGGGAATTTATTCGCCAGGGAAGTGGCATAAGCAAGATAACAAGACTTCAGACACAGCCTGTAAAGCTTTAATGTTTTTACATCAATCAGCAGCAGTTGGCTGAACAACAAGGAGAGTTCGCACTGTACCTATTCAAAGGGAAGCAGAGCTGTGACCGCAGCGTGACATCCCTGTGGACCTCCAGGGTTCAAGGTAGCTTTGCTACATCTGATCCCTTCCCACATGACTGTGCTGCTTAGAAAAGATCCAGCTACCCAGGAACTGCTTGCTGTCTTGCTTTTTCAACACAAACAGTATTAAACTAAAGTCATTGGAGGCATTTGAATTAAGAAAAAGCAAGAGATGAGGTGAAAGTAACTTAAATTTTTTAAATATCATATATAGATGAAACTATATGTGATTTGAATGCAAAAGAGTTATTGAATGCTGCACTTATCAGTACTTATTGTGATGGGAAAAAGCATTAATGCCATGAATCTTAAAAATCACCCACATACAGCCACTCAGAATCCAACTCTTTTTTCACCCTAGCAGCCACTGAGAGGATTATGTGAGAGTAAAGTGTCCTTTGCCCACATCAGACAAATGTTCTCTGACACTTTTGTTACAAAACTTACTAAAAGGGAGTAAGTTTTAGTAAGTTTTGTTACAAAACTTACTAAAAGGGAAGGAGTCCCTCAGCTTCACTTTTCCATGCTAGGTGATCGTTGATGAGATAGTTTCCCAGTCGTACAGGATGAAGAAGGAGCTGTGAGACTATGAAATCTAAAAGGGACATCGACCCAAAAGTGAAGCTTGTGATGGCAGAAGTGTTTTAACTGAAACATCTCTCACATTTCTGCTACCATTTCCCCTCTATGAATCAGTTCTGCACCTTGGGTAAGAAAGCAGACAAATAAAGAAACGTCCTCCTATTCCTGACTAGTGTAAAACTGGCCCTCAGCTCTCTAAAATCAGCTGTACTCAGCATGAGAGAAATGTTATCCCAGCACAGAAATATCCAAACAGAGCTGAGATAATACACTGAATAATTCTCCACTGCTTCATACCTACAAAGAAGCCTGTAGTCTTCTTTGGGGGTATAAAATTCCGCTGCTCTGATTTCCTGCAATCTTTTAGTACCACTTGTTTAAATCAGTTTCAGGCACATAGACAAGATGATAAACAACATGGTGCAACCACATAGCTTAAAAAGCATGAAGAATATAAGAGCTACACTTAATATGAAAATACTAAAAAATAATTTCACTCTTCCTACACATTACTCCTCATCTGTAGATTTAGAAGCCATTACTTTAACACAATTTTTTTTTTTCAATTCAAGTATTCATTTCTTATATCACAATTAAACCGAGTATTCAAACAAGATCCTTGGATAAGGGATCTCCTTGAAAGCAAATATGCACTATATATGCATTGATATTATTTATCAGTATTCATAATTACAGTTTTCTAATGAAGACACAGCTACCAGAACCTTCCAAGAGGCAATTTTTATCTATTTAAGCACATTCATGAGTTTTTAGCTTTGTATTTTCTGCCAAAAGCCCTAAAAACTATGACACCTGAAACAAAGATTGCATTGGAAAAGAAAACAGAGCCTTTGATAATAGTTTTAATTTAGGATGGTGACACACTAAGCATTTATGTGAAATAAGCACAAGCAACAGAGTGGGAGATTATTATAGACCTGTGCAACATATGGTAACTTCAGGTATTGAATTAATGACATCAGAAGGATAGCCTAGAAACTTCTGCTGCACATCCGGGTCTGAAGAAGTGCAAATTCCTGACACTTTCTAAAGAAGCATATGTACTCCTGCCCATCTTTATCTGTTTGCAAAGGTGAAAACACTGCTTGTGATTTTTACTGCTTCATTGTTGCAGTTAAAATCACAGTTTCACATTTAGCAAAGGTGAGATTCACTGCTTTCTGTTTGATACTGAAAGGTAGTGTATAAGGAGGTAAATCATTTACATCAGAGGGATGTAGAGGAACAGGAAGCAGGAGGACATGGCAGGTTGTAGAATTGAGTTTCACCCAAATAAATGAGAAACGAAAGCTACAACAGCTGCTGAAGCAGTCCATATCAGACCTTCACCACCCTTCCAGCCCACAGGACTCCCAAGTGCAAAGCAAAATCTGGTGATCTGGTGATCTGTGTTATAGAGCGTGGTAAGAGAAGAAGGCTGAAAAGACACAGGCCTGTGTACACACACATGCCCTTGATATATGCAACCAACACATTTCAAAGCCAGCAGGGGCTAAGGCTGAAGCCAGTCCACTTTATGCTGCCTTTCCAACTTCCATCTCTTTGTCCAACTGATTTATTGGGACAAATGTTTTGCCCTCAGGTGAAAAGCCTCTCCTGCTTGTTGCTTCACTATTTAGTATATGGGCAAAACAGTTTCATCATTCATAATAAATTTGAAAAAAATAGTAAGCCAAGGGACAGCTGCCTAAGTCACCCGAATTCTAAGCACGGACATGAAAGCAAGGTCTAATTACATCCCTCTTTTTTTTAGAGTTTTTGGAAATGTGATGGTATTTCAGGCAGCAAAAGGAACTAGTTTTACATGAGCAGCACACACATACATACTTTTCAACCACTCTTCCTTAAGTAGCTTCATCATGTCACCTCAGTCCTGTATTTTCTATTAAGATCTTTAATTCATTAAGAAGGTCTCACCTCCCATTCTGGAGAAGTTTTGTTTCCACTGACATAATAGCTATGAAAAACAAGTGCTATATGCTGTGAAATCTAAGTGAGAAAAGCCTTTTACTGGCTATTTGACTCATTATGCAGTAATATCCAGCCAGCCCTTGCCCTACTGAGACAGCAGAACATTTAATTTGAGCCATAATAACAGTCAGAGATGACATTTGTTTCTAGAATTTCAAAGAGCCCATATACTAGGCTTATTATCTCTCTTGACAGTCTCCAGGTGAGCATGAGAAGTATTGCTTCTAAAATTAGGATTTCCAGTGTCTCCAGAATCTTAACAAGTGAAAAGACACTGGATTTGTGTGCCATTATTTTGGTCATGCTGCTACACACAATTCCAGTCAAGCAGACTAAAGTTAGATTCCCATATGTCTTATTCAAGGCACAGCTATGTCATTCACCAGTGCAGATCAGGGAAGCAGCATGCAGATGAAGCTGCTGCAGTGCATATTTAGTGAGTAACATCTTCTTCTGTGTGCTTTGTCAAGTGTCCTAATGTGGGGAAACAATTTCTGTGCTTGGTCTAGTATTGTAATTCCTGTTAAACAACTTTAAATGCTTCATTAAAGTTTATTTCCCAATCACCTGTGACCCTATTAAAAACTGCTCTAAATCAAATAATGCTATTAGAAAAGTCACTTGTGTAAAGTGTTATAAATCATCATCTTTTTGCACCCCTCTTTGCACTGGTAAAAATGACAAAGAGAGGGAAGCAGCCACTGAAAACTGCACTGAATGCTTGAGTCATTTAGAGGGGACAAGCAATTACTGTCTTATTTATTCAGACTTTGGCAGCCAATTTCGACCTTTTAGTTTTCCTGCCAGAAAAATCAGTATAATTAGATGCAAGTGCACAGCAGTTTGAGGATGACATCTGAACAGTGTGTAGGCATCTGAAGGATGGTGAACATGAGTACACTAAGATGGTGCCTTACTCCATGAAGAGATGAAAGCTGTTTTCAAAATACATTTCCTCCATTATTTCCCAAGGATGAATTTGTGTGTGGCATGTTTTGTAACTGGTGTTTTCAGTCATCTAACTTACTCCCCTCCTCACTTCTGACAGATGTCAAAGTAGTTCCACCATCACCTCCCATTCAGTCTGTCCATCCTCTGGCAGAGGTTCAGTTCACACATCTCACAAGTCAGAAGCTGCCAGAGTCCAATCTGAAATAGCATTTCTGAAATAAGACGCTCTGGACAAAAGACTCTGCTAAAAATGCAAACTTTTAAAAGGTAAGATCCATTCCAGACACTGGAAACAACTGAGACAGTATTTAAGAATGTAATTTCTATGCATTCCTGTGATCCTGGCCTTCAGCGAATGGAAACAGGATTTTCTTGGATGAAAATTAAAAGAAATGGATGAGCTCTGCTTAGTAAAAAATGATGTAGTTGTGGATATTCACAATTAACCTAAAAAAAGTTTTCAATATCAGGAAAAAAAGGAAGCATCAGCTCTTAGCACTAACTTCCACTTTTATCTCTGCTAGTGTAGCATGTGTTATCTTAGGAAAAGGAATTTGAAAAATCACATATATAACAGAGTTTGTCACAACTGACCAAATAGTTGATCTTTGAGTGTTACTAAAGTGTAAGTAAATGTAATGCAGCAGCTGAAGCACTTACTCTTGGTACATTTTGAAAAAGCAGTCAAGAGTCAAGCAGAAAGGTGCATAATGCCCTATCTTGCCATCATACCAAATAATTTGAATATGTTAATTCAAATTTTTCTGAAAGTTTCCCCGCTCCTTCATTGTTGATAGGCCATTAATTGAAGAAATGAGAAGTGGAAAAGTTGGGTAAATAAAGCTGTGTTAGTTGCTCTGAGAGTTGTTCTCTCTTCCAAAATACAGTGTGACAATATTTTGCTCTCGGGTGTGTCAAAATGCCCAAACTAGGAAAACTATTTGTTATTAATATAATCAAACAATAAATTACCATTTGCAACTCCAAATGATTTTTCCAGACATTTATTTCAAGCATGTTTCCTTGTTTCCTTGGAAACTGAGAAATGAAGAAACCAAATTAATCCAAACCGCTCTTGCGTATCATTCTCTGTCAGTGTACAAGACTCCTTCTCACAAAAAGTTGTGCTATAAAATTTCTGTTATGTGTAGCTTCCAAAGTCATCAAAATAGGCATCTATAAGGCCAAATGATGCACAGGTCAAACTTCTAAAAGTCCAGCTTCCTACTCTAAAATATACTGAGCTTTGGAGAGCTTCCACACAAATCATGTGATCTTTACAAGTGTGCAGGCCAGTCCATTAAATGACAGACCAGGTCTCAGCCCTGAAGCCAGCAAGAATGCACACCTTGTGAGTAATCACTTCAGGCTGGAAATTCAGCTTTCAGCATCCTTGTAGGAACAGAGGTATTCTAATTTGATTGCAAGGGACTTAAGTATTATTTACTATTATAAAGAGCTTCCACTGTTATTAGACAAATCATAGAAAATAAGGCCAAAAGGGATCAGATATATTATTCCATTTCCTTCCTCTTCCATGCAGTGGCCTTTCTTGCACAAATTCCAGTTCTATATTTCCTCCACATCAGCTTATCTCCTGTACAATATCCTGTGATTTTCCACTTCATACCCTGTTCCCCACATTCAGCAACCCAACACTTTTTCCCAGCATACCCCTCATAATATCTTCATCATCATCTTCCTTACTAGTTTTCATGTGGGTAGGGGGTACTTGAGTGACACAAAATTAATGCTGGCCCTTTCAATTCACTGTCAAAACACATCACAAACTGACTCTTTCCTATTTTTGTTTGCTTCTAGTATTTGTCAAATACAGGACACAGAGACAGAGGATATAATGGGTTTTGCTTTTCAATAAAGTCAAGTATTTCAAAGAGTAAAAGATAAATAAAGCATTATGTTGTCATAGCTCCCTCCTTCTACACCAAAAGGACATATGGGATAGAATTGCCTTCTACAGGATGTCACTGGTTCTCAAAACTGTTTCCTACAAACATGAGAAAATCAGAACTTCACTAAGCTGTGGCTTTAAGAGATATCTTAATTAAATATAATTACAAAATCTAGCTGCCCTGAAGACAAAGGGGCTCATCCAGTACTTTCTAAATCACAATTATCATTCTGTTCCTCTTTTTCCCCTGAATGATAGAAATTTTGTCCCAGCATTCACAATCACCATCAATCCCATATCAGCTCAGCTGCATTGGTTAGTGTACTCTAGGGAATCAGCCAAGATTTAATTTATTGCCCTCTAGGAGATGAATATTGTGTAACCTTTAAATTGGGTTACTGTATAACCTTTAAATTCTTGTTTCCCAGTGGCTTTTGAAAGTTGTGTGTAGAGATTTAATTGGGTTTCTCATGCAACTTTATACCCCTACAAAAATCCACAACGTTTTCTGAGAGTTTAGTCTCAACCTATAAGATGGCACAGCCTGAAAAGACATTATAGATGCTCGAGGTAATGACAGTGTTTTCCCTGCATCTCCTCAGAGTGCCCTTCTCTTTCTAATGAATTGTTATAAAAGTCAAAATCCAAAGTGAAGATTCTGATTTTTCTTATAATACAATCTCCAAGATACCAGTCTAGGTAGATGAGATGCCTCCAGACCAAGACGAACAAGTGCCATCATGTGCAGAGTAAAGGGATACAATGAGGAACACAGTAAAGCTGGTTAATAGGGAAAAGGGAATGGAAGATGTGAACCCACAGTGAGGGGAATGCTGGTTCTCAGGTGTAAGTATTTATATGCAGTCTTCCCACAGAACATCCAAGATGAGATTTTAGGGAAGGCTGATGCAATGAGGTAGCTGATGGTGTAGAAAACACTGTCTGTTACCTCCTCACACTGAACACTCTGACATCGACCAGAACATTTAAGAGCCTGCAGTGCAGAGTGCCAAGAGCACTGAAGGCAGGAGGAGCGCTATTACCCCGCTCTCCCCTAATGCCTCTGTGCTGCCTGGCAGTAACGCACAGCACAGGTGGTGTATGGGTGATATAGAGACAATGCCTAATTTTTCACCAGCCTGAGACACCCTGCTAGATACATCCTTGTTGGATAAAAAATTACCATTTGTAATTACTGAGATTCACAATAATTTAGCTCCCACAGAGGTGTCTAACTGTAATATAAATATGCTTTACAATAGATGACAAACTAACATGAGTCATATGTGGTCCAGTTTTAGCCTGGAATCAACCCTAAGTGATATGGGGCTTATATGACTATTCTGTCATTCTGTCCTTTTGTCTGTCAGTGCGTGTCCTTCACAGATTTTGAAGCCTTTGCCCACTTGACAAGTGGAGAATTGGTATACAAATCTCAAAGACATTATGTTTTCTGAAATTTCATGAGAATTCAAGGAGTAGAAGAGACACTCCAATTCGGCTCTTGACTAACGCCACCACTGATTTCAGTTTTACTTGAGCCTCTTACGAATTTACAAAGAGTAATGGCACATCTCTTCACTGGTAGCTCAGCACAGGGAAGTCAGCCCGGCATACAGGCAGGAGGAAAAAACTGCAGGTGACTTTGGCAGAAGGGAGAGATCCAGACGACTCCGTGGAAATAAACAGGGAGAAGGAACATCCCTCTCTAGGCAACCAGGCCTCATCAGCTGTGCTGCTTAAGCAACAGTGTGTTCCCTGCAGGAAAAAGACACCAACCTGCTTTCACAAGCCCATCTGCCTAAAGCTGAGTAGAACTTGATATGTATCTTAGTATTAACAGCTGACAAACTTTTTATTTCCCAGGCAAACACATTCACCTTTGTAAGAACAACCTCCTCATACCCGTCTGTGTTCCTACCGCTATTCCTCGGTACTATCACAAATGATTTAAAACAGTATCAATAGGTTTAAGTCTTTCCCGGTTGACTCCTTTCACACATACTGTATGTAACCTTTGAAGTTACGTGAGACCGCCAACTTTAAACCCCACCACCCTTCGGCAGCCCCTCGCCAGCAGGAACTAGAGCGCTGTTCTCCTGGGGATGCTCTCAGAGCGGCACCGCGTTCCTGCTCCTCCGGTAACAGCGCTGAGCGCTCACTGCAGCTCCTCGGCTTTTTTTCACTTAACCCTTTCCGCCTTATTTTAGACCCGCACCCCATCCAGGACTTCAGATTAAAACCTCCTCGCTGTCAGGTACTACCACCCGCTGCCGTTTCCCTGACAGTCCCCATTTTACACGCTCTTTTCTCTTTGGCACACGGAGCATCTCTCCTCCCGCGCGGGGTTATCCGATCCGGGGCACGGCTGCGGGAGCGGCGCTGGGATCGTGTGACAGGAGGGGACCCGCCCGGCCCGCGGCCGCTCCCAGCCGGGTCCACAGCCCCACCGCGGGCTCCTGTCACCTCCCCCGGGAGAGCGGCGTGATCGCGGCCGGATCTCCCGGGAGGGCTGCCCAGCTTTCCTGCCGCGACGCGCAGGTGGCTCGGTGTGTCCCCGAGGGGCGGAGGGCGGCCGGCCCGCCCTGCCCGCCCGCTCCCGGCCCGGCACGGCACAGCACAGCACGGCACGGCACAGCCCGGCCCGGCCCGCCCTGCCCGCCCGCTCCCGGCCCGGCACGGCACAGCACAGCACGGCACAGCACAGCACAGCCCGGCCCGGCCCCCCGCCCGCCTCGCCTCCGGCTCGGGGCGTCCCGGCGGGGAGGAGCCCGGCGGCTCCGGGCGGGGCGGCGCGATCTCGCCGCTGGCTGGGGCTGCCCGGGGCCGCCTCCGCTGTCCCCATCTCCCCCCGCTCCCCCGGCGGCGGCGGCAGGAGCAGGTGAGGGCGGGCGGTGCCGGCCCCGCCGGGGGAGGGCCCGGGCGGCGGCGGCGGCTCCCGGTGGGGAAGGAGGGGCCGGGCGGGAGGAGGGAGGCCGGGCTCAACTTGACAGGAGGGAGGGAGGAGGGCAGGAGGCGGCGGTGGCGGCGCTGGCCGGGCGCGGGTGAGTGAGCGGGGAGTGAGCGGGCGGCAGCGCGGGGAGAGCGGAGGGCAGCGGGCGGGCGGCCGGGGCGGGAGGCGGCGCTGGGCCGCGCCCGGGGACGGGGAGAGAGGCGGGGACACCGGGCGGTCCCCGGCTCCGCTCGGGGCTGGCGGCGGCGGCTCTCGGCTCTTGGCGGCTCGGAGGAAAGTTTCGGGGTTGGCGGCGAGGCGGGGGCTGCCCCTCCCCTCCTCTCGCCCGCTCCTGGATCCCGGTCCCAGCCGGCGCTGCCCGCCCTGGCGCCGCCGTCGCTTAGCGCCCGATGGAAGACAAAGCGCCTCCCCACCTGCAGCCCCGGCCCGCTCCCCGCCCGAGGCGGCCCCGAGCACCGAGCACCGAGCCCGCCCTGCCGGGGACGGGCCTGGGGAGCGACACCGGCCCGCGGGGCGCCAGCGAACTTATTTATAGATGTGCTTCCCATCACAATGCGCCTTAAAAATAGCACCGTTCTTGTTCAAGGAGTGGGAAATAAACTGGTTCTGGAGGCCTCGTGGTGGGATTTAATTTATTTTTTTTTTTAAGCTTTTTCTTTTTTAAAGAGAAAAAAAATATGTTTCAGTGGTGTAGGCGGCTGTGGGCCGGTTAATATCCACAGGTGCACCCAGGATGTTTTTTACTACATCTTCATTAAAGTGCCCCCCGAGGCGTGTGGACAAAGGTGCTCATGGCGGTGTCCTCTGCAGTGTCTCCGGTGAGACGCGGGGTCTGATCTTCGTGCACACCTCATTCATTCCTGCAGGGTCGCTCGAGCTTTTTTTCATCTGTCGTTCTCTTCGTTTTCTGTCCTGTCACTCATCTCCAAACGCCTGCAACATGTGGGTGATGCGGGCTGATGGAGTGATAACAGCCTGCGAGGATCAGAACTGTTTATTACTTTGTAAATGAATTTTTTTTTTTTTTTTTTTTTTTTTTTTTTAGCTACTGTATCTCAGCAGACTCTGGTGTTGAAACTATCATAAAATAAATAGGTCTTATTGCGCCAAATGTGTAACATTACATCATTTGTATCAATGACCTCGTCATGACTGCTCCCAAAACAGAGTTCTGATTTTTATTTTGAAGCTACTACAAATAACTGAGAGACTTGTGTAAAATGAAGCATAAATGAAAATGGAAAAGTACACCTCCAATAAGGACAGGAGCTTTAGGGGAAAAAAAAAAAAGAAAAAACCAACAACAACAACAACAACAAAAAAACCCCACTGAATTGTAGAGTATTTTAAATTGCAAAGGACATCTGGATGTCACCTAGTTGTGTCTCCACACTCAAAGCAAGTCCAGTTGGGTAATGTTTCTCAGATTTAATCCATGCGAGTTTGGGGTATTTCCAGGAATGGAGGTCTCTTTGATTCTGGTGGTGCCGGTGTCTGGCCATGTTTGTCGTGATTCTTTTTTCTTAATCCATTCTCAATTTCCTGTGTTAGAGTTTGTTTGTGTTTCTTCGTATTCTGCCACTGTGCACCTCACATCCATCTATGGGTGATCATACTCGTGTACATCTGTAGTTTTAGACACCAGAAGAAACCAGGGTAGTGTTTTGAACCAAAAAACTGATTATTTTGTGACATCATGTTAAGTATGATAGCTAGATTTTATTCTTATACATTGGAAATTTATTAATCCCAAACATTTGCTTAACATTTCCTATTTATTTGGATGTGGTTAATAGCAGATTAGCATATTAATTTGAAATGCATAAACACCTGACTATTTGTTGATGCTTTCCTTAAAAAAATGTCTCAATTAATTTACCCATGTCTGTCCACTGGCCTTGTGTTCCTTAAGCTGAAATTGAGATTGCTTGCTCCCAACTTTTGCTAGAGTCCTCTCACCATCAACAGTGTCATATATCGTCTCTTAGAGTGGCAGAGTGTACTCATTTTTATAGGAGGAAAGCTTTTTTGTTTTAGTCTTGACATAGATTTTCCTAGGGAAGGGATGTGGCATGAACAATACAGTACAACCTGTTATTACTGGGAAGTTGCCTTTGTACTATATAGGCGTTGTTTAATGCTCTGGAGTTGGTTGGCATTTATGATGCTGTTGATGTGGCAAATGATGTGGGCACCTTTTTTTTATTTTTTTTTTTTTTTTTTTTAATTTTTTTTTAGCAGGAAAATAAAAAAAAGCCTCTGTGCTGTGCAGGATAAAAATCTTCATTTTCTCCACCATGGCATAAAGCTGTCAAAATTACTTGTTTCTTAATTTGTGTAAATTCTTGGATGTTGCTGATAATACCTCAAAAGCAGGGGATTATATTTGTAATGTGATTTATAGCATGTCACTTCTGGGTAGAATTTCAAAACATTAGGATGGTGCTGCTTAATAGCAAATGCTTCTGAGTAACTCATGCTTTCCATTAGAGCTGTATCAAATAATTTATTAGAAGCCATTTGAATGACTGGCTGCACTGAATTTGATGATATTTAGAATCGTTTGATAAATAATTTAACTTATGTTTCCAGATAGCAGCTGCCTTTTTATAATGATGGAACACCTGATGGGCCCATTCATTGACTTGTATTAATTGTAGTGAGCTTTCACTCAGGGAGAAATCAAATCTGTGGGTTGGTTTTTTTGTGGTGTTGTTTTGTTTTATATTATTTTATTTAGCCCTGTAATGACTGTGCGAGTCTTAGATACTCTTCAAGTTTATAAAACTCTCCTGCAAGCTTACCAAACTCTAGATTATGTATTCAAGATTTTAAATTTTACCACCACTAATATTTTAGGTGTTTAAAAATGCTATTTTCTATTTAAAATGTGGACTGTTTAGTCTGTTTATGTTTTTTCCAATCTGTAATTATCTCCTGCTAGCATGTAATTATGGTTAAATAAAAAAATAAATGACATATTACACTTCCACAAAATAAAACTTTTTTTGGGATATAAAGGCTGTATTTTAATTGACAGTATTTGAGGGTGATTTGCATACTTGGAAAAACAGTTTATCTTGGACTGTTAAGATCAAAGTCTTGAAAGGGGTGATCATCAGGATAGCAGTGATTCATATAATAAATTTCAGTTTGAATTTGGTCAACAACATAAAACTGGAAATGCTCTTGTTAGACTCACAAATTTGAGTTTTCTTATTGTGGTGCATGCAGAAAGGCTGTCAGTGGCTTTAACTTTATTGTTATAGGACAGAATTTCATAATGCAGCTCAAACACTTTCAGTTTTATGGCCTGGAGGACTGAATGTTGGAACGGCTGTGCTAAATTAAACCTGGGGTCTGTGACAATGACTAATAAAACATGCTTCCGAGGGAATTGTGAGAACAAATGCAAAGGTAATTTGCATGCCCTGCTCAACGTGAAGATGATGCTTTGTAGTTTGGAATTGGCTTAAAACTTGAGTAATGTTTAATAGACTCTTCAGATGTTATTATGCATAATTATGATAATTTTGGGCATACTTGTTGCTGATATAAGTAACCAGTCTAGATCTGTGGTTAATTTGGGGGGCAGACAGTTTATGCTGGTGTTTTATTTGCTTGTTTGTTGCCAGACTGTTTCTAGACTCAGGCCAAATCCATTTAATATTTTCCACCAGATTCAATGATTTGGGCTAATGTGACATTTGGGAAAAAGAGGTTCTTCTGCCCACAAAGTTTGTAGTTTGAAATGTAGTGGTGACAGCACTCATCTGAGTGTGAAACCTGCCCAGTTGCAGATTGCTTTTCTGTTTGTGTTGGAGCAAGGTCTGGAACAGAAACTGCTTTTCAGAGAATCCCATTATCACCAGTTTATAAGAAGGTGTGGGGTGTGTATCTCTCTGCTTCTCTTGTGGAATTGACAGAGACCATGCCTGTACTTGCTAATTAGGTCTTTTATTTTGGACTTGGAAAACTTGTGATGTTTGAGTTCCAACAGCTGTCCTAGTAAACATTCAGGTATTTTAAATATAAACAACATCTACAAAAAAACCTGAAATTGCACTGATATATACTAACTTGAATCTCCTGAGCTGTGGGCTTGACTTAAAAGTTGGGGTAAAAAACTATTGTTATAGTACAGGCTGTTCCTGAATATTGCTTAATTCCAGTATCTTATCATCTTGAATGAGGGATGCTTATCATCTCTCATTTATTCTAAGCAATTGCTTCTGAATACTGTTAGATCCTTGGTGTTGATGGCTTCTGGTAAGAATAGGTTATGTGCTGTATGAGTGTATATTTATGAACTTGCCCTTGTGTGGGGAATGGCACCAGTCAGTATTATTCAGTGAATACCTGTAAGTCTAAGTATACGTTTCATTGTGTTATGAATTAGGAATTTTTTGTGACTTTTTTTGAACTTTATAGATTTTACATGCAGCCCCATGGAGGGTTTTGAAATGGTGAAATTCCGCAGTTCCTACCACAAGCTCCTGACAGGCTCCGTACTGTGTTTGAGGACTTACATATTTGAATTTTGATTGAACTTGCAGATAGTGCTGTTCCAAACCCAGTGTTCCCTCAGGTTCTGTGTGTGGTGGATGGCTTTACATTTCTCTTTTCCTTAAAGAAATTCCTTATTTGCATATATACACCCAACTGTCCCTGAAAGGAGTGCTGTTGCTCCTGCTCGAGAGTTACCTTTCCTAGACTAGAAGTCAGTAGGCTGCTGTGTTAATCCCATGAAAACTCCACCACTTTAAGTTATTGGTCGCTAATATTTGTAGTAATGTGCAATCCAAACCTGTTTTTCACAAAATGCTTTGTGTTTGCAACACAGCCACACATTTTGTTCTCATCAGTGCTGGCATCACTGCTGCAAGCACGCGACTGCTATAGATGGCAGTGTCAGGCTGGGGAAACGATGGGAGAATTTCTGGTGACTACAGGCACAGGAGGTGAGAACTAAATTTAAAACCTGGATTTCTGTCCGTAGTAATTGAAGTTTCTTTCCCAAAATAGCACTGATAAAAATCATAGCTTTTATTGACTTTTTGTTGTATTATCCATGTCAACCAGGAAATGTTCTTAAATGCTTTAGGCAAATGTCTAAAAGGAGGGTTAAAAATGTAGTAGGTGTTTACTGTCATACTTAAGACTGACTTCTTGGAAATATGTACTTCAGAAAACAAGATTCTTACAAACCTCTTAACATATTTTTTAATGAGCTGGAACAAAACATGACATTAGAAATAGTATTACTAATGTCTATTTAATATTAGCCCGTGCTTCATGGTAGAGCTTTTTATTTTCTTTCAGTTACGTAAGAGCACAGGTAATTAGAGTGCTTTGAAATGAGTTTAAATACAAGTGTCAGTCGTCATCATAAATGAGTGATTGTTAGGATGTGGATTTATTTTATTCTTTGCATCATAATACATGGTTTGTCTTGGAGCAGTAATTTCAAGACCGTCATACCAGGCCATGACAGAGCATACAAATTTGACAGGGGATTCCAAACTGGAGCGCCTTGCAGGAGTAAGATTGGAACTTCTTGGGACACTCCACTTGTAAGGGAGTGGAAGTAATTCAGCAGTGCTATAGGATATTGCTGTCTTCTAGGTTAAATAATCGGTGTAGTCTTATATAGATAGAAATTACTTTTCAAAGATAGGCTCTTTGCACAACAGATCTCTGAAAAAGAATATTTGTCTCACCTTGTGGAAGGCATTTTTGGAAACAGAACACCTCTATTCATTCGCTGCAGGACTTTCACTGTGATCATTTTATGTGTACCTGACAAGCTGTATAAAACCACTGCAGTGCCATTTGGGTTTGGATTTTTTAACTTGAGGAAATCAGCTACTGCATCCTTTTTGTTTCAGATGTCTTTACTAAAATTCTGATTCCATGCAAAAGCAAAAATATTTTGAGTAGATGATATTATTCTTAGGACAAAGTACTGCATACTTGTGTACTTGGCATAAGGAAAATACAAACTGGTGCTTTCAGAAAGCAAGCTAAATTTCTCCTGTGATAGAAACAGGCTTCCTTGTCAAGACCGACAAGCTTAGTATTGCTGGGCGAGAGCATGGCTTTAACCTGTGTGTGTGATGAAATACCAAAAATGATGCTGCAGTTAGTGTTGGCATTGAGGGTGAAATGACAGACAACAAGTACGTAGTTGTTTGTAATTGTACCATAGCTGCCAAGACTATTCCTAAGTCAGTGATTCCATACATTGCTGTTTAAAAGGCAATTTTGACAGACTTCACAGAATTTATCAGTCTCACTTTTTTTTTTTTCTTTTTCCTCACAGCATGAGAAGGTTTGAAATAAAATGGAAGGAAAGCTGTATGCTTACCATTTGTTCAGAAATTATTTAATGGATGTGGTTAATCTATAGATGCACTGTCAATTTGGTTATTATTGAATGAACATTTTCAGTATCTTAAAATTCTTCATCTTATATACACAAAAAGTTGTATGCATTTCTTGTTAGGGATATTTGTAGCAACAGATGTTCCAAGAGAGGGATTGTTTTGACTATTAATAGTTTCATTAGGCAACCTGTATTAGAAGATTGAAAATTAAAATAACATGATTCACATCTTTTATATTCTATTTGCCTATTTCTTCTGTCTCCTAATTAAATGTGATCACCATTAAGAGCAAGTACGCCCTCCTGTGAAGTCTGGAGTTAGTAAAGCTCATTTTCTTATGAATTTGTATTTTATGGTTCTTCTGATGGTTATGATCAGTGTTTTTATTTTGTTGAAGGTGTGGTAAGGTTTCTCTCCATGTAGACTCTGCTAATGTGTAATATAATGTGAATCGATACTCCAGCCTTCACCTCGTTCAGGGCATCTACTGGAGCTGTTTGTCAGAAGCTTGTTCTTCACTTGGCCATCTGTTTCTGTAAAGCATGTAGCAATTTGACCACCTTAGAGGTTGCTATCCTGTCAAAAATCAGTAATGTCTGTCAAGTGGTTCAGAACTGTTGGGAAGGGAAGAGTGAGATGTTCGCAGACCTCGTGATCACATAAGCTTCTTAGATTTAGCAAAGCAGACCTGAAATCTGTATTTTAATTATTCTGCAGCACTTGGGGTTCTGATGCTCTCCTTAAAGAGATATGTCCCCAAAAAGAAAACTATTTGTCTAGGAAAAGTTTAAAATGTGCTGGAACAAGATAATATTTCTTATACTGCTTAGTCTCAATAGGACACTTCTAAAAACACTGGCTTATTTTTAATAACTGTCAGACCCACGTTTTTCCCCCCCTGTAAGTTCTAAGATTTCATGGATAATTTGTAAGCAGTAATAGCTACAATTCATTCAGGCGAAATATTTTGATGAGTGTTTATTTTACTTAATATCCTTTACTTGATTTCCTTCACCTTAATATCCTGAATGTCTGCAAGAGTTTGTACA
Organism: Zosterops lateralis; assembly: GCF_965231275.1. NCBI lineage: Eukaryota > Metazoa > Chordata > Aves > Passeriformes > Zosteropidae > Zosterops > Zosterops lateralis. Next base: position 69,053,064 of record NC_139763.1, on the reverse strand, counting down.
GGGAGTACAGAGTCACATGTAGGATTGGGTCACCTGTAAATAAGAGTAGCTTCAACATATACTGTAAATACAAGGCTCCTGCTTCCCCTACTAGAAATACTTGTGGAGTCACATACTGCAACACAATGTGTCAGGTTTTTTTTATGGTGTGTTATTTCAGTCCTGGTCTGTTGCAGTGTCATTTAGCAATCTTGTTCTGGAAGTCATATTACAGAAGTCATCTTGAATTAATCCATACCATGCAAATAAGAAGTTGTCCCATCACATATTAAAATCAACATCCTTCTTCTTTAATTGCAGAGAGAAGAATAGAAAACTGTTTTCTGTCAATAATGATCAATCACAGTTAAATCTTGCTGAAGTGTGCTGTTGGTATTGACATGCTGTACATTCTCAGGGGTTGTCTTAATGTAGGAACAGGAGATGAGAAGTAAAATCCCAAAGAGGGAGATAAAAGCAAAGATTTCAAAAATAAATGTAATTTTTAATTTAAGGAAACTTGATAGATTGATAGGACAGTACTGGAAGGGTGAGGTTGGCTAGAGATGGAATGAATTAAGAGCATAATCAATAATGAAGGGGAATAAATTACCATTTAAGGGAAAAAAATTAGTTCTGGTAAAGCCTTGTGAAAATTTGGTGTCCCAGTTAAAGTAGAGCATATACCTCTGAATATACTAGTTTGAATACATTCTTCAAAAGAATCTGCATTATTCTTAGATTTATGTCAAGCTGACTTTTTGAATAGCTTCTTAGATTTCATTGCATGATTTGTTAGCTATAACTAATTTGCTGGCTGTAAATCATCTAGGCCTGAATCTTCACTTCTCAAAGTTTGTCTCAAAAAGATAAAGTAAAATACTTTGTAAGTCTGAACAAGCAAGTTCAGACTTATTGTCTGAACAATACAAGTGTCAGAACCACGTGAGAATTTTGTATGGCTGATTTTCCCTGTTTAGGAACAATACTGGAAGGCTTACACAATTTCCTGTCACCACATAGGCTTAATAATGCTGCAGTGGTATTTTTTTCCCCAGTCTAAGCATGGCAAGTAAAACAACTATGGCCATTTACAGTAGTCTCATTAGGCAGGTGCCCTTCAGAACAAAAAAAATAATATTTTATTTTGCTCTTGCAGTTCCTAGAATGCTTACTTATCTCTTAAGGTAAAAACACACAATTTGTTTTCGTGCTTTGTACACGTAGTGTATCTTGTTGGAAAACACTGCTGTCATCTATCATAAAAGAGTGAGAGAACAGCCGCCTGTGTATTTAGCCCTGACTTGTCTTGGGTCAGACTGAATGTTTCTGAAAGGGGGAGAGAAGGTCAGTTGCCATCAAGGAAGCTGTGATCAGCTGGAGCAGCTTCTGAGGTGTAACAAGGAGGAGGGAGCAAATGAGAAGGTGCAGTGCTGGTGAAGTTTGGGAGATGGAGAAGAATGGCTCTCCCCCCAGCAGAAGGCAATCCTCAGTAGCTGTGTCTGTACCTGGACACATTGCTAAGCTGAGCTCAGCCTGGAGCAGCTGTCTTGTACAGGGCATGAATCCAGGTCCAAGGACAAGCTGAGTGGTGAACAGTAAAGAGTTGGTTTGGTGCTCAGGATGGCTTCTTGTACTGCCTTTTGTTCTCTGGTAAAAATTTTAGGGTGCTAAAGCTGTATATGGGCTTATGGAAACACTGAATTCTTAGTTACGTTATTTAGAACGAGTTGTTCTAAATTATTTGTTAGTCCTTGGAGGAAACTATATGTATATCCTTTGCCCGAGGAAGTGGCTGAAGATTGCTGGGCAGGAAGTAAGGTCCAGAGGAAGGCTTATTTCCCACAGGGGCATAGCTATGGGTTAGCTGTTGGTTCTGAGCTTTTTTAATAGTGTCAATTGGCAACAAACCAGCTTGAATTCTTGTTGTGCCCAGTTACATTGCTTAAGGTTCCTATTTTTGTATTTTAATTAAATACAACTTTAGAGCCCAAAAACTACTATGGTCTGGGTTTGTTTTTTTTTTCATCTTACTTTCTCTCTGTTTTAGGGGACATGGGGAAGCAAGACTGTTTTCTGAATTCTGCATTGGATTTTAGCTTATTTCAATAATTCAGCTCATTTGGCTAATTTCATTAGCAAATGCTAATGCATTTTACACAAATAAGAGGTCAAAAGGAACAGGCAAGAACATATTCTTATCTCTGACAGATTGTACAGTGCACAAAGTTCTTTGTAAATACAGGTATTTAGTATGATGCCATTATTAACTTTTGCCAGCTTTCCACTGGATCTTTTTATTGAAATTACAATTTAAATTTATAAGCGTATTTAAAGAGTGAGAGGGGGGTTTTAATACATATATTATAAAAAATAGAAAAGATTAAAATTTCTTTAGTTCATACAGTCAAAGCTGTCAGTAGAGAGAAACTGTGGAAAGCGAATGTTGCTGTAGCTGGTTATTTTTCATTGTCTTTAGAGTGATTTCCATGCTATCCTTTTCCTATTGCTACTTTCTTTCTTCTGCCTTGTAAGTATTGCTGTGGAGTCTTTCTTCCCTTAATAATTCTGGTCTAGTAATTCACATGCTAATACCTAGCTTTGAGGTATATAGTAACAGGATCTACAGTCCCACTATTCACAAATGAGTCTCTATTCTTTAAACAATCTGATTATGTTCCCCATCCCCTGGGAGGATCCACAGTGCTGCCTCCAGGACTCTAGAACAATTTGTGACTGATGAAAGTCTGATGGTCCTCAGGCCAGTGAATCCACCTGAGAAGGAGCCCTGTACAAATGATATCTGAAGCTTTCTGTGATATTATTACTCTTTTTCTCATTTTTGCCACTATTAAAAAGTGAGAGAAAGGAGGAAATGGCCAGGCTGGTTGCCTGTTGTTTTCATAAAAATTTGCATAAATCATATAGGTGGTTTGTTGTTTCTTTTCCCATTTGGGAGATGGGGAAGGATAGATATATCCTTAATATGCCATGTAAGCCATATTTGAGCATTGCTGTGGCAGGTAGTTCTTTGTATACACTGTTATTGTTACAGTAGTAGTTAGAGTAGGTTAAAATTGGAAATTGGCATTTTGTTCTCGTAATAAAAACTGTGTTTGAAAAAGAGTGCAAAAAGCAATAGTTAAACCGCAATCTATTGATTGAGTAGTGTGATAATGTGCTGGGTGAAAAGTTAATATTGATATGCTTGAGGACAGCAGGTTACTTTGCTTAGCAGAAATTACAGAAGATTCTGAATAAGTTTGTGTGTTTGAAATATACTAGCGTTGACATATATTAGGTTCTACTTTGTTGACAAAGGGAGTAAAATAAAATACATATACATCATTGGGACATCAGAGAAGATATCCCTCTGTGTTGATGGCTTGATAGATAAGCCAGGCCCTGCAATTATTCTTTTCCTGACCCAACCGGTTATGAGCAAAGACATGGAGATCTCTGTTTATGTGAAGCCATTTGCAGTCAAGAAAGAGAGTAGAAACTGGAGATTGTCAGCAATGATAAATAGGCTTTGGAAAACCTTCCATATAAAGCCAGATTGAGAAGATTGGCACTTTTCAACTTTTCCCATTAGAACTATATGCCGAATACTAGCCATGATAGGGAAAGGTAATTGTGTGTTCTCTCTTATCTTTTTTGATGAAAGACAAAAGTCTGTGTAATAAACTAAAAAAATTTCAAGTATGCAAAAACTTCTTTTTAGATGGTGTGTCCTTGTGTAATTATGTAACTAACTGACAAAAATATGTGAGCAGTGAGAGATGCTATTATTTCTACAACAAAAAGATTACATGTTTAAATGCAATATATGCACTTAAGTATTCTTGAAGTGATTTCTTCTGTAAATCCTTGCACTTGAAAATACAAGCAAACTAGTTGGAGCATCTAAAGAGACACTTTCCCAATCCAGAATTGTCCGTTGATGAATTTCTTGCACCTTCTGTCAAACCATCTGCCACAGGCTAATGAACAGACACCGTGCTGGATTAGATGTAGCACTTGTATGAGCTATTTTGATAGCTCCTGTGTTCCTTTCAGTGGGAACTCTGTGATTAATGAAGCTTAGAGTTAAATTTTTGAGGGCAGGGGTGGGCAAAGTGTTCTTTCTCTGAGCTTCTGCACTGCAGGATGCTGTTGACAGAGAGGAGTGACAAACCCACATCACTGTTTCTAAGCACTTTTCAATGTTTTCTTATAAACCTTCATTTAGCAAAAGAACATCTCAGTAACCTATGTCACATGCCCTTGGGAAGTAATGACTGAATTGACAGGAGTGCAGAGTTGTGCCCATTTTGGGCTGGAGGATCTTCATAATTCCAGGCAACAAACATCACTCTCTAGTACAAAGCAGATACCAGAGCTGGAGCTACCACCTAGCTAGAACAAATACAAGCTCCGTTTCAGATCTCTGTCTTTGAGGAATCACCACCACAACCTCTTAGAGTTTTTTCCTGCTGTGTCTCTGGGCAAGATACCACACTGTGTGAGCTGACACTGGCAGGCAGTGCAACAAACACAAATTTGCAGCTAGCACATAAAGAAGAAATTTATTTCTCTTACTTCACTGGCCTGCAGTTCACACAGGTTTATCAAGGGCTATTCCAGGTGCAAGGTCATTTGAGTGATTTACTGTCCTCCTCACCAGTCTCTGACTTTTTAACACATTCCTCCCAGCACGCACAAGTATTTTTTCCAGTAGCAGACGCAGATCTTGTGTTTGAAGCTCTCTTTATACAGACTAACAGAGAAAGTATTCATTTATTTAATTAATTCCAGCATATGCACTTTTGAAGTATTCTTAGATATGCTTTATAGATGTATTTGTGAGGGATCCAGTTTTACTTTAGGTCAATCATTCTTGCATTTTTCAGGATTAAAAAAGAATTAATGATGCTGTTTAGTCACTCTTTAGTGATTCCTACAATTACTGGTGAAACAGGAGCTGCTCATAAACCTCAAAGATCCAGTACCAACAACAGTAGGTGGAAGTGAGTGGCCTTACCATCAAAGCTGTCAGCACTGCTGGTGGGTTTCTAGTCTCTAGGTCTGCTCCTTATCAAAGCAGAAGCACGCCACTGAACACCTGGGCGCTGCTTTAAGGACAAAGGAGCAGTAAACCAAAGGATGCTCTTCCTACAGTGTGGTAGCTGCAGGAAGAACATCCTTTCTGCCTGCTAAACCAGTCTTACAAGCAGCTGGACTGAGTCTGTGTTGGCCTGTCAAGAGTTCTTGCTGGAAGCTTTTGCCATACTACATTTGCTCTCTATACAATAATACTTGGCTCATCATTACTGGCATTTTGCATGTAGACCAACAATGCAATTTTTTCTTTTGTTAGATTTTTTTTTATGAAGTGTTGAAGAGTGAGCATGCCCAGGTGTTCCTCAGCACCATAGGTGCTTCTTTCCTAGCAGAAATTCTGATGACTTAAATTTTTTTGCTAAATCAGCTATGCCCTAATGATGTCACTGCAAGAAGATCCACAAAGTGAGAAACCTTTATGGTCATGTTGGAACAGTCTGTGCGTTGTGCCTGCATGCGTTGTGTCAATAACCAATCATTGGAACTAATTGATTTTTTTGCCCAATCTGATATACAGCCTGTTATCTTTGATGTATTTAATGAAGTCTCTTAATACAGTAAGTTGTGCATATACCAAAAAAAAAAAAAAGTTGTGTAAGATAGTGCACAAACCAGAAAAAAAAAAAAAAAAAAAAAAATGCTGTGGGCATGATTGACAGATCAACCTATTTCAGTCCATGCTTTCTGTCCTAGACTTGACTGACTTCATGCTTTCAGTGTGCCTACTTTCAATAAACTGACCAGCTTAGTTTACCTAACTGTCAAAGAGGGCAAGAGTCATTGCAGTTCATTTGTCATTCCTCATCTCCCCCAGCTGTGCGTAAATCCATGGAAGTTAAAAGTAGATTTGGCGATTTTCTATAGTTAATGTCACTGGGTTGTGATCTCCATTTCATACCTGAAAAGCCTCTGACATCTCTGTGTAAATATTTGTTTTTATTCTTTCGTATGTAGGGATGTCAATTAAACTCAGAAGCTAAAGTTGCTAATCATAGGCATTCTGGTGACCAACTGGGGCATGATGTTGTGTAATGCAATTTTGTAGTGAGTCTCCTTAATTTTTACACAAGGTGTACCTAAATGAGCTAAGACTGATCTGTTAGAATTCCTTTAGTTTTTCTCTCTCTCTACCTGTTTATTTACCAGCTTAAATGCTTTGAAACCATTGTTTCCTGAAGCATTTTCAAATTTCTTTGGTATTTGGAGGGTAGGTAACAGATTTCAGGATCTGTCTCTTGGTTTTGTTTGTTCCAAGCAAGGCCATGAAAGGGTAACTGATTTCACCCATGTGAGATCTGTATCCTCCCCAAATGACACCTGCAGCATCTCAAGCAGCACTGGATGCGTGTGTGTGTGTGAAACTAAATCAAGACCTAATGCCATAAAAGAGACATAGAACTGTTACAGTATCCCAGAGCTACAATATCCTAATATTTTCTGACACGTCCTCTGAAATGTTTTGAGAAAAAAATATTAAGGTCAGAAATTTTATTGCATTTGATGTTTTTAAGGAGGCAAGGAGCATCATTTAATGAACTTTTCAGATGTGGGCTGCTGTACTGTAACTCTTAAATTCACCTGTATCCGTGCTGCTCCTGGAAGGATCAATCCCACTCAACATCAATGAGTGTATTAGGCTTTAATAGCAATTTGGGCTGGGTCCAGTTATCATGACAAATAATCTTGCAGATCAGAATCATCTTAAAATTTGGAATATAGTCACATCTATCTTTGAATAGCTAGTCTTGCTATTTTTAATTAAGTTGGAACTATTTTATTTTTATTTAATTTCCACTTAAACCTATCAGTCATAACCAGAATGTACTGCATCCAGTAGCTCTCTGACCTTTTCTTTTCTAAAAGATCTGAAAACTCAATTAAGTTTTAATTAGTGTGTATAGTGCAGATTGTGGTAGGTGTGTTGCTAATTTTTTTTTTTTTTAAGAGTGAAAATAAATCCACTCTAGCTTGCCTTATATAACCTCACACTTCTGAATATCAGCTGTGGAATATTGCTCTACAATTTAAATTAAAAAATCCCTGTACTAAGTCTCCATCATTGAGCTACATATGATTCAGAAAGCCCTGTGGATTTCGCTGCTGGTCATATGGAAAACTATGTTAAATAGGAAAATTACACTTCCCACCATTGTTTTGTTTAATATTCATCATAGAAGTTTTACTACTTAAACAAAGATATTATTGAGACTTAGTTGGTGGTCAGAATGAAAGATAAAAACATAGCATTTTTTACATAACAATGTTAAAATAGCCAAGTTTGTTCAAGGCAAGATTTTCAAATAGCAGTTTAGTTTATTTGCTGTTTCTTGAAATAAACATTTTCTTCTCAAAGTATTTTCCATATTTTTTTCAATAAACTCTTAAGTTTCATGCTAAGCTTAACAAAAAGGTCTCATTTGAGGATGCTGGTAGTTTTCAGTACTGCTAGTAGAAATTCTTCAGTATTATCAGTTCTTATGGTTAGGCTTTTATTAAAAACTCCTGCTTATTTGCATGAATAGTTACTTTACCATTATAAATCAATTAGGAAGTATAATTTGTGTAGGTAGGCTTGCACATTTCTCCTTTTGGATCGAAGTTAGATCAGGAGTCTAAACAATTCCAAGTTCAAGTTCTGAAACCTTACTGTCTTAAGTTTGTGCAATGTGTTTGCCACATGAGTTTGGCTGTCTGCGAGACCATCTCTTCGAAGTCTTGTAGTCAAATTGTGTTGTGATCTGAGAGTACTGTGCTTCATTACTGGGATTATAATCCTTGGTTGTAAATAGTGCAACTTGCATGGTCATTTGCTGCATCTATCCAGTATATGAACGAGGGGATTGAGTCAAGAGCCCAAGTGTTGCCTCATGTGTGGTCAGAATTGTCCAGTTCTTCAGCAAGTTCTGAGATCACTGAAAATTAGGGACTTAGTGTTTGTGCAGGAGTAAGGAAGCTGAAGCAGGAGAAGTTTACAGTATGTGTAAGCTGAGCTGAACTGTAAGTGTAATCCTAGGGTCCTCTGTTGCTGGTGGAGCAGCTTCTGCTCTCTGAAAGATGTGCAGTGTAGGGGTTTATATTCAGATATGGAGCATTATGGTTAGCTGTGCTGGGAATGTGTGCATCACTGGCTGGCTCAAAATATGAAGGTGTGGTGACCTTGTCACTGATGCATAGGAAAAAAGTATTTTAAAAATCCGAACTACCTGCCTTTTTCAGTGGTGTTTTGGGTCTTCCCCCCACAGCCAACTCCCCCAGTTTATATACTGGTCATGATGTTCTATGGTATGGAGTATCTCTTCAGCCAGTTTGAGTCAACTGTCTCCGTCATGCTCCGTCCCAGCTTTTTGTGTACCTGTTCACTGACAGAGTATGGGAAACTGAAAAGTCCTTGACTTAGGGTGAGCACTACTTAGCAACAACCAAAAACATCACAACATTGTCAACATTATTCTCATACTGAATCCAAAACACAGCACTGTACCAGCTACTAAGAAGATAATTAACTCCGTCTCAGCTGAAACCGAAGGGAGGCTGCCAACACTCGAAGGTGACACAGAGGGCAGTCCCACACTTCCCAAACAAGACGAGTGGCGCAGTCTTGACAGTATCCAGCATCAGCCAACGAACAGCCCCCTTTGCCAGACAGTCTTGTGGTCATGAAACAACTTCCTTTTAACTGTGGTGAAGATAAAGAGTATTTAAGGGAAATATCACACAGTTCATAATTTTAACCAAGGACAACATGGGAACAATATTAAGGACTTACTGGGAAGGGACATGAACTCTCTGAATATATCACAATTTCTGTGCTATTAATACTGTAGTTAGATTTTTACATATTAGAGACACATTAAGATTTTTATATATTATAAAAACCTTAGAAATTGCTGCCAGGATGATAATGAGATGCTCAAAAGCATAACTTTAATTGGTGCTTCATACCCCAGCAGAGGTATCACACATTGAACACCGTTGTGAAAAGGCACGATCTGGGAGACAGGAAATGTTGGCGGTTCTGCTTTACAAGGTGAGGGGAGAAACCTTGCAGCACTAAAGCATTAAAGATGTCTCTTCTGGATTAATGAGCTACATAAACAATTTTCACAGTCTGGAGGGGAAAGGAAGCATGATTGTGTGATGGAACAGCTATAAGAAGGCAAGAATTAGCAGGATCAAGAGTGTTGGAGAAACACAGGGGAAATGGGTGAAGAAAAAGCTAATTAGACAAAAATAAAGGGCCCAAATGAGCTAGAAAAAGATGCATTTATATATGTATTTATATATATATGTTTAATAATGCTGGAAAACATAAAGAAGCAGAAAGAAAACACTGAAATTGTATCATATCAAGAAGACTGTGAGATACGACATATTTAAATTAAGGTACTTACTGAAAACAAGTGAAAAAAAACTGAGGAGTGACTTTTAAATTTATGGGTTTTATATAGTCAGCCATTTCCCAGCTTGTGAAAAGACCATAGAAGAGGTAATGCATCCAGACATTAAAATCCATTCTGAATTTTGCTAGTGGTAATTCAAAGCTACATATTTATATGTAGCAGTAAGAGAGGAACTGGCTGGTTCTTAGGCAGTTACCATCTCAATATTGCTAAGCAAATGAAAATTTATCGATATCTTGGAAGCTGTGTAGGGTTCCTGATGTAATAAGAGAGACATGTCTATGTTCATGGTGTAATAAGTAGTATATTAAGTAATCCAGCAGCTAGGTCTAATATTAGTTTACAGATTCACTGATTAAGGCTAGGAAAGGAAGAATAGTGTTGCCATGGTGAAGTCTATATGATAAAGAGCAAGAAGAACAAGCTGGTGAATAATTGATACATGTCTAAGATTAGAAACGATCATTTGCAGCGTGTCCTTTGATGTTCATGCATGCTTTTTACTTTAAAAAAGCTCAGACAAGCACATTAGCAGAGACTGTGACAGATTTTTGCATGAACTTTTAGGTAAAGTACCAATGGCTTATGTGTGGAAGAACACACAAATATACAGTTCCTGCAGTGCTAATATTGAAAATTCACGCATAAGCTAAAAAGTTCCAAAATGGAAAGCTGTTAGCGTGGGATATATTTGGCCAGCCTGCATGTATTGCTATATTTCTTTAACACAGAACACAAATAAATAAGACTGTTTATCATAAAATTCAGTAAGATAGGTTGTAACTTTGTGCCTGTGTCCTTATCTCCTTCTGGGTTTAGTCATATAATTTTTTAATCTTTAGTTTAAAAGTAATTTAGTAAGATATCCTAGGCCTCTTGAATTAAGGAACAGTAGTTACAAGTCCTGATAAAGCTTAAAAACAAGCCTTTTCAAAACAGATAAAAATTTGACTGCTGTTGCAAAGGTATCTGAGTAAAGTAATGGAAAGCATTTTTCTGGGATAAACATGTAGATCTGCTAGAGCAAAGAACTGCAGGCATCATGCCTTTATAAATAGTTTTGTTTAATGAATGTGTGATTTAGTTTTATAAATGTATAATGGAAATCAGTGAACATACACAATAGCTCTGAATACAGTCTATCTGCCCTGTAGCAAGCTTCTCATAAATTCCTTTTTAGAAATCTCAGTAGCAAGAGCTATTTTTCCTCATTAATTATCCCCTTAAAATAAATAAAATACATGAAGTTGGCTTGTGTAGAATCATTGAGAGTGCATTGTTTTTCTGCTTGCAAGCTGAATGAAATTACTTAGGGGTCATTTTAGGTCATTTACTACCTAGAATAAGTAAGGAGTAGCATATAGCACGTAACAAAAAGTTTGGATTTGTATTACATGATGAGGCACGTTATTTCTTTCATGAACTTACAAAGCTGCACAGGCTTCCTGTGCTTTTTCCTGTTGAAAAATAGACAAACTGGCATTAATGATTACAAAGGAATCAAGACTAAAAGCTAAAAGGAAAGGAAGAGGGTTTGAATTTCTTAAACATAGTATGGATAGAGGATCATTGAGGTACTTGATTCATATAAAAGTGATCAGCTTTTTTTTTTTTTTTTTTTTTTGGTCAGCTGTTTTGTAGTATGCCTAAATAGTCCTGTTTTCCATAGACCAATGTATTTAAAGATGGGGTTTCAGACTAGATAAAAATTTTGTCGCCTGTCCCAGAACTGAATCAAGGACATTGATGTTTTATATGTTGAATGCTTCATACAGACCAGCCATGGTCTGTGTCGAAGTCCAAACTTATATGCTTTTCATACTTTTGTGCATACTTACCTGCACAATGTTTTAAAAATGGATTTATATGGAAAAGAGGTTTTGTGTCTGAAGCAACAATCCATGTACATGTAATAATAATAATAATAATAATAATAATAATAATAATAATACTTGGTGAGGTTATCTTCAAAAAGATCTTGATGTATAATGGTTGTGTTTCCCCCTGCATTCTTCAGTCAGTGTTATATTTGATATTTGAAAACATCCTTACTGATTGCAAAAAAAGGGTAGGATTTTCCAGTACCTGGAAGGTCTAGGATAAACATGTCATTGGGGAATGTGAACTTGATAAATATGCCTTTGAGAACAGACAGGTGAAGGTTACTTTTTGCAGGAAGGGAGTTCTAGCTCAGCAGTTAAAATAGAAGTGAAAATGATACAGATCAAAAGCTAAGAACTGTAATTATCTTCAAAATTAAAAAGCACTTATTTTTTAGCATGGCCCCATCATTTATGGGAGACTCTTCAGTGAATGGCAGCTGTTGTCTGGTCCTGTTCATGCCTTTGAAGTGAAAGTCTAAGGGCTGCAAAGGTTCCCCTGCAGATGTTGCAGTTGGCAGTTCCTCGTGTGCTGCTCCGAGCTGGGGTCACCGAACACTTGGAGTGACCAGTCCCACAGTGTCCCGTGAGGCTCTGCTGGATGGAGCTGATGTGGGCTGGGTGTTGAGGGCTACTGCTCAGTTAAAATCACATGTCGAAATTACACACAATGAAGGAAAGCCGTGTGATTCCATAAACACTACAGACCCTTATTTTCCTTAACTAGCTGTTCAGAAGTTTCAAAGTACCATCTTGAAAAAAGTGGCAGCGTTGAAGTCTGTCTGGTTTTGTAGGCACACCTCCAACAAGGCAAAGGGGATATTCTCTTTTTAATTGATGAGTGAAGGGTTAGGCCTGCATTTCTGCTACCTGGTACTTGCTGTTTTCCTATTAGATATTTCCACAGAATTTATATATTTTTTCCTGTGCCTTATTTCCCATATAGGTTGCTAAGCATCAATAAATGACTTGTGTATATGTTACTGTCTGTGATTTGTGTACAGGGGAACATTACCACAGAAGTTGCATGTATTTGTTAATATTTGTTTCCATTATTTCTTTTTAAGTGGTGGTTTGGTTTGGGTTATTTTTCAGAAATGCAGATAGGACTGAGTATTGTAAATCACAGATATTCTTAAGATTCTCAGAACTTGGAACTGTATCATGTAGTTTTCTCACATTTTTTATGATAGAGTGGTGTAGACATTTATTGGAGGCCTCACTGTCAGAGACAAACAGGTCTGGATCTTCTGAGCATGGTGGAGAGGAGCAATCCAATTAATCCATTAATACTTTTGAGAAAAGGTTGTTTCAAAAAGTCAAGATACATGTTAATCTTGTTTTGTTGGTGTAAGTTTCGAATAAGGTATCCTCTGCTTTATTCTGAAGCAGTTTGCTGGCAGCATGATTAATAGTGGTTTACTGTACAACCAAAAAAGCAATACTGATTGCAAATATAGAGGCATCCTTACAGATACTTTCTGAATGGTTTAATTTTCTTAAATGAAGTAATTTTTTAAAGAATTTTACAACTGAATGTCTCTTTTTAATTTACCTATTGTTTTGGAAATCTTTATGATTCTGATTCTTTATTTCATTTTTGAGATTGCCATCTGCATAACATCTAGAAAGTGCACTCACTAAAAGTATTCTTCAGAGCACTGGTATTATCAACTCTAGACACCTGGAATTTGGTTTTGTATTTCTTTTTTTGTCCTTTTTTTTTTTTTTTTGGCTTAAAGTATTATAATAAGTAAGTGGGCTGTAAACTGATTTGTATTACAACTAAAAGTGACTTACATGCTATTTTTTTAGTCTTCTTAATTATTCACTCTGAAGGAGTGTACTTTAAGTGTAAAGACATAACAGATGGAGAAGTCATTTCTAAGTCAAGGGGAGGCCTTGTTTGGTTGTTATTTATATTTATTATTCAATTTCTACTCTTCTATATCTAAAATGCTAAGGATTTACTTGAAATGGAAAAAGAAGAAAAGTAATGCTGTACTAAGAATTGTAATGCTGTACTAAAGAATTTGCCTATTAGTTAGACAAAGGAAATGGTGGCTAATTTTATGACATGAAGGGAAAGTACTGGCTGAAGTGGGTGTATTGTTTCTTTTCTTAAACTACTTAAGCTGCTGGCATAACATTTGCAGATCATGAAAGGGTCTCTGTAAAATAGGTTTGATACCCATCTTTCTTCATGGTTGTGCCTCCAAGTAAAGCTGAAAAAGTTCAGGTCCTAATCTCGTTCAGGACTTAATCTTGTTCAGGATGTTGTACAGACTGTGCAAGAGTTTCATACAGAGTTCATATACTGAAAGTTGCATGACCTGTTGTCTGGGTCACTGGAGTTGCTTCCATATCTGATTAATCAAAACAGAGTGGGGAGGAAGTTCAGAAAAAGAAAAGTTATTTAATGAAAGGCCATTTTAGAGATTGAATTTAATTAAAATTAGTAAAACAAAAGTAGTCATTCCTATCTGAATGCTATTGCTGCCAGCCATATCAAAGAAGACTAGTAAAATAAAGATCAGATTTTTGTTTCCAATTAAAAAGCTGAGATTTTTAATTAGGGGATTTTTTTCATATTTTTATTCAAATAGACCTTCACTCTTGCTGTAGTCACCAAACCAACACCTGATGCACCATTAGAGATGCTTGCAGTAGGAAGCCTTTCACCAGGAGAAAATCAGGCCTGATGCTGGAAAATGAGATTCTGTCATCCTACATTCTTCTCTGTCCCACCAGCTCTCTTGTGTTGGCTGTGCTGAAGTTATCCCAATGAAAGTTAATGTGAAATAGAAGGAGGGTTGTTTTGGTTTGGTTTGGTTTTTTTGTGGTTTGTTTAATCCTCTACCATGGACATTAGAATGTCCATGTAGAATACTGTCTGATTTGGTCCTTTTCACTTCTGAACTCCTTGAAAAATGCAAGTTATTCAAGACTGACAGGCAGTTTTGAGGTGAAATGTATCTAGAACTGTCGGGTTTTGAAATTTTCTCTTATGAAATACTCATGAGAGTTAAAAAATAGAATAGGATGACATTTATTGATGCCAACTCTCAAACTATCTATCAGTGTGGAGCTCTCCAGAGAGCTGGCTTGGAGCTGTCAGTGACCACAGTGGGGGACAATAGTCCAGGTATTGCCACCCTGCTGGCGGTCAAGGTTGATCGTAGCCTTCACTTAGCAATTTTTCACGGTGGAGGCATTCATTTTTTTATCACTCGATCTTCTTTTCTATCAGTGAATTAAGTAAATGTCTTTAGGACCACAGAATGCTTTATAGCAAGCTGCCTTTGCTAATAGTAACCAGGTCAAATAGGTATACAATCTATCAGTAAGGTGAGTGTTTTGTCCCTAATTAGATAAATGTGAAAGAAGAACGTTATCTAATGTATGATTGGTAAGAAACAGTCTGCCAAGTTGTGGTCCAGAGACTGTGTAATAACACATCAGAGAATAGTGTCTTCCTGCTGGTGTGTTTATCAATCTGTTTCGCAGCATGAATGATGCATCTCAACTCTTCATTTAGTGTATTTACTAAATGAGTAGTTCATACTCAATAAGCATTTACTTACTGTGTGAAGCAACATAGTTACCTGAGAGGGCTCCTGTGTGAGAGGCAGTGTGTTTGGGTGAGAGTTGAAGTATAAATGAAGAGCAGTACCGGTTGTCTGTGAGAGCATGAGGGGAAAGCATGAGCTCTGGAGCTGCATGTGCAGTGTGAGCTGGACCAGCAGAAATGCTCACTCTGCCTTTCTGAGCTTTTTGCACCAATTCAGAGCTGCAGGCTGCTCAGGCCTGGCCAGGCCAAACCAAAACCTCAGAAGAGGTTATTGGGGTGGATGTGGGCAACTGTTAGAGCTCTGCTCCTTCCAGCCCTCAGAGAGCAAGCACAGACCATCCTGGTGTGGCATTGCACTCCATGGACTGGCTGAGTGCATCCCTGCTGCTCAGAAGGTGTGCTTCTCCCTTCTGCATTAAATAGTTTAAAAAATGAAAAATATAACTTCTATATGAATGTGATACTATTTTGTGTACCCAAGTTGTTTTGGATAGTTTTGTGGAGGTTTTAATTTGGTTGTTTTTTTTTTTCATACACTGCTGTTTGAATTACTGGTTTCATTGATTCTATCAGAGAATGTTTATTTATAAATCTTCAAAATAGTGTATTTTATCCTGTAATTATGTCTATTGTTAACCAGCAAAAACTTAGTAAATTAATAGTTAATTTTATTCCTAAAATTGTCAACAGTATCTTTAATGTTTGTCTTCACTTTTAAAAAAATTTAACATCTTGACACAAAGATATTAGTACTGAATCTTTCTCTGTAAGTATTCAACATATTCAGCTATTTATTCAGGAACACTTTAACAGGATTTTATTGTAAGCAAAGAGTTTTTCAGCATTTAGTGAAAAGAAAAGATTAGTGCAAGAATAGGAATGTATTTACATGATCTTTTGCAGGGATTAACATGTTCTCTGCATGAACTATTTCTCTTAAGAATCATTATCATATTATGATCTCAGAACTAATTACCACTCTGAGTGAGAAATAGTTTAGCTCCTTTTGATTCATTCTTCTTCATATTGTTTGTTGCCTTCTTTTCTTAGAAAGTTACATTTCTCATGAAGAAAACTGGTATTTCCCCTTGCACTTCCCATTTCTATCTCCCTTTTTCTTTTTTCTCCTCCACGTTTAGTTGCAAAATGTGACTGGTGCAGTTGCTGTTTTTGACCCCACCCTTGGAGTTGCTAAGCAGAGGAACGTGGTTGCATAAGTAACCTGTTACTGAACAGGCTGCTGCAGCCCTAATCAGCCACCTAATGACAGCCAAGTCCTAAAGGAAATAACTCCTACCATTTACTGTTTGGATCCAGGCCTTTTAAACATGGAAAAAATGAAGCATAGAATTTGTTTTAAAATAACAAAACAGATAAAGAACTCTACCAGCAGAAACTAGTCTAAAGGAAGAATACAAATGCCTGAAAATAACTGTCAAAATATTAACTCCTGAAAATGGAACATGCAAGTGCTCTGTTGGGGATTTTTCCAGTTTTGAGGTTTGGGAATGTGGATTCAGTTTGGGTCCACCTCTGGCTTCTTGGACTGGTTAGTCAGTAACCTCAAATGAACTGCATAGATTTTTTGAGGTAGTTTCTAGTTTGTTCTTTGCAATAAATATTTGACTTTAATAATTCAGATCTTGACATTCCAAATCAAACTAATTTCTCCATCCCAGTTAAGTGGTATAATTTAAATTACCCAAATTAGAAGCATGTGTGTAAATATTTGAAATAGGGTAGTAATGCTTTCTGACACAACTACAGATCTGTTTGGTAAAAACTTTGTATGCGCTTCTGCATGTTCTGGAGATTCTTATCAAACAGATCATTGTTTATTAGCACCATCTTAAAGTTGATAAACATTGAAATATTAGGAGATAATCATGTGAAGCTGCATGTGGGAAAAAAGAGAAGCAGAGAGCAGAGCCTGGAAGAGTGGTGAGACAGTATGAATTTCAGGTGAGCAGACAGGATGCTGTGAAAACATGTAAGGAGATACAAAACTGCAGAGAGGTTAAATGTGCGAAGTTAAGAGGCAGTGAAAGGGGCAGGTTTGCAATAGCTGATGACATTTTTGAGAATGAATTTTTCCCTGTCGTTAAGATCAGCAAAGAAAAGCTCTTTTGTTGTTTTTTTGGGTTCTGGCCAGTGTTGGCTTAGCCGTAGGGAGATAAAGTAGACAGTTACTCAACCGCTCGGCTGGTGGATGCAGCCAGCCAGCTCCATAAGGTCTGCTTGTGTCCTGCCTCCTTTGCTTGTGGCTCTTCTTGAGTGCTGGTTCAAGGACTGTGAGATGGCCAGGCAGCAAGTCTTTGCCTCTTGCTGCATAGCCAGGCATAGGCTGCTTTCCCCTGTTCACACACACTGAGGGGCCAGAAAGGACCAAGCAGCCCCGATAACCACCCTGGGTGTTTTTTCTTGGAAGCAGCTCTTACCACCCATACCTCCCCCAGCACCTGCTGCTCCATCTCAGCCTCCTGCTTCCTCCTTCCTCTTCCTCTCTGCTCCCCACTGCAACTTCACATCTGCCTTTGCAGAGCTTTGAGCCGGCTTTGCAAAGCAGCTGCCAGGCTCGCTGTGCTAAGGGCCTTTGCTTCTGGAAATTACACCATCTGGCTGTGCACAGTGTAGGGAGTTTATATTTAGATCACCTTGTATCTGGCATCTGGACTTCATTCTGTGTGCTTGATGAGACCTGGTTGGAGCACTTTCTTTTGTGGATGATATTCTGCATAATGTATGCATTGTTAGTTCTCAGCAGCCACGGTGAATAATGTTCCATAAAAAGAGTCGTTCTTTCTGTAGAGCTGTTGTTTCTATTGGTGAGAGCTGCATGCAAGGCTGCATGCCATTTATTATTGGTGTTTGTCAGAAATATCAGATACAGACAGGGCTTGTAAAGAACATTTTGCCCCTTGAAATTAGACCAATTATAAATATCTGAAAGATGGGCTAATGAATGACAGATCCAGCAATACTGAGTAATCTGATATTAAACTGTGTTGTGGTATATAGCTGAAGATTTTATGCATAGGACTGGGTTGTGCAGTAGGTTTCTGTTTGCTTTTCATGTATTTTTTTCTGTAAAGGAATCTTTGTCATAGCTTCAGGATCCTACAACTGACTTTTTATTAAGAGTGCACAAAGTACCATGCTGCCTGAAGGCCAACAGAGGGTGCTGGAGTGATGCAGCTCTTACCTTCACTCATTTTTGTAGGTTTCTGGAGAACAAGGTGCATTTTGACAAACCTCTTATTTGGGATGTCTTACTGTACAGCTATGAAGTTACTGCATTTTTTGTACATTTAATATCATAATTTTGATACTTACCAGATTATTATATGTTATGAAGATTATTTCAGAAATGCAGGTTTAGTAATAATATTTGCAAGAACAATGTGTACCTACTTAGGGCATTTAAAAATTTTCTTTACTGCTAAAAAACACACAAATCAAAATTCTCCTTGTTCAGAAGAAAAGATTGGGCACAGTGGAAGTATCAATTACTTCTGTGACTTGTATACATATATTATTGTATATACATTATATAATGAGGCTGATGTAGCAAACCACAGATCTATGAAAGCTGTGGTTTGGTGTAAATAATACCTGGGTAGAAATAGCATACTGACAATGGAACTGTTCAAGGAGGATGAATAAAAAGTTAGCATATGACAAATCATAATGCAACACTTCACAGTTAAACGAATTATTTCCATACTGTACTTTATTTCAGGTTCCTCATTTTTATCCTTGTTCAGGGACTGTTTTTCTGGGGTGTATCTGCAAAGGGTTGTAATGTTTGGCTTGAGACTGCTTGTTTCAGGTTGTCCCTGTTCTTTGAAGTAATGTCCATGAAAGGCAGTAATTACACTGTATTACACAGAGTCTGGTATGGAAAGCTCTTCCTCCCTCTCCTCCTGACCATCTTCCTCCAGGAGGAGGCTTCAGGTTACCAGGGACTGAAAAGTGCAATTTGTCACAGGAATATGCAATAGTAGGTGATTACTTCTAACATGCAGTCTTTCCTTACTGTACATATGTGATGTATGATGCTTAAATCTGCTCTCTTGTACTGACAATGACAACCTGAAGTATTTCATGTAACTGGGATTTCCTTTTATGATTTTAAAACTTGATAACCCATTTTTATCCAAAAATCTTGTATGCGTCTGACAACATCTTACAGACATTAGCAGACTTCTCAGCAGGGAGATGAAAATAGAGTGGTTCCAGTAACCTGTCAGATCTACTGTCTGTCATTTCTTATATTAAAAACCAAAAAGCATCTAAACAATGGAGATTTATCTCTAAAATGCATCTGGAATATAACATAGAAAAAACCCACCCAAATCTGCAGAAATTTTGAAGGATCAGATCCGAGCTGTGACTCTGTCTCTCTGAGTGACTTTACTCAGATGCCACAGTTTGATACTCTTAACGTTCGGGAAACCTGATAAAAATTATAGAAGAGAATTGTTCAGACTTAGACTAGTTGCTACTTTAAGTGTAGACAGAGGTACTATTGTGTTTTTATAGACATCAGCTGCAAAGGGCTATCCAGCAGGATAAAGGCACTGAAAAGAGAAATCAAGATGTATAACCCCTATAAATAATGCACGCTGAAGTGGCAAGGGTGGTTCCTCTTGTCAGGGGAAGGGTGGGGAGAGGAGAATGGTTGTAAAATACCCCCTTATGAGATAGGCAACTACTCAGTATCATTTGTTAATATGAGCTCAGTAGATCTTTTAATTACATGCTCTGTCAAACATTTCATGGAGCTGAACAAGTCGAGGGGCAGATGCACTGTTCTATTTGCTGGACTGTCCTATATTTGGAGTATTCAGGTGGAGATACACTGTTCAAGAGGCTGCTCTGACAGCACTTTGGCTGTCCAGAGAAGTGTGTCTCTGTCCTTGGAGGTGTTCAGTGCTTTGGTTGGACAAGGCCCTGTGTAACTGCAGGTCATGTTCAAGTTAGCAAACAAGGTGTCTTAGTCATGTCACAGATCTACATAGCATCATTGCTCCTTGAGCTCACAGAGACTATTCAAACTGCCTTCACAGTAACAAGATGCAACTTGGATTTGGAAATTCAGCATTTTGTGCCTCTGGAAATACCCATCATGGGACAGTTCTCTCCCTCTGAAGCGTTGTATCTGCATCTGCTGCCAGTGGTTTTGCAGGTGGTAGTCTCAGTTTCAGAGCCTTTTGGCAGCCAGATGCCTTTATTTGCACCAAACAGGAATGCAATGTTTCCTGTTCTAATAAGGACCTTGAAGTTATACCCCAAGAGATACCAAAGCACATTCCTACTTTCAGCACCTTTTTTTTCCCATAGGCACCATTCTATTTACTTCTGCTTTATGAATTACAGCATAAGTCAGTTTTTGCTGTTGCTTGTAGCTTCTGACCAAAAATCTACAAAAAAACTCTCTAGTATAAAGTCTAGTTTATAGTTCATATTGTCAGAGTAAAGACAAGTTGTAATTTATAAAAATTATGACATTTGTATATAATTTTTTCTCACTTGTTTTATGTCTCTATCCAAGAACATGAACTCCTGGTGAGAAAGTATGCAATAATTCTTTTAACAGCATCTGTTATGAAATGTTTGGTAGATAAATCCAAATTTTAACATCATATTTTAAGACATGGATTTCTTTTAAACCTTTTGTTTAATCTGGGAGCAGTAATATATCACATTGTCCAGGGCTGGACACATTGACTGAGGGTTGGCTGTTATTTTTCCTAGGTTGTTGTGATGGCTCACAAAGCAAAACAGTGATCTCCAGGAAGCAAGCAAGATAGCATCCAGACTGCTTGCTGTTAACCCATCTCTGCCTGAACTAGAAAATTATTTATGAAAATTACATTGCAGAATTAAAGCGTTAAGAAAGATCACTGCTGGAAACTGTTGCTTCAGGGAAAGGTAAGACTTCGCATTAATTATCCAGTCATTGTGTATTTACGTGAGATTTTTCTGGTAGGACTGATAGTAAATTCTAGGTATTAATGCATTTCTTTATTGAATAGATTTGGCAACTATTTGGATTTTTTTAGTAAATAGTTAAAAGTCTTTTGCTTAGGTGTGAAGAATATAAACATGCAGATTGGTATTTGGAAGCTCATGTATATGTGATTCTTACTGAAAACGATTGTGAGCATAAATTTAAATATTTGGCAATGACAAGTTTTGGATTCTTATGGCCTGATTTTAAATATGAATTACAGAGCTATATATATTAAGATCATCACATGTGACATGAGATTGTGCATGCTTTACCATGGATATTTGTGAATTCTTTGTCTTAATGTTGTTGAAAGCTGTCAAGCCATTACCAGGAGCTGAAGAAACTTGTGGCTTTTAGCTAATCTTACACAGTGCAAGTATTTAGTTGAAGCCTTCCTGGGACTGAAATTCCTTATAGCAAACAGTTGGCTATATTTGGTTTTGTAAATGCTGATACGTTGCTGGAAAACAGATGAACAAGCATTTTGCATGAGTACTAATTAAAGGATATAAAATAGCTGCCATTGCTACCATGCATTTATATATCAAGGAGCCAGGGGAAAAATATACAGCAACATGAGTACATCAGTGTCCTCTTTAACAAAACAAAACGTTTCTTTTCATACTAGAAAGAAGGTTGTATTGGTTTGAAACTACTGTTAGGCTGTATTTAGTCCTTCTGTCATAAAAATAAGACTTCTTGGAGACAATTAATTTTGCTGTGTAATCGGCCATAAGCCACAGATTATATTGGAAGCAGAATTTCTCCTGGAGTGTTGGCATCTGTGGTGCTCCCAATTCTACTCCAGTGGGGAGTGAAATATTTTCTTCTGCTTTTAAAGAGCAGTATAAAGACTATAAAGACTCTTGACAGGGTCACAGCCTTTTCAGTCGAATAGTTATTTTCTTTGTTGATTGCTGAAATACAGATATTTCTGTTTCAGCTTGCCTAGATTTTTGGATGATGTTTTTCTGTACATTGGGACAGTTATTATAAAGCCATTTATTATTCAGTGCTCATTTTATTCTGATGTAGTGTGCTTTTTATCCAAGACAGTGCAGATCAAAACAAGTAAAAGGATACATTTATGCTGTGGAGCCCAGAGATCTGTACATGTGTGATATGTATTCTGGACCTTTATGATCACTGTGAAGATGGTGATTGTCATTGCCTAGAGATAGACTGTTCTGTACACCAGAGATGTGTGTTGTGCAGCTGACACGGAAAGAGCTCCATTTGGCCAAGTCTGTAAGTTCCCTTTGACTTTATGTGGGGCTCAAGGACGCACCTTCACAGCAGCATGTCCAGTTTCAACCTGATGCATTGTTGGAACAAGAGGAAATTCCCGTGACAGTCACTGAAGGGTGTAAGGGTGTCTACCTCTAGAGCAGTGCAGCCTCAGGAATCCAGAGCAGGATCCCCAGGGCTCCAGACATGAGATTGAGCACGTATCATTGCACCACGTGAGCCGGGGGGGAATGAATGCCTGATGACTCTGGTCTGGAAAAGTACAACTATTGGAATAACAGCCTGGTAAGCCGGGAAATGCAGAAGCTGTTTCCTAGACTACCTTGCAACTGTAATTCTAAGACCTCCAGGTTTAAGCAAGCTCAGAAAATACTAGATCTGACCACTTTGGGATTAGTTTACCTGTTTTAGTGTGCCTTCAAAGAACTGGTTGTACTAATGTTTCTCCTTCATGAAGCACTTTGAGAAGATACAATCTCTCAGCAGTTAAGCTAATGGCTTCTGAGTGGAAGTGGTATCTCATGGCAGCAGGCTTCCCACTCCAGTGAATACAAATTTGGCATATTAGCAGGTGTCTCGTAAGTGTCCTTGAACTCAGAGACGGAACTGTGTGAATATGCAAATGTATTTGTGGGCTTTTATTTTCTAAAGGGAGATGAGACCAAATGGCATAACAAGCTATTGTGAAATTTCTCATACAGTTTAGAAAAAACTCCTGGGAAACTGAGGCACTGATTTAGTTCCATTTAACTAGAGCAGTGTTGTTTTTTAATCACACTGGTTGCATGTCAGAAAAATTGGCAGTACTGAAGTCTGATGAATGTGTGACCTATTACCTTCCCATAGATCTCCCAGATTTTGGAGGATGACAGTGCTAGCTTCAACAAGGGAGTGCTAGAGAGACTTGCTACTCATAAATACAACTGCCTTATTTTCCCTTATTTATTTTAATACTTCACTGTAAATTTAAGCTATTTGTTTTATTTGATCTGATGATATTTTAATAGTATGTTTGTCCAGCTGTAGATTGAATTCAATTAGTTCTGTGCCTTTGGCTTTTAGAAGTAACAAACGAAAACTGTGTATTTAGACCCAGCAAGGCATGTGACAAGCTATCTGGCAGTAATCTAGGAATGCAATTAATTGTGTTTAATTATGCACTTTGTTTGCTAGGCTAGAATTCTAAAATTTTGCAAGGTGGAGACCTCACAGGACAACCTTTTCTTTTTTTACTACTTTGACTTCATTTATCAGAGTTTGAAAAACTCCATCATTTCTTCACTCAGTTAATTGCAAAGCCTGTGTTACGTAGAAAGGTCCTGACTTTTACATAAGTTCTGATAGTAAGCATCATTTTACTGAGTGTCAAAGAGAAGTGCAGATCCCAACAGCTGGAGGTTCAGGAAGTTGTTCCCCATTTTGATTCTCCTTCTTGGAAGGCCTGGCTCTGTGCAAGATCTAATTCTCTAACTGCCTAAACAATGTACACATATACATGGGTTATAGTACTTAATGAAATGGAGAATGAGATATTGAAACAAGTCTGACTGATACAGGAAAATAAATGAGAGCTAAGTGTCCAAGAGTTGAGATGGAACACAAATACAGCAGTAGTTTAAAAAAATAAAGGATGAAAAAAAGCCCCAGAGAATGAAGAACTAAAAATAAACTTGTTTTGTTATTTTTAGGCATTCCTGCTGGTTGCATAGAAATCACAGAACTTAAAAGGTCATGCTACTAATGCTCAGTACCTTTCAAGCATTCATTTTAATCTAGTGCAGAGATCCAAACACTTGGAATTTGAGGGAGGCAATATAATTTTTTCCTAATTAAATATATCAGCGTTCTAGCTTGAAATCTATTCTGGGAAACAGATCATCATCAAGCATCATGTTGAAGCCAACAGTATTGATACTGAGTTGAATCAGGTGATATTTTAGAGCTGATAAGCATTTTTTAATATTGCTTGAGAGTGGATTTTGGTTTTGCTTTCATGTTAAGGAACTGTAGTAGTTCAGGAAAGGAGTTTGTCAATGTTAATTTCAGAAGAATTCTTAAGAACCTCTAGAGCTGTAAAATATGCTTAAGTAATTTGGTTTTTTGCTGTAGTTTTTTTACTTCTTAAAAGTAGGGGCAGGTGGTGAGGGGAATAAATAAAAGAAATGTTTTTAAGAGCATGCCTAGCATGAAAGATATCACAAAATAAGCAGCAATTATTATTGCAACAGCGAATACTAAAAAAAAAAAAAAAAAAAAAAAAAAAAGGGGGGGAAAAAAAACCAAACAACAACAACAACCAAAAAGGGAAAAAAAAATCCCCTCAAGATGAATAGCAAAATCACAGACAGTATGCTGTTATTTCCAAAGTAAATATTTTACCAAATAGGTTTTTGATACAAGGAACAAGATGTGCAAGGAACAGGATGTGATACATATCCAGTACAACATTTTAAACACATTTTAAACATCCTGGCTTTTCCCTTGGTTATATTTAGATAAAGCTTAAATGCTTCCACTCAATGTTGTTTTGCTCTGATTAAAACAGACAACATTTTACCCATGTAGATGGCTTATTTGGGGGCTTTTATAAGTGTAAACAATATTTTCTTCTACATATAGTAGAATAAGAAAAAGGCTTTCATCCTCCATTTCCCCCTACTGAGATATGAGCTAGAAAGTCTAAAGGTACAGATATACTACTTTTTCGTTCAGTGCTGATGTGCTATTTTGGAATATGTGCTGACCTACTTTCTATGTTTCCAGAAAGCAAGCTGAAAAATTTTAGCTTAGGCTGCAGACTTGGATTTATTTTTCAGTGTATTTTTGTACATACTTTCACACAGTTATGCACACACACACACATTGGCTAATGTTGACAATAGCAAATCAAAATTGCCAATTTTGGTACAATTTCAAACTACTAGCTGAAGAAATCTGCTGCTAGACACCTTCCTTGAAAGGATTTGACAGGAGGATATTTTCAATCTAGTGATGCCATTATTTAGAGTTACATCATAAGATAGAAAATTTTCAGTTCCCAACTTCAAATAAATTTGATACCTAAATAGAATCATCCAAAATTGCAGTGAAAAATGCTGTAATAATCTCATTATTGTGTTTTTTACAGTTTCTTCAGCATTGTCTTAGACACTGCAAGATAAAACCCCTTTGAATCATTTACTTCCACTCCATGCATCTCTTTCTACACCACTCTGACCATCAAAGAAAGTTCAGCCTGTTAGTTTGCCATTCCCAATTAAAATAATTACACATAAAGCTTTGGAATTGTATGAACAAATTAGGAGAAAACAAGTAATGAAAGATGAAGCCCTGCTCCATCCTCTGCTTAGGGCAGAAAAAATTTATCAGTCTTGGCAACTCTGCGCTCACTTCTGAGCTTTCCCCAGCAGAGTAGCTCTGCTGGGGGAAGAAAATCCTTCTTATTTTATTGTACTTCACTCACAATTACGGTGAATTTCAGTAAAAGGCTACAGTTAAGGAGAAAAGACAATTTCCCCTCTCCGCTTGTAGAGGAGATGAATTCTGCATTGCAGAGGTACATCTCTGTCTCTGTTAACTACACATGGGGCTTAGACTTTGGAAACTTAATTTTTGAATATGTGCAGCTATTGGGGGGAAATGCAGTTTCCTTTCTTTATATATACCACAATATCCTGATGTTCTGCAGGGAAAGGCAAGACAGTGTAAACTCAAATATCATGGGTGGTAGGTCTAAATCTTCCCATGACTGACAGGTATTTTCCTTCTCTGGAACATATTACGGCCTCCTTAAGCTAGCTCTGGTTATGTTGTATTTTTCTAAGACATTTGAATCACTACTTCTCTTCTTTAAATTTACATTGTATACCTTAAAGAATATATACAGTACTTTTAAAAGCCCTGTCTCTCAAATCTTCACTTATAGCTGATAATTGAGATGAGTTTTAGAGTTGAGTGTGAGAGTTAAGAATTCTACAGTTCCAAAGCTTTTTTGTATTTTTTTAAGCATTTAGATGATGTAAAATTTTCATTTGGTTAGTATCCTCAGCTGTTCTGCTATTTTTCAGGGTGTCTAAAATTGGTGAGATATAAGTTAATAATCAAGTTAAATCAGTATTACAGCCTGATAGTCATATGTGAATTGCCTAGTTAAGTGCTCATGGTAGAACAAAGGATGTTCTTAATGCTGTTACATGGAAGGTAACTGGGCATAGATAGACAGGTTGCAAATACAAAACTGTTGAGGGAAAAGCCAAGGGGCAGTTTAAGAAGCTTCTTCAGCTTGGTTGTCAGTGTGATGCTACAATATGGTGGTAGCAAAATATTGCATCCATTGCCTTAATGTTTCCACTTAACAAAGGCATAAATAAGGGAGAGAGTTCAAAAAAGAGGCCTGTGGAATTTTTGAAGGTCTGGAGAGGAAAAAAAAAAAAAAAGAAAAAACTATTATATTGTGAGGCTTTAAGATTTCAGCTGTATAAATTTATAGAACAGAATTTTGTACGATGAGGTGATCATCATCTATAAATTCTTGTATTTTAAAAAGCCATCTCAAAGCAAGGAATTTCTCAGCCTTATAAATAAAGGCACTTGAATGTTGAAGCTGAACTGGCTTCATACAAACACAATTCTTCTTACAAGAAGGAAATATTAACATTGAAATAGATGAGTTGTAGCATCTTCTGCCAAAGAAGGAGGAATAATCCTATGACTGTGGGACAGGCACTCCCAAAAGTTAACTCTACCCTTGCCACAATTCAGCACAGTTAGTTGAGAGGGAGAGGTTATTCCCAGCCCTAAATCAACGGCTCTATCAATGGGCTGTAAAACAGGTATTGGAGAATGGGCTCTCAGGTTGAAATTAGGCTTTGTGATTTAATTCATATGAGTCCCCAGTACTTTCCAAAAGCATGTCCTTAGCTAGCAGGAAAACTCTGCAGATTTTTCTATGCACTTGGTCAGACCCTCATTAACACTGATCTCTTGGGTTTTGTGTTCCTGTGCTGTTCTCTTCCCCATGCAAGATGCGTCCTGCTTGTTAGAATAGAGAAACATATCTGGAAATCTCATTTCTGCTGAAGAGTGATCCGAACTTCACCCATTTCTCCATGTGCTTCCCATCTGTATAGGAACCAAGGGAATCTTGGGTTATTTAGGTGCCCTTGTGCCCCTTATTATTTTTCATTCTGCCCAAAATTATTTGTTACATTTGCACACTGTGCCAAAAGAGCTGTTTCCCTAATGCTTGTTGTTTGGAGTGAAGACATGGAAAGATAGCCCCCAAATAATTCTCTCCACCTAAGAAGGAGAGAAAGTGCAAAGTGCCATGGGTAGGTCTGACCCTTGCTCTGGAACTTTTTCACTCCCTTACCTGTAATATGTTCTCAGTGCAGAGTCACTTAGCTAAATTTATAGTGCTAACATGACAGTAGTGCTTAACTACAGAAAGGTAAGGGCAGTGACTCCTAATACAAACTGCTTGAAGGACTTACTTCACTGATATATATCTCCCTGAAAATAATTAGTTTCTACAGTATTAGGACTTTTTATTGGATGTTTGCATAATTGCAGAAGGCTTCAAGAATATGTTTGCCTGTTCTAGGGACTGGTTGCAACTTGACTTCCCAGAGCCAAGCCAAATCGTGCTGTTCTATGCTGTCACAGACATTAGTTCTTCAAATTCCTCTAGAAACTAATCTGAAATGTTATTGTTTATCGGAACTATATGTTTGAGTATCTTTGAATCTGGATTAATTTCAGGATTTTCATCCTGAGTCTAAAAGCCCTTAATTAATTAGCCAACAGTCCAGCTGAAAAATGCATTGCTCCTCAATATTTGGCCGCCCGTCTTCATTTCAGGGTGATAAAGCCTGGAGCTGAACTTGGAAGAAGCATGAAGATGGTGGTATTTCATGCACCTCCCTGGACTGTGGAATGAATTAATAGAAAAGTTCTGTGGGAGTCTCACTAAGTTTTGGGAGCGTTTCAGGGCTTATCTCTCTTGGCAAGCTTTTTTCTCTCTAACTAAGCTCTTAATTAACTTGGGGTGAAATAAATTCCCTGTTTCTGGAGCCCTGTATAAAGATAACAGTAGAAGACATTAAGGTGAAGGGTGTTTCCTTTTCTTGACAGCACTTGTATGGATTAAATGTTCACAGTCAGTGGGCAAACAGTTGTCTCAAAATTCGTACTTGCTGCAGTGAGTGTCTGATTGAACTAGGTTATTGCACAGTTTCATTTTACACTAATGTTGTGTTTTTCTCAGTTGTTTTCATTCGTGTTACCACTCAAAAAAGGGTTGTGTTGTCTTAGTTTAAAACTTACCAGTTGCACAGCTGACATTCAGAAGAGTAACTCTCCTTTTCCATTGTGTTGTTGCAAGAGCGATCTTTGTTTCTGATTTCCATGGTGAACAGCAGCATGTGTGTACATATATATGTGCATTTGGTGTTTATCTGGAGCTCCTTGAGCCACTGCAGCACAACCCCTAAGGGAGCATCTGCTCAGCACATGATCTCTCTTATCATTTTGACTGTATTTAGGGGGCTTGGAAAGGGGACACAACTACCTTCTTCTGCTAATACTGTTTTGAATGTATTCACTGTTATTCTTGCAAATTAATTGTCAAATTAGTCTAAACTGTAGTTATCTCATGCCTGTGCAGAGTCACAAATAATCCCATCCAAATTTTAAAATGTTTTTCTAATTTGTTCTTCTTCTGTTTGTATTAATTGTAACTGTGTCCACTGGGTCTTAATATGAATGTTAATGGAGAAATTGAATAATCAGTATACATGTGTAAGATTTTACTAGACATGTTAAATATCTATATAGTTATAAATAAAATGCACAGGCACACTGCCTTAAATCTAGTACTGTCATACAGGCTATATAAATTGTGTCATATTTATGACAGGGTAATAGAATTTGATGTTTCTCCAGTCCTGTCTAGGAAGAATGTTTCAGGTGTGATTTGGAAGCCATCTTGTCAGACAGTTGATTCTTCAAGAAGTCAGAGGAAAAGGATCAGTAAAATTGGGAGTTTTAATGTCATTGCTTAAAATGGTGATGCTCTTTAACTAGTAAACAAGGTGGATGAAAGAGTACCTGAAAATATCTCAGACTTCAAGTAAATCTGTACAGCATCTCTTATACTTCTTTTCATGTTTTGTGGATTTTTCTCTCTTTTTCAGTCTTTAAGCACTTGGAATTTTTCACTTACCAAAAGGCTTGCTTTAGGGGTCAGGCTCTGCTTGTCCTTGCCAAGCAGTGCTCACTGTTGCTCAACAACAACTGTGTGTCAGTTACTTGCCGTTGGCCACTGCTTCCTCTGGTTTGGAGAGCCTGAGTTTCCTCACATCCTTTCCATTTCCTGATCCTCCCAATGTGCATACTGGTTGTCATTTTTTATCTCCAAGTATGGCAGGTGTGTGTGTGTAGGGGAAATTTACATGTACTATTCAGATAGCTGTCCCTTTCCTTGCTTTTTCTCTTTCTTTCTGTGCACTGTAAGAGAAGCTTCTAAATCCACATTTATGAATCGGTGTTGTCGTGGTTTGAAAGCAAAACGAGTGAGAGGCTCCAAGTCAGAAATACAATTTAATAAGAGGAAAGGTAAAAAGGTAAAAATAAAATAAAATCAATGCAATAACACAAAGGACCACTGACAGAGTCAGAACACAACCTGAGCAGGGTGGTGGAAGCAGTCCAGGTGAGGTGCTCTTCCTGAAGCAGTGATCCTGTAGAAAGGTCTGGTAGCTTTGGTCCTCTGGGAATCCAGTGGGTAAGGGCTACTTGCACTGTCCCAAATCCCAGATTATATCCAGGTGAGAATGCTTGGCTCCTCCCCCTGGGCGGAGCATCTCACGATGGGATGATGAGTTGTGAAGTGGGTCCTTGATGGCCCATTAAACAGAGATAACTCCTGGAGGGAGTTACCTGTGAGTCATGGGCCAGGCATTGATGGGCCCTTATCAGAAGACACCCCAAAGGCAGGGGCTTGGGAACAGTAGAGCACTGCTCCACTTGTTTAACAGTTCATGAAGATGGTGATAGAATAAATACTTTGTGTACATCCTACACTGCAACCCAGGACAGGTGTAGAGAAACTTCCCCTCAGCCATTCTCATTTTGCGCAGGCAATGCTTTGCTTACTGCAGATGGGAGAAGGAAAAGGGGGGAAGAGAGGCATGCAGAGAGAGAGAGTAAGATGGTGCACAAAAAATGCTCATGTTATAACTGATGTATCCTACTGTACTGCAGCATTAGATGCAATAAGAGGTCCTTGTTAATACTGTTCAAATGCAAATTAAGTTTTTACAAGAAAAGTTCTGAAGTTTAATATTGTACAGTTAAGCGTGGGCAAACATTCAGCTGTCGGATTTTGTTTCTGTAACTGGAGATTTTAAAAATAATTTACACATCCTGCTTTATGATGCTGCAGCAGTGTCACAGAGATTCCTGTATACTGCTGACTCCTATAGCAAAAGGTGAAACTCAGATTGGGGTTGTACATCAGTCAGACATTTAGAGTTGTTTGGGATGTGTTCTGGTGTTTCTAGAGCTCTGGCCTTAGGTGGAGTGCCTTCATTTTCATATTGATTGTTCTTGCACTTGAGATGGTGGTTGTCTCCAAGAAGTACTTTCAAGTTCCATACATGGTGATTTTTTCCCCCTCTATATCTGTAACACCTTTTTTTTAACAGAAGCTGGAATTCTGTTATAATCTCACACATATGTGCTAACAAAATTTATTTTACGTAGAATACTGAACACTCAGAAGTGGTTTTAAATAGAAAATTGTCTCTGAAATCTGTAACCTTCATATGCCTAGTTTGCTCACAAGTATTCACTTTCAACGTAGAAGGCAAGAGGAAAACCATCTGCTGTGTTTATTCAGGACTACTACTACCTCATATTGAGTAAAATTCTCTCAGAGCCTCAGGTCTTTCTCTTACTGCTCTCTCCAAAGCACAGGCTTAATGTCCCAGGTTGCAGTGGAATAATATCAAGCATGATTTTGTGATTTCAAGTGTTACTGTTGTGCAGATTCTGGCAAGTTCTGCCCTCACCCTTTGATCTTTGGAAGATGTCCAGCTGCTGCCACTTGGGCAAAGCCAAGTGTGCTGCCAGCTCTGAGGCCATCTGTGAGGAGTCCTGTCAGCTAGCTGGGTGCTTGTGCTGTGGCTCTTCACTGCACCCTGCCAGAAAATGCCTGTTTCCTGGGTTTGCACTGCTTTTCTGTTGGAAAAGGATCGACTTTCAAGTCCTCGTGAAAATAAGGCTGCAACAGCGATCATGTAATGAGAACATCAGAGTGAAGTGAAATTATTACAAATGGACATTTGCATATGAAATGCTGTGATTTAAATCAGCTTTCTGTTTTAATAAGGGACGTGTGGATTATAGATCAAACAGTAAAGGACTAATAGTATCTTAGAATCAGATTACAGCTTTAACTATATATTTTGTTTATTGTTAACTGGCAAAAATATGACTTCAAATTAAAGATGCTTATCTTCTTTCAGCTGAAGGACAATGCATTTGCAATATTAGGCCAAATCTCTTATCAATATTCATCTATTAAAACCAACATTCCAGCATAGAAAGCAGCTCTGTAAAAGCTTTGTTCTTTTCTTCATGTTTTATCTCTTAGTATTTGGTAATTTGAAGAATCATGTGGGCTGAAAGCCTGCTTCTCTTTTCTGTGACTGAAATTCAATGTTAAGTTATCTACCACAAGTTAAAATCATAAATATAGTGCATGATATGATGAACATCTAATACTCTTCTTCAGCTTCTCAAAGGTCAGGTGTAGCCTGGCATCCAAGTCCTATTTGCACAATTCTATGAGCCAGTGTTTGCTACAGGGTAGAAATTAATGTGAACCTAAAGTGATCTCTTTGCTTTCTTTAAGACTGTGACCATGACTGATTATTTGCTGACCTTTTCCTCTTATACTCAATTCTGAAAAATAATGCTTGACTGAAGAGAGGTTTTTTGAATTCTAGGGCTGTACCTAGTCCGGACTCTGCTTCTAACAGCATTAAACTGGAAGAAATAGGTTAATTCAAGCAGGGAACGTGTCAGATGTTCACATCCTATGGGTTAAGGCAACCAGAGTATTCCAGAAAATTAAACAATACTTTTTTGAGCAACAGTTGGAGAATTTGAACGGCTGTTTATTTTCCTCATTCCTTATTTTTGATACCCTGTTTTCTCTTCCTTTGTTGTTTAGCTTTTCTATTTGAAATGCAAGGCAAAAGAAGCTAGAGACTTCATGGCATAGATAACTTTTGTGATCTGTGACTGTTCTGCTATATACAGGGTGTGAGACCTGGGTAATATTCCTGTGCTTACATGGAATAAAAGAACAGGATTGGTTTGCTAAATCAATGTGTATTTTTTAAGAGTTCCCTCGGCAAGCAGGTACCCAGGAATAGTCAACTTGATTGGCAATAGCTTCATTCCTTTAAATGTCTGACACCTGTAAAATGCACCCAAATATAACAAGATTTGCTGCTGTATTATTTTTAAAAAGCTAATGATAATTTCCCCTGTGAGAATTTTTAAATTATTTTTTTGGCCAGGCTAATTTTATAGCTTCCAAACTGTATTTCTGAAGTACAGGGTACCATCCAAACAGAAATCAAACATCACTTACCTTCAGCACTTACTTACTGAACTTCAGTCAAAATAATTAGTAATGAAAACTGCAGAGACTACAACTGGGTAATTTGCTGGAGGCATGTGGTAAGATGTTCTGATTTAGCCTTTGACTGTCATGGATACACCAAATAGTTATTATGCTGACCTTTTAAAATCATAAGTACTGAACTACACTGGAACTACCAGAGAAATCTGAAGCCATATAAACCTTTGCCAGCCTGAGAATGTAGCCAGATTATGACTCTTGGTGTTTGTTTTTCATAATTTGAGCACTTCCATGATTCAGTTCTGAATGTAATACAGTGATTACTTTCTTGGAGTAATCTCTTCTGAAGGATCTTGTGTAAACCTTTGACAGGATAAATAATAGAGTTAAGCTACTAAAATGACACTTAGGCATCTCATTCTCAACAACTTTCAGACACCACTAGAATTCTCAGTTTCTGTTTTACCACGGCATATTCCTTTTCTTTACCTGCTCAGGACTTTCAGTTTTCAGAACAAGTATTTGCCTTTTTTGATTTTCAGTTCAGAATCATCTTCAAGAATGTGTTCTAGAGTAGATCCTATAAAAGGCAATATGAAAGCCCCTCAGGATTAAACTACTCTTAGATTCTGGTGTACTCTGACTGGATCAGGGGTTTGTGCCCTTGACAGATTTTCCCCATTTGAAAGAGTATGACCACTACATAAATTTGAGTGTCCAAAAGCAATTTCTCCTGTTGGCAATGTTCCACTTGGCATGAATATTCATTGGGCTGGAGAAGGTAAGATTGTATGGTGCAGCAGTTGTACCACTCAGTGAGAATATGGGACACTGACTTTCAAGTCACTCTGCTAATGAATATTTAATTATTTATATGTGTTAGAGTTTTTTAAGCAGGAAAAGCTCAGAGCTGTTTTCATAATATCCTGTAGACTGGAGCTTAGATTACTTACTGAAGATGTTGGAATTTATTTAAAGCTTCCTTCAAATTTCAATTTATAGCTCCTTAGAAGTTAATTCCTGCATTTTTTATTTCTCAGTCTTCACACCTGTTTCAAGTATATTTATTTCTCAGATTTAAGCATTTTCTGTTGTTTGAAAAGCATTTGATGAATCTACTTTGGTTTAGTTGGGCTATTAGGAATGGACTAAATATTTTCATGCTGGTTCAGCCAAAGCTGAAAAAATGGAGTTGGAAGAGAAGGGGAAGCAAGGAAAACTTCTTGGACCTATTTTTTGTGGGTTTTTTAATTAACTGGGAAAACCAGGATGAGATCCACAGATGATACAGGTTTGAAGGACATGAATTAAGTATTTTGGTCTCCAATGATAAAGACCAGCATGTCGATAAATTTTTAAAATGTAACTGAGCGATTTAGATACACAATTCCCTTTGGTTATAACCTAATTCTCACCACCTAACCTCTTTTGGAATCCAGTGGAAATTTCAAAAGCTTATTTCCACATGTAAAAAGAGATCATGATCCCTAGAATACTCAGCAAGATCAGAAATAGTCTGTTTGCTGTCTACATATAATGTTCATTTGGTTTAAATGATCAGTGTGTTCTGAATGCAGGGTATGATTTCTGAGTCCAGCGTATTTAAGACTGGATTCTTCCATTCATAATTTCAACTTTCAGCCCAATTCAATATAATTCCCAGAGGAAAAAGACAGTCTAGCAGACTATTTCCATCTTTCTGCATTTCTAACACAATAAAATACTTTAAAAGCTACATACTTTATTTTATATATGTATGTATATATATATAGAGAGAGAGAGAGAGAGACATACATAAAATTCCCCCTCTTCCCTTCCAAAAGCATGTAGATGAACCATTTACTTTTTTCAGTCATAAAATTACAAAAGGCTGGAATGAACTTCACACAAAAACTGTATTTGGAACAGCCAACTTTGTGATCATTACACCAGTCTTACAGTGTACCCTATCTTTAGGAAAGTAATTAATGCATTTGTGGTTTAATGGTTTTTAAAAAATTTAAGAAATCAAGTTCTGTCTTCAGGTGTTAAAATCCTTTTTTCTTCAGTATCCACAGTTGGAACATTATTTATTTTCCCTTTGAATTACATCTCTGCTTATTCACTTTGCCATATTAAGTGCTGGTTTTTAATATCAAAATGCATGTAGTCAGAAAATTTGTTAGTTTTAATTTACTAATTCATTTTGCCTCATTTATGGTAGAATTCAATAAGAAAATTAGCAGGTTCATAGGAAGTGTTTCAATTTGTCTTCTTTCTGAACATTTGAGAAAGGAAGATCACATCTTTGGGGAGCTCAAAAGATTTCATTGGGATAACTAGAACAAAACAAGAAACATACCTGGAGTTTTATTTAAATGGAGAATTTACAGACTGTCTTTGTCATACATGTATTTAAATGTCTTATTTTTTCTAGTCAGCAGTTACATAGAGAGAAAAATTAGTCACATTATCCCATTTTTGATTTCTTCAGAAGAAATAACATTATTCCTCCTTGAGGAAAGAAACCCCAAACTGATATTTGTGGCCATAAAACTCTTTGTGATTTGGACTGCTTATCAATCTTCATAATACAAGTTTGTGAAACGACAGGACTGAAAACCCAAACATACTGTTTGGGGTAGTGCTTTCCCCAGACAGGTCCTTAGGTTGGAATCTGGAGTTTGGTTGTCTGGTTGGCTTTTGTTTTGTCATTGTTTGTTTGGTTTGTGTGTGTTACTTTTGTTTGTTTGTGGGTTGGGTTTTTGGGTTTTGGTTTGTTTGTTTGTTTTTGTCTCGCACTGTTTTCTTTTTGTAAGGTTAAGCAGCACCTGTTTAACTGGCCAAGCTAATGAACTATTAATGAACTGATCTGAGAAATGCTATGGGTATAATATAAACCATACCAGCCCTAGACAGTGCATCATATTAAATAGTGTTTTCCACTTTGCAGAGATTGTGCTGCTGAGCTCAGGTTTGCTGAACTTCCTAATTACCTCAAAACTTCCAAACGAATTATTTCAGCCTGCCTCCTCCCTGCTCTGTCTCACTGATGCAAGGAGGGGCGATGCAGTAACCCTACACCTGTCCCAGCACACGCCTCTCAACCTGCTCAACTTCCCCAACGAGTGAGTTGAGCATGAGAACATCCGAGATTGCTCGGTCTGTAACCACTGGTCCCCACACCTCTGGGTGTTGGGGCTGCCTTTGCCCTGGGCTGGCTCTAACACTTGGTGCCCCACCATGGCACTTGATGACAGCGGCTTGTACTCCAGGACCAGGAGTAAACTAAATCCCCATCAGGCTCGTTACAAATCAGGAAGACGGAGAAGCCTGCCGCCAGACATCCTGCTAGAAAATGACTTGAAAGGAAAGTTTCAAAAAAATATTAGGAATATAGACCCTATACACCCAAGGCGCACTAAGAAAAGACCTTCTATATTTTCAGGTAGGAAATGCTATTTCAATAGTATGTTAGTGCAGTATCTTTAACCTTCTTTGGTGATTGAAGGATTCAGCAGTGGATTACAGTCAGAACTTACTGTGTTTTAAAACCTAAGACAGTTTTCATGGATAGATTTAATCAAGTGCCATTTATGTTACATTATGTCAGCTATTAGAGTTTAAATGATGGAACCAAAAAGAGAGTCTTCATGTTTTTGATTTCAAGTTGTTTGCTTGAGGGTTTGGGGTTTTTTTAATGCTTAGCATTTAAAGAAAGCCAGTTGTTTCTCCAGAGCTTTAAACTGCATTTTGTTTACAAGTAATACAGAGAACAGCTGCAGTGTAAGAATATCTCTTGCTGCACTAATGCTGTATCTCATTGCTTTTCTGGAGGAGAATGGTTTGGGGAGTTCTTTAGTCTAGCAGATTTTTTTTGTGTGTGTAGCTAGAAATTAACATCACTAAATAATCAAATGCATGCTTTAAATTCCTGGTTTGAACTGGAACCTGTAATGTGAGGAGTTAATAATTTAGTTTAAGTCTGTAGTTGTTAAGAAGTAGGAACAAGGTGTGAGTGGATTTCAGTCAAGCTAATGGCAAGTCTGGAATATTTTGTTGCGTTGTGCTTTTAAATAATTTTAAATGTGCCTAAAAATAGGCAACAAGGACAAAGGATTTGTTGGAAAACAATCAGGTCATCTTTACGAGGAGGGCTTAAAAGGTTCTAAGGGGGAAAAAATCAATATCAGCTCATCCCTGCTGAAAATGAAAATGTGTTTCTGTGAGGCGATCAGAGAAAATGAAATCCTTTATAGAAACAAAACTTCTTTAAATTGAAGTGTCTCCTTTTGCAGATGAAAATCATGATTTTTGCATTTCTGGGGGAATTAGTACAGTCATACAGATCTTTGAAGAGTTGTGAAGTATATCAAATTATTTAAATATTAATTTAATATTCTTTAGTGACAGCTAAGCTTACACGGGTACCTTTTCAAGAGCTGAAACACTGGTGAAGGAATGAGAGTACAATGTTAAAAGACAACACAGGGCAGCATTGTTTGTGTGGGATTTAGATCCTCCACTGAACCTTTGTTAAAGTAGTTGAAATATTTCAGCACCTCAGGAAATAAAGCTTTGTTCCTCCTTCCTATTGTACTTCTCTAGCTTAAAACAATGCAGAAAAGCCTTAGCAGATCTCAAGTCAGATGACTCAGATGTGCCCAAGGCTCCTGGGCTCCCCAGTGCCTGAACTGGCTCTTCCTAAGGTGATGTGGTCTGCTGGTGACTCTCAAATCACATTATTTTGGACAGGATAGACCCTCTGTATCTCACCTGACTTTGTATTTCATCTTTATTTCAGTTGCCACCTTTAATGTTTTACTTACCTTTTCTGCTTCTTAATTACTCGGTTTGTGGTTTGTTTTGGCTTTTTTTCTCCTGTAGCTTTTCAGGTTTTTTTTTCCTGTACATTGACACTTTTGTTAGGAAAAAACATATTAAATATGTTGTTGGCCTTCTGTTTGGTCTTCGAAACCCATACTCTGTTGTGTTTACTCAGATTTCATCTTTATTCTGTGATTTTTTATTTTTTTTTTAATGCAGTTCTTTCTCTCTGCTCTTTTTCCACCCTCCCAAATTACCACATTAGCTGTAGTACTCCATTCTTTGTGCTGTGTCAGACATGAGCACTTCAGTGCTGTTTGTGTGTCTGGAACACTGCCATTATGCTTATGAAATCCACTGCAGATGTGTTACTGTACACTCAAGGGCACTTAACTCAAAGGTAATGCAAATTGATTCCTATAAGCAACTGATGGAGCATGATGGAAAGATGGGTGTAGCCTTTCATTTGGTAGGTCAGCAGCATACATGGGAGAAGCTTTACTTGATTTGCTTTTGAGAACAGCTTAACAAAGTACATTTGAAGTCCCCTAGACCATTGTTTTTCATGCAGTAAATGCAGATTAAAGTGAAAAAATAGCTGGGTTGGAAGGGGCTTCTAAAATCCATGTAGTACAGCCACCCTACTGTGAGCAAGGACATGTTCCATTGTTTTCAGGTTGCTCAGAGCCCTGTCCAACCTTGAACAGATACATAGATAGATAAAAAATGTAAATAAATATAAAAAATTAGACAGGCTTGCTCTGCAGTCTTTTGGATGAATGAAGAATTTGAAGAATGTGGTAATTCCTACTTCCTTGTTTCAGCCTAGTCACCTATTAAAATAAGTATTTTTAATCTATATCGTATTGACTCTTCCACATTCTTCTAACCCCTATATCTCTGCTCAGTCTTTTATAACACTGTTAGCCGGTCTTGCATATAGGACATTGTTGCAATTTAGGCTGAAGTCATGGACTTGTTTTCTTCTCTTTTATTTTATCTTACAGAGCTTTACTTATACAATAGAGAATAGTGACACACCAAGGCATCGAGCTGCAAGGAAATACATCAGTCCATCCACTGGGACTCTTGTTGCAGTCTTGGTGCAAACTCAGGGAGGAATCTTGCAAGCAATAGATTTCTTTTACAATTTTTTCTTAACTGTGATAGCTAGAAGCTGTCTTTAAAAATGAAAGCTGAGACCTGAGAAAAGTGAGTTGTCTGTCTCACGAGTTGTCCATCATAAAGTTAGTCATTCACACATGCCCAGGCAGGACTATCCAGCCAATGGTATCATTGGGCTATTGTGTTCAACCCTGTATGGCAAGGGGAAGACAGAAAACTGTGTGCTGAGAAACCATGGCATTGCTCAAGGGATGCACTGCACCAGATATACCTTTTTTTTTTCTTTTATGAAGCAGTTAATTTCTTCTTGTTCTTTAAATTTGAAATATTTAGAGCTGCCATATACTTCAGGACTTGATTAATATCAACTGCTGTGTATATATTTATTTGTTGATAAAATTTATACATAAATTTTGATTTTTACTCTTATATTTTTATGCTTTTTAAAAAAATACACAAGCACAAGGGAGCATAGTCAACATTATTGGACCATTTATTGCCAATAGAGAGGTTCATCACCTTAATTAGTGGAGTTTGTACAGATCTGCTGATATGCTCTCAGTTCAGCATACTCTCATGGCCATGTCTAAACCTCACTCTGGCAGGACCATGCAAAAGTGAACAATGTCTTGTCTTAACCGGAGATAAACCCTTCACTTGTTAAAGAGAGAAGAAAGAATTGTGTAAAAACAGAGTGGGCAATGAAGGGACCTTAGGAGACCCTGTCTTGACAGAGCTACCTAGGAAAAGTAAATTGAACTAACTGAAACAGCATAACATTAAAATGGATTAGCTAAACATCATTAAATGTGTAGCTGACTTATGTTAAAAAGCACAATAGCCTGAAGAAAATTAGTCTGTAATTTTTTATTTTAATCTAGAGAAGTGAAGGGTGAGTTTTTACTCCTATTTATTTTTGAAAGAAGGTTGCTGATGTTATTTGATTTTTCTCTTTATGCATAGAAGAGACATGAGATTTTGGCTGGGAATGTTAATTTTCTATAGAAAATAGAGTACGACAGAAATCGCAAAAATCAAAGTGCTAAAAAATATAATAGTCAAGTTCTACTTGAAAGCTGTTTGTATTGTGAGCTAGGGATGTTTGTTTAACTAAGAACCATTAAAATCCTGTTATAATACTGTCATTAGTATCTTGTATGGTTTTTTTTTCCTTCTACTTCATCCCTTGCTTAGGTAGGTAGTCGGTATTATTGCTGAATGATGCTTGCTCTCTGATGGGTCAGTTTTGAAGAATGGAAGGTGAGAAAAATACTTGGGATTTTCTTCCTCTCCCAGGACCAGGCATGCCTCCATTTCATGCCCATGTGCCTGTGCCTCAGGTGTTGTCTTCCCAGCCAAAATAAGCTCTGTGTATTCTGTGGGACAACACATGACCTCTGCTTTGGTAAAAGCAGTGTGGTGTTGCTGTGAGTTAATGTAGCGGAGGTCAGTGGTTAACAGTACTTTACAGAGTTAGTCAAAGTAAGAATGTAGGTTGCTAGTCTGTGATTTTATGACCAAATAGCTAGTATTTTTTAACAAATTCGCTGCCTTTTTTTTTTTTCCAGTGAAAATATTGTCGCAGTTAGAAGTCTTGAGGTACTCTCTCAAAGCATTTCTGGAGTTCAGACCAGCATACAGTCTAGCAAAGTCACTTTCTAAAATAAGTAAGTTGATTTGATGCCATATTTGCATGTAAATTATAATAATGAAAAATAAGAAAGAAAGGGGTTTACATACATGAAAAAATTTTAAAAGTTGTTCAGCAGTGACATGAATAAATAATTTAATTTCTCATGAGTCGTGCAGCTAAAACAGCCAGTATGTATGACTTACTTTTTACTTTTGACTGGCTATGTTAATTGTGAAAGACTTGCCAAAATCTAATTACTTTTAATAAGGATGCTTAAAGTCATGGGTACAGTATGTGTCTTGATTCAAATGAGTAATAATGATCTGTGTTCAGTATTTTAATTTGTTGAAGATTTGAATATCCTACCTCCTCTGTGAATAAATTGTACTGCATAGCAATAATGTATGCTTGTGATCTGCATATGATAATTGCTGTTCACTTATGGTACCCCTATTGACATTTGGGAGATTGGCCTGTGTTGCTGCTGCATTTTATAAGTATCATCCTGTAGGAGGGAGGGAAGGCAAGTCTGTTTTTCTCCAAAGTTTTTCTCCTCCCTGCCTGACTTGAAAATACTGGCTTGGTTTCCCACTAATACTGTTACCATGACCTCCTGTTGACTGAAAATGCAGGAGGAGGGAGGGATAGCATTTTTGTTGTTTGCTGTTCATATTGTAAGCTGGCATTAGTTCTGCCTTACTGTTTTTTACTGAGCCTCATGCTAAGATATGCCATTGGTGCGTTGCTGATTGTATGTCAAACCATTGATTTGGGTGAGTGACCACTGCTTCTTTGACAGAAATTATATTACTGATAATATCTTGCTTTGATCTGGCATTCTGCATTTTTGTGACCTCATACATATTTATATGTATATTACTTAATACACTCTTTGACATTTTAGTTTGTGCATATTTCTATTAAAGTGACATTTTCTTTAGGAAGGATGGGTTGATGATTCAGAGAAAAGCCCTGGATTTCTCATGAAGTCGGATGTACT
Organism: Zosterops lateralis; assembly: GCF_965231275.1. Taxonomy (NCBI): domain Eukaryota; kingdom Metazoa; phylum Chordata; class Aves; order Passeriformes; family Zosteropidae; genus Zosterops; species Zosterops lateralis. Next base: position 69,011,649 of record NC_139763.1, on the reverse strand, counting down.
AGATGTATGTTGTCAGACTTGTTCTCTTCTTGGGTTCACTAGCATTTTATGGACTGGGGAGAATGATTTCCAAATGTTCTTGTAAGCAAGTGATGAAAATGCTGCCTTCTCTTTAAGTTATATTTAGGACTTAAATGAGTTTCTCTATGTCCATTGGAGAGTAACTTGAACATGGAAATGAGAGAGAAGGTAGGGAGGAAGGTGAGGTTAAGATAAGGAAGGCTTCTTCTGCTGTTATGGCTTGGATTTTTGATTTATTATTTGTTTGTTTTAAAAACTGTTTAGTTGTCTCCTAGATTTAAATTGCCACCATCAGCTGTTACACATGTTAAGACTCTTCTTGAAAGCTAAGACTCCAGCGTTTAAGTGAATTAATCCCATTGTATCACATAGTAACATACCCCAAATCTTAAATGTCTAAGGACTTGTAGACTTCATTTGTGCTGAAAGACCTTGTGAAGCAATTACAGCACTTGCATTCTGATTGCAGCACAGATTTCAGTGTGCGCTGCCTTAGAAATATCATGGGAAAAAATAATCTGGTTTAACAACATGGTTTGCCAGTTTCACCCTTGGGCTCTCTGCTATATGCTTTCCCGGGGGTAATGATTAAAGTGTAGAGAAAAATCTTAAAACTTGTGCCAAATGCTCACCTTCTGGGAAATATAACAGTTTGGGGGTTTTTGTATGTGTACATGGTTTTCAAGAAGCAGCATTGAACTAATATTCAACACTGGTTGTATCTCCCAAAAAAAAAAAAAAAATCAATATAAAACATATGATATTTTAAAATAGAAGCCTGAATCCTAAGAAATGCTAGCAAAATAGGAAACAGACAAAAATATTTTAAAATATTTAAGAACAAGTCAGTCGTTCTTTGTATCAAATGGTAGTAGCCTTAGCGACGTTTCATGTGCAGTAAATCCATGAGTGTTTGTTGACATTATTTCTAAGTAAATCTTTCTTTGGCCAACAAGAGGCAATAGAACTGTTTATTCTCTTTATCTGATTTAAGATGCACTGTGAACCATGCAATCACCATAAAAATATGCCCATATCTGGCCCACAGAGATACATTTTTGTGCTAATGGATTGGAGAGATTGACAGTAATTTTTTTCATAGAGCTGTGAAATACATATTTTAATATATGGAAGACAGACATTATTTTTAAAGTCTTACAGTAGTGCATCTGCAGCAATGAAAAGCTTATCAACCAAGTAAATTGTTTAAAAAGAATCAAACTTAAAGGTTGTCATAATAGCTTTGATTTAGCCTTCTGGCTGATACTCTGTTCCCCTCCTGAAGAGCAATCTTCATATAAGCAAGTGTAGATAATGACATTGAAGTGTGTTCTCTTGGTAATCTGATGAGTCTGTGGACTGCATACAAATCACTCAAAATGTATTTCTTCTATAGTGCTTGTTTAATTTTAGATACTTCTGTACATTTGTTGGGAGCATTTGGCAGGTAACTAACTTTCAGCTATTTATACTTTATACATTTACACATTTACTTGGAGCATACTGTATCCAAATTAAATTGCCTGATAATCTTGGAATCTCTGAGATTAAAAATTGCATTGTTTTCTTAATTTTCAATTTCTTTCTGTCTTACTGTGCCTGAAGTTAAAATACAACAACAGGAAGTTTAGGATTTTCTGAAAGTACTTGCTAAATTTCAAGAAGTAATTTAAAAAATCAGTAATTTATTAATCTAGATTCTAGACTGTTGCACCTGAAGATTGGTGTAGAAAGTAGAATTCATCTTAATTGCATCATTTACCTAATGAAAAATCTTAGAACACAACTAAAGTGAGCTGGAAGATTTCTTTTTTTTACTGCTTCTCATGATAAAAGATGCTGTTTTGGATGAAATCCTACTGGTACTTCTGGTAAACCAGTTGTAAGCAGACAGATGCTGAGTTGATATACTTAGATTTTTGTAAAGAACATAGCTCTCATATTAATTTTCTTTATTGTTAATAATTAAGAGTGGTTATTTTGGAATGTGGTGTTTTAGGCATTTTGGGGGTTGGATTTCAAATTAGGAACCTGACGTGAGTAGTTGAGGACACTATTATATTTGGGGGTTTTGGGAAATTGAAATTGCAGAGTTTTTCACCATATGATATAAATTTCAGTTCCTTTGTTTTGGATATACTAGTGCGTAGCTGCTATGCAAAGCAAAAATGCAGTATTATATTTAGATGTGATTTCAAAGAGCCAAGAAATGTCTGTTCATGCTTTTTAATAATATTTTAAGCTGCACTTAAAATTTATTAAAATAAGAAATCTCTTCCATCTATTACTGGAAGATATGTCTGTCTCAATAAAAAAAAAAATAGTCTGTAGTTGTGCAATGTATATTGTGTATGACACAGTCCCTTGTCTCCTCTTACAAGGATCTGTTGTGGTGGGCTTTTTATTTATTTAGTTGGTTTAGAACTGCCTGACGGTATTGATGTGACTTTCTGTGGGGTTTTGCTATGTCTTTGGAGTTACTGTTTCATGTTGGCTGTAATGGCAACATGCTTTAGTTGCAGAATGTGTTAGAGATACAGTTATCTGTATGCTCAATTTGTTGTGAATTATCTGCTATCACAATAAACCTTTCCTGGGGTTATTTATGCTGCAAACAATACAAGGCTGGCACAATAATTTTTAAGCCTAATCTTAAATCTGTGTTTTGGTAAGGAAAGGGACAGTTCCCAAGTGCCATCTTTCTGACTGTACTCTCTTTTCTCCTGTATTTCCTACTTCATTTAGGATCTTTGAAGCAGGCAGTCTCTTGCTGGTCTGTCCTCTCCTGCTCTTCTTATGCAAGCCAGGGGAATCTCTCTCTAGCAAAGTTGCTCCATTTCTTCTGCATTTTGCGTAGCAATTCTCAGACCCAGTTCAGAAGTTGGCAAGAGCTGAGGAACCGAGGATTTGCCACCAGAATTTAGATAATGTTTTGCTGTTCACTTGTAGGCTGCTTCATGGCACCTGGCCTCATGGCAAGAGAACAGGAGTTAATGTAGGCATGGCATTCATGGGCCTGCATAGCTGAATCACCAGTCTGTCCAGCAAGACATAACTTTAATTACCACAGAGGCCATTAAAACTCAGCACCAGTTTGTTCAGTGAGTCACACTAAAGTACTTCTGATCAGACTTGTTTAGATTTATCATGGACAGTTACTGACTCCTCTATAGAGAATCATTCAAGTATTAAATTCCCACTGGTTGCTGGGCTCTGTTCCGAAGCAGAAAGTCTAATCTGCAGCAGAGGTTTTACTATTACACAAAGATGCCAGAGTGAAAGAAGAATGACAAGAAAAGCAGAATGCCAGAGAGACTAAATTAAGCTCACAAGATGGAATTTCAGGGTCTGAAATGTAATTTTCTGCCCAGTGAATTGAGGATAAACAAAACATATGTGTACAAGTCCAATTTTAAATCTGCTCTGGGACTAGAAAATCAGCAGTTCTCCCTTTAGAAGCTAGTAATAATGTAATTTAAGTTTAGATTTGTCATACTTAATGTTGTTGGAATCTTAAGTAAGAATAGTTTCACAGTTTGTCCTTTATCTGGTTTCAGGGTTAAGAATGCTTCTGCATAATCTATTGTTATATTTTCATTCTTCCTATTTGAAAGTTCATCCTAAAAGATGTCTCAGTGACTGTGCAAACTTCACTCATCAGCAAGGACAGTGATAGTGATGGAGATGGAAAAGGCCCAGGTAGTCAATGCTGCCTTTGTCTCAGTCTTTACCTTCAGGAGATCTTCAGGAATGCCAGAGCTCAGAGACCAGCGGGAAGGCCTGAACTAAAGCTTTTCCCTTGGTACAGGGATAACAAGTTAGGGAACATTTGAAACAAGCTGGACATCCATGGGACCTGACAGGATGCAACCACAAGTGCTGAGGGAACAGGCTGGCATTGTCGTCTGACTAGTCCTGATAGCTTTTGACAGCTCGTGGCTGCTGGGGACTGAAAGAGACCAAATGTGACTCCTTTCTCCAGGAAGGGCAAGAAAGAGGATCTAGGAGCTGCTGGCTGGTAATCCTCACCCTAATCCCTGGGAAAGTGATGGGGCAAATCATCCTATAATCCATTTCCAAACATAAGAAAAGTAGATGACCAGCAGCAGTCAGCATGTTTGTATGAAGGGGAAATGATGCTTTATGAGCTCAATAGCCTTCTAAAACAATAGATAGCCATCTTGGTGGATGATGGAAGATCAAAGGACACTGTTTCAGCTTTAGAAAAGGTTTTGGCAGTATCTCCTTGAACATCATCATAGACACAATGATGGAATACAGTCTCAGTGAGGGAGCAGTGAGATGAGTGGAAGGCTGAGCTGCCAGGCTGGCTGGGTGGTGATTGGGAGAACGGAGGCTCACAGGAGGTCAGCCACTAACAGCTTAGCCCAGAGGCTGATACTGGAGCCTGTACTGTTTAACAGGAATCTCATGAAGCTTAATGAAAGGAAGAGTCAAGTTAATACAATTTTAACACAGTTTTGTTCAATATTTCCCCTACTACTTCTACAAGTACTTTGTTTCACTCTGTATTACTGAAAATCTTAGTAGTACTCTTACTCTACTTTCCAAAATTATTATACCTGTTTAGTTATTTCCTCACTATTCTGTTCATTGACAACCTTTCTCACTAAATATTTCCAGAATTTTTTGGTTTGGTTTGGTTTGGGTTTTTTTGGTGGTTTTTTTTTTTTTTTTTTTGGAAGATGAATGGTAAAGCTATCAAGCAATCCTGTAGGCCTACTTCACTCTGTGTTGCCTTAAAAATGAGGCCCATTGTTGCAGGAGTTGCAGATACCTTTCTTTTCTAAGCTCTTTTGCTTTCCTCCACTCCTGATACTTGCAGAAGGAGTACTGGAAGGAACTTCCATTAGCATTGCTCCTTTTTCACACTAGAGAAGAAACAGATGCAGTAACTTTAAAAGAGTTATCATCCTACAAAGACTAATTGTCACTGTCCATTCTGGCTTTTTAAATATTAAAGTTCATTTTCTGACCATGCTTCTTGCAATTACAGCTAAAATGTATCTGTTCCTGCAGCAGCCAAAGTTTAATAAGGGCTCAGCCAGAAAAGTGGCTTGGAAGAATGTTGTTACTATAAAAAGCAATGCCTCTTACAGGTAAAAGTGCCTCTTATAGGTGTTTGTAAATGCATATGAGCAGCTGGGAAAGCTATTTAACCACGTAATACCTGTGAAAAGCATGTCTCAGATTTTTTTAAACAGGTTGAGTTTTTTTGCTTTCAATTTAGAAGCATCATTTTCCTTTGCTTCTTCCCCCCAACTGAACACCTGTCAGCCTCCATTGTGTTGACCTGTGGAGATACTCAAAACCTCATTTAAACTGAAAGTAATGAAGGTAACACACTGTAGCCCCAAGACAAACCCTGCTGCTCAAATCAAACTTCTGCTCTTAACTAGTGCCGGCACAGGGGGACCTGATGGAAATCATGGGGGAAAAAGAGGGGACAAAAGAATTTCACATCTCTTGCAAAAGTAGCATAATCTCAGGTTAGCTTAATCAAACAAGAAAAAACACTCTGGGCGAAATCTTTTGTATTATCAGATGGGGGGAAGTATCCTTCTGTTCTTGGAGAAGTTTCCATTTTATAAGGAGCTCTGCCTGTGCTGATGCTCTGGTTTTAGTTCACTGAATTAGTCAGTAGCTGGCGATGACCTCCCTTGATCTGTGGAGGAGTTCAGGCAAGGTTCGTGCATTGGAGCCCGGCGTGAGTTGGGAGGATTTGGTGTCATCGAGCACTGGTACCCGACTGAGCATCAGCTCAGGTTCCACACCCAGCACTGCCTGCAGCTACACTGAAAGATTTCAAAGCAGGCGAATCCCAGTTGTTATTTTTTTACAATCACCATCCCCTTTTGAATTAGGTTGCTGTAAAAGTTAACTGGATTTTTTCCAGATCCAAGTGCCATATTCAAATAAAAGTATTCTGTCTCAGTGGATTGTTTTCAGTTATATATCCTATATTTATATATCTCACTTCACAGCTGAGAAGCCAAACCACAGATGAAAAAGAAAGAACTATTTTCCTCTTCTGATCTGGCGAAAAAAAAAAAAAAAAAAAAAAAAAAAAAAAAAAAAAAAAAAAAAAAAAAAAAAAAAAAAAAACAAAGGGGAGAGAATAACATCTGCTAATTTTAATAAGTTTTTTTAAAAAATTAATTTAAATTTTCAAAGTCTTTAATGATGCAGTGGACAAACAAGTACATGGGAGTTTGATACTTACTCAGATTAGTCACTTAATAATATACAAAGCAACTTTTAGATGTTTCAGAAGCTAAATACCTTTGAAAATCTAGGCTGTAGTGACTCAAAATCATTAATCATTTTAAGTGTCTTTAAAGCAAGTATAATTACTACTCCCTTTTCTAGGAAACTGTTCAATTTAAAATGTGGCATATTTTTGTTGTTTCTTCCTTGTGTACTGAGCCTAAAGTACTTCCTTTTTTTCTTTTAGTTAAGAAAAAGCAGATTGTATTGTATTTTGTTTTGTACATTTTTTTGCTAAATTGCAGATTCCATTCAAATGTAGCATGCAAGAAACCTTGAGTAGTAACATAACCCTCTTAAACAGGAAGAAAGTAATTTACCTTTTTGCAACATAAGCAGGGAGCTGTATTAGACCGCATGTCTCTGGGAGACCCAAGACATTTTTTGGTCTAGCAGGTAGCCATGAACTCTGAAGGGTATAAAAGACCCAGTTACAAAGGCTGCATGTATATTTAACTTGGCCTCTGTGAGGACATTTGTGCTTCTGTAGAACAGCAGCAGGTTGGAGAGTGCTGGAGCTCTTCTATTGTCTGTGCCCAGATCAAAGTGTTGCTGTTGCAAAACCTTCACCACAGCCAGGGAGAGCCCTCGAACAGGTGCTCATCAGTTAAAATGAACTATGTTCAGAGGGGAAAAAAAGCAGGAAAGAAAGATTCTACCTCTCAATTTGAAATCTCTCCTGGCACAGATTACTCCAAAAAATGAAACAATACATACTTACAGGTAATGTTCTAACTTAAAAAAAAAAAAAAAAAAAAAGGCTTTGCTTCCCAGTACATAAAAAACATCATCATAAAAATTATTTTGCAAGTCAGAACAAGCATTCTTATGTAAGATCGGTGAGATTTTTTTAATCCAAATTTTTGTCTCCTATCTAGCCAGCATCTAAACAAACTGTTGTGCAAGTTAAGGGTGTTACATGGTAAATTCCAGATGCTGTGTCTCACCAGTCCTTGCCTAGGAGGGTTATATGAAAAGTGAATTCAAAACTATATAAAACAAGATATATTCCCTTCAACAACTGTTCGGGATTGAGATGGTTTACTTACATCAATTCTTGAAAGAATGGAGAAAATAATTTTGAATAATAACAGGAGAGCACTAAGGCAGAAGTTGTAACACAAAAGTAGGCATGTAATGAGAAACAGAAATTTCAGTGTAAAATCATATGACCTGATTGTTCCTGACAGTACCTCACAGCACTGTAGTCATTTATGTAAAGTTGCTGTAAAGTAGCCAATGGCTTGAGTCACATGGATTTTTGCTGACAGCTATTTATGTTTACTTTGGATATTCAGAAATATTTTCCAAGAGATGAAGGGCATGGTGACAGCCTTGCTATTAAAGATATCAAGTGAGCTAAGAAGTGTATGTGCATGTCCTGTTTATAACCTACAGTCAGGGAAAGAAAAAAATATTTTTTGGTTTACCACCTGGCATGACTTCTGGGGTAATCCTGATTTTTAAAGTGTTAGCTCTTCCCAGCTTGAAACAAAAAAGTTTCTAAAATTGTTGATGTTATCTAGCTTAGTCATTAGTTCCCTGGTCTAACTGAGGTAGCACTGATCTGAGCTCCCTGAAGCTGAACTTTCTGTTAACACCTCTGAGTAAAATGAGAAAAAAGCTCTTAAACTGTAATGAGCCAGGCTCCAGCTATTCCAGGCACATCACTTACAGCCGGGGCCTGAGTCCTGGAGGATGTACAGTCTTGTTTGTGGTGGTACATGCCAGGGAAGTACATGTCAAGGAAAGAAAATTGATGGCAGTGATGCAAAAAAATTGATACTTCATAATTTGAAAAACTGGTAGGTAACCTATGGCCAGCTGAATCTGATGGTGCTCAGTTTCCCTGTTTTAGTCACATAATTCTAAAGCAGCTGTTGCAAGAGATAGCCTTTTTTGGAATCATTCAAAGTGGACATTGTTAGCATAAGGCCCACCTGAGGAGACTGGAGGTGTTTGCATTACCGGGACACGTGTGCCAGCTCAGACCTGAAGCCTGCCTGGTTTGACCCTCTCTCTGATAGCGGCCAGAGCCTGATACTTGATAGGAAGGTGTAAGAGGCAGCACAGTCTCATCCCATGTCCATCTCATCTTGATCTATAGGAGATGGAAGCTGGTTGAAATCCTTCCAGCATTTTTGTTCTCATTTTATGTGAGAAGTAAAAAATTTACTTTTCTTCTAAGGTTGATGTTTCTAGTGCAGAAAGGGAGAATAAGCAGAAGGATACCTTTCTGCAGAATAATGTAAACATTGAGGTGTGAGTATCAAATAGGTCAGCCAGAAAGGAAGAAGTGTTAATAATTAAAGACAGAAGGAGAGAATGGAAAGGAAAGTTTAAAAAAAGAACAAGTAAGCAAATAGCCTGTCACTGGACCATCTTATTAAAAGTCAGGGAAAACTTTAGGAACTGCTCTGGCAGAATTAAGAGAAAGAAAATATATCCGTAAATGTATTTGAGATTCAAGAAAACATTTGTGTTAAAAAATCACACTCAGGAAGTGCATTGAGATAAGATCTGTCCAACAGATGGATTAGTATTAGAGAACAAATTGGAGCTACTGCACTGAGAATTCCACCCTCTCGTTAGATAATCAATGAAAACATTATATACATGCAACATGTTACAGGGAAGTGTCTTGTGGAAAATGGATATTTTGAACATGTTATTCTACAAGGGAGACAAAACCAAGGTGTGTGATATAGTTTGTTTTGGTCAGGGGTGCCTTACTTTTGGCATCAGGTGTACCCAAGGGGGTACACCTCCCCTCCTTGTGTGTCTTGCTGTGCTTTCTGTCACATCTCGGGCACCTCTCTGAAAAGGTGGGAGCCTTTCCTTTCCCAAGGCAGGTTCCATGCCTGGGGAAGAAAGGGAAAAGGGAGTTTTCCCAAGCTCCATGGCGGAACAGGTGGAAAGCTGTGTGGAATCTCAAGGTGTGTCTGAGCACAAGAATGAGAAGGAACAAAGCTGAGAACTCCTATGATCTCAGCTGCAGTAACGCACAGTAATTGTGAGCCATCCCTAGAGACCCTGTAGGAACAAACAGGTGGCTTTGAACAATGCCATGTAATGGAAGGTGTCCCTGCCCATGGCAGGGGCTTGGAATAGCCAATCCTCAAATGTCCCATCCAACCCAAACCATTCCATGACACTGAATATTTAGCAATGGGCATGCTTCAGCCCTTCCCCTTCCTGACTTCCACCTTGCTGCCCTCCCACAGAGTTTCCTGGAGGGTAGAAGACGTACAACTGCGTGACAAAAGGGAAGGGGGAAAGGAAGTTTATGACTTATTTACAACCCTAAATTTTGCAGTATTTGGGGGTTCAATCTATGCATTGTGTAATGAGAAAATATGTATAATAACTTGAGAAAAAGAGGTACAGCCACAAAGTCTGGATTGCCTCTGTCCTAGACCTGGTACCAATCTCTTATGAGTAAATTAGCAAATACAAATTATACTTTGAGTGTGTGGGTGGAGTTCAGTTACTCCATCTCATCTCTGAAACAAGCACCCAGAATCAGAGTCACCTTCAGTGGTGGTCTGGAAACTTCCTGCTATGAGGAAGTTCTGACACATCATGATGCCAGGATGTTTGGAGAGTATGATATATAACCTTGTCTCTAAAATACAGGGAAGGGTTTGTTACAAAACTGAGAAGAGAAGAAGTTTATAGGATTTCAGTAATGGAAATCAGCTTGTTTAGGGATGGTTCCTGGAAACTTCAGGTGAAGAGCAGGAAGAAAATACTGCTTAAGTTATTCTTTGTGCCTGCTGCTGCCTGTGGTCTGTGCTTGTGGGACACAGGCTGAATTTTGACATGCACAGCATTATTTCTTGCATCAGTGTAGCCTGAGTCTTTGCCCCAGTGGTAGTGGTGGAGATTGCCTAATGGCTTTCAGGATAGTATATTTTTAGTATATGTACAGTAAGTCTGGGCAAACAAAATTTGTTCCTGGCTGGCCGACGCTTCCAGACATTGTTCAGCTAGGGAGAAACTCAGAGGTGAATGACAGAGTCCTGGGAGGACATGTCAGTCTGACAGCTCCAGAGAAAATTCAAGGGAAGAATGATAGTACTTTGAATCTTGAAGGCATTATTCCACCATTAACCAATTAATCCTCTGCAAAATGCCTAGCTATCATTTGTTATTTATAGATTAAGCATGAGCTCCTTATGACCTGTTTAATTACTCTAATGAATTCACTAAACAAGCTGAGGATGAGAGTTGGATAATGTATGAATCTATAATGTATCTATTAAAAGATATTATTTTTTTCTAGCAAATACCATTCAATCAGTTTCTATTTAAATATTCTATATAACTGTATCCAAGTTGCCTGATGCCCTTGCTTCGGAAATACAAACATGTGCTTCATTTCAATGCTGCTGTCTTCCATTTTGACACAGTTTGTGATGTAAACATGCATTCCTTATGCATTATTTACCATTCTCTTGTTTCTGCCTGTTTTGCTTCCCATCACTAGGTGGCAATAGCTGAACAGTCACTTACAAACAGGAGGCAAAACAAAATGGTGCAGCAAAACTAATGAGACATACTAAGAAGGATTTCTATTACTTTATTTAGAGATTATCATATTAATTGAGATTTTCTTGATGAAATCTTATTTTGTGGAGAACTTTCTGTTACTCTGTACTTTTAATTTGGATCATAGCAAGATGTTTGTTTTACCTTCTTAATACATGGAACATCGTACATAAAATTTGGTTGATTTTGATACTACAATTTTGATTTTTGATTAATCAGAGGACATTAGTAAAGCTGTGGATCTAATGTATGTGTTATGTCATATCTACCAGTCTCTGTGAATAGCTCCCATATCTATAATCATGCTAGACACCTATATTTAGTCACTGGAATACTATTCAGCTATGACCAGCATCCATCTGAAAGCTACTGCAGTCTTTCAAGAGCAGGGCAGAAAGAGGTTCCCAGAGAAGGGAATGTGAAATCATGAATGCAATGCAGCCTATCCCAGGACATGACAATATCCTTTTTGTTTTCCTCTGTTAGGTGTGTCCTGCACTGGAATCAAGTAAATCTGGGAATCACTCTTTGTAGGGTTGCTTTCTTTTGCCCAAGAGGGCTAGGCTATATCAAAACCGTAAAGATGCTAATAAGCAGCCCTTACTAATTCCTGAGGTGAAAAACTCCAGACAACCAAACTTTTATACAAACTGTAGCAGTGTGAATCCAGTCTGATTCTGTGGGAATCAGAGACACAGATGTAATTCAACATATGGTATTATTTGGCTAAAAGGGCATAGTATCAAAATAAGGAGGAAAAGCTATATGAAGCTATAGAAAATAATCATAATCATAATAAAGGGCATTAAATCTTAAGTAGTTCATCAGAACTACTTTTGGCTTTGGTATGTGTCCACATCACTGTTTGGAGGACAAAATTTGAATATATTTGCTTTGTTACTGTTGTCATCCCTTAGAGGCTTTTGCCTACTCTTTGCATTTAGCCTCAGATTCTGAAGAGTTAAGATTGCAAAATCCACATAGGCCCTTTCATACCAAGCTAAAATGAGCCCTAGAAGATTGTGCAAGACTGTGCTATATTCAAATCTCCATGTGCTTTTTTAAGGATTCCTGCAAGCATTGCTGAAAACATAGAGGACTAAACTGCCTGAATGACTGTAATAAACAGTAGTCACTAAAACTGTAAACAAAATTGGTACCTATGCTACTAAATATTAAGAATCTAAAAAATCCAAGTTTACAAAAGTAGTTACCCTAAGTATCATGTATACAGTGAGGAGAAAGAGGCTGCTTTGAACAAATAATTATGCTCTTTACTGGAACTCTTTGGAACTATTGTGTCATGCTGAAGGCACTCACCTCCCAGTGTAGGCATCTGAGCTGGATGCCTCAAGATAGATATTGTGAATACCTCCAGCAGCATGTGGTTTTGTTATTCTCATTCCTTTACTGAGTTAAAGCTTTGGAAGTCTTTTTTTCAGATGTTTTGCAGTGACAATAGCTGTTTATGCAGCATTCTGCTCACAGGAACACTTCTGACCATTGCTGATGTTCAGCATCTCCCAGCTTCTTTTTCCCAGAGTTGGGGCATGGAAACTCCACTGCTCCAGACTCTGTTCCGACTGAGAAAGGTATTAGCCAGGGCTCAGGGTTCCTGGATGTTCGTTACCTCTGATCTCAGAAAACAGTGAGAGAACAGTGAGGTGCTCATTGTGTCACAAATATGGAGTGTGAGTTAGACACAAACGTTTATAGTTTAAACAATGCTTATGGTAATCAGCAGGTAGTTCATTATGGTAGACACATGAGAAGCCTTACATTTTGAATCTATGGTTTTGTATGGTGAAGAAAAATGTGGCTGTTATTGTCAGTTCCCATGTAGTAATATAAAGGAGTCCACTGTACTTGTAAATATCTAAGTCTGTAATATCCCTCATCAGACAATTTACTTTCACTGGCAGATTTCATATGCTCATGCCTGTCTATCTTTCACAGCGTGGAATATGTAATTAAATTGTAAATATCACGTCAACAAAAATGAAAGTGGAAGCTATGTAACTTCAAAATTTCTTAGTCTTGTGAGCCTACCAAAAATAAGTTCAGAACACTAAATTAGAGTGCTGATGTTTCTGCCATTTCACTGTGTTATTCCTGTTTTATGAGTGTTTCCAAAATATGAGTAAAATCATTATATATGGAAGATGTCTTACTTACAAATTTAGACTTGCAAATACTTCAATTTAGCATTTAAGTTTTTTAAACTACTTTATGACTAATTATATAAATTAGTAAGATTTTAATTGATTATACTTTTAAAGAAACTGTTAGAACAAAAGTTAAATTCTGAGGCATTTATGTTATGGGTGACACTTTTTGAAAGCGGAACCAATAATGGAGGAGTATCAAACCTGAAGTAAACCCTGAAACAACTGAATTCATCCATATGATCCCAAAAATATAGACTGTAAGAGTGGTGGCATTTTTCCTTAATATGCTTTGCCTTAATATATCCATTAAGCTTTTCAATGTTTTAGTACAGCATCATACTGTCAGTGGAAAAACACAATAGGTAGACATGTTCTTCAGAAAGAATGCTGAATGTTGAGAGCAGTGAGATTCTGCATTAATGTTGTGATGCAATGCTTTAAAAAGACCTACCATACGCAAAATTGGATTACTCTGGCTCCATATCACTTTTGAGAAAGTCAGTAAAAAGTAAAAAGGTGCTAGGGATCTGACACTCCCAGACAGACAGCTGAGCATAGCTGTAACCTTTTTAATGTTACTCCACAAGGAAGTGCAATGAGGCATTAGGAGATTCTTTAACATGCCAGATACAAACTCTACCTATGGTAGTCAAATCCAGATGTCCTTGGGTGCAATAGTCCATTTATTTCTTCACTAAACGATCACAAAGTCAAGAAGAGACTGGTTAGACTTCATAAGTGGTGAAGACCAAATGGTAGGAATGTTACTGGATTCTGTTCATGCAAGCTGACTCAAAATAGATCTGCAGATTTGAAAATTCAAACTTGAGAAATAAAAAGAGTTGGATAATGACAGTTAAGGAAACTGCCTGTGTGGGATGTCTGAAATTTCTTTTACTTGAAAGCACCAAAACCAACCAAGCAACAAAACCTTGAACTTTTCATTCTGCCTGTGAGAGACACATGGGACCCTCAGGAGCACCCCATGGAGCTAACAGGTCACCCATGTCAGCTGGTATTTACCTGACAGCACTACAAAAGATAAGCTCTGTGAAGGAATAAAAAGCAAATGGTTAAACATTCTTACTCCTTTACAACTTTGAAAAAAGAACATTGATTTTAAAGAATCCAGTTTCCAGTGAGATTGAGAGTGGAGTAAGAATAAGATTTGAACACTGACTACATGAATGCTTTTGCTTTTAGTTTGTATTTTGCCTTGTAGAAGAACAGAGGTAGGAGGAGTAATACAAACAGAACAAAAAATCAGTTGTGAGGTGTAAAAAAACCCCTCAAAGATCTTAAAATTCACATTGCAAAAACCAGTTAACTTCCCATTCACTCACTCAAGGAAGAGCAGGCGTATGACGTTGCTGCTTGGGTAATAACATTTTTGTTGAGCATATCAAAAGAGAGATTCTGCCCTGTAAATATAAACGATAGATTTTTTGAGGGGAAAATGATTTGCATCAACAGAGAGGCTTCTTGGTACTCAAGACTGAAACAAAATTTGGTGGGAGATTACATTTAAAGGTGTGGATTTAATTTAAAATTGGATAAAATCTAATATGGATTTAGGAAATACAACTACTTGCAAATTAACCTCCTGTTTTTATTTTTGACAAGAGAGTTGCAATAAAATTAATATATCTGTCATCTCCAGAAAAGTATGTGATATAGCACCACAGGGGAAATTATTACTTAAATCCTTGAACATAGGAATTAATGCAGTATTTGTAAGGATGAATAAGGATTTCTAAACCTACTTGGCATTGTGTCTGATGAAAAATCAATTAGTTGGATGGTGGAAATTCATCAGTCCTAGTTCTTGAAACTTCCCTTATTTGGCGTTAAATTTAAGTTTAATTGTAAAACATTGTATTGTGCTGGCCAAAACAGGATGGCACAAAGAGGAGGCTTTGTCATTGGAGGGGTAGGGAAGGAGGTACAAATGGGACAGCAGAGTCTCAAATATAAATTGGGGATGCAGAGTGACAGCAATAGGATGATAATTAACAGCATAGAGAGGAAGAGCTGATCAGCTCTCATTGACATGGCTGGTGAGATCAAACCTGAGACACTCTGAACATTTCTGGTTGTTCATATCCATGAAAGGGTGTAAACAGGTTTTGAGTGAAGTTCATTTAAGAACCGAAAGAAGGTTTGCAAAGTGAGTTTAAACAACAGCCTGTCATTAGTGAGGACACAAAACCTTATCTCTAGATGAGGTATGTTTGCAGAAGACATTTAGCATATTTTCAGTGAGAACCACAGAAGCTTGGTCTCGGTGACCCTTGTGTTCCTCAGTTTCCAATACAAACATCAAATATTCTGCATACTGAAACTAAAATAATGTGTAAATACAATTGCTGACAAAGTTTTTAGAAGAATTAGCAGCAGACAAGCTCTATTTTGTCTCAGATACCATAATTATGAAATGCTGCAGGAAATTTATTTCACTGAGTGAGAAAAAAAAGTAGTGTTAGTCCCAGGAAATAATATCTGTAAGGATGATACCGAGAATATGCGAAACAAAAAGTATTTTGGAAACTGATTCTTATTTGTCTTCATTACCATTAAAATATGCATAGTGAGGTAGTGTGACTATATTAAATAAAACCTTAGGAATATGGAAATTGTACCTAGCAATTAAGTATTTTGTAGAAAATAGAGATTAGCAAGCAGTTAATTGCTTCTGCCTTATTTTTCTTCTGTGAATTCAGTTCCTTTTTAGAAACCATTATTCAAGATAAAAATTGTATCAAACTGAGTTTTCTGTGGCTGTTTCAGAGGTGAATACAAAGCCGTGAGCTCTCTAGCTTATTTGCTGTTATGAATTCAGCTTGCTGTCTCTCATCTTTGTGAAGGGGAGGCGGAAAAAGTGTCAAGAAGAAAATGACAACACGTTTTTCTGTAGCAGTGAAAGAAAAGCAGAAGCAGCCAGTCTGAATGCCGTGGGTTCAGCGCTCTGGAAGTGCTTCTCTTGTGCAACTGGGCTGAGGGAGAGCCCTTTTTCCTTCCCAACGTCACTGCAATCAGATCTATGGGTGCAGCTCGGCTTTACCGCAGCATGATGCGGTTGTGTGGAGTTCAGCGTGCTCTTCTTGGAAACAGGCGGAAGGAGAGCAGCTGACCAGAGCGGGCAGAGCATGTTCATTACAGGGTGCTTTTTTTCCCCCTAAAGCCAAGCGGTACGTGTGAGATTCCTGCAGCTGCAGCAGAGGCGGTTTCAGTGGGGCTTCAAGTTGATGCTGGGCTGGCGAGAGGAGGCGCATCCGCTGGGGCTGACAGCTTCTGGTGGGAAAACAGCCCCCGACGGGCGGGCTGCGCGGTGCTGGGAGCTCGGCTCAGACACCCTTCGGGGAGACACTCTACTGTGCTTATGGAACAAGTGCTGTGCTGCTGCATATGCCTGAACCATCGACCAGAAGGAATTTGCCCGCTTGTGGAATGGAATAAATGAAAACACTGAGTACCGAGGGGGTGAGGGAATAAAATACTCTTCAGATAGAATTAAGAACAAGCCCCGAAGGAAGAGCAAAGGACAAAAATCTCATGGTGTGTTTTTGTTGTTGTTGTTGAGCTTTTTAAATTTTTTTTTAATGAGCTTACCTACCATGAACGGAAGAAGTGGATCTGCGGAGACTTCATTTCCTCCTCTGACCCTTCGTTTACATCACTGACTGGTGACAGTCACATCTACATACATAGTACCTGCCACTTCAGCTGCTCAGAATTATAGAAGCCTCTTTGTATGCAGCAGACATGGCTAGCCAGCAGGATTCAGGCTTCTTTGAAATCAGTATCAAATATTTACTGAAATCCTGGAGCAATAGTGAGTAGCAGAAGAGTAATCTTTTCATGTTACGCATTGCTTGGTAAATAGCTAGGATAACCTAATGGATAGAGTCTTACCTTTCTGTATGTTTGTGTTATATAAGCCAAGTAATTTTTGCTTTTGTCTGTTCAAAAAATCAAAATGTCAGCGATTTAAAGAGGTTTCATTAACTGCAAAGGCTGTAATGAGATTATACTAGATTTTGCTTGATTGAATTCTGAAGTTAGGCTGCTTTCTGGGTCTAACAGTACATTGCAGGGAGTGCATTCCAAACAGCATTTCCTGCCTATATGTTTGTTTGATTTGTTCAGACTTTATCTAAATATTTTTTTAAAGGATGTTTAATCACAAGGGTGTGGCATTGCTCAGAAGTTGTTTTTTTATTAATTGTGCAGTGAGGACAAAGTATAATTATTCTACTTCAGCTCTGAAAGTCATTTTGATGTGATGAGAAGCAAAACATCAATTGCTTATAGCTGCACTTCCCACCCTCTATGCTTAATTTCAGAATCTTATGCAATATTTCTAGCCAGAAAGAATCCATCTGTTTATCTGATCCAGGGTGGGTTTTGCAGAATGTAAACAAATAGCATTTTAGTCTGCCTTAGTCTTTTCAGTACTGCTGTTCGTGATTTCCACTGCTTTTTAATCAATTACTCTATAGACGTTTTAGCAATATTATGTAATGAAGATGTCTGAATAAAATTCAGTGCTTGCAAATATATTCAGATTAGTAAGGTGATGAGATAATGCTGGCAGAAATTTGCTTTTTAAGTTAAAGTACATGAACAGTATATTCCTTCTCTGTAGAAGCTTTTATTAACAGTGCTAAATCTCCATAATTAACTGTTTTTAAAAGATAGAACACAATGTCTCTGGAAAAATCCAACTTGGCTACATGTGAAATAACGTTCTGATCATACTACTATCTATAATTTAATAATGTCCGCATAAAAGATTAGTATTTAAAAATTCTGTAGTATAAAAGAATTGCAAGATCTCTTCAATACAAGGAGAGTACCTTATACCTGCAAAGAAATAAACAAAACGCTGTATTAGATGTGTGACATGCAAGACTTGTATTCATTAAATTATATCCATAGAAACTGTATTTTTCCAGGTCATTTGTAACCTCAGTAACACTGTGGTGCTTGTTTGAATCTGCTTTTCTACCACAAGTGTGAAGCCACCAGGGAATAATAGTATTACCTAAACAGCATTGCTTATCTCCCTCCTACAAAAATATTTAGTGCATATTCATTCAAATAAGGGATCCCACAAGGACTAGGAGAGAATTTTATGATTCAGTTACCTTATTGGACTAATATTATTCAAATACTGAGAATATAAATGTGTATTCTGACAGCACATATTTCATAACAAGCTAGGCACAGCTTATGACAGAAGAAAAACAAGTCAGTTTATGATGGAGAAATCAAATCAGTTCTGGCATTAATTTTGTAATAGCCTACTGTAAGTTGAAGTAAACCCATCAGTTTAATATAAGTTTAATATAAGAATATTAAACCAACTACATTGTATAATTAAATAGAAAGTGTTGTTTTTTTCTTTTTCCTTTATCTTGAAATATATTGAAAGTATTTTAATATAGGAAAGGTATTTCTCATCTGAAATTAGAAGTCCTTAAGTTCTAGTTTAGGGAAATGAGAACAGTATATGAATAATTGATATTTCTGACATTCTTTTAGTGGATAAACACCCCTTCTACTGTATCTGAAGTAACAGTAAGAGGAAATAGAGTGAATGAACCTAGGTTGCCTTAAACTTGTTGACAATTGGAATTTTTTTAGCTTTCATACTGGAAGGGTATGTTCATAAATCTGAACGTATCCTATCTAGCTGAAAAACAAACTATTTGATAAGAAGGCAGGAGGGAGTTCAAAAAACCTAGGGCATTCTTCAGCTCTGCTATGTGATGGGTGGAGCAGAAGAAAACACTTCCCTTACTTGAGAAACTGCTGGGAAGCCTGCACATGCATGCACAGGAGCATGTTTTACAGAGAATAGGTGCTGTGTCTGCACACCCAAGACCAGAAGCCATAAATTATACTGGGGCATTTACATAGCAGCCAGAGTTTCACTCAGTTTCATACAGTTTGAAAAGAAAAACAACTTTGGTTCCTTCAGTGTATATTTTGCTGCAATGTTAACAGTGTAGAGGTGCTGTCCATGTATGTTTCTGCTAACTGGCACTTTAAAACATCAGTTTAAGCAGCATTTATCCTTCCCAGGCTTTTTAGACCCACCAAAACCAGGTCTTTCCATTGATTTGTATTTTGGCTTACAGAGAACATTAGCAATTTCTAGCAGATTGCCATCCATGTCTGTTGCCCATACCATGAAATATAGTCAGTTATTCTACTTGGAATGACATTTTTCCCTGATTTTGCAATCAGCTCTAAAAGGAGTTTAACAAACTAATGTTCTCAACATGCCAGGCAGGATTTCAGTTCAGTGTCACACAGCACTCGTTGAGGTGTTCACCTAGCATGCTGCCTGCATTTGCATGTTCATCATCCAGCTAAGGAAATTTATGGACAGTGGGGTTCACTTTAACTGTTGCAGTCAGGATGATGCAGTCTGATACGGTCCGTGGTGTGTTCTCAGAGAGCCTGCGCTCTTCTTCCTGGGAGATAAAAAAGCCAAGTCACAGTCCGGCCTTCCAATCATCCCATCAAACTGAGAGATCTCAAAATACTCCTTTGTGCAGTTCCCAAGACAGACTTTTGCTCTGCATGTGTCCATAAGATACTGTGGACGTTGTGCTGTCTAGAAAATATTCCTGTATTGTGTTGGAGATGGAATCAGAACTGGAATTCTCTAGCTGGAAATTAAGAATAATCTAAGGGGCTTTTTTTATCATCTCATGTGCATTGTTATATTTTAAATATTCAAGTGTTTTTGATCAGTGTTGCATTAGTCAACAACTGCATTAATCATTTGCATTACTTCTTTTTGAAAGTACTGCTAAAATGGCTATATCTGCACAAGGTGAGTGGTGCTCACTTGGCCCGCTGAGGTCAGTAAGCTGACAAGAATAAAATAGGGCTTACCAAAACTAGGACAATTAAGAGTCTTTCCCTCAGATTTGTTGTGGAAATATTGCAAAATGTATTTCTGTAAATAAACATTTGTAATTTATTCAAGACATAATACATGAATACAAATGTTAAGAATTTTAAGCCTGATTTTTCCTTAGATTTCTTTTTTAATTTTTTGAATAAATAAGATAGATTTATTCTGAATCTAATTTCCAAATTACTTTTTCAAATTCACAGTTTTAAGAAAAAAAATCTGTACAGAAATCTTGAAACCTAGCTACAAGAACCTCAAGTACCACCATTATAAACTGCAGAAGAGTCTATAACAAATTCTGCCTTTTGCAGTTCATAGATCTGATCAGCATTCAAGTTTATTGGAGGAAAGGATTCTGTACAAGAATCTAAATGGCACAGGTAGATGGCTCACCCGTGCTCTCACAAGTCAGCTCCTGTGTGGGCTTGTAGAAGCTCCATTTCTTTGTCTGACAGTTGCTGGAGATAGGTTTTAAGGTTTCTTTCTGTGTAGTGAAATGATGTTGCATATTTTGGATAGGAAATATTGTATTTGGCACTTCTCATAGAACAGAGTTATCTGCAGGGCCTGATTTTAAGGATTGCAATGCTTGTTTATCTACTTTTGAATAGCAAGAGGGTTTTCTGCTGACTTGTGTTTAATGCAGACTCAGAATAAGGACTTCCCTAGTATCAGGACTTCTGGTCTCTTTCTCATGGCCATGCTTCGTTGCCTTCTTCCACAGTAGCCAACATCCACATCAAAATCCTTATGTCATCATCCTGTTTCTCTGTGCCCTTGTGTGCCCAGTCCCTGTAGCAGTTGTCAAAAACTACTTCTTGTCTACAAGTGGTGGTAACATCCGAGACAGCCCAAGCCTGGGCTCGCACAGACACCCACATCAGCTCACATCCCGCAGCTCTCCCAGTAGGGTCTTTGGCTCCTCCACAGCTTGCTGGTCACGTACCAAGTTGGACACAGGGCTAGCATCCAAACAAGTTCTGTGATCAAAAGAGCATCAGGTGTCAGAGACTTCCTGGTGGCCGATGTGGAGCCTGAAGGGTTGCTAGCTGCCATGTGGTCATCCGTGTTCTGTTCTTCTCTTGAAGATATGTTTCTACCATATCAGGAAAAGAAATTAATGAAGAATGCTTAGTCCTTCATTAAATGAACATAATACACAAGGCAATAAAAGTCAGCCTTTTAAAGAGAATATTCATGAAGTCCTGTGTAGATGAGCAAGAGAAAAGGGAAGGCCACAAACACTTTCTTAGCTGAAAGTCTCTGTTATGTCCAAGTCTCTGATGCACTGGTTTGATCTTCTAGTTAGATTTTATTGTGCATAAGGGTGATAACAGCTGTTTTATAGGGTTGCCTTATCTGCAGTCAAACACAGACCTGTTTAAGGCTGAATACACTGAGCACACCATGCTATCAGACTTAGAGATCAGTAGCAAGATACCAATCAAGGAGAGAGGTTCCTTTATGTTTCCCAGCACCCACTTAGACAAACACATTCACTGAACAAGGAGAACCTATCATTCCTTCCCCTCTTGCTCTGGCATCCGTACTCTTGCCAGCCCAAATAACCTGGTTCCAGAAGCTGGTGTGCTGCAAACTCACCCGGCAGGCAGGGGATCAGTTCTTGCCTGAAGTGGCTGGGAAAGGGCCAGTGGTTGCGCTGAGCAGATCGAGAAACGGGCCCGTGTGTCCTGCTGGCTCCTGAGGTCTCACCCCCTTACACCTGCAGAGAGCTGCCCCTTCCACTGCCGCCGCCTTCAGGGAGCCCTGGATACGAAGTTGTAGCATCGGCTCCTGTCTTGGCATCTCAGCCTGCCTGGGACAAGGGATGCCATTAATTCAAGGTGTTGTACTATGTGAAGGGGATTGATTGCTCTGTCCATTGAGCCTGAAGGGAGGATGCTTAGTGTATTCTTCAGCTCTAGGTAGTCTGTGATTGTCAGCAGTAAAGTGTCTTCCTTGATGATGGTGACTGTTATCTCCCAGGAACTTTCTTTGTATTTGGTCTCATACAAAGGGAAAGGGAGTAAACCACAATGCTTAGGCTGTTTATGTTCTGGTGGTACCCATTTTAGAACTTGAATTTTGATATGGCACTTCTCAGAAGCAAGGGAAAGTGAAAGTTTTATTACTTTAGAAACATGAGAACTCTTTAAAAAAGGATTTTTTTTTGTTTATTTTGATGTTTGCTACTCTGTTGAGGACATTCCAGAAGTGTTTCTACCATACTGGGAGGGGAAAAAAAGGATGAGAAAATCATAAATGCCTTATTGCAAGATTCAGTTGATTTGTAGAATGAGTTTTCTTGTCATTAAAAAATCTGAATTACTGCAGTAAAAATCTACAAAAGCCTTGACTGAAATAGAGTACATAAATTTTTGTGGTAGAACTTCAAAACATGAAAATATAAGATGATCTGGAAACTAGGCTTTGTTAATTACTGATAGATATTCCATAAAGGTTCTAATTATATTACCTGTAGTAAAACCAAAATTATTCTGTTATACTATGTATTCACTTTGAGTGATTAATTTGTGATATCCTTGATGTTATCAAAATAGCAGCAGTTTGTTTTTTTCTAGTATTGCTAGTTATTATTCAAAAGGCTCAGGGAAAGAACTAACAATTCTTATGTTTCCTCTAATCATATAACATGCCATTGAATAAGCGGTGTTTTATCTTTTATTTTTATATGTCTATATAAATATAAAAACTATAATTATGAAAAAGATATTGTATATAGGTATAAGAAAAGTGAAAAACAGGATATCTTAGGAGTATAAAATGTACAATAGTGAGTGTTTAAAATTTAATACTGGAGGATATAAGCTATTATATTAACATATTATAGTAAATTGCTCCTTAACAATCCTTTTGTATTTTCTCCACTTTTGGTACACTCAATGCACTAATAGTTTAACTCTTTTCTGTGTGTTGATTTGGAGGCAGGAGGAAGCATGCTCCACACCTACAGAATTACAATTGCGTGTGTTTGTCCAACTTTATTTTCTGTACTCATTCCTGAGTTTCTAAGCAATCAGAAACTACGACACTTGCTATGAGTTGGTAGCCCTAGAGACTGAATTCCTGTGGATGTTGAAACCATTAATGGCATATATGTCATTGCAGTACCTGTGACTAGGAGGGACAGTCGCATCCCAGCCTCTTACTCCTGTCCCCATGCTCCTACCCCTTCTCTGCCACCCTAATCACCCATAGACTTAATATCCTGGAAGCTAAACTTTCTAAAATGGTGTAGATGCTGGTGTCAGCATGAGAAAGGAGATGAGTGTACACTACTAGGAGTGGGAGGCAATTTTGGCTGATTACTGCTATTAG
Source organism: Zosterops lateralis (assembly GCF_965231275.1). Classification (NCBI taxonomy): domain Eukaryota; kingdom Metazoa; phylum Chordata; class Aves; order Passeriformes; family Zosteropidae; genus Zosterops; species Zosterops lateralis. Next base: position 68,988,351 of record NC_139763.1, on the reverse strand, counting down.
GCTGGTGGAACTGTATGGTAAATCATGTTTATTTTAATAGTGACTCCTGTACCTATGCCTGCTTCTAAATATTGGTAATAGTTCCTTCTCTAGGAAGGAGAGAAGTCTAGCTTTTGCATCCCTCTCTTTTCAGAGCATCAGCAGTGAAGTTGGTGCCATTATTTCCATGATAAATTCGGAATGTAGAATAATTTCACAGAGATAAGTGGCTGAGTTATTTGCGAGTTGGTAATTTTTCAGTCACTGCAGTTGCCTAAACTGGATTAGAATCAATTGTCCATGGAAAGAAGATCCCTTCTCCTCAAATATTCTTTCTTCTGAATCATCCAATCCTTTGTCTATTGCACTAGCTAAAAGGAATACTAAACATAATGTTCAAACTTCGCAGTGCCACTATCAGTGAGATATTTTAAGTTCTTGCATGGTTTATATTTTAAAGAATGCAAACAGAAAGGTGTTCAATAGTATGACAAAGCAGGACAAAGCATCTGCTGACTGGCTCATCATCCTGCTGAGAGCTGGAAACTAGGTGTACCGGTGGAGGGGGGATTATGATCCATAGTTCAGCTAGGTCACAGGGGTGGAAAGCAAAGGATGCAGGGCAAAGGGAATAAGAGAAATGTAGTAGGAACTGTAGAACAGGATGAAGAGACAGCCTTTTATATATTGAATGCATACCTTAAATGTATGTATACAAATATAGACATTCTGGAAAACATTCATGAAGTAGTCAAGTGCTACATGCAGTCACAGGTTACAAGGTCACAGCAGTAGCAAGCTGGGTGTTAGCAGCTCACACTGTTGGAATGCTGAGATGGAGGGATGGATACAAGCTCCTGAGGGAGGACCTTCAGGGAAAGAAGGAGTGGGCATTGCTATCTTTGTGAAGGAACTCCTGGGGAATCTGGAGCTCTTCTATGGGATGGATGGGAGACAGTGTGCTGGAGACTTTGTGGGTCAGGATTAGAACAGATGACTTGAAGTGTTACGGGGTTGTCTTGGTTTGGATAGACAGGTATCTGCCAAGGAAGATTGGAGTCTCCCTTGGAATGTAAGACCCCCCTTCCCCCTTTTCAAATTATTATAAATTTGCAATTAAAAGGCTGTCAGGCAAAGATTTTGGGAATAGGTATAGCAGTTCTTTACTAGGGATATTAAAAATACAAGTGTTGTAATACAAAAGAATAAGCAAACAAACAAACGAACAAGGAATCCCAGAAAACCCTGACAGAGTCAGAAATACAACCTGACACCCTGTTGGTCAGGGCATTGGAAACAGTCCAAAGTCAGCCCTCCTGGAGTGGCAGATGTGTCCTGTTGGAAGCAGAGATGGTCCTGTGGAGCCAGGGGTCCCAAAGTGGGTCCCGTCTTCCTTTGGGAGTCCCGTGGGAACACCAGAGTGCCTGGTGACACTTGTGGTTCCTTTTTATCTTGGTGGAAATGGTTTGGCTCCTTCTCCCTGGGCAGAGCATCTCACAATAGGATGATGAAATGTGTCATGTCATTGGTGAGCTTTAATGGTCCATTAACGGAAGATATTCCCGTGGGGGTAGTGGACAGAGTGAACAGAGATAAGAAACAATACCCCACCTGGTTTTTAACAGCTGGCTTGTTATCAGAGAAGGCAGTTACTCCCTCTCTTCTGGAGTTACAACAGATAAAGAAAAATCTCCCCAACCGATCTTTGGCCACCTCTTTGTTTTGGTCAAGTACTCTTTAAGTATCCAACAGTTAGTCTCCTTGGTAACTTATGGGGAAAAATTCTTTAAAGTAAAAAAGGAACAAACCTAACAGAGGTGATGTTGGGAATATGTTACAGGGCATTGATGAGGGTGAGGAAGTGTAGAAAGTATTTGAACAACTTGAGGAAGTTCATGAATTGTTGATATTGGTTCACATGAGAGACTTGAACTTCCTGATGTCTGCTGCAAGTGAGAAATAGGATGCAAGCAGTCAAGATTTCTTGAGGGTGTTAGAAGTAATTTCTTGAATTACAATGGACCAAATGGGTGAAGTGCAGCTGAGTCTGTTACCCATTAACATGGAAGACCTGACTGGAGCTCAAAATCCTGAGAAGAGTGGGGAAAGGGTGTCTGTGTATAGACCCTGGACTTAAGGATAGTATATTTCAGTTTTGAAATTTCAGAAACTATTAGTGGGGATCTCATGAGGGACAGCTCTAAAAGGCAAAGGAACTTAGGAAAGCTGGCAGGTTTTTGAGGTTAGCATCTTCCAGTAACAAGAGTGGACTCCCCATGCTTAAGGAAACAAGCAGGAGTATGAGGAGAGTGGCTTGGCTCATCCGGCTTGGCTGAGCTCCACTGTGAAAAAGGTGACATATCTGAGGCAGAAGTGTGATTTGGCTGCAAAGAAGGAATTTACAGACATTGCCTGGGCACGCAGGGACAGTGTTTGGGAATTTAAAACGCAGCTGAAGGTGGGCTTTGCAAGGAACATCAAAGTCAAGCAGGAGAGTTATTTTTGCTTCTTTAGTGGTAAAAGGCTGAACAAGGGCAATGTGGACCCGTTCCTGAATGAGTGATAGTAGACTGAAGTACTGAGCAATACTTCTGCTTCTTTCTTCAGCAGGATGGTCTCTCTGACCTCTGTCTGACAGGTTCTGGAGTTCTCCTTGATATGGCACATCTCAAGCAGGAAACTTGTTCAAGTTCAGAGTTCAGAAGCCCAGACTGTCTTCTTTGCAGGAACTACTGAGAAGCCTGGCAATTCCTTACATATTTATGATCTTATATATATTGCCAATTATAGTCACATTCAAAACCGAGGGATGGCAGAGTTTTTCCTTTCACAGCAGACAGCAGAGCTTGCTAAAACAAGCTACTGAATGAAACACATCTGAGAAACACTCACTTCCTAGTTTGCTCTCAGCCAAGTAGCAGTAGTTTCACTGAGTTACTGAATGCCACTTGCTTCCTCCTCTGTGGGAAAGAGAGGTCACAAATACAGACACCACCCAAAATACTGATGTTTGTGCATAATATGAGATCACCGATACAACTGGTATTAGAGGTGCCTGAGAGATTCATCTTTGTCATGTCTCAGAAGAGAGATTTTAGGGCTCTTTTCAGGACACTGGTTTGAAGAGAAATCCGAGTGTTGTTTTGTAAATACTGTGGGATCACTATAGTGACAGTATCATGTTTCTCTAGGGGAATACATTGCTGATAAAGATCTTAATTAGGTGAGTGGAGCCTTAGGAGAGAAGTTTCACACATTAAAGAAAGGGGGAGGCCCTTTTGGGAGACATGCTATATACAATGTTTATCCTAGATACTTTCTATTTTTTCAGAAATTTGCGGTCAACGCATGTAGTGCTAATGCACACAAGTTGAGAGACTGTTGTGGTTTTTCACAGTGAGGGGGTGAGAAATCACAGTTTGTGTATGGCCAAAATGTGAAGACATTAGATGGATTAGTATCAGACAAGGACTGATCAACAGAATGATCAGATCTTGATTTTATTTATAATCATGAAGTTGCAGGTGGTTTAGTTTTATTTTGAAAAGCTTGAGTTCGGAAGACTAATTTATATTCCCTTGAATTCTTAAGTAGTACATGGCTCAGCACAGAAGTCTGACAAATATATTGGTTCCAAGGAATTCTCCTATAATTGGGTGGTCATTATGCTAACATTTTTCCTAATCTCAAGCTATCTCCTCTCTCTCTAACTTTGAAGAGTCTGAACTTGTATGTGGAGTAAATTAAACTTCAAACAATGTCCATTTATAAATTGGTTCATTTTGATACTGTTTTCCTTGAACAAGTTTTGTTGAACACAATATACAGAATTATCTTTCTTACTGCATTTCTGATTATAATTTATGAATGCCTTTAAGTGTGTGGATTAATTTGGCTTTTTAGTCAGAAGGTTGCCTGGATAGAGTTCTTGTCGAAGTTCTTCCTTGGGAAGTTTGCAGAGTGGGTTTCTGCATATCCTCACAGCAATGCATTGTTGTATGTTTTCAAAATTAGGTTTATTCTTCGCACATTACTGAGATACCAAGTGCTGAGATACCAAGAGATACCAAAGGTAGTCATTCCCTTGTAACTGGAATTGTTTTAGATAACTTTCCTGTGGAAACAAAATTTATTCAGTTTGCCTGCCTGCCTTTTTTGGACTGTTAACCAAATTCAGGACAATTCAGAGAAGAGTAGAATTCTTAAAGATACTTAAGTTTCTATGAATTTGCAAATTGAGGGTGTTTGACAGTGAAGAGGGAATCTCAGATGTTGAAGAACTGCTGCATGAGCCTTCTGCCTTCTTAGACACAGGGAAATCCTTGCTGTGAAAGCCTTCATAAATACCCCAGCTGTGAAACAAGCTTCAGTCACCTCTGAGAGGGTTGCATACAAAACTCATTGTGTTGCCTATTTTAAACTACATTCACAAGATGCAAATTGACATTCATTAATTCAGGTGCAGGGAAACCTCTGCAAATAACTTGGTTGCAATGGTCTCCATTATACTAATATCCATACAGTGCTTCCCATCTGGAAGCTTTACAGACTTAAATTCTTCCAGCATTATTACCTGAATATGAAGGATTGCTTTATTGCTATTCCTGGGCAAATCAAAACAGAGAAATTGACTGAGAAACACATATCTTACGTTAGATCTAGAAATGAAGCCCTGTCTTCTATTTTTGTACTGGAAGAACCCTTTTTCCTTCACATTCTTGGTAGCCAAGTGACACATTGCAAATGGTGACTCAGCCAGTTAATATATATAAAGAGATTTTTAATTGCCAGTAAGTAATTTTCATTTGGAAATGTCATTGGATTGTTTTAAAATTCCACAGCATGCATATTTGTTGCTACTGATGTCTTAAATGAGGAGAAAATTACTTAGCTGTATTTGTGGTTCCATGAAGGCAGATGTTTGAAACAAATAACCTCATGTCATCCTTTATTCGTGTGCCATCTGAACCAAAGCTAGGTGGTTATTTTGATTCTTGTTCTATTGTTCACAGGCAGGAAGATGGGACAGAATAGTATGTATTCTTTACTGGGATAACTGTGTTTGATCAAGAGTATTTCTGATTCTCTGGGAATCAGAAGTTGAAATGTATCACTTTTCAAAATAAAGAAGTCATCAGGGTTTGTAGTAAATTAAGCAAAGTCTCAGCATGTCCTTGGTGAATCTTTAACAAATATGTTATGGAAGATGAAAATATTTTCAAAGGGAATGTGAAGTTTAAAATGTTGATTGTTTTTACTCATTTGTCTGTCATGTATTCAAGCACTAAGGGTTAGGACAGGTAGTAGTGAGTGTTACAGGGACCTGCAGACCTCCATAGCAACTGAAATGACGGAAATAATTTGAATTATTGTTTTAATGAACTTTTTTAAGTTGTTAATATAGAGAGGTTGAAATATTATTGAATAAAAAAAAAAAAAAAAAAAAAAAAGATTGTGTGTATATTTCGGTACCTACTTTTTTAATGTAAATCCCCTCTTTTCCTGAGCTCTGCAGTTTGGGTAAAGCACTTTTAAACTTAATGTCCCTGAAGGTGAATTTTAGAATTTTTTGCCAAAAATGGTTCTACCCTCTCTAATAATGAGAAAATGAAAAATAAACCCTGTTGTTTGTTCATGTTAAAAATTCTCTTGTTGGGAATGGGTGGGGGACAGAGACCATACAGCCAACTGCCTCTGTTCAGTCACTGTACAAAGAAAGTGAGGGCAGAGGGGAGTGAATCTGCAATAAAAGCCCAGCAAAGAATGGGAATGAAAGGAGAAGAGGCAGGGGAATCATTATGGGGAAGGAATCAGAAGTAAAGGAACTGATACTTCCCAGACAGTGGAGTGGAAATTGAGAGTGCCTGGTATGAGATGGAAGCACAGGGATGCTGCAGAGGGGTGGGTGAAGGGATTGGGATGGGATGGGGTTAGAAGGGCTGGAAGGGTGAGATGAGCAATGTTTAGATGGGCAAACAGTCATGGGTGTCCGGAACTGGAATAGGGAGCCTGAAGTGGGGAAGACACAGCCATGAGGAGACACCAGATTGTAGAGATGGAGTAAGAAGAGAGCAGCTGGGGAGATGGGGGAGGTGAGAGACAGAGAAGTCCCCTCCCAAGAGCAGAATGCAGTGCAGGAGGCCTGATTTCCATCCTACGTTCTTGCTTTATAGCACATCCTTCCAGCACAGGGTATGCCTTCCTTTGCCTCAGTGCTTGGGTGCACATAAAGTGTTAAATATTATCAGGTGAGGAGAACAGCAAGTGTCTTGTGCATGCTGTTAAGGTAACTGGGTCAACAGTTGGTTCATTTGGCATCAGATTAATCATACATCCTCTGTATTACCTCACTTCTGAAAGCCTGGGTCCAATGAGGTAATGCAACACAGTGGAGAGCACACAGATGAACAAAGAAGTGTCCTCTCAGCTTATTATTCTATTTATTATTACTTGTAATGCAGTAGCAGGTAGCTTCCTAATGGATTTCTCCAATACAGGAGGTAATGTCTAAGCTAATAATAAAAACTAGTCTGTAGTAGTATCTCCCAGGGGAGGGTGTCAGACAGATCCGGGCACTTTTGACAGTTCTCAGCTGAATGAAGAAACAAACCATGTATTTGGGCATTAGGGAATATTTGAGTGTCACTCAGGATACATTCAAGCATAATAGTTTTATGAGAATGTGTTAAAAACTGGCATGAGGCACTGTAAATATTAAAAATATCTTTGTGGATGGTTTGTTATCACATTAGATTGAGTTAATCAGTTGTGTACTGCAGGGATGGACTCTCGGCTTTACTTTATCTCCTCATCAGGGATTTGAAAGAGGGTAAATAGCATGTTGTGACATTTAAGTAAACAAATACACATTGAAGTCTATAAGTATTAGTAATGAAAAAGGAGAAAAAAATAATCAAGTGAAATAAGGGATTATTTGGAGTAAAAATCTGGAAACCCATTTACCATGTGAATCTGTAAATGTGTTTCAAGATAGAATTTATTTATAAAGCATAAAAAATAAGACTGGCTACATCCTTAAACTGCAGTGTAAGGTCCAGCTCTTCCCTGGAAGGGGAGAAACAGGATTTCTCTCTGCAGCTGCAGTGACAGAAGGTCCATGTATTAGCATAGCTGCTCCGGGGTGAATTCCCAGCTCTGTTTTGCCCAAAGTGGGAATTCCAGGTGACTGACTGCTACAATGGAGCTCTGAGAATGGTGTTTACAAGTAAGGGTTTTTCATTTATTTGAGGACAAGCAGTAGTTCTTCAAGGAGTAAAATGGAAGCATCACACTGCTGGCAAGTTAGATATTTATTTAAATTTATCATGTGCTTTGATATAAATAGATACTTAGAAGGACTATCTGCCTAATATTAATACCATCGTTTCTAGATCACCATTAAGTCTGTTACAAATTTCTGCAGTAATTTCCTCATTACATAAAGGAATCTATCCCTGCAAGGTAATGAGATAGTTTTTTTCAAACTTGCTACCACTGATTTTAATCAAGCATTTTTCTCCATTAAGTACAAAAAGGTGTATAATACTTTTCAGAACCTCTTGCACAGCTAGCACACTTAATTACTAAATTTCAACCTAATTGGTAAACTTTCCTAAAGCCTGACTGAGATGTCATGCATTTTAAAAATTCCATTTGTATTATGATAATATCCTTGGAGCATGACTTTTTGTTACAAAATTCTCAGTTTTGTAACATTAATTCCAAAAAAGACATTTCAAGTTGATATTGTTTACATTTATTGGGTTGGATATGTTTACCTGCTTTATAAGGAGCAGAGTTCGAAACATTTGGCTAGAAGGTTCAAGTCTCTGTTTTACTGTTATGTGTATGTGAGTGTGAATATAAATAACAAATTATGTGTTTCTAATTAATACAGAAAATGATCTTCAGTCTTTAAAGTTCCTAAACACAAGGGACCAGTGAACATTAAATGTCATCAAACACAAGTGATCAGTGTGATCAATGGCAATAATTTTCAATCTCTTTTTTCTGTTTTGAATCATGCAATCCTATGCATTTTTGATTCAAATGATAGCTATGATTTTCTATAAACTGTAGAAGAACTGGAATGGTATCCTGAAAATCTAATAAGTATCTGCATTGATAATTTAAGTAAGATATACTGAATAGCATTTTCAGAGAGCTGAATATTGTCCTTAGGGTTTTCATGGAAAACTGAAGAGTATTTAACTGTTTATATCAGTGGAATTGGAACTAGATTGGTTTCATTAAAAACAAAATTACAAAAATAACAACAACAACAAAAAAAACCCCATTAACTATATTTTAAAATTACTGTATTAGTTAATCCAGATGAAGGTTTTTTAAAGGCTGGAGATGGGATTTCAAAACCTTGACGTTTAATTAAGCATTTAACCCCAAACTATCACGTTCTGGATGAGTTTTTTAGCATTAAGCTGTTATATCAAAAGCAATTTTGGCCAAACTGAAAAGGAGAGGAGCTGCTTCTCTGTTCTGCTTTAAACATTTGAAGTGGCCCAACAATGTGAGGTCGCTGTGTGGATATATCTAAGACAATGTTGGCTGTTGTGGACCCTATTCTGAGATGCCACTTTACCCAGTAAATTTACCAGTAAATTTTACCCAGATTTATCCAAGTGATTTATCATTTGGGTCATTTTTTATGGTTTCTGTTCCACAGGCTGATTTTAAGCACTCAACTTTCCAATTGGTGAGCCCTGAGCAAAACCGTTCTGAAGATGCCACATCCCCACAAAGGCAATGATTGGCTGCCAACATGGGGAAAATTTCTTTGTATATACAAAAAGAATTGTCTGTGCTGGTGTTTCAATTCTTAGTATGTTAACAGCCTTATGTACCATTTCAGGTGTCTGAGGTTCATGCTTTGTATCGTTTTGTACATGCTTTCTTTCTGACAAAGGCGTTCATTATCATTGGGTTGCCATGGAGTACTGATCACATGGATCTGGGAATAATAACCCATTATGCTAATATAGCTTGTCATTGTTTTTGATGTGATGTCCCATAACAACATCTGATGTTTGTAACTAATGGAATTTATGGTAAGATCACAGGTCATGGAACAGTGTTGGCAAAATTGCCTACACTCTTGGCTTTGAATTCCCTGATTACGTACCTATTAGCAGAATTTGTGTATTATACCACAATACCACAAATACCATTTGTGTATTTTTAGGTCAGTAGTCTTAATGTCTTTCTACAGTGAGAATTGGAGATTTCTAACAGAACAATTCTGGCCTATTTGCTTAATGCTAGAAATGTGTGTTTTTCTTCTGAGCTCTCCTGCCCCTTTAGGAGCCACAGCTGTGATACTCTGATCATACAATTTATATTTGTACCTGCATGTACAAAGAAAAACGTAGTACTGATATCAATTTAGACTTCTGCTTCTTGATATTATCTTGATTAGAGAAAGAGGAATCCTTCTTACAGCATCTATATCCTAGCTTTACTAATGAGAGATTGTTCTCAGAACTGTGTTTTCTACTAATATATTCAACAAGTCATAAATTATACAACCAGAAAAAACATTGTGTCATCCAATCTGTGCTCCACATAGAACAGGCTTTATGGCTTCTCTGAATTAATTTCTGTTTGAGACAAAGCACATCTTAAAAAAAAAAATCTTAATTTAAAATTCCCAGTAATGGAAGAATCAGTACCAGACTTAATAGCATTCTGGCAGTTAATTTTCCTCCCTTTGTGTTTAACTTCTTTAATGCATTTGTCTAGCCTAAAATTCCAGACATTGGATGTTGCTGAGCAAAAAGCTGTCTCTTAGCAAATTTCTGTTCCTCATACTCATGCTTAATGGGCTTGGAAATCATCTCACCTAACTTTCAGACATCCTTAGTGTTTGTATTTTATGTCTTACACAATCAAGCCTGATTTTCCTGATATCCAGTGAAGAGGTGCAGGGGTACAGTTCAGATTAGTCGCATTAGAGATGTTTATTGTAATGAATCACACTTTGGATGTGCCTGAGTGCCTGTGCTGTCCAAAAAAGGCATTTGGGGGTAAGAGGTTCCATGCAACATGTTTTGCAAATAGGTGCCATTGTAGGAGAATAAGTGCAAATTTCTACTGTTGGAGGATATGATAGTGTAACTTTCTCATGATCAAACTAAACTAAACTTCAAGGCAACTTTTGCAGTCATAAGTTATTTTTCACCTTTCCTGAATGTTCTCTAGTTCAGCAGTGTCTTTTCTCAAGCTGCAGACGCCAGAACAGGACCGAGCATCCAGCAGTGTTTGCAGAGCCACTGACAATGAAGCAGTAGGGCTTTCCTGCTTTTGCTTTTTTTCATACTGCTTGAAAAGGCTCTCCATAGCTCTTCAGGTCACAAGAATAGCAAGCCTGTTTCCAACACATTAGTCATCCTGGTCTCAGGCCTTTTTTCATCATCAGTGTTTCCCAAGAAGAGAAAGCCGCCTTCTGTCTGTGTGGCCTTGTTCCTGGCTGTGCAGTCCTCCATAGGTTAGAATTAATATCTCATGTATTATTTGCTTGTATTTAAGTTTCAATGCTATTCAAACTAAGTAGAAGGACCTTTTTTTTTTTTCTATTTTTTCTGTCTGTCGCCCTTAATTTGTGTTTTGCCTGTAAACTTTATAGAAAATTTTTTCTTCTATATCATTAGCAGTAATGATAAATAGAAAAGAACCAACAACTGGTCTCTGTATCTCCACTTGAAGTACATTAATTCCAGTATGATTCTTCCTTAATTCATAGATGTTACCTATCTTTTAATCTATATTGGTTGTGAATGTCGATTTTACAGTTTGGTAAAATACCAATCCAATTCCCAAGCAAAAATGTGAGACTACACTTTCAGCCTTGCTAACCAAATTTATAATCTCATAAAAAGATATGATTAATTTAATAAAATTTACTTTCCATAAACCTATGATTATAGCATTGTATTATCATACTTTGGTTCTTTATTAATCAAATGCAGCCACTCCAGGATGAGTATCAGGCCAGCTGTGCTGTGTTTGCCTGGATTGCCCTTGCTGACACTTGAAAAAATCTGATACAACATTAGTTTGGTCCCGGCCCTCAGGAATACTGAATTTCCCTTTGAATATACTATAAAAAGCATGTTTTTATTATTTTCAGATTTGATTAGGCTCTTTGGTTTTTCTAATGAATTACTCTGTTTTTGCAGGGTTTAAGCTGTTTATTTGAAAAACCCAATGTGAACCCTAGGATTCTTTATTTTCATAATTAAATTACACAGAGTTCATCTCCATAGGTGCCTGGTCCTCTCCAAATTTAATAACATATTTCTGGCATTCCAAAACATTTAGACATTTCAATGCATGGAAGGAGTTTTCTGTCATGGCCCACTGACCAGCTTAAGAGCAGTGTCCTGTCCATGTTGTATTAGGTATTTGCAACTGACTGGTCATGCAGAGGGTCCCTTGGACAGCAGCTAAATTTCATGCACTCCACTCATCTGTTGAAGTGAAAGTTTCTCAGTGAGCAGCTGCACTCGAGCCAAATTTTCAGAAACCTTCACTGAGCTCATGTGGGTGGTAAAATACATTATCTTGTATTTCAGTCGCCACAAAAAATATTTATATCCCAGTGCCACAGTCTACCAAAGCAGCAAATATTTGCATTTGTATTTGTATTTAGGTTTGTGGCTAAGAAGCAAATGAACCCACTTTCAAAGAATTGTTAATGTAATAAAGGGTTATTAGATACAATAGCATCATAATGGTCTGTGGCTAATAAAAGATGGCTGTAAGCAAAGAAGCCTGAATATGGAAGATAGACAATATTATGAGTGTGCTGCTGCTGTCAGTATTAAGTCATGGCAGTAGTGATTCAGTCAGACATAGAGTAGCAGATTGATAATGAATATTAATCCAGATTTTGGTTGCAAAATGTTTTCTTTCATTTTTCTTTGTATAGGTGTTACTTTGTGTGCTCCACTTGTAAAGGGAAACATGAATTGATATCTCTGTCGTCTTAGTCTTTATTCAGAGAAATCCCGCCTGTGATATCATCAGAGAAAGCTTCACAAAATTTTGTGAAAGTCTTCTTGGTTTGTGATGGTTTAACTTGCCAGTCCACAGTTCCAGCTTGTGGCTTGGTTTACTGCTGGTGTTGTGCCATTTTCCATCCACATGAGCAAGGGCAAGAATTTGAGCCAGCAGCAGCTAAAATGCACCACAGTGCAGTTTAATCCATACAAAGTGCTCTTGAAGAGTCTACAGATTTAAGAGTGAGAGTTATCACTAATAACTTTGGGCATCTTTGTTGTCAGTTGTCTTTCAGTAATCACTGAATGAGGGATAGGCACCTCTAGAAAGTGATTTATTCTGTCTTAAGATGAGAATCTAAGAAGGGTTTGATGGATCACCTAGAAACGTCAGTCTCAATTTACCAGAGCTTGGATGACTAGATTAAGTTTGATATTTGGTTGGTAGGTGGCTAAATTTGTAACTTTCCCTAAAAGGTATCAGTGCACCAGAATATGCAAGAAAGCAAGTGCAGTTTTAAAGATTTTCCTTAATAGTACTACACTTTGAAACATAACTAGACATGACATCTTTATTATGGCATGAAATAAAGTTGTAGCAAACCAATTCTTAGACATTGAACAGTGTTATGTCATGAGAACTACAAGCTATTTCTTTCTATTCATTGGTAATAAAGTGCTGCTTGTTTGTGCAAGTGAATCACAACATGCTCAGGTTTTCATACACACGTGTACATTGCACAGTAGACACATCATCCACAACTGACATGCTGGTTCCATTCTGGTGGAAGACAGCAGTTTTTAACAGCATGATCCAACATGTCAGTAGTTTGGAAGAGCAAGTATGAACAAACAGACAACAAAAATTCAGGAACGGTTCCAGTTCTAACATCTGAGGTAGGTGTTGAAATTGGAATAGGATGGGGATGCAAGCATTTAATGTCTCTGTCTGGTAAAAAATAAACAGTTTAAATGTATTTTCAAAATTCCATTTTATCCAGACTTACAGTTGTATTACAGAACATTTGAGTAGAAAAGGAAAAGTATGTTGTCCCAAAGAGAAAATGTATAGGTGTCACGGTTTAAAACCAGCTGGCAACTAAGCACCAGAAGGCCACTTGCTCACTCCTGTGGTGCAGGCAGGTGTTCAGCCATCTCCAGGAAAGCTGCCTCTCCATTACAGCTTAGAGTAACTTGGGAAGACAGTGCAACTCTGAATGACTCCTCTTCCTCCTTCTTCCCCCAGCTTTATGTGCTGAGTATGACACCTCATGGTCTGGGATATCCCTGTAGTCAGCTGGGGTCAGCTGTCCCTGCTGTGTCCCCTCCCAGCTCCATGTGCACCCCCAGCCCACTCGCTGGTGGGAGGAGAAGCAGTGAAGACCTTTGGCTCTGTGTAAGCCCTGCTCAGCAGTGACTGAAAAATCCCTGGGTTATCAATGCTGTTTCCAGCACAAATCCATAACAGAGCTGCACACCAACTTCTGTGGAGGAGATTAACTCTACCCCAACCAAAATCAGCACATTAGGGAAGAAAGGTACAGGTAACATCCTCCCTGCTTGCTACTCAGTCCCTCTTCTGGAAATAACTGTTTCTTCTCTTTTGGACTCTTTTAGCCTTGTACTTCCTTGGCCCTTTTCCAAGTCCCCTAAAAATAATTCTTCTGCTAACACCCATCAACCACAAAATTACAGGAATATCTTCATCTCCCTGTCTCTGAAAAGGAAAGAAAATGCAGCATAACATCTGTCTAAAAATCCTATAGGAAGCTATTTTCTGATCCAACCGAACCAAAGCGGAGTTTAGCCTTTTTGCCCTAGTACTTGAAAAATGTGTAAAAGAAGAGTATGAATGTCTTTATTCAAAATCAAATTTTTTTTAAGTTCTATTTGAGCCCAAAGAAATCCTGGTGTAGTTTCAGAAATAAACCTTGTCTGTGTTTTAATTTTTTTAGGAACAAAACCCCAACAATTACTCCTCTGAAAATATCTTTTCACCCTTCTTTGGAGTTTTTTCTTTCAGAATAACTGGAAAAGGTAAAAAAAAAACAAACTTTGTGAAGTTATGTAGAAAAGATACCAGGATTTTGAAATCTTTTGAAAGTATATTGTTAGTCTCAAGTCAGCCTTCAAAGAGGCAGCGTGTCATTACCATATAAAGCACAGAAACTGAGAAGTATTTTTGTATTTTGATTTGGATCCCATCAGAAGCAACACAGATATTTCCTTCAGTGAGAAGTCTCCCTAAATAAAACACTCAAATGGGAAAATTGTTGTAGATTTTCCACAAGATTTTTCATGTCATTTAGCATTTTCAGTCTTTAATCTCATAATAAACCAAGCAATTTCTAGAATTGGTGCCATTAAAAATCATTATGTTACATGCATATATGTATGTTCACACAGTGGTATATGTAGACAAGAAAATAATGATTTAGAGAAAAAGGAGCAGAAAAATAGCTGGTGAGGAAAGAGAATGGGAGGGAAGGAGAATTGCTTTCCTGCCTCATTCTTGCAAGGATCTGAGATAAGAACCTAGGGAACACTGTCAAGCTGCTCAACCCCTGACCTGCCAGTTAGGAGAAAGAGGGAAAGTCTGTATCTTACAGGATGCTTAGCCAAGTCAGTGAAAAGGCCTTTAAAAAGTCGATGGACACATATGACAGGATTTCCTGTTTATTTATTTGTTTTGGCAGTCATCATTCTTGAATCTTCTGTGTATGCAAGGGGAGAAAATGTGTTCCACTCACTGCTTTCCTCTACAGGCTCTCACATCAATTACCCCTTTCTTGCAGAGAATTGCAGTACTCCTCTGAGGATTACAAAGCTTACCTGCCATCAGCTGGGATGTGAGGGCCAGAAGGTTTCTAGTGGCTAATGAAACCAAAACAACAGTTTTATTCTTTCCAAGGTTCTAAGTTAAACTAGAACCTTTGGCTTCAAAGCTAACAGGCACTTCACTGCATCAATCTCAAATAAGACCTGTCTATGTGTTACAGTCATGTAAGGGCTGTTCCAGTACAGTTAACCTGAGTTTGGGCAAAGATTATCTGTATTAAATTGATTATTTCCTGGTGGCATCCATCACAGAAGATGATGCATAAGCATTTCTGAGTGGCATGAACCTATGAACTCTTTGTAGACATGCAGAGAAAAGCATTCCCCATAAGTGCTATGTTGGCATCCATAAGGCCTGCTGTTTGACTATGTATTTATTTCCAGGTTGAATTTTGTTTCTATCCTGCAGAGGATTGGATCTGATCGTTAAAAAATTAGCACATATGGGACATATTCTGAGGCTCTTTTCTGCAAATGATTGTTCGCCCATGGATTAAGGGGAGGGCTGAATGAGTTTGCTACAAAGAATTAGTCTTATGTCCCAAAATGTTCAGTCTCACTGAGAATAACACATGGTCTGTTTTAAGCTTGTTTTTTAATGAGATACTGAAAATAAATTCAGGAATGGCAAGTGTGTCCACATGTACACACACACGCACATACAACATTCCAGTCTCCTTTTCCTTGGGTAGAGTAGTTGGGTTGGCCAAAGCTTACACTTTATTGGCAATTCTGCCTCTTCTTAGTGGATGTACTAATTAATTTGTCTCCTGTTTTCTGTCTTTGCTGTTCCTTGAGTTCACATGAAATTTGTATTCTCCTATTATGGTAAAAGGAATAGGATGTTTGGACAAGAATTACCTAACCAGTCTACAAGATTTGGAACTGTCTTTTTTAGCTCCACAAGTACTGCAAAAAGAGTAGAATAAGTATGTCTAAACCTGGCACCAGCATTTTTTCACTAAGTACTCAGACAGAAAAAAATTAAAATACTGGTCCTACCTTGGGTAAATTGGTAACTAAGTCCTGGAGTGCCTTTATCGTGGAAGGTATTTTCTTCCTTTCCCATGCCAGTTTACACAAATGACTCTCCTGAGGCATGTCTCTTTAGAGAAATTGAGGAATCTAAAATGTATAAATTAGCCTTTTCTCCCTCATAGTTTTGCCATAATTAAGTATTTGAGGATATCCATTCCAGAGAGCTGAGGTCATCTCAGCACTTTCTTGGATATCCTTCCGAATCTATTCCCTTTAGACTTGTTTTCCAACTGAGCTGTCTTGCTCCAGAATGTTGAACTTCTATTGTACTTTTCCCCACTGACCCTACTGTCTCTTCTCTATTTTGTCTTCTAGACTAGATAGTATTTCCTCTGGATAAGGATTTCCAGACTTTTGTTTTACATATAATTGTTTGGGTTTTATCTTTGTTGCATTGCAGACCATCTATATAACTGGTCAACCAAAGAAATGCTTCCTGAAGAATTCTGTATTTGGATTAAATAGGCTTTGGAAAGTCAGGATGAATTGGGATAGTTTTATGTCATGTTCTTGTGTCAAGAAAGCTGCACAGAATGACTGATTGTCTTCTCCAGTAGTTACCTGAACAATTTTAGACAGTCTTTAGAGTCTGGAGTTTTAGAATACATGTTTTCTGGGATTTCACAAAATCACAGAATCACAGGATGAACTAGGTTGGAAAATACCTTTAAGATCATCTAGTCCAACCTATGACTTAACACCTCCTCATCAACTAAACCATGGCACTGAGTGCCACGTCCAGTCTATTTTTTAAGCATATCCAGGGACAGTGACTCCACCACCTCCCTGGGCCGACAGTTCCATTGCCCAGTCACTCTTTCAGTGAAGAATTTCTTTCTAACACCCAACCTATATTTCCCTTGGCACAGCTTAAGATTGTGTCATCTCCTTCTCTCAGTTATTGTCTGGGAGAATAGACACACCCCTCACCTGGCTACAGCCACCTTTCAGGAAGCTATTGAGAGTGGTAAGATCACTTCTGAGTCTCTTTTTCCAGGCTAAACACCTCCAGCTCCCTCAACTGTTCCTCACAGGGTTTGTGTTCCAAGCCCTTCACCAGCTTCGTTGCCTCCTCTGGATGCAGTCAAGCGTCTCAATGTCCTTCCTAAACTGAGGGGTCCAGAACTGGGCACATGCAAATTAATTATGAAAATAATGCTTGCATTAAAATAGTGCTATTAGTGCATCTTACTAGTATGCTGGAATAACATTTTCCTTGGAAATCTTACAGTTTATTTTGCCAAGATAAAAATGGATCTGCTAGACATTTAGTTTGTTTGTTTCAGCAAAAGTTTCCTTTTTTTATTCTCTGTCAATCAAGTTTGAATAATTGGGAATGTTCTCCTTCAAAAGGTGAAACAGCAACCTTTTGTGGCGCATTGACCATATCCTTGTAAATTAAATTCTTCGTTCTTAATAATGTGTTTTCTTTTTTATATATTGTAATTGCTGATTTAAAACAAAGCAAATTTTCTCAAGAGTTATTGCAGCAGATGTACAGTTGTTCTTAAGGATATGTGGTTTCTCACTGATTCTTGGCATGGGAAAAGAAGAGATACTGCGTTGGCTTTATCAAAAGGAATTTAGACTGTATGTACTTTTGGCCAAAAAGACTTTAGTTACAAAACAAAACCCATCCTGTGTTACCGTGCTTTGCATTTCTATACTAATTGTTTTCAGCTTGGATTGTATGATAATACATGTGTTTGATATGTGTGGTTTGTTTTTGTCGAACTCCATTATCCTGTCTCATGTTCTTGGAGTGCCTGAAGTAGTTTCACTAATCTGTCAGCATAGTATGTACTTGTGGATAAATATAGACATGCAGCCACTCTGTGAGTGGTCATCATCATATGCTGAAGCTAAAAATTACCCCTTTGGTTATGGAAAGGCTGAGCTGATCTGCAGGCCTGCTCTAGCTCACACATTGCAGGTCTCCAGCATTTGTCTAATGAGAAACAATACCAAGAAACTGAAGGAAATGTCTTCCTCACAAGCAGTGAGGAAGTGTGAAACAGGATTATGAAACAACTGATTTATTTTTCAATTTTAGTTAGAAAAGGATTCTAACTTTTCTAACTGAAGGAGTGGAGCGTTTCAGGAATTCACAGGCTCATGGATATTACAGTAGCATGTTGGAGAAAATCCAGTGTGATCGGCTTTATAAAGGGGCTCGGTAGGTATGAAAATACTGCAAGTAGATATTTACATTTGTCTTATTAGTTTGTTCATTTTTGCTAAAATATAAATTTGACACAGTTTACTAAAAAAATTCAACCTCTGCTTTTCTGCTCAAAGATAGTGAAAATACAGTAGCTGTATGGCTGAAGTTATGTCCAATGTAGTACAGATTCTTGGCTTTTGCTTTATGATCATTCAGTTGTTTTGATTCCTCTTATAGCTCTGAGAAAAATACCTGTAGTGCAGATCCTAGCAGGGACTAAGATAATTAAATGATAATTTAATTTGGTACTCCTCCGCAGTATCAGCTTTTGACTGTGTGTTGCACTAAAACTACTCTGCTTTTTTACAGCTGTTTTTCTGGGAAACGATCAATACATGGAAAAATCTAGCAGTGATTTTATGTCGGGAGGCCTTTCTGTGGCAATAGTGTATGGTTGTGATGGCAATCGTGTGATACTTCACTGATACTTTCATATTTATTCCTTGTGTTTAATTTTTTAAAAATACATATAATTGAGAAAATAATATTATTATGGCCTGTGCTAAATGAAAATACTCTGTAGGATAAGAGTATAATTTGAACTACAGCTTATTGCACATTTAGTAGAAAAATAAGAGAAACAAGGTGCTTCAGACAGAATTACACCCCCAAATGGTACAGACATTTTATAGTTGATCTAGCATGGTTAAACTTTGTCACAGGTTTTCATAGGATAGGAGCTTTAAATTATACAACTTTCTAAACTTGATCTGTAGATTCTCTGCTATTCCAGAGTCCTTGGGCGTCAGGGTTACCATGATCTCCTCTGTGTGCATCACCATTCATTCTTCTGGGGGATGAGCTACTTTTCTCTAGGTAAAGGGTTTAGCTTAATACAGTACTTGTGTGGTGACCAATACCCTACAATATGTAGACATGCAAACTAAATGTTTCTGTGGTCTTTTCTGGTACTTCTTTTCGTATTATTTTATTATTTTGAAATCAGACAGTAAAAACTAAATTTTTCAAGGAAATCAGTATTTCAAATTGAGTGTAACTCTTTCCTTCCACCCACCTCCCTCCATATATCTTCTGCATGAACTCATACAAACTATAAGTGGTGATTTCTCATGTTAAAATTATGCATTTTATTTAATGGGCCAGTGTTTCACTGGTGTAGATGGCAAAACTGAGCACGTCTTTTTTATTGCTACTTCTAAGGCTCACATTATAATGTGTCAATATAAGGGGACCAATCAGGAATGACTTTAATGCATCTACTTTTTAAATTTAGGGTCCTTGATTTCCAATTTTGTGTCTCACTTTTTTTTTTAAGTGAGTTTTATAGGGCTCTCAGTCTAGGCATAAAAACTATATTCTGTTAAAGCTCATACATTATCAGTACAGACATCAGTGATAGTCTTGTCACTGGGCCAGAATTTTGCAATGCAAATATCAAGCATATGTAAATACTGGAGATAATGGAGCTGAAAAGATGCCTTAGAAAGCCAAACCTATATATAATAGTTCATGACCAACTCATGATCGACTCCAGACCCTCAGAATGTTGGCAGTGTTAGCTTTCACACTAAAGAATCTTAAATGGACTTAACGGTTACAAAATGGTCTTTTAAAAAGTTGAACTAAATCAATGTCATATGCCAGTCATTTCTCTGACTGCTATAATTGCTGTAGTAATGATAGATATTAACCCCCAGGATGTGTTTTCTCTGTCTTTGGGAAAAGGCTGTAAAGTTCTTTCTTTCTGAGAAGAACTAGAATAAAAATTTTTGGTGCACTGGCAAATCTCACAGATAATTGCATTCCTCTATTACAGTGTGCAAATAAGTGATTTTTTCAGTTAGATATCTGGAAAAAAAAATTAAATGCGCCTGTGTCACAAACCTAACAGAACCATTGTTAAAAGGCTTCCTACGAACAATGATGATGTGGATTTAAATTCCAGACTCAGAATCCTGGCTGAATGCTACGATGATTGAAGATGAGGGTGGCAGCTCCCAGGTAGCATGGCTAAGGGTTTTTAAACTGGATTTCGCCAGGATGTGAAGCCTACCTGCTCTCACACACTGCCTGTGTCCAGCCTGCCTCCCTTGAATCCCCCCTTGAATGTTTTGGGTTTAGTAGCCAGGTTTAAAGCAGAATGGCCGAGGAACAGAAGGCAAGTTTGTGTTCGATTAGATGGCTGAGATTCCCCCAGGAGGCAGCCCGGGCTGGCTGCCTGTCCCCAGGCTGAGAGTGTTGTGCTTGGCAGGGGCACAGCGCTGGGCACCGAGCCTGGGAACGGCGCGGGGAGCTCGGCGTGCGGCGCTGCCAGGGACGGCACTTGCGAGGCACAAAGGACACAAATCCTTAAGAAAATTGGATTCGCTGCTCACCAAAACATTTTCCTGACTGAGCACTTGGAGATCAAGCCGATTTCATGGGTAGATGTGAGCCGGTCAAAACCACACATTTGGCAAATATATTCCTAATTGTAAAAATATTGTCTGACTCCATCCTAAAGCTATTTGTGGAGAGATTTCCATTACTAGTGTATTTGATAGTCCATAAAAATTTGCATCTGATCCTTTGCATCCCACTGTCTTCGTGTTCAAGTTTTAAGAGAGCCCAGGTGATGACAGAAGAGCAGTAGCATGCACACTCTTCTCTGGTGGCACTTTTTTCAGTACTTTGAAGTAGATTATTACTGAGAACAACAGTGTATTTTTAGAACAAGTTTTGTGTAATATAGATGTAGGGCTGTTTTATACACTTTGTTTTTTGCCGAGAGTCATAATGCCAGGAAGATTCCATGAAAATGCTTTTGCCCTCAAAAATCAAGTGAAACTTTGCAGGAAACAAATCTAGCAGGAAACATCTGTCACAGTGGGAGAAGTGCTGCTGCTGTGCTGAAGAGTGATGCTGTACCTCATCAGTGAGGGGTTATTTTCAAAGAAAAGTATAGATGTGTTACACTTGCAGAATAATAGCTAAGTGAAGAGAAGCACTTCTGTCTTCTATTATAGTCTTATAGGAACTTCTAAACTGATTTTTCTAAAGGAAAACACATTCTCTTTTCTCTAGTGGATCCTTTTATATTTTTCAGTGTGTAATTTTGGGTTCTGATTTAAATACTCTCAAACCATAAAGTTTCTTCTTTTAATTTTTTTTTTTTTCATTTTTGTTCAGCAATGAAGTGTTAAAGCCCATAGGAAAGGTCAAAAATCTGATTTATCCTTAAAACAATCATATTTCACTAATAATTGACTATTAATTTTCAGTAATACTTGCAATTCTGTTCCTCAAAGGAAAGACTAAAGGTATTAGATGTGAGGCAACCATCATTATAGTTCATTCTTCTTTCTTTCTTTGCAACTTGGATGTGACATATAATGTAACACTCTGGAGTGCAGTGCTGTGGGGAAGTGTTGTAATGGTTTTAGTTCAGAATATTTCCTTGCTTTTTATTGCATTAAAACATCTCTGTCCCAATCACCAGTAGTGCTCGTGGGCATTGCGAAACTTTTATTACATTCAGAGTGGATAATGGCTGATCTTGCCGGTGTTACTTAATTTGCTACTTTTAAAGTCTCTGGCAAAACTAACAGAGAGAGTGTGCTACCAGTTTCTGCCTGAAGACCAAACATTACTTTTATTACCAATAAGAGCTGAGCCCTGAGGATTTCGGTTTGTAAATTTTATGTGTAAAATGGTAGCATTTGAAGTGCTTCCATTTATTTTTTTCTTCATTCACAGAAAAACAGCAAGCAGTTACAAAAAGATTTTAGTATATAAAATCTTGATACTTGTTATGGGGAATTCAATCACAGGACAACTTAGATTGGAAGGTATCCCTGGTGGATGATTAGTCCAACCCCAGTTTACTCACCAACTAGGGGAGGTTTCTCAGAACTATCTCTGGTCGACTTTCAAGTGTCTCCGAAGTAGAGTTTCTGCTGTTATCTCTGGGCAACATGTTCGATCACCCTCTCACAGTGGAAATTATTTCCATATATCTAATGGAAATTTCCCACCTTTAAACTAGTATCTGTTGCCTCTTGTCCTGTCATCCTCAGCTCAAAGAAGAATCTAGTTCCTTGGCATCTTTCCTATACTCCATTAGGTAGCTAAGGAGTACAATAAGATTCTCTTCTCAAGGTTGAATTGGTCCAGGACTCTCAGCCTTTACTAATCTATCAAGCCCCTGACCATCTTCAAGGTCCTCTCTTGGCCTTGCTTCGGAGTAGCAATGTCATTCTTGTGTGGGAGAGCACAAAACTGAATAAAACACACCAGGTGTAATCTCAAAAGTGCCAGATGGAACTGTAGGGCTTGGTACTTTAAGGAAAGCTAATGAATAATCAATACTTTTTGGCCATGGAAAACATTCCATGTCTGACTCTTCAGGTAAGATTTATACTGGTAACATGTATGTTGTTTTTAGGGTTATTCTTGACTGACCTTAGCATAGGTTACAGGAAAATAAGACCCTTTACAACTCACCATAGTCAAAAGACCAGATTCTTGACTTTTGCAAGGCTGAGCTAGTTTGAATAGCAATAAAGAATAAATTTTTGTTACTTGACAACTGGTCTGACTTGCGTGCAAAAAATAAAAAATGAGGATGTTTTTCAGTTTTTCAGCAATTCTTACCATGTAAAAAAAAAGAGGATTCAGTATGCACTACATAGTAAACACCACTCAATTTTAATGTAGAAGATTTCATCTTTGATTTCTTGTTCCAGTTAGATAATGTGTATTTTACCTATGGTTCCATAGAAGTTATATTGATGTGTTGTGTATTTCTTTGATTAGCAGTTAGTCTCCAATTTTGCTTTGACAATGTAGTGGGCTGTTGAGATGCTCTGTGAAGGTTAAACCAGGTTGAATTACTCAGGAGTAAAAGTGTCTTTTCTACATTTCAGCTTCTCCAGTTGGTAACGGATATATCAAGCCACCAGTCCCTCCTGTTTCTGGTACTCAGAGAGAGAAAGGACCTCCAGCCATGTTGCCCATCAGCATTGACCCAGACAGTAAACCAGGCGAATATGTCCTGAAGAGCTTGTTTGTTAACTTCACTACCCTGGCTGAACGCAAGATCCGCATCATCATGGCAGAGCCTCTTGTGAGTAAAAAGAAACTCCATGTGTATTTATTTATATATATATACACACACTGCTTTGAATTTGCTTTAAAATCAGGCTTGCTTGCTGTGGAATGAAGAATCTTTTGGTTGTAGTCTGTGTTGGAGTTTGGTAGTGTTTCCCAAACTGTAAGATATGCTGCTCTGGCAATTAGAATGTTGTGGGAGAGGGCAGAGGTATGCAAGATATGCCAAAGGGGTGACATGAAAAGGAATTAATATTTTATTTCTGTTTGCAATATGAGCACACATAAATGGATTGAGAGGCAGAAGGGGTGTCAGCCAGCATTGATTTCACAACTGGAAGAGCAGTCACTTGAGTCAAAATAGATTAGAAAATGCTGAAATATAATAAAAGCAGTATTTCTGAACATTACAGGGTTTTAACTAAAACATGAAAATGGCTGCTGACTCCTCTTTTAGTTCTGAGAGTAGATTTCAGAATCTAACAGAGGGCTATAGCACCTATTTTCCAGATATGAAAGAGCATGCAGCACTTGAAAAAGGAGTTACGTTACAAGGTCATGCACAGTGAGAGAACCATTGTTATTTGTATTTTTAGGCAAATATAACACGCCAATATGTCTGTTACAGTTTGTCTTATGTACATGAATTTACAGGGCATTTAACTTAAGATTACATTTTATATACTTTCTTGCTATTTTGCATAAGGAAGAATATTTCTATGACTTGTGTTTTAGTTCTGATGAGGTAAAAAAAACCCCAAGACCTAAAAATAACCAGAAATCTCTACTTCTGTACTATAAGGGAATTTTAATAAAATGTTAGAATGTTTTTGTTACAAAGTCCAATGTAGAGTACTTAGTTCAGTTCCCCATTTTCAGGATATTTTGAAGGGTAAAATTTAAATTTGCTTTATTCTGATGGCATCTGTTTAGTTTGATTTAGATTCAGAAGCATTTGATGCTTGGAAAGTTTTATGAGGCTTTCTTCTGAAATATTAGCTGGATGCAAGATGACAGACCCATCTTACATAATTTGGAAATAACACCAAAAAAAGCTTACAGTAAAGAATATTATGACAAAAATCCTTTTTTTTTCTTCTTTGATGAGTTCCCTCCAAATCACAAAAAGTAGAATAAACTGACAGTCATAGTGTAGGTCCTTTTAAAAACTAAAATACCAGTAACTATTTATTGCCATCCAGTCTTCATGTGATGCACAGCGAATGTCTTTAAAATTTTAAAACAAACTGTGTGTAAAATTGCTTGACAAGATCAGGGGAACAGCAAGACAATCAGTACTGAGGACATAATCTCCTTGCAATACCTTTGTTACTCTTAAATATGAACCTCTGCATTTTCATATAAGATTTCTGGTGTGGATTTATTCCCATTTGGCCTTGTGTTAAGATGATTTTGAGTTGCCGTGTGGTAATATGTTGTTTTTTTCACTTTGAGAAACTATTATTATCTGAATGTTGATCTTATTCTAGAGGTTGTTCAATGGAATTTTATTTGGTAAATTCAGTGTAGAATGTAGGAGTATTGCAATAGACTGGAATGTCACCTTCTTGTCATCATTTTCAAAACGTATTTTTTACAGGGGTCTGACCATGAGACACTAACAATAATTCAATTACATACTCACATCTCATTAGTACTAATAAAACTTACAAGTCATGGCATGCTGCTGTTTGAGGTTGGCTGTGACCAATGAGTAAGAGGATTCTGTAGACATTCAGTTAAAATTATCTTGAAATAATTAGGTTGTAATGAAAGAAGTGACAAGGGAAAATGGCAAAAATTATTCTTGAATAACAGCTAAGAATTTAAGTCTCCCCTTTTTGTGAGGTAGCTTCTGGATCTTTAGCAGCTTTGTTCCCACATTTTACTCTACTGATTAGAATTGTGACCAGAAGTCCCAGGGATTTGGGAGATGAAGTTTATAAATTGATGGTGAAAAGCTACCTTTTGGCCTTTCCTCACAATAGGTAGTCAGATGGTGAACTCTTTGAAGTTTATGTTCTAATTAAGTTCAAGTGTACTTCAAAGAAAGTCAGACTTGCACACTGCTCAACACTGAGATATTTCTAGTTTGACTTCTCCAAGTCATTACAAGATATGACAGTTTAATTTTATAATGAGTGATGAATACTTCAGATATCTTCTAGAGAAGATAAAATTGTCTGTTTATAATATTGTTGCCTTTGCATCTCTTTTATCACGAAGCCTTGCTCACATTGAAGCTCTGAAGTTACTATGGTTAATTTAAATACTTACTGATACCTTTTTTGCCTAGATCATTCTTTTCATACACATATTCTGCCTGCTTATACTTTCTGATTATCATTACTTTTGTTTTTACAAATTTTTCTCTCAGTTTCTTTGGGTTCCATATGCCCATATATTGTTCTCTCTTTTTTGTGATGCATGCAGAGCCAAAGTGTAAATTACAATGTTGTGACAACTGTGTTGGAAAACCATGTTTGTGTCACACCATGAGTTGCAGATGCTAGAAAGGCATTAGAAATCTTCAGTGAAGGCACAGCAAACCCCACCCCTTCCTGCAGCCCCATGAAGTCTCATCTGGGATAGCAATATTCCAATGGGAGAGAAAGCAGAGGGCAATGTCACCTACTCCTCTTGCTGCCTTGGCTGGCAAATGACTGTCATTTGACATTTTGATTACTGGATCTGGCAGTGATCATCATAAAAAACACACTCCCCAGTTAATGTATTTTCTAGACATGAATATAATGTCAAATATCCACTGCTAAGTCTTTAACAAGTTGAAATGGAAAACTTTTGTTTCCAGATTTGACATTTTTTAACTTTGTCTGCAGAATATTTTATTCAGAATTTCAGGTCAATTTTCTCCCTTTTTATATATCAGGACCTCTGATATATAAAAAAACAGTTCATTAATTATAAGTTCACAATCATGTGGCTAATTTTTAATGATTAACTACTGTACCCAGATTGTCAAGTTATATTATTTCAAATTAAAAGTATTTGACAGCAGACTTGATTAAAGTAGCTTGTCCAGTTTATAAAATTAAATTCCCGTAAATGAAATGTAAATAACTTTTTCTTGAAAATCTTTAATAATTTCCTGGTTCTTTTCAGTAGATAATTGTAACAAATATTAAGATTTTATCCTGCAGACCTTTTTTCATAGCTGATTTAATTCATATTTAACTTTCATCCATTTTTATTCTAAATCTTCTCTGCATTGCTTCACTCATAAACACAATCTGATATTTTATTACTGCTTATTTTTTCTAGCAGTGGTGACCTTGAAATGAAGCTAGGAAGAGGAAGCCAGGGAAATATTCTTGCCATTTCAAATGAAAGAATATGTTTCATAGCTCTGTAAGGAGAAAGCCCAGAAAACAGTTTCCTTTTTTAGGAGTGTTGATTATCACTTTGGGTAATAATTCATCCTGTGCATACAGAGCAGGCTAATCTTTAAATACAGCTTTCAGCAGTACTTACACACAGCTGTAGACATTGATAAAACATGGGGAGCTACAGGCATTGACAGTTGTTAATGGTTAATTTAGCTGTTGGTAAACTTTCATTATGCTTTTCTCCTGCAAGCATCTTCTTTTACCGAGCCTCTCTGAATTCAGGATCTCTCTGAATACTGAACTCAAGAACAGAATTTACTCATTATAGGATTGGGACTATAAGCATATTCATGTATTCTGCATGTAACTCCTTCCTTTTAATAGGCAGGTTTCATCTCACCATTAGGAAAAAAACCCTGAAAGGACTAAAGTCGTTGATACTTGTGTCTTTATTACTACTATTTCATTAGAAACTTGAAGACATTAAAATAGAGATCTATTTCAAGACAGGGCTGGTGATAACAATCTAGGAGATGGTGCAGAAGACTTTGAAAGGAAGGAAAGAATACACAAATTTCAGAGACTGACCAACCAGTATAATGGGGCTGGTTTCTGATTAGCTTCAGTCTAGGCCTCACTTCCTCTAGGCAAGAGAAGAATATGCAAAGAACAAACTTGGGAGAAAAGGAAGTAGGGCTTTTTGTTTTCTGAGGATGGGGCTGTGATAACTAGTAAGGTTTATGTAGGCTATGATAATACCAAGCAGTTTTATCCCACAGCTGTAATGTAGAATTTTCTGGTTTACATGGACTAAAACTCCATCTGCATCACACAAGGTGGCAACTCCTTGCTTGTCACCTGTAATGAGATACATTACCATTACACGTATTTTGCATTTGAAGTCCTCATTAATAGTTTGGCATGTACAGGGACTTTGGACCCTTGTTTGTTCACAGTGCATAGATAGTAATTACTATCAGGAACAAGTAATTTCCTGGAAAAGAGGAAAGGCAAGCTGCCTTGCTCTGTTCTAGCTATTTACTCAGTATATGTGTGCCTAGACAAACTGACAATTACACAACTTTATTTGAATGCCTTTATGCAAATATATATTGAAAATTCTGTTCTCTTTTCTCATACAAAACCTATCTCCCTGGGACCTTTCTTCTGTAAATGCTACAAGCTGTAAATGCTGGCTTCCCATTGTCATGTGTCCCTATCCACCTCTGTGTCACTGAAGGATTATGCCACTGATCATTAATCTAATTCTTTTATTCCACAAGTGTTTGTGCTAGTCAAAATTTAGTGAAGCATGTGGCAGTCAATCCCAGCTCTAAGGACCTCATCATTCATAATACCATAACTCTGTATCTAATGTCTCATAATTCTTTATTTCTGCTGTATTATTTATTTAGCATTTATATTATAGAAATAAATATTATTATTTATTAGACCTAGTTGCAACAAATAATGCGTAGGCCATTAAGAATAATTATTCTTAATTACTCTTTCAATAATTTTCTCTGAAGTGCTTAAGTTGCTTCTTTATGAAATTCTGCCTCACTTTATTATACTGTGCTGAGGACTGTTCTCTCACCTCCTCATAAGAAAGTGAAAGCATCTCCACAATTTATTACTTTTGGTACTCAATATGTAACTGAACATATATGATGTTTTCATTGTATGGAGCCCCACAGATCCATTACAGTGGATGTGTTAATTGAATGTGCAAATCTATGTCAGTCAGTCATAGGACAGTCCTGGAGGACCAAGTGCAGTCATTCCCCTCAGGAGAGGGTCTCTCTCCTAGTCCCTCCAGAAAGTGTCAGCTCAGCAGAGTTCCTTTTCTGCAGGTCATTGACTGGTCCTGGGTCAACCTTTTAGACTAGTGGTTGGTCTCAGTATTTTATTCAACTTCTAGCCTTATCTAAGGACTTCTCATTGCCTAGAGAAGCTTTAAGTGCCCAATCCCAATACCAGAATAGAGCAATCTGATCTAGTGGAAGGTATCCCTGCCTGGAGTCTGTTGATCTTTAAGGTACTCCCAACCCAAACCATTCCATGATTATATGATTGTGAATTTAATTTCTATGTGGACCATCCCCTCGGTTCTGTTTCCTTTTACTCAGATTTTCCAGCAGCTAACTTCTCTGTTTCAAGAAATCAGTTAAGCAGAACAATGGTTCAGTCATCACTCTTCCCTCCTTCACTAATCAGCTTTCCTTGGGAGTTCACTGGTTTCCAAATATAGTCCAGTCCACTAGTGATAATGAAGCCCAAGCTGGGCCAGATCAGTGCATTCTTTTCTCCAGCAAAAGAAAAGGCAGCTAAGCCTAGGAGATCTCTTCCATGAAATAAGCAAGCTCTACTCAGGAGCTCAAAGGATTTGAAGGCAGAAAATCATGGGAAAGCTTGGCCTTTTGTACTAAAGATGGAGAGCAAACAAAGACAAATCCAATGGCATAAAGATCCTTCACTTACACTTACCACCTCAAATATAATATCTTCCTCCAGTTATCGCTGTATGTATCTCAGGCTGAGACCTGTAGCAGATGCCAGGCACTGGACAGGACAGAGCTAGGGTGGGTAATCTGGAACCTCAGGACAATTATCTTCCAGAGAGACCTAGAAAGGTTTGCATAATTGAAGCAGTGATCATAGCTCATGTATCTTCTGTGTAGTTCAGGGGGACATATTGCAGAACTGAAACACAGAAATTGAGGGAAAAGAGTGTGAAGGATGCAGCTGGGAGAAAAAGAGCTAGAGGAAGAGACAAATGTGGAGTTTCAGAAGTAATCATAGGGAGTGCAGGAAAGCAGAGAGAGCATGGTCTGATCAATGGTTGCAATCAGACCACAGAGAGTGTGGTCTGATTGCAACATCCATATTAGACTGAGGGGAAAACTTTATGCCATTTTAGCAACTCAAGAAGGAAACACATACATTTTTGCATAGACATTGGCATTGTCATTTGCACTTAGATACAGGTTCATAAAACACTCCCACATTTCAGAGTCAGTGTCAATGGGCACTTTCTCAGTGCTCCCGGGGTTTCCATGGTTGAATGTGTGGGCAGAATGCTGTTTGGGACATAAGCAGAGCTCATTCCAGTGGCAAGACTCTGCAGGACTCACTGTCCCTCGGCCTCATTACTGCGTGGATACAGCTGGAGGATAGTCAGTGGCGCGTATGATGGTTCAAATCACTGGGAGAATTTAACATTGCAAGACAGATTCAATCCAAGGTCACTGAGGCTGTCACATGTTGGCCAATGCTTGCAAATATAGCAGAGAACCTACCACATGCCCTTAATCACATTTTTGTGTCATTTAAGGATATTGGCTGTTACCACTCTCCAGAAAATGAAAGTCCTACTACAGTCATTTCAGGCCAATCTTGTCACTGGTCTGTCATCATGAAGGACAGAAGAAAATCAAGTGTGCACTTTGGTAGAATTGTTGCCAGATAAGTAGCAATTCAGTAAAGAGGTATTTTCCCATAGCTTCACAACAGCTTCATCCTTTGCATGCTTTCAGAGTCACATTTGAAGTCAGTGAGGTACTGCTTGATTTATGTGCTCTTTTCTGGGCCTGCATCTGGCATGGTACAGTTTATACATCAGACAGCTTGAATTATACCATATTTGACTGTATATCTGGTGACATGACAAATGTGAGAAAACTTGAAATACTTCAAGTAACTATGTTCCTAAATTGGAGATCCACCCAATAAGGTCTTGTTTCACTAACTGGGTATGCAATACATGTGGAAGCTTTCAGGGCCAACGTACTTGTAGCAAAAGAAGATTGAAGGCTTACATTAGCTCTGCTAGGGCATCTGGCATCCTCCTTGGAAGTCTGTCAAATCAGTACCATTAACCAGGAGGAAAAGGCTTCAGATCAAATCACCTGGGGGCACCTCCCATAGGGTACAGTTACAGCCTTTGAAGTAAACACATAACCAAGAAAGCTCCAAGTAACAGAATTTTAAGGAAAACTACTGGCAGTAGTTCTCAACTTCACTTTAGAAATACACTTTCCTCATCTCTTTTTCTGTTCTGTGAAAACAGGTGCAGAGTTGGTGACAATAAGTTACCTGATGTTAAAGCAGCAGTGGACATCAGAGAGCAGACCATGGCCAGTATCATTTGCTGTCCTTTATTACCTCTGGCTGTCTGGGTCTTGAGAGAATGTGGTTCCTGTTTGAAGATATCTTGGCTGTGCTTGGAGCAGCCCTGCAATTACAACCCTAAATTTATTCAAATCAACTGATAAGAGCTGCCTATAGGCTTTATTAAATTAGGTCACATTATTCTGAGTGGGTAACCAGTGGTCAGGGCCCTCAGGGCACTAATAAGCCTTAATGGCCTCCTCTGAGTCTCACCCACACCTGCCCCACAGCCCAGGACCCATTCCCAGGTTTTGGAGCCTTTAGTCCCTGCTACAACAGGGCCAGTCCCCTGCTCCCACAGCCCTACCCCCTCCCCTTGGGCCTTGCTGAGCCAGGTCACATAGCTGAAAAACCTTAATAAACCTTAATAAAATACCAATTGAAACAGTACCTCGAATAGCAGTTTCATGCAAAGGTCTTAACACAGACTTGGAAGTTTTGATCTCCATCATCTATTGTTCTTATTGTTACATGGAAATCACTGTATCAATTGTGGTTTGTTTTTTTTTTTTAGCATTATGCTTATTTTAGTCCAACAGGCTCATAAATGAAAGATCATGGGGTCTCATACTGCATCCTATGACACCACTCTTGACTGAGGCCTTATACATTCCCTGCCTTAGCAAATTAGGTTCCAATCAACAAAATTTTATCTTCTTGTATTGGAAGTTTTTAGTCTAGAATCACACAGTCTACTAACACGAGGCTGGAATTATGGTGTCAACATTAAGTGCCCCCCACAGTTTGTGTCCAGATGGTCTTTTTAAATTTATCATACTTACAGGTTGTAAAATCTACTCTTTTTCTGTACACTGTAGTACTAGAACAAATAAAATCAGGGAAAACCAAGGGACAGTATTATAATACTAACCAGGAGCATCCTAACAGGCAGAGGATTTTGATGTATTCATTAAGTTA
Organism: Zosterops lateralis; assembly: GCF_965231275.1. Taxonomy (NCBI): domain Eukaryota; kingdom Metazoa; phylum Chordata; class Aves; order Passeriformes; family Zosteropidae; genus Zosterops; species Zosterops lateralis. The sequence goes on along the minus strand of NC_139763.1, from coordinate 68,956,774 downwards.
CAGTTTCGAAAAGGCATTCCTATTAAAAGAAGCTCTGAAAACAAACAGCCAAGAAAATTTCCTTTCTCACTTGTACTAGAGTGTACTTCAAATCTCAGTAAAGTTATCCTTAGTACTCTTTTCAACTTACAGGTTTCACAAGAGCACATCTATGTATTTTAAATATTTCTTTCAGGTTTCACAAAAGCACATCTTTAAAGTATTTCTTTCAGAACTCATCCACCAGTAGTTACCAGCTTTTTTGAGGCTTAAAATATGGTAGTACAAGAAATGTTTTACTTCCTGCCTACAATAAAGCATCTTACTTTGCAATTTCTGCTTTCTGGAAAGCAGAAATACTGAGAGTAGTAGGTCTGTTGTTTGGATTTGTTGGGGTTTTTTTGTTTGGGTTGTTGTTTTTTGGGACTGTTTTATTTTGTTTGCTTGTTGGGTTTTTTTGCTTGGTTTGGTTTGGTTTAATTTTCTGGGTTTTTCTTTTACTGGTACCTGTATATCTGTAACAGCATTTAACCTTTGAAGTTTGCAACTGTTTATTGTCAACAGTGAGTTGAGGGAATATCTGGAAATTTTTGTACTGTTCAGGTAAGACTGACAGCATTCTTGACTTGCTTGTTAAAGGCTAGTGAAAGAAAATTGATTTTGTTTGTTGGGAGTTGTTTTGTTTGGGTTTTTTTTGTTACATTCTATGTTATCTTGGGGAAATAGCAGTGCTAATTTTTGTACTGCGCATCCAATTGCAATCTCTAGTTCAGTGGGTTTGCTTCATTCTTCAGGATGCTTGAAATTTAATTCCCTAGAGTATTACTTCTGAAAATAAATTTGGTAATTTTTTTGGCCTGTATGGCCATTTTTTTTTCTGACACATCAGGTACTTCAGACTAAACATTCACATGACCAAAATTTATGTGTCCATGTTTTAGTTTTCTTGGTAGACAACCTAGGTAAAAGGTGCCTTTTGCAGAGAATGTGGTAATCAGACAAAAATTAGCCTGCAATACCTGATGTGATGACATAGTCTATCATCGAATCAGAGCAGTGCATGACAAGGGTGCCAAAGAGTCAAAGCCAAGGAGTGAAAACTTGTATTTGAAGCTGAACTGATGTTTTTCTGTATTTTTATATTCAGCAGTACGGGCACATTCTTTTCCATATGAACAAAACAGAAGAGCTATTACAAAAAAAACCCCAAAGCAATTACATGAAGAAAGAATATACTCAGTAATACTGAGCTTGTCTTTTAAACATGCACTTTTCATTATTTTTTGTGCATTAACTGTAATGACGAGTAAATTTTTGACTTGAGCTTTTTAAATAATTTTTCTTTCAGACATGTAGCATAATTTTACATATATTTCATGGCCACTTGAAATATGCTTATTTCCACCATATGAAGTACCATGCACAATTAGCATTGCTTTTTTACTCCATATTCAACAGTTAAATGAAGTCCACCACAGTTTTTGTTAACATTTTGTGTATCTCTAATTTTGTCTTATGCAAAGCTGTGTTGTTTCCTTGAAGCTGTATTATCGTATCTTTCTTATTATGTTTGTTTTTAGAATTTCCAGTTACTGTATGCTTAGAATTTCAAAGGTTAATGAGGGAAGTCTCCTTTATTTTACTCTCTGTGTACCGTGGTCACTGACAATTTCTAAAAGAAGTGTCTAGCAGCTAATTGATGCTAAGAGAAGTCAAAGATTCGGTTGTCATCCACTGAACAGGCAATTTATGTGTTTATTCATGAGGACCTGCTGAGTTGCAAAGAATGGTTAATGAAAACAGGAGACTAATTTGCCTGTTTAATAGAACTTGCAGGTGGGAGACAGTTGGGAGACTATCAGAGTAAACAGATTATCCGTTTCAGTCAAAAGCTTGGCTCTCTTAATTGCTTAGGTATAAATTTATTTAACTGCTTGGGGTGGTGGTAGAAATTCCCAAATACTAAAAAGGTATATGAGCAACAAAAATCATGTCCTGAGCAGTTCAGAGCTATTTTCCATGACAGAGCTTTTTTGGTGTGACCACAGACTGTTCCGTATCCAGTTCTGAAAGGGCCAAACGGAAGTAAATACTCAAAAGTTCAGCTTCGTGAACCTGCTCAATGCAGGATCAGCACAGATCCCTTCTGGGAGGGAGGAGGCAGGAGCACACAGCTGGAGTGGAGGACATGGGTTACCCATCATATGAGCACAGGATTGACAGTGATACATTTTCCTGGTTTTGCAGGTCCAAAATAATCAAGACCAATAAAAATAATTGGTATATTCTTTTTCCTGCTGAGAAATATATAGGACAGAGATCTTCTTTTGGGGGAGGGGGGGCTGGTGGGGTGATTCATCATAAGAAGAAAGAATTACTCTTGGAGAGTTTTGGGCTCTTAAGATTGTGCTTACATGCATTTTACATATATTGTAGCTGTAGTAGTTGAATCTGTTCTATGTCTACTCCATTTTACATGAAAGGGTCCATTCTTCTTTCTCTTTGGTGAGGCTTCCACCCCAGCAGAGCACTCAACAGAGTATGTCTGGCTGCTTTTTAGTGTGCAGTGCAGAAGTTAAAATTTGTGTAAAAATATCCTTTCACCATGCTTTTAGGAAAACAAAAACGAGGTTTTATCTCAATCAGTAATACAGTAGGCTGTCACAGTTCAGTAGGAAAAAGAGGCCTAATGGTTGCTGAGATTAGAAATAGCTTTAAGGGGCATTATATATCATCATAACATGGTGACATAGTGAAGCTCAATAGGCACTACAACATCCTTTTTGTTTTTATGTTTCTCTGAACACTCAGTTCTGTGACAGGTGGCTATTCCTGTGTAAATTTACCCAATTATATTTGTGTAGCAGCCCTGAAAAAGCCTTAATATAGTAACCATTAAAAGTCACTGACAGTCTTTGGAGAAATGTTTTAATGTGTCTGTGTGAATAGAGGGTTTGGATGATAGGGGGTTTTTTAGGTAATTTATAAATACTATGTTTAGTTGATGTATGCAAATTTGATAAAATACACATTTTCCATTGCATAGTTAACATATTCTGGTTTATTATATTATATTGATGTTTTCCCAAGAGCAATGAGGGAGAGGAAGGAAGTTAAGTTTTAGCTGAGCATTTTGTTTTGTAGGCATTGGCAACACAAAACATTTAGCTAGTTTTATTGAAAAACAATAGTTTCAAATATTAAATTGCCTTAACTGCTTATCTCTAATGTGTTTATATTGTGGGAGTTTCTAGCGTGAACAAATACAGTGCTGCAATTGAAGGCAGCACTTCAAACAAGAAATAAGGATGTTTAGTTTAGTGATTAAATATGGAAATGTTATTATTGAGAATCCATTCTTTAGAAATTTTCTGGGCTCTTCCATATTAATCAAAACTTTCTTTATTCGTATCTTGCTGTTGTAAGCTTTGCCTCCAAATTCAGCTGAACTATTCATCTAAGATTTGGAAGATATTTCTATAGAATTTAGTATATCAACAGACTCAAATAAGTCAACTTATTGTATGAAAAGGCCTCTTTTCCATTCCTAAGTTGGGTGGGCGAAAGAATAAATTAAGTAAAATTGTACCATGAGGCTAGAAAACAGTTTTAGGATTTTTTAAAAACTAATTAGTGTATCTCCAGGGTAAATAGACTACTATGGAATCTATTGTCCAGAGAGAGTTTCATATTATATGATATGAAATGATATTTCATATCATTTTAACCTTTCTTTGCAAGTCCTGAACCTATGGTATGTCATAAAGACACCTCTTGTGAGTATAAATACATTTTATATAGTATCTGCCATAGCAATAATGTTGAAAATACTGCATAAAATGAAATGGTAAGATTTGGAAGGATGTTAGAACTAGGCAAATAGAATAGGCAAGTTTTTTACAGTAAATGAAAAAAATTATTTATTGCATAAAGAAAAATTGCTGTTTTCAAAGGACACTTGAAGTACCTGCATATAATTGAGTAGCCTTTGAATTTACTCACTAATGCCTCGCTGAGGTGGTCAGTTGTTGCTCTTATCATGAATGTATTCATGCTTTTCTATTTTAGGAGTGCTTAGACAACTAAACCCCACATTTCTATCTGGCCCTTCATCTTTATTCTGTTCTTTATCTATTCAGCCTTCAGTATTAATAGTAAGTAGTAATAACTTCTATGCTGAGTTCTCTCAAACCTCCAAACCCCACATACAAACCTATATGGCTGTTGCCATTCCTTGCAGGGATGCAATGATTGGCTCTGGCATGGGCACCCTACTCCCAGAACTGGAAGGGTGTGTGCAAAGACTCTTGTCTCCATGGGCTCAGGTTGGGTCCTGACAGTGGCTGAATGCGGTGCCAGTGGCAGCACTGTCCTTGGAAAGAGTCAAGGAAGAGGCAGCAGCAGCAACCCAAACAGGGGTGTGACAAAGAGGCAGAAACAGCTGCAGCAGCAGCTGCTGCCTGGCAAGAGTGTGAGGGGAACAGCGGGAACAGCAGTGGGTGCAGGATGGGATAAAGGGAGGAAAAAGGCCTCAACTGAAGCCCTAAACTGAAGACATTGAGAAGTTACAGCAGCATAAGCCTTCCTGGCTCTTGGCAGTTCTCCATCCCAGCTGTCTTCTGCTGCCACCAAGGCTGCTGCATGGCCTGTGAATGGTTTCTTTAGGTCAGTGCACCATGGCTGGGGAAGCTGTGGTGTAGTGCCTGTAGGAAGGCTCATGATGACTTGTCAAATGGCAGGTATCTTTAATTCAGGAGTGCATCCCCCAGGGAATGTTGTCATCAGAAACTGAAGTATCTGGGAGGTATATGTGCTTCCCTGGATAGGTTACAGGTGATGAGGACATTTTCAGGGTTGTGATTCCTAATTTGGGTTCCCAGAGAATGGTTTGTCTTGTTTAACTGTGTCCCCCTTAGAGACAGCATGTGATGAGGAATCCCACACCTCATTTCTGCCTGAAACTCTACTCTCTGAAAGCCCAGTATTGCAGTGTTGGTCATGGAAACACAAAGCTTCTGCATGTTGAAGCCCTTTTTGTGGAAACAGACCTTAAGAAGTTTTTCTGTGGTAACACAAGTCTTCTGTAACAGAATCAGAAATTTCATAACTAAAAAGAAAAAAAAAAAGTGGTGTTGATTTTCTTTTCCTAAACTGCAGTAATTCTTAGTATGCCGATTTGTCCAGGACCCGTGAAAACTTAAGAATCCTTTTCCTTTTAAATAAGTCAAACACTGCTTTTGTAAGTTTATCTGCTGCCCTTTTCAGTGAGCAGCAATAGACAAAAGAAGTATTGTCCTCCTGTGACACACAACTAGACAGGGTAGCACCAACTTACTGATTGAGGAGGAGGAGGACTGTGGGTGGGGTAATGTCCTGTGTTTTTCTCAGGGTTACAAGGTTTTTTACTGCAGATGTTCATCACCAATAATCTGTCATAAAGTTGTAATTAATAGCTGTTGTGCCCGTAATGTAACCTGGAGGAGTTGCTTTAGGTATTGGAGAAAACAATGAAAAATATTGATGGCTGTTCTGGGTAAATCAGTGACTCAGTAGAAAACATTTTGTTGATTTTTGTATTTGGTAGGTAGTCAGGGGATACTGCAGTCACCCCACAGTTGGCGTCCTTGCCAGCTGGCATTACAAGTGGATCAGCATAATTAATTTCAAAATCAGTCAGCAGATTATACTGGGCAACATTCACTTCTGAAAAATTACATGAAATAATAGAAATCTTTGGTTCAGCTCAAGTCTCTCCATTTCCTTATCTCATCAGCTTTACAGATTTCTTTATTCTATATCTAATATCCTCTGGCAGGGATGGTATTTTGCCTGCTACATTAACAGATGCTGATGAGTGTAACAGTTTGTTGAAAGCTGAACACAAAATCTTATTCTGAGCTGGTGGGAGAGCCCCAGTCTTGCAGCTGTAGGAGAAAAAGAGTCATGATTTGTAGAAGAATAAGGCACTGGCACATGGCAGACACCAGAAACAGTAGTGTAATTCACAGCAGAATTGTGATGGTGACTAATGTTTTCTAGACTGTCATCTGCCCTCATGTGTTTGTTGTTTATTTTGATTGTGGTGTGGAGATTCATGTTTTGTATACTGTTGCATACGTATAGGATATTGGCCTGTGTACTTCTCTGTGTCTCAGTAGTTCAGCCTGTTTCACAAAGAAGCCATGCAGGTGAATGGATGTTCACACATTCTTTCTCTGAGTTGGGCAGTTCTCCTTGGCTTTACCAGTTGCTCTGAGGATATGCTTGACCTGAAAATATCCTTTCATTCTGAAAATACCTTTTAAAAATTTTTAGTAATAATTTTCCTCACAATTTTCTTCCTTAAAAATGAACTCTGTGCTCTTTGATTCTTCTAAGATCACCTTTCCTTCAGTATGCCCTGCATGATACATTATATCTATGGACATGTTTGTATTGCCTGGTGGTTTTATGATAAGAAGGTACATCATGTAACAGAATTGCAGAATCACAGAATCACTGGGTTGGAAGAGACCTTCAAGATCATCGAGTCCAGCCCAGCCCTAACACCTCAACTAAACCATGGCACCAAGTGCCACATCCAGTCTTTTTTTAAACACATCTCCCTGGGCAGACCATTCCAGTATTTTATCACTCTTTTAGTAAAAAACTTTTTCCTAATAGCCAACCTATATTTCCCTTGGCACAGCTTAAGACTGCATCTTCTTGTTCTGCCAGTTCCTGCCTGGAGAAAGAGACCAACCCCCACCTGGCTACAACCACCTTTGAGGAAGTTGTAGAGAGTGATAAGGTCACTCTGAGTCTCCTTTTCTCCTAAATAGAGACTCTTGGTTATGTGTTAGAGGAAACCCTAGGTGCTTTTTAGGATGTTGAAAGAGTTTATCATCAGCGTGAGCACAGACTCAGATGTAATGAATGCCCAATCCTTCTCTTTCATGAAAAGACACCAAAATCACTCAAGACACTCTGTCAGTGTTGACTGGTACATATGCAGAGGCCTCTTTTGCATATGCAACAATTGTCCTGGTATCTCCAGGATCAGATCAGGAGGCACATTATTGTGAGTTAAAAATCTTCTAACTGAACAATAACTGTAGAATATAATGGTATTGATCTTAAGTAATACATATTTAATATATTTTCTTTCAGGAGAAGCCACTGACCAAATCTCTGCAACGAGGAGAAGATCCCCAGTTTGATCAAGTAAGACTCTTGAAATTACATTATTTCCATTCCTCACGCTAAAAGAGAAGTGCATTGGAAGGCATTCTACTGTCCTTACACTGTTGTTGCATACTGCAAAAGTAATATTTCTTGATGTGGTTTGGTAGAATGATAAGTGGTTGCCTAACTATTCCTGGATATAAATTGGAAGAATTTTTCCACTGTTTCCAAGGTCAATATTATTCTGCCATAGAACTTGTTACATTTTATATTGTATTAGGCACATATATCATTTCATGTCTGTTTCCCCTGATGGGGATCTTGAAGCAAAATTTGTATCTTTTCAAATTATGTGGTTTTTGAAACAGATGTGTGGCCTCCAGTCTTTCTTTTATAGTTAATATGAGGGCCTATAGAATCATGGTTGTTTCTATCAGTCTCATCAGTCTAGTTTGCCTCTGTAGTTGTGACTCTGCATGACTTACATGTGTGTTGCACTTCAAATAGGCCGAGCCAACCCGTTGTGTTTAAAATTAAGTATAAGTTCAATTGTCAGGATAAATGCCTGTATATGACAGGTAGATAATTATTAGGAAAATGATGGACAGGGAAAAAATATTAAAGATTAAGTAATTGGTTTGATTTCATTTAGTAGAACAATAGAATTGTAATTAATAAAATAAAATTTATATCTGGCATGAGATTAATTTATTATGTAAGGGAAATAGGACAAGTATAAAAATAAAACTAACAGCAATATACACAATTCTAATTGATTATATAAAGCAAGTTATTTTTGTCAGCAAGATCTAGAATAACCTATTTTGAAATAAAGGAAGATAGGTTCCAAAGAGTTTAAGTTACATAAAAGATGCCAAAACGGTCAAATCTCACTCCCCACGAAGAGGAATGATAAACTCCAGGTCTGGCATTGCTGTCACCATTGCTGCTGACTCCACATCTGCCCACACCACTGTGCTGCCAGCAGGGCCAGAAATACAGAACAGAAAGAGCAGAAGCAGCAGCAGCAGCAACAATTCAAAAGAAAGTCATGACCAGTGCCATAAGATGCAGGTACAATATTGATCAACTTCAGGGGAGGAGAAAGGTAAAAGTACAACTTCAGAACCTCAGCTGAACATTTATTGAGTTTTCTGAGACATTTTGCCAGAAATAAAGATGCCTTGTGAGACTCCACTGGCATTCACTAAGGTTCACTTTGTCATTTTAGCCTGACAAAGTGACTCTAGATTGTTCTGTAGCTGCTTTTTGGGGAGGGAGAGCCTGCCTGAAGGGCTGCTCAGAGCAGGAGGTGAATAGAGGAGTGAGACCTATGCTTCATACTCGGGAGCTCCCTGTCCACCTCACTGACCATAGGGACCCCACAGGGAAACCAGCCACTGTAGGCTAAGGAGGTTCTTTCTGAGTATTCTCTACCTGCCTCATGAAATTCTTTGTGCTATTCTGACTTTAATTTTATATACAGATTCTTTTCCTTCCTGTGGGAAGAATGTTACACTCAAATGGGAAAGTAAAACAAATTAAGCCAATTGGATGCAAACCTTGTGATTCTGTTCCTGCAGTGCATTAAAAAAACTCATAATGAGTGGCCGTGATTTGATTAAATATTTATGGTTTAGCAAATTTTGGCCCTTTAAAAGGAAGAGTTGGAAGACTAATACTTCTCCTAGTTATTGGTAAGCAGACAGAAAATTGAGTAATTAAGTCAAAATCATTTAATGAAAACAGCAAAAGCTTCCTAGAGTGAAACAACTGTGTGTTTACTGCTGTAGCAATTTACTCGAAATGCAGGCAGGAGAAAAAAAAACAGATGCAGACCAAACACCAAGGTAAATTTTTGTTATATATGACATTCATATATTTTTCTGTCCACATATCTGAAGTCCTACCTATGTGCAGAGTTGATAGAAAAGTACAGTGGTGAGATTGACTTAGATGTCTTGTCAGAAAACCTTGCTTTCAGTTGCTTGAAATTTTTAGCTATTTAAGCTGAAATTTTCAGAATTTGTCAGCCTCAGGCCAGTTTGCTGGCATTGTTTCCTTTTTCAGTTTTCACATTGTTTTCTACTTATATAGCATTATCATTTTGAGATGTTCTGGTGCTCCTGGGATTGATGTAGGCCTGTGATCAGCAAATGGGACCTGAAACTGGCTTACAAGCCCATTTTCAAGAACATGGTTCATACTTACCAAAATTATTTTAGTTCTGCTAAATCCATACAGTCATAGAATAGTTTTGATTGTATTCAAATAGTTTGCATTCAGTTTTGTAGTGCACAATACAGATTTGATAGAACTGAGCTAGAGTAGAGACAGGAAGACAGAGCAAAATGTCTTTCTTTACCTGGCATGTTTCACTCACTAGATTATATGAGTACACTGCATTATAAAGCTGTTTTTCAAATGATAACATGTCAGAAGTATAAAGCTGTCATGAAAGTATGGATAATAAAATGAAGGTGTGGTCTGCCTGGGAAGATCTGAAGATCCTGATGTGACATGGTACCAAAACCCAAGTAAGAAGGCATGTGCTTTTGAGTGAAACCACTCAAGTTTTATTTTTGACGTTAACTCAAGTATTTAAAGAGTCTATGGGATGAAGGAGGACCAAGTTAGTAATCCCTTACTTCCCTTTTCCAGTTAGGGTGCAGAAAGCTTTGGTGTTTATTTCTGAAACCCATAAAGTCATCTAGCAAAATCAAAAAAGCAGCCGTGACATTCCTGGCATTTTTACTATAGAAATGAAGGGGAGAAAGAAGGAGAATCCCCTTGAACAAAATTCTTTAAGGAGTGTCTAACGATTTTTACTTTCAGTTTTAGGGCATGTAAGTGCAGACTGTCAAAGGAACCTAGTTTTCTTTCTTGTGACATAATTAAAATTATCTCTATTCAATTTGAGTGAAATTGATAAGTAATGCTGAAGTGAGTAGGTCACTATCACTTTAAAATAACTGAGCTCAATCTTCTAACAATTAATTAAAAAGCAACAAAAATAAGGCATGACCTGATTTAAAACTTGCTTTATGCGAGTCAGCTTCAGAGATGGAAAAAAACAGCCCAAAAAGTAACTTAACAATGAGCAGAATGGCACTTTTACTACCCAAAGTAATCAGAATCCAGTTTAGCACTGAAACCCCTGAACCATTTGAAATGGCTGTGAAAGCATTGCTTACTACCCCTGAATAGTTCTCTCTGGCTCTCTGAGAACCAGCATTTTTTCCTGGCCATTCTTAAACACCATTTCAGGAATATTGGTTGTGATGGTGGTGATGGATCCAGTGTCTGGAAACCTGACTGGGCCAGGGCTGTTTCTCTCCACACAGGTGTAGTCAGTGTCTCCTGTTAGGCAGACAGCATGTCTGGCTGCCAGTTGCATCATCCTCCTTGAAAAAATAATAGGATCTTGAGCAATGTAAGAAGTGATGATACTTATCCTGACTTGCCGAGTGTCTCACCATTGGCCCAACAAACTGCATTCCTTGCACTTGACTGTGTTTTCCTTTCTAGGTGGGCATGTGTATAAAGAAAATATATACAGGAAATTGTGTAGTTTTTTTCATATGGTTTTAAATATTTTCATGGTATATTTGAAATCATGTTTTGAAAGACCTTGATTAGACAACTCGAGTTGCCTATTGGCAAAGAGTGTTACAGCTCCAGTATTAGCATGCTCTTTGTCCTCAGTTACAGAAATGTTATTAAACATTGTACTAGTGAACTATGACTTAAACTTCCTATTACAGGAAACCATAAAGTTGCAGTACATGAAAAGATCAAAAGCTAGCAAAAACCCATAATTCTCCAAGAGGGTTATCCTCACCTAAGGAAACATTTTTATTACTCTTTTCTCAGCCTCTACTAATGTATCATTTGTTCTTACCACGGTGTATAAATGTTCCATGAACTGACAACACTGGAGGCAGAAGAAGGGCACTGTGTAATCTTGGACTGAGCTACAGGCTGCTTTCCATATAAAAACAAAATTAATGTAGTGTTTTGGTCATGGAAGTGAAAATTTAACAGGGAGGCTTAGTTTTCGTGTGAAGCTATCTATCTGAGGTGCCTGTTGCAGAAGTTTCAGCATAAACTGCACAAAAGCTTATTCTTGTTACAGTTTTAGTGATCTCTTCTTAGATGTGCACTAGGTTGGAGACTACAACCTAGTTTCATTTAATCTTTTATATACTTTTAGGAGATGAAAACAACAAAAAAAAAATCAGCCAAGGTAAAGGAAACTAAAATGAATAGTAACAATAAGAAAAAACTGGAAAATGCAATAAATAAGACACTAAGCAGCATACTAACAATTAAGTGTCCTTTTTCACAACAGCCTAAATGTGATTAATGATATGCTGATAATGGTTCTTATCCAATATTATTCTTTAGAGGTAGTTAGTTAATACTGATATCATTGTCATTGTAGCAGTACTGCAGTTGGCCACTTTTTTGTTTTCCCTTTCCCTGAGTTTTACACGTTGTTCTTCATCACAACAAAGAGGCACAGGGTAGAGAAAGTATAAGAAATGGTGGTCATGAGGTCATAAAATAACCTTTGGCTCCTGGTCAGAGGTTTGGGTTCAAGCAGGGTATAAAGAAGTACATCTGAAGCCAAAATTAAAGGTAACATCTTCAGAACTGAATTTGCTGTCCACTAAAAATAAATGGGTTTTCATGTAAGCTATTATGCTGTTGGTAAAATAGCTATAAACATTGGTAGTGTATAAGCACGCTAGCTGAAATTACCCATCCACAAAATTATGGTACTAAAAAGTCCTGCTTTCTTTTTTTGTCTCACAAAGCCAAGGCCATTAATGAAAACTGATGAGTTCAGCTTGAATAGTTATCAGTTTTAACCATTTCCAGTGAGATTTAACTTCACAGCATGGTAAAAAAAAAAAAAAGCTTATAACAAAGATGTGAATGAAAATAGATCTCCACAGTCACAAATGCATTCAGCAGCATTGATAGAAAGTGTAAAACCTTACTTGTGCTTGTCTATTGTTTAGAATCTGCATAACAACAATTTGAAGATAAAATATGCAGACATTGTGCAAAAAATAGAGTCACAAGAAATAAACCAAGACTGCAAAAAATGAAGTACTGCAATTCTGATTTTAGTAAAACGGCAATAAAATGTCTATTCAACATACATATTGGCATATGTGGTATAGAAAAATAATGCTGGGCCAAAAAATAATGATACTGTTGGAAACTGGTGCAATTTTGAATGTATTTGATATTAAAGCACATATAAATTTGTTAGTGAAATAAAAAAGGTAATCATATCAATTTGCTGTTAGTTGGAAATATTTCTTATATTTGAATTTTGACAATATAGCAACACTTTTATGAAAGTATATAAATTGTAGTGAGCTGAGCTGAATTTCATTAAATTTAGTCTTGCATTTTAATCCAAAATAAATATTAAGCATTTACATAAAGTATATTTAATGCTCTGTGAGCACAGGTTTTAAACAGCTCCCTACTTGTGCAGCTTTCTTATCCTTAAGCTATACAGTAGGTAGTTCATTTATGATGGAAGAATATGATCATTTGTCCAACAAGGACATATTTGTACATCTGTGCACTCCCTTTCAGGAGCAGCACAGAGCTAGAATTCATCTCACTCCTGGACTTACTTCCAGTAAATGAAAGGGTTGAGTAACCGGCATGCTGGCTAGACTTCCCTCCCTTCCTGTTCCCTGAGAGCCAGGTCTTTTCCCAGTCCACCCTTCCTTCCTGTCTTAAAAGTGCAATGACAGAAAGATTAAAAAAAAAAAAAAAAAAAAAAAAAAAAAAAAAAAAAAAAAAAAAAAAAAAAAAAGCTGTATTGGCCTTTTATCCCAAATGAAGACAGACACTGTAAATTCAGCAGAGCAAGTATGGCATTAGAAGATATAACAGGAATTACTTTGACTTTTTCTGGTGAAATTGTATAGGTGGGATTTTGAGAGCAGCTGTGATAAGTATGTCAGTGAACATGCAGGAAGACCTGCTTGAGACACCTTTTCATTTATAGTTAGATACTGCAATTTCTGAAAAGATATTTAGGTCTATTTGAGGACAGACTTTTTAGTAGGGCCCATAGACATAGGACAAAGGCTAAGGCTTTTAAACTAAAAGAGGGTCAATTTTTACTAACTTAGAAGGAAGATATTTTTTACTGTCATGCTGGAGCAGGTTGCCCAGAGAAGCTGTGGATGCCTCATTCCTGGAAATGTTCAAAGCCAGGGTGGTTGAGGCTTTGATCAGCCTGGTCTAGTGGAAGGTTTCCCTGCCAATGTTAGGGAGGTTGAAACTAGATGGCCATTAAGGTCTCTTCTAACCCAAACCATTTTGTGATTCTGTGATTTTTTGATTCTTTTCTGGTCTTCCCTAGGAAACCCGTTTTCATTGTAATATTTCATCATTAACAAGCAGTGTTGTGCTAGCTTCATAAAAAATTTTGGAAAATAGTAGAGAGAACTGAGTTGGTAGTGAATAGTTTGCCCTGATACCAGGTGATTGGTTTTTTCTGAGTATTTATCTGGAGCCTTAACACTAAAAGGCTTTGGTATAATTGAGCCTGAAGTCCTATAGTAATTCTTTATGAAAGGCCTCCTGTCACTGCTGCAAGCAGTTTCTTCATGATACCTTCCACAGCAAGTCATTTCATATTTCAGGTAATAAAATCTATTGCAAAGACTAGATTGAAAATTTTCTAAAAATACTACTTTTGTGGAAACTTTTAATTTAGCAGGGGCAGTCGTTGTATCTTTCTAAGGCAGCATGTTTAATTTTAGGCCATAGTACCTGAAGAATAATGCTTCATCCTCAAAGTGTCTTATTAACTTTAGTCCACAGCATCACTGTGAATTAGTTAAATCCTGAGGCTGCAAAACTACAAAAGAGATTCAGAGTTACCTATCTCTGAATAGGCTAAGTGTCATCCACAAAAGTTCTCAGTTAAGGCTATAGTAATATTTGAGAATGCTGAGTCTGCCAATATTGCTCTTGTCTTAGTCACAACATTCACACAAGTTTGATGTTAGTGAGACATTAAACTCTATTGTTTGTCCCCAAGCATTGAAACATGCTGACTTAAGTTTAAGCAGATGGATAAACCTGACAGTTAATTACATAATCAGGGTACTTGGCATGTAGTACGCACGTCAGCTCTTCAGTCCTGATACTCAGCACTTTGCAGGATCAAGCCCTGCATGATCTTGAGGTAGTCAAAAATCTCCAGATCACTAATTTCTTCCCTATTTTAAATAGTGGGGTTTTATTTTCTTAGAATGTCCACAAATGCTGTAGCTGGGAACATTCAGTTGCAATACATGTATTATTCTCTTGTATAAATAATGGGAGGTTTTTCCCCCTACTTTTTGATCTTTTCATGTTTTGTAGCTTTTGTTTCCTGTAATAGGATGTTTAAGTCACAGTTCAATCCAACATGTAACATTTCTGTAACTGGTGACATAGTTAATACTGAGTGAGCAGTAATCTCCTTATCCGGTATGTCACTAGAGCTGTTTAATCAGCAACCTCTAAGGAATAATTCTAAACTATTATTTTTTATTTGTGCCCACAAAGACACAAGAAAGTCTAAACGTTCTCCTATATATAAAAGGCAAGTTCTCAGGTGTGTGAGCCTAAGAGTAAGATGCATGGTCAGCTGATTAAAATGACTGCAGAACTTGGGGTGTTTCTCAATATAATCTTGAGTCTCGAGGGAGCATCCAGCAGTCATATATAACCCCTGAAGACAGTACCTCTGATTCATTACTTTTTCTTTCCTTACAATCTGTTTGAACTCAAATCAACTTTGTGTAAAAATCATAATAATCTGCTTGAAGAGCTAGATGATTTTCTGGTATGTCGAAAGATGTTATACAAGATTTTAATCCATTTTAATATCATCAATATAAACACTAGCACCATGCACTCCACTGTTACATTTCTGTTTATGTTTTATAGAATCATAGATTCATTTAGGTTGGAAAAGACTTTTGAGATCATCAAGTTCAGCCACAAACCCAACACTGCCAACTAGAAACACTAAACCATGTTCCTACGTGTCATGTCTGCACATCTTTTTAAGACAGGAAATGCAGAATATTAAGTCACTGCTTGTATCATAGTTGTCAAAAAATGGATGAACAAGAAAGAACAATTGAGTTAGTACTTTTTTTTAAGGAGAAAACTTGAGCAGCATTTCATTTGTTGATTCATTGTATTTTCCCAATAGGTTATAAGCTCAATGAGCTCACTTTCAGAATATTGTCTACCCTCTATCCTGCGCACTTTGTTTGATTGGTATAAAAGGCAAAATGGCATAGAAGATGAATCCCATGAGTACAGACCAAGAACAAGCACTAAATCCAAAAGGTATGATTTTGAATATGCATAATTTATAAATTCTAAGGTAAACTGTGTTACATTTCACCCATCAACTTTTGTGAGGTAGCAGTTGTTTGAAAGTTAAAACTTTTTTCTACTTCTTCCTGGAACTCTTCTCTTGGCTTCTTGATGGGTGGAATCTTTGTGTCTTTCATGTTACACTCCTCATATTTCAAACAACAGTGCTGTTGCAATTGTCTTACTGATATTTTGGATACTTTCATGTCATTTAAATACCAGTTTGTATCAGCTTTATTTACTCAAGTGATTGGGCAATCATTCTGTGCCACTTGGAAGAATTTTTCTTATATAGCATTCTTCTTACACATAAAAAATTCACATATACCTACCCTCAATCCCAAAACTTGAGAATCACAGAGTTTTAGCAACATACCTCTTCAAAGGAACAAGCACACAAAAATAATGATATCAGTAGTTCCTCAGTGATAAGGCAGCAGACTGATCTAGGTTATATTGAGGTCTGACAGTATGGTTCAGGTATATTCTTCAAACTTTGAGTTTTTCTGAATACTTCAGTACTACATTTACACACTTCAATGAAACAGCAGGAGAATCAGCTCTGTCAGACCTGGTGTTCAGAAGTGCATAGGCAATTCTTCACTTTGGGATTCTATTATAACCCAGTAACTACAAAAGGCAGTAGTTGGCTGGAACAAAGGGGTAGGGGCTAGGTTTAGATACCAAGGTAGAAATGAACCTGAATTAGACTCTTTATGTCAGTAGAAGTAGGCAGAATGAAGACACACAGTTCATTAATTAGAATGTCTGCTTTTAGGTGAGATGAATCCTTGCCTTGAATCACTTCTTTCTCTCAAGTTGTTCCACAACTGCCTGCTCGTAAATAGCTGTCTTTAGGAACTCCACCCAAAATTTAGTAGAAAGTCAGTTTAGCAGTGAAACAAGACCACTCTGTCGATTGGGAGTGTTACTAGAAAGACTGTATAACAAGTCCTTTCTCCAGTTAATGTAAAACCAAAGGAAATCAAAATGCAAATAGCTTGCTTCATCACTGATCAAGCCATACTCTTAAATGCCTATTTTATTACAAATACATAAGTACATTTGAAATCACTCAAACTCTTAATGTTTATAAGAATTGTGCCAAATTTACACAAAAATCTCGCTGAAATCATGTTAAATGCTTCAACTGGACTGCAGAACTGTTCCTTTAATGTTTAAGTTTACAAAAAGTACTATCTATTTTATGCTATCTTTTCACTACACTTTGAAACTTTGATCAGTTGATTCAAATAGGTATAATGTTGGTATTTTTATTGGAAGGTATTAATCTCAGACTTTTATTCCTCTTTGTTGTTCTGTACAAGAAATGCATTTTAAAAGTTTGACAAGTATTGCCAAAGTTAAAAATTAACACTGGAAAAGTTTTTAAAAGATAATATAGTTGGTTGTGAATTCTCCATTGGTGCTTTTAAGGCGTTTTTCAAAATTAATGACAAGTCTAAATATGAATTTGATAGCACAAAGTTACATTTGCCTCCAAAGTGTAATTAAGAATGATCTAAATGGTATCATCAGCAAGGAATTTGAAATTAAATCCATTTGTTAGAATACAGAATCCACAAGTTTCCTTGATTTTGGGGGGGTTTGGGGTTTGTTTGTTTTTTATTATTATGGATCTTTTAAAAAAAGAGGGAGGAAATGGGTAAGTGATATTTAAGCACTTGAAAGAACATCACACCAAGAAGTTAGATTTGGTCTGTTTATCTCAGATTTTAAGAACATAACAGTACATTACTTTCTGAGATGCTGGACTGCAGTTTAAAAGGTAGAACACAATTCTCTGTTATCTGTATCTATGTAATTGAAGAAGACATATAATATGAATTATGGCACTTATCCAAAATATTGTATTTCTTGGTTTGATTTTGCAGTGATGAACAGCAGAGGGACTATTTAATGGAGAGAAGAGATCTGGCTATTGATTTTATTTTTTCTTTAGTATTAATAGAAGTTTTGAAACAGGTAGGAGTTCTTAAATTATCCACTAACTAATAAATGATGGCAATTACCAATGCAAGTGAATTTTTGGATTTTTCTTTCTGTTTGCATCTTTAAGATTATAATAAAAACATGAAGTACATCCTGCATGCTTCTTCATTGCTGTCTTTCTTGCACCTGTGTGATACATAACATTCTGTGCTCATACAGACCTTACTTTGCCAAGTCTTTGGAGCTAAAGTATTTCTCTTCAAAATTTAATAAACATTAAATGGCTGGCTCATTTTATCTGTTTTGTTAGCTACATGCTACTTTAACTGATATATTTCTGAATGGATGATATCCATGAGTAATACTAGCACTAGTGTAATATATGTGTACTTGTTATATTTTATTTTGTGTTTTCAGATTCCACTTCATCCTGTAATAGACAGTTTGGTAAATGATGTTATTAACTTGGCTTTCAAGCACTTTAAGTACAAAGAAGGGTAAGGTTTTTTTCGTGCAAAAAATCTTTGAAAAAAATACTTTCTTATAGTTTTAATAGTTGTGGTTTAAACAGTATGTTTTCTCAGCTGAGAATTCTTTCTTGTCTCTTGCTAGGTACCTTGGTCCTAACACTGGAAATATGCACATTGTTGCAGATTTGTATGCAGAAGTAATAGGTGTTCTAGCTCAAGCAAAGTAAGCAAAATTCAGTATATTATTTCCTCCATAAATATGACAAAGTCTACTTGCTTAGCATGTGAATATTCTGATTTTCTCACTTTCTCTAAGTATTCTGTAGGAATAAGTCATTCCAGTTCATTGGCCTTCTATTTATCCAGATGTTCTAGAACATAGGCCTCTAGGGAATCACAGGCTTTCTGCATCTCGTCCAGTGATACTGAATAAATTCAACTCAACTACAGCAGCATTATTTTTCCTATCTCAGCAGTGACGTCTGTAGAAAGCCCAAAGGGCTGAAGAGAGCTATTTTAACTAGTTTTTTTGTAGATTCTATTTTTTTCTTTAGCTGGGCAAACCTATAAATGGCTATCCTCCTACACAGCCACAATATTAAGGCTCTCTGCAGCTATTTCAGCTGAGAACTTAATGCATCCGCTTCTGAACCCTTCATCCTTCTTAGAACAGATGACATGAAACACTTTGTGGGTCAGATCTTAAATTTTGAATCTGAAAACAGTCAAACTCAGGATCTCATGTACTCAATATAACATCTCATCGTACACTTAAACCACCAGCTAAGCAGAGGATGAATTTTACTGCCCTGATGTAATGCTGTCTGTCTCCTGACAGACAACAACTTTGGTGTTGCTGAGGGTGAGTCTCAGCTCTACAAAACCAGTCAGTTTGGCTTGATGTGGCTAAAACAGTTTGAGATTCTGGAAATCATATAAATTCAGCTTAGGTCTTACCTGGGCCTCTAAATTGGCTGGGTCAAATGCAAAAGGAGAAGTTGTGTCTGGATCCAAAGCTTCCAGTTGATTGTCTAAGTTCTGAAGGGCCTTGCTAAGATGTTTCTATTCACTTGGGTTGTCTATCAAAGGGAATAACAAAAGGTTGTTACATGCTATGCCTACCATTAAAAAAATTACATTCTTTCCATTTTGTCTCAAAAGGGGCAGGAGGTGCTGTTGGATGCTCTTTCTATATATCATTTTTATGGACAATGTGTCTCCAAAGACACCTTCAATAGATTTGTGGGGGAGACAAAAAATGATCACAGAGTCCTCTTCCCCAAGTTATTGTAGTTGTTAATGCTTAAGTGTTACTGTAGTGGCTCTTAGAAAAAAACCTGAAGGGACAAAGGCCCTATATGAATATTTTCACAGTTACAATATAAACAATTTCTTTTGAAATTATTACATGTACTTTCAAGATAGCTATCTTCCATCATGGATTTTTGAAAAACATTTGAAGAGGTTATTTAAATGATATTGTTAGCTCTTATGTAAAAGAGGTGCATGGTGATAAAATAATTTGAAAAATATGGTTATCTAAAACTGCTAAGATCAAGCTGTATGCTTCCTTCTCTCAGTTTATTAGAAGTGAAAGCAAGCTAAACAAAAAAAATCTATTCAAATACTGAGTGAAATAGTACTTTTATACAACCTAAGTTTTATCTTCTTTAGATTTTTTTCCCAATTTATATACCTTACAATACATTTCAAATATTGATTTTGAACTTTTTGGAACTAACAAATCTGAATCCATAGATTTCCTGCTGTAAAGAAGAAATTTATGGCCGAGCTAAAAGAGTTGCGGCATAAAGAACAAAGCCCGTATGTCGTTCAAAGCATTATCAGTCTTATAATGGGAATGAAATTCTTTCGCATTAAGATGTACCCCGTGGAGGACTTTGAAGCTTCTCTTCAGTTTATGCAGGTAAAATTCTTAAGTATATAGCTATGGTTTCCCAGACTTTTCTGACTGGCCTAAGCTTTATTTTCCATGTAATATTCTAGGAGATTTTCTGTATGTAATTTCCACATAACCCTACATGTAGCTGCTTTCTGCTTGCTCTGAACCCCTCAGTGCCTGGTGTCTAGAGTGTGTCATGCCATACTTTTCATCAGTCATATACCTCTAGTCCCTACATCTCACCCTCCAGCTGGAAGAGGTTTTGTTCTGTAGACCTCAGCCCTGTCCCACAGCTGTCCCTTGCCCTGTGTCCGTGCCTAGCTGCTCTAAAGTGAATCTTACAATACTGACACTTGTCAGAAAAGAGAGAAACTTCTAATGGAGAAAAAGAGACAGAGAATTGATGCAAAAACTGGATAGAATTTCCTTTGGAGGTACTGTCTTCTTCCACCACTTTCACCTTGCTTGCTGTAAGAGTGCATTCTGTACCCTCCTGGTTTAAAAGTCACTAGTACAGAGTTTGACTACAATGAATGTTTTAAATTAATAGATTACATAATTTTGTGAAAGGCAAGAAATTATTTCATGTTTCAGCATTCTTGCTGGTAATGTACAATTGGTTTTTGTTCCCACTGGCAGGTTCCTTTAGCATAATCTTTCTATTCCCCTGTTTTTTATTCAGATCACCCCCTTGGTTACATGATTTATATCCACTTATCCAGTAAAATAAATGTTTTATATAAACCTCCATGTAAAGATTAGTGTATCAATGGTGTACATGGAGAAAAAAAAAATCAACGTTAGATGCCCACAAGTAAGGGTTTGGCATTGGAATGCACATATACAGGCAAACAGGCACACTGAGCTGCTTTTTTAAGTCCTGAACCGGAAGCACATTCTATTTCAGCTTTGCAATATATTCTAAACCATATTTAATCGCATATTTAAGACATATTTCACAACACAGAAACAAATAATTTTTCTCCTTACCTTACTCTTAATTATGAAGACATGTACTAGTATGTGTCAACTTAGTTTAAGTTATACAGAGCTGCCAAAAAACCAAAGTAATGTGTGTTCAGTGCACTAAACTTGATGAGTGAATGATGTTGTGATTCAGCTTTATCCAGTGTTCAATACTTTTAAAATCTGTGGTAAAACTTCTATGTAGTAAAACTGAAATTTGGATCTCTACCTTCCCCTGCTACAATATCTCAGTACTAAATGAATTCTTATATTTACTACTTTGCATCATAAAAAGCACTGTGCATATAGGAAAACCTTGTGGTCACTTTGGCAAAGTACATTTCACCTCTTTGGGCAGTTTGTCTGTTTGAGTCTCTCCATGCAGCGTTTCATCTGAAGTCTCTGTCACAGCAGTGCTCCTGTAGTCGAGAGAGGCTCTTTCAAAAGGGGTGAGCTGATTTCAGGAATGAGCTCCAGGAGAGCCTGTCTTCCCCCAAAGAGTGCAGAAGCACCTCATGAAGTCTGGTGCGAGTGACTGAAGCCATGTGTTGTATAATCCTGTTAGCATGCAGGAAAAAATACGTGTGATCTGAGGTGTAAACTGCTCTGCATGACTGTGAAGGAAAAATGGTCAGTAGGGACCTTCCTTGTACAGTCAGGGGCTGTTTGTGCCTTGGACTTGGATAAAAAGTAGCTGGGGCAATAGGATTTGTCATTCTCAGAGAAGTTGTAGACACAAGTGGGTGGATGCTTATCTCCTCTCCACTTCCTGAGAAACACAGCTGTCTGGAGAGTAGCTCGCTGCATGTTTAGGACAAAGTCTGCTTTATTTTTTTCTTAATCCCCAGTTGCAGCCTGGAAACTGTCCTCACATAGCACAATTCCATATTGACCCTCAATATGCAATGAATTCTAGCAATGAAATATTTACCATAACATTGTTCATTGCCCTGTGTATCTTACCAGAAAATTGCATTCCTTTTCTGGCCTCTCAAAGCATTGTATAAAGCAGTCCATGTTGACAATTAGTTTTGCTCCTGAAGATACACACAGGGAAGGCATGAGGTCAGCCCCTGAGTCCAACTCCATTTCTAGTCCAAAACACCACCAGGCACAGCTGGAGTCTGTGGAGACTTTCTGGATTAGAGTAACAGCTCCTTGATCTTGACTTATGTCCTGCTTTGTGCTTGCTGCAAAATGCAGATTTAGAAGTTAAGAGGCAAATGTTTTCAGTGGGATTTGCAGGATAAAAATAGTCACTGACACGTGATACGCATTGAGCAAATGTTCAGAGGTCTTTATTCCAGCTATTCCAGCTTTATTCCAGCTATATGCAATTGATGTTTCTTGTATTTTTTTTTTTATTATTTAGGAATGTGCACATTATTTCCTTGAAGTTAAAGACAAAGATATCAAGCATGCACTGGCAGGACTGTTTGTCGAAATTCTTGTCCCCGTAGCTGCTGTGAGTTTATTTTTGATGTTATTTGCATAACTTTTTTAAATTAGATAAAACAGCTTGGGAAATAGTGTTTTACTATCATGAAATTTTCTTTTAGGCTGTTAAAAATGAAGTGAATGTCCCCTGTCTGAGGAACTTCGTTGAAAGCCTGTATGATACAACGCTTGAACTTTCATCACGAAAGAAACACTCCTTGGTTAGTAACCCTAAGAAGCAGAGCTTAAAATTCTTTGTCACAAATATTTCTGAGCAAGACTCTTGGGAAATTGCCAAATGTTTTATTTACATTTGGCTATAACCAATACATTTCCATTTGCGGGGAAGATTACTGTGTTTCCAGAAAATAAGTGTACTTCTTTTACTCATATTATGATCTAAATTAGTCTGAATCAAAGATGTTGTCAGCTTCTGGTCCTGTGATTATTAAATGGTTAGGTTTTCTCATAGTTGTTATGTGTAAACATTAGGAGAAGAGGAGAAATAATAGAGTTCACTTCTTGTCAAGCGAGAACAAATGAGGCATGTGGGAACAACTCTCAGGGGCCTTAAATAATACATTGTAGGAAGGAAAAAATGTATAACACATGCCCTTTTAAATCCATAACTTGGCTACTGTGTAGCTCCCTATTTCATCCTTTTTTATGTGTGAGATGAACAGTGGCACTGCAGTGTATTTTTGGAATCATGAGTTGATCTGAATTAAATGAGGATCTGAGTCAGTTTGATGCTGGCTGCCTTAAGCAGTCTGTCTCTCCAACTGGGTCAGCGCCCGTCAGCACTGTGGCATTAGCTAATTCATTTTGAAGTCTTGGACCTTTTAAGTAAAGAAAGTTTGTCATTTGTCCTCCCTCATTCTAGGGAAAAGTCAAAAAGACTTCCCTGTTTCCAGTTCTTTCGGCAAATGCTGGTCACTGGCGCTAGTGAAACTGCTGGGAGGACTGCAGGAGTGTGCTTGAGCTCTCTGCCTGTTACAGCATTCCCAGGGGACAGTCAGAACAACCCTTAGGGCACAGTCCTGATCCAGTTTGAATTAGTGGGAGGCTTGAGATGGATTTCTGGTTTCACTCTGCTTGTGCTTGTGTGGCTCTGTTCCACTCTACCGAGTTAATAAAACATTGTTGGAACTGCAGCAGGGTAGAGCTTTTCTGTACAGTTTTTGCATTAAATAGAACTTCCCAAACTGTGGCCATACTTGCCAAAGTCAATACTACATTCTTGAGAAAGGATTGCACAGCTGGGCTTTTGCATTTGATTGCTTGTCTACACATAGCACACTGGAGGCTACATAGTTAAAAGTGGCAAAATAGAATAGATTCTTGTGAGGGTGTGATTAGAAATACAAACATTGCAAGGAGGAGGAGGAGGAGGGGAAAGGCAAACAGTTGACAAAAATAGCTCCAGTATGTATTTCCAGGCTTCCAGGAAAAAAAGCACACTCCTTAAAGTCTGAACTGGACCAAGATCAGTGTTTGGTGAATCCATGGACTCACTGTGCAGACAGGATAGACGAATTCATCTTGCTTCATTTTCTAAAAGGACCTCATATAAGTTAGTTACCAAGGTTCTCTTGGTAGTGAATGGAGAGAATTAGGAAATTCCAGGAGAAAGTTTATCTTCCCTCCTAGGGATCTTCCTTAGGATGGGTTGTAACACTCTTGGGACGTTACTAAACTCTGTGATCCAATCAAGTAGTATACCACTGTACAGTGAGAAAGTATTCTGTGAGAGGACTTCAATTTTCCTGTCCCATATGTATTTTGGACATGAAGATTATAAAAATAAAATTAATGTACATTTGCCATTTGATCAAGAAATTAACCTAGCTATAGGTAGTTGGTGTTACATGTTACTGGAACAGAAGCTGAGATTTATGGTGTATTTATACTTTGAGCTGTGACTGAAGTTAGAATTTAGAGATAATTTTTTGAATAATTCATTTTATTTTTGACTAACACCTTTTAAGTCCTGACTGTGTTTATTAGCATTACAACTGAAACCTTAGTCTTCTTGAAATAGTAGAGTCAGTTTCAAAATTATTAGGTGCATTTTAGCTTATTTTTTTAGTGTAACATTTACAAATGTTAAAGTAAGTGTTGACAAAGAGACTGGGTTCTGGTATTTTAACTTCTTTGTTCTTCTTTGCTTCTTTTTATTTTTCTCTTCACAAGCTGTAACTCCCAGCAGATCCAGGCCTTCCCTGTATTTTAACACAATTCTTTAGGGTGTTTGACGTGTCTCTTGGTAAATATTGTGACTGCAGATTTTGAGGAGTAATATTCATCTGATTCACAAGTTCCAACAATCTCTGTGTGTCCTGTTGTTGTAATAATAAAGTTCTGTTATTTCCATGCTTTCATTTCTCAGCAAACTGAGAGAACTTAGCCCTGAGAGTCTGTAAAATTGTGCCCTACCTTACACTGCTATGAGTACACATTTGGTTGGTTTTAGTTCATCCGTGAAATGTATCTGTAGCAGCTTTAGAGAAAGCTCCTTTTAAATAGCACTACTTACAAATGTGTTTATGTTGGCTAACTTGTATTGCACGAAATGGAGGAGTTAGAACTTCAGGTTTACGGTAGCTCTATTAAGTTAGTTTTGTGTTGTGTAGACATGCAACTAACACTGTATTGACATCGATTTCCTGTTTAGGCTTTGTACCCCTTGGTAACATGCCTACTTTGTGTCAGTCAGAAGCAGTTCTTCTTAAATAGATGGCATATTTTCCTCAACAATTGCCTTTCCAATCTCAAGGTTAGTATCTCCTGGTTTTAATATTGTATTCAGTACATGCTGTTGATCTGTTGCATAGCCTTTTTAGGTAAATGTGCTGAGTTATTGTTATTATCTGATTCCATACATAATTTTATTCCTGACAGGACAAGTTCTTTAACTGTGGAGGTTTCTTCAATAGCAAAAAAGTATTCTTGGGCCTAGTTTGAATTTTTGCTGTTCCTCTAACTCAAACCAAGCCTATAGAACACCTGTGAAACAGAAAAAATTGCTGATGTGTTATTAGGTTGAGTAACATACCAAAACTGACCTAGTAGTAACTTGCTTTTTTAATTGGAAACAAAATACTTGCTATTACTTTTTCAAAATGGAACTACTTGTAGGACACTGGTTCAATTTCTTGTTTCACTCATGGTAAATGTTTGCATTACAAAAACCCTAAACTGTTTCAAGTTTTTTCCTCTGCATAGCCATTCTTATTCCTTTGCCATTTGTTAGATCTTTGAGGTTTAAGGTTAGCTTTCCAGTGCAATCTGCTGTGGTTTTCAGGCTGCACATACTGTTCAATGCCCATGTGCTAGTTATCATTATGCCCATGTGCCTTTTACTTTTGCAATAACTCATGTCCCATGCCATCCTAAAACTACATCCCTGTGAAAGGATGGCCCTTTATAGGGCTCTCAGATTAATGTGGTAGCGTTAATTCAATCTTTACTTCGGGGAGCAAGTAAGGTTGCTGAATATGTGGCTAAAGTAAGAAAGTGGTTGACCACTCCTTCCCAGTACAGA
The DNA here is from genome assembly GCF_965231275.1 of Zosterops lateralis. NCBI lineage: Eukaryota > Metazoa > Chordata > Aves > Passeriformes > Zosteropidae > Zosterops > Zosterops lateralis. The sequence goes on along the minus strand of NC_139763.1, from coordinate 68,930,937 downwards.
GAAAGGGATGCAATCTTTTCACCAGACAGGCTGGCACCTCAAAACCCAAGCCAAACTCACACAGCTGGAGGAAGAGCTGGAAATCCATCCCTCAGAGGGAGAGTTGTGCACATCAACACCATGAACATGCCCATAATGTCCCTGGAAAAAGCCCAATCTTAGGCTTTTTATCATCTTCCTCTTATTCCTGTTTCTGCCATGCAGCTTGCTGTTCTGGCTAAAAACTGGTCTACTGTTTTTTGAAAACTCCAATGATACTGGTCTCAGCCCTATTCTCCTCCCTCTTTCTCAATGGCCCTCACCACTGACTATATCATCACTGGGATATTTGGACTTTTGCTAACAGATAGCTTCCTCTTCTGCTACACAGCCTCTTGTACCTTAATTCAGTTAGCCACAGCCTGCTGTTTTCTTGAAAGCTTTGGAATAAGAATAAATTTTGATAAAGGTACTTCCTCACCTGTTGAAGAAATAAAATTCTTAGGTTTGAATTGTACAAGGCTTGACATGATTATACTTACGGAAAATGGATTGAAAGTAAACAGGTTAGTAAACAAATTGATTGTAATGGATTTTATTTTTTATAATCCTGCAGTGATTAATATGCCAAGTAAACTTTGGCATTCCTTTTACTACTTGTTCTAAACATGTGCAACAACCATTGTATGCTGCTATAATAAACAAAAAAAGTTTTCTGTCCATATCAAAATTTATTGCATAAAACGTGTAGTCAATGAGTTAAATGGAAATTGGAGCCCAAAAACTGTTTCTATTCCTAAGCTTGTGACAGATGCCATGTTGAAAGTTGAAGTCGTCTCCCATTTCACTGGCAAATTGTCTTCCCACCATTTTGCAGGACCCAGACCAGTACACATACAGGAATTACTGATGGCATCAGTTGCAGTTTCTTTGATCAAACTGCAGTCTTTGATCCGTGACTTAACATTTGTCTGCCAAAAATATCTCAGATTTTTGCCAAGGAGATTTGCCCTGTGGGCCAGGCAAACCTTATCTCAGGTCAAAGTGTACTGGACTCCTTCAAAGTTTAACCCAGCAGATGGCTCAGCATGTGGGAGACCATCTGACTGGGCTGCACTTACAACTGCCACAGAAACAGAAAACTGCATATGACTGAAGAGACCCAAAGACAGTCCTGAACTGGTTTCTAAAAATGAAAAGCAATCAGATAGATAAACCAGTTCAGTCCAGCTGATCACAGATGCCATGTTAATCAGGCCAGCCTAAGCATCCACAGATTTTTGTCCTTTCACTTTTGAGTATGTGTGGTACATTCCTTTGTCTGTTCTTCATACCAGGCTGCCACCATAGGACAACAAATTTTGAACTGGTGTAATCTACTGAATAGGAGGTTTTCTTTTCATAGTAAAATTGTGGGGGTTTTCAAACAGAGATTTTTAATTGTAACATGTATCTAATTTAACTAACTTGATACTTGGGTTTTTCAATGACCTAAGTAATAACAGGAGCAGGTCGTATGCACGAGCATCCTACAGCTACAGAAATGGAGCACTGAGCAGTTGTGAGGCTCTATCTTTTTATAGTTTCATTATTAAAATGCATTTTAATAATGTGTTCACCTTGGCATCCATTAAGTATAGAACTTCCCTGCTAATTTGGGCCTGAAGTTTTTTATTCTGTGATGTATTTCTCTAGAATAAGGACCCAAAAATGGCTCGAGTTGCACTGGAATCTCTGTACAGACTACTGTGGGTTTACATGATCAGAATTAAATGTGAAAGCAACACAGCTACCCAAAGGTAAAATGCTTTATTTGCAATGAAAATCCATTTTAGTGTGGATGTTGCCAGTGAAGAGGTTTTATAGTTCTCCTGAATTCCTTCAAATTGAACCTATTTCTATTGTGAAATAAGAAACTCAACTGTACACAACAAAGTATTGCCTCTTGTGGCACTGCCAGTTGTCCTGTCACCTATAAAAATTGCTGTATAAAATATTTCTGCTTTTGGAAAGATTAGAAGTCACTCCTTCAGTGTAAGTTAAAGTTCAATGTAAGTTAAAAATACTTTTGTAGTGGCCATTGACTGGTTAATTTACTTGTAATATAGTAATGAAATAAAATAATTACACTGAATTTGGAGCAAAGGATCAGAACAAGATACCTCATTACATTTTCATTTCAAAGGAAGTTTTTTCTGGGGTCTTTCTAAATGGAGTGTCATGCTAAATGAAGGTCTGCAAGGTCCAAAAATGTCTAATGTTTCTTTTTCTTTCACAGTCGACTTATTACTATTGTCACAACCCTTTTCCCAAAAGGATCTCGTGGTGTTGTGCCAAGAGATATGCCTCTAAACATCTTTGTGAAGATAATACAGTTTATTGCACAGGTATGGGAGAGCCATGCATATATCTTTCCATATAACGGACAACTTATTTTCTCAATAACAAACTAACAAATAAATAAACTTCTAAATTTTTGCAACATGGTTGACATTATCTTTCATGCAGGGAATGATGACATTATTGACTGAGCTGGGGCAAACTTTTGAACAACAGTTTTTGATTAACATCATTCCATTGAGAATAGATTCAAATGTGTTCACTTCAAGTCACATATTTTAAAAATTAAGTTTTTTAAATTTCCAGCAAGCCAAAAAATGCTCTGACATACTCTGACTGTCAATAAAGTTCGAAATAATAGGCCATGTTGCATCCTAAAACTGAATCATCCCTGCTGCATAGGACAAAAAGTTGCACTGCTTTCAAAGCATTAAGTCAGATGTCAACCAGGTTCAGCATGGAGTTGACACAGGTAGTTTTCATCAGTTCAAATGGGAACTGCTAAAATAGGCTAATCTGCAGTGCTAGAAGTTTCATCTCTTTTATGACTTAAACTCAGAAAGTATTCCCATTGAGCAAAGCACTTTAGCACGTACTTAAAGTCTCTGAATAGGAATGAAGCAAACAGATTCTTAAAATCTTCCCTTAACTGTGCCATCTGTGAATAAGCTCTCTTGATGTAAAATACTGTGTTAGTGCCATAATTACTGCAGTTTAAATGAAATAATTAAAAGCTTTATTTCCAAAATGGATCATTTTCTGTTTAAATGCTATACATTTTTGATTTTGTCAACATAAAGCATTGTTAAAAGCTTAGATCTGATAATATGTTCTACATAATTCTGAAAATCTATTTTTCCATATATTTAAATAAACCCTGATGAAATTGGTTTTCAGCGTTCTGTAGACTTAATGAAAATAAATAGCAGAAGTGAGCAGCATAATGAGTTGCAATATTTTTGCTGTTTTAGGAACGTTTAGATTTTGCAATGAAAGAAATTATCTTTGACTTCCTTTGTGTTGGAAAACCAGCAAAAGCTTTCAGTCTCAACCCTGAGGTATGATATACATCTGCTTTTTTTTTTTTTTTTTTTTTTTTTTTTAGTTAGTTAGTATGTATTGTGCTACATTTGCTTCCTGGTTATATTCTAAGCATGCTCTCACCTTTGTCCAGTTTTCAGGCCAAATCTTGAATCTGATTTATTGGTAAAATACATCTGTAAATTTCTATCTGTAAAACGTCACGTTGTTTATGCCTTTCTGATGTTTTCTCAGTGAAGAATATCAAATGTGAACTAGTGAAAATGTATAAAACAAAAAGAAAAGTATAAATAAATCTATTGGTCACAGTATGTGCTTATCACTGTGCTGTTGTTACATGCAGTGCCTTAAACTATTTTAATATAACAATATTTTTTCTGTAACAGTGTCAGTGTTTTTCAAAACAGTTTTACTGCAAGTACATGATGCAAGAAAGCTTGAAAAAGAAAATACTCTAATCAAATTCTACCACTCTGACCAGCAACACTCCACTGGTGTTGGTGTCATGAGTCAGCTTCCCAGTGCTTTTCCTAGAGAAAACAATCAGAAATAAATTTTCAAAAAAATCAAAATATAAATAAGTACTAAAAGAATAAAAATTTATCTTAAAAATATACAATTTTTGAAAATATTTTCCTTTGAAAATTAAGAAAAAATATAAAATAATTTCTGATCCTCTCATAAAACATGTCTGTAATAATCTTGCAGAATTAAACTGTTGTATCTATTCACTAAGATGTTAAAACAGAGTGATTGCCTTGCACAAATTATATTGGCTACAAAAAACTTGGAAAAGTAGATTAAACTTTCTACTGTCAAAAGCAGGAAAAATGAAAGGCAAGCTTTGCTTTGAACACAGCTTTCATCTTTCTGTAGCAGAGTAAAAAAAGGATGAAACAGAATTTTTGAGCGGGCAGTCCACACCATGCTCTGGGTCAGCCACCTGCAGCATTGACTGAAAAAGGTCCTACAAAGGACATTTTGTGTCAGCCCAGCTGAGAGGGGGTGGACATAGTCCTTAGCTTCTTGTTGAATCAACATCTGAAATTTTACTGTTTCTCAGCAGCACTGTAAGTCTGAAAAAAAAGACATAGCCCCACTTTTTTATGCATGTAGACTTTAGCATTCTAAAAAAACCTCTCCATAATCTGTGTAAATGCATCTCTGGGAGACTGTCAGTAGGGCAGCCTCTTAGTTTTTAGAACATGTTCCAGAGAAATTGAAAACATTCTAGTCTTTCAATCACTGCAATGCAAAGCTTGCAAATTTTCCTCTGCTGCATTCCCAGAAGGCATTCAGGTCAGATAGATTCTAATATTTTCACATTGTAGTTTTGGCATTGAGCATTATTCCAGACTTTTCTCTCAGTATGATTGATCCTGGGGCCTTTCAAGACAGTTATTGATCTCTTTTTTTTCATAACAGATGTAGGTCATTTATGTTTAACTGAAGGTCCATTTAAGATGCATTGCTACTCTACAGATCATATCCAGGTATTTTATCCTGAAGATAAAAAGATAATGTACTAATGCAAATACTTAAGGTTCTGAAAGGGGAGAGCACTGCTCACAGTGGAGATAAGAATTCACTATTTATTTCATGGGCAGTTTTTTGTGAAATATATCAGACTAGTTTGTGCAGTGAAGATACAGAAGAAAATGCCTGCAAGTGCATTCTTGGAATTTCAAAGTGAATGAAGAATATGAGTAGAATATGATTATTTGATTATGGTACTCATCCATCTTCTAAACTTCACAGAGAATGAATATTGGCCTGAGAGCTTTCTTGGTAATTGCTGATAGCTTGCAGCAAAAAGATGGTGAACCGCCAATGCCAGTGACTGGAGCTGTCCTTCCCTCTGGAAACACTCTCAGAGTGAAGAAAACATATTTGAGCAAAACCCTCACAGAGGAGGAAGCTAAAATGATAGGTCAGTAAGAGAATGGACAATATAGAGACTTGTGTGAGAATGGATGTGAACATGTTTTCAGCACTTGAGCAGATTAGTTTATTATTGTTAAATATTTGATTTATTTTTGTATTGTAAGCATTTAATTTATTGTGTGTCCTAATGAAATGTGTAGTTGTTTGCCAAATGCTGATTTTCGTAGGTTATTCTGAAAAGTCCTCAGTCGAGCTCCACAAGAGGTAGCAACCCTGTATTCTAGGAAGGGTTAAAGACACAGGTAGTCTAATTTTTCAGTGCTGATAGCTGTGTTTATTCATGGATATTCATCCTATTAGGAACAGTGTCTGTGCTCAAAGATGTACGAGCTTTGAAAACCATCAAAGATTTCATTTATAGTGTAATTTTAAATGCAGTATCTTAAACTTTCACAATGGCAAAATTTTTAAATGTAAAATAATATTGTTCTGAAGGGCCTAAGTTCATAGCACTGCTGTCTTGGGCTTCAAAGTAGAGCAAGAATCCTGTGCTGTATAAGAGCCTCTCTGTCATGCCCTGAAGGTGCCTGGTTTTGTTGGCAAAAAAAAAAAATTAAATTTGGCTGCTCACCTTCACACTTCGTGAAGTCCCCAAAGTTACGTGAACGAAATGAAGTCTACAGCAGTGGCAAAGACCTGTGTTGTACTGTGCTAGATCATTGTAGTAATAGCAAGAAAACAAGCAGTGTAAGACCCACTGCTGTTGAAGTATTTAAAGTATTTGAAGATAGTATTCAGTAACTATTGCACTATTAAATTCTTGTATTAGCGATTTCATTGATATTTTATGATCCAGTATTCCAGTTTCCATGTATAATACGTAAGCATTCCTTTTGGAGCAGGCAACATATTCTGGTTTTGGATCAGGATTTCATTACTAGCGGAATATGCTATGTCATGAACAAAGCATTTTTCTTATTTTATGCACCACAGCATGAGTAAGCAACTTTCTTTGTCAGAATATACATATATGTATATTCTGAAAAATATCTATAAATATCCCCGATTATACAAAATGCATATAAAAAGCATGTTTTTGCAGGTATGTCATTATATTATTCTCAAGTAAGGAAAGCCGTGGACAACATCCTCAGGCACCTTGACAAGGAAGTGGGTCGGTGCATGATGCTAACCAACATACAGATGCTTAACAAAGAACCTGAAGACATGATTACGTGAGTGCTAAAGAACACTAATTCCCATGAAACGTGGAGATGTAATTTTGGAACCTTTTTTCTATTTCTGTCTATCATGAGTCATCAGAGAAACAGCAAGAAACAGGAACATTTAGCTTAATTAGTATATACTTTCAAAAAATGTTTATGACAAGTTGATTGTGCTTCTTTGAATGCTGTAGTGTTTGGAACTGAAGATGCTTGTGATGTAGGTAAAGTCATGTGTGAATCCTATGGTTGTTTAGATGGTTGAAGTAAAATGCTAAAGTCGAGAATGCAGCAGCCTATGCTCAGAACGCTGTCTCAGGGTATATTTGCATCACTGAACTTCAAAATGAATGCAATGAATTCTGTAAATCCCTATTAATAATATTTCAAAATTCCCTTTGCTTTTCATGCTTGTAATCCAAATCAAATCTTAATTAAAAATCCAAGTAATCTTGTGATAAGGCTTGGATTTAAGCAGTATCCCACTGGAACAGAATCAAACCAGTGTGCGTTCAAGCTGCATTGAGCATCACCATTTTTCGCTTTCATCGAAAATTATTAGTGATGGAAGTTTCCTGGACAGAGTTCTGGTGAGGTGAACATCAAGTAGAGGTTAGAGACACAGAGACATCATCTGGTACATGCAGAGCACAGACTGTAGAGATCTCAGCTATAAGGAGACCTTGCATATCTCCTCTGTTAGAGCAATGGTCATGGTTGTTATTCTAGAAAAGAAACAACCTCTGGAAAAAAGTTTGGGACGTAATGAAAAGGACACTGGTCTCTTTGAGATTTTTTGCATTTACTGCCCAAAAAAGTCAACTTGCTAGGAGTACTGTGAGTGATAGACTGACTGCAATGAGTGGCCAAATTGAACTACCTTGTACAGTTGATACCATCTTTATGTTTTTGTTCCTCTGCCCTTATTCGTTGCAGTGCCTCTAGGTGAGACTGTATGCTGTGTCACCAGCATTGTCTTTATTTATATTCATAGCTAATATTACTATTCAATAATATTTCATATTTTTCTTGTAGTCCTATCCCATGTCCTGTTCAGTTCTTGCACCCAGTGTTCATAACCATTTTGAGTATTCAGACTTTAGTGACAGGGCAGGCGAGTTTTGAAACTCACATTTTATTCGCAAAAGATAATTGCACAGTGAAACCTTGGGCACTAAGATAAGAAGTGTATTTAATCTTTGCTATAAATATCATTTGAATGGTTTCTCAGCATCACCAAAATGTTGTTTATTTTTAGAGCCAGTGAAAAAATAGACTCAAAAGAGTTTTAAATTTCAGGAAGCCTTAAGATTTGGTAGTAACTTTTGTCAGAAACATGAAGATTGAAATTTACCTGTGTAAGTTGCTGCCTTTTGTGTTGTACTTTATATCCAGATGAGCTCTAATTTACTAGATATACCAAAACCACAGCAAACCACAAAACAAAACCAAAATCAAACCACATTATAACACTTTTTTACTTGTTCTTTCAAGGGGAAAAAATATCCAGGATGCTTAATTATCACTTGATCTAAAATCATGCGAACTCACAAAAAACATCAGTAACTGTCAGGATTGAAAATGATCCTTTCAAAAACTGCATTGTGGATATGTGGAAAAGCCAACATTGTTTATATGTAATTACTTCTCATTTTATTCACAGAACTCTATACTTCACTAGAGTTACATATTCATTTTGAATTATTATGGGCTTTAATTGGTAGATATCACACTATATTTATGTTAATTTTAAATTTATTGCTTTTGTTACGGTTACATAAAGTTTATGTGTAAACTGTATAAAATGAATACCACAGTGGTATTTTTATTAACAAATAAAATAAGGATCAGAGGGAAGTAGCTAGACAGTGAGCAGACCTAATATTGTAAAGTATGAAGATTCTGGAATTTTCTTTGGCAGCGTTAGACTTGCTTCTAGACAATATTTAATTACTGATCCTTTCAGCCTTTATTGCTGAAGTAATAAATGCCAGTATGGAGGGTCTTATTAAAATCCTGAGTAAGAAACATCATTTGCATCCTACACTGGGATATGAATTTCAATACTGGTTATATAATTACTTTCCAACATTTAGTTAGAAAAGGGCATCCATTTTTCTAAAATACAAACCCGTCCTTGCAAGTACTTCAAAGACTCCCCTTGCCTCCCTCGCATGCTCTGCCTGGTAGCTCAGATGGTGAGTTGGGAACTTGAGCCTGAGGTCTGGATCTTCTCCTGCTACTCTTCTGAGCAGCTGATAAGCCACAGAACACCCACAGATTTTATATTTATAAATAATTACTCATTTGCCTTCAGAAGAGTTTCCTCTCAAACTATTATTTTACGAGTCTCCATGTGAAATGCACAGACTTTGCCCACACTAGGCTCTGAGTGTAAGGAAACTCTGCAAAGTTCATTTTCCATTTCAAGTAATCAAGGAAGACTTGGTTTGCCTGCACATAAAATTCCCAATGGCACTTTTTGCACTAGTTATTAATCCAGCTAGTATTTGCTTTAGTGATAATAGTTGAAATGGATTTGTTCATAATCAAATTCTCAGTGAGATGTATTTTACTCCTTTTCCAGTCAGTTGCTGACACTTTTCAAGTTCTGTCTGTTAGAATACAGATACAGTGAGACAGAGGTAATTAATCATGAGTATACTTTCTCCTTACCATTAAGACAGTTAATTAAAAACATGTCAACATTTTATTCATGTAATATATATCCAAGCTGATAAGTAGGGTGTTAGCTACAAAACTTTCTTTAATCTTTGAATTAAGTAAGTCAAATATCAGTTTATGCCTTTTCTATACCCACTGAACTGTACTCAGTGTTACTCACTGAAATAAGGAGTACAGAAAATCTTCTTTCAGACTGCATTGCATCCAGCTTCATCTGTGACTGAACACAAAAATAAGATACCCAAATGCAATGTCCTCTGTCAGGTGGAGAAACAGAGTAACCAGGGCAATAGACCGGGGTACAGGGAAACTAAGTTCATTTTTTGTTTTGTCACTCCATTTCAGTGTGGTGTTAAATAGCTGACAATGCTTCTTGGTGTCTCTTTCTCCCCTTCTCACTCTTTTCTAGTTCCATTGGAGGCATATTAAAAGAGGAACAATCTTTCTCTGTGTTTATACTAACCTCTAAATAGGACCTTATTTTTTTTATCCTTTCAAAGCATAATATAGGCTAATAATTAATAATATTGTGGGAAAGACTGCACAGTTTGAAATGCTGTTACGCTTTGGTAATTTCCTCTACACTCCATCATCAGATAATAGATGATTCAGATAAAAAAGAGCAAATAAAAAAAATCCGCACATTGGGGTGGGGTCTATCTGAAGGACTTACTTAATCTGAAGACTTACCAAAAATGTTGAAAACAAGTCAGAAAACAACTGGATCTGTTTTGAAAATAATCAACAACTGAAACTTGAGCTACTTTTAGAAGACTCATGGACTTTCAACCTAGTGCTTGGTTCATACTGAACTTTCGTTTAATGACTTTTGCAGGCTGTTAGGGAACAATTGTGCCATTTCACGGATTAGAACACCCTTAGGGCTGCTAAAACAAGTTCTGACTGATAAGAGTTGCCAAAATGCTGTTATCTCTGGTAGTGATCAACAGAAACTCTCAGGCCATACCTACCTCTAAATTACACACCTTTTTCAGTATAAAAATATATCATGATGGTTTTCCATAAGCTTGTCCTCTGTTGGGGGAAAATTTCTGGGTCTTCTTCAGTCGTGTTATTTAAACTTGTTACACGTCCGCTATTTGCTTTATACAACTGGTGAAATATAGCTGCACTATGATGGAGAATGCCCCAATTCTTTCCTCATTGCCTCATCCAAAGTTTGCATTATATAAATGCTGATCTCGATGGAGGAATCATCCTACATTGTACCTCCATTTTTTATGGATCTGCCAGTTTCTCTCAGAGAGAAACAAATGAATCATTAATAATTGATTTTTCAAGTAGTGTGTAGATATGATGCGTGAAAAGTGTCAAAATTAAAACCATTTACTCAATGGAAAAATGTATTCATGTTTCCTTCTTATCTCATTATAGTGTCTACCAGTCCATCCTGATGTTCTTAGTAGGCCTCTGGCACTTTAGAGGTAGATCATTTAACACAGCTCCTTCTTAAGCTAGGTCAAAATTCTGTTTTAATTTTTCAGTGGTGAAAGAAAACCAAAAATCGATCTGTTCAGAACATGTGTTGCTGCTATTCCTCGATTACTTCCTGATGGAATGTCAAAACTTGAGTTGATTGACTTGCTGGCAAGGTAAGTGATGAATGACTGCTCCAGGGGAACAGTGTGAAAAGCCAAGCCACAGAATATGTAACTGTTTCTTTTTATACATGCTTAAAAAAAGTAAATTGCTCTTAATGAATTAGACAGAGATGTCCTAGCATATTTTTACAGTTTTTGTGCTTTTCTTATGGTTCAGAATTTTATGAAAAAGTTGGTATGTCCTCCAGAAGTTTTCCCCATCAGTATGTAGGTTACATGATATTTACTATTATTCAGGAAAGTCACATATTACTGTTTTCTAACCATCACAGCATTCTGATTAATGGGAGAAAACATCTTTTCTGTGTAGCAGAAAGACATGGAGATACCTGTTTAGTTTTGATTTATGATTCCTACATCTCTTTGGGAAAACAGAATGTGCTAGATGTGGTACATTGCAAAAACCCTTTTACATTACTATTATTATTGTTGTTGTTATTGTTGTTGCTGTTGTAAGCCATAAATAAATAAGATATAAGTTTAAAAAATATTATATCCCTCCATTTACTCATAGTCTGAGTAGACGTCACTGAACAAAAATAGTCTGTGACATGACTGCTACACCACTTAGGTTTCAGGATATCAAATCAGTGACTTGTGGGAAATAATTATGATAAAAGGTGCTGTCAGTACAGAAAAGTCTGTTACATTTCAGTTCAGGTATCCAAGACCAAGGTTCCAGCTTGTGTTCTTTATGTAAGTGGATTATGGTATTAAATTAAACCAAGAGGGCTTTGCAGCATATTGCTCTCAGGTAACTGTGGCAAAGCAAACTTTGCCACCCTGTTCTTGCTTTTCAAACATCACAGATGAGGAAAGGGCAGATGTGGGAGCCAGAAGGCTACATACAAAACCAGTTTTTTCTGCTCTATGAACAAGTAACTCCCAGTAATGTGCTAAAACAGTGAAACAGTTGATTCTGGTTGTAGTGGGGAGTGCAGAGAGCCAAACAAGCCAAATCATCAACCAGCAGTAGGTGTGCTGCAGTGCATGGCCAGCTTGATTTCCTTGCGTGCACACTGTCTGCTATAAATCACTTGAAGGTTGTTTTAAGTCATTACATTATTAAATTATACAGATACCTTATTAAACAGTTGCATCAATTCTGCTTAAGGGAAATTTAAAAGGACATGTTTTCCTTTAATCCAATATTTTAACTAGAGTTCTATCCTTATTAATGGCCTTAACTGAGCTGGTAAAAAGCACGTATCTATTCAGGTCACAGCTCTTCAATCACAGGATTGTCCAGGTCAGATCTGTCACTACTCTTAAGAAAATTTGGAGACCTGTTTGAGTTTCTTTATAAATTAACGCTACCCTCCTTAAGTCTCACAGCTCTCAATATAACTATTGGTCTATCTCTATTCCATTGGCAAACTTCATTTAGAAAAGGTCAGCTGTGAATCTAAGTATTTCTTGGGTAATTGCCCTGCTGGGACAATGCAAGCCCTAAGTTTGCTGAGTTATCTGACTCTGACTGTGAAAAGGAGTGACGTCAAGAGGAGCTGTTGGAAGCTTCTCTAGAGCAACTTCAGAAGCAATTACATGCTCAATTTTTCCCCAAGAAGGCAAACTCTGGAAATCTATTCTCTCCTATGTGTACTCATCCTACAGCATCTTTGAGACACTGGTAGTGTTTTAAGTCATATTCCTAAGTGTAAGCAAGGGAAACACAAATTAGATAAAATAGGCACATAATAGGTCGGAAAGCAATCAACAAACAGTTCATAGTTCATAAGACGGAGTAGTGTTCAAACAACTGAGTAGGGTCTCAGTATTGCAGAGCAAGATCACAAACTGAACAGATACAAAGAAGTGATGTTCCTATGAAAAGACCTCATTCACATGTATAGGTCTAGAGGGTTTTCAAAAAAGTTCTTCTGGTCTAATCAATATCAAGGATGTCTGATTTGGAGAGCAGCATGCGAGCTGGCTGAGGCATTGTAGTTGAAGAAGAGGCTGAGCAGAGAATAAGGGGGAAAAGATAATTGAATTGAAAAAACTAGGTCTCTTTAGTCTGGGACAGCACGAACTGAAAACTGTCTTCAAAAACATACCTTCAGAGAAGAAAATAATAAACTGTTTAAAGAATTAATAGATGGCCTAGAATAATGTAAATCACCAGAATGCCCCCGCACCAGAGCTGCTACGTTCTGTATACTGTCCCATGTTTATTTGAGACCAGACTGACTACTTCTCCTAATTTTGAAAGTGTAGGCCCAGAAAGTAAGCATCTGCAGTTCTAGAGAACTCTGCATTACAATATTGTGTGTTCTGGGTCAGAAACTAGACTCAATACAAGGATAAGAAACTTGGAAAAGGCAAGGTTTCAGTTTCTCCCTGTTTTTTAAAACAACCCTAGAAGCTGTTCTGCCAGGGATTTATGTGAGTCTGTGCTGTTGAAATAGAAAGCTGTTAAATATTTTCTTTTCACAAGAGATAAAGTTACATCTTTCAGTTAATTAGTTCTTGTATTCACAGTTTGGTTTGAGTTTTTCATCCTCACAACAGATGTGTCATTTGGTGGTTTTTGGAAGGGCTCTGTAAGTCAGCAGCTAGACTTTTTTTCAGGACAGCTGTACTCAAATTATAAACCATGAAGCAGATGTCAAGTATATACTGTACCTTTTGCCCTTTCACTGCCCACTGCAACCATTCATTACAAATTCCCAAGTAGATCTTAAATTTAACTGACTCAAGTGCAAACAAACAAACTTGTACTTGCTTCCTGCACTGCCTGTCAGGCAGAGATGCATGTGTATGATCAATCTGAATTTCATTTCATTAGATAATGCCACTGGGCAGTAACCTAGGCTTAGGAGATGTCTTTTGTATCCTCTTCTCTGTTACTGCTTTTGTGTCATTGTGAATGTCATTTCATGGATGACTTAATTGTAGTCTCAAAAGGTTTTGCTTGTTTATCTGGTGTTGGCTGTCCAAAAGGGAGACAAAAATTATCATTTCTTAGCACAAACAAATACTGTGTTTCTAAATATATATAGAAAGTCATGTGGTTATTAAAGCATAACAGTTATTTTTGGAGCCATAGTCACCAGGGGTGAATTTTCATGGCAGTTGTTTTCTTTTTGCTTAAATAAAATGTCCTCTGCTCCAAATTAGGCAGCTATAATAAAGCAGATTTTTTTATGAACCACATCTCATCATACACTTCCAACTGAATGGACTTTGGTTCCACTCCATTTGCTATTTTGGGGTTTTTTTCTCCTAACTTTCTGTCCATTTCATTATAATGAGTCCTCCTTTTCAACTGTGTAGATTAAATGTAGATAAAATACTTTGAAAATGAGTTCTAACACAGTACAGAAAATTACAGTCTCATGGGTAATTAAAACAAAATGTATCATAAAGGCAATGAACCAAAAATTGCAAAGCACTAATCTGAATTTACTTTATTTTGCCAGCTTCTAATATAGAAGTGGTTTGATGATTTCTGTGTCAAAAGAAATATAAAAATTTTGTTATGTTGAGAAGGACTTCAACATGATGCAAATAAAGAAGAAAATAAAATTTGAAAATGGGATCTGAAATGTCACCATCTTTTAGAGGGACTTTGAGGGCGTTCCTTCATGTTTCTAAAAGTATAGAAAGTCCTGAGGCTGTTTTCCCCTTTTCCTCATCCTAAGTTATTTAAAACATAAAGCATTTTTTAATTCAAATGCCTCATTTTAATTCTTTTTGAAGATTTGTTTTCATTACTCATGGTTTGCATTTTGGCTAAAGATTTGTTTTAACTGTTAGGTGACCTGTTGCTATTCTTTTATTTTTATATTTAATATTAAAAAAATTAATACATAAATTCTGAAATTATTTATTTACTTGTAAGCCTTTTATATATATACCTACATGGAATTTATTCATTTAGGAGTAAATAGAAAATATACTCAGTTGGAGAAAAGTTGCCAAATTATGTACTTTTAGAGATACCCTGTTTTAGGAGGGGTGCACACATCTTTTGCATCCATGAATATCTTCTGCAGTAGCAAGAATTACAATATAGAAAACAGGTCAAGGATGTTGATTGTGATCAGCAGTAATGAAACCGTGATAGTATCATCCACCATTGTTAATGGGAATTTTCCATTGCTGTCATGTACTGATAAACATTCCTGATATCTTTTATTTTCTGACATTTACTTTTTACTTGCAGGCTGTCCATCCATATGGATGATGAACTTCGACACATTGCACAGAATTCTCTTCAGGGCCTACTTGTTGACTTTGTTGACTGGCGGGAGGATGTACTCTTTGGTTTCACTAATTTTCTGCTACGTGAAGTGAATGATATGCATCATACCCTTCTTGATACTTCTCTGAAGTTGCTGCTACAGTTGCTTACGCAATGGAAGCTTGTAATACACACTCCAGGAAAAGCTTCTGAGCAGGCGAAAACCAGATCTGCAGAGGTATGGAATCAAGATGTCTGTGTCCTAACATTTTTACTAACTGAAGGCAGGAATTACGTTCCTTGATGCTGCTGTGGTTTGTTGTTTTGTATTTACTCACCTGAGAAGAATTTACTATGCAAAATTTTTTTAGGTAATTAGTTCACGTGTCTTTTGAGGACAGCCATGTCCTTGTGTAATACAGCAGATGTTGTTGTTGAGCAACATAAGAGAATGCATGCCAAACTAAAATATGCACATCAACAAAAGCACGTGAAGTGAAATATGTGTCTGTAGATGTGGCAGAAGGACATTTTCCCAGGGCTGAAACAGATTGATAATGCTAGTGGGAGTGCTGTGAAGAGTGAAGTAGATCTTCTTTTCCCTTGGTTGATTCAGAAAAATCAAAGAACCTGATTTTTACCATAGCTGGCTGTCTCCATGTGTTACAAACATTTCTGGGAACTGAACAGCTTTTCTCCTGCTTCTCCCATCTGCACTGTCCCACAGATATTTTCATTACGAGAAATGATTTTTAGACTTCTTACCTCCTAAACTAATCACACTGAGTATGTTTTCCTTTGGGCAAACAAGATGTGTGTTTTATGTCACAGAGGACCATTAATTAATTGGTAATAACAGGAGTACATAAAAATGTAGAAAAGAGAGATCCGCACATACTTTTCATTAAATATTGTTAGACTTTACTTGTGGGGTTGGGTTCTAGAGGCCACCTACCTAAGATGTTGGATCCTACAAGACAAAGAAGGACCTGAGGGCATGCTGTCTGGAGTAGAAAAAGTGTGGTGTTCACCATCTGACTTATTCATTTATTTTTTAGTGGAGGATAGAAAAAAGTGGGTAGATTAACTGAAAATTAGAGGGAAGGATTTACTGGAAGGACTCTGTTCACTCTTGCTTTTGTGAAACAAGGTAGCCTAAGGCAACAAACTTGATTGTTGGAGAGAATACGTCAAGTTTCCCAGTCTAGCATCTACATGGCCTCTGCATTTTGATGTATATGTACATCTGTATAGTTGAATAGTTAAACAGAATATTTCTTGGAGACCTGGCTTGCAAACACCACCACTCCATTTCCCCCCACCTTGCACTGTTCTGCAGTTGATACCAAACGGATCCAGCCACAGGATACAGTCTGAAAGGAGCCCCTATTCCAACGTCCTGCACGCAGTCGAAGGATTCGCGCTGGTTCTGCTGTGTAGTTTCCAAGTTGCCACGCGGAAATTGGCTGTTCTAATCCTCAGAGAAATCCGTTCTTTATTCTTGGCCCTTGGCCAGGCAGAGGTAGGATTTTTCTCTTCTGGAACTTTGAGTTAAAACTTCCCAAAGATAAAGCTCAAAACTGCTGTTACAGCTGCTTTTAACGTAATTGCTGCAGTGTAGCAGGTATGCATTTAGTTTATAAAAAAGCATTTGATCTCTGCTTACTCTTTTTATTTTCCTTAACACTGCAAACATTTCTGTGGTCTTTACAATGTAACATGAATGGCAAATGCCCTGTATAAGCATTTGAAGGAAAATGTACAGCAACTTCTATTTTCTCTTGGAATGAAGTGAATGTAAAAATGTAAAATACACTGTAAAACCTTTTTTACTGCATGGGTCATTTTTGTATTGTCAAGATTATAAATTTATATGGGAAATGAACCCATTCCTGTAGCATACCACTGTGTGTGAAAAAACCTACAGCATAAGACACCTTTAAGATCATTCACATACATTTTCCTTCTATAGTAAAGACTTCTAAGTCTTTTTTATGGATACAAAAATATGGAAAGTCGTGTTGTGTACTGGCGGTCACAGCTCAGTGAGCCATCTAAATGCCTAAGAACACAAATATGTGTGTTCATGGCAAAGGAATGCTTCAATAAACAGTAAGCTAATTTTTCAGTCTTTTGATACCAGCTATCCAAAGTCATTTGGGATTTTCTGATATGTGCTTTTGTTTCCTAAGCAGTGAGCTATAGCCACAAATTAACTTCATTTCAAACCACAACTTGGACTTAGTTCTGAGATTAATTTGAAAAAGACAAAATGTACCCATTGTTAACAATGAATATTTTTAGCTACTTCAGATTCATGTCATAATTTTTAGATGTTTCTGTTGCATATCCGAGAAACATAAGAAGGGAAATAATATGGTCAGAAGAGCAGTAAACTTTTGTTTTCTGTGTTATGCAGGATGATGACAAACCTATGATTGATGTCATGGATCAGTTGAGTTCTTCTATTCTTGAAAGCTTTATTCATGTGGCTGTTTCAGATTCAGTAAGTATTACTTTACTGTTACTGTGTGTGTTTACATAACAAATATCAGACATGAAAAACTAAAAATAATACTGCTAAAAATCAAAGAAATCATACAGCTTTAAGGCTCCAGCCGTCTACCCAAGAGCTCCAAGGCTCCACAATATCCCAGACAATCTGTTCCATGAAAGTAATTGTACTATGGATATGGAAGATACTGCAGATAGAGAAGATACAGAAAAAAAGAACAGTTGAGAAAGTCTTACTGCTAGCACCTCCTAATGCTGGAGGCACTTGGTAGTCACTCATTGCTGTCATCTGTTTGAGAAGGGAATAAGCTTTAGCTCCCTGGTGTCCTCAGAAAGTGGCCCTGCCTGCACACCTCAGCATAAGGTCCAAAGTAATTCACAGCTGGGGTGGATCTCTCTTTTTGCTCTCTAAGGGGCCTGATGTGTCTGTCATGCATCAGAGGAATCAGAGATTGAGCATTTTAAATAAAGAAGTGTCAGTAGAAGAACTGATACATACGACAACTGATTTTGCATGCTGGCCTGGAGATTAGTGAAAAGCGCATTTCCAAAGGGCAGGAAGAATCAGTTTGGGGCACTTCTCAGCCTCAGTAAGTTTAAAGCAACAAATGGTCCTTGCCACATTGAGTGCCCTTTCCAGGGCTGTGGGTTTGAGCCACATGTTGGATACTTAAGTAACCCCAGGCAGCAGCCAAGCTCCACACAGCTGCTCACTCACTTCCCCACCAGTGGCATGGGAGAGAGAATCAGAAGGGTAAAAGCTGGATTGAAAAACTCGTGGGTTGAGATACAGACAGTTTAACTGGGAAAGTTAAACTCTGAATGCAAGCACAGCAAAACAAGGAATTAATTCACCACTTCCCATGGGCAGGCAGGTGTTCAGCCATCTCCAAGAGACCAGGGCCCCATCATGTATAATGGTGACTTGGGAAGGCAAATGTCTTCACTCCAAAAGTCCCTTTTCCTTCTTCTTCTTCTTCCCTCACTTTATGCAGTGAGCATGATGTCATGCAGTTTGGAATCTCCCTTTGGTCAGGTGGGGTCACCTGTCCTGGCTGTGTCTCCTCCCAGCCTCCCAAGAACCCCCAGCATCCTCACCAGTGTGGCAATACAAAAGCAGAAAAAGCCTTGGCTCTGTGCATACCCTGCTCAGCAATAACAAAAACATCTTTGTATTATCAGCGCTGTGTTCAGCACAAATCAAAACACAGCCCCATACCAGTCACTGTGGAGAAAATAAACTCTACCCCAGCCAAAACCAGCACAGAAAGGGACATTAAACTGGTGGGGCAGTTGGGTCCCTCTGCATCTGAAAACAGAAACTGAGCAAGAAAGAGACTTTCTGACTTCATAATACAGGAATTAGGAAATTCGTCTGAAATAGCAGCACCTGGGTTTGGGTGTTGCCAACGTTTGAATTGTGTGCTTTCATTCTGTTCATTAATAATAAAGCAAAGCAAATGTGTTGCCTCTGTGCCTGGTTTCTGACTAGTACAGGAAGAAGTGTTAATTTATCTTTTCTCTCCATAGACAACAATTCCGTTAACACACAGTGTGGATTTGCAGTGGCTGGTGGAGTGGAATGCTGTCCTAGTAAATAGCCATTATGATGTGAAAAGTCCTTCTCATGTCTGGATTTTTGCACAGTCTGTTAAAGACCCGTGGGTTCTCTGCCTCTTCAGTTTTCTTAGGCAGGAGAATCTACCAAAGCACTGTCCTACAGCTCTCAGCTATGCTTGGCCATACGCCTTCACGAGGCTACAGCTGATAATGCCTCTTGTGGATCCAAAGTAAGTGGCAATCTGCATTTCACTTTCTTTTGTATGAGCTGTGTGATTTTAATGTAAGCTTTTCTTTGGTCCTGTGTTTGAGTATCAGTCCACACATCCTGCAAGGTGCCACACAGAAAGTGGTGCCACACAGGTTTGAGTTCCATTATTGCAACTTGTAAGGTGGAACTCCAGTTTTCTACCTCCATTGATTTTTCCTGTCTATCACATCATGTGGAATTGCAGCAGGTAGATGCATAGCATGTTTTATTCCCTCTTGAAATATTTTAAAATACTGTAATTAAAATTTTAGTACTTGTAATTAAGACTGGAAGATCGTTCTAATAATTATAATTTATTTTTAAATTCTAGCATTCCTGTTAATGCAAAGAAAACAAGTACAGCAAGCAGTGGAGACAACTATGTTACTTTGTGGAGAAACTACCTTATTCTGTGTTTTGGAGTAGCAAAGCCCAGTATTATGAGCCCAGGACACCTGCGTGCTTCAACACCCGAGATCATGGCTACCACCCCTGATGGAACAATGAACTACGATAATAAGGTGATGCAACCTCTTACAAGTAAACGATTTGTTTAGGGGGATTTTGAACTGCATCCACAGGCAAAATCTTATCCTGATGAAAGTATTTCAGTTAAGCAATATTTCAATATATGCAAAATACTTAACATACATAGTTAGCAGTTAAAACATCTGCATGATGTGATGTTGATGTGTTGATAAATATTTGGTGAAAGCCATGGTGTTTTCAATATCTTACTTTTTTTTTTTTCATTCTGGGCAATTCAAAATATAGAAGGTCTGGACATGTGTTTTGAAATTAACTTTAGTTTGTCATCCTCTTTATTTCCTTGTAGAGCACTCCAATTTGTAAATTTAAAACGTTAAGCAGTAAAGCAAATTTCTGAATGCAAATTGTATTCCTGTTGGATATATGCTTGTCAGAAACAATAATATATAAAAAACACTTTCAGGTAGTAGCAATCTGAGAGGAGCAGTAGCTCCCCAAAAGCAATTACTGAAATATTTTAATGAAACAACAAATCTAGTAAATTACAATAATCTGAACTAAAGCAAAGAGATTTCCCAGATGTATTTACGTGTTAGGCATTATTGAGGTGATTGTCAGGTAGCAGACATCTAGTTAGACCGGTGGATTGATATCCATAATAGTAAAATCATTCCAGCTTGTTTTTAAAATATGTATTGATTCTCAGACAATGTTTGTTTGTAAAAAAGAAAAAAATGTGTTTACTTAATATTGATATCCTGACAATTAAATTCAACGATATTTTAATATATTTTAGGCTATCGGAACTCCATCTGTTGGAGTCTTACTAAAGCAGCTTGTTCCTTTGATGAGACTTGAAAGCATAGAAATAACAGAATCACTTGTATTAGGATTTGGAAGAACAAATTCCCTTGTTTTCAGGTACTTCTCCACTTATTCTTAGTTATTTGCCTCTAATACAAATGCTTTAATTTTTTTTGTAACTTAAGTATATATTTAATTTTTTATTTATACTTTAGAGCTTCATTTTTATATGTTGGATAAGATATTTATCAAAATATTTATTGTTTCAAAGGACATTAGATTTTGTTTACAAGTATTTATGTTTTTTTAATTTAGGGAATTAGTAGAAGAACTCCACCCACTAATGAAAGAAGCCCTAGAAAGAAGACCAGAGGTTAGTTGCAAAAATCAAATTTACTCAGTTTTTTTTAAATGAAAAATTATTTTAAAAATAATAATTCTGTCTGTTTGAAATATGAATATATTCTTTTGTACTAACTAGCAAATTAAGCTCTGTGTGCAACAGGAATTTTATTAATTGCATAATTTATAATAACTCCATTCAAACCTAGTTTAATTTAAATTCTATCAGTGACCTACCTGAAATATACCATATAGAATTCCATTCTGAGGAAAAAATTCCCATCCAGTATTAAACCTCCTGATACAGAACTTGGATATATTGGAAATTCACTTTCACTATCTGGGGAAAAAGAAAAAAAGCTTTTACACATCTGGGCTGGAAGCACATTTTGTGGCAGTTTAGATGTGCTTTTATTTTCAGGGCACGCAGGGTCACCTATTTCAACTTCATGGAATCACAGAATGGCTGGAAGGGACCAAAGTGATCCAACCTTCCTGCTCAGGCAGGGTCAGCCTGGATCACATGGCATAGGATTCATTCTAAGTATGATCAGTTAACTGACAAATTCATCAGAGTTTTCATTTTTCACCTTCATTATAGCACTCTCTTTTGTAACAAGAGAAAGTGGTCCTGGAAGGGTTCCCAGTAGATCTTCCAAATATATACAAGAGAGAATTCTGTGTTCCTAAAAACCCCTGATGATTAAATCTGTAGCCTCAGTAAGCAGTTTAGTCACAGGATGTGTCTACGCAGCTAAACAGAAAAGCCATGGGGAGAGCTTCAGCACTGAACTCAAGTCCTGCTCGGTTCTCCCTCCTTGGCTCAGTGTTGGACCATTCCATCTGGCTCCAAGATAGAAATCTCACATGGCTCATGGACAATTATTTATAATTCTGTGTCTGGTAAATGTCCACAATCATTTCCATTCTGTATTGCTTCACACCTCAGTTCAGTTGTGTGGCTTCCATCCCTATGAAGTCACTGATTTGAAAGTCACTTGTTTTGGTACTGGGCAGAAGTGGATTAATACACCTTAGTGCAGCCACTTGGCTCTGCATTTTGTCTGTGCACCATTTAAGACAACTTAGACTTGAAAAGCTTTTTCTGGAGACACACATATCCAATGTATCCTCAGGAAAGGAACTGCTAGAATTCAGATGTTTACTGCAGTAAGAGCAAATTTAGCACATGGGATTGTCAGTAGAGGAATACAAGGACAAGAGACTGCGATCTCAATTCCTGTATTTTTCCTGATATGAATAAATGGGATGCCTTCCTGCAAGCAGTGCCACCTGGAAACCCAAGGATGACTGTATGGGCTGTGTGGCTGTAGAGAACACAGCAGGCCTCCACGTCAGCAGGCAGGTATCCAACAAACCAGAAACAATGTCCTTGAACATATGCTATGACAAGGAAGAGAATTCCCAGCATGGCCAAGAGCTGCAGGGATAAACCAAAATGGACATTACACAAGATCCGCCCTGTGGGCGCTGGCATGGAGCTTGCCAGATCACCTCTGACACTGCTGCAGGAGGCAGCTGTGTCTGGTAAATACTGTATTACAATAAAACTGCTTTATTCCTTACATGTGCTTCCTGGAGCCTTAAAACTGTAACCAGAGAAAAACAGGGCTCTGAATAGAGCAAATCAAATGGCATAATTATTTGAATAAAACCTTTGGCTGGGATGCTGCAATTCTGCTAATTCTGGGTCAGAATACCAGACAAAGCATCTACTGCTGGCCATGGACAGAGCCAGAGTCCTAGAAGAGATAGGCCCTTGATCTCAATATTGCTCAGTTTTAAAGATCAAAATCTCCATTTTTCTCTGAGCTTTTCTTTGAGTTCCTTTGAGTGCAACAGCAGCTTTTTTACCTTCTCATGTTTTTCTTGCTCAGGGGAGATACAGAATACAAACAAGTCAATTTAGCCTTTCAGCAAAGAACAGTCCTTGTTGCATCCACATCTTTCCAGGAAAGACAGGAGACAGAAAGGACAGCTTTCTAGAAAACAGTGAGATACAATGAGCCAGTTAACAACCATGCAGTCCTGTTCTGTGAGAGGAGTACATTCCTGTGGGCAAAACCCCTGCAGTCAACTCAGCCAATACTGGACTGGGGTGGTGTCTGCTAGGAGCTCACTTGAATGTGAGTGATGGTGTGCTGCAGCATTGCCAAGTTCAGGAATGGCTAATCACTAAGATAATCACTTCCTTGGGTCTGGATATACATTCTGCACTATAAGTGCCTCCAGCACCCAAACTAGATGACACTAAACTAACATGAACATCCCTATTACCTGAAGATAGCATGGGGTTTTGGTACAGGAACCTTGAATATTAGTTATTTTTATCTAGTATTTCATTTCCACATTTTCCATAAGTACTAAGGCAGTTTTTGACAGTTTTTTCAAGAGTAGTTACAAAGACAAAAAATTGATCCTGTTCAGTTTTTGTTGATGTATAAGCACAACGTTAGAGTGCAATATCCAAAAGTACTTGGGTTCCTTCGTGAAGAAAACTCTTGAACTGGAATTCTTAAATCTCACTATGATATTGGCATTTCTGAAGTTGCTAGTTTTTAATGTGTACACCTATGCATATAAATATGGTTGTTATTTTAAATTCCAAGAACAAGAAACGTCGAGAACGACGAGATCTACTAAGACTGCAGCTACTGCGAATTTTTGAACTCCTTGCTGATGCTGGTGTCATAAGTGACAGGTAGGACTATCCCCCATCATAAATATTAATATTTTACGTGATACAATTTTCAGTGTTTGCCACACTGAGATTATGTCAGTATGTTCTTTGAAGAATTGTATGATCTATCAGATATGGAGAGACTTTGTATGCATTTCTGCAGCAAACTGCAGTATAACTACTCTGTTATTCTGTATTAACATGCAATTTTCCTTTATGCTAGTACAAATGGAGCCTTAGAAAGAGATACACTAGCCCTTGGAGCCTTGTTCTTAGAATATGTTGATCTGACTCGCATGCTTTTGGAGGCTGAAAATGATAAAGAAGTCGAGATCCTTAAGGATATGAGAGCACATTTCAGTGCAATGATTGCCAACTTGATTCAGTGTGTTCCAGGTATGGAGCTAAATTATGCATTTAATATGGGTATTGGAAAAGTAATTTTTTGTTTCTTTTTTCGTCCATGCTTTTTTCACTGCTTGTGAATTTTCATATAATGAAAGTGGAATGTAGAAAATAAATTGTTCGCAAGTCTATTAAGATTGAAATAAAAATACCAATAAAGCTTGATGAAGCTTGTAATAGTCATGTCTAAGAATCACCTCTTTAAAAGCCTAGCAAAGAAATTGTCTGTGACCTCCAGGGATTTTGTATTTCTTTGGCACAAGGCCTTATTTTCTCCCATCTGACTTGATTGCCAGACTCTTCATAAGCTCAGACAGGCCTTGAAAATACAAGTAGGTACAGACAATCTGCAATATTAAATCCAGTGAAAAACTTGCCCAGGGTGTTGAGACAGTATCCCACGTTACCTGAGTCCAGTTGTATCACAAAGATTTATCCAGTTGATTTCATGCTTTTTATATATTGCAAAATCACTTCAGAAATATAACATAATTACATTAGCAAAAAAGAAAAAAAAAACCAACTTAGTTTTAAAGGCCTCAATGTAATTACTGGAAGATGAGGTCTGAGGCTTTTTTTCATTAGCTTAGGCAATTCAGCTGTTCAGAATATATACCACATATTTGTCATAAACAAAGAGCCACTAAGTTTATTTATTGTTGCTACCTATTACTGTATTAGAGTAAGACACATGTATTGTTTAGGCTCAAATTTAAAGAACTGGAAAAGCCAAGTAAATACTTGCTACTAAAGGAATGCAGGAGGCAGTGGAAAACCTGATTTTATAATCAGATTCTACAAACATGTTGGATGTACATGTTTGTACAACTACACGTTAATTCAGAACTGAAGGTTCTTAGAAATAAGACACATCTTACTCTCTTGGTTAGATTTTTTAAAGGAGCTTAGATACTTCAGAGTAAGTGTATGCTGAGCATATAAAAACCCCTCCCTTTTTGTAGAAATTTGAAAAGCATGTCATCAATTGTGCCACATGAATGTGTATTTAATATTAATAAATCACAACTATTTCTCTTTCTGTTCACTTAGTTCACCACAGGAGATTTCTCTTCCCTCAGCAGAGCTTGAGGCATCACCTGTTCATCTTATTCAGTCAGTGGGCAGGACCTTTCAGTATAATGTTCACACCACTGGACCGTTACAGTGATAGAAATCACCAGATTACAAGATACCAGTACTGTGCATTAAAGGTACTAAAGTTTTGCTGTACAAACCAGTAACAGCAATTTTTCAGCAATTTTTCAGTGAAAATACAAGTAGTTGGGGGGTCTATTTCCTTTTGTTTCAAACAATTTTGAATTGGCATATGTGATGCAAATTTGTATGCTCATATGTAAGTGTACAGTGGTACCATAGAATATAGCACTGAAGTTACTTTTTTTTTTCTTTGTTGACACTTTTCAAGGCTAATTTTAAAAAGCAGAGTGAATTTTGAAATTTTACTTAGCTGTTCATTAATGAGTTAGCAGATTCAGCAAGGAGGCCTTAAGCTCTGAAATTTGGTATAGTTCCAATTCAGTACCTCAGGATACTGAATCTGTACCAATGTACACCTCAGGAATGCCTCCCACTCTTGCCTGGAGACATGCTCAGTAATAATGTACTTCTGTGGCAAAACTAGTTGCAGCTCCCCTGCATGAGTAAGCTGGGAAAGTAATATCTTATGTACTTACATAAGCTGCACCACTTGCTGTAAGACAGTTTTAAGTTTTTGCAGTAACATACTATTGAAACATCCGAATATATTTTAATTGGTTTTGTAGCTTGATTTTTGAATACTAGATAAAATGAAAAAATGTATCTTCAAGATAGTACTCCCTCCAAAATGCTTGGAGCATGATCTGGAATCCAGTAAAATCTGTAGCAACATAATTGTTGAATTCTGGCAGTCAGCTGTTAGGATTTGCACCATAGTTCCCTCCAAGCAGAAAGCAAGTGTCAGTCCTGTTAGCCTGGACTCAAATCATTCTGAAGGGTTGGTTGTGTTACTTTCTGTGTAACTGGCGTTCTGTGTGTTCCTAGGCCATGTCAGCTGTGCTCTGCTGTGGACCTGTGTTTGATAATGTTGGTCTGTCCCCTGATGGATATCTTTACAAATGGCTCGATAACATTCTGGCTTGTCAAGACTTACGTGTAAGTACTGACCAAAATTCAGCACTGATGGACAATTACTCACTGTGCTGGGTGAGTAAAGAGTTTGTAAAGTGGGATGTTTTTCTTCTTAAAGAACATGTAATGGATTATTCTTGCCACTTTCCATTTCTGTGAAGATGGGCTTTGACTTTGTACCTACAGTCATACTTCCGTGTTTGTAGCTGATTGGACTGCCTCTTTGGTTAAGGAGGAGTAGACTGGTGATTTATAGTAAGTGGAGAGAGAGACAACAATCTTTCCCTTTTGGTATCTTGCACTTGATCCTGCTCTTCTCCCTAAAACTCTCATACCAGCACACATAACTCTGCTCTGGAAAGTAAATAGCAGAACCTAAATAAATGCATATGAAGCAGCTAGAGGATAGATAGAGGATTGGAAATGGTAATTGATTAGGAAAAAAAAAAATGTTGAACAATTTAAAGAAGAAATGAATAGCTGCAGAGAAAATCCTTCAGAAATTACATGGGATTTTGGAATGTTGGTAGGGACTGAGCTCTGAAGATATGTGCAAGTGATATGCAGTCTACAAGCAGTCACCTGCACTTGGTGACAGAATATTAATAGGCCTTAGTGTTTGGTGTACCAGCACTGTCCTGTACAGAAAGATCACGAAGTCCAAGCCTTAGTTGTGATGTGTTTGTAGCAGTGGTGGTACCAGGATTAAGTGATTCACAGTCTGTAGGGAGAGTCATTAGGTTGCTTGATGTAGTTGGATTAAACATGTAAGTTTTCAGTCTTGTAAAAGGTATTTTTCTTTGTCTAGCTTGCTTCTGTGTTAGTCAAAAGAAGGATAAACATGAAGGTTTGTCACTCTGTGTAATTCACATGCAGTAGGAAATCCGTTAGCAAGTCAGTTAATTGATACAAAAGGACGTTGCCCAAAACCACCTATTGAGTAACTTAGAATTTCCAAAAATTCTGCTTTTTTTTTTTATTGTTGTGCCTAACTTTGGAAAATTTATTTCATTTATATGTCTTTGTACATACATTTTTTTCGAGTGTTGAAACCTGAGTCACATTCCAACTCTGCTATCCCTAAAATAAATTTATTACAAATGTTCTAATTTCTTTTACATATTTGAATTTTCCATTTTTGCCCTGTTTTGCCTATGTCCCTCTGAGAATTTTAGAGAATGAACATGTCTGACCCCATCAATCATCTTTTGACCTTTACTCAGGTTCACCAGCTTGGGTGTGAAGTTGTAGTCCTGTTGCTAGAACTGAATCCTGATCAAATCAATCTCTTCAACTGGGCTATAGATCGATGTTACACGGGATCATACCAGCTTGCCTCTGGGTGCTTCAAAGCCATTGCAACTGTGTGTGGAAGCAGGTATTAATTAATTTATTAATCTACACTTTCAAATGTAAAAATAAAACTGAAGGTTCAGCTCGCTGTATTGTTAAGGGTTGTTGGTCACACTCATATCTTCTCAAACACTTGATTTTCATGATTCTGAAAACAAAGTTGATGTGCTCAGTAGAAGATGTTCTTACTATAATTATATTTGAAATCTGGGGAATTTTGATGCTATTTTGCTCAGAAAGATACAAAAAGAGCTACAACTTTTTATTTGAATGTAGGTCATAAATCTGGTTTCAAAAATTTGGCATGGTTTTTAATTTTGTTTATAAAAGGAAAAAAATGTTTTCAATGTCAATAGCTTGAAAGTCATTATTTTGACATGTCATTATCTTGAAAGTCATGTCCTTTTTCTAAATTGGCTTTCATTTGATTTGTTTAGTTCCTTCCCTGTCAACTGGTATCATCATTACTGCTAATGCTGAGCAAGCACAAGCTACATGAAAACATGAAGACATGAAAACAAATATTGCTTTTGTGTCAGGCCTTCATAAAACTCTATCCCTTTTTTATTTTCAAGGACAAAATTTACAGATAAATTAAATAATGCAGTTATTTGCATCTTATTAAAATAAATGCGAAAATTTACTCCTCGCAAAAATAATTTGGCAAGAGGCATGATCAGCGTAGAAAAAACTCAAGAGAGAAAAAATTGGGAATTTGAAAATCAAAATAAGTCACATATTTCAAAGTTTTCCTGCAAAACTGTTTTGTTCTCGACAGGAACAACTAGATTAGAGACTGCATTATGTGGAGATTTTTAAAATTTGAATGGAATTTGTGTTTGCAAACTCAGTTATGTTAACAGGGTTTTTATTTTAATGAACACAGGACCAGAGCAGTTTCAGCCAGTGTTTTTTCCTCAAATTGTGTTACCTGTGCCACTGTGACCTAAAAATTAATCTTTTCCATTCCTCCAGTAAAAACTGAGAGTATGATCTATGTGACTTATTTTGAAGAGAAAATCCTCTTTCTAGCAAGATGGGAGTTTTTATTAATATTTGAAAGCTGTTAATAGTTTTTGCTCTATCATCTATCAAAATGTATCAGGAGACCACTGATAAACTGCTTGTTAAATGAGCAGCAATTGATGATGTCTATCCAACTTTATACAAAGAAGCCACTTCCCTTCATTTCTTTTCTTTTTGTGTTTATTTTTCAAGCAGTGGAAGGGCAAAGAGCCAGTTACAGAGCTTGGCTTGCAGCTAGTATATGGAATTACCAACAATGTCCCATACCACACACGTATCTGCCATTTTAAAAAGTCCAAATAGGCATCCTGTGGCCATCCAGGAGTGCTGTAGCTGACATCTAGGGTGATAAATTGATGGTTCACAATTCAATCAGTGCATTTACAAATCATCATGAGAAAACAGAAACCTGTTTAGTGCAAATCCAAATATTATGATGTGGGATTTACTCCTCTAACAATATTCTTATTAACACTTTGGTATGTTTAACCTTAAATTGATGCTGACTTTATAGATAGCAGACCTTTTGAAGCTGATCTTCATGTTTAGTCTTTGAAAACAATTTTCATAAAATTGTCTAATAGCTCAGAATGTTCATGTCAGAGATAATGTCTTTTGTCCAAATGGACTGTTTTAATTGCAGCTTGACCTAAGAAATAATTTTCATGCCCCCCATTTTCTTTCATGGGTGTCAGCCTGTCCTGTAAACAGTTTAGGCTATAAATTAAAATGAATTGACAGTCATAGACACAGGTATTGCATTTCTGACTGTGGGTAACTCAGTGCATTCTGAAGCGTTAGCCTAAGGTAAT
This sequence comes from Zosterops lateralis, assembly GCF_965231275.1. Lineage (NCBI taxonomy): Eukaryota > Metazoa > Chordata > Aves > Passeriformes > Zosteropidae > Zosterops > Zosterops lateralis. The sequence goes on along the minus strand of NC_139763.1, from coordinate 68,901,591 downwards.
TATAAGTAATCCTTTCTTTCTTCCTGTTCACCAGATGGTCCTTTGATCAAGCAGTGTGTATTCATAAGAGCTCCCTTTCCCATATTCTGATGGTAGAAGAGAAAAAAGAAAGATGACATTCTCTTTAGACCATATTACACAGTAAATCAGAGTGAATATAATCTGCATTCCTCACCAGCATTCACAGAAATCTTCTGTTTATTCTTCTAGGAACTATCCTTTTGATATCGTGACGCTTTTAAATTTGGTGCTGTTCAAGGCATCTGACACCAACAGAGAGATTTATGAAATTTCCATGCAACTTATGCAGGCACGTATCAGCTACTTATTTTTTTCTCCTATTCTTGGAGACTTTTTTGGTGAACTTTTTGTAAAGTACTGTTATTTACACATTAGTTTTGTTTTGAAAATAAGCAATCAGTTTTGTCCTAGCTATAAAAACTTACGCAAATATTTATATAAAAATTAATGTTATAGTGTCTTTCATATGTGGAGCCTGTACTCTGAAACATATAGAGCGTTCTCTGATAGCTAAACTTCAAATGCTGATATTTCCTGTTTTAATGAATTTTTATTGTCTCATTCCCTTTTTTTTTTCTTTTGTCTTTTATAGATCCTTGAATCAAAGCTTTTTGTTTATTCAAAAAAGGTAGCTGAGCAAAGACCAGGCAGTATTTTGTATGGGACACATGGTCCATTGCCACCTCTTTACAGTGTCTCACTTGCCCTTCTTTCATATGAACTGGCAAGGATGTATCCTGAACTCACCCTCCCACTTTTTTCAGGTACCTATATTTATTTGACTTATTATGTCCTTTACATTTTTGTACAAATGCTAGACTGCTGTCATTTTGAACCACAGTTCTGTTTATAAATTTAGCTTGACCTGTTTCTATTCTGGTTCAGGTCAAATCAGATTTAGGAGTCCTCTCTATATTTCCTACAGGTATTCACACAAAGTACAGTCCCTCTTCGGGGATTCTGTGCCACTTATGTGATCTTAGGGTAACTTTGAAATTACAAGTGCCCTGAATGAGTTAAAATTACACTGACAAACTCTACTATGATGGGTTCTCATGTGATTCTTCTTACACATGGATTTACATAGATCATACTTGTGAGGATATTTTCTTCATTTTGTATAAACATGACTTTAACTTCAGGCAGATTGCCTGTGTCCAGTTCTACCAATGATTCAAATCACTCTGAGTGATCTCTACCTTCTGTTATTTGCCACATCTGCATGTCTGAGCATGTTTTATCAGAAATATATATTTTCAGGATTACTGAAAAAAATGTTAAAGAATGAGACCTGCAGGAGCACAATTCAGAATATACCCACTGTGAGGCCATTCCTGGGAACAATGATGTTTTGAGACATATCTGTCTGGTTTAATCAATCTTATGTGTTGCTCTAGTTTTTAAATAACAGAGTGCAAATGTCTGTAATCGTGGGATTTTTTACTGGCTCTTAAAATCCCTTTCTGTTTTTTTTACTCAGTCTGTAGGGGCTGGAGGGAGGGTAAAGGAACAATACATCACCCTTACATTTCTCAGTGCCCAAGATACCATGAGTTATTTATAACTGGTGTAGGGAAATTCTGAAGGCTCATTTGTCATTAAGCAAATGCTGTTCATTATCTCTGTTATTGTCTGCTCATGTGGCTGTAATGACTGTGTCATTTAAAAAAAATCTCAGATATACAGGATATTACAGTTCAAGTGAGACATCCTTTCTGTACCTCTAGAATCATAGGGAGGAGAAACAGTGTGTATCTTCTTGATTTTTAAAAACCAGGCAGTGAGTAAAAAAAGGAAATGGTTGCTCTACTGATTTTACATAAGAATTCTGGTAAAGAGAGATAATGTGGTTCATTTTGGCAGGAAGCTATATATCTTATCCCAGATTTTCCAAATCCCTTTGTCTTACAGTGCCAGTTCTTTTTATGTAAACTGTATAAAGTGCTGTATACAAGCATTCCTGAACTGACAGCCAGCTATGAATTTTATAGAGATTCCCACAGGAAGTAGGATCCCAATATATGCAAGATTTTTTTGGTAAATTCAGTATAATAAGTTCCTTATTATTTAAACTATAGCTTAGAAACCTGCAGGCCAGTGAGGCATTTGTAATCTGCAGAACATTTTTGTATATTCTCCAGAAGCTCTTGGAATTCTAGAGTAACCAATAGTAACTGAATTATCCTTTTTCCTCTTTGTTGACATTGACACCTCACTTAATACATAGCATGGCACGGTAGCAAGGGGTGACTTTCTATTTCTATGCCCAGACTGAGTTAGTTATTTCAGATAGAAGACATGATCAATTGCTTGCTATTATTGAACATTAATTCCATGTTTCTCTTCAGGAAATTCAAGAACATGTTTTTTTATGCATGTGGTGTGCAGGGTAAAAACCATCAGGTGGTCTAACAAATGTAAGAAATGTGATTTAAACAGTGTACTTAGGGTTTCCATCATAAATTAATATTATGATATTAACTTTTCAACTCTTACTACTTTAGAGGTAAGCCAGCGATTTCCAACAACACATCCAAATGGAAGACAGATCATGCTTACCTATCTGCTGCCATGGCTTCATAATATTGAACTGGTGGACAACAGACTGCTCCTCCCTGGCTCAAGCCCTACCACTCCAGAAGATGAACTGAAGGACAAGGATGGGGAAATAGCAGTCACAAGTGGACTAAAAGGCAATGGCTGGGGCTCACCTGAGGCCACCTCCCTGGTTCTTAATAATCTCATGTATATGACAGCCAAGGTAAAAAGACAAATCAGACAAAGAAACTAACCTGTAAAACTTTTGTTTCTTCCCTTCACTACCAGAATTTTTATACTGGAACAGTCTGTACTAATCAAACCAAACCTGCTTAATTTTAGGATTACTTGAATTTACAGTCCTCAAGACTTTTATTTTCTCTTATGATTTAAGTCTGCCTGTGGATCAGAACCTAAATAGTTGTAAATTAAGTTTATACTCTGAAGTCTGTCAGGTAGCTTTTTTAAAATACTGTTTTGTAACTTTTTACAGCATTTCACTGGGTTTTTTTTGTGTGAGAAAATGTTCTAAAAGAACGTGCTTTAGTTTGGAAGTCTGCATATTTTAAGGAATGTGTGCCTATGATTCTTTGCAGTATGGAGATGAAATTCCTGGACCAGAGATGGAAAATGTCTGGAATGCTTTGGCCAACAATGAAAAATGGAGTAACAACCTTAGGATAACACTGCAGTTCCTCATTAGTTTGTGTGGTGTTAGCAGTGATACCATCCTTTTACCCTATGTAAGTCTTTGCACTTTATTTTATTTACTGCTGATTACAGAGGTTGAAGTGAAGAAAACAGCTATTACCTGCAGAAAATAAATTTCTGTATCAAACCCAAGAAATACCAACATACTCCCTAACACACTGTACAAAATTAAATGGCAGGAATAGAAGTGCCAGGAAACTGAAATCAAAAAAAGAAATTGAGTAGTTCAAATCTCAGCCTGCAGCAGCAGAGCACACCCCATTGCAAATGAGAATTGGGTTTCTCTCAAGGAAAAAGAAACTTTGCATGTTTGTGAATGGGGACAATAACAGACTGGCCATAAATTGCCAGAAAATGCTACATCCTCTTCTTTGCCCAACTAGAGCTTTCTGTGGGACATCTCAACAGACAGAAGAGAGTTAACCTTTATAAGCTCCTTACCATATCAACTTCTGCCTCTGCATGACTGTCATAAATTATCTAACAGTTGCTGCAATCTGCAACTCAAACTGTGCTGGATATTATTATTATTCAAGTTAAAATAAAATCAGGGCTGTCTGAGAAAACCAGGCTACTTCCATTCCCATGTTCCTTATTGCTCAGTTGCTGAGTCAAACAGAGTCTAAATTTAGTGAATTTTCCAGCCCAATTACAATATGTTGTTTTATTAGTTAGCCTCTTTCCATTTATTTCCCCAAAATAAATCTGAAGTTAGTATTGATGTGATGGAATTTATCTAAAAAGCCTCATAAACATACTTCATTTACAGTTGCTGAAATAATAGTTTGCCCAAAGGGTTTATGATGACTGCTATGCATATTAGAATAAAGAAAATAAAGAAACCCGTAAAAATCTTCAAAATGTTATTGTTGTACCATAGGCATCCTGTTTGTTTCCTTTCATTTGTAGGGTCTACTGTTCTGTATTCTCAAATCAATGTATATATGTGCTTAGCTATTCAAAAGTGGAAAAATTTGGAAGTGGAATTGATGTAAGAACAAGCTCAAGGTTTATATGAGAGGAAGACAAAGGGGTCAATCTGAAATAAGATCTTTCCCTCAATTGTTACAGAGCCTTTCTATTCAGTGTTGACCATGCTTTGAGCAGGAGATGAGAGACTTCCCAGCTTCTTTCCCCTGCCTCATCCTGCAATATATGACAGGTTTGGGATTAGGCCCAAAGGTGGACACCATATATGTTGGCAGAGAAGTGGTAATCACCTGTTAAAGCAGAAAATGAGGGCCGTTACCCTCATTTCTGACAGCTTGCAAAAGGAGCAGGGGCAGTTTTCTGAGAGGAAGGAGTAGTCCTGTGCTGAGCAGATGTCTGTCTCCTAAAGTAGCCTGACTGGAAAAGCCTGACAACCCTGTCAGCTCTTGCCCAGGAGCCCCTCACATACCTTATCTCCCATCCAGATACTTGCCAAGCCAAAGCTTTCAGAAAGCACCTCCTTTTTCCATAGCTGTTGCCATCCCACAGCTCTGAGCAGCTTTTCTTCAAACCCCCTCCACCCAGTGCGCTTCTTTCTTCAAATCCATTTTTTTGCCTCAAAGCCTTGGATTTCACAGTCCTGTCCTCCAGGACAGTACAGTCCTCTTACTTCAGGAAGAGAGCAATCTGTTCTGACATCTCCAGCTTCATCTGCTCAGCATCTCCTATTTTGCCTGCGGGACTGTTCTGGTCTCCCTCCCAGGCTTCTCATGGCTGGTGGCAGCAGTAGCTGACAAGGTTCCCATGTTTTCTACCACCCAATTAGTCTGTGTTTTGTGACCTTGAGTTAAAAGTCTGATTCTCAGATTTTGCAAAATCTGAAAAAGTTTTTCGCTTCTGTAGGAAGCCTGACTGTGCTTATGAGTCACTCCTTCACTGATAACTTTGTCTGGAGTAGGAAAATACACTGGTCTTATCACATGCATCTGCTCAGTGTTTTGCTAATGCCCTGGAGTTTACAGATAAGAAATCCTACCTATAACTCTGTTAACTACACAAGACTGCTGATATCATAAACATGTGTCTTCCATTATCACGTAGATAACAGATACACGTTAGCAAATAAAGATCATTTGGACAGTTTATCAGCACTGCTCCAGGTCACCTGGGCTTAAAAGACCACAGAGCTGCAAGACTGCCAGTTTACCCATCTCCTTTAGGAGCCCCCTGTGCCCCGAGGCAGTCACCAGCTGCTTTGTGCCTTCAGCCATCTGTTCTCCCTCTGTGGGTCCAAGCCAAAAGCATGCCTGACTCACATTTTTTAAATAGTTTTTTAAATCGTCTAAATTAATTGCTTTGTCTCTTATGTTTCCTTTAAGCATTTTTTCCCAGTGCCCCAGTACAAATTGCTGAGCTGTCCATTTTTTCACATTATGTACTGAAAGATTTCTTAGAATATTTACAGTTCAGAAACCTCTTCAGCCAAGACTCTGTGTTGGGAACGTGACCCCTTCAGCGGTGAGAGAAGCTCAAAGTGACACTGTGAGCCCAACCAGAAATGAGCCTCAGGAAGGAGATGGATTTGTCTCTGGAAAGTCCCTGGGAAATTTTTAGCACAGAGACTTTGCATATGTGCATTTTCTCTAAGGAAAAAAAATAAAGGGAAAGAGAAGCAGTAAGTTATTTTAATGGAAGTATTTAAGAACAGCAATACTTGGTGAGGCCAAGAGTCAAGTTCATTCTAATATTTTAGCTCCCCTGTAAGCATCTGTTTAGGGACATCTTTAAAAACAAGCAGGCAAGCACAGAGAGGTATTCCCCATATGGTCTCTCAGCTACAGCAATTTATGAATCAAGTGGTTTTGAGCTGGAGAGAGTCTCTGCTTTTAATAGTGATCAGGGTTTTTTCCTCAAGAATTCAGCTGAATTTGGTCTCAGTATCTCAACAGTCCTCATTGCTGCAGTGCAGGTTTGAGATCTTTTTAAAGAATTTATATAAATTTCCACAGTTTCTGTAAATTATGCTCTCAGATTTTTCAAATCAGGATACATGAAGTCTGTATACATAATTGCTCTGCCTTTCTTCCATTTGCTATTACATTTGCTTACAGATGTGAGTAGCAATTCAAAGCCTGGCTTACTCTTTGTGGCCACAGCTACAGTTTTGTAGATGTGCATGTTACATATATTAACATGTTATATAGTTATATACATAAACAATTCATTGTGAATGGTAAGCAAAAACCTTGAGGTAATTAAATCATAGAGTCATTCTGCTCGGGAAATGATCTTGTTGTCTAAGTGAGAAGTTTTGTTTCTGTATGAACTGTATGTAGTTGTGGTGTCTGTCCAGGAACAGCACTTGCATTTTAGATCATTTCAGTACTGCAGTGTAACATTCATTGATTTCTTTGGAAATTCACTTTAGTCAGAGATTTACAACTGTTATTTTCTTCCACAGATAAAGAAGGTTGCAATATATCTATGTCGCAATAACACTATTCAGACAATGGAAGAACTTCTTTTTGAGCTGCAGCAAACTGACCCAGTGAACCCCATAGTCCAACACTGTGATAATCCTCCCTTTTACCGTTTTGCTGCCAGCAACAAAGCCTCAGCTGCAGCTTCTGGTATGACCTGAATGTGTTTTCTTTATGCTTTCCTGCTCCTTTGAGCCTTCATCTCTTTGCAAAAAACAGCCTCTTACTTTTGCATCCATTCAGACCCATGTACGTAAAATACAAGTTTCAGGGCCTCGTTGCCTAATGTCTAAATTACAGTTCTTTTTAATTCCCAGTGATGTATGTGCTTTGTTAACATATGCTTAATTATCCATCCTAAAGTATTTTAATAGCCTATTACCAATATTTGATGCTGTTCAGAATTCTGCCACTCTTCAGAAAACTTCACTCTCTAGTGGTTGTTCCTACCCAGAACAAGAAATCATCATTGATATGGTGAACAGAGCAGATACATCAGACAGAGTTTCTTGAAAACTGAGAGCCTCAACACTGTGGCAGTTCTGTTTTGAAAGGCCTAATGTCATTTTCCAAGCTGCAGTAGTCAAATATACTTAAGAACCAACCTCACATTTGACCTTGTAAATTTTTGGCCAAGTCAGTAGTTGAAAAACAGTAGACTGTGTCTCTTGAGCATGAGCTTAGTTTAAGGAGTAGAAGACCATCATTCTGTTGATCTAATCCTCAGAGCATGTAAACTTTACAACATCCAGCCATGGAAACAGGTCCTGGTTTGTAGAAGTAACAGTGTTCATTCATTCATATGTGTGAGTACTTCCAGGATGGTCACTTTGACTGTAGCTGATAAAAAACCCTGTAAGTTCTGGGCTTTTATTGCTTTGCAGATGCTGTCTACTGCATGTAACAGGTGCTTTTATTCACATCTCATCCACAGGAACCACCTCCAGCAGTAACACTGTGGTAGCTGGCCAAGATAGTTTTCCTGACGCAGAGGAGAACAGAGTGGTGAAAGAGACTGATGAAAGGTTTGTGGCTTCGGGTGTTTTCCTCCAAAATGTATGTGTTTTCCTAGGCTGAGGGTGAGATGCGGGACAAAGTTCTGCATTGTACTGTGAGGAACTCTGGTGCTTAGATTGATCTTAAGTGGGGTTATCCCAGTATGTATAATTTTTTTTAAAGAAGCTATTCTCACGATTCTAGTTCCTGACTCTTGTTTAATTGTCCTGACTCTTGTTTAACAGAGGTGCAATTGTTAAACCTACATTACATGAATTGTGCTAAGTAGTTCATGGTTTTGTAGGAATTATCCACAAAAGTGAAAGAAAAATATAGGAATGTGCACCAAATAATGACTACTAAAATCTTTATGAAAAATCAGATTTGATCACACCACTTGATTTCATGGACAGTGAGTAAAATTTAGTTTGCAGATTTATATCAGTAATTGCAAGGACACCGCCTTTATCTGGATGAAATATTTTATAGCTATGGAAAATAACTTGCTTATAAATGATATATTCAGTTTAGACTTCTGCTACTTATTGTACATACTGACAAATGACAAATGAATAGATGCACAGTCAGATCCTAAAGCACAGACATACAGATTGTTTCTCTCTTAGTTTTGCAAGAGAACTTTAGACAATTTTATAATAGCATTTGTCAATTAGTGTATTAGTATTACATTAGTCACTGAAAGTCACTAGTATCACTTCAGTAGCCCAGCCCTCCTTCCCTAAGGTTCAGGGCTTAGAGGTCCACAGATAATTACGTGAGCAAACCTTTCTGTACTTCAGAACTTTTGAATTACTTGCTCTCTCCATGTTACAAACAAGAGCAACATTTTGTCAGGTTAATTATATGTGTGGTAATTTAAATGTAAGCAAAAAAATGACACTCTGTACTAAGTTTCAAATTAACACTAAAATAGATTTGACTCTAAATGATGTTTTTCAACATATGCACTAGAAATGTACTTAAAAGGATAATAAAACCATTTTTTCCTCTGAATGTTTTGTAACTCTTTACATAATGTTTATGGGTGCATAGCTTTAAGATAAATTTTTATTCAGTTGATTTACAGCCAAGTTGAACAAATGTCTCTCATAGTAGTTCAAGTCAGGATTTCTTGTCTTATATATGTTTTAAATGTGACTCTGAAAAGGTTTTTAGAATTCAGATCTGCCAGAGACTTTATGATAAAAATGAAAGGAAAATTGTGAAGTTCTGATATTGGTATTCAGGATCCTGCTGAAAGACACCTCAGAAGAAAATGGAAAATAATTTGCCTGAACTCATTGCTGTCATTTATGTTACTAAAGCTGGCTGTAAAGTGCATCTGCACTTCAAAACCAGTGTGTCAATCTTACAATGGTCATTAATATTGACTTCATATGCCAGGACATATGAAATAATGAGAGTATAGATAGAATACCTTGTATTGGATGGCTCACAATGCCTTTTTGTCAACTGCACAAGAAATTTTTGCCTGCTTATGAGACACACATGCTTTAATGTGTGAAAGAATGTAATATGTTGATGTATAGTGAAATACCCTGTACTAAGGTGTGTGAATATTAGTAAGAAATTGAATTGAATTTTGTCCAGAAAATATTCAGTCTTGTCTTGTTTGACCCATGGTTATTTGTAATTAGTTTCCCAGCTTTGCAGGAATGGTGATGTTTTTAGACCATCACTAGTGTATGAGCTGTCAGTATGGCTCCTTTCATTCCACTTCAGGCCTGATTACCCTGAGAACACAAGGTGGAGGAAGTCAAAGGAGATCACCAGGAAAAGTCAGCTTAGCATGAATCTGTGGCAGGTTTGAGGACAGCCGTGAGCAGTTTGCTCTGGCTCTCATATCCCTTAACTTTTCTATGAGGTGTGCTCTGGCATTTGCTGGATTCTCCTCTTGAAGGGTGATCTGCTGTGGTTTCTCCTGCTTGGTACCTGTGTGGGCTTGACTTTGGACTATCCGGTCAATCACAGAATCACAAAATATCCTGAGCTGGAAGAGACCCCAGAAGGATCATGGAGTCCAGCTCTGAAGTGAATGGCCCATATGGGGATTGAACCCCCAACCTTGGCATTATTAGCACCGTGCTTTGAGTGCTTTATCAATTTGGCAGGATTTTATCCATGAACATGATCTGTGATAAATACTAGCTATGAACAGTTTATATCTCAGTTCATCCTTAGCAGTTTCTTCCTTCAAAAAAATCACACATTTGCAGCATGAGAGTTTCTCTTTGCTAAATTTTAAAGGCTTATGACACAGGAGAACACTGTTAGAACTTCTCAGAAAATGGCTGCAAAAATGTTTTGTGGAAGGAATCAGAATTACATTCATTTGCTGTCTACTCCTGTGTAAAAGTGAATGCTTAAGGAAATGCTTCTTTTTTTTAGGGTAAACAAAGTCCAGATGTTTAATGTCAGTCTGTGTTTTTAATGATTTTTTTTTCTTATATTTGAAGGTTCAGCAATGTCATCAGAGCACATACCCGACTAGAATCGAGGTACAGTAATAGCTCTGGAGGATCTTATGATGATGACAAAAGTAAGTTATATTCAATTTGATGAAATTTCTGGTGTTTTGATTGGAGAGGAAAACATTCTAATGACCAGCGGAGCCTCTCTGTTTAAGTTCTATATAAACAGTAATGTAGCATTGCCATGCAGGGAGTGTCCTTATTTTACCTCCATTTTACCTCATTTCATTAATTTACTTTAATCTGGGTTCAGTCAAACCCATTTGAAGGCCAGAGAACTTCACAGAAAGTAGCAGCAGAGAATCCTTCAGAGAGTAACAATTTGGGCCTTTCATACATGGCAAGGCAAAAGACTTGTAAGAGCATTAGAGCAAGTCCTTTGAGTTGTGCCATTTGGCAGTATATCCCTCCAGATCAAGTGCTGTTATATGAGCATGAAAAGAGGCTCAGGAGTTTCCAAATATGAGATCTTATCTCCTCATTAACTTTTATCTCCTTGCTGCAACCAGTTTCTGGCTGCACTGTGCAAACGGCTCCTGAATGCTTCTTGTCCTTTATGTATTTCTGCTAAATGGGCTGTAAATGGACACTGGTGCTCAGCAGAGATTCCAAGGAAAACCAATTAACCGCTGAACAATAGTGCAAAACCAGGGAGTTGGATGGTTTGACTTCATTTCTGGAGTGAATTCAAATTACAGATTTTGGCTAGGTCCTAACCAAATGTAAAAAAAGGCAAGATCTTGTTTTCGACTTTCATCACTGGCTTATTAAAGCGAGGTCAAGTACTGTATCAGCCATAATGTCTTGGTTTGGAATGAGAGACACCTTTTTGGAACAGTATTTTACAAAAAAAAAATAAAGATTCTATATCTTTTTTAATCCAAGTAATTTTTTGGCAATACTCTTCCGCAAAATATGCAAAGACTATAAAATACAATACAATAGGATAATTTAATGTACACCAACAGCGATTATTCATTATTATGAAGCACAGTATTGACAAAATATTGTGTATATACAAACTCTGGTGTTTAAATACATAAGAAAGTGTGCAACATTTTAAGCTCAGTGGGGTTTAGTACCCTTGTTTTAGGTTTTTTTATGGCTTTCTAGTGCTGCAGCTACTTAAAATGCTTCCCCAGATGTTAATTAAAGTGCTGGTGCTAATCTGATCTGCATGAACAATCTTTCAAGACAGAACAGCGTTTATATTATCAGAACAGCCTTCACGAATACCTGGTTTTGACAAGAGCTTAGAGTGATAAAAGGTTAAAAAATCCTGAAATTTTCTTTGCTCTTTTGGAACGTCTCCTCCAGCCAGTGCCCGAATGTTTTTTCCTGCCTATACCTGCAAGCTTTGTAGTAACATGAATATTTATGCAAAGTGTGCTTCTCACAGGAGTTTCTTTGGCAAAAATATGAATGAAGGAAAATAAAATGTATTTTACTTAGCTACTGACATTTATATAGAATTCTAATAAGAGAAAGGAAATTTTATACCTCTTGTCATTCTACAAGAAACATAATGCAACTTCCATTAAGAAAGCTCAACTTATTCCCTCAGACAGGCAGCCCAGGCTGCAAAGGATTTGGTGGTATGGCTTCTCCACTCTCTCCAGTCTACTTTAACATTCATGTATTGCAGAGGATATAAATAGGGAGCACAGCTCTGCAGCACACAAACTCTTTTGTACAGGCAAGGATTGTATGTTTACCTTCAAGGTGCTGCTTTTCTTTTTTTTCTTGGTCTGCGCATAAACCTGTGTAAACAGAAGTGAGGAACTAGGTCTTGGTGTGAGCTGCATGAAGCACTTTTCTGTAAAACACTTAAATTGATAGAAATAAGTGGTTCCTGTGCAGTGCTTTTTCTGTGAAAAGCATCTGGCAGACATTATCTGGTTAATTCTTAGAAGAAGAACATGTGAAAGTGCCGTACTTGGCTACATTATTAAGTCATTTTATTTTTCTTTATCTGTAACTAATCAATCATCCTGCAGAGAATCTAAGTAGAGGTCTAAATCATAAAGATATAAAGTGTTCCTTAAAAGCCCAGCACTTAAGAATGGAAGTTATAAAGTTGGCATTTTAGAAATAATTGGAGAAGCAGCTACTGCATTGGAAGTCTCCTGAAGATCTGGAAATCTGAAGGTGCTTTTCTAAAATTAAGAAGTGATGTGCATTAGAAAAATCCAGCTCTGGTACTTTTGTAGATATCAAAACAATTTTGTTTCCCGTGAGAAAGCTGACAAGCATCAGATACATGCTGTTAAAAAAAAAAAAAGAAAAGAAAAGGAAAATACTGAGTTTCAAGCTTACCTAAAATACAAAAGCGTAACAAAACAAAACAAAAACAAAACAAAGAAGCAAACAAACAAATGAAAACACAAAAAGAAGGAACAGAACAAAAAATAACACTCATTAAAAATTCATAAAGAGCAGTGTTTGAATGTATATCAAAAATAGACCTAGAAAGGATACTTTTCATGGCAGTATACCACAGACTGCCAGACCTCAGAAATAAAAACTGAACAGTGAGAAAATCTGGAGGAATGAGAAGGAACAAAATACAAGAGATGAATGAAATTGTGCAGCTGAGACAAGGCAGAAAGTGGTGGAAATAACTTACTTGACCCACATCATTGCAGATAAACAGGTGGAAGAAAAAACCCTAACGCTCATTAACAAACAGCAGCTGTCACACTAAAGCAAAATTAAATACATCTTTGAGAAACTCAAGGTGTAATTCATCCCTGTTGAAGGAAAATTACCCTGAAAATGTTTTTTTGCATTCCTTATGCCTCCTTGCTAATTCAGGACATTTAACTTCTGCCTTTGTAGCATCGCTCAGCAGGGCACTGGTGAGGAGTTGCAGGAATGTGTCACTGGTACTCGGCTCCTTGCAGCAGATGGCTTCTGACAGCAGCTTTGTTGGCTGAACTTTTCCCTCATTTTTGAAGAGAAAGTCTGTTGCTTGGTGCTTTGTGATCTGGATCCAAAGCTATTAAGGGACAGCAGGGATTCAGCTGCCGCTCCTACCATTCAGCACTGTCTCCCTGGAATCTCTTTAATTTCCAGCAGCATGAAAGAGGCATTAAAAATGCATCACTTGTTATTGAACACAGGAATTTTGCAAACCTCATGACATCTTATCACATTGTTCCAAACAGCTGAACTCATATGTTAGCATAAAATCTATTTTAGTGTTTCGCAAAAATAGGTAACCAGAGTTGAGCTTTATGCACTTTTTTTGAATGCTTTTCCATGCAGATGATCCTGTTTCTCCGTATACAAGCTGGTTATTGAATATTGTTGAAACCAAACAGCCACATCCCCTGCCTATGCCTTACAATGGAGGATGCTGGGCACCACTTGTGGACTATCTCCCAGAAACCATCACACCCCGGGGACCCCTTCACAGGTGAGCAATTTCTTATTCTGACATTTCAGAGAGTGAGATGCTTCCTCTTAGTAGCTGACCAACACCAACCCAACTATTCAGAACATCTGAAAATCATACATTCAATTTCTGCTGATTTCCAGTCAAAAATCAACATGCAGTGAAAGCTCACAATTCTACCAGATTTCTAGCAGAAAGCCTGTTTACAATGTAGGACATCACTGATAAGAATAAGACTGTGAAACAACTGAAACAGAAAAGGAAATTTTGTTTTTCCCAGGCCTCTCTGCCTGTTATTTATAGCACTTTGATCTTTTATTGTAACTAGGCCATGCATATTCTGAAATTCCTCTTTTACATAATTTGTATTGACAATACAATAATAATTGTATTAATTAATACAGGTTTTTTTCAGTAATGGGTACTTGTTTGCTTGATATTGTAACTAAAGTGCTTCAGCATTAATTGTATTGAGAAGAAATGCTACATATATGAAAATTTATAGATTGTGTATTTCTTCAGAAATAAGCATCCTCTTTGTGCTTTCCCTTTTCCAAGGGGTTTGAAACTGATGCTGTGGTTGAATTTCCAGGTGCAATATTGCTGTTATCTTCATGACTGAGATGGTGGTGGATCACAGTGTGAGAGAAGATTGGGCTCTTCACCTCCCTTTATTGCTACATGCTCTCTTTTTAGGTAAGACCAACAGAAAAAGAAATAAAGTATAAATGTACTCCCTCCTTTTACTTTAGTTTTACTGAAGCTATAGAACTGTGTTTCTTACATGCTTTATGATTTCCTCCCTCCACCCTAAAATAAAAAGCCCAGGGCATTTGCAGTCTGTAAATTAGTCTCAATACTTTGAAGTTTTTGAATATTTTGGCCAATTTCACCCAAATTTGAGAGGTGTGTAGAAATTTGAAGATGAATGAATTCCTAAAATATCTCTCTAAAAATGTGTGGCATGGCTCCTGCAAGAAAAGGAGGTGAAACTCATGCATTTGTCCAGCTTGGTTAGTGATGACAATCTACATATACCTTGGACCTGGACTACACACACCTGTGCTGTCCTTTGCCTTTGCAAAAATAATCTGTAAGAGAGCCGGGATAGCTGTACTGCAGAGGTAGTGGAGGCAGGACACAGGCCCCTGGAAAGCAGAGCTTCATTAATTTCACTGCTGATGGAATATGTTATCATCAGTGAGTTCCCTTATGTACCTGAGCCCTGAGGCACTGCTTTTCCCCACTGCTGTGTCTGTTCCTGACTGTAGCACAGTTCATCTGCAGGCCGTTACCTTCCTTGTCCTGCCATTCACACTACAAAAAGTGAATGGCCTAGTTTTTTAGCACACAAGGGTATTGAGCATTATAAAGCCATTTACCCAACTTCTGTGGTTGATAAATAATAGTGTTTGCAAAAAAACATAGACAGCTGTGAAATAAATTTATCATAGCTGATATCACAGTTCACTTCTCATTCAGTCACCATAGTTACCACTAAGTATTCATGGTCAGTCTGGGAAGAATCTGCTGATCAGCAGGCAAAAAGAGATTAAATTGGGATGTTACAGTGCAGTGGTAAAATGAAGTATATGTTGAAGAAGACACTTGTTCTCCTTTACTGCTACTCTGTTACCAATTGTTCTGCTTAATTTTGTTTTATGAAATAGGGTTTTGTATATCAGTACAAAGATTTCACAAACATCTAATGAAACGCAGTACTAGCAAGCCAGGACTGTGTTGGATGGAACTTCCAGAGTCAGTTTCAATATGGTATTTCACCATATATTTGCTTAAAATTTATTCTGTTGCTGCCCATAACAACTTTCTCAGTTTTCTGGCTATTTCTGTGGGTTTTCTAAGTGTAAGAGGGAGCTGAAAGGGACCTGGGTAATTTTATGGATCAAATAATTAACGATTAACTGATCAAACAATGTCTTTACTATGATTTGTAACAAGTGTGAGAAGACTGGTGCTTACACTTGGAAATTGTCACAAGAATAAACTAAGAACTTAAGAAGGAGTAGTAGAGAGCAGTGTGACCACTTCAGTTAAGACAGCTTTAAGGAGCCATCAGGGAGCCATGCAAATAAACATATGCAGAAACAGAGTTATGATACTAGTAATGCATTAGAAAAAAAAAAATTCTAATTTGTTACTTATTTGATAAATAAGGTTTCAATTAAGTATTGCTGTCCTGTTGGAATGTGAGCAGGCAGATGCATCTGAAAAGCAGACTAGGAACAACTATGTCAGCTAGCTGGAGAGCTGGTACCATTTCATTTATTAGAAGTAGTGAGAAAATATTAAAATGAAAGGATTTTGCAATGTCTGTGTGTTTAATAGGCTACTGAATGGTTAGTAGTACTGCTAGTGAAGCAGGAAGGCAGACTGGTGGTTTGAACTTGCCTGTCTCTGGTGCATGAAAATCACTGCTGTTTAAAATCTCTTTTGCAACCACTGTGAAGTGAGTTGAACAGCTAGACTCCTCCCATGGAAATGTGTCCATGTCACAGAAGCTTACCCTCCTTGGAACCCTTACAGATTAAAGAAGGGACCAGCACTGGACAAGCACAAAGACTGAACTGTCCTTCTCACTTCCTAGTTAGCAGCTCTGTGCCAATACTTTCATGCAACCTGGGGTCTTAGTAGAATTTCAGCTACAACTGTTGCCAATATATGATTTATTTTCAGCTAAAAGCCCTTTCTATATCCTTTCAGATGTATGTTAAAACAAGGTAGGAGAAAGGTCAATAGGAGCAGAAACCTTATGAAGCTGAAATAGAGGCAGGCAGGATGGCCACAGTTCTTTTGGAGGAGGCTGTTGGGAGATGAGTAAGACCAGGGGTCACAGGACTTCCAAAGAATTGCCCTTAGGAGTCAAAGGCACCATGTTCAGACTGTGGCAGTATGAGCAGCTTCCTTATTACAGGCCAAACAAGAACCAGCATGACTGGAGTATATTAGAAAACATCCAACTTGAAAGATCTGGTGGCTGCTGCCACACAGAGTAATGAAGTAGCTGCTTTTTTGAAGAGGAATATATCCTGAGAAGAGAGGAGTTGAAGAAGAAAAAAGTTAACTTTTTCAGCACTGAAACTGCTCTTAAACAGAAGAAAATATGTTTAAATATACTGCAAGGTACTGAAAGAGAGTCAAGACGAGATTACTAAAACAGAGTGCAGAAATATCTGTTTCCCTCATATTTGTAATTTCTGAACTATTCTGGCTGTTTCAAAATCTTACAGACAGCAGCAGTGTAAACCAAATCAGAGTCTTTCAGTACTAGACCTTTGGTTTGAGTTCTGCATCCTGAGTTAGGGGCTAATTTCTTATGCTGCTCATTGGTAGTTGAAGTTCTTTTTCAAGTGAATTTTTCTGTCAGTTCCTTTTTTAATAAATCAGTACCTGCCTCTTACAGTTTGCACTCATTCTAAAACTGATGTCAAAGCTAGAAATCCAGATACTGTGGTGAGCAAGGTGATTATAGCCACCATCAGGAATACCTCATCTTTAAAGGTTTTCCATACCTGTCAAATTAACTGCAGTGAGACAGAATGCATAAAGCTGTTTTGCCACTCATTCTTTGTGCCTCCTGTGTGGGACCTCAGTATGGAAACTAAATATACACATACATTTAAGTAAAAGCACTGGAATAGCACTAGCTGTGTCTGGAAATGCTACATCTTTTGTTTATTTGCACTGTTGTCATGAACTGCCTTGGAATTTTTGCTATTTCTGGAATGTGAACTTGTTTATTATTACTTCATATTCAGAGGTTGCTGTAACCTTTTCTTTTTAGGTCTTGACCATTACCGCCCAGAGGTCTTTGAACACAGTAAAAAGTTACTGCTTCACCTTTTGATTGCATTATCTTGCAATAACAACTATCAAGCCATTGCCTCTGTGCTTCTTCAGACTAGAGAGATGAATGAGACCAAGACTCTGACAGTACAACCAGCATACTTACCTGAATATCTTTACACAGGTAATGAAGCAAAAGAAGAACACTGTATCATACTGTCAGGTTTTGATAAATCAAAGTAATAAAGTGGCAAATATGAACAGTTCCCATTAATACTAATTCCACACGAACTACCCAAGGGGTGTGTGCAAATTATTTTTAGACAACTTTTCATGATAGTGAGAAGGTTATCTAATGTAAGGCAAAATTTGTAATGTAGTATTTTAAAATTAATAGGGCTAATAACTTCCTGATTCCCCCCTCAGGGATGCAGAGCTACTTTAAATGAGGGCAACCATTCCTCAACCTTAAAAGAAAAGAATAAATAATTCTGACACAGAAAGAGCAGCAGGAATGTGCAGCTCAGATTTTCCATTATTAAATTAAGTTTCTTATGATACACACCCTCCTTTATATCACTGATACATTGCATTTCCTTCCTGAAATCAGTTTCTACATTAGGAATCTTATTTCAGACCTCTGCTGAGGTCAGTGTTCTATTACTTTTAGCAATTTAACTGTTTTTAACAAGTTGGTTGGAACCAATTTGCAGAAAGCTGCTCATTAGATTTACTGTTGTCATATAATATTACTAAAAACAAGTGTACTGTTCAGTTTTGAAGGAATCACAGAACCAAAACAGAGTTGTGGATGTAGGATGTCACGAAGAGGTTGAGGAACTTTACCATACAGTGAAAAATGTAAAGTAAAGATTCTCAAATCAGTGGCATTTCCATGGTTCTTTAGGAAGTAGTAAGTAATTTGGCTTTATAAAAAATATTACATGATAATTTATTATAATTTTTTCTGAGACAAAATTATTTTAAAGTAATGAGCAGAAGAGATAGGTGTTTTAGATTGATGAATTATTTTGGCCAAAGAAATTTAATTCTGAATAACTTCTGTGAAAAATTATCTCACATGAATTTCCTGTATTGAGTTGGGTGGATTTCTTTGCCAGTGCACATCTATGAATTATTAAATAAAGAATAAAATTCTTAAATTAAAATTATATTACTGCTTTTCTGCCAAAATGAAAAATTGTTTTCATTTTTGTGTCTAAAAACTGTAATTGGTACCCTGACTCTGGCTCTCTGGAGTTCAAGAAGTTATCAAGACTTGGTATTTTGGACTGGTTTTTTGAGAAACTAATATAAAGAGTGAGAGTATGAGTGAGTAGCTATAGCAAATAATCCTAACTGAAAATGCGTCAGCTCAGGTTTGTTCCACATAATGTCAGACAACTAAATAAAGAGTATTCTGATTTGCAGTGGATTTTGTCCTGCTCCCGTTTTTCTCACAAGGCCATTTTTTCTGCTGTAGATACAGCCTAAACATGGCTAGAAGTCTAACCTTAAGAAAACAGGTCTTGGTTTCTAATCTTAGCTCTGAAACTGTGGCAAGCTTTTGATCTAGCAGAACTCTCACTCAGGTGTTTCATCCTAATGCTGAAAATGTTTTGTATGACTAGTCCAGTGGGTACAGTTACTAAAGGTGTTGAATGAAAGCCTTAAACATTTATGTCTTGATTTCCATTACCTTTGTAAAATTAGGACAGCATAATCATTCTAAAAATTTCATCCTGCAATGTTTTTCCATATCAGACTAGCCCAGAGAAGTGAACTTTGCATGCACTATGCCAATTTCTAAATTCACTTTTAAAAAGTCCTACTTCTGAATGTAGAACACCCTAGAATATTTGTTTTCCAAGTACTGCTGTCCTTGTGCAGTAAAAAAAGAAACCTTGACTTGGATGGTTTTCATTTTATTCTGGATTCTACACATTTTGAAACAAAGTACCATTTTCACTCCCATCAGTAGTTGGGGGTTGCTGTGTTCTGCAGGTTTTCCCCGTTTCCCAGTGGAAGGTTTCTGCTGCTGACTCTGAAAAAAGCTGCTTGGCAGACACTTCCATCTGCAAAGCTGGCCCAACAGTGCATTCCATCTTTATCTCCTCCCTTTTGGCTGGCAGGTGGCTTTGACTTTCTGCGGGAATACCAGTCATCTCCAGTGCCAGACTCCGGCTTGAGCTCCAGCTCCACCTCCTCCAGTATCAGCCTGGGAGGCAGCAGTGGGAATCTCCCACAGATAACACAAGAAGTTGAGGACATGGACACTGCTGCTGAATCAGATGAGAAAGCAAACAAATTAATTGAGTTTCTGACAACCAGGTAATGCAGATAAGCAGAGGATGCGTTTGTACTCAAAATGCATACTTTCATGAAGCAACTTAAAGGAAAGTAACTGAGCTTTAATAGTAATTGCAGATCCCATTCCTCTTTTATTGATACTTAGAGTAGCGGGTAGATACTCAAAGTGCTGCAGTGTCAGAAAAAAGACCAGAAAAAAAATCCTGCCTGACAGAAATAAAACGTTTAATTGACTGATAGTTTTATATTCAGAAATGAACTTATAGAAGAAGCCAGTCTCATTATTATAAAATAAGATATAAAGTGTACAGCACATAAGTGGAAGGCCATAGTGAAACTAACATTAACTACCAGTTATAGCCAGCAGACTCTAGGCACAATGGTAAACTGAAAAAACAGGGATTTGTTTATGCTGCTCTCTACACAGCATAGCTTGTATTTTGAAAAACAGCATAGGAATATTTATTTACTTCTATTTAAAATTCTGTTTGATAACATGTTTACCAGGTCATGGCCCTGTAAATATCTAAGTACCTGTACAGATTATATATTTTTGCTGATTACATTTATTTCAGGTAACTCAAAGAAATTTTGCACTTTGTTATGTATTTCTTTAAGGGCGTTTGGTCCACTTTGGTGCCATGAAGATATCACTCCCAAAAATCAGAACACCAAGAGTGCTGAACAGCTCACTAATTTTCTGCGCCATGTTGTATCTGTATTTAAAGATTCCAAGTCAGGTAGTAAATATTTTCCTTTAATAATTAAAAAAATATTCCCTCACAGTCATACTCAATGTTTATCCTGTGACTTAGTAGATCTGCTTATTCAGAAGCACAGTAAATAATGTCTTAACAAGGATGTATGACATATGAAAGAATTGCTTTAAAACAGTCATGTTAGATTAAACTGTGGCTAAATGTTGAATTGAATATTTCTTCAAAGCTGTTGGTAGAAAGCTTGTTGATTGATTCTGCTAGATAAAATCTCCTCTGTGTCCTGTTAGTAAAATACATCACAGCTACTAAGTAAATATACTTTGTTAAATTTCTTCTGGCAATAAAAGTTTAGTTTTCATTTATTATGGTTTTTACAACATAGGAAATGTGCTGATTGCATGTTGAAAACCAGCACAGTCACTAATTAAATAATTTCCAAGATCAAAGCAGAATGCAGCATCAGTATTTATATTAAAGATCTTATCCAAAGCCTTCTGAAGCCACTAGAAAGACTCCTAATTCAATTTGGCTTCAGGTTTGGTAGTTTTCAGAAGTTACTGTTGCTGCCAGCAAGAATAGTGGATGGCTTGAAGTTTGTCCAGGAATGGTAAAAAAACTAAATCAGATTATCAATTTCAGACTCAGAATTTTGTTTTGCAGTTAATTCAGTTAGTTTTCTTGAATTCTATGCAAAATAAGCACAGATGTTTCTGTACCTCCATTTCTCAGTGTTTGTTTCATACACTGACAAGCATATCCTCCTCACAGAGTAAGTTCAGCCTATTTATGACCCACAGTAAAGTCTGTAACAAAACAGGGGGAAAAAGAATTGACATCCTATTCTTTTGCTTAGGTTTTCATCTGGAGCAGCATCTGAGTGAAGTTGCTTTACAAACAGCTCTTTCAAGCTCTTCCAGACATTATGCTGGTCGCTCTTTCCAGATATTCAGGGCCCTAAAGCAGCCCCTTTCTGCACACGCCTTGTCTGACCTCCTGTCGAGATTGGTGGAAGTTATTGGAGAGCATGGAGATGAGATTCAGGTATGCATGTGTAAATAATGCTTCTTACAAATGTTGATTCAATGCGTACTTAATTTAAAATACCATTTTAACAACGTGCTCTGGAGTCACACGATGAAGAGTAGAATGTGCCCTGTGAAAAGGTTACTTCTGAGTTTGCCAGGTTCTTAGGTACCTTCCCTAAGCTTTTATCAGGCTGTTACAATCTTACATAGCTCTAAAGAGAACAACTAGAAAATTTTAGTAATTGTCACTCAGAATGAAATTTTCGTGATGACCATTTTTTCCTTTTCAACTTCAGTAATTTGGGCTTAAGGAATCCATCATCTGTCTGGTGATGTAATCTCACAAAATGAAGTAGACACCATCTCATTCCTCAAATGTTAACATGTTTAGGAGTAAAGAAATCTGCACCATCCAAAACAATACAAAGCCTACACTGACTTAATTCAGTACAGACCTTTCACAGCACTATGATGTTCACTCTGTTTAGCTAAACAGACTGAGATTTTTACAATTTAAAATCAGAGACTATTTATTGCAAGATTCAAGATTTAATAAAGAGAAATTCTGGCTCTCAGTTAGAAATAGACTGACATCACCTCCATATTTTACTTAGGTAATGAAACTGCCACAAGATGACAGTAATACTCTGTCACAACTGCTTGTGTAGAATTTAAATCAGTGACCTGGAAGTTAGAGGTTCAGTATGTCATTACCAATCCCTTGGTGAGATACATGCCCTTCTAGCATACCTTCATAGATCATTCAGAGGCAGAAAATAAAACACACTTGCAGTGACATTTTAATGTTCAGGGCAGTGGCTTTGATGTGAATGTCGGGGGTTTTTTCAGGAGAAATTATAGGTTTTCAGTAGGTGCTTGTTCCTTTTATGAACTGAAGATTTTTAAATGTTACTTTTTTGAATGTCTTTGTTAAAATGCTTAACCTCCTGCATTGATAGGGGTATGTAATGGAGGCACTACTTACTTTGGAAGCTGCAGTGGATAATCTCTCTGACTGTTTGAAGAACAGTGATCTTTTGACAGTGTTATCACGGTAAGAATCTATTCTCCTAACTGTATTTTTTCAATGTTTCATGACATTAAGTGTGCAGTTCTGCAGTCTAATAGCAAAAAACGATTTTGATAAGACTGAGCTCATTTGTAACCTTCTGAGAACTAGACTATGAGCACATTTCAGCCATATTTTGCCATGGTTGAAATAATGTTGATAGAACTAATAAAACTTTACAATGTGTTGTAAATTCCACCTTGCTGCCATTTGGCTATAACCTACTTCAATATCCTTTAAAAAATTGTATTTTCACACCTTTGTGTCATAAACCTGAAAATGGGAAGGAACATGGGGTTTGTTAGTATTGGTTTCATACAGCGTGTCATTCTCAGGTGAAGTATTCCCCAGGAATAAATGATCATGGTTCATTCTCAGTACAACTAGGGAGAATATTGTCCCGTGTAGACATGGATTTTGCTTGATTGTTGACCATCTTTATGAAACCCATGGCCTGAAAGTAGACTTTTGTACATGGAGAGAAGTCACAGGCTCCCTCTGTAACATAACTGTTGATAGTACTGAAGGAGATGAATGTGTACCTGACTCCTAATAGTAACAGCAGAATAGATTTAATTTTTTTTTAATATTGTTTAAAAGTTACCATGCTTTACCTGCACCACAAAAATATCAGGACTGTCATTTCTGAAGCTAGCAGGCAGGGTGCTCTGTCATGGCAGAACCCAAGGAGTCCCTTGGGACAGAGTAGAGTGGGGTAAATACATGTCTACTTTCTAACTAAGAGCTGTTTATTTTTCTTTAGTGCACATTTCAGCAAAGAGCAAGATGGAACAAAGAGTAGGAAACAATCCAGAAAGCAGTGGGATGCAATATACTTTACCCTGACACTTGCTTCTAGGATAAGATTCTCTTCAAGTACTATAGAGAGTAGAGACTCATAGTGTATGAGGTAGGAATGGGATCAGAGTCAGGAATTATCTGTTCTCCAGAGCAAACTTCACTAGCGTGTATTGACACAGCATGTTCCTCTGTGCAGATAATTGATAGGTATTGTCTGAATCATTGCATGGTAGTCCATGAAGAGGCATTAGTCACTGACACTGAAGCACCTACACTTGCTGTAAACCATCTTGAAGAGATGTTAGGATACAGGCATGGTAGGATGCAATGACAACAAATTTTTGGAAGGACCTTGCCAGGCAAGAGCCTGGACAACCAACCACATGACAGGTTTCTCAAGAATAATGGGGTGTGCTTGTGGTTCTGCTTAAGATATGCTGTATTTTTAACCCACAAGCAATTGTGCATTTGCCTGCCAGCTGTGCCAAGTTCAAGGCTTGCTCCGTTGATGAGGGCACTTTAAAGACCAAAGTTGTTTTCAGTTCTGCCACTGTCCCACTGGGAATTGCCATAAGTCACTTCACAGCTCTGTATTTCTTATCCCCATGTCATTCTTGCCTATGTAGACTGTAGGTTATTCTGCTCTGGTTTGGTGCAGTGCCATGTGAATGCCTGACAGGTCTGTGGGCCTGAGTCTGTCTTCTGGAAAAAAGAAGGCAGGCTGCAATACATGGTTTGGTGTTCTACTTCTCCCATTAAATATTTATTTACAGTCTGATAAATACTTTGCTTGCATCTAATATATACCCTTTTCAGCTGTGCATTCATGCAGTGTAATGGATATTATAAATCTTGGTTTCAGTTCATCTTCACCAGATTTAACATCAAACACCAAACTGACTGCAAACCGGAAGAGCACAGGGCAGCTGAATATGAATCCTGCAAGTGGCAACACAGCCACTGCTGAGCGAAGTAGGCACCAGAGGAGCTTCTCTGTACCCAAAAAGTTTGGAGATGTGGACAAGTCCTCGGACCCACCACGCAGTGCCACACTAGACAGAATTCAAGCATGCACCCAGCAAGGCCTGTCCTCTAAAACAAGAAGTTCATCCTCTCTAAAGGACAGTCTCACCGACCCATCCCATATTAACAATCCAACCAACCTACTGGCCACCATCTTCTGGGTTGCTGTGGCTTTGATGGAATCAGATTTTGAGTTTGAGTATCTAATGGCACTGCGGTTGCTGAACAAACTTCTGGCTCATTTGCCACTAGATAAAGCTGAAAACCGGGAGAAGTTAGAGAAGCTGCAAGGGCAGCTGAAATGGGCAGACTTCTCAGGACTTCAGCAACTACTCCTGAAAGGATTCACTTCCCTCACTACCACTGACCTCACACTCCAGCTCTTTAGTTTGCTGACACCAGTGTCTCGAATATCCATGGTGGATTCCTCTCAAGCTATAGGTAAAACCATTATGCTTTCCTCTCTTTCAGTTTCTTGACATTTGGTGACAGACCTCATTCAGCTCTCTGAACAAAACCAAAAATAGCATTTTTTCTTTCTCTTTGAATACAGCATAATGTACTTTTGCTTTGAGCTGGGTGAGCTTTATCGAAAAATTCATAGAAATAATTACTTGTTTCTAGAAAGTGAATCCATTGCACGATAAGGTTTTGGAGGAGAGAAATAATGTATTATTTAGCATTTCATTTCTAGGGCTATAGCAGCATATAAAGTTTCTGACTGGTGGCAAAGTAAACATGTAAGGAGATACTGTCAAAACTTCTATTACCTACTTTGGTCAATTTTTCTGTTCAATTGTTTTCACACTATGTCAAACTGCCTGATTTTAAATTAGTATTTTGTGGTATTTTCTATAAAAATATAAATATCAAAAACTCTTGTACACTCTAGATAAATACCACAATAGTGAGTGAGGAGAGAGACCTGGGTTATAAGGAAATAAGATGGCATTTTGAAATTCCCCATTATTTAGCTGAGATTGTGGCCATTTCTTAATTATATTCCCTGAAGAGAGTATCTGCATTGTTCCAAATTTTTACTCTTCTCTTTTGGTCAGAAATACAGATACTAAGACAATTGTCCAGGCTTTACAACTAAATCATAACAAGTCTAGACACAGAGTAAAGGGGTAAATGCCATTAACAGCCTGCCCATCTCTAAGAACCTGTGTGGTGCCTGTGTTCCAGGCTTTGGTTGGGCAATTCGAGAGTACCATCTGGAGGTATCTTTCCTTTTCCCTGAATACAGAGGAAGGGTAGAGAAACCATGAGCCTAATGTCAGCAACTTGTTTAATTGTGTAGAATGAGAGGGAATGAACAGTTAGAAAATTATTTTCATAGAACAAATTCTTCCTTTTCAAAAAGCAGATTGCGTCCAGATACAATTAGTTGACTTCTGAGCTCCCACCTGAACTAGATCAGCTTTTGTTATAGCTCTCTGTTAGAACTGCTGCAGGTATTTAATCAACTACCTTGAGCTATGAGTTAGTGCAGAAGAGCTGAATCCCAGTTCCAGGCAGCACTTAAGCTAATTACAGCACCTGGAACTCAGTACATTATTATTGCCTTGAACATTATAAAACAATGGAAGCTGTGCCTGGCAGCTGACCAGAACAGTTGTTTATTAATCAATACTCACTGAATTTCTTTTTGTGTTTTAGTAGCTGTAGTGAAAATGCCACTGGTTAAGACTATCAATAAGCCAGTTAAGTGGAAAAGATAAAAATGATCTCTAGCAGGAATGTGCAGTAGTGTTTGCAGAAATAGGCTCATGCTTTACAAGAGTATTGCTGCCTAAATGACATACTGGATTTTCAAATTAAGGCCCCGTGAAGACAAATGTGGTGTGGCTAGTGGTGTGACCAACTTGACAGGATCTCTGTGAGTTTATGGCTAATGTAATATTGGAACCATAACCTCCCATGGAACGGCAATTTAAAGATCATTGTGGCTCTTTCTGTCCAGAATACATGTTTTGTTCTGTGTTTTCTTTTTCTAGGATTTCCACTGAATGTTTTGTGTCTCCTGCCCCATTTAATTCAGCATTTTGACAGCCCAAACCAGTTTTGTAAAGATATAGCTGAAAGGATTGCTCAGGTATCAAAATCATTTGCTGTTTTGTACATCCTCAAACCCTGTAAATGCAGTTGCCTGGTTCTTGATATGTTTTGATGTTTATATTTAATTAGGTTTGTTTGGAGGAGAAGAATCCCAAGCTATCGAATCTTGCACATGTCATGACCCTTTATAAAACACACAGCTATACAAGGGACTGTGCTACCTGGGTAAATGTGGTTTGCCGTTACCTTCATGAGGCATTTGCTGATATTACTCTGAGCATGGTTACATACTTGGCTGAGGTAAGTTTTCAGAAACTTTTAACTGTTCTAACTCTTCTGTTGCCCAACAGCCCAAAGGCACGCTAGCAAATTACTGGGAGCTCTGCATCTGTTATTTATAATTAAAAATTAAAAGCAGAAATTGGCAGAAAAAAGCAGAATTACTTTTAAAAAATCAATATTGAACACTAAAACAAAAGCTGATATATCTTAAAGCAGATTCCTTCAGCCAGTTGGATTTTCCATTATGAAAGTGGGAGGAAATATATTTAGATCCCATTGAGGAAAATCAGAAGACTAACTCCACAATGGGTTTTCCAGCACGGTAAGATACCATCTGCTATATAAGGATGGTTCTTGATAAAATTTTTATGCATTCCTCTAATACTGAATGGTATTGTCTTGCTGCAAAGGTTTTCCCTTGTTCATTGTTTACTCCTAACATTTTTCACATGTGGAGTATAGTGCTGATGCAGTGTTGTTACTGAGGGTCCAAGGTTCAGTTCTGCTCTTTAGCATAAGGCTGCTTGGTATTCTGATCCCCCTTGTCAGATCACTTTCAGGACAACATTTTCTTACAGAGTTCTCAGATCTATCCTTTCCCTGCTGAGTCATCTTCAGTCTCTCCTCTCATCCAGGGAGAAGACAGTTCTGTATTCACAGAATCCCAGAATCATTTTTAGGCTGAAAAAGACCTTTGAGATCATCAAGTCCATCCCCAAACCTAACACTGCCAAGTCCACCACTAAACTATTTCGCTCACTGCCACATTTACACAACTTTTAAATATCTCTAGGGATGACAAATCCACCCTTTTCCTAGGCAGACTGTTCCAATGCTGGTCAAGTGTTTTCATGAAGGAAATTTTCCAAATAGTCAATCTAAACCTTCCCTGGCCTGAACTGAGACCATTTTCCCTTATATTATCAGTTGGTACTCTGGGGAAGAGTTGACACCCACCTCCCTACATAAATTAACTGGCATCTGCCAAAGGATCTGTAAAAAACCCTCAGGCATCTCTGATAGTGGCTATTCACAAATTTTCAAGAGCCTGAAAAGCCAAGT
The DNA here is from genome assembly GCF_965231275.1 of Zosterops lateralis. Lineage (NCBI taxonomy): Eukaryota > Metazoa > Chordata > Aves > Passeriformes > Zosteropidae > Zosterops > Zosterops lateralis. The sequence continues at coordinate 68,873,870 of NC_139763.1, read as the reverse complement.
GCTGTTCCCACACTCATTTAAGGCTTCAGAGCAAACTCGGCCCTGCTACGGTCAGGCTGCAATTCCTCACTTTGCTTGCACATGGAGGCTCTAAGGAAACAATCATGTATGATCTTAAGTGATGGTGAAAGCCATTGACTCTCCTGTAGGAACCTTAAACAGGACCTTGAGGTATCCCAGTCTCTTTTCCAGTCCAAATACTCTGGAGAACTATTAGCTCTTCAAATTATGAGCTCTGCATGACATTGAACCCTCCAGAGTCAAGTGTCTTCTTCACAGGGGAAGCTTGTATTCCTAATTAAAAAAATGCTATTAAAACTATATTTATAATAAAGAAATGCTATAAAAATGTAGTGTCCAAATTCTTTCTCCTTTGCTTTCCCAGCCTTAGGAAAGCAGTTGCCCCTCTGTTTTCCCTTCATTGCTCTCTGTACAGTCATTAGTGCTGCACCACCTCCACAAAGGCCATTGCTCATGATCCTACTCCCCTTGAAATGGGTTGAGACGTGCATGTGGAGACTCTTTTCTGCACGGTTCCCCCTTGCTGTAGATTGGCACCACCTACTGTATCAACAGCAAGCCAGGCAGCTTTTTTACTATGATTAAGAGGCATTCCTCACGTAGCACCACCAGCAGCAGGATGACAGAGTTGTAAGCACTGACTTCCTTTCTCTTTATTTATGTTGAGTACAGCTCTGTTGAGTCATGTCTGGAGAATATTTATATGGGCAAAGAGTAGCTGCCAGTCTGGTGGTGTAGCAAAAGGCAAGAAACCATCTTATTCAGCCTGCTGTGGCCTTGAATTGTTGGTTTTTTTCGAGCTTTTGAAATGTTTCCTGTTTTCTTCTTAGTTAATCCCCAGGCCAGGATAAACAGTGTGCCCCTGTCTCCTGTAAACCAGCTGTCAATTGGTAAAGCCAGATAGGTTAACAGCCCCACTGGGCAACCTGCACTTGAATGTTAAAGCCATATACAGCCTCCAGCTTTAACAGTCCTGGTTCACTCCCCAATCCTTGGGACAGAGGGAAATTGTGAGACAGGCAGTGCTTAAGAATAACAAAGGAAATTGTATTGCAATAGTGACCCTTCCAAACAGAGGTGTAACTTCAGAAGGAGACACTGTACTATAATTAGGACGATGAAAACAAATGCTCTCAAGGCATGGTAGAAGTTTCAATTGTTGCCATTCAGATACAATTTTGTATTTAATCTATTCAATGGCAGGTCATTGCTTGACTTCAAGGTGTATGATTTTAGCACAAAATAAAACATTTGAGCTCTGTTATTATCCAGATCTTAGAGTGACAAGTAATCCTACTTACTAAGTTTTACATATGCTTCATTCATGAAAAATTATAATTTCTTCTAGAAAACTACTGGGAGATCTCAATCTACAGATGAGGAAAAATCACTATTCAGTAGTGCACTATCAACCTCCACAACCAAAATCAGATCAGCATACAAACATATTACTGAAAGCTTATTTTAGGTTTATGCTAGATTTTTGCAGATGAGTTTTCAAAATTTAAACTTTAATCATGACAGCACACTTATTCTAGGAAGATACCTGAATTGGCATGGGTCATCATGTTAAACTGGTAACTCATGAAGTACAGGGTCATGCTTAAGTAGCTAATGCTATTAATAGAGAAAAATGGACAAGAATCCCTAGTGCCTAGTAATATGCTTATGGTAGATTTTTCCACCTCCTCCTTGTTAGATGGAGGATTGCTTGTAATAAAAACATAAGCATTTATAACCTGTTTAAAGCCAAAGAATCAGTAGAAGCTAAACTGTATTGCAAGGGGAAGCATGCCCTAGATAAGGCATTAATCCGAGTAATGGCTTGTCTATCAGACACGGCTTTTAAAATGCCCTCTTTGTTACCTCAAGACATTTGTTTGACTGCATGGCATTGCCTCAGAGCTGAGTATCTCTTCACGCCCCTTGCCAGATTGGGAGGGGCAAAGGGAACTGTCTCCTGTGGTAGCAGCCCAGGCAGCCCTTGAAAGAGAAGTCTCTCTTTTCCACCTAGTTCTGGGTTAGTTGTTGCTTCAGGAAGGAGGAAATTGTTGCTAATGCAATGGGGATTCCTGAGCCCAGATAAGGCCCCAGTAGTTAACACATGGAACAAGAGAGGAATCCACAATTCTTCAAAACAGGTCATATGTGCAAGAGTAAAAAAAAAAATCTGAAAACAGTTTTATTTCTTTTTACAAATACAGTGAAAACTCTTTCCTGGAATTCTCTTGTCCAAATGATGTGTTACAACTCCATCTTGCTGCTATTTTTGTTACTTCTGGCAGCAACACAATTCATATTGCAGTAAAGGCATGTTAAGGTTGCTATTCTTATTTTAAACAGAAATACTCTTCCTTATTGCAAATTCATTATGTATTGATTCATTATGACACACTTGGACTACCGGCCACCACATATATCCATCTGAGCAAATGAAAAGTGACACAGTCACAAATATGTCAGGTGTAAGGGGGCCAAGAGCTGTTTCAGTCAACAAATTCTTTTGACAAAAAAATTATACAAACCATAATGGAAATTACAGACTTTCAGAGATAGGGTTCCTGTAACAGCTTTCTAAACAGCAGTTGAGACAAAATTCTCATTATTTCCCAGGAATTCCTTTTCTATCCCAAAAGGGATTGTCTGATGCAGTAGCCTCAGTCAGAGAACAAAAGAAAAGAACAAAAAAAATTTTTTCTGTTATCCAGATAGTTTCTTCTAATCCTACACAGAAATGGTATACTGGCTGATGTGCTGCATCACATAAACTATTTGCAAACAAAGAATCAAACTTTCCATTGCAAGATCCTAATAGATGGTAAAAAAACCCTTGGTAACCTTGTTTTGAAGAAGAATAGCTAAGTACATTTTCTCTCTCAGTAAAGGTATCTGAGGGGCTGTAGGTGTCTAAGGGCTGAAGCAGGTTGCCATGCAGTATCTTTAATTTAAAATTTTTTCCTGGCTCTTTGTAGGGGAATAGATAAGTATAATGAGTTCACTTTATTGTGCTGTTAATGGAATTCCCGCGCTTTGTTTTATGAATCACTAATTGCTACTCACTTTTGCTGGTTAAAGAAATCAGAAGATATTTAGTGGGATAAAACAGGTTCCATTTGCACTGGCATGAAACATACTCATTCAATAAAAGGAGAAATCTTATCCTTCTATATCCTTAGAAGGATATAAAAAAAATTACTAAAGTCCATTTGGATAAGAATTGAAATTTTTCTCTGATGGAAGGCAGGAGGCAGCTAAGAGATTTTATAAGCATTTTTTTTTCTAGAATCCAGTAACTTGTATAGCCAGTGCTAGAACTTTTTTGTCAGCCTGAATTGGGAGGATGGTGTCTAGTATTGAGGCTCTGATAACCTCCAGCAAAAACATTTGATTGCCTCTGAAATATGTGGGGTGGGACAGTGCCTGTCACCAGTGAAAGAACATGCTGCCTGCCAGAAAATTTTCAGCTGAGATATTTCACACATATACAAACAAATCCTGGCTGTCCCTATGCCTCTGGAGTTACTGTCACGCATATGTTTGAGCACAGTTGCATTTCCATGGTTCATTGTGGTATTTCAGGATCTACACTCAGGTGTCTGAAAATTCCAGGATTTAGATCAAGCCCTTATTTGTATCACTCTCTAAAGTAAGAGAGCCCAGGGACTCCACCTACTCCTAAACAGAAAATGTTTCTTTGGCACTTACAGTCAGTGAGAACTGGCAGTGAAATATATTTGATAATTATTCATTGATGTCTGAATAGTAGTAGTTTTGTTTCTTCAGCAAGTTTTCTTTTTTCTCATTGACTACCAGCAAATGTAGACATTAAAAGATCCTCCCCTGTTTTTATTGGATATGCTTACCCAATTACAGCGTAAATTTTACCTACCAGTTTACTCAACTGCTGAATGTGTTTTCTGGATAAGTTAGGGCAGGCATATATAAAATAAAACAGGCTGGCATTTGGCTCCCAGCTTAAGCTCTTTTTTACTTCATGTCTGTATCATCAACAGTTGTGAAATTATTGTAAAATGGCATTGCAAAATCAGTGAGTGAAGAGAGATGAAGAGTACAATTGCTGTTTGTGAAACTAGTAGCTTTTTACTTAAGAAGAAAGTCTCAAAATTTTGTTATATTCACTTTTCTTTTAACAGCTACTAGAAAAGGGCCTCCCTAGTATGCAACAGTCCCTCTTACAGATGATCTACAGCCTTCTTAGTTATATGGATCTGTCAGCTATTCCTGTGAAGCAGTTTAACATGGAAGTGCTAAAAACCATTGAAAAATACGTACAGGTAAATGCCATATCATTTTTATATTAATACAGGAACTTAGCAGCATTTACTATCATTAGTTGATTTTCTCTGTAAGAATTTGAGACTAGATTAGCAGGGAGGGCTGCAAGTGTCTAGTGTGGCTCAAAGTTTGTAAACATCCTGATGTCTCATCCCCAGAGAAGATGCCTGGCTGTGTGTTCACTGTGGGGGAAGGTTGGGCTTCAGCCTTGGAGTACCTCATAGCAACCTTACTACCACTCAGAGCCTGAGTTCTTTAATTATTAGCACAAGGAGATGTGGCAGAAGCACTTCTCTTCAGAGACCTCTGCACCTAATTCTTGACAAGTGAAAAATACATGGGAGTACTAGGAATTCACAGAGGTAGAAACTGTGTCAAGTTACCTTTTTTATTAAATGAGGATTCTTCTATGGCCCTTATATTTATTCATACTGATTAAGACATTCAGGTAGGAGATTTTAAATCCTCTGCCAAGTTGGATTTGTCCACAGGTCTCCTAGCTTGTGGGCCAGTTCCCTAACAGTGACACCTTAGGCAAGTCTTGGTCTCTGATGTTGAAATTATTCTGCAATTACACACCTTGTTACTGGCCAAGAGAGACAAAGAATATGGATATTCCAGTTCTGCATTTTAATTATGTGGTAAAAAAATACAAATGTAAAATGTAAATAGTCTTGAATGTGTGTGAATCTCCCTTTTTGTTTGCTGAGTAAATATATTATTTCTAGAGCATTCACTGGAGAGAAGCCTTGAATATCCTGAAATTGGTAGTTTCTCGTTCTGCCAGTTTAGTTCTACCTTCCTATCAACATAGTGATCTTTCAAAAATGGAAATACATCGGGTGTGGAACAGTGCCTCCAAGGAGCTACCAGGGAAGACTTTGGAGTTTCATTTTGATATTTCAGAGGTATTTTTTGTAGTTTTGCTACTTAACATCTTAATTCTGATTTCTGACTGGACTGTCTTACAGCAGTCTTAATCCTGCAAACCCTTGTAACTTTATAGAACTGAATGGTCCTATGGTGACTTTAATGGCAACTCACTTTATTGTTAAGAAGCTGCAGAATTGCTTGCAGCATTATAGATTATTTCATATAGATGATAGTGAGCTGTTGAGATTAAAAGGAAATACAAGCATAAAAAGGCATATGGTACTATTTGCTTTCCTGTCAGTGTAGTTCTGGAAAATGCTGAGCATCCTATGGTCAATCCAAGAAAGCATTTCAATACCTATTGGAAAAGGGCCAAAGTGTTCAGCACTCTTAGGAAAAGAAATTAAAAATATGCAAGAGGTGCAGATTTGAAATTAACTTTGTAAGCTTTCTTGGTTTTTGCCAGATCTTATGTCAGGAACTTGTGTGGCAGTTGCTTTGAGCCATGAACATAAGCTCTGGCTACTAAGTGTGGCAGTAGCTACTCAGACATTCACAGTGGAAAATAAGAAACATACCAAGTGATGTGAAGTTTGCTGCACTCCTTGTTTTATCCCTGTATATGATCTTCAAAATAGTATTTTTCTCCAACTGAAGCAATAATGGCTCCTCTAAGCTCATCTGAAGCAGGGTGCTACTGAATAATTCCTCTCTGTTTAAGACTCCAATTATTGGGAGACGGTACGATGAGCTGCAGAGTTCTTCGGGGAGAGATGGTAAACCCAGGGCAATGGCTGTCACCCGAAGCACTTCTTCAACCTCATCAGGATCTAACTCCAATGTCCTTGTTCCTGTGAGCTGGAAGAGACCCCAGTACTCTCAGGTAGGCAGCCCACTATTCATTAGCAAGTTGCAGTCGGAGCAGCTGAAGTAACACATGCTTGGGTCCTTAAATGCCTGTGCTCTCTGTGAGCTGTGCAGTGCTCCTGGCTGCCTGGGGCAGCGGCAGCACAGCATCTGACCTTGTGTGCTGAGTGTCTTTCTTGGACTCCATAATGGTCTGTGTTATGTCCATCTTCTATCTCAAAGCTGTTTTTCTTTCAGCTTGCAGGAAATTATCTCTTTAAGAGCTCTTAAGTCTAGGTCAGATTTAAGTAAACACAACAGATGAGTTCAGATATTAGCAAGGGAAGCAGGTAGATAGCTTGCGCAACTTTTAAAGTTGTTTTCTTGGGAAATTCAATAAAAAGAACAATTTTCCTAGAAGTGATGTTTGAGTACCTTAATGATTTTGGTTATCTGCCAGTTAAAATAAAGCCATGCAGAATAAACTTGATTTTTGCTCTTTTCTCTTTTTTCATATAGCAGGTTATATAGCAGTGACTCAGGCTCAGTTCTGGAAAAAAATATTATGCACGTGCTTAATTTTAGGCTTCTGAACTGTCTTTTTGAAGTGATGCATATGATCCAGTGTTTCCTTAATATATTCAGTGGAATTTATAGACTAATTTAAATATAATAAACAGCAAAATCATTAACAGTTATTTTTATGTTTCCTTGACGCGTAGTTGCTCTGAAAGCAATCCTTTCAGCATTTAATGACTAAACTAACTAGGTTGGTTCCTCCTAATTAAAAATTGCTAATGTATGTTTCTAGCCACAGGGAGAATGGGTGGTTAAAAAAATGCTCACTTGAGAAACATCTTGTTTTCTAGAAAAGGACAAAGGAGAAGCTGGTGCATGTCCTTTCCCTGTGTGGTCAGGAAGTTGGGCTGAGTAAAAACCCTTCAGTAAGTAGCCTTGTATTGACCAGTTTTTTGTTTCATCGTGTCCTAAGCCTTGAAAGCAAAGAACTTTGTTTCCCAGAGTTGCTGACCAGATTTGTATAGTTTGGAAGTCACTATTGTCATTATCCTTTGTACTGGCCCAGGCTGTGTTTCTCAGCATATGGACCAGGGAGTGAATGGCCCTTTCACTTAAAGAAGACTTACTTTGACAGTTATGTGTGGTTTTCCTGTGAGAATCTGTGATGCTGTAGGTTTTACTTATGCCATCTCAGTGGGTAGAGAGTAATGACCCCTGTATTACCAATCCAGAACCTTTATTAAGTAAAAAAATAAATTACAGAAATAAAATGGGAGGGGAAAGGGTATGTGTGTCTGATTTTCCATTAGACACTAGTTCTGATGTTACTCTTTAAAAATTAGTGTTATCTGGTGCCAGGAAAAGGTTGATTGATCACCTAGGGTGGGAAGCTCTTAAAATATTTATTAAATATTTTCTACAGAAGAAAGAAAAATTTCTGGATGTTTTTGAACATGGTATATGTCACTTGTATTATGGAGAACAGGCCCTTTGTTTCTGCAAGACAGGAACGATTTCATTTTTGCAACTGAATTGCAGACACAAGTATACTCAGTAGGAAAGAAAAAAATATAGCTTGTTGTATTTTCTAATCTTGACATATTTTTTAACAACTTGTTAACTGGAGGGTTTTTTTAATGAACTTACTATATCATCCTCTTGACAGTATTTTCTCTGCTAAGATCTCTGAATTTTGTTCCTATATATGTCTATAAACATCCAGGCAACATCAATCTGCAGCCATTAGGAGGTAGCTGTAATATTCTTGGATGTGTTCCCACAGTATGAAGTTGTTTCTTTGTACGAGTTTAATCTGAAGGCACCTGTCCAACATAAATAATAAAGAGTGTTCTAAAAATACTCAGTGAAGGAATTAGGTGTGTACTGGAAATACAGTCTTCTGAATAACCAATTAGAGCTTTTAGGAAGAAACAACCAGAGGGAACAGTTTGTAACAAAAGGAATCCTTTGAATTGTAGGTGATTTTTTCTTCCTGTGGTGATTTGGATCTGATTGAGCACCAGACGAGCTTGGTTTCTTCAGAAGACGGAGCAAGGGAGCAGGAGAACATGGATGATTCAAACAGTGAACAACAATTCAGAGTCTTTAGGGACTTTGATTTCCTAGATGTTGAGCTGGAAGATGGGGAGGTACAGTATATTTTCTCTGAAACAGCTTTTTTTATTTAAACACTTCTATACTCCTTCTGCTAAACACTTCTCTTCTTGTAACATAAAACTTTAACTGTGTAACTCTAAACGTACTTTTAAGTTCAGATTATTTATGATCTTCACTTAGTGTTTATTTCAGTAGCATACCAGTAAAAAGACTACCACACCCTTCCTTTCTGAATCTACTTTAGGAAACACTGCAAAACTGGTAGTGGAAAATAAAGCTTCTGCTCTAGTACCTTTTTGGTGAATTTACTTTTAAGCGAGCTTATTTTAAATACAATTTATAAAGATCCAAATTGTTAAGAAAATACATATATTTGCTGATTAAAAACTTTTAAAATTAAATTGTTCCAAATCTGTTGGTTCATAAGGAGCCCTCTGAAACATTAATTCAGGCCTTCAGGCTGCTGTTATTCCTGCAACTGCCGATGAAATCACTTAGAGATGTACCTTCCACTCTGCTGAAGTGTCTGTGATTTCATCATTTCATGCAGGAGGTAAACAAAATCCTGAGCACCCAGATCAAGTCTTGACAGGTGAAGCCTGTCAGCTCACCTTGAGCTGAAACTGCTGAAGGGAAAAAATTGAAGAACTGATAAACTTTTGGGAGCTACACCCTTTAACCTTGCTAATATCAAACTTGGGGTATTTATTTCTATTTGATTAGGAAAGACCAAAAGTTAATATCCATTGCCAAACAAGTCTAACAATTTTCTTACTGTTTAGATTATTCGTTCAGAAATTGTTAGTTCTTTTGAAGGACTTAAGACTCAGATGTTCAGTAAACCTAGAGTTTAATAACTTGTCATAATCTGGGTTTGTTTTTAACATGAATTCTCTCAGTCATCGCTCTTAGCCCTGAGAAGAGCATGTGTGCAGGAAGAAATACTCATTTTTCTACCTATTTGCATTACAGTAGTAAAATAATTTTAAGGTAAACATAACGCTCAGTTATGAACTCATGTACACTGATTTTTTTTTCCAATTAAGAGAAAAGATGAAGGAATGGGAAAAAAATATATCCCAAAGCTCTTATTTTTCCAAGTCAGGAATTTCTGTATAAAAATTAGTTATCTTGGCTCACAACTGCCCATGACTTTGCTAAGGAAAAAAAAAAAAAAAAAAAAAAAAATTCCGAAAGGATATTTGGCAGCAATGGTTGCAAATACATTAGACAAATATTGAAGGAGCTTCCAAACAAGGATGAATGATAAAGCAATAATGCCAGTCATTTGGCAAAAATATACTGGCTGTAGCAATTTCTGTGTCTTAAATGCTTTCAAGATATTACCAGGATGTAGAGCTGCAATTTTCACTGAAGATCACATGATAATTTTTTGTCCACTGAAACTGAGGAATTTCTTCTTTCTCTTCACCACTTAAAACCATATAGAGTGTATATATATTGTGCAGAACAATTCCTTTTAAAATAAATTTACTTTCATGGACTGTGACTCTGCAAAGATTTATTTTATACATGTGGCCATTAATTGATTGATATCCTAATAGTCTCAAGTTGGTCATGAAACAGATATTAAGCTTCTCTAAGTTTTATGTAAAGTAAAATTTAAAATTTTGAGTTTCACTTAGTGGTTTTTAAATTGCCATGGATTGTGTTCCAAAGTTTAGTTCAGACTTGACTTACTACTGTTTTAAAAATAAATTCAGACCTGGTGTAAAAGGCTACTTCTCTAATGACTGAGCTGAAACTGTAACATTTACATCATATCTGAGTGTAGTATATTCATAAAAATGAATAAACAGTGTTAGAAAACTAAAGCTAGCAAAAGCGACATCAGTCCTTCAAAGAAGTGTGTGATTTTAACAGGCTTGGATCAGCCCCAGACCATAAGGTATATTTGTATGAAATTTCCTAAAGATGTGAAAGCAAGAAATAGTTATTTTCAGACTTAAAAGGTAGAGTTGAAGTTTCTGTGATAATATTTGTTAAAATTGTAGGCAAATGTTTGTCTATGATGTCTTTAATGCAGTGATTTTACATAGATTCTTTCTATTTGTTTTTCTATCTGTTATATCTGCTACCCAGGAACTTCAGGTAAGAATGCTACTTGAACTCAGATGTGCCAGCATATGTTTTGCCTTCTCGCAAATTTATATTGTAGAATAACATCATAGTTTTGCTGTTGCCTCCCCCCTTCAGTGTGTGCGTAGGCGAGTGTGTGTGTGTGTGTGCTTGCACTTCTGACAGGTGCTTCATTTTTTGTCTTGTATTAGAAATATTTTTGAGGTCTTTTTCAAAAATTCTGCTTCATTTTTAGTTTGTTTTTGACATGTTCAACAGTCTTCACAAATTTTAAAAAATCTTAATTCTAGTATCAGTGATTTTCAGACTGAGCCCTTTCTCCATGTGGTATGTTTGTACATGATTAATGTGTAGAAACTTCATTATTTATAGAGTTTGAGCCATTTGTTTGTAGGGGCAAATTATAAATAATTTCTACCCTTTCTGTTGTGGCATATTGTCTCCTGTTATCATCTTGCTAAAGCTAATGTCTGAGACCACTTAAGACAGTTTACGTTACTGCTATCAAACTGAATTTAATTGAATAAATAAATTAATTTCTACAGCTTGATTTAATACAGCTGTATGGTCCTACCAACTTTGCTGGACTCATTTACCCTGTGAGGAAGACTGAAAAGACACATCAGTCATTGCCAGTTTGGGACCTAAATTTGAAATTTGTCAATGTATAGAGAGAACTGAAATTATAGAGAATTTAATGAGTTGTACAAACAGTACAGAGATCAGCAACGACAGAATTTTGCGTATCTGTTTCTGATAGTTTGTACATCAGATATTATGCAAACACAACCCCCCAAAATCATTGTCTCAAAATGCCTGCACTGTAAGAGATACATCCAGATGGAAATAGTGCCTTATTATGTAGTTCCAAAATACTTCTGCCTATACCCTACAATATTTCAGTGTTTCCATTAACTTTGCATACTTTATCAACACAGTAAGGATGAAAACTTGTGTGAAGCAGGTTTTGCCTGATTCTTATTGCCTCTGTGCAATTCTTATGGCTCTGCCCCACACAGGTTTACTTTCCCTTCTGTCTCTCCTTTCCCCTGGGCTGTTGTAAAGTTTCAAGTAGCTGCAAGGGCACATCTGCTCCTTTGCCAGAGGGTGGTGACTGTAGGAAGTTCTCTGTGGTACCTGCTGGCTGGACACACTCATAATGTGACTGTTTTCCACCAGTTTATCACTAGTGACTTTTCAGATGGGATATGGATTTGCTCCTGCTGTAGATAAAAATGAACAGCCTCTCAAATACATCTTTGCTAGACTACAAAAACTCCATAGACATGTGCTGACCTCTTCTTTAAATTCAGTATGGTTCTGGGTGCCCCTGTAGCAAACTTACACTAATCCAAAGGCTGAGTTACAGTGTTTCATCTCTTTTACACTTTTCCCTCACTTTTAATTCACCATCCCTTCTAACAGCATGCACTAGAAGTGTCCCTTTTATTTTTCTTCCTTTTGCTGGCTTTCTTTTTTAAGGCATTGCAGAATAAAACTGCAACAGGAAATATTCCCATAGACATGGGCTACTAAATTTACTGATGGCTTTACTAGGCATCATGAGGATTAGGGTGTGATGACAGACATCTTTGTTTGCTTGCTTATTTATGTCATTTTTTTTCATTTGTTAGTTCAGTAATTGATGTGTTTGTGGAGGATGTCTCATTGCTGCATGTGTCCTCCAGCCTTTGAGGGGGAGGATGTACAACCAAAAATTTTGTTAAAATAAATAGCTTGGAACTGAACAGTCATTTTTATGATTTAAAGAGGCCTGACTTCTAAAGTCAGATATGTTTTGTTCTCTTTACACACAAAAACTACCGTATGATACCAGTCCCAGAATGAAAACACAGGGTTCTTCCAATAATGTGTCAGACTTCATAACAATTTCATCTTCATTTTCTCTTCATTATAGTGCATTCCTTTTGAATGTTCTTGTGAATTGCAAGGGTTGTCTTTTTCCTTAATTTTTTTTTTTCTATTTTCATCATCTTTGTTCATGAAATGGTGAGCTTTATGTCATGAAACTGAACTTTCCCTCCTATTCAAATTCCACAGCCCATTGCATTAAATGGTGATGATGCAAAATAAGATAAATTTGTGCAAGTTTGTTGATTGTTAAGGAGGTAAGATGGCAATTTAATTCATTGCCCTTTATGCAGTTTGGTCCCTATTTAGTAAATGTCTGAGTAGTCCCAGAAGGGCATTGCTCAAGTGTTTAAAATCAGAGCTCTGTTTAAGGGACCTTACTGAACTGAGGCCTCTTTCTCAATGACTGCACATAATTTTGATCTGCATAAACCCAGGAAATAACCATAATCAGTTATTTGATAATAATACTATTTTTTAGGCAGAACTGTATTTTTTTACAAATTAATATTTAAAATATCACTGTCAGCTTGAATTTTCATTGATTGACTTGCTTGTTTAAGAGCGTTGCAACTTACACAGTCTTGTTTAAAACAGGCAGCTCTGAACCTTTAAAGGAAACATTTTTCTCTATAAATTTCCTTCCCATGTTGATGCAGGATTGAGGGCTTTCACCTAGGTAAAGTACTCAAAACTGCATCTGAATATTTCTGGGGAGACCTTTCTTGCTGTGTAAGGCCCCTTTTGCCTCTGGAGGTCCATGGCAGGAGCAGTTGTGGTCCTTCATTTGCCAGAGAGGAACCTGGCTAGACTTAGGGAGTGAGAGGTTATTGCAATCAGGGAAAAGGCATACAGTCCACTGGAAAATATATAAAGTAAATAAATGGAAAAAGAGTGGAAAACTAATTGATACATTAAAGAAATCAAGTGATCTTTTTATCAGTTCTCCAGCCTAACAAATGGTTACACGATTTGCCTAATGATCTCAGCTTTGTGTGACTGTATGTGGGATCAGAACTGAAAGTCTGATAAATGTAAAATGTTTAGTCCATTTGGTTGTGTCCTTTTTAAAATGTGAGATCACAGGCAATGCTCATCAGGCTATTCCCAAAATATATTTTCAAATAATTCAATTAGATTGAAAAATTAGCAATATGGGCTTAGAATAAAAGTTTAAAATGTATGCTGCTTAAGGTGTTATATTTTTTTGTGTAAAGCAAGGGTTTGTTCAAATCTACTCACCATTATGGTTATGTATATAAAGCAAAGAATCTAAAATCTTTAACATAGGTTTTGCAGTTGAGCCATTGGTATTAACTGTGCTTCTAATACTTTTAAATATCATGAAAAAATCTTTAAAATCGCTTTCAAGCTTTTCCTTTGCGTGTCACTGCTCTACTGGTATTGAGGAGTGTGTACATGTGGACTTAGAAAAACAAATCCTTAAATTAGCAAAAGCATGAAAAATATCTAATACTGAAAAGACTGAGTGTTCATTTAACTGCCATTTCCATGCTTCTGCTCTTATCTCCAGGTGAACAAGCAAGATAATGCTTATTTCAAGTTTTTTACTATATTTTTACATCAAAATATTTCTGGAGCTAGCTTTGATTGGGTGTTAGCATATGAATAGTTTTATATCAAGCAAGCTGACCCTCTGTCTGATTTCAGGGTGAGAGTATGGACAACTTCAACTGGGGAGTGCGCAGACGGTCCCTGGACAGCCTGGACAAATGTGACATGCAGCTGATGGAGGAGAACCAGCTCTCAGGGAGCACACCCAGCCTGAACAAAATGAACCACGAGGACTCAGATGAGTCATCAGAGGAGGAGGACCTGACCACCAGCCAAATCTTGGAGAACTCAGACCTAGTAAGTTGCAAAGTTGAAATTTAAGAAAAGATAGGGTGGTGGGTTTAAATAAGCTGGGCTTTTAGTTTCCACTGCCCAGGTGCAATCTAATGAGCTGAAATTGGTAGGTGTATTTTCCCTTATTTGCAAAGGTAAACAGGAATTTTAATGCAAAAGTTTGAAACACGGGAATCATCAGATCTTATTATTTGCCTTTTTTTACTATGGGGCAATTTTTGACAATTGGCCGGTGGTAAATCTTTCTGATGTCTTTAATGCTTAAAGAAGTAGAACAGGCCTCCAGGTTGGTAAAGGTGTCAGATTTTCATTGTTCCCTTCTGGGATGATTTTAAAAAAAATTTTATGACAAAAATATTGAAAGGGTTGTGTCTATATACAAACTAAGAGAGCCATTGTCATTGCACTTTAAGACACTGTCTGCTTTGCATGTTCATAAAAGCAGCATGTGGTAGGGTAGCTGTATACTTAGTTCTTTTGTGCTTTTGTTGTCTTTTAAACAGATTATAAATCTTTCCCCATCTGAGGATGCAAATCATATTGACTCACTTTCTACATCATGTGACACAACCTCGGCAGACCCTCATCATTTTAACATGGGAACATCCAGCTTTGATGTGTCTTTGCCTGATATGAATAATCTCCAGGTGTCTGAAGGACCCAAGGTGAATACATTTTTTTTCTTTCTTTTCCAACTGGACTGTATTTTATGTGACACTGTTACAATTTTTTTTTTGCTTATGCTTTCATAAAGGGTTTGATCTGTGAAATCAAGTATATTCTGGCTTCCTCTGTCTAATGGCATAGCATAATAAATTCATACACTACTGCACTTTCACACCATTGCCTTTCTACTTATACTTTCTTCATGAAGAGATTTTATTTATTGTTTCTTAAATATGTTGCACTGCTTATGCACCAAAATACTACAAGCTTGTCAAAAGACATGTTTATGAACTGGCTACAAGTTAAAACTCCAAGGCAATATTCTTCTGTTCTTCATGCTGAATTAAAGAGCGATATGCCAGCTCATGTGGTGGGTGTATGCGTGTATTCTCTGAAATATTTTTGTATGTGGGGACCTTTTGTACAGTTGTGTGCCCTGGATTCAGTACTTGCCTTTTGGCAGACATACAGAAATTTTAAATTCATGACCACAATATTAAACCATCCTGGGGGTGGGGAGGCAGGATTTGCAAGGATACAACAACCATGTTCAGCACAGTGTATTTCAGAGAACTGTATCAGAAGATGAAGACAAAGCAAGGTTGGTAAATCATTATCAATGTGGGGATGGTTTCTTTAATTTTCTGTTCGACAGTACTTGCTCATGAGGGATGAGGTGAACCTACTCCTTTCAGTGTCTCTCCAGAAATACAATCTGGTTTTGGAGGGTTTGTGTGAATTAGTGGCTTGATGATACTGTTGGCTTCTGTCAGTGAAGCTTCTCTGTCATGTCTAAATTATGTGACTTCTGCAGAAAGAGCAGTGTATGAGACTGGGGCAGAGGAAGAATGTATCTTCTCTAATCGTTGGCTTTCCTTTTTGCCCTTGCGCCCTCCAAATGCAGCCACACAAAAAATTGATACTGCTAGCACTGCATATTTCAGAAGTAATGGAAACTTCTATTGAAGAGGTCATAGAAAAGGAGGTTGGAATTGTGCTGAATATTGAATAAATTGTTTGTGTCAGAAACCACTGCAGTAGGAAGAAAGGACGGGAGGAGGGAAGTGCATGTAAGGATAGGAAAGGAGGGGAACCTCTCCAAACAGTGTCTGTGGAGAAGGTAAACTCATTATCATTTGTCAAAACAACTGTTGGTAGACAAGTAACCACGTAACAACCATAAACAGCAGAAGTTGGCAGAATTTCAGTTCAGGAAGCAGCAGTCAGAACAGACACATTTGCAGGTGGTAACTGCAGCTGATCTCATGCATCCAGCTGCAGTAGCTGTTGGTGTGTACATTAGGAACTGAAAATCACAGCTTAGCAGCTCAGTGTATGTCTGGGGGTTTGGAATCTTTATTGTCAAAATCTCTTTAATGCCCCATGTGCCTATATTCATCAAAACCAAAAAGCTTTGGAATAAGTAAGTAAGTGAAGAATGTAAAATCCAAGCAGTTTCTTGCGGAATTGACAGGCAGATTCAGCTAGTCCTGGTACAGGTTTGATATTGGTTTAAAATACAGCCCAGGTTACAACTGTTACAAAGATGTTTGAATTGGTAAGCACCGAATGGGTTTTTTTGCCTCAAAGGTTTTTTCTTCTAGTGTGCATACTTCTGTATTCTTACTCAAAATAACTTGGAGTCCATGTAAAGAAGTTATCCAGTTTTTAGTCAGAAAACTTGAAATTTACACCTAATTAGTTTTCACTTAATTTTATAACACAAAATATGAGCTCTTTACTGTTTTTCTTTTTCTCTGAATTCGTCTTTTCAGAGAGCTGATGAGGTGTCATCAATGCAAAGAAATTTTTTTTGCTTCTTTAGTGATTTACAGAATGTTTAGTTGTTGCATGATAAGCAAAACCAAAATATCTCAACCTTTAAATAGATACAGCAGTTGAGAGAAACAGACTGATTATGTAGCCTCTTCCTAGATGCTTCAATGCCATAATCCAGATATTATTGTTAACAACACTAAATTAGCTAAACTTATTTTCTATTAAAGATAGCGGGAGAGTTATGAGGGTTACATGAGGGTTACACTATGAGGGTTACAAAAAGTCAGATGATGCTACATTATGCATTTTTCAAGTTACCTAAACTCACATATTTCTGGAAGTGTACTACAATCCTCCATGAATATTCAAAGTTCACTTTTCTATTTTGCTTTTGGGGCATCATATTAGACTCCAGTGGGTGGGAGGTGTTTGCTTCCTCTTCCTCCCTTGCTCTATCCCGTCAAAATGTGTTTTCCTCCTACAAATTGTCATTGCAGTGAAGAAACTGCAGTGGACCATTCAAGCTAATATTTAATATTTGAAAGTGGTTGCTACTAATACTTCTGGAATAAGCATGAAATATTTACACTTTTTACCAGGTGCTTTGGTTCCTATTCTGATAATTCTGCCATATAGCTTCCATTTCCCTTTTCAAGATGGTTTGGGCTCTGATTCATTTCATTCACCCTGAACTCAGGAATATTCCTATCTCTTTTGCATAGAAAACAAAGCAAACCAAAAGATTATTCTACTTAATTTCTGATCCTGTCCCCTCTGTTCCAAGTCTTGTTTAGTTTTTACAAGCACAAATCCCCATTATTAATCTGTAGGGTCCAAGCAGATTTGATGTACTGTGGAGGGCCACTTTTCTCATTTAATTCCACTTGCCACAGATTTCCCTCCCTATTAATTCCCAGCACATGTACGTACATGCACATGGGCATATGTGCACAAAGGTTTGAGCAACCCACTGCAGTCATCCCTACAGGAACTGCTTTGGATGGTATGTATGATGCAGAAAAGAGCCAAAAGATTAAAGCTGAAACAAAACTTGTTCAGACTAAAAATGTGAGAGAAATTGGAATGTTTCAAAAAGAA
The DNA here is from genome assembly GCF_965231275.1 of Zosterops lateralis. NCBI lineage: Eukaryota > Metazoa > Chordata > Aves > Passeriformes > Zosteropidae > Zosterops > Zosterops lateralis. The sequence continues at coordinate 68,856,314 of NC_139763.1, read as the reverse complement.
ATCATAAGCTTTAGGTGCTGATAGATGAAAAAGGAAGGAAATTAAGCATAATCCTTTTAATGGCCTGTTAGAATGTTTGGATTCCTTTTGAATGTAAATTACATGCTAAAATTAATTCCCAGTTGTAAACTTGCACACAGTCTTCCAGACAGTGATTGTTTTCAATATATTCTGAAAGGCATTAGTACAGTCTTGGACACTATAAAGTGTTAAGTGACAAGGACAGACAGTAACAAGAACCCTATTGTTTTTCCTGAAAAATTACTTCCTTGCTATGTTGCCACATGCATTGGAATCTGAAATTCTTTGCTAGACAAGTTCAAAAAATGCCTTAAGAATAATATTTATCCAAGACAGAAAGTTGAGCAAATACAGTATTTTTTAAGAAGCGTAAGTTGATCCATGTCATTTATAACCTGTGGCTTTATATCTGTGCAGTTTAACATGTTGTCAAGTGGGTTTTTTTTCATTAAATGCTTTCTATTTATTAGAGGAATTAACTTACTAATTTGCTGTTTTCTAAGACATCATCATTCACTCCCCTAGGCTGAAGCTGTACCTGAAGAACAAGATATAGCAGTCCATGAGGATGACCTTTCAGGGTCTACAAATGAACTCCCTGGAGCATTTGAATGCAGTGATAGCCTTAGTCTGGATATGACAGAAACTGAAGAGAAAGCTGACAGGCTGGAACAATTTGCTCTTGCTAGGTACTTTGATGCACTGTTATTCACACTAGTTCTTTTACAATGTACAACAAAATGATAACAAGATGGTAGTTAATGGAATGGATGTTTTAGCCACAGGAGTTATAAAATTCTCATGAGTTTGGAGCAATGAGAAGACAATGCCCTAATTGCCTCCATAATTATCACACAACTGAAAAAAAAGGCAAAACAAACCCAAGATTTTCATTCTAGGAAAAATAAGATACAATATTTACATACATCTATGCAGCTAGGCATTATATATATAATATGCTTAATTAAAAAGAAGGATTTTTAAAGATTTGCAGTAATGGAGCTATTACTTGGGTACATGTTCAACAGATCAGATGTGTATTCATCCTTCTGATTTCTTATGAAAGAAAGTCTCAGTATCATTAAAAATCCCAGCTATATGCTCTTAGGGCTGCTTGTGAATGTGTCTAGACACCAGTATATGTTATAAAAAGGCTTTAAGATTTTTTAGCATGCCATCTGGAGCTCTTTCAGATTTTGGATGTTGAGTTAGACTGCAGTTAGGCTAGGGAGGGGGAGAGAGAAAAAGCTTTACTCTCCTGTGAAGTTTCAGCCTTCTTCTGCAAGATGATGGTACAAGAAAACAATTCAAGTGTTTTAGGATGGAGAAAGATAGATGATAATGGCCTGAAGATAGGGATTCTGATTCGGAGGTGTTTCTCATTGTAGCCAACATCTTTTTACTTTCAAAAGTAATTTGAAGATTCATTCATTTTTTTAGGAAGGTGCTGTAATTGGTCCTGTGATTTTATCTCTCTGTTAAAGTATATTTTATCTGCCACCTTCTTGTTATTCTCCTTTCATCACCTTTTTCTGTTTTCTCCTTCAGTTTTGGAGATGTTGATCGAACTGCCTCCCCTCCTCCCTCACCATTTTTTTCCGCCATCCTTGCTGCGTTTCAGCCAGCAGCATGTGACGATGCAGAGGAAGCCTGGCGCAGTCACATCAACCAGCTCATGGGCGACTCCGATGGTTCCTGTGCAGTCTATACATTTCATGTGTTCTCTTCCCTGTTTAAGGTGAGAAAATAAGCTTGAGATGCAAAATCCTAATTTCTGTGTGTGGCAATTAGTATTTCTTGATAGCAGCCCCAGTAATGAACTAACTAGTAGATACATGTATATAACCCTTGTAATTTTGCATACTGCAGAATTGCTGTACTACATTTTTATGCAGCACTGTCTTCTGTGACCAGTTTTGTAATGAAAATAGTATGTATCATACTTGCAGGTTTGGAAGTCATGTTGCAAAATAGGGATTCATTTAAAGAGTGTTTTCTTCAATACTTTACAAACAGACTGCAGGAACAGTAACTGCAAGAGACAAGGAAATAACCCTTTTAGTCTCGAACTATTGTTAATCTTTTGTTGCAAACTCTTGAAATCTGAGCATGTCCATGTAAATGTTAGCATAATTAAATGGTTTGTACCTACTCATCTGAATAGAAAAACCCAGCTGCCATCATTTAACATAAATTCCAGAGATGAATCTGAAGACTAGCAATACATTTCTCCTTTCTAAAACTGTATGCTTGCAAAGATATGAATCTTGCAAACAGATAAGAAAAGGAAAAATCAAATGTATGAGTTGTTCTAAGGAATAATTCTCTGTGTTTACCTGTAATTACTTTGAAAGCCTTTTTAAATTGTTTTTCCTGCAGCTGCAGGATGTTTAGCATGCTCCAGCAGTGAATGCAGTAGCCAGGTACCTTTCTGCAGAGTTTAAGTACTTGTGATCTCAGAGTACACAACGTTTTATTAACAAGGGGTACCCTGCTAATAAATACACAGTTCCAAGAGCTTTTCATACATCTAAGACTAACCTGAAATGAAAGATGCATCCTATAGTAAGAATCTCTTCTTCATGATGTTTCCTCTGTGCTCCACTGGAGTTGAATGTCTTATCTACCTGCAGAGTTCTCCTCCTTTAAACATTATGCCGCTGTAAATATGGGTGTCTTATAGGCATTCTTGTAAACACTGATAAATAGCCATTTGGAAGAAATAAACCCAGTGCAGACTTGAGTGTTTATTCATGATGTCACCTTTTTTGTCTTAACCTCAGTCCTAGAGGTTAATAGCCCTGTCTGAGTGTTTAAAGACTTATTTGTCCTTGATTCTCCTCTTTGGAGAGGTGAAAAGGAACCAGTGCCACACTTCTGAAGACTAAATAAATAATACTATGTCATGAAAGACATTACTTGTAAATTACCTGTTTAACTCCAAATCCTAGTATGCACACACTTCATTTGCTGTTGTGCGTGCCCTATATTCAGAGGATACCCTACTCATTTTCTTCAGTTGATATTGGAGGAGAGAGAAAAAGGCATTAATAATATCAAGTACAATTTTCAGCTGGAGTCACTGCCATATTTTTAGTTTATAAAAATAACTTTGTTCTTCTTTTCAGTCTTAAAACATAAGAGTATTATTTTCCTTTTTTTTTTTTTTTTTTTTTTTTTTTTTTTTTTTTTTTTTTTTTTTTTTCTAAGATCCCAGCTTGTCTGGAATTGTATTTTGTTTGCACTATTAAACTTTACTACTCTTCTGCCAGCTTTGACTTTTGACCCTCATTAACAGGAAATTTCAGAAACAAGTCCTGTATGTGCTAAGCTTGCAATGCAAACTACTGCCAAAATACTTGACTGTGAAACAAAATCCTTGTTTGGAGTAGCTTGTCAACTAAATACTTGGTGAAGTGAAAGAAGTGCATTTTCCAGGGCACCTACATTTCAGTCCTGTATCAAGTTAATGGCATCTTGGATGTTTGCCCACAACATACTAAACTTGTTTAAAATTCCTGAAATTATTTAAGTACTTTTCCTGTAAACGAGTCAGAGGTCAGAGATCTCTGGATTATTTTTACTTCTGCCTCCTTGTATTCCCTCAAATTAAATGTCTTTCAGCAAACCAGACAGCTGCAAGACAAGTAGATTTCAGATCTAGCAAGTACCTTCCACAATCAAGCCCTTTTGTAATGTAAACTCCTCTTCCCAGGAGAGGAAACCAGAAGTTAAGAAGAAAACTTTCTGAGAATATTTTTTAATTATTTACATGGACACATAGCACAGGAACTATATGCAGGTATATATTTATTCATAATATGCTGACAGCTGGCATTATTATTCACAGTAATCCCATTTCATAAAATATATACTGCATTCAGGCCTTGCTTGATAGATTTCAGCCCCTGCAGTCTGCACCCAGAAGGACATAGCTGAGATGATAATTTATTATAGAACTGTTAGTCCATGTAATCGCAAAATAAATATATTTAGTGAATTATTATACACAGATAGCAAAGTACAGTCTCTCACTGTTTCACGCTTAATAATTTAAAACACTCTTCAAGACCATTATCATCTTAGCTGTAGATTGTTACTTTTATGAATATCTGAAAAAGAAAGGATTAGAGGAGAAATGTCTGTAACTTTTTCTGTAATCTGTCTCCTTCGGTGCTTCAGATCTACAAACTCAATTGTTGTTCCCCAGGAGGGAATTGCAGCAGCTAAACAGGTTACCCAAAGCCTTGAGGAAGCTCTGACCTTGGAGATTTTAAGACTCAGCCAGTTAAAAACACATCTGACACAATCTGGGGTTAGCAATAGTCCCACTTGAAGATTGCATCAGATGTTCTCCAGAGGTCCTTTTCAAGCAGTCTCTTGGATTCTCTTTCATAATCTGTAATTTTAAATTTCCTTCCACTTCTTTGTTCTCAGCCAGGTCTTTTATGTTGGTTAAGCTCAAATCTAGATCTCTCTGCTTTGCCAGGAGAGTTATCAGCCACAGTTTCACAAAGACTTGGCTGAATCTTTCTTTTCAGAAGGCATCACAGTAGTAAATCTCCAGTTGTCACCAAGCCCTATGATTCAGATGATTCTGCTAGTTGCTTATAAAACTGATTGCTTACCTAGTTTGGTGCTAATGAGTGATAACCCCTTGCCTCTAACAGACAGTGCAGCAGAGAATCTGAACCATGTGCTGAGTGAAGTGTGTAGCACTTTGTTTTTGTGTTGAAGATAGATGGTGGAAACAGTAAGGCCAGTATCAGTGTGCCTGGTCCTAACTGTGCTCAGATGGACAGGTCAGATACTTCCGAGAGATATTCACAAATAAGTAGTTATGAAATGGACTGGTACAGGAACTCCGACCATTTTATAAATCATTGATAGTGTATAGCCTATATACAGCTTGAGGGCCTATTTAGCATTTAAAGAAAATCATTCAATCCAACAGCTTGCATTATCACTAAAAGTCTGAATTCGGTTCACCTAATTTTAGGTACTTAACTTCCCTGCACCAGTGCAGGAACAGTAACAGGCTACTTCTGTGTCTATCATCAAGACTGGCATTTGGGAAATGCTTCTCTCCAATGAGGCATACTTGTGGTACAGGTCCTAACCTACATTCCTCAGAGAAAATACCTTTGGTAACTTGGAATGAATAATACAAAAATGTTGCATACATTTATTTTTAAAAATACTCTCATGTTGCTCTCAACTGCTGAGCACTAGGCCTTAGATATACTTGGGCAATTAAAACTGATGGTATTTATGAAGATCATTGTTTCAGCTAATGCAAGTTTAATTAATTATTTTTATTCATTTTTCACTTATATATTAGTCACTGAAAAGCGCTAGAATGTTTCTGGAAGACTAGACTGGTTTAGGACTCAAAACATTAAAAAAATCTGCTGAGAAGAATAATTCCTGGATGCAGTGCAGTGTTTCTGGAATCTTCCCAAGCAGCAGTAAAGTTTTAGTAAGAGGGTTCTTCCCACAGGGGAAAACAAAAGGTTTTTTCTGATTTTTCTGTGCTGCTGTTTGGCATAAGTGTGTCCATTATATTATGTGATTAGCCAGTTGACAGGAATATTAACAAAACAATGCCCGGAATGGGAAGAAAAAGTAATGTGCTGATCAGCTCTGTTAACCCTGTAGAGACAAGAAAAAAGGCTTGTGGCTAAAAGGCTTATAAAGATTGATTGGTCTTTACAGGAAAGAATGTATTTCAGCAGTAGATTATGATGAACTCTGTAATTAGTTTCACAGCTGCCCAGCTGTACACTGTCTCCAGAATAATGACCCTTATTCAGTATCCTAGAGCAGACATTCAGTTCTCCACAGGGAAATGGTCTCTTTGGCACTTGATTATGCAAAGAAAAACAACCATGTCATTTGTTTACAAAGGAAAGAAGCCCATACTTGAGTAAATAATGTAATAAACTGTATTTTGCTATTTCAGAATATTCAGAAAAGATTCTGCTTCCTAACCTGTGATGCAGCTAGTTACTTGGGAGACAACTTGAGAGGAATAGGCTCCAAGTTCGTGAGGTCTTCTCAGATGTTAACATCATGTTCAGAATGTCCCACCCTCTTTGTAGATGCAGAAACAGTGAGTATATTCCTTTCAAAAGGCATGTACTTCATTGCAGCATGTTCTTTTACTGGCTGTTTCACTTTTGAGCAACTCCTGAACAGATATGTAAAAAAAGAATTCTTCTCCTATCTTATATTTTTTATCTCCTATTCAGAAGCATATTTCCATTCATTTTCTGTATTATTTTGTTATGTCAGTAGTGACAGATGGGCAGTATAAAATCAAAGACTCACAGAATAGTTATGATGTGTTGAGCCTGTGTGCCAAACCTCAATATGAAACAGGTGCCTACTGGACCCAGTTGGCTCTACAAATGAAAAAGAAGCAGCTATTTTTTATGTAGTTCAGCATGAAAGATGGTAATAGTGGTTTCATTTGAGTCAACTGTGATGTGAGCTGGATGATGCTGACTGAAGATGAGGCAGCGTCTGCCCAGGTGGCCAAGGTGGTCAGTGGCATCCTGGCCTGGATGACCAATAGTGTGGCCAGCAGGAGCAGGGCAGGGATTGTAACCCTGTACTGGGCACTGGTGAGGCCACACCTCCAATCCTGTGGTCAGTTCTGGGCCCCTCACTACAGGAGGACATTGAGGGGCTGGAGCGTGTCCAGAGAAGAGCAAAGAGCTGGGGAAAAGTCCAGAACACAAGTCCTGTGAGGAGCAGCTGAGGGAGCTGGGGGTGTTTAGGCTGGAGAAAAGGGGCTCAGACCTTACTGCTCCTACAACTGCCTGAAAGGAGGGTGTAGCCAGGGTGGCAGGTGGCCTTTTCTCCCTGGCAATCAGGAACAGGACAAGAGGGAGTGGTATCACGTTGTGCCAGAGGAGATTCAGGTTAGATATCAAGAAAAGTTTATTCACTGAAAGAGTGTTAAGTATTGGAACAGGATGCCCTTTCCTATACTGTGTACCAATATTTGCATTCTTCTATAGTGACATTTACAGACCCTTTGATTTCATTTCTCCAGCTGCTCTCTTGTGGCCTTCTTGAAAAGCTGAAGTTCAGTGTTCTAGAGCTGCAGGAGTACCTGGACACGTACAACAACAGGAAAGAGGCAACACTCTCGGTATGCTGAACTACGCTCTTGGTCTTGTCTGTATACTTAGGCTGTGTCAGGAAACTGCATATCCACTCAGATCTGTTTAAACTTAACATTCAGTAGAAAAACATGTTTCAGATACTGGATTCATTGAATGTTTCTTCTTGCACATATGAACCAGAACTAAAAAGTAGCTATTGTATCCCTTAATATTAGAAACAATGATACTTTAATATCCCTGGTCTCTCTCCTATTTATTCATTAATTGATTTTCTTAATTCATGCAATTGAAATACTAATAGAAACCAGGACTACACTTTTTAAATTACAGTCAAAGGAAATTGTCATAGTCTCTGGTAACAAAAAATGCAATTCCAAATTTTTATTTACATTATGTGCTCTGAAACTAAAATACTGCTTATCTTTCTTTGAATCAGACCATAGATCTTAGTCTTATTTTCTTTAATTTCTTTCTGAAAACAGTGGCTTGCAAACTGCAAAGCAACGTTTGCTGGGGGCTCACGAGATGGAGTTATTACCTGCCAGCCAGGGGACTCTGAAGAGAAGGTAATGAATGGCCAGTATTATTTCTCTCCCATGAAGTGACATATGTGTGATATATCTTGTTCTTGAACTCACAAGAGCCTGCTCTACCTCCTCCTTCATTCTCTGCTGGCCTTGGGCATAATCCAGTTTTCACACTTCAGGCCTGGAGCTATTGTTGCCTCAGTCCTGGCCACAGGAAATGGGAAGTATTCACAGGAGGTACTTCTGCTGTCCTGCTATGGAAAAGAAACAGAGCTGACCCTAACTCTGTGCTCTCCCTTTCAGAAAGACGTTTTAGCAGCAGTTTTCCACAGTGTCTCTGAAAATCATTCCTGCTGTACTCTCCTTCCATGTTACTCCCATTTTATCTTCAGCTGTTACAGTCTCCTTCTGCCCAACAGCAAAATTGCCTGGTTGAAATACACTTAGATCAGCAGTTACAAAACAGTGACTGTAAAATGGCCAGCAAAACTATTTATGCTGTAGCTAAGTATTTTGAGCTAAGGCAAAATATCCTCTTATCAATTTTTAACAAAAAGTTTGTGCATACATGTATATTTATTTGTTTGTTTACATTTCTTGATTCCAGTTAAGGAATCGTATTTTCAGATATCAGTACCATCAGCAGTTAATGCTGTTATTTGATATACTAAGTGTAGGAAACAGATGATATCTTGGTGATGTGTAATGAGTTAAGGAATGTCATTTTGTTGGGCTTTTACCTTTTAGAAGACAGACAGTGGAGGGATGGGGAAAAGAGAGGACTGGACAGAATTAGCCAAAATTGGGAAGCAAGCAAACAGCATGTAGAAAGAAGTGACATTTCCTCTTCCCATGTATTTTAATTTACAAAAGATAATTGTGACATATTCAGAACACAGATTTGCCTGTTGTAACCATTTTTTTCAAGTATCTTTTTTTATTCTTATGTTGGTTTCAGTTTGTCTGTCTTCTCCTCCAAGTCACTTTATTTTCTTCTGTCTTTATCTTAACCTCTGTTTCCCATTTCTATGTATTTGTCTTCTTGTCTTTGAACTCCCTTGATTTTTGTTTCTTTATTCCATTTTCCAAGAATCTCAAATCCTTGCCACCCCTGCATTTTGGCTTCCTTGACCGTATTAGCAAATCTGATTTTCTAATAAATCCTCTGGCTGCAATCACAGGCAGTGGGAAAATTGCTCAATCTTCCCCCACCTAACACTGGTACCAGCAAAAGTTAGGCACTTTGCAGGGCATTTAAATAAAATACTGTCTCTTCTGTAATTGTGATGGTGTGCAAGGAAGTTACAAATGAGCTATTCTCAAGTCTAAAAAAAGAGACCTGGAATACATATCACTGCCTCTTCTGTGGGAGGGAGGTGGAGTATATGGCACTGCTGGGATGTGCATGGGCATTCCATTCCCTCTGATGTACAAACACTCTGAACAGTGACTTCAGACTGTAGTGGTACATACAGTCTGAAGACTGAAAGACAACTTAATTTATCCTCTTCATCTCACTTTTGGAAATGCATAGAATGGGATGGAGAATGACACATCTTGCTGATTAACTGCATTGTTTCTTTTTTGAAAAAGTAAAAAAATAACTCTAAGGAGAAGGAATAACCTGTGAACTGAGCTCATATAGCTGGCCTAAACACATCTAAAAGTCAGTAAATGTCATGTTCCAACTGTGTGGGTTTTTATCACTAGGTGTTCTCTGTTTTGGAATTAAATATGTGTTTTGTGAAGCCAGGGCTGGTATTTATATTCCTTATCAGACTGAAAAGAAGGGTTTCTCATTCCTTCAGGAGTCCCTGGTTTCTCCCCAGTATTATTCATTCAGGCCAAAATTCCTTGGAAGTTGACAGGATGAGCAGGCATATTTCTTTTCTTCCCCTACTCATTCATCTCAATTGAAGCAGCTTTTCCCAAAGGAACAAACTGTTTATTCAATGAAAGTGTAATGGGAGGAAGAAGCCAGGGAAACTGAGGAAATGCAATTAGGAAGGGTCAAGTAAGAATTACTCCAAGACTGGCAAGTTTTGTTTTCTTATCTTTCCTCTCCACTTCTCCCTCAACATGAAAGGCTAAAGAATCTAATAATTGTAGGGGGGAAAAAAACTGTCTTACAGTGATAGCCACAAGGGAACCTGCCCAAACTCTAAAACTCATTGAGATTTAGTCTAGGGCCTGAAATCCTGCTGAAAACTTCTGTCCTAAACAAAATTGTTCAGACAAGCACAAAACCAGGCTACTCCTAGAAAAGGTTCAGAATTAACTGTAAGGAAGAAAAAGCAGCAGCTTGCTCTACAGAAGGCAGAAATGTTAGATTCTTAGAACTCCCCACCTGGTAAAAAGCTTGAGGGGAAAACAGACCCCTTTACAGATGAGACAGATGTGAGACAAATTCAGCATTGTCATGAGTGGTTGCATCACAAATGCCTCCTGATGCTGGTAACTAATTTGGGACAATTTCTCTAATCAGATCTTATTTCAAAATAATTGCACATGATTTATTGACTATTGTTACTGTTACTGAAAATGGGCAAAGGCAAAAATTGCTTATTTTGACATTAAAGAAGCTTGAAATAGAAGTTGTTTAGGTCAGCTGCTTGAGCTAGCAACTTTTCTGAAATTGGGTAAAAGTTTCATGTCCCAGAATGTCTTTCCCCTGCCTTATTATTGCAACAAATTACATGATTTGGATGTGTGTGATTTGTAAGCTTTGATGCTACTTTGAGCAAAGGAGTCTCAATGACATAGGAGTCAATTTATAGACAAAAGATAACTGCACATGCCATTGTGCTGTCTGTCCAGGTGTTATTCTTGGATGAGTACAGCTATCAGTACATTCTTCAGCCTTATTAAGAAAGGAAGTTTTTTAAATCCAGTCAAAGACTAGGTTGGTTTGTTTCTTTGTTTGGTCTTCTGGAAATAATGTATTTGGAGGATTCTTTTTTTCTTGTCAATTAATGCTGCTAATTCAAATAAGTATTAATTTCCCAGTGAGACATTTAGTTTACTCTATAAAGTCAGTATACACCTTTCTCAAACCTTCTCACCACAAGCTAATGGATGTGGACTTTGCAAACTCGAACTGTAAATGGATGTTTAAAACATGCTGCACCCCATAAAAATTTTCCCCCAGAAATCAGAATATACCTGCTGCTGTGAGTTTCCCTGTGGCTAAAGGTACAATCACTCTAGGCCACCAATAAGGCTGGAGGGGTGACCACAGTCCATTGTGACCACAGTCATCTGGAGCTGAGTTGAGACACAGTAAAGCTCAAGGCACAGTCAGACCACTGTTAAGCTAGAAATTCTTAATAGTCAATTATCTGACTGTTGTTTGACAGATCTATGGCTCGACAATGAGGTAAAATTGGCCCAGGTAGGCAGCTTTTCTAAAGGAGGAACACAGCTGTGCGTAGATTTCCCCGCACAGAATAGTTTCTACTGTGCTTCAAGTCCAGTGGATATTCAAGAATGCACAGCATGTGCTGTTCTCTCTACCTCTGCTGTATATACAAGTTTGTATATATACTCAGCTTCCTAGATCATGGGAAACGGTTCTGCCTGCTTACGTGTTAAGGCAAATAGAATACCTTAATAAAATGCACTTGCATTTAATAAACCCTTGCATGCAGTGGTTATTTTGTTATGCTGGGACTCTCTTGTGCTGAAGACTGAAGTAATTATGTAACTGTCAACTCTTTTCAGTAAATCATGTAAAAATGATTCCTTAAAAAAGCAAGAAAATCTGAGATCTGAAAATTAGTGTCTTGCTGTCTTCCTGGTCTGCTAATAGTACAAAACAGTAATTCTAGGAATAAAAAACTAAATCAAAGTGTTGCTGCTAGGGAGTGTGTCCTTCTTAGATGCTGCATTTTCTGGCTGCTTAAAGAATTGTGCAAATGATCCAAGTACTCTAAACATTTGGTAGTGTCAGCTGTCAAAACCACTGATTGCTTAGTGTCTATCAACTAATCTAAAACACTTACTTTACTCTAAGAATTAAACCAGAAATTGGAAAGTGTGAAGGCTATGATCTTTCCACCTGAGCCCTTGCTGCTGCGGAATAAAAGAAATATCGACTGAAGCCAGTAATTAAGCTCTTTTCAACTTCCAAGGAATCTTTCATTTTATGCTGAAAGAGAGAGGAAGTTACAATGATGATATTGGAGAGCAATATGGAGCTGAGCATCAGTAGCTATGGGAAATTTTGTATCCAGTATATTCTCTTCCAGTGAAGAAGGGTTTTTCATGTAATGTGAAATCCCTTCCTCACCCCTTTTTTTTTTTGCTTGCCCTTGTTTGCCTTGTTTTGGAAGCAGTACAGAGGAGACAGTGTTTTCTGGCAGAAAAGACCATGGAATTCACTTATTTGCTGCTTCCGCCTCCCTCTTCCCTCTTCTTTAAAGTAAATTCCATGGCAAATTAGAAATTATATATGGATTCCAGTATTTCTGAAAGTCGAAGTGAAACTTGGTGGCATGATAAACTTCAGAGTAGCTTAAGAGAGACAACAAGATTTGAAACACACAAGCCAGCACACCTGTGAGTTTATTGGAGCACAGTGATCTGTCTGCTCTTGTCTTCCTCTAAGCTTGAATTTAGCTTTATAAAGCTTCATTTATGTGAACTGCATGGAAGCCAAGATATAAAGGGTTTTTTTGAAGAGTACTAAATAGAAGAAGAAACTTCTCAAGCAATGTTAAAGGAAAAAAAATTAAGCACCACGAGAGTGTAAAGCTTAGTTTGTCATGGTTTTATAGAAAAGTAGTGCAGGGTTTGGGGCAACACTTTTCATATATATATTTTAATAGTAAGGCCAATGTAAAGAAAACAGACTGAAATACTCTGTTAGGCTCATCAAAGTTAATATTATTTCACATTTCTGTATTTTCTGCCTTTGTATTCATGGTAAGGTAAATAATTTTAATAAGAATTCCATATGCTTATTAACACCGTGTGCATATGCACTGACATCAGGCTATAACTGGGCAGATGTTGTGTTTGTTACTTACAGCATTTACATGATGACTCTTCATGTAAAATATAATGAGATTGTAATATTTATAAAATAAGAAAAGCTGCATTAAGTGAACACAGAGTGCAAATGTTAGCTCTTGGCAACAAAAAGAGGAACACTTACGTTTTGAAGAGAGCACTTAGTCCCCTAATCTTTGAAATGCTAATGTAAGTCAATTAGAATTTTTATTATTTTTGCAAAAGGACTTACACTGACATTTTAATAGCTTCAGAATTATAAACCAGTGAATCATTACTGGTGAGAGGAAGGGATACAAGGCTGTCTCAACATGTGGTATTGCCATGTAGTTAAACAAAACTGGCATTTTCCATGCATTTTTTTTTCTTTATGATAGTCATAACTTGAAAGTTATATGCAAAATGTTTCCATTTTAATGTGCCAAGTAATAAGCCCAGCAGCCATAAAACTTATCCTGCCAATTTCATTAGATCTGTTAGTCAAAAAAATAGAAGTATTTTTAAACAAGAAAATATTTAGAAATAGTGAAGTTTGGTTTTGTTCATCACTTGAAAATACTTCCTAATTTTTTTAGTACTTTTCAATATGAGCTCTTTTTAATAAGAAAGAAACCAAATTTAAATAAAAGTATTATTTCAAGAGTTTTCTAACTCTGTTTCACTGTAAGTTCTTGAGCTACTGGGTGGGATAAATCTAAACTAATAAATCTGAAGATCTAACAGGATATTTAGACTGGAATTTACCATTAGAATAAAAGCTTGATTTTATTAAGAATGCTGTGCATGTTGAATGTGATATTCCAACCAATTATCAGGTTGAGGCAAGCATTGCTAATACTGCTGACAAGTTATGCTATTACAGATGGGCTGTGCTTCCTATTGCATGCATTACACTGACACTATACTTTCTTTCCTTTCCTTTTCTCCTGTGCCATGCTTGCTGTGTAGCAAATGGAATCTCTTGCAGTAAGTTGAAGTTCTTTCATATTTTTTGTCCATCTGTGGATGGGCTAATACACCCCAATTCTACTGTTTTACTTCTGAGCATGTTTTCTTTTTTTATTATAATTTCCCTATACAATACATGGTTCTAAATGCAGTGACTAAAATAATTTACTAATGTGTGTTTTGTGAAATCAAAAAATACTGTGCCAATATTTTGACACTCATATGCTGTTTCAAATGGTCATTTACATACATTTTTACAAATCAAGCTTTTGAATGGATGTAATATGCTGGGGCAAGAAACATTTCTTGTTATTTTAAAATTAATAGCTTTCCATTTATCCTAGTGAAAAAGTACAATTAATAGTCAGCAGTTACGTTTCAAATGGGTTTTGTGTATATATTGATGAACAGTTTCACCACTATTGGTTTCTAATACTTACTCAGAAAGAAAAAAAATTGAGTTGCTTAATACAGTAAGTAAATACTGAGTCAAACTAGAATCATTAGTTTGACCTTACTTTGTTTTCATTCAGGTTAGCAGCCAGAAGGGTGAAACTGAATTATTGTTCTCCAAGGACTAAAGAAAACCCTGTGTTACATGCCAAGCTATCATGAGATTTTTTAAAAATGATGTTATGCTTGTTTTCAATTAATTATTAACTCCCTGACAGCTCCAATTATATGTGTATGTAACTGCAATGTAGTGTTGCCAGGTCTCCTAAATTTGAATAGACTGAAGTTGATCCCTGCTGGGGAACCTCAGGCTGTGTCCCTGCTCGCAAGCTGAACAGCAGGGAGGAAGCAAATGTCCCTGGGCTGGCACTCACTCGGGTGAGCAGTCAGCACCTTCCCTGGCTGGGCCACCAGCCAGCCCCTGATATCCCTGAGCATGGTTTGAGAGAAGACGGAAGCCAGAGACATCTCCAGGAGGCTCTATCTAAACAGTCAGACTTTATTTTGGGAAGAGAATGCTTAGCCTTGCATTCGCAAATCTATGCCCTTGGTTACAGAGAACGGCACCTGGGCAGGTTTATTTCACTGGCAGTGTTCCTCATGCCCTGTCTCTTTGTTCTGATAGGCTTTGTCCCTGTCCACAAGTCAGTTCTGCCCTAGCACATCTGCTCTCCACCACGGATCTGCTGGGCCTTTCTGTTTTTGTGGGTCTTTGCTGTCATATCCAGGCTGATGGGATCATAGAATAGTTTGAGTTGGAAGGCACCTTAAAGATGATATAGTTCCAATCCTCTTGCCATAGGCAGGGACACCTTCACTACACCAGGTTGCTGAAAATCTCATCCAGCCTGGTCTTGAACACTTACAGGGGTAGGGCATCCACAACTTCTCTAGACAGCCTGTTCCAGTGCCTTACTGCCCTCCACATAAAGAAATTCTTCCTAACATCTAACTTAAATCTCTTCTCTTTTGGTTTAAAGCTATTGCCCCTTGTCCTACCACAATCTGCCTTTGCAAAAAGTTGCTCTCCGTGTTTTTAATATGCCCCTTTAAGTACTGGAATGTTATTATAAGATCATCCTGGAGCCTTCTCTTCTCCAGGCTAAATCCTCTCAGCCTGTGTTCACAGGAGAGGTGCTCCTGATGCTGCCCAGGATGTGGTTTGTCTTCTGGGCTGTGAGCACACACTACTGGCTCATGTTCAGCTCTTCATCCATGAGAACTCCACAGGGTTGCTCTCAATAAGTTCCTTTCCCAGTCTGTGCTCATGTCTGGGATTGCCCCAGCACAGGTGCCGCCCCTTGCACTTGGGCTTGTTGAACTTCATTAGGTTCTCAAAGGGCCCACTTCTCAAGTTCATCCATGTCCTTCTGGATGGCATCCCATCCTTCTGTGTCATCTGCAAACTTGCTGAAGCACTCCTCCTTGCTGAAATCCCTCCTTTCCATTTGGGACAGAAGCACTCCAGTGCTGCCCACCAGTAACAGACATTAAACAAAAACAATGTAGATACCAGATCCAGAATGGCACAGAGCTCAGACTGGGCAAATTTACAGTGCTGAGCTCTGCTGCTGTAGTGGTGCTGAGGTGTGAGCAGCCCCATCTGCCTGGCCTTCAGCAGGACCAAACCCTGCTAGGCTGACACCTGCTGGCTTGGCACTATCCTCCTGCTCCCACTTTCCTCCATAAACCCACTTTAGAAGACTAGCTCTGCCTCATTTTGGCAGTACCCTTGGCAGTCTGTTCACAGATGGGTAGTTGGTGTCCACCTCACTCTGATGAACAAAGATGAAACTCGCTTTTGACCTTAGCTCCTCAGCCTTGTGAGGCTGGTACAGAAATCTAGGGAAATGGAACACTAAACTGTGGTTCTAATTTTGGCTTGTTAATAAAAAATGTGGCACTTAAATGTTGAACTCCATGTAAATAAAACTCTTCAGTCAAATTAACATTTATAATGTATTTTCTATTAGTGTTTGTGCTGACATTTGCGCACAGTGCCAAATTCAGCAGAGCTGAATTTGAGTGCATGCTGGTAACTAAGTATGTATGAAGTGCTTTAAAGAAGCAAACATGAATAGCTTCTTCTTTTCTGCCAATTTTGGCATGAAACTCTGCTTTAGTTCCTCCAAACAGATGGAAATACCACTGAACCCACCCTTGGTCACAGTGTCTGTCACAGTGCGGAAATCAAATACAGTTGGAAGTCTGTAAGGCTTTCTTGCCAAAGAGTCAGTACAAGGTCAGGACTTGGACTTGCAGGATTTTCACTTTTTATATAATTAGCCAAAGATTAAATGTTCCTCCAGCTGTGGAACTACGAGATTTCCCTCCTGTTAGACACAAGAATACCAAGAAACATAAGTGTATTAACCTAAGCTCTCTGGCAGCCATGCCCATCACCCATTATTTCAATGTGTCTGACATCTTCTATGTCATGCTGCACTTCACACTGGAAGAAACCTGTGAATATTCATAGAGCAGTATCTACTTAATCTGGGAGAATACTTTATAGAAGCCAAATACCCTCTTACAGATTAAACTCCATCCATCTGTTGTAGTTTCTTTAAGATGGTGGAAAAACCATGGGCAGTGTTTTAAGTTCCAGGGATGGCATTTCTTCCTTCTCACTCCTAGACATATTTATCACCTCTGTTTCTCTCTCCTCAGAGGAGCAGGCAGGAGCTTTGACCATCTTGAACAAGTATTTCACAGTTAGTCTCTCAGATTTCCATCCCTTAGAAGAGGTCTTCGACCATATCTGAAATTCGGGAGTTTCACGTTCTGCGCAGGAAAGTCACTTTCCCCATATTCTGCCTCAGTTTCCAGCTGCAAACTGGAGACAGTGAAGCTAACCAAAACAGAATGTTTTGAGACTGATGTTGACATGTGCTGTGTGAGAGCTAGCTGTCATAATTTTATTTTCAATGTCATATATGACTTAGCTACAGAGGAAAAATCATTACTTATTTTCTGAAATAGTATATGATCATACTTCAGTAAAATAATGTTTTTGAGAACAAACTATCTCAATGTGTTTTGTTAGTTACCAAAATTATCTAAACTCACTAATACTTATTAATTATTTCTTCTCTTACAAATCTTTCCTTAGCAATTGGAACTCTGTCAGAGATTATATAAACTGCACTTCCAGCTGCTGTTGCTTTTTCAGTCCTACTGTAAACTCATTGGACAAGTACATGAAGTGAGTTCCATGCCAGAGGTACGTAACAAACTACCAAGTCCTATACTAAAAATTCCCCTTTATTTTCATGTTCTTATTTTTTCTTTCTATGGACTTAACAACAAGGATCACACTATTTCACCCTGACTATTTATCTGCAGTCATACATAATCAACTAAATACCTTAATGTCCTGTATTTTTAATTCTGTAATGTTTATAAGCCTTTTTCTTTATTTTTTTTTGACATGGCACACTCTCACTTTTGACCTAAACAGCTTTTTGTTTTTAGATAAACCCATGTATCTCATAAAAAAAAAAAAAAAAAAAAAAAAAAAAAAAAAAAAAAAAAAAAACACTTCACAAGAACAGTACTGTTAGTCAAGTTTATTTTCAGCAGTTGCTTAAATATGTAATACTTTGAAACATCTTTGAGGTGATCACTTTAAGCTGAATGATTATCATTTAAGGAAAATTTAACTTACCATTCCATGTGTATTTTTCTCCTGGTAAGGAGAAAAATGTATATATTTTAAACTGTTGAGGAGAAGAGGTTGTTGTACTCTGCCTTGTAAAATAAAATTTGAAGCTATTACAGGTATTTCAAGTCACATTCTAGTAGTTTAGAGATGGCC
Organism: Zosterops lateralis; assembly: GCF_965231275.1. Taxonomy (NCBI): domain Eukaryota; kingdom Metazoa; phylum Chordata; class Aves; order Passeriformes; family Zosteropidae; genus Zosterops; species Zosterops lateralis. The sequence continues at coordinate 68,838,405 of NC_139763.1, read as the reverse complement.
TATAAACAGAAATTGTTTTATCAGATGTGCCGTTGGGGTAAAAAGAGTTTCAATATTTATTGTATCTTAAGGTTACAATAAATTTTATGTTGTGTAGGCTGGCTCACAATATGACTGGGCTGTTCACTTTTAAGAGAAGACAAGACAATAGGCATCTACTACTACTAGAGCAGTTTACCTTTTAGAAATATTTTGTGTTTCTTGTAGTTGATTTCTGTTACTGTATTTCACAGTTATGACTTTGTTAAATTGTTATAAATAATGTAGCCTGTGGAACTGGGAAACAATTGTACAAAGAATAGCTATTTCACCATGGCATTTGCATATTTTGTTGGAGCCATAAGGTATTACTTGAAGGAAATTCCATTGTTAGTTCATGTAACAGTGGTTATTTTTAGCATGTCAGAGCACGAAAAAGATCCTTGGAAATTATTAACTTACTAATTATTTATGAATCTTGTGCCATATTAACTTTTCAGCCTAAGAAAGGGCCATACAATTCCTGTCCATCTGTTAATCATGTCAAATGCTGCATGTGTTTAGTAAATAAATATCAACATCTTGCTAGGAAAAGTACGTTTTCTTCAGCTCTTCCACTATGATCTGAAGAAAGTAGCAAGGATGAAAAATAAAACTTGTTTAGATATGCTCCTGCATTTTAGCAAGCCAAAACTACAGCATAATATTAAAGGATGTGCAAAAGTAAAAAACCAAAACCCTGTAGTTTGCTTTTTCTCTATATTGTACAGAGGTCAGGAAATGTCCTTGTATTAAATTTGAGTCTTTTCCATAATGTGTACATCCAATGTAGTAGTAAGAACAAACTTGAAGTACATGCTCCATGTAGGAGCTTAATGGAGAATGAAAATACTCATCTCTCATTTTTCTCCTTGGAACAGCTGTTAAATATGTCAAGAGAACTGAGTGAGCTGAAGAAAAATCTGAAGGATGCTACTGCTGCAATCGCAGCTGAGCCTCTGACAACAGAATCTGAGCCCACATTCAATTCTACTGAAGCAGCTATTCAGTCCATGCTGGAGTGTTTGAAAAACAATGAACTTGTTAAAGCCGTCAGACAAATAAGAGAATGCAGGCAAGTTTTGCTACATGGTTCATATTAGACTTCCATGATAGCAGAAAAGTATGCATTTATTATCTTCCTAACAAAATGCACAGGATCAGCATAATTAATAATTGTTTCAATGAAGTACATGGGGGCATTGATATTGACATTTGGAGAGGTGTGCACAAGGGACTATCAAACATGTCCTCGCAACAATTAAGATGCTTCATTACATTCTGTAGATCAAAAGTCCTGTGAGGCTCTTAAGAATCTTTTTATTGAGTTAATTCCTTACAGGTGTATGTTATTGGCATGAGCTAACATTCAGCCCAGTTTCACTTACACCTATTTGAATGAGCTTTCTTAAGCATTTTTTAAGCATTTTTAGATAATGGAACTTACACTTTTATGTGTATTCAGTGCCTGATACCAGAATATGAGTAACAAATGAGTGGTGTAAAACAGTGAGTTGCTTTAGGCTTATAAGTGTGTGCAAGTCCATTCTTCTTTTAGAGATCTTTGTCACATACCTTCTGTCTCTACTAATAAACCCATAATTAAGTGCCTGTTCTTCTCCTGTTTCCTTGCAGGATTTTGTGGCCCAATGATATCTTTGGAAGCAGCTCTGATGATGAAGTCCAGACACTACTGAATATTTACTTCCGCCACCAAACCCTGGGTCAGACAGGCACTTATGCACTGGTGGGCTCCAACCAGAGCCTGACTGAAATCTGCACCAAACTGATGGAACTGAACATAGAGATCCGCGACATGATCCGCAGAGCTCAGAGCTACCGGGTCATCAATACTTTTCTTCCAGATTCCAGCGTTTCCGGCACAAGTCTCTGACAGGACCCTTGGGGCCCCTTTCAAGCTGGGAGTGCTGCCCTGTGGGAGTGAGGTGGCTCGATGTCTTCTCAGCCTTACAAAGGTTTGGTCAAACTGTACTCACTCTTGTTACATTTAGGATTTCCTCTAAAAAGCGATGGGCTGAACTTCAAACACGTAGCAATACTGTAAGGACGGAGGTAGCATAGAGAACCTGGGACAGCATCCTTTGTTCCGTGTTGCACAAAACCCAGTTAGCATTTCACTGAGCAACTGCAACTCACTACTGAAGAAGTGACTTCCATTGCATACCAAAGCCTACTACACTGAACAATACTTCCTTTATAGCAAATTAATTTTCAGTTGGCAAAAGTGCAATGTTTCCTTCACAAAATAGTATTTTTTTGTTAAAAAAACCCCAAACCTTGTACATTCTTTTCCTCTTTTTTTCTTATTTAGTTGAGTGAAAGATGGGCGGAATGAAGCTGGCCACGGAATCTCACAAATTTGTTGGTCAAAAGCTGAGAGCCTGTGTATATGAAACAAACTGTAAACAGACTATAATTTAATGTACACTGTAATTTGAATATGATTACTGTATCTGAAAACAATGAGCTGCTATGAAGTACATTTCCTAATGTTACTAGGCTACTGTCTCTGAAGGTACTGGATCATATTACAGAGGTCTGTTCTTAGGCCCCCCCAAGAATCATGAAAGGTCTTGGTAGATTTTTTTTTTTAATTAAGGACCTTGGATGCTTTTTACTAGAGGTTTGCTTTTATGAATATATTTATACTATTAAAGGATGGTTGATCTAATTTAACTTGCCATTTTGTAGGAGAAAGTCCCATCACAGAGTCAAATCTTTTGAACTGTTAAGCATGCATATTTTTATTTAATATAAATTTTGAGTATAAAAAGTAAAAATATTAACGTGAAATGCAAGTTCTCATGTTAAGTTTCTTCAAAGAGATGTCTTATTTTATTTGTAATGTATATAAGTCATAACAATATGGTTTTTTCTTACATTTAACTGCTGTCCAGTGTTAAATGTATGCATGTAAATCTGTTGCACATCTGAGACACTTTTATTCTGACAACTATGTAACTTATTCACGATGTAAATACACTTAACCGTTTTTGTGAAGTAACTTTGAAATTTGGATTAGTACATCCATTTAACTAAAGTATAAAAGTCATATATAGTCACAACACCAGTACATGCTTGTTGTGAAAATTGTGTTCTTGTCTGAATCAGTACTGTTGCATGCAGATGGTATCCATGATCAGCAGATACTTGTCTCCTGGTTTATGCTGAAACCATTTGTAGAAATTAGTGACAAAAGTAACTACAGCCTAACAAAAAAAAAAAAAAAAAAAAAAAAAAAAAAAAAAAAAAAAAAATCCTTACAACTCAGCATGGAAGACTACAACAGCAAAAATGGTCTCATTGGTCTTCCACTGACTCTCAACTTCCTTCTCCTCTGAAGAGTATTTTTTACACTGTCACAGATACTGCCATTCAAGTGTTTTTTCCCCTCTTCATTTCTAACACAGGCAGCTTATACCCTTTTCCCTCCTATTTTACAGCCATAGTCTTGCTTTGATTACCAAGGAGCTGTGGTTTTTTATAGATACATTTGACAGAGGCAGGGGGAAGACACATTTGCATTTACACCAGACTTCATGCACCAGAACATTTGCATCTTCCATCCTAGTTCAGTTTGAGTGACTGAGGGAAAAACATGCTTGTGTAGCTTGAATCACAGCATTCCCTGAAGACTTCAAAATAAAGTCTACTATCTCAAATAGGTTGCTTTCTTACAGATATACTTTCCTCTTTCATCCAAGGAAGAGGAAACAAAGGGGTATCAAACTAGTGCAAACTTTTATTGAAGCTTATTTACAGCATACATATAGTGAAATTACATATTTTAAGTTACTGTATTTTACAATAATACCAAAGTCTTCATCCATTATCCAATGCCAGGTCAAAAGCCTTAAGTCAAAACATTCCAATAGACAAAGTGCAAAGCACAAAACAGAAGAGGGCACATGGATCAGACAATGTATTTGAAGCTGTAAGTGCTATCACAGGACAGCCTTTTGCCTCTGCAGCGGCCACAGAGTTCTTGGCGATGAGGTCTCTTCAGATCAATATGTCTCTTCCTCTGAGGGCAAGAACAACGGGTCTTGGAACAGATCTTAAGAAACAAAGCCATGTTAGTAGTAGTAGTTCAAATAAGATGCACTTCATGTTAGACTAACATTTGATTTTCCTTAATCACACAACACATTGGGGCTGATACAGCTGGTAAGAGCTCTTAAGGTATAAGAGCTTTCTCACCTAAAAGCACAAAACCCTACCATACACATAGCAAGTATGCTACATACTGTATGAAAACTGGTTATGTAAGCCATCCATGGGAGGAGGGAGGCCTAAACCAAGACACATTTTCCAGTATTTTGCTGAAATCAAGTTTTCTTCCAGATAAAGTCAATATTAAATTCAACAACAGTATTGGTGCACATGATAACAGTATTAATGGAGTACAGTTAACTTACCTGGCACTGGATTGCTTCCACTCGATAGGGATTGAAGCTCTTTTGGCATTTGCGACAGAGCTGCTTGAAGTACACCTGAAAAAAAAAAGGCAAGTTCTGTTAGTATAGAGACTTATTCAAGGCGCTCTGTACCTAAATTTGTGCCGAAACATCTGATTTGTCAGATTTTATGCAATTCTTACAAGTCTGAGGAGAAAAGAAATTACTTGTTAACTACCTTGTTGCTTCCAGAAATGCACCACACGTAAGCACTCTCCCATCTGGTTTTGCAGTCTTTGCAGTGGAAATAGCCATACTTCTGCTCCAAGAACTGCAGAGATAAGAGTTCACTGAGCATCCTCCAGCGCCCCAAGAGCACCCACTCCCAGCTCCCTCACTGCTGCTCCCTGAGGATGGGTGAGACACTTAAAAAGGCTGCCCAGAAGGGAATATTTGCCACCGTAGTGAATGTGGCTCTGAGCAACACGGCCTAGTGGGTGACATCCCTGCCCGTGGTTGCAACTGGACGATCTTTAAAGTCCCTTCCAACCCAAACCAATGTGCCGTGCTCTGATCCGCACGTGTGGGTTCTCACAGGCTGGTGACTCCTGCTCTAGGTGAGGCAGGGCCAGCCCGGGGCGGGGCAGGGCAGGGCAGGGAGCACGGTGCTGCTCCTGAGGCGGTGAGGGTCGAGGGCTCGCCCCGGCCCATCGCGGCGCACCTGGAAGGCGGCTCTCTGCCTGGGGGCCGGGCTCTCCTCCTGCCGCTCCTGGCCGCCGGCCGCCGTCGGGCTCTCCGCGGCGGGCGCGGTCTCCGGGAGCGTTGCGGGGTCGGGCGGGGCGCAGAGGCGGCGGTCGGGCCCGGGCGAGTAGAGGGCGAGGCGGGCCGGGGCGCGGCGGGCGGTGGGCAGCGTGCGCGGCCCCAGCGAGCACTGCACGGCGGCCTCGGCCCGCAGGCTGACCTGCACCGCCGCCTCCCGGGTGCTGGCCCGCCGCGCCCGCGGCGCCAGCGCGGGGCCCACCTGCGACAGCAGCGCCTGCAGCTGCGCCCGCCGGTAGCCGTCCAGGCACTCGGAGGGCAGCGGCGTGAAGGGCCCCCCGAGGAAGGGGGTGATGCCGCCGCTCTTGCTCTGCTTCCAGCTGGGCTGCTTGGCGGCGGCCTCCCAGCCGCGGCCCAGCGCCGGGCTGCTCCGCAGGCTCTGGTACGCGCTGAAGGGGGAACAGACGAAGCTGTCCATGGTTATCGCCGCGGGAGGGTCAGCCGTACCCCTGCCCCTGCCCTGCTTTTATCTTGCCTGGGGAGCTAATGGTTGCCAATTGATGGGGAAAGTGGGCCCAGCTGGGAGGGGGCTGGTGCCAGATCTGCTGATGGAGACGAGTCCTTCAGCCCCAGCCGGGAGGGCCGCGGCCTGTGGGGACAGCTCTGCTTCACAGTCCTTCTGCTCATGGTCCTTAAAGAAGGAAAAGGGGATGTGGGAAACTAACAAAGTCTATATAAACTCTCCCCGGCAGAGCTGGGCAAAGAATTCAGGCACTCACATCTCAGAAAAGAAGTCTTTACTGGAATTAAAAGGTCAGAGCATCCCCATTGTTCTGTTACTTGGGGATAATCTACCTGGAACTTTTTCTATCAACTGCTTTAGGAAAAGATGGAATATACTTGTGTATACAAACTGAAGTAAGGGGAAAGCAGTGGTTTAGTACCTGTGTAATGAAATAAGTGTTAGTAGTACAAGCAAGTAATAAAAGCACGTGCATATTTGACTAATAGTCCTTCTTCCACAGTTACATCATTTTAGTTCAATTTTAAGGTAATAGAGTTAAAATAATGTAATTAAATCATCGAAAACTGTGTGTGTAAGCCTTTAGAGACTGGAGAACCCTTGGAATTCTTGGAACTGCTGTGATGTGAAATCCTTTCTTTGTATGATTCCTCATAATATTTATAAATGTGTTGCTTTATAAAATTCAATGGGCCGGCAAGAGAGAGGCTAGAGAAGACCTGATAGGGATGGTCTCTTTAAACGTTCACAGTGTATCTGACACTTTCAACTGTCTGAGATAAATCAGTAAGAAACAGCAATTTTACAGGGCAAAAAGAGGTTAAGATTCAGGAAACACGTTCATCATAATTGAAATAAGCATGTCTCAAGGCTCCACATTGCGCTTGGGTTTTCAAAGCGCTGTCGGTATCAACTCAAAGCAAAAACAGGTTATCGAGATGGCCAAGGTAAGACTTAATGACTGCACTGTGGCCTCAAAAAGGGTAAGTTTTTAAGGTGGTTTGCGAATGGGGATGGAAATCAGATTGGAAACTACATGCCATCATTTAAACCAGCAGTTTGAGTTCCTCTGAAATGCTTTGGGAAGTTACTGCAGCTCCCCAGAACGCTGCAAGGTTAGAAGTTAAAGTTTCTTGAAAGGATGAGGGATATGGAAAATTATAGTACAAGAAACTGATGAAAGTGACGGATGACTAAGCAGGTGAGGTGATAAGACTGCGAAACGTAAGGATTGGTGTGGAGAGCCAGGAAGAAACCCCTTTATGGCACAAGAATAGATGAACATTGCAGAGATGGTAAGTTGGTGGTGGAGAGAGTGTTCCACCCATCTTGAAGTTGTTCCACCGCCAAAGCCAAGATTTTAATCAAGAGACAAGGCGGGAGTGGACATGGTGGACACGTATGTGGAGGACAGTAACATTCTCTTTATTGGAACGTCAACAACCATTTCACGTGTCAAGGCCTACAAGACGACCTGAGCAGCAGAGGCTGAGCCTTGCCCAGGACGTGCCACTTCCCCGGGCCCCGCCGCCAGGAGCCTTCCGGAGCCTTTCCGGGAGCTCGGTGTCAGCAGCTGTTGCCCCGCAACGCGTGTCCCACCAGCCGGGGATTGCCGCATCGTCCCCTGGCCTCTGCAGGCGGGGGTGGAGCTGCCGGCGGCCGTCCCGCCTCAGGACACGCTCCCGGTCTGTGCTGTGCGGGGTCGGCCGCGGGGGGACAGCCCTGAGGGCAGGCCGGGCCGGGGCGGGGCGGGGCGGCGGCGGCGGATGCTCCGGCTGCGCAGGCGCGGGGCGGTGTTGGCGCCAAGCTCGGAACGGGCTGCCGGGCTTGGAATCTGCACTGTCCCCTCATCCCCGCCGTCTCCCTGCCCGCCCTCCCCTGCCCGAGGCGATGCTGCGGCCGCCGCCCCGCCCGAGGCGCAGCCAGCAGGTAACGGCGCCGCGAGTGGCTGGGCCCTCCCTGCCCGGGGCTGCGCTGTGCCCGGGGGTGTCACTGCCGCCCCGCGGGGCCCCTCCCTCCCTCTGGCTGTCCTCACGGGGCTCTGCAGTCAGTCACCGGGCGCGGGAAGGGCGCTTGGGCCGCTCCCCGGGACCCCGCGGTGACCCGGCGCAGGCCGCGCTCCGGGCCCGGTCACTGCCCCGGAGGAGTTTCCCCTCACGGCAAAGAGCGCGGAGCGGCAAAATCGCACTTTATAAAATGTACTTCTGAGGCAGGGTTAAGCTCCTCGTGTTCTGTCTTAATGCAGCCCGTACCCTATTGTAAAGCGTCTGTTTTTCCCGTGGTTTTGGTAAGGCAGCGTGTGTGACGCGGCCATCCTGTGGGAAACGGCTTCTACCGTGGAAGGCATAAACGTGTTAAACGGTGAAGTCTCACTGTGAGCTTATTTATACATGTTTTTTAATGGAACTGTGAAACTGGCCGTGTCTGCTCCACTTGAAAGCAACTTCGAAACAAATTCTTGACATGTAAGTTGTGATGGTTGTAAGAATATCTATGTGATAGTACATACTCCATCCTAACACCTTGTAGTGACTGTGGGGTTTTGATTTGTGTTTAAAATACTTCAGAAGTGTTCTGCCCATCCCATCTTGGTTTTCTCCTGTGTTTGCTGAGTGTTTTCATTATCACTGGTATAATTCCCTGTGCTTTTCTCTGTTGTTTTCCCACCTTGTTCATCATTGTGGTGTTTGAATGCTGTCATCACAGTCAAAGGTAAACAAGCTGGGCTGTGGCACACCACAAAATGCAGGAAAGGAGGCCTGAGACATTCAAACAGCACTGTATCCAAGTGTTTTCTTATTTCTTCTCAGGATTTTCTACTCTTCCGGTAATGTAATGAATAAGAAAATGGCTTGCAAACCTGTGGAAAGACCAACTTTCTTTGAAATATTTAAGGCACACTGCAGTGAATCAGGTACAGCTTATCTAAAGTAAATATTCCTTATTAGGATTGCTTTCTGGGCACCAATATTTTATACACACATTTGCTGTATGTTCCACAGGAAAGCTTTATGCGAGTTGTTAGCTGCTGTTCTTCCCTAACCTGTATTTCCTAATAACCTAGATTTCTTCAAATTTTTATTTGTAGGTTTTTTTCAATGGTGTATGCTTGGTTACTTTTTGTCCTTGCTTATTTAGAGTTGTCAACTCCATATGTACCCACATGCAGACCAGGCTTAGTCTTTTGCTAAAGGTACCTGTGGTAGTTAGTAATTTTAAAAGGAACCTGTTTAACTTGCCAGTCTCACCAAAACAAGAGAGGCTCTAAAAGCCAGAGTATACTTGAAATTTTAAACAAACTGGATATTTTTCTAGTTCTGGTTATTTTGTTAATGGTCTGAGAATTAGGGCAGACATCCCTTTATATTTTGTGGTTATCAGAGTTCAAAGCCATCTAGAAAGAAACCAACCAGAAGTATGGCAGTGGAAGGAGCAATGTGTTTTGCTGGTAGCATTTAAATGCCTGGTGTTCTTTCACATCCTGCATGGAGGAACCTTTTTCCTTTTCATGTGGTTTTCTGTATGTTTTCCTTTGTAGATTTAGGGCCCATCAGTCTTAATTGGTTTGAAGAACTCAGTGCAGAAGCCCCTCCGTATGAACCCAGATCTCTGGGAGAGGCTGATGGGCCCTCTGGCTGGCTTGATCAAACAGCTTTTAAAACTCCAAGGACAAAACCCTCTACATACAGTCAGCTGGCATCAACCCCACTGCTCTTTAAAGAACAAAATGCAGCATTGCCACCTTGTTCTTCTCCTGAAAAAGAGCCAGATCAGAAAAAAATAGGAGCAAGTGAGTAACTTTCTTTTTTTAACCTTTTGTTGCTGCTGCTGATCATTAGTATAATAGGTAATGCTAGAGCAGGAATTATGTGCCTAAAAAGCTTATTTTAGAGGTCTTATGAAAATCATCTCTAAAAATGCAGAATTAATCTTAATAGTGAATTCAACTTGAGATAAACTGGTAATATATAAGCAAAATTCCCCGTATAAAAGATACTGTTGTGATCCAAACATTCTAAATACTGTTAATATGAGGGGATATGAACTAGTTAGTATAACCTGTTGACTGCAAATCAGAGTGAATTTTTAGCAGTCTCATTTTTGTTTATGCAAAAGTTTTGAAGCTTTTCCAGGGAGAGAATCATCCTGATCGTGATGAAGTGTGAGGCAATCTGTAGGGCAGTCCTTAACCTTTCTTGGAAAGTTTTAGGGGCACCATCTCTTTGAGTTACTGAGATTGTAAGTTATAGAAAAAATTAAGGTTTTTTCCATTTGGAAAAGAAAAAGGAATTTTATGAGGCACTTCTCATACATGATTTCCAAATCCCAAGGATGTCATGGGAGTGTCACTCTGCTCCTTTCTGAGGTACCCACACTCCTTGGACAGTGAGAAGAATCTTTTCTGTTGAGAATTAATGCAAGATTGTACATAAGAATCTCTTCCATAGAAGAGTATATTTAACCCCATTCCTGAAGTATGTGATTGGTACATCTGCTGTGTCTGTGTCCTTCTGATAAGCTTTTCTAAACAGGTTACAAACACAAGACTCCTTTATTACCAGAATTGTTCTTAGATCCTGAGCAAATTCTGTGAAGGGTTAGAGCCATGCTGCAGTTCAAGTATACTTTATAACACTGCTTCCATGGAATATTGTAACTCTCTTTGTTCTTTTGAAGTTGGCTGCTGAACTTCTGCTGAGAACATGTTTCTTCTAAATGTAGCTATTTGTATTTTACAGTGTTAGATCCCTGAGGAATTCTTGGTGTCAGGAATTTCATTTGGCAGTTTGATAAATGGCAAAGAAGAAAGGAACTTTACAGTTGTTTATTTCAAAATGGTCAGTTTTGCTCTGCATATGTGCACAGGTCACTGCACATATGACTGCCTGAAATATTCTGTTTTCTTGGTTAGAGCCAAATGGCTCTTGTGGAAACAGGAGCCGGGATGGGAGCTGATGGATGTCATACCTTGGTATGGTACAGGGATGCACCTGTGCTGTGCATATGAACTCAGGAGCTCAGAAGCAGAAAGAAATGCACAAACTAAAGTTTAATTTCTGATACTAAGGTTGTTTGGAAAGTTCAGAATATAAATTCCTTTTAGTAGATGATTTTCCATGTAAGGGTCTCAGTGTTCAGAGGATTCTGCTGCTCTCTTTTGCCTGGAGATGCTTTGCAAATAAATAGATGCTGCTGACAGTGACTCTAACAACAGTTCTGGAAATAATTTTTGCTTTTTTGCTTTTTGCTGCTTATTTGAATCAATAAGTGTATGACTTAGTAAATTCCAGGGGAAGCTGCACAAACCTGTGTTTGCATGTATTGTATTTTTGCTAAGAATAACTTCTGCAATGACAAGAAACGTACAATGCAGTCCATTGAAACTGAAATGGAATATGTGACTTGATTAATACCAGGTGAATAAAGTGACATAATGAGGGGTCTTCTTGGCTGTGGATTTGAAACATGTTTAGCATTGTTTGGATATAAAATCTGAACATATTTAAAATGCTTAAAGAGAAATTAGGGTTGGTTTGTTGATATTTTTTGTTGGGTTTTGTTGTTTGTTTGCTGTTTTGGGGTTTTGTTTGTGGGTTTTTTTTTTGAAAGCTTGGCTTTAAACTTCAAAATTGTTACCTGGAGTTCTGCAAAGTTGTGCTGATTTATTATATTTTATGTTCTAGATAGAGAGAATTTGATAAGCCCAAGTAACACAAGAAGAAAAATAGACCAAGAAAATGAAACATTTGCTTCTCCTCCTGGTACCTTCCACAACTGCCTCACTGCTAGGTATGCTAAATATGTCAACACAAATAAAAAATAAGCTGGACTTTAAGCAAAAAACAATATTTAAGCCACCATGTTTGACAGTTGAACTTTAGGAGCAGTGAGTAATCTTGTATGTCTGATGTTTATGATGTTTACTTGTAGGTTGCTAAGTGAGTTGAAAATGAAACACTAGCTGATTTTGAAAATAGCCTTGCTTTCAGGTGATATTTCTTCCTATTTTTCTACTCTTTCATGGCTGGAGTACATAATTTTTTAACATTATTTCAGCTTTCCAAGTCCAGACACCCAAAGAAAGAGTAGTAGTGATGTATCACATGCTTCTCAAGTAGTAAAGCTATTTGTAATATTTACTGAGGTTTTTTTAATAATAGCCTTGATTTTGACACTTAAATTTTATTAGGAGGAATTTATAGGAATTCATAAAATAAATTTATTAGGAGGAATCTGTATTTTATCTAGTTAGGAAAGTAACCATGGTGCAAAGAAAAGAAATAATGGAGATAGTAATATATATAATGTTTGAAATATTCAATAATTTTAAGAAATTGAGAAGTGAAATTAATATTTTGGTTTTAATTTTATTTTGCAGTCCAGCTATTTTAAAGAATGCCTACAGAACACCTCAGAGAAATAATATTGCTGGTATGTATTTTCACTTTTTGGTTCTACAAAATATTTTACATGTCTAGATAAAAATCTTCATTTTTTACTTCCTGTTTAATGTCCTTTTTATGTAATGTGTTTTAGGACCATATGGAAGCTTGTTTTGCACACCAAAACTTTCAGAGGTACAGATTTTATTCACGCATTTTGTTTCCTTTTCCTGAGTTGTACATTTAGAATTTGGTATAGAAATTATATATATGATTGTTAAATGTATTTCTAGGTCAGAACTCCAAAATGTATTTCTGAAAGTCTGGGAGCAGAAGTGGATCCAGATATGTCCTGGTCAAGTTCTTTAGCCACACCTCCTACCCTTGGTGAAACAGTGATCATAGGTATTTCTAAAAATGAGCAATTGCTAAGGGTTTAAAACTTCTGGTTTTGACACTGGAAGTTCACTCAGTATGAACTGTTTGGGTTTTTAACTAAAAAAAAGACAAAATTCTTACAGTGATTATTAATGGGTGCCTTTAGATAATGCAGCCCTAAGCAGGAAACTTTTCAGAAGTTTTCTTCCTTTGACTGAAGGGTTAGAGAGTATAGATTTAGAAATAATATAGCAAAGCACAGAGGGAGAATTAGGTATGTTTGCTTTGCCCTGTGATAAAACTAGAAACTATTGGGCTAAGCTAAATGGGTTTGTTTATGAAGTGTAAGAAGGTGGCCTGCTGAGTAAACATCCAGCAGCAGTGTTGTCTTCAGCATTTTTAAGCACTCTCACTGTGCCTGCCATCATACCAATCCAGTGAGACAGGGAATCTCATCCAGTTTAAGACCTGAGCTCCTGGGTTCATATTTCCTGGGTTGTTTGGACGGGGCAATTCCTGGAGCTAATTTACTGCACAGCTTCACAAACAGCTGTGTCAGCAGAGCTGTGAATGAGAATGAGTGGGTGATAATTGCTTCAGTGGTAATCAACAGTGATGGTAAACACTAAGCCTCAAGCTAAGGTGTCGGTGAAAGTGAGATTTCATTAGCATATGATAAGCAAAATGAAATTTGACTTGTATGATTTGTTGAAAATTCTTGACAAAATGGGAAGACCTGGATGTGTCTCCTTAGCTTCTGATACTGATCTTTTTCATGTTGTTAAATTACCACTATATAGAGCATATTAAGAATGAATCCTAGGGGTTTGGGAGTCTGTTTTGAGATGTAGGAGGTGGTACTATTCACAAGGCTATTGAGTTGTGCCATTTTGGGTGTTCTTTGGTCCAGAAAGGTGTGAGCTGAAAAGAAGGGCTGGACGAAGTATCCATACCTTAATGATGACATTCTGGGAGATGAGCTGTGGATTGAGCTCTCATTCTCCCATGTCTTGGATAATCCTAGTATTTTATAAATAGTGATATTATAGTCTCTGCTTTCTGAAACCTGTGAAAAGAAAGAGCTGCTGCACAGAACCTAGATGCCAGGTCTATGAAATATTTTCATATACTGCTCTTAAAGCATTTAAAAAATAGGGTTCACTTTCTTCTTTTGTAGCAAAAGTGAAGATAGTACTGCTGTTTTGGGAGGAAATGGGGGAAAAAACCCAAATTCCTGAAAGGCTTGTAGATCTCATCCAGATCTTTGGACAGAAGAGAATGGGGAGTAGTGCCATGAATAACTGCTTGAAAGGGGAATGGCAGTGCTGTTTCAAGGTGGTAACTGGTGGTAACTGGAAACAGCAGAAACTATAACCTGTGGTTCGGGGTGGTTTTGTGCTGTTACAAATCTTTTGTACACTGTCCTTCAGCCTCATATATACAACTTTTTAGTTAGAGCTTTTAGTTTTTAGTAGTTTATTTACAGGTTTGAGTGGAATTTAAAATAATCCAATGAAAACCCTCCCAAAACACAGCTGTATTTGTTCATACTCAGCAGATCACTCAGGAGAAAATAAATTGACTTGTCTGTCTCTTTCTTCTAAAGCTAGAGAGAATGATTCTATTTCTGAAGCAAAGCGACAGGATGGAAGGGCTGATACAGTAAGTCGTTTTAAGAGCCATGTTGTTTTTTAATTTCAGTCAAGCTATTCAGTTACATGTTTACATCCCTTGAGTCAAGAATGAAAAATTCTGTCATTTTCATTTTAAGCTCTCCTATCTGATTTTTTTTAAAATGTTAACTTTCAAATGTTATTCTTTGGGAATAACTTCTTGTTCTCAACCACTACAATCAAGAGTTGAAATTGAGTATTAATTTCAGTCCTTTGATAGTGGTAGGGAGAGTTCTTGCATGATTGGAATTTGACTCTGTGTATATGAAAGCTGAATGATTATTGAGATTGAAAACCGAGGATGGCACTAAAAAGATTCAATTACAAATTTCAGTTTGATCCTTAACGACCTGAAACTTCACAGTTAACAAACCGTTACAAGTGAAAATAAGCAAAATGTCTTTGTCCTTCCTCATACCTCCTTTGTTCCCTTTTTGAGAGGATTACAATAAACTGCTGAACCCGTTCACTGCCCTTAAGGTGACTTTAGAATGGAACCTGATTTGCATCAAAAATGAGGATTACCTGCTTATTTGTTTTTCACATGTACCTATGAAAATGTTACTTTTCATTTTAAGAGATGGAGCATTAGTCAGGTACTATAGTAAATGTTTAGAGTTCTCTCCTTGACTGTTAAAGTGACACTTATTGGTACATAATATAATGGCTTTTGTCTTTGGTTTACAGATTTTGCACAACTATTTTTCCAAGCAGGATAAATGTCCTGGGATAAATGATGCAAGTATGTTGTCTGTACCAGAGACAGTAAAGCTAAATGCTGAAGATGACATCAAAGATTTGGGTATGCATTGATGCTTTACCTAATGAGTATTTGATGAAGCAAGACTGAGGATAAAACTACATTCTATGGTTTGGGCTGTTGTTATGTTGTTATGGTTGGTTTGTTCTGCCAGCTGTGTCCTCCCAGTCCCCGAATTGATTCAATTTTGTAAAATGAATCTAGCCTTAAAAAGGCTCACTGTTGAGTCAGTGAATTTAATCAGTGTCCTGGTTAAACCATGATAGTCAGGTAACAGTGCCACTGAACAACAGCCAGATTTGTACTGTCAAGTGTGTTCACTGCAGCTAGAGAGGTGAGACTGTGGGAGAGCTGAGACAGAAAAATGATACAGGCTCAAGGGGGAGCAAGACTGCTGCTTCTAGCTGTTGAGCAGGCTTAAATTTATCATGAAGTTTCATCCCAGCACTCACTGCTCTGTGGTGAGCTTGTTTTTTGATCTTGCTGTATGGTTTCTTCATTTACTTCACCTGTTCAAAATAGGTAGTTCAAAATGTGACAAATCCTTTTGGAAAAATACTTTGGAGGGTTTTAAATGAATGCAGAAAATACACAAGACAAGGGAAAAAATATTTTCATTCTGTGTTTTTAGATCATACTAGTGAAGAAATGAAAGTGTAAATTGCAGTGGGAGGGTTTTTGGTTTTAGTTGAGAAATTATGGCAGAAAGGAAGATTATTACCAGAAATTTGTTCAGCATGCATGGGTGTAAAAGGGTGCTGTAGGGATTCACACTGGCTAGACAGAACAGTATATACTTAAGATTTTATGTCTCCTTATTTGAATTGAATGGCCTGCCCTATAAATAATGTTAGGTGGTACATGTAAGAATTCTGAGAGAATCAGTTTAGAATTTGATAAGGAGGGCTGAGAAGGTTAGCATCAGGAGGCATTGTTGCTTGCAGAATGATATAGGCCTGCTGTTTTCATACTGTAAAAGAAAGTGTTTGGTAGTAAATGTATTCAAGTAATCTGGAATTAGCAAAATACTTTTTTAAGGACAAATTAGTTTGTCTTGGTCTGTGTTCCAGTAGATCCTATTACATTGCATACTAGAGTAGAGAAGATCAGTTAAAACAATGTGTGAGAAAAATTAGAGGGAGAAGACCATTTGTCTTTCCCTATGTTTCCCTTTCCCTATGTCTTCCCTTTTTGATAATAATTAATTTGGCATTTGAAGATGCTGCTTCATATTTGTAGCTTTCAGATGTTGGTTTTCTCTGGAAGAGTGTTATATGGTCATAAAGTACAATAAGTTTTATGAGGCATTCATTTTGTTTCAGTTAAAGAAAATAAGATCATAATGTATCAAATCATCAAGTAATATCACACTCCAGTGAGTTTAGAAGTCAGAATTAATTTCCCTCATTTTTGTTTTTCCCTGGCATGAGATAACTCAGCACACAGACAGTCTTTCAGATAATCCTTGTTTTCTTTAATCCTAAAAAGTAATGTCTCTTGTTTAAGTGAAAACAACTAAGCTGTGTCTTTTTAGGAAGCTCTACTGGCAATTATCACAGACTGAAAGGGTATGGACACTGAAGTTGCTTCAGAGGAACCTACTTTAGTAAAGGAAAATGACCTACCTGTACACTCAATCTGTAGTGTTACAGTTTCTTCTTGAGATCTCATTTACCACTCAGGCAAAAAATAGAAAGTAAAGAGGATGAGTAACTTTCTATGCCTACAACATCAGCATGAACCCATAGTGGATATATTGCAAATAATTCGTTGTGTGTGACCAAGTACAGGGAAATCTTCTATGGACTTTCAAATGGAAAATCTTTCAGATATCACACTATTTAAAAATTCTAGTAGGGAAAGTTATAGAATTGTAAGTTAAAGAAATTGTACCTGAAAAAAGCTAATAGAAAAAGTTCAGCTGTTGGTTATGGGCCTAAGGAAAACAGAAGACTGTGATGTTTTCTTATGATTCATTATGGTTTCTGTGATATGCAAAAGCCTTAAAAAGTGCTCTGTAAATGAAACCTATTTTTGAATGTGAACTGTTCTGATAAGTAGTCTCATTTCATACATTTGAGAAGTAATATTCTTACTTGGCACGTATAAGCTGTACTTTGTAGAGTTTGAGTTTTTTCCCCCATTGGCTGTTACTTCTAAACACAAACGAAAAATTCTTGTTATTTTTCTAATACTTGTGCCAATCATGGAACTACTTAAAAGTTTCCTAATCAATTAAAAGATTGACAATATTTCTAAATCTTTCTAGATACTATACTATTTTATGTCATAGTGGAAGACAATAAATTAATCTTTATATAACAGTTTCTTTAGCTGCCAGTTATAGGTAAAAATAGGCAGCTTCTTAACATATCTGGTACCTACCATCAGGTATAAATTTTGGAAGAAAAAAAATCAATATATTTATCTTGTCAAATTTACTACTCATTCTCTGTCTTTAGGGTAAAAAAAAATACTCTTTTGAGACAGCCAGGTTTCTTCTTGGCAGCCTTAGCCACTACAGAGCTCAGGAGGCCAGGGCATTTACATGTATTTCCTTTGCCTCCTGTTTCCTGTAACAGCTGCTTACATTTTTCTTTATCAACTCACTCCTGAGTAAAGGTAATGACTATAAAATTGGAAGCTCTATTTACCAATACTGTTTCCAAGTTATTTCCTAAAGCTTATTTTCTTACTTCTTTTCCTCTCTCCATCTTCTCTAAACTCTTTAGAGTCGGAGATGTTAGATGGCTTACTGGGTGACGTGGATAGCTTTGAGAACACATTCAGCATGCCAGCTGAGTCCCGTGGAACTCTTCTGCTGATGCCACATGCTCTGGATGCAGTAGAGAAATATGAGATAAATCCAGATAAAACACAAGAAAAGGGAGATGTTCCCTCTCAGCAGCCTAATGGAAGAGAGAATGGCATTTCACAGGAAGTTGAAACAAATAGCTGGACTGAAAACAGGCACTGTACTCGAGTGAACAGTTCTTTACTCCAAAACACGAGTGAAGATACAGGGGATGGTAAAGATGGCTGTTCAATAGGACACAAAAAAGAATTGGAGTCTCTTAGGAATGCAGGAGATGTGCGTGATCATAGAACACACAAGTCATTTGAGAACGAGAGGCCGGTGAAAGAAGGTGTGCAGTCTCCATCAAGCCAGTGGTCTCAACTGAACTTATCTGATCTTGACGTAACTCACCTGGAGATGTCTGTACGTAGCTCTCCACCCTCCAACTTACATAGGGAGGAAAATTTAGGAGAAAAGTCATTACTAATGGCCAAGGATGATGCTGTGGAAATATCTTTACTGAACTCTTCAGGCTCGATAAAAGCACAAAAGCTGTTGAGTGTCAATTTGTCAGAAAAATGCTGTGAAATGAAAAACACTGAAAACAACCCAACATCGGAAATAACTCCAGTAAAATCTGTGTCATTAAGTGTACAAGATCCAGAGTTAGTTAAAGGATGTGCAGCTGAGGTTTCCAAAATGAGCTTCTTGAACTATAATTCTATTTTAACTGAACATGCAAATGTCGCAGAGTATTCTGTAGTCTACAGTGGCAAATTTTCCAAGCATTTAAAAGCAACTTCTAAATCTGTCATAACTGATGTTCTGTCTCATCCACTTGTGTGTAGTGCCACATCTCCAGATAACTGTGATGACCTACATTTAATAAATACTGAAAATACTCTTACAAAGTCTGGTTTTAAAAACCTGAAGATGTTACCCAGCTTGAAAAAGAGATCCAAGAAATTTATTTATAGGATAAATAATACTTTACTGTGTCAAGAAGAAAAAACACAAAAAGAAGTAACCTCTGAATCACCTATTCATACTGTATTGCCACATTTGGAATCTGATTCATACAAATTAAGAGGCTGTCTGGTGGCCAGTGATGTTGAGCAAGGTATATTATTAAGCTTTCCATCATTTGTGGAGGATTCATTATTTGCTGTGAGCCTTTCATAATGTAAATGTTTCAGATAAAATCATGTAAAATCTCAAAATCATGTAAAATCTCATGTTTGTGGAGAAGTAGCTGGGCAATTGGGAATCAACATAGGGGATGGGTCTGTTATACAGTGATAAGGACAGCATCATTTTCAAGTAATCTTGTGCTAACTTTCTTCTTAACACGTTAGTTTCTGGAATAGAAACTTCCACCCTGAGCCATTATTCTAATTGACAAGCTTAGTTAACTGTCAGTGCTGGTTTTACATCCATAGTGTCAAGGGCCTTTTGTCTGAGTTGGTAGCTTCTAAGTGATCATAAAGAATGTTATAGTTGTATAGTTATTTTTATAGAATTAGGTGCTTTAAGACTGTGAAAGATTTGTTTCTTCCAAAAGCACAAAATATCTTAACAATATAATGAAAGCAAGCACATGCTTCTGTCTTTAGAAGCTGTTGTTCTTGCTAGAAGAATTACTTTATATTTAAAGTACTTTAAATTTCAAACAAATCCTTATGTTGAGACACAAGGACTTGAAGCCCATCTTTTCAAATTTCATTACAACTAAAATTTTATTTATTTTTTTTACCTGGTAGCATTAACTGCAAACAAATCTCTTTATTTCTGGCTGTTAGAATATAATAAGGTTAAACAGACCTCTAAGCCTTGTCAAGGCATTTGCATTTGAAAACAAAAGTGACACTTTGGGTTCTGTTGTTAAGCTTGTGTGGAAACAATCTAATCAGCCAAAATTTTATGAAAATCTGAATCTACATTTGTTTGAATAAATTTATTCATTTTTTCTCTGTAGACCACTTTCCTTCTGCTGAGAAAAAGCATTTGGAATCAAATACCACAACAAATTTCAGCACTTCTACTTTAAAAATGGATATAATGGATAACTCATCCAATAATTCCTTCAGTGACAGGCTGAAACAACAAGACCTGAGAGACCTGGGGGAAAATACGGGAGAGAATCAACCTGCTACATCAATAAAATGCTCAGAAGTGTCTAATACACTGAAAGAAGACACAACAAATTCTTTAAATAGTGAGATTACTTCAGATATAAAACGTAAAGTTCTGACTTCAGCATGCCGAATGGCAAGAAAGCGTTCCAGACTTGTCCCTAAAAGCTGTGTTTTAGGGAAGGGTGAAGAAGATAAGGACATGAGTGCTAAGGTGAACGATGGAGCTGCTGTACCTCAGAGCCTGAAAGAACTTGGGTCTTCTCACAGGGAATTCTTGGTTGATATTCACCGTGACTCTACATCTGTGACAAACAGCAGTTCCCATAATAAATTGTGTCAGATCAGCTCGGGCACAATTGGAGTCAGTAGTGACTGTTGCAATAAATTATCACCCAATAAAAGGCATACTGCAGACCAGAGGTCTGGAGTTGACTGTAGAGAAGTACACAGACCCTTGAGAATAAACTGCTCAGAAGAGGACAGTACTGGATTGAAACAAGGGGAGAAAACAGATACATCCTTTTCAGAGGATGTAGTCAACAGTGAAGACCCAAAGCCAGCTGAAAACAGCAAAAGCCCTCAAGCAGCTGCATTCAGTAATGTAGCTGTAGACCTTTCTAAAGAATTATTAGATTGTGTAGATAATAATTCTTTAAATGAAGTAATTTCTGTGGAAGATAAACAAGTAGCACCTATGTATTCCAGCAAAAAGCCAAACAAGAACCTAAAGTGTAAAGAGGAATCATTGTTTAATCTTAATGCATGCAGTTTGAATCTGGGCTTCAGTGGCTTTCAGACTGCTTCCAATAAGCAGATTAAATTCTCTGAAGCCAGTATAGCAAAAGGCAGAATGCTGTTCAAGGATATTGAAAATGAATGCTTTGAAGCCTCTTCCATGGAAGGAGTCAGAAACTTTTCACATCAAGTTAAAAAGGAAAATATGTTATTCTCAGATTCAAAAAGCAAGTCGAGAAGTAATTTATCTGATTCTTCAGGTTCACAGGCAAGTTTTCTTGAGCCCAGTACACAGTTTACTCCACATAAAGCTGGCTTGTGTAAAAGCTTTCCTAGAACTTCACAAGCCTTGCAAGAAGCAAATCAAACCTTGACAGCAAGCCAAGAAGCCGAAATTGCTGAACTTTCCAGTATCTTGGAAGAAACTGGTAGTCAGTTTGAATTTACACAGTTTAGGAGGCAAAGTAACACAATGCAAAGTCACGGCTTGGGACAGTTAGGAATTGTGGAAACACGTGGAACAAAGAACGTAGAAAGTATTTCTGAAACAAGGAAAGATGTGGGGGTTTGTAGCATTTTTAAATCGGAAAATCAAGTAAAAAATGACAAGTATTGTACTCAGGAGCAAAACACAAATGAAGACTCTGAATTGGTGGAAAATGAAAAAGAAAATGCTGTGGTTTTCCACAAAAATGACAAAAAGATTACTTTTACTGACTTAGACATAAAGGAAAGTAGATCTGATGAGAGCTTTCCCATAGCTAAGCAGAACAGCTTTTCTAATTTCATAGGCTTTACTTCAGCTGCAGGTAAAAAAATAAATATTTCAAAGGCAGCTTTGAGTAGGTCTGCAGAGCTCTTCAGAGACTTGGATGATGATAACTATTTGTTGAAATCTTCTGAAACTGGTACTAGATGTCACAATTCAAATGGATCTATGTCTTCTAACAGTAATTTTTCCAGATGCCTGACAAAAGAAGGCAAAGAAAAAACTGTTTGTGTTTCAGATTTCAAAAGCATGAATGCTGTTTCCCATACAGGTTCTGTTTTCTACCATGCACAGGATAAAAACGAGGAAAATACTAGTACAGTATTGAAAGAAAATGTGGAAAATAAGACAAAAATATCAGTAAATAATACTGAAAATGTTAGCTTCAATAGTACTAACATTTTCAACAGCCTGTTACCCACTAAAGACCATAAGCAGAATTATAAAACTTCGAAACAAATTTTAAACCGAGGAGATGATGAAGGCAGTTTGCAAGACAACTCATTAAATGTAATATGTCCAGAAGATGCTGTTACGACTGCAGGAGAACACAGTCTAAATACACCATACAAAATGGAAAACCAGTCTCCTGAGCAGAAAGGAGAAGACAGAAAGGAAGATGAATGTTTGTCACCAAAACTTCAGACTCCAGCTGGTGGTGATACATCCATTCCTGATGCAGCTTTGGATCATTCTCTGCCCTTGTTCAGCGTACAGTGCGGAGAAGGAGATGTAGATGTTTTGGAGAATTCTGATAAAGAAAAAACAAAGTGTAAAAATACGAAAGAAGACACCACTCATGATAAGGACCCGCTACTGAATGAAAGCAGAATAAAAATAGGTTCTTACCATCATTATCAAAAACATCTTGAACAGGAGGTAAAAGTGGGGAAAAATGAAGTGGAAGGGAGTTACCTGACTGGTTTTCATACTGCTAGTGGCAAGAAAATAGCAGTTGCTGATGGATTTTTGGCTAAAGCGGAACAGTTTTTCGCAGATGTTGATGTAGGAAAGGAAAATAATGACAATTTTGCGAACCTCATCAAGAAAAGTAAATGTGGCAAGAACTGTATTAAAGACTGTGATTTATGTATTGAAAGCATTGCTCAGTGTGACTCAGGAAAACTTAATTTTAATGAAAAACTTGTTCCTGAAGAGCTTGGAAATCAGTTTAATCAGGCAATAGAAAACAGTCCAAGTAAACATGCTGTGATTCTTGAGCCTGCTAAAGTAGATACATTTGTTGATCTAGGTGAAGTGTGTGAAGGGAGTTTGGTAACTTCACATGCACATAAAAAAGCTGATGTCAGACCTGGAAAGTCAGAATTGGAATCCCTTACAGGACAGAAGAGTGATGCTTTAAGTAGAACTCATTTGTCTGAAGATGGAAAATTCCTTGCAGAGAAAAAGGTGGACGACTCACCAAGAAAGAGGGATGATTCAGAAAACACGGATGATTTTCCTGTGCACTCTGCTACATCTTTGCATTTAATGAAGGTACCACATGACCTCAATGACAACTGTGTGCCTGGAGATACAAAAAATGCTTTATTTGTTGAGGAGAGCAACAATAAAGCTGATCAATCAGTCCTCTTAGATTCAAAAAGTACCTGCTCTTACATAAATGGCACTAAGGAATTTGACTTAGAACATTTAAATGAACCTGCTGCTGATAAAAATTACTTCACAGACACTATAGCTAGTGCTTGCCAAAACCAGTCACTAGTCAGTCTTCCTGAAGAGGAAACTAATTTTAACAGGTTAAAAGAAACAACATGTAAGGCTGAAAGGCAAAAGAGTGATCTGAAACAAACCGCGTTTAGCACAGCAAAAGGGAAAGCTGTGTCTGTTTCAGAAAGTGCATTAGCAAGAGTCAGACAAATGTTTCAAGACTGCAGTGAAGCTGTAAAATACGAGATTGAGCCTAACTCAAGAATGGATCAAACAGAAATTGCTAGACATTCATCTGCAGTCCTTCATGCTGAGTGTCCTAATTCTGCTAAACCTTTTCATGCCACAACAAGTGAAGAGGTTAATTCAGCCGCATCCCAATTTATTAAAGTAAACGCAAGTGCTGATGAAGACGGTCACCAAGAAAGAAACACATCTGCAGATGCAAAGTCTGTTTCAAATTCTCAGAAGCAGTCCTTTGAGCAGAATATTAAGCTTTTAGGGCCCTTTGTTCCAAATAAGCAGATAAAGCTGTCAGATGCTTCTACAAGCAATTTTGGATTTTTTAGTACAGCAAGTGGAAAGGCTGTACAGCTTTCAGAAGAGTCACTCAGGAAAGCTAGACAACTCTTTTCTGAAATGGAAGGTAATCATTCACCACACGTACAAGAAGCATTTTTAATTGAGGAAGATGTTGAAAAGTCTGAAATGCACACTGAAGTACTTCCTAGGAAAATGCAGGTAGTGTCATCAAAAGGGGAAGAAAATACCAGCCCTGAATTGATTTCAGATTCTGTTTTTGGCTTCAGCACTGCTAGTGGAAAGCAGGTGAAAGTTTCTAAGGATGCCTATCAAAAAGCAAAGGCTATTTTAGAAGAATCTGATTATTTTTTGAGTAGTGGGCTTTGCACTACAGATCAGCTTAGTTCAATTAAAGACAGTGGTCAACATGTAAAATCTTTAACAGATAAGGTGATCTCAGAATTCAAAACTGAAAAAAGCTGCAATCAAGACTCTGTTATTAAAAGCATCTGCCCTCAGGAAATAAGGTATTTTCCAAGCGCTTACCATGTCAAAATGCCTGAGCACACACCATACAATCAGAAAAACATGCAGGTAACATCATTTAAAAATAAATTTCAGCCAGAGGAAAGTGAGTCTTTTAGAAAAGGGCAGCTGAATCTGGGATCAAAACCAGAGTCTGAAGCAATTTCATGCAGTGCTACTGCTAAAGCAGAAATTAATACTGATCTCCAAAGTCCAAAAAATTACTTGGAAGTAGAGGCTGTAGAAAGTGCAAGAGCTTTTATGGAAGACAGTTTATCCAGTGCTGGAGTACAAATTAATGCTGCGCAGACCGTCAGTGGCAGACTGGACAAAAACTTCCAAAATAAGACCTTCGGGAAGAGGCACTTTGAAGGAAACAACTCACTTGGTAGGTGTTTTATCTTACATATGTTCAACTTCATATTTCTGCGTGGTGGATTGGTTTAGGTTTTGGGGATTTTTTTGCATGTCACATTGATTTTTAGGTCACAGAGACATTCAAGTTCTTTCTCTAAAAAACCTCTTGCTGCAGGATACTTCATCCACTCTTTCCAGGCTTAAATATGCACAGTAGAAGCTAAATTTGTGATTAGTAATTTTGAAAGTATACACGTTTGCTGTTTTAGTGTAAACTTATAGCAGAAAGCTGCTGCTCCTTTTCTCCCTGAGCAGACTCCTTTTTTTCCCTCTCTGTGCAAATTGAGTGGTTTTTTAATTGAAAAATGAGTAACAGTATTTTCATTTTCACCTTTTTGTGCATTGTAGGTGAGGACAATGTTTTGCTTGTATCAGGATTGCTAGTCTGATATGAAGAATAGTTGTTGGTGTAAAAGCAGTTTCTTCCCTTCTGAAACTGATCTGTCTGTGACTGAAGTGTTGGTACTTGATGCTTGCACAGGCACCCAGAGCAGTCCAGGGGCCTGGGCTAGCTGAAAACTCCCTGTGGAAGGGGAGATGGCAGCAAAGTCCCTCTCTGGCTGCACAGGTTCAGGTACAGAGGTCAGGCAGGGCAGTGCTGGAAAGTTTGGGTAGGTGGCAGAAGCCAGGAAAAGACTCTTACCAATCCAGCTTGAAACAGCTGTGCCACAGCTGAATCCTGACCTTAGTTACAGCTTCTGTAGAAGATGAACTACTCTTTGAAGTTTGGAGGGACTCTGTAGTTACTGGAAGTTCAAAGAGAGATGCTGGTGAAGTGCACTGAGATCTGTGCTGCTGGAGTGCACTCTGATGCACTTTCTGAGGCAAACTGTGTTTGGTAACTTCAGACTTCATTTTGGGTGGAAAAGAATTACTGGTCACAAAAGTTTAATAACAGACTTCATTATGTGGGGTTTTGTTGTCACTCTTGGTAACACAATATGCAGTCATTCTGTACAGCAGAAACTTCTGCAATTTGTGGTGAGGCGACTCTGTGTCACAATTAAGGCATGTGACATGAAAACTTGCTAATTCTGCTTGCCCTGACTTCAGTGTTTTATTTAGAAATTACAGTTATGTCGTGCTGATTGATAAGAAACTGAACTTGAAAGGAACTTCACTTCTAAAACACTGTTGTTTTTATTCTAGGTGAACCTCCAATTAAGAGGCAGCTTCTGCTTGAATTTAACAGGACAACAAATTCCCCCAGGTCTTTGAAAGCTTCAAAAAGCACCCCTGATGGTAATTTTAGTCATCTTGTGTTCTAAGCAGTAATCTAGTGTCAGTTGTTATCTTGAGAATTCTTCAATTTCCAATAACCTAACATATAATAAGTTTGTTTAACTACTGCATTTATCAATGTAGTTGTGGAAATTCAGGAAAGCTGCTGTAGT
Organism: Zosterops lateralis; assembly: GCF_965231275.1. Classification (NCBI taxonomy): domain Eukaryota; kingdom Metazoa; phylum Chordata; class Aves; order Passeriformes; family Zosteropidae; genus Zosterops; species Zosterops lateralis. The sequence continues at coordinate 68,812,528 of NC_139763.1, read as the reverse complement.
AATGTCTCTGCAGACTTGAAATCATGTGATTAATGATACACCTTATTGTGTAGACTCTAAATATATTCCTTCTGCAAGAACTCTGGTTTAATTTACAGTTCAGGAGGAACTTATCCACTCTCTCACAATCCTAAATCTCACAAATTCTAGTCTCAATAGGAAGAATACATTTTATTGATTAATCTACAGAATATATTTTATTGATTAACTTTGTGCAGATACTTACTGGTAATATACTTACTAAATAATTACTTCTCATATGAAACTTCCTCTTTGCAACCTAAGGGCGTTGCACAAATGGATCTATATTCCAGGCAGATATGATTTAGTTATGTTGATAATTCCAAGATAAGCATGTCCTTCAATAATGGAAGGAGGAGTTTGTGCAAATGTGCCTTTTTCTGTTGTAACTTCAAATAAAAGAATAAAAGTTGCTGAAAGAATTCTAAATGGAATGGTGAGCCTACCTGGAGTTAAATATATGATAAACATTTCAGGAGCCTAAAAATATCTTGCTGGCTCACAAACTGTTGAGAGCTCAGCATTTGTGCATAAGTGAGCACTTATCCTTTAGATCTCTCTGGGAAGATGTTTAAGCAAACATTTTGGGGGTGGGAAATAATAAAGCTGTTTAAATCCACTCTGAAAACTTCTGTATATATCATTAATATAGATAAAAGATGTGCTGTAAATTTCTATCTGTCTTTGTAATGTGCCATTTCAAACTTTTTTTTTCTTATTATTATCTTACAGGCATTTTTAAAGACAGAAGAAAATTTATGTATCATGTGCCTTTAAAACCCATAACTTGTCAGCCTTTTGGGTGAGAAATTTTAGAGTTCTTCTTTGTAACTGTCTAAAAATATACAGTAATAATTTACTACTCCTACTTTATAAAAGACTATTAATTTTATGACAGAATAAATATTAAGTTACCATATAACACATGCTGCTGCAGTAGACCAGTGAGATGCTAAATGAACTATACCCTATTACACTGTGTTTTTTCTCAATAGATAGAAGTCAAGTATTCTGGTTTTAAAATACAAAAGACTGATATTCTGTCTTCTTATTGATACAGAATTGAAATCTGTGTGTGCTTAAATGTTTTCATTTCTGTAGGTCAGCTAAAGAACGACAAGAAGTCAAGAATCCTACCCTTACTCTGCCAGATCAAGACTTCAGAGGATTCCAATCTAAACCTGCCATTTTTCAGCACTGTGCTCTCAGGCACTCTTCAGAAGGTGCAGCAGAGATTTCCACTCCCTGTAAGGCCTCAGCAAAAGAGAGTGAAGAAACGAGAAGTTTGTACAAATCTGGCAAAGCTGCTAAAACTTTTATTCCACCTTTCAAAACTAAGCTGACATTTTCTGCATGCGAACAAGGCAGCAGCAAAAAGTGTGACTCACTCATCAGCAAAAATATGACCAAAGAGATGGAACTAAATGAGGTCAGAACTGAACAAAATACTGCTGACCCTCAAGATCACCTGTCTTGTATCCAGCATGCAGCAGACACTGACCTAGAAAACGGCAATTTAGGTATTTTCAGATTTTACTCACATAACTTGTGAATTCTAACTGTCAGAGTTGATTCTTTAAGGGGTTTTGGCATAATTTTTCAGACTTTTTTTTTTCTTTTTTAAATAAAAAGAACCTTTTTTTAAGGCTTTTTTTTTTTATTTTGGCAGGAAAACTGGAAATTGTTACTTTCCTAATATTTTATACTGCACTCCTAAAAGAGCATATCCTGTTTATCTCCAAAGTTAATTGAGAAGATGAAAAATATTTCACACAGTGCTTAAAAACAAGATAGCTTATGTTTCACTTGATATTTGATTTTTCTTATATACTTCCTAGGTAAAATAATCTAGGAACCTTAGATTAGCCTTAATTTACTTTTACAGAAGCTTGTTTTCATTCTGTTCACTAATTAAAATGTAGACTTAGACAACTTAAATGGTTGATTGTGTCATTTTCAAAGAAGCAAACTGTTGCCCAACTGTTCAACTTAAGAATGTGGGCATATGCTTTTTGAGCTCTCTTGAATGCTCTGGTGTGTGTTATTTCTATAATTTGCAATCAAATAATCTGGATTTTTTTCAGAAGTACTTACATATATTTGAACAGGTGTATGAGCATTTGCAGAATTAGACCCTGCAGTAACAGGCCAAAATTTCAGGATTATGGATTCTGTAGTCATCAACTAATTTCTTTCCATTTGGAGTTTTCTATGAAGACTGAGTTCAGTCTGATGAGAAAAATATGTGGATGGAAGTTCAGTTCAGGGACTTATCTAAAATTAATATGGATATGTAATTTGTTTCGTATAAGTATTCAAATGCCTTCAGTAAACATTCCTTTCTAAATGCATTAAACCTTTAATATTTAGACTTCCAGTTTCTAAAAATCTGCAGAGTGGCATAGAAAAAACGTTGCTCTGAATCTGCTACAGTGTGACTGTGTATCTTTATTTGATAGTGCTTTTATAAGGTTTTGATGTTTTGAGTTTTTTTAATTTGCAGCTATGGCCAGGATGGTGACAAATCTCCGCTGTGCCAGAGATCTGCAGGAAATGAGAATTAAAAAGAAATGTAGGCAAAATATTCGTTCACAGCCAGGCACTCTTTATGTCATTAAAACATCTGCAAGCAATAGAATCTCTCTGAAAACTGCAGTAGAAGAGAAATCTCCTAACTTTTATTCTACAGAAGAGGTATATAGATATCTTTTTATTTTCTGTCTCACATATTTCTCAAGATTAGCAAATAAAAACTCAGTAGCTTTTGAATAGATACGTTCTTCAGTTTCTAAGTAAGTATTTACAGTAGCTGTTACACCAGTTGCTACAGTACTTAAGTAGCATATATCCAGTTTTAAGACAATTCCAAATAATAAAGGTGATAAATCTCTAATGTTATAATCAAACAGGAAAAAATCCACTAGTTATAATGCACATGAAGAGCTGGTTTAAAAGAACAGTTAAAATTTAAGCTTAGGTAAATCTACATGAAAATGCTCTTGCTTTTGGTACAAAACCTATTGAGTTTTTTTAAACACTTTCAAAGAACACTGTGATGCTGTTCTGCTGAAACAGTTGTTGGGAATCCTCCATTCTCTATAGTTTACATGTGAAATGGCTAGGTCAGACAAAAGCTGTCTCAACCTTAAGGAAATATTTAATCTGAATTTATAAGTTTGGATATTTAAACTCTGTGGAATTCTTACTGTATTGTCATTATTTTGTCTTTTCTATCTGATTTTTTTCAGCTATACACATATGGTGTTTCAAAACAGTGTGTACAAGTTAACAGCACAAATGCAGAATCTTTCCAGTTTCTCATCAAAGACTTTTTCAGTAAGGAGTATTTGTTAGCTGGAAATGGAATGCAGCTTGCTGATGGAGGATGGCTAATACCTACAGATGAGGGAAAAGCTGGGAAAAAGGAGTTTTACAGGTACTGTTACTGATGAACTTGGGACAAGCATGCTATTTAGCAATTCTCTTGCCTCCTAGAGTACATCCAACACAGTGGTATTTTAAAGCCTCTGACTACTGGTTTTTTACTATGCATTTTCAGTACACCTCTGTTAGTGTAAATAAAGATATTATAAGATTGTAAATTTGCTATGTAGATAATGTTGCTAGTGATTGATCTTCACTGACCATTAAAGAAAGCAAAGTCAATTTGGAAGATTTCTGGAAATTCTTCAATGGTGTAAATAGTCTAAAAAATAGGCAAGTTAAAATTTGCAGTGGATTTCAGGTTAATTTATTAATAATTTCTCTGCAGAGCCCTCTGTGACACACCTGGAGTGGATCCCAATCTAATAACAGAGGCCTGGGTTTACAATCACTACAGATGGATTGTATGGAAATTGGCAGCCATGGAAGTGTCTTTCCCACATGAATTTGCTAACAGATGTTTGACACCAGAAATGGTCCTGTTGCAGTTGAAATATAGGTATGTGTATAGCAATATATTGGGATGTGTAATTTGCGTTACTGCGTGCTTTCTAGTTTGTCAGTATTACAAAATAAGCACATCTACCTTGCATTCACTACTTAGCAGAATTCTTGTATTGTTAAACTTACACATAGCAGTATTAAAAACATAGTGTGTGTTACTTGCAAAAATGTAGAAAACATTTGCTTTGCTACACTGGTGCTTAGTCATGTAGATTGAGTAACCAACAGTTTGCTACAATTGTGTTCAAAGAAAAACGTGATGGGTTTTGTTTGCTGTAACAAAGCACAAATTCTTTTTTGTAGGTATGATTTGGAAGTTGATAAAAGTAAACGATCAGCGATCAAAAAAATAATGGAAAGAGATGATGCAGCAGGTAAAACACTTGTATTGTGTATTTCGAAAATCATATCGCTGAGCACAGTTGTATCTCCTAGCAGTAGCAATAAGAACGTGGAGAGTAAAAAAGCAGCTTTAATTGAAGTTACTGATGGCTGGTATGGGATCAGAGCTCTTCTGGATCCACCTCTCAAAGCTTTCTTAGACACAAGAAGGCTGACTGTTGGCCAGAAGATCGTAGTGCACGGAGCAGAGCTTGTTGGTCCTCAGAATGGATGTACACCACTGGAAGCCCCAGATTCCCTTATGTTAAAGGTAAATAAAATATTAGTTCAGCTTGATTGGATGTGACTGAGAGATGTGATAAATGCCACTTAGTTGAGCCACATTTTGTAAACAGAAAAGCTATTGGGGCTTTACAAACAGATGGAGCTTTGCTGAATTCTAATAACCAGATTTGTAAGACGTGATACAAGGGTGTTACTCAATAGTTGGAAGAGAAGTTTGTATTATAAAATTCTGCCAACTTTTGCTGTCTGTTTTGGCAGTTCCAGCTCCTTACTTTGGTTAAACACCATGTTGCAAAAAAGTATTTATTCATCTCAGACAATATGGAAGATGGAGGAAGAATGGAGGATGGAGGAAAAACCAGGTCATGAGAGAGTGAACTAGTGGGGGAGGGCCTTTTGAGGTTAGTTAAAGGGCTTTAACTTTAGAAAGGATGAAGTTCCAGCATAACACTGAAATTGTTCTTCTGGTACAAAGCAATGGTTTGTCTTGTAGATTCTCATTTCCCAGAGAATTTTAGCTCATCAAGTTTTTAGATTCTGTTTAAAATAAATTCTTCAGTGTGAAGGATGTATTTTAAACCTTTAAATTAAAATGTGATCTGCTCAGGTGCAAAAGTGATACATTCTTAGTGAGGTCAGTGTGAAAATAGGTATGTAGATATTCCTGTAGATAAAATAAGTTGGATATCACTTTGACTTACAGTGACAGTTTCTCATTCACCCTTTCTCTTGCTCAGATCTCAGCAAACAGCACTCGCCGCGTGCGATGGCACACAAAGCTGGGATTTCATCGGGATCCCAGACCTTTCCCTTTGCCTTTGTCATCACTGTACAGTGAGGGTGGTGCAGTGGGCTGTATTGATGTGGTTGTTCAAAGAACTTACCCTATTCAGGTAAGTGTAAGTATTTTATTAATCTAACAGGGTTCTGTGAGATCTCAATTATATTAATTAATTGCTGTATCATTCCTCAAATCAAACACAATATAGAGAGCTAATTTTTTTTTAGATACCATTATGTGTAAAATAAACAGGAGTGGTTCTTGCATTGTACCTGTGTTTAGTATTTCAGGACTGGAGTAACCTGCCATAAGAAGAATTTGAGTTTTGTGTTCTGTATCTTTTGGTTGGCTTTGTTTTCAGCTTCAAAAAGCCAGAAATAATTAAATTTAAATTCTGCACTCTAAAAAATACAGCATTTGTTTCATTATTAAGAGATTAACAAAAAGTTACATATTTCTAAGCATTGGTAGGATTACTTTTTCTTACATGTAGCTGACTGTATTGTGTAAACTCTGTATTACTGAAAATACACTCTGTAATTATGGTGTAAAATAGAGTTAAGATCTTTTAAATACCACTTGATATCCAGACATTTTAAATACTGCAGTCAGACTTCACTGCAACTAATTGGTTTTATAACAATACGGGACAGAAAAAGAAACAATATTTCTGTTAGTAATCAATCCTTTTAATGTAAACAGTTTAACCAGGACACAACTTTCATATTTTATTAATTTTTCTCAGAGCAGGTTGTACTTGGCATGTGTATCTAGGATTCTTTTTTCATTGCCTTCTTTCTAAGGTATTATATTATTGTTGGTGAATGTAGAATGAGTTCTGCAAAGGTACTAGCAACATTTGGTTTGGATCATTACTTTGCTATTTAGATGATTACTTTAATGGAGGAAATTGCAGCACTTACTATGCGAGCTGCCTGGTAGAACAAACATTTATTTAGGTCTCTAAATGGGGACTGTAATCTGTGACTGCATCACAGTAAATGGTTTCCAGGCTGGGGAGGAAAGTGCTTCTTCATATCTGGCTCTGTAAAGAGACTGATGTACTTTTTCTTTTTTAAACACTGAGACTCTTGCTAAAACATACCAAAATTACAGGAAATTTTGGGCTGTCTGTCTCCTTTTACCTCAAGAGTCAAGGAGTGTAGGAATCACAATAGCCTCAGTTAAAGGTGTCAAACTGAGAATAATGCAGGAAATACATGGTGTGCAATTAATGAGGTAGGCAGAGCCTATTTCAACATTTCACCACCTCAAAAGGATTAGTCCTGCGACCTTTCCTTATCTTGCTTTCGCTATATGCTCCTGCTGCTTCTCTGTTCTAAACCTGGAGCTCACCTGGTCCTGTCCTTAGGTAACTTAATTCATTAAACCAGGAAAAAGTAGCTAATAATAATACTAAAAACACACAATGAACTGCTGTCTGTTGAATTACCAAAATTATAGTCTGCTGGGGTCAGATATGTGCTAGAGCCAGGGCAAGGGAGAAGACAGAACTGTGCACAAAATGGGAAGGGAAGAGACTATTTTCAGCAGCCATGGATCTCCTTGTTTGGCTCACTGACCTCTTCAAATCAAGCAAGCCAGTTCTGGCAGGGTTGTGGACAAGGCTCTAGTCCTATGGAGCCATCTCAGGCAGAAAAGGTTTAGGAGCATCTGTAGAACTGCATCATACTTTGTTTACAGCATCTAATCTAGGGTGTTAAAACAGGCAGTAAAGCTGATGTGGAAAGGCAAACTGGGTAGAAATTCAGTCTGGTGTATTTTTAAGCATTGAGTTTGATGGTTTGTATCTTAATGTATCTACCAGTGGGATCCATTCATCATCTAAATTATAACAGATACCCACTACTTGAAGCTATGTTTTCTTCAGCTGTTAAATCACGTGGGTTTGGATACTGCTCCGTTCTGTGTGTCTTTGACAAGTTGCCAACCAGTGCTGTGGGGTTTTGCCTTTTACCTGTTATACTGGCAGAACTTAAGCTCTGCTGCCTGTTCATTTTTGCTTAGCAGTGAGTATGAAAGAGAAGCTAGATAATGTTCAAAATAATTTTTAGAAAGTCTGGGTTTAGTTTTAATCTTTGTATTTCAGTGGATGGAAAAGACATCAGCTGGTTCCTACGTTTTTCGTAACAGCCGAGCTGAAGAAAGGGAAGCTGCCAAGCATGCAGAGGATCAGCAAAAGAAACTGGAAGCTCTGTTTGCAAAAATCCAAGCAGAATATGAAAAGCATGAAGGTAAAACTTTCATTCTTTCAGAACATGTATCAAGAACAGAAAAACATTTTGATGTTTTCAGAAAAATCTAAAGAAATTGTCAAAAATCGTCTCTGGTGATAGAGAAGCAGAGATGGGATTTTGGGTTGTTTTCTTTGTTGTTGTTGTTTTTGTTTTGTACTGTTTCAGGTTTTTCTTTCCTGTGTATCAAGACCTTTTGGTACAAAATGGTTATGTGCTTATTTGCATAGCTGTGGAGCTACCTAGGAAACACCTCTTGAACATATTTGTAGCCAGGCCACTAAAAAAATATTCTTGAGATGATTCTCAGGGAAATGGTACAAAATGGTAGAATTCATATCATTCCCTTCAGGGACATGACACTGTAAGATTTCACCCAGAGGTGGGCACTGCTAGGATGTATCTCAGTAGACCTGAACACCAAGACTGAGCACTGAGCATCTTTCCTCATGAATAATTGCACGACTGTGCAGATACTGAGGTCAGTGGAGCTGCTCAGTGGGATAAGGACTCTGGTGACATAGGCCATGGAGATCTCTGAGTTACTGAATGCCCTTGGTTGGCAATCCCAGGCCGTGGAGACCAGGGGAAATTCTGAAGCAAGGAAGACATACCCTTGGTGGAAGAGGATCAAGTTAGAGAACACTCTGGCAAACTGGATATATCTAAGTCCATGACTGATTGATGGGATTAACTCAGAAGTACTGAAGGAGCTGACTGATGTCTGTAGGGCTGCTTTTGATCCTCTTTGAATGATCATTAGTTGATTGGTAGAGGTGCCTGGAGACTGGAAGAAAGCAAATGTGTCTGCTGTATTCAGAAAAGACAGAAAGGAGCACCCAGAAAACTACAGACCAGTCAGCCTTACCCTGATCCCTGAGAAGGTGATGGAACAAATAATCCTGGAAGCTGTTAACAGGCACATGAAGGACAAAAATGTGATTTGGAGTATTCCGCAGGGATCCACTCAGGGGAAGTCATGTTTGACCAACCTGACAACGTTCTGTGATGAAATCACTGGCTTGAGCAGTTGAGGCAAGGGCAATGCCTGGACTTCAGAAAGGCTTTTTGAGACTGTGTCCCTTCAGATCCACAGAGAGAAGCTGATGGGCTGGATGAGCAGGCAGGCAGGTGGATTGAAAACTGTCAGAACAGTAGGGCCCAGAGGGTGGTGATCAGTGGCACAGTCTTTGGAGGCTAGGAATTCCTGGTGTATGCCAGGGATGAGTACTAGGTCTAGTCCTGTTTTAACAAATTTGTTAATAACCTGGGGAATGGGGCTATGTACAACAGGTTTGATGCTGAAAATTAGGACAAGTGATGGATACACCAGACGATTATGCTGCCATCCAGAGGGGTCTTGGCAGCTGGAGAAATAGGCTGACAAGAACCTTGTGAAGTTGAAAAAGCAAATTACAGATCTTGCACCTGGGGAGGAGCAGTGCCATGCACCCATAGGTGCTGGGGGCCACCCATCTGGAAAGCAGCTTGGCAGAAAGAGCCCTGGGAGTCCTGGTGGACAAGTTGAGGATTGTTGTCAGAAGGTCTAAGAAGGTGATCCTTCCCTTCTGTTTAGCCCTGGTACAGCCACATGTGGAATGCCATGCCCATTTCTGGGCTCCTCACTACAAGAGACGTGGACACACTGGAGATACTACAGCAAAGGGCCATGAATGCGTTTAAGAAATTGGAGCATCTGACGCAGGAAAAACTGGGAGTGCTGGGACCATTGAGCTTGGAGAAGGCTCAGGGACATGTGATCAATGTACCTAAATACCTGGAAGGACAGTGCAGAGAAGATTGAGCTAGGCTTCTGTCAGTGGTGTCCAGTGACAGGTCCAGAGCCAAATGGGCACAAACTGGAACACAAGAAGTGTCCTCTGGACATCAGGAAACACTTTTCACTAAGATGGTTGACTGCAACAGTGTTACCTAGAGAGACTGTGAAATCTCCATCCTTGGAGATAATCAAAAGCTCACTGGACATGGTCTTGGTCAGCCTTCTGTAGGGTGGCCCTGCTTGAGAAGGGGGGCTGGACCAGATGACCTCCAGAGGCCCCTTCCCCTTCAGCTGTATTCCAATTCTGTAATGGTTGACACTGTCCACCTCTGCCAGTGATTTCTAACAGTTTTTCTAGCATGGTTGAGTTGAAATCAGAGATGGCCTTGTAATTCTTAACTTCATTGCTATGACACCTCGTGTGTTGTTTTATGTTTGGTAAAGTTGTATAGACGGGAGTCTGCTATGCTGAAGGAATTCATCAAAATTTTGGCAGCAAACTACTTATCTTAGGAGAGGGTAATAGTTTAATGTAAGTTAACTTGGTGTTTAGCTGATGTCCTGAGGAGGCTTCGTGTGCAGGCCTGTGGTCACCTGCTGTCCCACATCTTGATATCTTTAAAATTTCTCTGCTGCATGAGGGGAAGAGGAAGTGATAGACATAAAGAAAATGTAGTCAAGTGTCTATGAAGTTTTGTGGCAGCCCATCAAATCTCCCACCCTCTCCTAAGAGGAGATACTGATTCCTCCTAAGCCTGATACTGGCTTCCCCAAAGTTTGTATAATATTCTAATCTATGCTGTATTTATATAAATAAGATTTATTTTCTACTTGTATTTTCCTGATATGTATACACACACACATATATATCAATTCCTATACATGTGTTCTGTATTTTTATTCTAGCAAGGCCTAAGTACTACTGTGCTTCTTTCATAATTATTTCTTCCTCCAATTTAAAGTGTATTGGTTGCACTCCACATAAAGGCTTTTTCTCTACAGAGAGAACGAGTAGAAGAACACCAAGATCACGGATAGTCACAAGACAGCAAATCCATAATTTGCAAGATGGTGCAGAACTTTATGAAGCAATTCAGAATTCATCTGATCCTGGTTATATGGAGGTAACTAGATCCTACTGGACTAATTTTGGAAAGCTTGTGGAATAAATTAAAATGTAGTAACTCCTGCTAAAATTGACCATTAAATTACTCTTTGGATTTGCTGCCTTTTGATATTTTCTATAGCATGCTTATTGCTAAATAAATCAACATTAAAATTTTTGAAAAAAGCTTTATGAAGGCTTGTTGTAATTGATGAATATTGTCTTGGATGGCAATTTTCTCTTGGTATAAAAATCCAGGATATAGCACAATTAAAGTTAACGTTACTTGTAATTTTATTACTTTGCTTTGTCTTGCATATATGAAAATTTAATGCGTCTCATCACTCTGGAGTTTCATACACATATTCTTGCATGCTGTTCACTGAATTGTTTGAATAATTATATCATTGTCTGTTCCAGTTAAATCACAACTTTTAAGTGTTTATGCATTTACTGATAAAGATGCAGGTGATTAGTACCTGCCGGTTGTTAAAAACTAAATTCATGCCTTGCCTTTTGCAAGTGAAGGATCCTTGTCTGCCATAAAGCCATATGATCTGTCTTTATTTGATAAGATGCCTCTGGAGCTGCATATACAGGCATCTGGGTCTTGAAGGCTTGGTCAGAAAAGTGATGGGTTTGATGCATTTTAGTGTAAATCACTGTGTCACCTCAGAGACAGCAGCCTGAGAAGAAGTGCAATTCTTCCTTTATTCTTACAGAAGTTTTTCCCAATATGTCTTCATATGAAACAGGCAAGCCTGCCTGTTGTTATATTAAATATTCACCTTAGTTATGCACTCTCAAGCAGGCTTCTCACTAATTGTCACGTAAGAACAGTGTGTGTAGTGTAATGCTCTGCACAGACCAGAGAGCACCAGCTGAGCGCCAGGTAAGACTGCTGCCTCCTGTTGTTTCAATATACCTCATTTCGAGTCCTAGTAGTGTCTCAGCTGGAAATAAATTGCTTCCAACAGATGAGCTCTCAAGAAAGAAGCTATCTAAAATCTCAACAGTGTTTTTTGATTAATAAAAAAGATACTGAGTTCATTTTCTCTTGGTTGCAGGGATATCTAAGTGATGACCAGCTAAAAGCCTTGAAGGATTACAGGCAGCTGATGAACGACAGAAAACAAACTCAGATACAGGAACAATTCAAGAAGGCTTTAGAGTCAGCAGAACAGGAAGAAAATGGTTGCTACAAAAGGGATGTGTCTGCAGTATGGAGATTATACGTGGTAGACTACAGAAAGCAAGAAAAACATAAAGGTTAGTGCTTGAAAAATTATAAATAACTTCTAACTAAAGATGGTAACTGGCCAGCATAGGTAGATTTGAAGAGTTTCCCAACAGTATTTTAGCTTGCATGTTAATATTTTTAGTTTGATTCTTGGTTTAGGGCTTTTGGATAGGAGGGAGTGTTGTAGATTAAAAGCCTTCAGGTTATTCCTGAGCAGGTGGGTAAGTGATGTCACTGTGCTGTTGTCAGGAGCAGTGCTGAGTATCTGGCGCCCGCTGCCCGACGTGTGTTCCCTGCTGAAGGAAGGCGCTCGCTACAGGATCTTCCAGCTGGCAGCAACCCAGGGCAGGGGCAGGGCAGACTCCACCAACATCCAGTTAACAGCCACAAAGAAAACTCAGTATCTACAGCTGTCAGTAAGTGCTTTAAGGGCATAAAGGTGCATTGTTAAAATGCATCACACTCTCTAAGTGTGGGAAATACTGAAGTTCTGTATTTCATCAGGTATCACAGGAGATGCTGGGACAAATTTTCTTTCCAAGAAAGGCTCTACAATTTACCAGTTTGTTGGATCCTTCTTTTCAGCCACCACGTGCCGAAGTGGATTTAGTCGGAGTTGTAATTTCTGTTAGCAGAACAGGTATGTTGTGGACCACATTCCTGTCCTCCCATTGAGTAAGCACTGAATTCTTTATTTCAAAAGTCAGTTATCTTGGTGTTGTACCTGCATCTCACAGGCCTTTGAAAACCTGCTAATACAGCCCATCATGCTGGCAGATCTGTATTTCTGAAGAAAAACTCTCTCTGCTTATTAGCTCAGGAAGTTAGTAAGGCAGGATCTAAGCTCAAAAGCAGCTTATATTTCAATTTTTTTTTTTCTTTTCCATAAATGGTGGGCATAAGTTCTCACATCTGTATTCAGCATCTGCAGAAACACCATTGTGCATGTACGTGAACTCCCTCGTTTGTGTAGTGTCATGGAATGAGTGGAATTCAGGCACTGGAGCTCATGGACAGGGAGAGGTAGATAATCTTCTGGATAAAAAGGAAAAGTTTCATAAGAGTATTGTTTTTAAAGACACAGACTTTGAGTTGTTTTCTGTAATCAGTAGTAAGCTGGTGTAGAATATGAAAGAAGCATGAGATACCTGTCCCCATGCAGATGGGCCGCCATGTTACTCTTTCAAGATGTGTGTGATTTATTTTTTTTTTTAGTAGATCCAAATCACAGTGCCTTTACTTAAAGAGATGTAAAGGTTTAATTCAGACTTTTTTCCTGCTTTTAGGTTTCACTACTGTGGTGTACTTATCTGATGAAAGCTATAATTTAGTGGCAATAAAGATCTGGACAGATCTCAGACACTTGGCTATTGAAGATGTAGTTGTCCGCTGCTCACTCATTTCTGCAAGCAACCTTCAGTGGCAGTCTGAATTCAGATCAGAAATTCCCGTGCTGTTGGCTGGAGATCTTTCTTTATTCTCAGCCAGTCCAAAGGAATGCTATCTTCAAGAGAAAGTTAATGAACTGAGAAGTGTGATAGAGGTAAACTTGTAGAAGTGTCATTTGATGGTTAGTTTTAGTTACTGCTGTGTTACATCATTCACCAAAAAGTCTGTTAGTATTGATAAATGTTTAAAGCAAGTAATGCACATAATGCTGAATTTGGGGTAAGAGGTTAATGCAATTTTCCTGGAGGATTGAATGTCTTGATTTTTATTCCCCCCTCAACTCATCCAGCCCTGTCTTTAGGATGTGCCGCAGAATCTCTGGCTGGTGAAAGATCTTATACCTGTCAATAGGGAATCTGCCATGGACAGAAAGTGCAGCAATCTTCTATGTTGTTGGTTTGAGATAAAATTCCAGTGGGATAAGGATGAGAAAAGAAAGTCTGAAATGTAGTGTGTAGAGTCCTTACATGGTTTAAAGCCAACTCTTGTGCATTGCAAACTCTGTTTTCCTTTACAGAACATGGCCTCCTTTTGCTCCGATGCGGAAAGTAAACTGATGAATTTGCTACAGAGAAATCTCTTGCTTTCACCCAGTGTAACTAAAAGATGTGGCTTGGAAAGCCCCTCTCCTTCCTGCAGCTATACAGAGGATAAAAGTTTGGTAAGCTTCTGGTAATTAATGCTGTGTTTATACTGGCAGTACATGCAGTAAGGATTTAAGCAAGTGTTACAGCTGTGGTGAATGGTCTCACTTCTCAGTCCACTTTATCCAATCTTTTCAGGGCAGTGCAAACTGATTAGAAGCTTTCTCTGTGTGTGTGGGTTTAGGATTATTTCCTAGGAGGAGCTATGAGATAGATTATCCTTCCTCCAAACAGTACATGAAAACTTCCCCTATGGCCTGTGTATCCACAATGTACTTTTAGTATTTTGAGTTTTATGTAAGTAAAATGTATCATCCTTTCTTTATAGATGATATAGTGCTTCTTTGGTCCCACTGTGCAGATTATCCAATGTGAATGTCACAGAAGGAAAAAATCTTGATCTGAACATTTTTATTTCAAGGCATTCTGCAGTTCTCACCTTTTTTGAGAGAATTCACTTCCTGGTGTTTTTCTAGATATTGTTTCCTATTTCTGGGATTTAAAAGGGAAGAGATATCACCTAGTAAATGTATTTTAGCAGACTTGACAAAAATTGATTTAAATAGTACTCAAGTTTCCCATGAAAGCTGCTGGTGGTGAGTTGCTTCTGATGTGGAGTACTGAGCACAGTCAGAACAAAAATTTTTCCTGCCATGAGTTGCAAGGGAGGTGGAAACACCCTGGTGTGGTATCAGTTCCTGGGAACTAAGTTTAAGCTTATAAGGCATCCTTTTCCATTTCAGAGGGAGGGCTAATGTTCAGGTTTTCTTTTTATATTCTATAGACTAACAAGTTTATATTTTTATAGTTTATTAAATACATTATTTTAAAAAAAAAAATTAATATTAAATTTAATTAATTTAAATAATTTTTTAAAATGAGACTTTATGTATATTCTCAAGCCTGTGCTATGCAGCATCTGTCTTGTGTGTATTGTTGCCTTCAAATTTTTTGGTCTATGTTCTATCCTGGTATTTCTTCAATTTTTTTTCTCCTTTTTACTTATTTAACCAACCATGTGTGGAGGACATAGCCAAAGCAATAGAAGACTTATGAGTGCTTTGATTTCTTACCATCTGGCATAGAAAAATTCTCATACATTTTGCTTAGCTCTTAGAAACAAAATGTAAATGTACAGGTAAACAGTGATTTATCCGTCATCAGCACTTGAAGGAATAATATATTAATCACCACGAGGAGATACCAAACTAAACTTAAATGGGATATGAATGATGATTTGGTGTTTTTATACTGGGAGAGTGTCCCCCATTTTCTGGTAGTCATTGACGAAGTTCACAAAACAGAACATTCTATTCAACATAAAACTTCTCTTTTTACCCAGATCTCTTCTAGAATTGAAATGAAGCATCCAAGCCCTTTGTCAACTAGCACACCAAATACGAAACTTGTCACACCAGGGTCAGCAAAAACACCTTCACCTGCTACAGTTAATGAAGACCATCTCAAAACCAGCAAAAAGAGAAAAGCTATGGACTTCCTCAGTTGCATACCTGCCCCTCCACCACTGACACCAATATGTTCAGTAATTTCTCCATCTGTTAAAAGAGCATTTCAGCCTCCACGAACTTTGGGTTTACAGCACAGCAAGTCACCTAGAGAGACAGGTCAGAATACTGGCCATGTCACCCCTTGCAGAAAAGTGAGAGAAACTGTCCATCTTCCTGAGAATGACCTGGTTGCTGATGAAGAACTGGCAATGATTAATACACAAGCACTTGTGAATAATTTACCAGAAGAAAAGAAGATGGATTATGGAAATGAAAACAGCAATGCAACAGCTACTACTTTATCTGATAATCTTTTATCCAGAAATAGTTCCAGGCCTACTGGGGAAGCAAATAACTCATCAAAAGCAGTTCTGAAGTAGCTGAGGCTCTTCAGAAGAACCCAAAGGAACCTGAGGACTCATTACCAGCCCACAGAATCCTACAAAGACCAAAATCTGAAAAATGCTGCTAATGTACATGTACAGTATTGTATATATTTCAAATTCAAATTATTTTTACACTTTGTACATTAAAACTTGATTGTATTTAATAAAGTTCTATTACACAAACAGCCTCATTAAATAACACCTGATTTGCAAAACAGTTTGAAGTTCAGTATGTAAACACTTGTCACAAAGATGTATTGTACAGTAGCATCAGTGTGGCTGAGTGTTTGATGACATTTTGTAAGCCATTGATTCTGTGTTCTTAGATTAGAGCAGGATCTTTGTTTCAGTCTAAAGCCAGTTTTGTTGCCCTCTGCAACATCAGAATAGTTGTTTGGCTGTCCAAAGTGGCACAGCGCATAATAAAGAGTTCTCTTATTTTCACCAAACAGAACACTTTAATTCTGAAATGTTGCTCTGCTATTCTGGCACAGTTCTTGTACTTTCTCCTCAGACTTCTCATATAGCACTGAAAGAGGTTTAAAGAACAGCTATGATTATTTGATTCACAGCTAAATGCCACACAGTTATTATTAAATAGCTCCTTGGTCTGTGTTCTGTTCAGAGCTGCTCCTGTAGCCCTGTTCCCACTTAGGAGTTAACACACACAGTGGAGAGGGAACAGAATCAAATCTTGCTATGATCTGTTGAGCTACTTTTGCCATTACTCACTTTGCCTTTGAAAGTTAGAATAATGCTGCAGGCAAGGTAATACATACAAAAAGTTTATACTGTCAGATATAAGGCATTAAAATGGCAAGAAATGCCAATGTGTGGGGAAAGAATTGGCCACAATGGCCTTAAGAGAGGAATAAGTTAGGAATGTTTATTGCTAGCATCAGACTGTGATGCAGAAAAAAACATCCAAAATGTGGCATGTGGAAGAGCCAGTACCTTTCATATATGCCTGGATGGATTTTCATGGCGGAAGAGGGATAAGAAGGAGTACAGTTTGTACTGGGTATAGTGCTCTTACAGTGGTCCTGTAGAACTCTGAGATCACAGTCCAATGCCATTTAAAGTTTTGTAAGGAATAAAAGTAATTTAGATACGTAATAGAAAAACACAAGAATAAAAAAACAGTTTAGAAAAAAAATGTAAAACTAGATACTGTTGTACCCTGATAATTAAAACACCAAGGAATGCACATCTTCAGTTAAATGCCACATTTGTACGTGCTGTGCCAGGTCTCCTCCTCGGGAAGGCAGAAGGTTGGGTGGGATGGGGACCCCTGCCGTGAGCTGCACTTGCTCCACTGTGGCTTCCCTCATCCCTGCTTGGTTTTTCAGACCGGAGAACACTGTGGAAGGTAACATTGTGCTCATATTGTTCTTTCATCCGTTGTATCTTTTCCCGAGGGACATGATGAATATTTCTTCTGTAGAGTCAACAGTAACAGAAAATACAAGTATTTAGTTGCCTGTATATGAGAAACTGTGCCTTCAGTTTGCTGAAGTTCCTGCAAAGTTCAGCATAATGGTTCAGCTCTCCATTGATCTCCTTCTGGTCTTTTTTTTTCAACTTACTGTTTCTTTCCACCTACTTCTTAGGAATATTATTGTGACTGCTGAAAAACATAACACCATTATTTCTGGGAGGCAGACAGGACATAGGAAGTTGATAAATGTCCAAAATAAGAGTTACGTAGAAGACCTGTGTGGTATTTTATACAAGTGTTGCTGTGCTTTAGCACTAACAGGTTGGTTGCCTCAGTGAGCTTTTGTACAGCTGGAGATTTGCAGCCAAGAGCTGCAGCCAGCCCAGACACTGACAGCAGCAAGGATAGAGGTCACACAAACTACTGTTGCTTTGAGAGCAAGTAGGGAAACATCACAAGTGATGTGGCTCAGGCTCCAGGGCAGACTCCTAAATGACGAGTTTGAGAGGGAGGGGAACACACTGCTCAAAGATGCAGGACTTTCTGGAGAGAGTAGTCAGAGTAGCACCAGCCACAATCCCTCCACAACTTAGTGGGAATTGTCTTCCCAAAGACCACCAGGAATTTCTTTCTGTGAGTTTGCAAACCCTGAATATCTTTGGGTTTGCCATTTAGTGCTACTAAGGCACAGCTTGTGCCCTCATGAGTGTGTGTGAATGAGCTTTACAATGCTGCTGTGAAAAGTCAATGTCTGTCAAATATTTAATAAAACAAATTGCAACTTACTGAGTAGCTCTGCCTACAAGGAATGATCAGACTGTGCCCCTGCAGTGCCCCCCTACCAATGGCTGGTCCTGCTGAGGCCAGAGCTAGTTGACAGCTCAGGCTGGTGGTGTCCTCACCTGTCCCCAGCCCTGAGCCATCATCTGCCTCCCCCTGCAGCCCTGAGCGCTCTGGGCCTTGGCCCTCTGCCATTTGTGTCCATCACACAGACAGGAGCAGTGTTAATTTTTGACTAGAGCTCCTGGCTGGTAGAAAATAAATCCATCCATTGCAGTGAAGTATCCATGCCTCGTTTTCTTGCACTAACAAGTTAGCATGTGTTATCTTCTGGATTTGGTAGCAGGAAGAGCACTATTCCCTGTAACTCACCTCACATCAGGCTGGCTAAAGGCTAGGAAATCAGCCAGCATGAATTCTTTCAGTGACTACAGCCATTGACTTTGCAGTCACTGGTCAACATAACATGCTTAGAACCACATTCAGCTGCCTCTATATCCTACTACACTGTTCAGAGTGAATACATTCTTTATATCCCTTTTGTGTGTGCGTGCTAAGGTCTTTACAGAGATCCTCTAGAACCCCATTTCTTGCCTACATTTGATCCACCATCCCTCCATGCTGCAGCAGGACAGTACCTGTTATCGTTAGATTCTTAAGGACAGAAGTAGTGCTTAGATTTGGGTTTGTGCCCAAGCAAAAGAGACTGCTGCTCAAAAGACAGAATGAAAATCAGGGCTCCTGCCCCATCAAGCTTGCAGCACAAAAAAATGCCTCAGGGCTTGTTGCTTTTTCTACTGCCTGACTCACTTCAAGCTCTTTCAGGCTGAATTCACTACAGACCAGGTACTCAATAATGGAAATTTTCCAAAACAATCCTGTTGTAATTTACCAGGCTACATACTTCTTTATATGAAGAGGAAGAAGGCTGACCTTCTCAGAGCATGTCAACAAAATGAGAAGCTGTCTGCTCCAGCAAAGAGAAAACTATGTACCTTGTCAGTTCTTGAACATTGAACTTCCAGGGTGTATCCGGTTCTTGGAATGTAACTTCATATCTATTTTCATGTGCCTAAAGGACACAAAGGTGACATTATGAAAGTGCACTAAAAGAATTGCCACCCCTGCTAGAACTTGCACCCGTGCAAGAGACACCAATGCATCTTCAAAGACTGTATGGTGTGTTTTTCACAAGTCATGAACTACAATTATAAATCATATCTTGATATTTGGCAACAAATAGTTTGGGAGCTGTTCTATTCATGTCACTGCTGGGGAAGGGTGTGATGTCCTCATCACTATGAAGTAGCAGGGCAGGTTCAAAGCTCGTTAATCTTTTCAAATTGTTTTGTCTTCACTGAGTGACAAAGCAGACCAGCTAAACAGCTACCTTGGCACTCTGCTCCTACTTCGTCATAATATCCATCCTTAACTATAATTAGAGAACCACAGGGAAAACTGAAGTAAATATTTTTAGCCATGTAAAGAACCTCTTCAGTCAGATCACCTTGTAGATGTCATAGCCAGGCATATGAAAGCAAGGAATCGGTGCTTTCCCTACCATCATCACATACGGCTTCATTTCCCAAGCATGGATGTTGGTATTATCAATAATAACCGGGCTTTTCCCATTCTTCATTGCTTTGCGTGCTGCAATGTAACACATTAAGTAAAGCTAAAATATATTAAAATACAGAGCCAGGCCTTACTAGCCCTAAAGTGTCCTTTCTGTGCCCACTGCTCGCACGCTTGGTTCCCCATCAGACCTGAGCTTGCACCTACCATTCAAATGGGAGCCAGGGTCAGGGCCCAGCAGCTCTCCTGGAAGAGGTGGTGCAGCCAGCCTCTGGCTGATCTGAAGCTCTTACAGAACATACTCACAACAGCCAAAAATTACTGTCATTTCAGGAGATCCTTGTTTCATGATCTCGAATTATGTTCACCATCACTACGAATTCCTTCAGAGCACAGCCACAAAAACGTGGTACAGCAGTAGAGACTTGGGCTGTTTAATTCCCAAACTTAAACTCAGCCTGCAAGTTTTCTTCCTGTCTATCATTACATTCCCACCCTCTTCCAGGTCAGGACAGACACCTAAGAAGTTAAAGGCGAAGGGTGTGGTGCCCATACTGCAGGGAGCAGCTGCTGGGCTGGTGCCTGAAGGGTATCAAGATTCAGCAGTGCTTCCTCTAAAATAACATTAACCAACCTCCAAAATGTTTTCATTTACAAATTTCCCTTTTATAAGTCAGAAGAAATCAAATCAGAAGTGGTAAATGTATTTTTAGCCAATGCCCCATGAACTGCAGCATATGACACCACCTTGAGGTATTTTATTTTGGGGGCTAAGTTTAAAGACAGCCTGAAATGCAAAACTATTTTGCACAGCTCCTGGATTGAGTTTGGTCACCTCTTTTCTGGTTCCACTTGTGTGCATCCTCTAGGAAGTCAGGCTCAAAGATGTAGACACCATTTTCAACAAAGAAGTCATCAGTACTAAGGACTACAGCACCGGGGTGGTCACGTTTCAGCTGCCTGCGGGAGGGGAAAAAAAAAAGATGAAAGAAGGATTAATACCTGGTCACGCCCTTTAACAGAGACCATTAAATCCTGAGCTATTTGAGTGCTCTGCAAATACACACAGTGCTTCATTTGAAAAATCCCAGTTTAAAGGATCTGGGAGTACTGCAATCAGCAGATGGACACAGGAAGAAAGGAATGGAGCTTGAAGGCATGGCATTGATTTCTGTAATTCAGTAGAGAAATCTACACTGGACTACCAACATCCAAGTGTTTAATCTTATTAATATATTCAGCTCTCCTTCTGAGTTATCTGAGAAAGCAGCATTGCAAGAGAAGTGGGGGGAAAAGGGAAAAAAAAAGCAACCCAAACCTGCTTATCCAGGCATGGAAGTTGGTGTCAGAAGACAATTTGACAATGGGAATTTTGCTACAGAGATTTCTGAAGATAACCAGGAGGAAGGATTTGTCATTTAGTAAAGATGGTCCAGACAACCATCCGTTTGGTTGAGGGGGCTTTTTTGGCTGTAAAGCAGGTAGCACTTTTTTAAAATTTTAATTTGCAAGCAAGTATCTGAGTGATAAGTCAGTATTTTGTGTTATTTTATTCATTTTGATGTTCTTATCACTTGTTCCTGTTCCACTTAATCCTCTTGTAGAGTTGAGTAATTTTCATATCTTCAGCTTTTAAACAAATTTCATAAACAAACCTGAGTTTATAAAAAATATTTCATAGACAAATTTGCAGCTCCATAAAGCAGACTGCTGTGGTGAGTGGCACTAGGCAATGCCACTTCCCTTCACAGGGTGTGTGTCCCCCAGCAGGGCTCCTGCAGGCTGGGGATGCCATGGGGAGCAGATGAGTGTCCTGCTGGACACTGACCAGCTGCCTCACAGGCAGCCACTGGCTCTCAGAGGTGGAAGTGCTGCCTTGTGTGGAAGTTCAAATATGAAGCATCCCTCTGCCAGTCCTTAGAGACCACTAAAGGAAACAAAAAAAACAACCCTTAATGTATGATTGTGTTCCTGTTAGTGTATAATCCAGAACTTTTTGTGCCCACAGACAGAATTGTCCTTTTTTTTTTTTTTTTTTTTTTTTTTTTTTTTCAATCAGACAGGAGTTGGGTGAGGAGGAAGTCCCTGCAAGAAGTCAGGGAGAGCCCATGGCATCATCCCTCTATTTCCTGTCTCCCTAAGGCCCAGAATGTCTTGGAAAAAGAAAAAAAGGTCAATCAAGAAATCCTGTGTCCCTCAGACATGAGTGTTGCTGCCCTGCTGTCTCACACCACACATGGTCTCCAGCCCCTGCGACCCATTTCAGCTTTCCTAATAAAATGCTTCTCCTTCCATCCCCACAAGTGGCAAAATAACCATTTCTCAGTGTCTTATCTACATGGGCAAGAGCAAGGGAAAAGTTGTCTCCAGGTTATCAGCAGAAGAACAGACACCAGACAGAAAAACCTTAATTCTGTCATCCAACTCTGTTCCAACCATTTACTTACCAGTTGTACCCCAATCTGCCTGCAAGCAGCAGCTCTTCATTAGGACTGCAGTGTGCATTTAGCCAAATAAAAGTCAGCTTCCAACTTTGCTCTGTCTCCCCTGTAACTTCTACCATCTGCTGATTAATTATTATTATTATTTGGTGGTGGGGTCCACCCCAGAGAGCAGTGACTTGGTGCTGATGGAGCCAGGACTGGGCTGTACTCCCTGTCATGCATCATTCAGCACCCACCTGTCCTTGTCTTCTAGCCCCAAAGGGATGTTTTATTCACAAAATTACTACTGGGCACACTGATTTAAAAGAAAGGTCATGTTTTAAACTGCTGGCAAACAGTAAAATTTTGTTGCTTTAATTTTGACCTCAGGCAAAAAAAAAATCTTATAATGAAAAGCACAGCAGCACCTAATGCTTATCTGGTTACTGCTGTGGATAACCTGATATATTCAGGTCTCACCATGATTCAGCACCTCACCTTTCCCAATGCTTTAATCATTGCAATTTCTTCTCTAAAAAATTAACTGCTGAATTATATGGAAATATGTCCTTTTTAGCCAATGCCCCATGAACTGGAGTGTATGACACCACCTTGAGGTATTTTATTTTGGGGGCTGCATTAGCCAATGCCCCGTGAACTGCTACTAATAGGCACATAAAAATGTGCACATTAATAAAAGATCTCAAGACTATTTTTTTCCTTACTCAGTATTTCTTTTTAAAATGTTAACCAGTACAAATTTTAAAATCCATTTTCTTAGCACATACCTTACTGAATTTTGAACACTGAGAGCTTTGATATTAACCCTTAAGCAATCTAAACTGTAGGTGAATATCTGTAAGCTCAGTCTATGGTCCTCTCATCAATAATTAAAGTAGATAAAACTTGTGTTTGAAGGAGGAAAAATATGGGACAAAATGGGCTGAGAGCTATGAATTACTGCTACATTTGCTATAGTCATACCAAATGAGCTCCTGCTAACAGCAAGATGAGAAAACATGAAGTGGGAAAAAGATGGTTTACCTTCTGTTTATTTTGCTGGTTTTAACTTTTAGCTTTCCAAAACTGTTAGCTTTCAAGCTATTGCTGAAGTTTACAGCTGTTTTCTGTAATCCCTTCCATATTGCCCACAAAGCTGACAAAACACCTGCTTCTTCTCTCCCTTATCATTCCAAAGGGCACCAAAAATTCTTTTGTGTGTTCTTTACGAAATGAGCTCTCCACAATCTTCACAGGACCTCAGGTTGGTTTAGAAGAAAGGCCCTGCATAATCACATCAGGCTCTTAATCACTGTAAGCAATTAAAATACCTGTATTTTAGAAAAGTGCACCAGCTATGCAAAATGGGAGAGCTTGTGACCACAGTTATTTATGAATAAATCTTGAACTGCCCTGTAAAAAGAAAATTACCCACAGCTGGTAGATCAGTAAATGTAAAGCTTACTAAGGAGAAAAAGAAAAATGCAATCTCTTTGCAAGATAAAAGGACACATAGGAGCTATGTTTGCATTTTTTAAAGAAGCCACTGAACTGGAAGCACTGCATTGTGACAGGCAGCATCTGTGAAAAGTTCAGTATTAATTTACATATCCACTGCAAGATGAAGTGATGATCCATCTCCAGTGGATATGGTAGCTCCTTCCCCTTGTAGAGGGGTGAGGAGAAAAGGGTTTGAGGAGATTTATATTTAAGCAGAGGAAACATCCCCCATTCTCTTCTTACTTTCTTAACTTTTGTACTTTCTGAAAGAGCAGCAAACCTTCCTTTAGCAAAGGATAGAGCATAATGCATTTTGCATCCATAGGTTATCATACCTTTCCATCAGAAAACTTGAAAATAAATTAATTTCTGATAGAAGATTGGAAGAAACATTTTCAGTGCTCAGAGGACCACAGAACAGTGTACCAGAGACCAGAACATGCATATACTGGCACCACATGCAACCACTTGCTCCAGCCACTCTTCCCAAGTGTTCTGTGGCATTTAAAAGGTGTCTAACAGCCTTTTGTTTCAGCAGCAAAGCAGGACTGTGAGATCTGGAGCATATGGCCAGCCCTTGCCACAGTCTGTTGTGTTTGAACAACTCCTGGTGCCCTGGTTTGAACAACTCCTGGTTTGAGCAACTCCAGGACCTGGCCTGGCCGAGCACAGCTGTGCCTGTGTCTCATCCATGGGGAGTCCGGGCACGGCTCTGTCTCCCAAAGCACCGGGTGCGTGTTGTGTCCTATTCCATCAACGCTCACAGGAGACTCACCTGCAGTGGTTTCACGCAAAGAAGTGTTTACAGTGCAATGCTGCCTGGAGGCAGGAGATGCAGAACTGAAGTCTACAACCCCATCAGAGCTGCAGTTCTGCAGCGGGACCAGGTGCTGGGAACGCTGGGAGCAGCTGGCCCAAGGACTGGAGGTGCTGGGATAAACCAGGCAACAGCAGAAGAGAGAACTGGAGAAGACGCAGGTTGTGCCAAGTAGTGATGCCTCAGCACCAGCACATTTCCCCCCTTCCTGTTCTGAAAGATTACTCGCTCTGTGCTTCACAAGGGAGTACAAGAACAAGCTCATTTCGAGCAATAAATCAGCAGCTGTGGCTGGAAAGTTACACCTTTGATCATGCCCAGCCCATAGTGCTTGAGTTAAACTGATAAAGGGTTAGCTGCTGGTTGAGCTGTGCAGCACAGCAATGTGCTGCTGTTGAAGAGCTGGAAATGCAGCTACTGTGCAATGCAGAGTTTGCTGGGGAAGCAGGGATGAGCTTGTACATGGCTCACTTAGATTTTGGAGGCATTTTCGGAAGTACTGCTGCCACTGCACCTCAGATAACCTTTCTCTTAGCTGTTGCCTCAGTGTGATCACAAAACTGCACTGTGAAGTCAAGCACAATGTGTTCAGGAGGAGCATGCCCAACACACCTGTGAAAAATGAGTTCCACTCTCTTTTAAAAAATTATAAGTTCAATAAAAAAATTAAAATAGACAATAAGGAGACAGAATAGGCGAAGTTCTCTCAGCCAAGGGTGCTTGGCACAAGGTCTGCCAGCAGCACACTTCACCCTTTTGGATTTCTATCTTTAAGAATCACTGTGTTGAATATTCAATAAATGTTAATCAAACATTGTTTTTTGATCTGTTTTAAGTATCCCAGATCATCTTATCTAATAGATTTATTTGTGGGTGGCTCCAATCTGTCTGGTAACATGGGTATAAATTTTCTCCTGAGGTTTCCTGGTTCTTTTCATTTGGATAAGAAAACAGAAAGTTAACGGTTTTGGGGTTTTTTTTATGAAGGGTCATAAGGTGACACCCCCCCCCCCTCCCCCCTTTAACTTCTGGCTTGGTGGTTTAAACATTACAAAGAAGAGATAAAAAAACCAGTCTTTTACTGTTAGCCCTCTGGTATAATCAGAAAATACACATTCACTGCCTTTCTAAACTCTATTAATAAAACATAATACAGTTCAATTATACATATAGTAGTCATGTTAGTATTTGCAAAAAGTCAACTATATAATATCCATTTATAACACACCTGAAGGAAGCTGATGGAGATATGACTCCCTGCTGCCCCTTCTCCTTCACACTTCAGTGACATTCAGTGAATGGTTAAAGGGAGGTAGCTGGGGCCACCTAAAATAGGTGGTTCAGGGAAACTCATCCTTAACAGTGAAGCTGCTGGAAAGGTGTGAAGCTTGGTGGTGAATAGAACAACTCCTGGTCCTGGTTTGGCTACTCAATATATCACACGTGGGTCCTTCGCTGTCTTTACCAGTAACCGAAAGTCAGACCTGAACTGATCCATGCCAATGCAGGGCTGCTCTGAGCTGGGAGCAACTAGGATAAGAAAACAATTTTAACAAAATGCCATAAGTAAAGCTTACAAAGCTTTACTCTGCTGAGTGACACTGGAAGGTCAGGGAAACAACCCACAGATCCAAGGTTGTTCCTAGGACTGTGTGATGAATGGAAAAGGGGCCTTTTGACTGGAGTTATCACTAGGTTGCCCTGTCACCAGTGATAACATTCACAGTTTGTGACTCACAAGCACTGTAAAGATGTAGAGGTTGTGACAGAAATACAGAAATACTGACTGATATGCAGAATAAATGAATGTAGATGTGTGCAAAAGCACCAGAAGAAAGAACAGAGCAAAGGCTGAAACAATGGTACCCACTGACAGCCAAGATCATTAACAGCAATTAAAACTGGGCCAGGGGCTGTTTACACCCCCCAAGGCCAGCACTCAGCTGAGGCCCAGCACTGGTGACCCACCACAGGAAAACCCGTGCTCTGACAACAGGAGGGTGGCCAGTAGGTCACACCATCCTCTCCACACCTGCCTCCTTCCCCTTGTTCCAAGAGGGGCAGAGGATGAAGACACCCAAAATGGGAAAATTAATAAAACGGCGGAAAAAAACCCACCTAAGATTCATAGAGCACCAAGTAAGCAGAATTCACAGGCAAAAAAATGGCAACAATGGCTGTTGGCTGGAGATGCCACAGCAGACCGGGCCAAAACCCATCCTGTCACCACCAGCAGAGAGTAAAGAAAGAGAGGATGGGACAGCTGATGGTCCTTGTCTGCTCTGATTTCAGGCAGACCACCTGTGCACATGCATCTTGATGCTTGCAAGTATTATGTTGTGATATTACTAGTGAATAAAATCTGACAAAATGAATGTATAAAATTAGTTTACAGAGTGCTTTTGCAAATAAACCACCTCCCTCCTCCAGCAGGATCTTGCACTGAGATGTTGCAGTCATTTTTTGCATACTTTCCCTTGTGCAGCACATAGTATTTACCAATACCAAAAGGTATGCAGTGTGAGAACAGCAAAAGGATTCTCTCGGTACAGTCCTCCACAATCTGAACAGGGTTAAGGAGAGGTACTAAATGCTGCCTTTTGATCTGTGTGCTGCTGAACAGCTGAACACAATGGTGTGACTAACGGGGGCTAGAAACACTAAGATACTCAAGGTTCATCTCACAGAGAACTACTACAACAATACTTACAACTGATTTTGTAAATATCATTAACAATCAACCTTGTGTTTTGACCCAGAAAGTACAGGTGAGCACAGTTACTTGCACTGCCTGTGAATCTGCCCCCAAACCTTTATGTTCTTACTGTGCCATAAAGCAACCAAATCCCCCTGAAGGAGCAGGCCCACACTGACATGGGAGAAATAAGTATTTGGGGTGTGAGCAAAACACAGCATTTGGCAAGTCATAAAAGAAGTTCATTTGCCAAAGTGCAGTGAGGCAGGAGGTCCAGTGGGACAGGGAAGTGTTGACTGAGAAGAGGAAACTGTAGATGAGCCCAGTGTATCACAGAGCTTTGTGTGAGCCCTGCCTGTGGCAGCCACGATCCCAGCACGGGTTGCTCAGCCCAGCAGAGTAAGGAGACAGGGAACGTTCCTCTTTTGATAGAGAGTGGGTGGCACCGAGAGCTGCACGACACCAGGCTGTGAGATTTTGTGATACCAAACTACAACTACAGCTGGACATTTACACCCACTGCAGGGCTGCTCCCCAGCCCTCCCCACTGTGTTTTTCCACCTATTTACAATCAGCCTTTGAGCTGCTGGAGAGTGGAGTGGTCTCCTCTGCTCATTTTATACACTGCTAAAGCTCTGACCAGGAGTGTAGAACTTGACACAAACAGAAGTCATAGTTGCCAATTTTCAGCCAGAGAGAGGACGATTTTTACTGTGTTCGCGATTAAACACAAAAAAAACACACACAAACAAAACCACAAAAAAAAAAAAAAAAAAAAAAAAAAAAAAACCAACCCAACAAAACAAAACCAAACCAGTCAACCAAAAATTAAAAATAAATAAATAAATAAATAAATAGATAAATAAATTAATAAAAATAAAATAAATAAACTAAAAAAAAAAAATAAAAAAAAAAAAAAAAAAGAAAGGAAGAAAAGAAAACTACCACCAGTCTGGTGCCTTTGAGCAAAGGAACAAGTAGCACCTTGGTCGGAGTGATGAGCCCATCTCACCAGAAGCCTCCCTGCAGGTCCCGCTCGCTCGGAGCAGGAGCTGGCACAGTCCCAGGGCCCGGACACCGGGACACGGCCACAGGTGCCGGACAGCGCAGCCCGGAGCGGGCCGGCACCCGGGGGTCCGGGCGGCTCCATCAGCCAAGGCTCCCCCGGGGCTCCCGCTGCTCCCCGACCCCCAGCCCAGCCCCGCCCGGCGGGTCCGCAGCGGGTGCGGGGGGCACAGGGGTCCCGAGGCGCTGCCCGAGCCGGGACACGCTTACCTGGCCAGGGTGCTCTTACCGGCGCCGGGCAGCCCCCGCAGCAGCACCAGCCGCCCGCCGCCCCGCGGGGGCCCCAGGCTCAGCCCCCCCAGCGCCCGCAGCAGCCGCTGCTCCTCCTCGGGCCCGCCGGGGAGCGGGGAGCCGGGATGGGGGGCCCGGCCGGGATGGGGGGCAGGGCCGGGATGGGGGGCCCGGCCGGGATGGGGGGCCCGGACGGGATGGGGGGCCCGGACGGGATGGGGGGCCCGGACGGGATGGGGGGCCCGGGGCAGCCGCCCCGCAGCCCGGCCCCGGCCCCCGCCCCCGCCCCGACCACTGCCCCGGCTCCCTGTCCCTGTCCCGGCGCGTCCCTCCATGTCCCGGGGCGGGACTTTGCCCCGCGGAACCGAAAGCGGCGGAGCGGGCACGGGCAGGGACGGGCGGCGGCCAGAGCGCTCAGTGCGGCACCCGCCGCACGCCCGGAACTTTGGCCCGAGATAACATCTCCAGCTGTTTAAAGTCAGGATTATTCCCCGAAATCTCAAAGGCAGGGAAACACAAGCAGCGCTGACAGCGCTCCGGTCCCACGCGCTGCCTCTCTGTATTGGAACTACAACAGGCCCGAAAGGGAATGAACCATCAAAGGCCGAAAGAGAAGCGGGGCTGGTTACAGACACCAGGTGGGCACGGGGACTTCTCCGCCGCCCGCCCCTTCCCCAGCAACGAGCTATCGGAGTCCTCTCCAACCACAAGGATGCCAGGGGGATACAGCCAAACCAGCGCGGAACAAATGACCCCGCGCATCGCGCTCACTACACCTCCCCAATTGTTGGGGGATTTTTCAAACATATTATCATGAGAGAAAGTTAAAAGTTTTAAAGATTTCTCTCCTCTAAAGAAAACCTGATTTCCATTAACTTGATCACCACAAATTACAGTTTTCAGTGGAACCAAAAGCAGCTGGAGTGGTTATCACACCCTCCCTCCCTCTCAGAGCTCCAGAGAGCACCGTGCCCGGCTGGCTCAGGGGCCAGCCCCAGGTGTGCCCCAGCACACACCACCACCACACCTCGGTGCTGGAGCTTCAGGGTCTGAGCCTCCAAATAGTGCTAAAGAGAGTGTTCACACACAGGGGAAAGCCGAGCTCCCCAGGGACATGGCACACCAACGCCAACTGAAGCAAGGGGGGAAAATGTGGCAGGAAAGAAGAGACGGAAAATATGAAATTCACAGATACTGGAGAGGGGGGTTAAAGTAAACTTAAACTGGCAACACTCTACTAAGACATGAAATGTGAGTTGCCCATACAAGAGCACTGTGAGATTTTGAAAACTGTTTTTATTTCAAGCACTCTGGATGGCCAGGATTCAGTAACAGAAAACAGAGGCATTCAGATTTCTCACTCAATAAATAGAAGTAGGAAGACAGTATTAATCCTTGACTGACAGGTTCCTGAAATCAAACTAACTTGTTTGCTGCCACTGGTACAACACAGAGGTCTTCAGCTGTGGTTATGGTGGGTATGAACTCCTTTCCTCCTCCCCTTTCTTTACATTTTGTATAATGTTCTGCTGGTAGGAGAGCAGGACATTTCCAACCAAGGAACACACACACATACACATGAGAGATGCATTCAAACAGTGCAGCCAGAAAATTTCACCAGTGGTACAACATTAATTTAGAAATACATACATTGTTAATGTAGATGCAGTGTTTAAGTAGAAAGTGGAGACACATCGGCAAATGCGACCATGGTGGAGCTTCAGCACGAGTTCAGTCAAGTCCTGGCTCCTTAGCTGATGTATAAACACATGCCAGAAAAGGTGAGGAAGAGGAGATGAAAAAA
Source organism: Zosterops lateralis (assembly GCF_965231275.1). Classification (NCBI taxonomy): domain Eukaryota; kingdom Metazoa; phylum Chordata; class Aves; order Passeriformes; family Zosteropidae; genus Zosterops; species Zosterops lateralis. The sequence continues at coordinate 68,782,456 of NC_139763.1, read as the reverse complement.
CAAATGGAGAAATATTATTGGATCTGCTAGCCACACAAGTGGGAAATATTATTTCTGACAAGTAGACACAACCAAGTTTCCTGCTTCTCAATCTTTTCTCACACTTGTATTGTTACGTGAGGTGACAGTTGTCTTTTCTGTCACTCCCTCTCCCTACAAGGAAGTGTCCAGCCTTGTGCATGACTCATAATTGAGAGATTGCTTTTTATAATTAATTATAATTTGTCTATCTCTACATACATAAATATTTCCAACACCACTAACAGAAACATCAAATCACTGGTTACCAGTGCTAGTTATACATTTCTCAGTCTACCACAAACCATACACACCCTTCCTCCAGCATGTTTGAATCAGTTCTACAGTGAAATGTTCTTGTTTCTGTTGTCCCAAATTCCCAAATGAGTCTTGCTGAGGAGAAGCATAAAGCCTGGTTTCAGGAGAAAAGGAGGGAATTTGTGCACCCCCGGATGACTGAATAGGAATGACGATGAAAGTTTTTACTATTTGAGGTTGGAAAGGGGCTGGGTGCAATTATGACTGAGGGTGAAAGCAGAAGTAGGCTAAGACAAGTAACAAGCACCATTCCCTGCAGGTGAGCATCACTGCCTACTTCTGTGACAGTATCCTGGATACAAGTGAATTAAATACCACAGCCTGAAGCTCACACCCCATAGTGACAGATGCCTCTGGTCTCCACTCTCAATCTCCACACTTGAGGATGTACTGAGAAAGTATAAATCCCAAATGGCTTCGGGAAATGATCTTTTGCCATACACAAAGTTTTCTCAATTTTGATCATTATTACATGGACAGAGAGGCTGATATAGGGGGGCAGTGTTGGGGGGAGGTGGCCAAAGATGTACACCAAAAACTCTACAGTGGTTTCTTTCTTCCAGGTAATGCCTCACATTTAAAATCCTTGGTGGCCAACGGAAGTCCATCCATGGTGGAATCAAAGCGAGAAGTTTCTGAAATAAAAAAAAGAAGAGGGTCTGCTGAAGTTCCACAACAGCACAGGTGGCAAAAAGACTTAACAGATAATCCAGCCCTCAGACTGAGAAGAATCTGTCTGATGTTTTTTAAAGTTTCTGATAGTCAGCTGTTGGTAATTTCTTTAAAAAGTTAGAATGGAGAAGAAGCAGACAATGGAAAGCAAAGGGAAAAAAAATGCAAGGAGAGTGGAAAAGGAAGATAAGAACTTGGATGTCAAAACTAGAGGCAGTAAGGACCTTACCACCTCAAAGCTGAAAACCACTGTGGATTCTTTTTCTCTACATGTAATAAACCCTATATAATGAACAGCTGTTCAACCAATACCACCATAGTACAGCTACATCTCAATTTTTTTGTTACAATGTGAATTGTTTCCCCCTGTTACACGTACTCACGACCTCACTGGCTTTCATGTTATAGAGTTCGTTTGAGGCACAACTCAATTGTTGCTCTTTCCTGAAAGCTCCAGAAACACTGCTGTGGGCAGCTCTTATTTCACCAAGTAATTAGACTCTGCTTTTTTTTTTTTTTGAGCCACATTTTCCTGATAAGCACTGTAAAAGGCAGGTGATATTTTCTGGTCACAATTCTGTGCACTTTTTCATGCTTCATTTTGTTTAATATTAGTAGTTAAATGTCAAAGGACAGATAAAACTTTTGTATCAAAGTTGCAACTGGCAGAGGTTTGACCATGGGATGAGATTTTCTGTGGCAATACTGGAAGACTGCTTTAGTCTGACTTGTATCCTTCAGGTTCATTTTTTTCATTTTAGCCAAAAACGAGTCCTGCCTGTCCCAGCTATACGCTCCTGCTTTTTTACCCATGTCTTGCTGATCTCATGAGCTCTAGGACAATTTGTTTCAGTTCCATAGCCCAGACCAAAAACTTTTTGGATGTCTTCGTGCATTAGATGTTGGAGCTGAACACTCAGAAGCATCAGAGCCAGCAAAGGGAAGTGCCAGGAATAGCACAGCCAGGGAAAGGAAGAGTGATAACACAGGGTATCAAGAGATTTGTCTCATCAAAACCACACCCTTCAGGGGTGTTGTGGAAGAAGTATTCCTGCTGTACTTCAAAAAGAAACATGCAGCTTCTGCTTTGCAGTAGTCCTGCAAATAAATGCTTGAACAGACACATTTGTATTGCACTGGCATCCGTGAGCCCTGGTCTAAGGAGAACTTCAAGGCACCAAAATAATGCTGTTTTCACATAGATGTTCATTCACATGATCTCAACATTTCTCAAACTGGGAACTCTTGCTTAATCTGCAGAGCAAATACTGATGTGCTGCCAATGCTGCAGTAAGGAGCTCTCACAAAAACTTGAGATTAACCCTGTGTTTTCACAGAGAAACACTGCTCACCCTCCCATTGGAATAAAAACACCCTTACACAACATGAATACAGACACGTGCTCATCTGGCTAACAGATTAAGTTGCAATTGGCCAGTAATGCTCAGTTCGCTTTCCAATCTAAAGGGACCAAAGTGATCATATTAGCTCTCCCTTGATTCCCTAGGATTTTAAAATCTTTTGGTAGGAATGTCTCAATTTTCCTAGCTTTTTATTTCCCCTCTGACATTTGAAGGAATGAAATCCATTTCAACATTTACAGTTGTTCACTTGAGCAGTTTCACAACCACTCTGGGACATCATTCTTGGCAAGTCTGCTTTAATCAGCAACCAGAGGGGAATTATTTTGTGGTGAGGCATGACAACCTTATCCCTCAAAGCCAGGGGCACCATCGATCAGGAAAACTCACCTGTCTCTTCCAATGCCTGCATGCAGTCATTGTGGAAGCACTGGAATACTCATGTGGGGTCTGCATTACCCAGTATCCTGGGCCTGACAGTGAGCATGAGCAGACTGAAAACCCTAAGACATGCTTCTTCCTTTCCACATACTTTCCTTGGTTTAATTCTTTTAACAACCTACATTTGCAAGAGCTTAAAAGAGTCCTCCTCCTGAAGGTTTGGTTGCAGAATACATGGCCACTGATATCAGAGATGACCGCACATCCTCTCCTCCTATCTGCAGCAGCACAACCTCATCTGCTCCCTTGCTCCAGACTTAGCATTGAGCTGGACCTTACAGCAGCTTATCTAAATTCTTCAGTCCAGCAGAAAAGTATTCATTTGTTTGCTGTGGGGTTAGTGAGTTAAGTGATAGCCTTCGTGTCACCCAGCAAGTGCTGGAGCTGCTATCTGGAGCAGGGCTGGGAGGAAGGGCACTTCACACTTCGGGCAGCAGTTACCCATTGCATCAGCCCTGTCTGAGATGGCAGATCCCAACTCCATAGCAGCCTAAACCCACCTGACCTCTAGTGTCTCATCCTCTCCCTCCAAAAGCCTTCAGGACTTTCCCTGACTCACTTCAGATGCTGAACTAAAACAAAGCAAAACAAAAACCTCCCAACATAAAGCTCCAACCTTATTACCCCATTCTAGCATAGATCTCAATGACCAAGCCCTGCAGAGACACTGGCAACACTGATGGGGCAGTGGCAGTGTGTGCATTTCTTTCGTGGCAAAGTCTGCATTGCTCTCATTCTGTATTCCATAGAACTAACACAAGCTGACATGTGTAGAGAGTTAGACTGCAACACAACATAACAAACTGGAGTTTTCTGGCAGCAGGCAGTGGCTGGGTCACAAACACACAGGGCTCTGGGTCATTTCTGCTGTGCTCAATGACAAGCAGGAGAGGAAGAGTGAAACAAGTTTGGAAGTAGCAGAGCAGACAGACAAAGGGAGTAAATCTGACGAGAAAAAACCAGTTTGTTGGATTCAGCAGCCAGATAAAGGTACAGATAATAAAGCAGGATAATCTGCTAGCATGTGTCTTTCCTTTCTTAAAGCACAAAAGGAAAAATAGAAAGTTTTGTAGAAAACTTTAGAAAACTTTGTAGAAAATAGAGAAAAGTTTCACAATTTTCTCCCAGGAATATAACAAAGCTCTTCATGTCTGTTTCTTTAGCATAAACATTTAATCAATAACCTGGACATTTCTGGATAATAGCTTAGGATACAAACCCACACAGACATCCAGTCAGGACCATAAGCCAAAATCCTGCCTCCAGAGTGTTCGTATTTGCAATATTATAAGTAAGTAGCTTCTAAAATTTGGTAGCAGGTGTAGGCTTAAGTATTTTGTGAAAATATTTTTTATCTGCTTATCCAATATTGTAGTATTTGATTATAAAGACAAAAATACTGCTACTAGATGTTCTTGATGTAATTAATGATCTGTGCTGAGAGCACCCTGTGAGACAATTGCTCTCTGGGCCATGTGGTGCATAGAAATCTCCCTCATTTTCCTACATTGGTAGCTGGTACCAGCCAATCAGCCTGCAATGTCATTTTTGTCATCAATGACATATAATCAAATCAAACCCCATCCAAGAGGTTTTAATTCCAACCCAAACTATTCAATTACTTCCCCTCTGACATGAACATCCACTGTGAAAATTTCCACGTTTGTAACAGTTCCAACACTGTGCACATCCACCTCCTTGACTCCTGCTCCAGCCATCGACTGGAGACATGATCAGGTCAGGCACAGGGCACCAGGTGACAAAGACCCCCTGACCAGATCCCATGTGGATGATATTCTAGCAGTCCTATGATATCTGGATGGGAACAATTTAAGCCTCAGGATATGGAATCTTTTTCTGGCTCAGTTTGCTTGTGGTGCAAGTTATTCTATTTCTACATAACCCAGTTTATTTGTTTAAAAACTACAGATTAAGCCATTTTCCATTTTGGAAAGAACAACTAACAGCAAATGATAGAGAAGTTAAGCTATCATTTTCCTGCTGGGGCCCATAATCCTTCCTTCTTATCTCAATCTTCCCAGGATATCTCTCATAAACAAACCAAAGAAACTTTGCCAACTTACTAAAGGGTTCAAAAATTGTCACGAGACAAGCAAGAACATGATAGCACACTTTGTCACACCAAATGAAAACATTATTGAAAACTTAACACTTCAATATATGGAGTCTTATTGCGACCTCCTGCTACTGTTTCTCCACTGAAAAGTAGAACTGCCACTTTCTCATAACTTGGTGAAATACTGGTTTATTACTCAGGGAGTTCTTTTCATAATTAGACCCTTAATGGAGCCAGCATTACTCTCCATGCTGAAAAGACAAGGAAAGTAAGACGGTGATGACTCACAACAGATTGCCACAGCAACCAAAATGGGAAATAAATTCCAGCTCTGCTACATCCTACGCTGCTGCTTTCACTTCACCATGCATGTTTTAGATTTTGGAGGAAAAAATAAAATCATATGGCTTTAATAACAAAATACTGCCTTCTCTTTTCCCCGTCTAGGCTTGAAAGAAACAAAATCCAAACAACCTTCAACTCTAATTCAATTAAAACCCAAGTAAATTAGGGGTCCTTAAAAAATAAAATAGACAATATTCTTAAAAGATATTTGGTCAAATATAATTAAAGAGTGAAACATTCACAAGTTGACTGATTACCTGTTTGTTCATACAGCATTTAAGACAGTGAGTCATGACTGATGAAATGCAGCACCCAGAGAGCCAGTGCAGGTTATGATGTTCTCCTCTGTCACATCCTGACACCGCTCCATGTCTGATAGTGTTTCAGAAGAGTCTTGATTCTCTTGGTGATTTTGTTTTAGATCTTCAAGACTAATAATATCATCTAAAAAATAAGAAATTACAAACTGCAGCCAAACACACCTGAATCACCTTACATGGTCTGTCATTTCTCTGTTGTGTCAGGATAGAGTATTTCTAGAACAAGCTTTTATTTTATCAGAATCCTCTTAATTTTTGCCTCCTAAATGACCTATAAAATAAACAAATTTTTTCAGTTTTGTCTGTCATAGGGGGTGGGGAGTGAGAGACAACACCCATGTGTGTGTCCATTCCCACTCTTATGCTGCCTCTCCAAATGCAGCCTTTCTTCTGAAATAGAGAAACTTCTATTTTAGACAGCAAATTCTACCAGCTTTCAGGGAACTACTGTTGTGTATTTTTAAACTTGCTACAGAATCTGTGAAATTGAACTGCATTACAATGGAAATCATGGAAATGAGCAACTTTATCCCATAACCTCCACAGTGCAGGAATTAATGAGTGCAGAAGTCCAGAGCTGGACTGGACTTTTACTGCTCAGGTGTGTGACCTAAAGTGCAGTTTGACAGTGGCTGAACATGAGCCAGCTGTGCCCAGGTGGCCAAGAAGGCCAGTGGCATCCTGGCCTGGATCAGCAATGGTGTGGCCAGCAGAACCAGGGCAGGGATTGTCCCCCTGTACTCAGCACTGGTGAGGCCACACCTCAAGTTCTGGGTTCAGTTTTGGGCCCCTCACTATGAAAAGACACTGGAGGGCTGAAGCATATCCAGAGAAGGGCAAGGGGGCTGGGGAAGGGTCTGGAGCACAAGTCCTCTGAGGAGCAGCTGAGGGAGCTGGGGGTGTTCAGCCTGGAGAAAAGGGGCTCGGGGGAGACATTATTGCTCCCTACAACTGCCTGAAAGAAGGCTGTAGTCAGGTGGGGGTCGGTCTCTTTTCCCAGGTAACAAATGACAGGACAAGAGGAAAGGGCCTCAAGTTGCACTGAGGAGGTTTAGATTGGATATTAGGAAAAGCATGGCTGGGCATTGGAACAGGCTGCCTAGGAAACACTGAAATCATCATCTCCAAAAGTGTTCAAAAAGCAGGTAGAGGTGGCACTGAGGGACATGGTTTAGTGGTGGACTTGGGCAGTGCTGGGTTAATGGCTGGACTCAATGATCTTATAGGTCTTTTCCAACCTGCATAATTCCATTATTCTATTATTTTGCTGCCAGCTTTTTGTGATAATGAAGTTTAATTACCTTGAAGATACTCAACCTTTCAGGGCAGTCAAGTCTTAAGAAAGACTGTGATGCTAAACACCATTTTGATCTAGAATGGATAAACTTGAGCAAATTACTGCAAGTTCCATGTGGGAGATTTTATAAGGCAATTTTAGCACTTACATAAGGAAAAGTGAAGTGATGATAGCAACCATAACTATGGACCATGGACACAATCTATGGCTACACAAATTCATTTATCACATCATTGTGCTTTTGCACAAAGAGGAGTGTCATCACCTATTGGTAATGAAACACCCTTTGATAAAAAGAATTTTATACAGTTTTTGTATCACAGAATACACTTACCAGTCAAGCCATCTCCATTCTGCAATCCATTTGTTTTCTGTTTTTCCTAAAATAGATAACAATAGTCCAGCAAAAAGAAAGTGTGTGACAAGATATGTTACTTTGGGAAGAACAAAGTCCATGTTCTATTTTATAATTACTAGTTCATTGTAATAAGGATTTTCCTGATTTCCACTACTAGACAAGGAAAAAAAAAATTGTAAGGTAACACTTTCCAGCTAGACAAAGACAATTATTTGCCCACAGTCACACAGAATAACTTCTCTGCTGCAGCTCTAGCAGAGATGATGGAGGATGAGATTTGCTCAGATGATGAGAGTAAACTACAAGAAGGAAAACATCTGAATGATGGTAGTTTGTACTTAATGAACTTAATGTACTTAACGACTTAGGTAAGGTCAAGACACAGTATCAAAGTTTTTTCACCCTTTTTGAACTACTTTGCACACACTTCTGGAGTTGATCTTTCAAAATCTGAATCCTACAATGCCAATGAGCTGGTTTTAGAAATATTCAGAGGAGGACAGACAACATCTGTCTCCTTATTGTGGATATTAAAGCAAATTTACTAACAAAAAGCTGAAGAATTCCGCTTTGCACCTGAAATATTGGAAAGCCTTCCAAAATCCCCTACAATTCATACCTCCACAGAGGTCTTCCACAGTAAATAGATCATCTTTGAAACTTTCCAGTCAAGGGGAACTATATAATCATCTGGCAACAAGGATTCTGCAGAAGAAAATATTTTTTGCAGTTAAGTGTTCAGATCTCTCCACAGCCAAAATATAGAATCTAACGCCAGTGTGCAAGAGGGGAAAGAGAGGGAAGGAGATTTGGGTTTGGTTTCTTTATTTAGACAAAGGCTTTTCTACCATACTTTCATTTCCCCCACATACTCCCCTAAAAATAAGCACACACAAGAAAAACAAAGTTTTCAGCTAATAAATTAAAAGAAATGGAACTTAAATAAGAACCTTTAAATTTTAAAATGCTTAATTATAAGAATTTGTGCACTAATTATCAGTAGAGAAGTTGCTTCCTAAAATGTTTGAGCTCTAACACTGTTTAAGAAGCTGAAAAGAAGTTCTTTATAGGAAAACTGTCTGAAATATATTCTACACTTATATGACAATCATACAAGCAAGACAGGCAATTAATTTTTTCATTTATAAATAACTACAGACATTTATTTACCAAAAATTTCCCCTCCAAAATAATTTCAAAAGGTTGCTGCAATTCCCAGTGTTGTAAAATAATACCACTCAAACATGTGCATCAATAAATAGTTGCCTGTCAATATACTGTATGCTACAAAAAAAGTAGGATAATTTTTGGAATTGTAGGATAATAATAAAAAAGGAGAACATGGCCATCCAGGCACAATTCTGATGGGAAAACACCAGCAGTCAGCAATCACAAGCTGGCACAGCTTCAGAGAGATATGAGGGTGGGTTTGTATTTCTTAAAGGTTATTTCCAAAGGAAACTCACCTAAACCCCAGAGAATGTCACCTGTTACTGACTCAGAGAAGAAGGACATTTGGTTCACTAAACCTGAGTGTTTCTTAATGCCTGGTTGTTCTTTTTCTTCCTTGGAAGATGCCTGTTTTCAAGTTATGGCCAACTCCCTTTAAGATTATGAAGTTTAAGATCACAAATACAAAGATTCACCAAGTTTGGAGAAGAAAAATGTTTTATATGTAATAGTGGAGGACATCAACAGTACTTCCTTGCTTAGTTTTAGCTCTATATGGCAAGTTCTTTAGTGTGTGGTGACAGATTTAGGTAAAGTAATGCTTCGTATGATTTGCATCACTGTTCTGGCAGGTGGCATTGCCTCAACTTTTAAAAAACAACAAAGAATCCCTGAACTCAGTTTGAGCAGATAAACAGACATAAGCTGTTGTCTGTTAGATTAAAAATCTCATATGAAAATTCATGCTTAACTTTAAATTCTACTGAAACAAACAAACATAAAGGTGTATTGAAAAGCTGGTCCATGTTTTTTAATCCTGTTTGTTGGCGAAATGAGAGTAGCAGTTTCCCCACTAAATTTGGACCCAAGAAGCTGAAAAGCACAGGGAATATGGCTCTTTCAGCAGGTGTTCTAGGGTGACTTCCAAGCAAAACTTTGTCGTTGTCACTGGTTACAGCTCTCTGGGATTACATTAGCCTGCAGTATACTGAGAAATGATGGTTGGCACACTCAATTCCTCTGAGGATTGGTCATCTTTTACCTGCTAACTTAAAATTATTAAACTGAAAGTACAAAAGTAAGACATCTGGAGCTCTGGAAGGCAAGTATACAACACTGGGACACTTATTAATCAGGCACATATAAAAGGAAGATATTCACTATTAGAAAACATCTTATAAGTCTGATATTCAATTTCAAACTAAATTAGATTTTTGGAAAGATTTTCAACAGCATCTAAGCCACATAAGAGTGTATGAAAACTTCACTAAAAAAAAAAAAAAAAAAAAAAAAAAAAAAAAAAAGAATGTTACTATCTGGAATATGAAACAAAATATGCAGCCTTTATATAAGAGCACACATTTTGTACCACATTTTCATTTAGTTCCATAATTATCACAGTAAAGTCTTACCCAGTAGGATGTTTTAAAACATCATTTAGTCCTGTAATCAACACAGCAAAGTCTTACTAGGATATATTGAAATGTCAGAAAGTGTTTCATGTTTGGATTTAAACTTAATCAATTTTTGTTACTAAAAAGACTCCAAATACAAGGCCAACCCAAAAGTTCCTTTGACAGAAACTGAGGATTTAGGTAAAAACTAAAAACTATAACCAAAACAGCAGTGATTTGTTTCAACAGCACTGATATTTAATAACTGCAATAAAAAATAATTAATTTTTAACCATAGTATTTTCATTTGGTTTTTTGGTTTGGAGGGAGTTGTGAGGATGCCTCTTTGGTTTTTGTTTGTGGTTTTGAGGGGGTTGTGGGTTTTTTTATTTTATATAGGAGTAGTAAGAAAAGCATTATACCCAGTGGAAGACCTGGAGAACCAAAGAGCTGCACAAGTTGAAAAGCAAATCTTAATGATAGGGGAAGTCCCAGAAAACTGCATTTCATATCTGCATCTTGATAATCTTCAAGTTGTGATGCCTTTGCTGGCTCAGAGTCATCAGCTCCATTTGCATTTTCACTGCAGCTTGCCAATTTATTACAATCTTCTAGATATTCAGAAACAACTTTAACAGAAGACAAAATATCTGGTTGACCATTTGTAACCTCTGAAGAAGTGTGTTCACCCTCGTCCTCTTTTTTATTAACTACCTGTTGGGGCTGAAGAGTTGTAACTTGCTCCTCCTTTGTTTTGGAATCTACACAAACCCTGAAGGTGCTTTCTGATGTAGGAGAACATTGTCCTGAATGAATGGAAGAAATATTATGTAACAGAGCATCTGCATCTGGAAAGGGTAAGGAATATTCCTGCAATACATGGTCCTGTTCATGTGCTTCTCCACAGTTCTTGCTTAGAAAGTGTTTTTGCCTCACTTCCAAAACATTATTTTGGGAAATATCTTCTTTTGCTGGGACATCCTTCCCTCCCTCTGTATGGCCAAAGATCTGTCTTGGTAGGTTAAACTTTGGTGCTAAGTTGACAATTCTCCTGTATCTCCTCCTCTTCAATGTAATTGGTGTAGCTTCATTTATTGGCACATTTACTTCACTTGAACCTTCTGTGAAGATAGCCCTGGCTTCCACTAGGGAATCAAAGTGCACTTCACCAGTTGGAGATGCAGACAGACCATTGCTTATTACATTGCCAACTTCCTCAGTTTCTGTTTCATGATGGTTTTCCTGTACCAATCCCTCGTGTGACTGACAGCAGTTTAGCTCTGCTGAACTGTTCATGTGAGTCTGTTCAGGTGTCCTCACTTTTTGAGATCTCTGTTCACTTACAAATTTATCTTCAGAGCAAGGAGAGAGAGAATCTTGATAACTGAAGTCCATCTGCAACTCCTCAGTAGATAAATTAATTGGAAAAAAAGTACAGGTATTGGAGCTACTGTCTCCTGTTTTTAATGGACATTTACCCTCTGTGTTATCAGGCATGTTATTAATTACATTTGAATTGTAACACTGAGAGATTTCTTTTTCTTCACTGTTTAAACTTACCGGCTTGGCTTCCAGGTCAGGTTCACATGTAATTTGACATGATCCCAGTTTGTTTTCTGTGCTTAACAATGACACATCATAGTCCTCAGAAATGCCTTCTGTTTCTTGGATGGAATTTTTATCATTGCTTATTGTTAGGAAACTGCAGAGATTGCCTTGGTGCCTTTGTTTTGCTTCCTCATCATCTAATGCATTTTTGGTTAGGTTTTCAGTACAAAAAGGTTTTACATCTCTTAAAAGTAAACTGTCACTTTCTACAGGCAATTCATTTTTCCATGCACTATTTGACATCACTGAGACCTCAGCCACAGTGACCAGAAAATTCCCTCTTGAAACCCCTGCAGCTTCTTTTAGGCTTTCATTACCACTCGTAGGCTGCTCTTCAGAAACTGTTACTGGATCTTCTGGGCCTTTGCTGAATGTACAAAATGATTTTTTGTTTTCCTCTTCCAAGTCATCCTCTTCGCTTTCTGATCCATCATGGTCATCTGGAATTGGATAATGAGCTACTCCACATAACATTTTTTTCGTAATTTCTGTACAATTACTTTTCATTGTTTTGTTTCTTTTTCTCTTTTTCTTCTGCTTTGCTTTTGTTAACAGGTATCCAGGGTTCTTGCTTAAAATTGCCTCCCTATGTGAAAACAAAGAAGATCAAATGTAAAACCCCAAACAAATAAAAAAACCAAACCCCCACTAAATTAGAGCAATAATGTATTCATGAGGATCAATTTGAAGAATAGATACTTTCTGTTATTTTGATAATCAAACAGACTATCTGCTTTTTTCAATAGATAAGATCTCAGATAACACTTTCTATTGATTAAACAAATGCTTAATCAAGACAATTCAGGACAATCCTGAACATTTAAATCTGTTTAAGTAAACCCAGCTGCCATCTCAATAACTTTGCTTTACAAAAAGTATCACAAATCATTGTTAGACCAAACATTATGTTTCTGGATGTCTCTCTAGCATGATGTTTTAATAATATATCCTGAAGAGCTGATGCTATTCTGAAATTTCATTAAATGCCATGTGGAGCAGAAAGGTACTAAGTAGAGGACAATGTAATCAAGATCAAATACTTAAATTCAAAAATACTAACCAAAATCCAAATAATGTAAAGTTACAGTGACTACAGCAATTCTGATGTTTACTGTTCAGTATATTGAGTGCTGACTCACATATTTGGAAGAAATATTTCCTACTTTATAACCAACAAAATAATACACTGTGGAAAAATTAAGATGCTGTAGGAAAAATAACATGTTTATTTACAGTTAATTTTGTAGCTCTTTTCAGAATGCCTTATTTATTTTGTCTGAATTTCTCATCAAATTTAACAGAAAGCAGCCCTGACTTCTCTAAAATCTTGACATTGGCCCATCAGCCAGCTAATCCTGAAATGAAAACTTGTAAGAAAAACCCAGTCCAGAATTACATCCAGGAACCTCACATCCCCCTTTACAATTCTTCAGAGAGATGAGATTTTCAGAGCTAAGTTTGGTTGATAAACCTTTGTACCAAAGACCTGTTCCTTTTCTGTAATTCTTCACTTTTCTGAAACTCTTTGTTTGGGATGGTACTTCACACAACACACTAAGGCAAAGCTGCAGCTAGAATTATGGGATAAAATGAGTTGATTTTGGGGAATGTGTATGTAAAATTACCTGCTTTTTCTGTATTCTGAAATCCTTGAGAGAAACAATACAAAACAAACCATAACAGGATGACTGCCAATGTAGAGGGAAAGCTGATCACTAGGAGGCAGCCTGGGAACTAATGGGAATCCTATGGGAATCTATCCCTACCCTTCATTCATTCTTAAATTTATTCACTATTAGTCTCTTACAAGTTCTTCCTTAATTTGAACTCTACAAAGCAAATCCTCCTAATTCTCTGAGTGCAAAGGACAGCAGCAGCCTTCTCAGCATAGCAATGAAGTTTGACGACTGAAACAGGATTCAAAAGTCTTGATGCCTTGATATTGCTGCAAAGGGTACTACAGATCTCCATAGTGATCTTGTCAGAAAGCATATGAAATTTCCTTCCCTATAATGGCATCCAGATAAGAAATCCTACCAAGAAATGGGATTTCCTTCAAACGCTGGCATTTAAGTCCAAATGGTGCTTTTCTCCAAGTTATGAAAACTGACTTCTCCTTCTCCACATATGTGTATTTTCAATACAGTACCCTATGGTTTAAGTGGGAATGTCCACACCACTGATGACTGAAATCAGCCAAGATAAATTCCATGTTGAATTCTATCCACAATACACTCCCATAGTCAGCAATGTGCCTCCTATCTCTCCAGAAAAAGAGACATAGGATGCCAAAGTTTTAAGACTGAATAGATCTTATTTGTCTTTTGAAATAAATGACATCAAAGTTAAGTCATTTCAATAGCAGCTGGAGAGATTACTTTCCTACATATACCCCACATATGCAGAAATTATATATGAATCCAAGATTATTACTTAAATCTTGACATTAGTTTCTTCTTTGGTGAAGAAAAATCATTGAAAGTGGTTTTAGACAAGGAAATTCTCTGGAGTTTTCAGATTCATATACCCCCTTTCCAGTGAAATAGAAAATAATGTTCCAATTTTAACTGTTTTTAGTGTTGTGGGTCTGCACACTTTTTTTAGTCTCCTTGCTACTAATTCTGAATCAGGAAGGAAAATCACACTGGATGGGATTCACTTTAGAATGCAAGAACAGAAAAAACACATCCACCAAATAATGGGAAAAGAATCCCCTGGATGATCCAGAAAAACTAATAGCTATTACTGCATTGAAATTGTTGCATGTCAAAATAATAACAAATGCATGTGTTGATCCAGGATGATGATTTAGCATACCTGGATATGACCATGAAAAGTTCATCATAAATACAACTATGTAATTTCTGTGCTTTGGAAATATGGAGGTTTTATAACAGCTCAAGGAAATTAGGTTTCTAAAGATTTTAATTTCCTAAAGAAAGGACTAAAGCAAAGGAAACTGATGAACTATTAAGTGTAGAATAATAAAATGTATTATTCTTCATGGTTCCAGGTAACTTTTATTTTTCAATTGATTCTAAGAAAATATTACTCCAAGGAAACACTCTAATGCACTGTGATGGCAGAGCTAAAATTTCCTGCTTGGGGTATAACCCCATGTCATGTTAAAGCTTCTGCATTCAATTAAGTAAATTGTCTACTAGTTTTCATAAGATTGATCTTCTTTCCTCCTCTTTTAGTGTACCTAAAGCCTTTTGAGAGTTTCTCTTACTGTGAAACCATATGGCACACAACCACTGAGAAAATGGAAAAATCAGCATGGAGACAGACTTCTCTTCTTTACAGGGATATTTGCTAGTGAGCTGTTGTTAAACCCATACAACACATGCAAAAGGGAAAAGAAAAAAAGGTGCTGTTTCAGCTGGTATTTAAATTTTGCTACATATTATGCATTTAGAAACCTGGTTAGTAATAAAAAGACCTGAAGAAATATAATGGTATTTTTGTTGAAATAGGAATTCCCCTTCTGTAATACTTTTAAATTTCTCATCCTACTCTTTAGATAGTAATAAAAGCTTTCTGTCATAACTGTTACTTGTGACTTTAAGATTGTCTCAAAGTAGCACTGACTAGCTTGGTTGAGAGTCAGTGCTCAGACAACACTTTTAGCTGGAGAAACAAATGCACCTTCACTGAAGCAGAACACACTAACTAATTAATCTAAAGCAATTAGTCACATTTTGCTGAAAATGGAAAAGCCAAAAGAGTTACTTATTTGCAGTTGTACAGACTTCAGCTCCAGCATGCATCTAAGCTGATGTCTGCTTGATATAGAAAAATGCCTGCAGTCACTGCTGTAATGAAATATAGGATAGAATCATAGAGCCATTTAGGCTGGAGAAGATCTCTGAGATCATTGAGTCCAACCATTAACTCAGCACTGCCAAGTCCATCACTAAACCATGCCCCCAAGTTCCACTTTTACATGTCTATTAAATACCCCCAGGGATGGTGACTCCACCACTCCCCTGGGCAAACTGTTCCAATGCCTGACCACTAGTAAAGAAATGTTTCCTAATCATAAGGAACGACGGAGGAACAGATAAATTTAAAATCCAATTCTATATGACATTTAGTACATGGTCTTTCAGAAATGTATGCCATCATTAATCTCCAAAGTCTCTGGACTGTGTTTTCAACATAAAAATTACAGCAGAGCAGCTCTCCTAAGATGGCATTTACTGGGATACACTTCACTTGCCCCATCTGCTAAGTCCAAGTACATTCTTGTATTCCTTGTGACCTCATTTTGCTTCAGAAAGAATTAAAATTTGAAGTTATAATTGTGGAATAAAAAAAAAAAAACCACCAAGGTACCAGCCTTTTTGTTTATATATCTTCCCTTTAACACTGAATGAGTGATAAAGACCTAGTTCTGCAAAACCAAAAGGAAAATTGGGTTATATTATCAGGTGATAAAGCACCTGGAAAAAACCCCAAAACTTGCCAGCATTACTGGGCTTCCCGAAAGTTGAAATTTCATTAGAGCGTTCAGCTTAGCACTTTGCTGCTGAAGAAACAGTCTTTGTTACCCTTTCCTACTTTGCTCCAGATGTTGCCCTTGCACTTCCACTACAGTCTTTTGCTGGCTCTACCACTCTCCTTGTGGGTGGATTCACCTGCCTGACCTTGCATCAAAAGAAAAGAAATACATACTTTGTTGCTATGCTCATTTAAATCTCAAAGCAAGAAATAAAAACAATGTCTAGCTAAGACAAAGAAGTGGTTGGTGGGAACAAGTGAGTACCTTCAGCAGCAATATGTCAGGTTGCCTCACTGCAAGGGAATTCACCACAAATTATTTGTAAGAAATGTTTATACATTACAGCACTAGAAATTAATTCTCTCTGCCCCAAATCAATAAAGATTCTACTAACTGAATTAAATCTGAAGTGACTCAGTATTTATTATTCTTTTGTCTCTCAACAGCATTGCCACTCGTGGTGAGATTTAAGTACCTTTATAAAATAATCTATCACAATGCTCAAAGAGCTGGTCCAATCTTTAAATTTTCTATGGGAGTGATGTATATACAGTTCTGTGCAATGTATAATCAGACTGCTGCCCTGTTATAGTCCAGACAAAAAGGACCTTGATCTAGAGAGTACACAGAGAATAGCATACAATTGGTCTGATTAAATCATGCCTTTAGAAACCGTTCATTTAATCAAATACATGGCAAAGTGCAAGCACTTTATTTTCCAAGATTAAAAACCCAAACAACCCTACCACCAAACCTCACAAATTCCTGAGGAAACAGCAATTCAGTTTCAAATGACAGTCCATTCATTCCATAAAATTTCAGGTGTGGTGACTTTACTGATCTTTGTCCTGTCTGGTTCATGAAAGATATTACAAATATCTTATGATTAAAATGTATGATTTTGGCTCCTTAGTCATAGAATATGCTGATCAAGATTAAAGAAATCAATTCTGAACACACTGTTTGACACATATGTTTATGTGTACTGAATATATTTGTGCCTAATATGAAACATCTAGTTTCTGAACAAGTGAAAAAAAAAGCTGCTTTAATCTCCTCTAGATACCATAAATATCTCACCTGACATAATTCAAAACTGAGAAGAGAAACAAAACAACTCCCCCAGCAGCAGATGGACTGATTGATGCCAAGAGATGGAGAAGAGGTGCCATTTTTTCTTTGACTGACTTTTTCAGCACTATTAAGTATGACTTGGTGTTAAAAAGCAGGTTAAGGCAAAGAAAAGGACAACATGAAACACTCCAAGTGATCTAATTACATCTTAAGGGGATGTACTTACAATACAGAGAAAAAACCCTGCAGTTTCATCATCAGCCTTTCCCCCATAAAGGCTGAGAGGATCAGTTTTAAGTTCTGGCAACATTTAGTCCTTTGAAGAGAACATGATGGACACCAATGCCAATGTTATGCACTGCAAGTACAGTACCAATCATCTTGTCATGCACTCTAAAGTTACTGCTCAGATAAATAAATATTTTAACCAGAAAATAAAAAGACCCACATACTGTGATACATCATCCTAGCACCTGAGCACAGATGACAGACATCATAACAGGATGTAAAGATAAGCAAGTACAACAAAAGGGATTTTAAAGTAAAAATGAGATTTACAGGGGGAAGTGTTGACCTTTTTTACCAATGCACATTCACATCAAAATCAAATGTAAAATGAAATTTGAGATGAGACAGGCAGAATCAAGTTGAAGAAAAATATGGGTGGGAGACTAAGGAAGCAACAGGGGCACAATGAGAGCAGAATTAAATATTTGGAGGTAAGTATAATAAACTATTTCCTGTTAGGAACTTCCAATGAAAGATGACAGATTTTAGCTGTATTTAAAATAACTTCAATTAACAAAATTATAGCAAAGACCTAACTATCCACCAAAGCACAGACAGTAAATGTGGAACAAAAGCATGAGTTTTAGAAACACAAGAAGTTACTGCAAACTTTGGGAAGAAAAAAAGTATTAAGACAAATATACTGTATGACAAAATACTACTTTTAACAGAACAAGTAAAAAAATCAAAAAGACAGCTTAGGGAGTGAGGTACTATATGCTCAGCTTTTAAATCAGCAAGCATTTGGAGTGAGGCATTTAAAAAGTTAAAAGAATAAGGTGTAGGTCTCCACACAAGTTAGTAACGAAGGGAAGAAAAGGGAAGGAGGAAATGGATCCTGAGTTATGAAGACAACTGCAACAACAAACACACGACTCAGATGAGAAAAAAGCAGTTCAAGAATAAACAAAAAGGAGGGGGGGGGAAGTTACAACAGTAAAAGCAAACAGTATCAGCAAATATTAAGTAACCAGCCTCTAACCTAGATTACAGCAACATGAAAATTCAAATACTGGTAACTGTAGACAGTGTTGCTATTCAGAACATCTGCTCCACTTGCTCTCATTCTGTGCACCTCAAATGCTCTATGAAATACTGAGAACTATAGAGAATTCAGATAAAATGCACATTCCGTGAATCTTATTACAAATCTCCACATTTCGTCATCCTAGCATCCAAATTTTACTTACTATTTCCTCAGACTATACTTTGGTATTCACTCTTTTCTCAAGTATCTTTCACCGATGGGCTAAAATACACAAAAGACATGATGCATTACCCCTTAAAGATGATTACTTTTTACAAAACAGCCCTATTGTATTATTCCTAGAGTGTTGGAGATGAATAGATGCAGAAAACTGCAATTAAGTGAGCATCGATAGAAATCTGTCTTTGGACAAAAAATTAAAAGTTACTTTAGATAAGCACTAATATATGCTATTATTTTCTAGTTCCGGAAGGACAATACAAATGGACACAGAGAGAAAAGGGGAGCAGCTAAAGGTGTTGTCAGGAACCTGTGAGCAACTCTGCCAACACGTCTATGAAACATAACCAGAATAAAGGGAGCAGCGAGTTCTGCAGCTAGTTAAAGCCTGAAACTTAGTATCCACCTGAGAGTAAGAAGAGTGTCACAAGCTGACATCCTGCTGCTCCTGAGGCCAGGCAGCACTTCCATTAGCGATTGGAAACTGCTCTGATAGGTAAGGGCTAACTCTTCTGATATTCTGGACTCTGCTCTCACTCCATCACTTATAGTGAGCAGAATGACTTCTGTCAGAAAGGGCCTCTGGAGATCACAAGGTCCAACCTCAACTCAAAGCAGTATCATCACCTCATTGCTCAGTGCCTTGCTCATGTAAGTTTTGAATATTCCAAGGATGAGCTTACATAAGCCACTATCCAGCACAAATTCCCCATATTGCAACCTCCACCCATTGCTTCTCATCTAAGAGGACCTAGACCTAGGACCAAGAAAGGAACCTAAGTATTAATTGTTAAAACAAAAAACTCAGTTTAGACTGCAGGAACAAAGTAGTAATAAAATGAAACACATTGTTCTGCCATCCACATATTACATAAAAACAATTCCATTTATAATCCTGTATATAACGAATTTTTGTTGCACTGCCATAAGCACAATCTCCATAAAGTGAAGAATAATGCTAAATACTCACAGAGTATTTAGCACATGTAACAAATGGCTGCAAAGAGCCACAAATGCGGTTCAGACATACAGACCTGACCTGCTTCAGGCAGACCATTCCCTGTCTATACTTTTGTTGTCAAGGTCCCTGTAAAGCACTGCATCCATTTTACAGGCTATCAGGAAAAATGCTAAATGGGGGAAAGTAATACAGTCAATCCACTCCTAAGCCAGGTTCATGAGGCTTCAGAAACTATTAACGGTTAAGAACAAGATGTGGGATAAGCTGTTTAGTAACTTCTCATTGACTATTATAATCTCAGACTTAGGGCTGATGAATAAGGAAAAAAAAATATTATAAGTATCATGAATAACATAACAATCACCCAGGACTATGGGCCTATGACTAAGACTGATTTGTACACTATACAATACATCCCTTAGAAATAAGCAAATGTTTACTCAGTAAGCTAAGGCAGCACTTCTTAGTCTATTAGCAATTTAGAAAGAGGTTAAACAATGTCCACAACAGAATTCAAAACAAAAGCCTTTTTAAAATCAGTAGTTAGGAAACATGCAACTACATGCTCCACAAGAAAAGTTAAATTGGATTAACACACTAACACACCCCCTTGCCCCCCCCGCAAAAAAAAAAAAAAAAAAAAAAAAAAAAAAAAAAGTCACCAAAAAGACTGCAAGCACAACTGATTTGTCTGGTTTTGGTTTTCATGGCTATAATATATTCTGGCTTGGCACAACATGATATTGTTGCAAGAACACTATAAATCAGTAAGATACACATGACATGGTCAAGGACTGCCTGCGTACCAGAGAAATGAAGAAGCAGCATTATCAGCTAAAAGGCTAAAAGGAAACTTCAAAGACCAATTCCAGACAAAATACTTCAATGCTTTTATTATCCTTGATCTAGAATTACACTGACAGTCTGCCTCAAGCAAAACCCACTATTTGCAGCTTCTCCATTACTACATAAATTAAGACAAGTTTGAGATGATCAGATCTTGACAAACTGTTACTTTTTTCCAAAATAAGACCAATTATGTTTTCGCACATTTTTCTGTGAACTCAAAATAAGCAAATTTACAGCTAATTTCAACCAATTAGCCTATAAAAAGAGAAAAAAAAAAAAAAAAACCCACAGCAAATGTATTGATGTACAAGATTTTTACCTAGGATATTAATAGAGAGCTTTAATCTCTGCTCTTGCTTTTATTTCAGAGTGACAAGAACATAAACTTTAAAATTAGACAAGCATCACTCTAGAAACACTGAAGGAAAACATTTTACATATGATCCACATGAAACATCTGATCACTTAAAAAGAGGGCTTACTTTCAATTTCATTTCAATACAATCTTTTTAATGCTTTTTACAGGGAATTGAAATACATGTGTCTGTCTGAAGTCTCAATGTATACCTGTCACCTCATCTCCATGATGTACCAGCACTGAGCAAAAACATTTCCTCCAGAAAACGACTGCTAGGAGAAAGCAGCAGTTAAAACATGTCACACATGAATGTGAGAATTCTTCTAATTCACTGAGAATGAAACTTACTGTCTAGCTGAAAGAAAATACCAACAGTCTAAATTACTACAGGGTAGACACACAAAACAATTAAATATAAATGTTATGGGTACTATCTCAGCTAGAGAAAGCCTTGTTTTCAGTTATCTATTAACAGAGAAACAACCATCTCTGCAAAAGGTTTCAAGAGACAGATGACAAGAGACAAAACCTTTGCCTTTTTCTGAAACACAAAAAGCTTAAAAAATTATGCATCATGGCAAACTAGATTAAAATTAACCTCAAGAGGATATGGCTACAAGAACAGAAGACAGGATTCCTCACAGGAGATCATTTAACATCACATGTTAAACATTAGCAGTGTTACACCAGGTTACCATGGTTTAGACCCAGCTGTTAACACAGCCCCACAGAGCCCCTCACTCAACTCTCTCCTGGTGGAAGGAAGGAGAGCATCAGAAGGGTAAAAGTGAGAAAACTTGTGGTTTGATATGAAGATAGTTTTACAGGTAAATCAAGAGCTGCACACACAAGCAAAACAAAACAAGGAATTCATTCACCACTTCCCACATGCAGGCAGGTGTTCAGCCATCTCCCAGGAAAGCCAGGCTCCATCACATGGAGCTGTTACTTCAGAAGACAATCACCACCATTCTGAACCCTTTCACTCTTTCTTCCTCCGCCAGCTTTATATACAGGGTGTGATGCCACAAGTTCTGGGATCTCCCTTTGGTCAGCTGGGGTCAGCTGGCCCAGCTGTGTCCCCTCCCTACTCCCTGTGAGCAGTAGAAAGGCCTTGATGCTGTGTAAGCACTGCTCAGTAGTAACAAAAACACCCCTGTGTTATCAATGATGTTTCTAGGGCAAATCTAAAACACAGTCCCAAAACAGCTATTCTGAAGACAACTAACTTTATCCCACCCAAAACCAGAACACAGGTTTTTCAGGGTTTGGTCTTGGGGCGATGATTTTTTTCTGCTGCTTTCTCCTTGTCCACACGAAATTAAGAAAACTAAATCACCCAAAGAATGCCAATGGAAACTTTTGATAATTTGGGAAGTAAACCAATAAACCATCAGCAGGTTAGATGGAGCAGTAAAACTAGAAACACTTTTCCCAATACAGCTGATGCAAACTGCTCTGCTTTGCTATATGAACCAATTAGGTATTATTGTATTAAGCACCATTTATGTATGTTCTACAAATTCATTTTCATTTAAATTTCATGCTTAGAAATGTTAAGTCTTAAATTTACTTACCCAACATCCTATTAGCTTCAAGTATGCAGGAAAAACTTAGGATTTGTATTTATTATGTTATGGTTCTATGCATTAGTTATTTTTTTTTAAAAAACCCAACCTGACATTATTATTTCATGAAATATTAACTAGCAATTTATTTAAAAAGTGAACAATGGGAAACCTTTGTTCTAGGTACATTATCATTAACAAAAGTACTGTATGGAAAATACAGACAGTAAGAATTTTCAGATCCCCTGTCTAGCTGAGCAGCAAGTTCTAACATTTCTTGCACACACATTTTGACCAAATAACTAATTTTCCTTGGTTTCGAGGGCATGAGAAATTCAGTTTCTGCAACACATATTTCACATAATTCATTATCTATAAATTGTGTAGTGTAAGATCAGCTTCTGAGATATATGTCTGTCTGTGATCCATGACTGTCATATCCTTAAAAAATATGATTACACCATGAAACAGAGAAGTGTTAGACTGACAGTAATTCTAGTGGGTTTTCACCTACCATGTCACTGTACTTACCTTAGAATACAGCTGTACAGGTGAAGCAATTTACAAATGTTTGATACACAAATTGCAAAGCTTCCCTTTCCTAAGTGTCCTTTTCAAGCTGCAGGCCTATTGACCAGCATGCTTTGCACAGCAAAAACATTCCATGCAACAATAATTTAGAAAGTAACACAAGAAAAGCTGCACTATCTTAAAACAGTACAAATTAGTACCTATTCGAATAAATACTGCTAAACAACCCCATTTCAATCTTCAATAATCAGCTTTGCCATGCCTTAGCACACTGTGTGAATATTACAAAAGCCTCAATAAATTTTATCATGCTATAGCTTACAGTAAAATAGAATAAATGAGTCTAAAACCAATTTATCTCCTCCACACTTGAAATCTGCTTTCATGTTTAAATATAAAAACTTTGGCATAATTAAAGTATTACTGAACATTTACAATGATATCCATGATTCTTTAGAGACATGGAAAAAGATAACAATGGAAACTAAAATACAGTAGGATACTTGACATGAATAACAGAATGAAGGAAGATTATTAATATAGTTGGGAACCTCTTTTCTACACATACACGTAATTCAATATATTAACAATGAATGGGCTAGTGAAACATTTTAAACTCTGCCTCAAATAATTAAAACATAAATTTGCACAGTAAGTGTAGAAGACCACAGAAAGATACATCATCATATACCTGCATTTTCAGCTCTAGTGGTATTCAGACTTTATTGACAAAGTAACTTTTAACACCTATTCAAAAGTTGTCTACAATTAAAAAAAATATTCTGGCTTTGCAATTTTCAAAATTCTGATACTTTGACACGAAATTAGCAATAGATAACCATCTAAATTCTTTTAGTTACATACTCATATTCTTGACAAAATTTCCTAGTCAACATTTGGTCATTCAGTGTATAAGTCAAGTGTAATTAGGTTATTTCAGCTAGCAGGTTAGTAATAATGCTCATCTGTGTAAAATCCTACAAACCTGAAAATATAAATTATTGCATTGAACTATGTCAACAGTACGAACACAAATATATTTTATTAATACAGCAAGCTGTTAGAAAAAAGGCAAAGTGAACACTTACAAATTCATTATTTTTTTAAGAGAAAAAGAGCAGTAAGTTAGTCTCCAGGCTGGCTCATTCTCCGTTATGTGCTAAACAGATTACATTGGCTAAGCCAAAATTAGGAATGCAAGATGGTTTTACAGAATTATATCCACTATTTATATTTAATTGATTCATCCCAACTGTGGACTGGGAATTGACAGCCTAATTCTTTAAAACTTCATTTTTATCACAAATGAAAGAAATTGACTTAGAAAGACACAGCTGTGAAATTCAGCTGTTTAGTGATAAAATTTAGGATTTTTCTTAGCACAAAACAAGTTGGTGGTGTGCCAAGATCATCATAGTTTATATACTATGAATAGTATATTCTAGTATATAAACATAGTTTATATACGGAAAATAAATTAAAAAATAGTTCAGGTTGCACAGTTCATGGCTGGTGAGCACTGTACTGGCAGAATGTTGCTTCAGCAGCCACATGAACTTCTGAGGGCAAAAAAGGAAAAAAACTCAAAAAACCAACCAAAAAACACCCCACAAAAACAAAAAACCAAAAACAACAAAAAAAAATCAAACCTCTTAACTGAAATCAAAAAACACATGCCAAGATTTTGCCACTTGGCAATACATTCCAAATAGAACTAAACGACAATCCAGAACATAACTGCTTTCAAAAAAATCTCCAAAAAGGTAAGACGACTAAATAGCAATCATTAAAATTGATTATTAAGTAAATAAACTCTTCTTCTTGAGCTTTACATCTTTTGAAAGATCCTTACTATGACTCCTTCCTTAAAAAAACTGCTCAACAGTTACCTAATGTATGACAACATCATTGTCTTAGATTTATGAAGACTGACTCTGCTATATGCCATACTATATTAAGTATTTTACTAAAATCCAAGGTCTTAGAACTTTAATAAATATAGTTTTAAAAACCATTAAATATACAATTTTATTTACATGCAAGTCCATTAAAAAGAACAACCTCCAGAAGAAAATGGGTCTTGAAATAGGCCTATTTAAAACACCAAAGATCACTACTTTATTGGAGGTGACGATGTGTTTTAAAAGGGCAAATAACAGATTCTCATTAACTGACTGCAGCTGTGTTACTGGCTACTGGCAATACTGAAAGAACTCCATGAGTCTGTATTGTCTCCCCACCTATGTCTTCTCTGCAGAGGTGGTCTTTGAGTGTTTTTGTGGGGAGGTACCACTGAATTCATGACAATGGGGATGGATATTTGATATTCGTATCGTTCCAACATCTGAGCAATCTTCTCACGAGTGACTCCATGCTTATTCCTCCTACAAAAACAAGAATTTCAATAAATTGTCTGGTACAGTTATATGTAAGTATGCATATATATAACTGCATGCTACAGTATTCAAGAAAAAGCCCTCTAAATTCTCAATTTTTTCTTCTTGCTTCTATTACACTGTACCCTCATTCTCTAGGTGTTCAACTTGCATTAAGGTTTATTTTAACAATTCACAGCTGCATATATTGAGTAACAGTAAACAACACAGTTATTCTTCTTCATACACAAATGTGATGTTATTCACTATAACTATGCACCCAAGTTACCTGAGAAGGATTTTACTATTTATCCATCAGTTTTTACATGGTATAACTAGCCAATGAGTAGAGGGATGAATAATAGCATAGACTACTCCTTATGAAAGAAATGTTCAAACTAGCATAAAATATGCAACCACAGTGTTTCAAGACTTAATGACAGAATATTTTCTCATCAAGAAACCTCTCTACAGGATTAGAAGCAACTTTAGTTCTGAACCAGAATAACATGCTTGCAACCACTTTCATCTATTAGTTGTAACTGACACTTGTAAATTTAGAAATGTACTGAAACACATATAAGAGAAAATATATAAAAAGTGCTGTCCTATTCTTGCAGAGCTCAGTGATCAGCTACTTTCAGG
This sequence comes from Zosterops lateralis, assembly GCF_965231275.1. NCBI lineage: Eukaryota > Metazoa > Chordata > Aves > Passeriformes > Zosteropidae > Zosterops > Zosterops lateralis. The sequence continues at coordinate 68,756,717 of NC_139763.1, read as the reverse complement.
CAGAACTAGGTCTATTAAGAACCTGAGCTGTTACACATTACATTAGAGGATATATGTATCTCCTTGGTGTCTATGGGATAGGACCTTAAAACCCGTATTAGCAGAGAATTTCAGTACTGCAACAGAAATTGATCTAAAAGAAGACACATAAAACAGAAACAAAAGGTTTTGATAGCATAAACAAGCACTTCTCAATACTTCTTATTGCCAAGAAACCTTGTCCAACCTAAATTACATCCACAACAACCCAAGAGGGAACATATTTCTGCATCTTTGCACTTTCTGCCAGGGACAGAAGAGGTTTGGATGGGCCTTACCAACTTGTTCAGTTCTACAGAGGAGAAATCAACACTGGGAACAAACAGGCTATACTGGAAAGACAATATTCCATACAGAAATATTTTAGAAGACTGATTGCTCACACTCAGTCCCCTCAGGACTTTATGAGTATTATTACAACAAAGAAGTAAGTATCAAGTTGACAAGAGTTCAAAGTACATTGCGAGCAGCATTCTAGTTTCACATTCCGAATAGAAGCAAAATTGGTGATCTCAGAACTATTCAAAACTACATTGGATCCTTAAAGGTGTATTTTCTCAGCTTTCTTTCTGTGAAGAAAATGCTTAAGCAGAGCATTTCTGTCACAGACACTCTTCCCTGAGACAATACCAGAAGCTGGAGTGATCATCACATGTAGCTCATTGTTTAAATGCTTCTAATTTCTACATTGTGCTAAAGCAGCCCAGGAGCAGCTGCATGTTGAACTAATTACTTGGTGAGTCTTAATAGTTTTGATTTTATTCACAAATATGAACAAGGTTAACAGTAGAGAAAAGTCAACCCTCTAGAAATATGTGGATTTTATAAAACACTTGACATTCATGACAGACAAAAATGAGAAGAGCAAGTCTTAGTCTTTTAATGTCAAATGTTGGAAGCAGAAAGTTATTCATTATTTTCCCTATCTTAATATTCCTAGAAAAAGATTACAGCTCAAGTGCTCTGGACATAAAGTGCACACTCACCCACAATTGAATGGACGTGTGCATAATCACTTCATAAAAGAAGAAGTACTTTTCCTTGTAGAATAAGGCAGGATAATAAAATCACCAACAGCAAAATTGCATCGAGCACAGAAACTGATTTAAAAAAGGAAATCAATTTGCTGTGTAGTGTCATTTAATACTGGTATCTCCTTTTCAGGCATGTCTTCACTCATTCTTTGGCAGCTTGGCTATGCTGAGAGCATAAAGCCATCTATCTGAACCAAAGCTGACATACCAGCAAAAGCTCCTAACAGATAGGAGGAGGAAAACTGTTTTGTGTGGAGGAACACAGAACCTATTGATAAAAGCAAAGTCCTGCCACTATCAAATGTTTCCCTGCTACCTTCCACAACTGCACCCTCAGCAAGCTTGCTGATGAAACAAAACTGAGGAGCCATCTCCCAAAGTAACTAAAGAACAAAATGAAAACTTACATCACCGCTTCTCTTAAAATCACAAAAAATAAAGTTTCCAGGCCATTGGCCTCTGTTTGAATATTTAAAGCAACCAGAACCGCTCAAATATTTCTAGGAATCTTCTAAAAACTGCCAACAGCACTTCACAGTTCAAGGGTTTTGCTCTGGGAAAGATATCAACTTGACTCCTACAATTAATTGTACAACTGAACAATAAAATTCAACAGTAACGACACAACAGTTTATCCTGTTGCTTGTTAAGATCATGTGGAAACAGGAATTTCCTAGAAAATTAGTCTGTTTCATATAATGGAAATCTCATGCTGAGTATCTCAGAAGTGCCTGATTACTAAGATTCCTAACTTGGCTGTGCTGCATGCCAAACTAGAAAATCTTACTGTCATTCTACAGAGAGAGAACTCCGTCCCTAGAAACGAGTGGCAGCTTACAAGCAAAAGGTGAAAACTTCAGAACATTTATAAACACAATAAAGTCCAAGTCACTACTGCAAGCATTATATACACATACTTCCTGCACTGTAGGGGCTACTTTACAAAGCCGAAACAATTAAGAGGCAAAGTCAGCTGGATGCATATAAAACAAATCAGTGAGAGAACTCTGTCATCAACTGTGAAAATATTACACTACTTTTCAAACAAAGAAATATCCCTGAGCTGGTCTGATACCTCACAGATTCCTAAAGCAGCTATATCTGAGACAAAAAGGTTATCAACCAGGAACATTGAGCTTCCCAAGCACTCTCAGAACCAACAAGTTCAATGACCCATGTTCAACAGTACTCTAAGTCACATGTACACGTCCAATAAAATTTTAACATTGACATTTTGGGCCAACAAGATGGAGCTGGTATTCATTTGTCTACTCGTTTATCCATAAAACTTCCGTGTAAAAGTATACCTCAAAATGTCTATTTAAATAAAATACATTTCAAACTACTAGTAAAAATCTTGAGAAAATATTTTAAATAAAATATAACTTTAATAAAATATATATTTATGCATGCATATATATCTGCCCATCTATCTCTATATATAAAGTACCATGATTTCTGTAAGAGAAACCTTACTTTTCTAATTCTTCAGGATCAAACTTCCACCAAGTATCTGGCTCATGGAATTCCACTCTGTATCCTTTTTCTAGAGCCTGCAGCAAACAAAGAAATATGTGTGATGGGTACCACGATCGCATACAACATAAGAAAGAAATAAAAGACAAGTATAATAAACAAATGCAGCAGCGTACTCTGCTGTGATACCATGCTGAATTCTACTTACCCCCAATCTGTCTTACCTTTTGTTGCAGATTAAACAATTTAAATAATTGAACTGATCTAAACAATTGCCACACCAATTACTAATCATTATCAATAAACAGTCTCTCTCTTTAAAAACTTCAGTAAAAATGTTTCTGGACAAAACATGCCAACTTAGTACATGCCAGGGTAAGTTTGAAAAATTGTTACAGGTGACAATCATGCAACAAAACCTACCACTTCCACGTAGGGCTTCATTTCCCAGGCTTGAGTGTTAGTGTTGTCTATTATAACTGGAGACTTTCCCTGCTCCATTGCTTGCTTTGCTGCAATGAAGAATTGTGCAAGTTAATAAACCACATGTAACTCAAACAAAACAAGCAAACAAACTGCCCCAGATTTTCTTTCACTAATCTACTCTGACTGAAACACTCTGTTCTAAGAGAAAGAAGAAAAGGTACAGGCAGGAATGAAAAGAAGTAGAAATAAGAACCTGAAGCCCAAAGAAACAAGATTTCCCTTTTTAACTCTGAACTTTGTAGAAGTTCGAAATTTAATGCATATATATACACAAATTAAAGTATAAAAAAATACTTGAAATACTTCTATATATGCTTTGCTAAAATATATATACTCCTTCTCATAGAGACTCTTAATACTTATATATGTTATGCTTCAGTTCTACTTCCTCTATGTAAGAGAACTTAATAGGGTGCCTTTTCTCCATTCCAACCTCTCTTCTGGTTCCACTCATGGGCATCACCGAGCTGGGCAGCGCTGTAGGTGTATCCGCACCGCTGACGGAAATAATCGTCCGTGCTGAGCACAACGCCATCGCAGCTCTGACCAAGCAGAACGCTGGGAAAGGAAAACACAAAAATATATTCACTTTTCATTTTCAGATGGATAAATGCATAAAAAATATATCACTAAAATAAATTGAATGATGACCTATTTCTGAACAGCTTGCAAACTTTGAACAGATTTATAAAAAGCACGCCCATATATGTTACCAACAATTCTAATCCAAATCAAGTCAATATTTCCTCTCTCTGCTATTTCTGTACTTGTTGTTTCTTCTCCACTCCCAAGAGATGTTTGTGTCCATCTAATTTTACAGCTATAGTACAGTAAGTTCCAAGTACCTCATAATAATTGGATGTATTTGCTAACATTTTCCATCTAATCCTCATTTGGAAATATGTCTGGAAAGCAATCTGATTATGAGAATTCCCCACTCTGCTAAATGCAAACCTAGTTTCAGAAGGTCCTTGGAAATTGGTGTTTAAAGGAAAAACTTATGTAACTGAGACAACAGCACAATTCAGTTTAATGTCCAGCCTACAGAATAGGTGTGGATTGGACTTCAAGCCTCCTCGTCTCTTCTGAATTCTATGGCATATTTAAATCTGAGAACAGAAATCAGCCAGTTAGTGCCACAGAGCATGTAGAGCCCACTGCAACACTCAGATATCACCGTCCTATGGAAATTTAGGCACTTGTTCCAGCTCAGAAATAGGCAAATACCCACGGGAGACAAAAGCCAAACTGCACTAGCAGTATGGGGGACTGCATTACTGCTCAGGAGGCAGCAAAAAATAATTGATCCGAAATAACTTAGGGGAACAAAGATATGCTAGCTTTAATTTACCAAGCTTTCTTCCCATATATATCTGCATGAAGAGCCACTTAAATGTAATTCCTACACAAGGAATTTGCCATGTTTTGCCACCTGTCACCAACAGCAGGCCCATTATGGATCACAGTTTAATGACTGGGACACAAGCTGGTTAATGCTCCTACAGGTTTACTGTCCCACAACTCTGCTGCTGGTTATTTCTGCATACAGATACAGACATATGTACAACAAAAGTCAGATTACTAAAGACCAGAAGAAACTACTAATGGTGCAATGTCAAGTAACATGATCAAAGCTGCATATAAACTGTTATTTCCTCCTTGTTCTTCCTTTTCCAGAGCTTTAGGGTAGCTTTAGGACAAATAGCAATGCTATTTGAGAAACCAGAGCATGATAAAGTGCAGCCACTCTACCTGAACTATACTATACTGATAAATAACTGGTTTTGTTAGAGCCTAGATCTTTCAGTAGGGTGCGTATTACACTGGTTTAGAAGAGTGCAGAAGGGTTAATCACCTATTTTTGTTCTAAATATATGAAAAGGCACCAGTAGATCATACACCACATACAGCAGCAATCTTTTATCTGTCTTCCTCTCTTGTAAAAAGTATTTAACATTAAATTTAATATTAAATTTATATTCATTAAGTTACTTGGCTGTGATTTCACACATGGCTCGATCCTCTTATTTACAGTATGCTACATTTGCCAAGTAATAATGCTAGAAAAACTGGATCCATCTTCCACACTCACTCCTTGCGTGCTCAATGTATATACACATATCCTAAAGAACCATCTGCCTTGATAGAAAAAGATACAAATAATATCTGGGATTCTTCTATTAGCTGAGTAGATGGACACACCCCTACAGCTCCTAGGGGCCTGAGTTTCTATAGGAATATATGAACTGACAAATCAACACTAATGAGACACTGATTTTCATTTTTATTTCTAAGAACTGACTCTATTTGCTCATGTTCTGGAGAATAACTCACTTACTCAAATTGTTTTGTTGTATCTTCCAAACATCATTAATAGCAATTAAGAAATACGGTGACAAAGGTTCAGAAGTCTTGCAGACTCATCAACAAAGTGTATTCTTGAAATAGTTTGTTAATATTCCTTGAAGTTGGTAAAGAATACACCACAATTATTAATGAACCAATATAACTGAAATAACAGATTTAATATATTAAACTGTATTTGCAATAACCCTAAACCCACAGAATTTGAGAAGGCAAAGTAGTTACCAAAGAGGCCAGAGTAACAGAGCCCTTACCCCACACACAACACACAAACTATCACAAAGTCATGAGTTCATGAACTGAAATTTCAAATATTACGGCAATGACTGGAACCTCTTTCTAAACTGTGAAATTAAATCATAAAACGTAACATTTTAAAAGCCTGAAAATTAGCTCATTTAGAATTTACAGTATTTAAACTTTTAGAATTCAAAGCAGAAAACTATTGGTTAACATTATATGGAATAATTCATTTACCTCTATCATGTGTTTGGAAATAAAATTTATCCCAGGCCCATGAACCAGAGAACAGAAAGAACAAAAAGCGTATCTATAGAAAGAAAGAATCATTACTATCTAAACCCACGGAGATGATATTCCCCTTTTAAGAGATGAAAAAAGAAAAGATAAATTTCCAATGAGAGTCAAATTACAGATTAGTCAGCATCACTATGTGCACATGCTTGAAACAAGTAGCATCTCATCCACCTGCTGTAATGTATCTTGTTCACCCTAAACCTTCCCTCCAAGCAAACACCCACATTTGAACACAGCAGAACACTGAAATTACAGCAGCTCACCTACTTTTCCCAGAAATGCTATCTGATCTAATAGAAGCTATTATCCTTCTCATGCTGAAACCATAATATTAACTACTCAGCAAACCAATACACATTTTTTCCAATACATCTGTGCATGCATACACACACACAAACCCTTTTTCTTCAAAACTAAAATAATCCACAAATCTGTATCCTGGTAAGCCTATTTTGATAAATAATTTTATTTAAAAAAAAATTCTCAGAATTGAATAATTCACCTATTTAAAATAGCTAGCATATCCTGAATGAGGAAAAAGGTAGGCAATAGCTAAATATAGTTTCAAAATATGCAGCATTACTGAGCTGTGTAAATGCTCCTCTAGAAGTGCTGTTTGTAACACTGTTTAAATAAATACATAATTAGAAACAACAGCACACCACTGTTTCTACATTCAGCTATAAACACCAACTCTAACTCTTCCCTTCAGAAGATTCTGCTCTGAGGAAGAATAGCCCTAGAGAAAGACAACTGTCTTTATATATTATTGGATTTAATCAAAACCAGACTTCTTAAATGACACCAATATTTGTTCTTTCAATTTTATTAAGCTCCTTTTTATTCAAATTAATGCTTAGATATTTCGATAGATAGATAGATATTGCCTTAGAGAAAAGGCAAATTTCAACTGCTGCCAACTTCAGTAGCAAAATATTTTAAAAATATAAGTCTCTTTTCCTGTAACTTTTCCCAGGACTGCAAGATCATATTATCATCCACTTCTAATTGCAGCAGACTTAGGTTACTTGGGCTAAAGCTATCACTGCTGGATATCTGTCTGGCCAAACTGTTTTCAAGCATTTTAAACTAAATGCTCAATCTCTTCCAAAACCAAGGAAAAGATAAAGCATTTGTACCCTATTATGTTATTCGAAGATTTTCTCTGTGAAGTTTTGGATTGAGGAACTGAAATCTGACAAAGTACATGCCTTTGTTTGCCCTGCAAACTTTTTGTAAATTTGCCCAAGGTATAGAACTTTAAAATGTCATGTGCACAGCAAGTAGTAGTGAAAGGAACTCATGATTCTTTCTCCCTGCAGCAAAAGCCAGTCCTGAAGAGAGCAATCTGGCAGTGGCAGCAAGCTGATTCAGCACCAGTACTGCATTGTAAGAACACATTTCTCCCAACACAAGGACGGCAACACAAGGAACAAAATAGGAGGACACAGGAAGCATCATGGTATAGACACTGGAACAAGCACCTTGGTACTGGCAGTAGAGCAGGAAACAGGGCCAAGGCAAAGAGTGAAGCACAGGGAAGACACTGGTACAATAAAGTTGGGAGGGAGATAATGCCACTGACTGGAACAGGGAGACAATGACTCTGGGAAGAAACGGGATGGAGATGGAACTGAAGAAATCAGCTTAGAATTTAGAAGCAGATAAGATAATGAGCACAGAGCAAAAGCCATGATTGGATACAAACAGGAAAACAAAACTGGAAACAGATGGTTAAAGAAACAGGATTTTGTATGAGCCTCAGGGGTTAAGATAGTCTAAATCAGGTGGACACAGGAAATAAAACCATGAGATATGGGAATCCAGTGGTAGTGACATCCTCCTCCAAGCAGAGCAATGGACCAGTTCACAGCCACTACTCTCTTCCAAAAAATGTGCCCATAATTCCAACTGCTTAGTTGGAATGGAAGAGTCAGAACAAAAAAACCAAACTTCAGTGGAAGATTCACGACAGACACAGGCCAAGTTTGTGAGTGGGAAGAAAAGTGTCTGTATTTAAAAACCCTTACTCAGTGCAAAACACAAATAGAAACTGGAGAATCCAAGGTCTCACTGCTGGCTCTGCTGTCATTTCCTGCTTGGGAAACCCACTTGCAAGGTGTGCCCCATTCCCCTCTAGTGCTGATCCACCAAAGACAACGTCAGCTTTCTGCTTTTCCTTCACTGTTATTTCATTGGCACAAATGGTAGAGGTTTGTCTGCATCTGCAAAGATGCCTGTGGGTACCAATGTGACACCAGATATAATATCACTGTTGTCCTAGTCCATGCTGCAGAATTCCATGATGTTACATGGAAAAACATGTTAAAAACATGTTTATTAAGACTTAACTAATAATAAAGGCATTTTCCCCATCAGCACCCATTAATTCTGGGATGTTTTTTCCCCAAGGTATCCAAGACCCACGATTTCATGGGAATTAAAAATTGCAACCAAGCATTAAACACAAGAAACTGCATGTAATTGAATCCACTGAAAAACAAGCCCCATGCTGTTCAAATTCTGCCCTCACTTTTGGTAACTATTCTTAACCTTGATCTCATAGTATCCACTTCCCCATCTGCTAAATAAAATTAGTAACTGATCTCACTAATGAGAGATGAAAAAAAGCACAAAAATGTCTTCTTAAAAACCCGAAGATATTTAGAATTTGTCAGATAATATGAGTCATATATTTGGAGAATGATTTAGAGACAATTTAGCACACCAATCACAGAAAACAAATATATTTGGTATCTTCATATTAAGTATTGTCCAGTCTCTGAACTGAATGAGGCAGCATTTTTTCCACAGAATTTTTTTAATTATTTATGTTGCTGTCACATATTAAAGGAATTATTGCAGTAATACCAAATGGGGCCAAAACAGCTTCAAAAACGCAGGTTTGCAAAATACAGCAATCAGTAACTATAAAAAATGATAGCAAACATTACTGAAATATTTAAGAAAAATACCTAATAGAGATTTCTAGCTGAAATATGGAGAAGACTGTCTCCTAAATATCAGGAAAAAAATTCCATTAATAGAATGTTACTCCTTTATGTAAAAAAACAAGTAAGAACATGATCACTGTGTCTATTTCACAGAGTCACTGCATACAACAAATGGTAACTACAGAAGACATCCCATCTGTGATGGAGTTTCTGGATGAAATTCAATCAGTAAGTACTGATTAAGCAACTTTTTTTATATACACAAGAGAAACTTATTTTCACATAATACAGGTGGTGTCTGTGTTCTATCCACTTTTTGTGCTTTTTAAAATAGACCAAAAAACCACAAAGGGAAATTCCATGTTGAAGGTGGTATCTGGAGCTTTTAACCCTGTCAGACTTCAACAAGTATATTTTGAAGAAAAAAAAACACTTTTCTTGAATGTTGTTCACAAATAAGGAAGAGCAACTGACAGACCATACTATGAAAAAAGGGAATGAGATAATACTCAGTTTCATCAAGAGACCAAACCCAAGTATTTCCAGAGTAGCAGCATTCTTCTAATGGCCTTTGAAATTTTTTGCATGGGCATGAAAAAGGACTTCTGGTTCAGTCAAATTGACACTGTTAGATTTGATAGGAGATTTTTTTAAATTAGAGAATTTAAGAATTTAAAAAAGCAGCAGATCATCACATACTGGTGTGAAAATTTTAGAATAAAAGACTACACAGTTTAATGGATACTCAACATTTCAAATTTAACACACAGGAGCTCCTGTTCATCAAAACTCTGAAGGTTACAAAATCCCCAAGTAAATCCTTTTCATATTTCCTGTCACTTGCACTCTTTTAGTACAAACGACAGTATTAAACTACTGGATTTCAAGAGACTAATTTACAAACTAAAAAGTTTCCTTAGTGCTTACAGATATATTTAAATTCTTTAAAAATTTTACTTGAATAAACTTCTCAGGCTGTAAGTCTTTACTTACCGAGAAAGTGTTGATTTCCCTGAACCTGGGAGGCCTCTTAAGATTAGAAGCAACTTCTGTGAACTGAATCTTTCTTCAGATAAGTGCAATGAAGAAAAGCTGTGTGTTCCTTCTGTACTGTCAGCTTTTGGACCCCCCCAACACTCTTGTCTGGTTTCACAGAAACCATTACTTTGGAGTCCATTCTGCTCATTATTCCCATTCCTGAAGACCTGAGTAGTATGGATGTCAGTAAAACCAGAACAGTTGGTGTTTTGATCAAGCAATGCACCGTGACTGTTGGTATCAGTATTTCCAAGGTAATGATGGTAACTTTCATAAGGAAGTCCCTCATTCTGAGAAGAGGGAACATTTGGGATTCGTGGTGGGGGATTAAATATCTGAAAATGGGATTGATGGTTGAATCTAGGAGGCAAAGGTCCCTGAGGTTTTGTGAAAGATGCTCTAGTCTGCCAAGCAGGTCTGAACTCGGGCACTGAGCAGTTCCAAGTATCCACTTGGCCACTAACAGCATTTTCAGTTTTCCAGCCGCCTGTTTCCACAGCCAACTGCTGCTCATTGTTTGTCTTCTGACTGTTCTGCTCCCCCAAAGAACACTGTCTATTCTCATAGAACGGCTGTGGATTGCCCAAAAGCACAGGTTGATAATTCTCTTGTGAGCTTTGACTAGAGTTAAATGGAGGGTACTGTTCCTGAGAAATTTCAATTTCTTTTTCCTGAACATTAGTATCTAAATTTTCCTTTTCCAGCTGGTGAATTTCTTTATAGAACTGATCCAGTTCATCATCTATTTCTGGTACAGTGGCAGAAACAGCCTGCTTCTTCTTTGCCTCCTTTCTTTTACATTTGTTTTCATGCAATTCATTCTCATCTCCCCCAGTGTTCCTACACTCATTGCAATTGCCAGATTTGTCCTGTTTGTTACTTTTGGCAGGCTCATAAATAGGCCCTATAAAATCTTTGCTTGTAAAAAAGTCTTCATCTGATTCATTTCTATTTACTGAGAATGATGTACTGCTTTTTTCAATATTATCTTCATTATTTGTAATAAAAGGGTCCTTCTCTTCAAATTTAGAGTCATTTACTGATGCAAATGGAGGACTTATATTCTGCACAGCTCCTAAATCAACTGGCTGATTAAGCGTTGGATTATTTTCAGGGAGAATTTCATTCAAGGATCCCAAGACACCAGAAGGTATTTTCTCTTGCTTCTGTATTTCATGTTGCCCTTGGTTATCTAAGGCACACATGGGTATGCAACCATTTGATTTTCTCTCAACATCCACTTTCTTCTGAGTACCTTTGTCATCATCATCAGGGAATTTCTCACAAGCTCCTTCTGCTGACTTCATTCTTTTAGAATATGGTTCAATTCCGACTTTGTCCTGACACTCCAAAAGCCTTGCTGTATTTTCAGCATGAAGCATCTTAGAAAAAAGAATGAATACATTATCAGCATGCACATTTTTAAAGTAAAGTATAAAAAAGCTGAAGTTATTCAGGCCTATGACATCACACTCTCCATGATCACAACTAGAATGTACTCATCCAGAAGAAAAACAGACATCACCTACCACAAGTATGGTTTAAACAAGACTGCCACATTACTTACCACTCATCTTTAGAAAAAAATTACATCAGTGCTGTACCATCCTGCAGTCACACTTCATGATATGCCTTAAATAATTTACAAATCACGCTTTTAAAATGCAACTATTTGAAAAATTAATTACACCAACAATCTCTGACCTATGTTACTACTGTTCTCTAGCAGCTGTTATTCTGCCAAGTGTTTGAAATCTCTTTTGAAGATAAGCATATGCCAATTTCCAGTGCACAAACTGATGCCTGACATCACTGCTAATATGACCAACGAAATTGCAAATACTTCAACCGTGAGGATTGTTTTCTGTTACATGAATCAAACTCAACTAACTCATTTAACACCAATCAAACAGGCGCTGGGTGTCATCTGTACTTTAGAACTAGTCAAGTAATAAAATCAAAGCAGCAATCTGTTATTCTGGTTCTGGTTTTGGAACTACTAAAGACTTCTGTTAGGGACCAAGGCCACTGGCTTGCATGTCTTCTAAAATTAAACACACACCAAAAAAAAAAAAAAAAAAAAAAAAGAAAATCCCTGTCCCAAATAGATGGCATTCTAAAAATTAAACCACTAAGTTCCAGACAGGTGCAGAGACGCTATTACAAAGCAAGATGGCACTAAGCACTCTGACATGCCATTATCCATCTGTTAGTCTGGAGTTCTTGGATTCTGAAGTCTACTCAGTATGCAATAAAGCACAAATTCTTCCCTTCCAAATTAATGCAGTTTCAAACAAGAAATAACCTGTTTCTCCTACTGGAATGATTATTCTAGTGTTTTCTGAAACATTTCAACTTTCTGCGACTAAATATTAACAAAGTGTCACATGCTCTGCATCCTGAGTAAGAAAATATTTTATCTGGAAAGGATGTGTGGGCGATGTTATGGGAAGGTTTTTAAGTAACCATTATCCCATCATGTTCACTCGCAAAATTGACAAGAAAAGGTGTTACTCTAGGCACTTTCTCACCTAACATCCAAAGGAAGAGAAACCTGCCATTCTCAATCTAAAACTGGCTAAACCAAGGAGATGTTACTGTTCACACTTGACTTTAGTACCTGGAAGAAAGCATTACTGTCAGAAGGGGAAGAAACATGGCCATGCAACTCCCTCTCCCTCTCAGAATTGGTTCTCGCCTCTCAAAATTTATGTGATCTGTGCATACCTCCAGCTTCCTAGCTCTTCATTTTTGTACATTAGAAAGGAAGTATGACATTACTACTAATCATTGAGTCTATCCCCATCTATAAATAAAACGTTACTCTGCCTCCACTCAAAAACAGTATTGGGGGGAAAAAGTTACTTTATTAGCTTCTATGTTCTCACCTTCTGGGATGGTGTTTAAGCAGATCCCATTCCTGATGTGGAATTAAAACAGCAAACATGTGAACACTTGCTGCATTACAAGATCTCCAATGACAGAAAGTGCTGCTATGTGACTGTCCAACATAGGAATCTCATTTCTTGCTAATCTCTAAGAGACTTTCCCTCACTAACCTTGGAGAGAGTGAAGATGCATGCAAAAGCATGTACACCCACGTCCTTGGTGAGGACAGGGCGAGTATGCTAAAGGAAAGCACAATCTCTCTGACACTCTCACCGCTTGAAGGGGGCAAGTTCGGGTCTACACCATTTCTATAAAGAACCGGTTGTAAGCACTGAACCTGAGCCGGCACATGGGGATGGCAGACTTATTTACCACTTCAACTGACCTGTGAAACATCCAGAAGGTTCAACCAACCAACTCAAGGCCTTGAACTCCACCTGTACAACACCTTTCCCGAGCGGAAAAATAAGGCCTATTTGGCAGAACCTACAGAGAGGGGAACTGGCCGGCTTTCCTGGCACGGTGGGCACGGCGGTCACAAGGTCACACCCCCGGGCTCCTCACACCCCTGGAGCCGGGGGAAGGGGCGCTGCTCCCACACCAGCGGGCCGGCCGGCCCCACGGCTGGGGAGAGGAATCAGCAGCCCTTCCCTCCCCTCCCCGCGGTGCAAAGCCCGCTCCTCTCCCCCCCACACACAAACACTTCCCTCAGCGCGGCGCTCACGTCACACAACCTCGGCAGCCGCGGCTCCTGAGCGCCGACACCGCCATCCCCACGCCGCCCCTTCCCCGCCCAGCGGCGGCGGCGGAGGAGAAGCGGCTTCTCTTAGCGGCCCGGCCGAGCAGCAGCTGGCGCAGGCACACGCGGGGAGGACACGAACCTGAAGGCAGCGGCTCCGGCCGCGGGAGGGGCAGCGCCGCCGGGCCCCGCGGCCAAAATGGCGCCGCCTCCCCCCGCCCCCTCACCCCGCGCGGCGCCGGCAGGGGCGGGGCCCGGAGGGAAGGGAAGGGAAGGGAAGGGAAGGGAAGGGAAGGGAAGGGAAGGGAAGGGAAGGGAAGGGAAGGGAAGGGAAGGGAAGGGAAGGGAAGGGAAGGGAAGGGAAGGGAAGGGAAGGGAAGGGAAGGGAAGGGAAGGGAAGGGAAGGGAAGGGAAGGGAAGGGAAGGGAAGGGAAGGGAAGGGAAGGGAAGGGAAGGGAAGGGCCCGCGGGCGGGGCTGAGGCTGCTCTGCCGCCTCCGGGGGCGGCTCCTCCGCTGGCCGGGACCTTCGCTTTGGGCATGTTCGGGGCTTTGTGAGGGAACGTCAACACGGGCCCAGTGAGGATTGTCCCTGCTGTAAAAGCTGCCCAAGTTTCCTAGACTGCCTGTTTTATTTAACGTGGATTTGCAACTTTCACTCCTGCATGTACGAAGTAAAATTTTAATATGACCTAACTACTTGGTGTTTTTGTTTTTGTTTTTTCTCCAAAGCTTGTGATACTAAGCAAGGTAGACCACATTTCACATTTTTCCTAAAAAACCCTCAGTCTTGCAACAGTAATTCCCCAAATTTCATTAGTGCACACAAGAGCTCCCGTAAATGATGCACCCATTCTAAACACCTGCAACGCTTACTCTGTCACAGCACCCAAATGGATCATGAAGCTTTCAGAGTATATAATTTATAAAGTCACTGAGATTTGCTATAAATGGTAGAAAGAAATCTGGTTAAATCCACTGGCCAGGGATTCCTTCCAGTCAACCCCACAACCAAAGCATAGTCTCATTTCCTGTGCCAGGTGACGGCCTTGGTTGGTTGGAAGGCGTAGAGAGGTCTTTGGTAGCAGTTTAATCTAGAACACAAGTGAGCTGTTGAAGTGAATCCCCCAGTTCACCAAAATTTTTCATCTGTAATAGCAATTACGTACTTGCCTACACAGGCCAAGTCATGCAACACCGAAGCTAACCATTTAGAGAGAGTAAGAGTGCTGCACATGGACATTTTGAAGGCAATATATGGGGATCAGAGCTCTCAAGCATTCGTGTTGTGTATGCAGTAATTGTCTCAGATGTATTTAATTTGGGGACTTCTCCCATTACTTGTACCTAATTAAATAAGCCACATGTTACAACTGGCAGTACTCTAATGTCATTTTTTCAACCTCATTGACTATAATGAAATACACTTTCCCTGATGATCCTGTTACAGCTGCTACAGCTCCTACGTGGGAATCATGTAGCACATGGGAAGTCTCTTGTTTGAGACAAAGCTGCAAATAATTTCCCCATATTCCTTGTCCATAAAAAAGTTCCATTGGAAACATTGTTAGGAGAAGCTGATAGGGAAGGAAAAAGCAGTGTCCAAGAGATTAAACATTGTAACTGTGAAAATATTTACAAAGAAGCATTAAGAGATCACGTTTTTCTTTGTTTTCAGAGGACTTCTAATTTTATAATTTCCTTTTTACGTATGTTTATAAATTTACTCAGAATGCTACCAAGTACCACTACTATGTGTTACCCAAACCACAGTTCCTGTAACATGCATCTATGATTGTGGTGGAAGTGTCTCACAGAGGTAAAAATCTAAAGTGAGGTAGTGTTATTGTTATTTCATAACAAGTTATGAAAATTTATCTATTCCTGTGTTCCTAGACATTTAGTACATCACCTTCATATTCATTGATAAACTGTAGGCTTTAACTGATCTAAGAGAAGAGTGAAAGGAAAATTTTCCACCTCATGTAATCGGATTTTGATTCAGTTTTCCAAGTGTCTCGTAAGTTTGATTTGAACCTTACAGATCACATCAATTTATATGCATACAGGAAGTGAGTAATGTTCTTTCTAAAAAAGAGTTTTGATGTTATGTAACTTGAATGTTTGAACTTGCAAATGGAGCATTTTCTCAGAGTAGTTTTTGCATTTGATTTCCCACTTAAAAAGGGAAGATGGCAACTGACCACTTTGGAGGATCATCCTGATTCCTTTATGGTTCACTGGCGCAGTTGATGCTTTAATGCAATGCAGAGATCTCTGATATTTGTACCAAGCTAAGTTGTTGCACTGCTTTCTTCTGTGTGGGCCCAATTTCAGGTTCTGTAGGGAAAAAAGTTTTAAGGTGCAATTTCAAATTACAGGTAAACCACACTGAAATGAAATTACTGCCAGAGAAAGTGCTTCTGCTACTCTTTTCTGCCCATGGTGTTGCCTAATTGCTGTCCTGCGTCCTCTAAACTGGTGGCTTTTGTTCTTGTTTGAGAACTGGCCATATTTAATAAAAACATCACACTATTCTTTTGTGTATGGAAAGGTTTCCATTAATTTGCTTCCAGAAATATTTTAGATAAAACTTTACAAAATAACTTAGCATAAAGAAGGCAGCTGGCATGAAAAATATTAATGCAGGAAATTAAATATTTGTTAGTGAAACAATAAATGCCTGTGTTATGCCTTTTAATAGGAAAGATCAGGCAAATTTAAGATAGGTAGAATGATGAGACTCTATCTGTTATTAAAAGGGGGGGAAAATAAAATTATCCAACAGGCACTACATGAGATTGGCATTTATGTTTAAGGGTTAATATGGGATGAAAGTTCAATCATTTAGATCTTGTGATCTCATTATCAGACTTGGCATAGCAGAGTGCTCTTTCTTCTACTCATAACGTTGTTCTTCTAATAACACTTAAATATAGCATCTATTTGAGTTCACAAGGACTAGTTACAGACTTAGATTCAACCATCCTTCTGAAGGGCCTTGGGTCATAGTTTGTCTTGTCACTCTACTAAATCTTGTTTGAAAAAGTGAGGCTTCAAGATGATTTAAGAAATACTTTTGCATAATTCTTTGAATTTGAATTGAACTATCTCTAGGGAGAAATTCTGGTGAAGTTTAAGAGAACTGGTTTACTCAACAAACCAGGAATGTTGCTTCCCAAATTGTCTGAAGTTTTTATATGACAAAGAGGAATTCTGGTATGTAAATGCCACATCAAAGTTTCAGAGGTAAAAATACAGTAAGAGCTTTTTACCTATTAATTGCCACAGATAATATGGAGAGTTTTATTTTCAAACTTCAAATTGAAAATTGACTTAAGAATTAGGGTTTTGATAAAATTATATATTTAAAAAAAATTCCAGATAGCCTGCTGATTATATGAGATAGGAGTATTGTTTTATATATTCAACAGATTGTAGCAAGTGATGTTTAAGTCATGGCTAGATTAGTATTTATTTTGACTATTATATACTGACTTGTAATTTAAATATTGTTATTTGATTCCCTTCTGGTATTGGATTAGTCCTTTTGGAGGTAAAAATAGTGGGGCAAAAAATAAAAGTAACACCTAGTTATTTTATTTTGGAGGTTCTTGAAACCTTTCATTTAATGATTTTTTTCTGAAATCTGCACAATATATAGATTTTTTTTTCTTGACAGTAAGGCACCTGTTCAGTGATTTAGGTCTCAAGTGCTACAGCAAAACAGAACTAAGAGAATGGTGAGATTTAACTTTTAAGACAGAGTCCTCTAGACAATATAACAACTGCTGGCCCACAACAAAGCTGAGCTTTTGAGCTGTGAAAGCCAGCCAAAGAAACAGGATTCTGAACAATTCATGTCTTTCAAAGTAGAGCATGGGGAGTTTCTAGGAAGCTGACACTCAAGGTGAAGGTCCAGTCACTGCTTAGTCTGTGGGACTCTCTAAATAGCATCTTCCATTTACATAAAAATGAAGGAGACTGAGTGTAAGACTGCCTTCAGTAGACTGAAATTCAATGGGACATTAAAATAAGTAGCTTTAAACAGAGGGCAGACAGTGGAATGGTAAAAGCAAAAAGTGTGAGTAGAAGAAAGAAAGCACCAGATAGAGTAACTAAAAAATACCCAGCATTTTACAGAGCACAATATCTTCAAGTATTTAATGCTTAATATACTAATGTTTAAGCTAGAGGAAAGAAGGTGATCAAATACTACAGAAGTTTAGTGCAATGCGCTTAGTTATGTCCATATTGACATCTCCTCTCTCTGGTTGAATACTTGTCCATTTCAGCCACTCAGTTTTTACCTGAAATTACTTTTATTTGATTTCCTCAAGCTGAACAACTGAGATGCTCACTTAACAGATACAACTTACAGTAGAAAGTTCTTAATTTATACCCATTTTGTTATGCTAATGGCATTGCTTAAGAATATTCAAGTTACATACTATACTCTCTCACGTCCTATCCTACATCTCAATTAAGGATGGAGAGCACTTAATTATAGGTAACTCGGAGAAACTAATTTAGTTCACTGACAAACTGAGCTAATCACCAAGGAAGGAAAGACTACTGGTACAGGCTCCCAAAATACTAATTCACTACTGTATTCACTACTGTCATACCTATCTGCAAGACACCAAGGGAGTAATAATTTTTTTCTCCTTACAAGTGTGATTTTTTAGATGCTGGCTTCCCTAGGTTGTATTAGTGCTAAATTGTAGGAATACATTGTGCAGATATGGTCAGCAAGAAGGTTCCATGACATTTAGCAACAAAGCAGCTGTGAAGCCATAAACAGACTTGTTTCAGAAGATGTAAGGTTTGTGTATTAATGCTCTCTAACCTATTCCTATCAGATGGCAAGATGGTTTGATTTGTTGGTTTGATTTGCTGGTTTGTTGAGTTAAGGCATAAAGGCATAGGATGCCCTGGTTGGCAAAATATGCACCATCACTTTTTTTTACTGCAGTGAATAAACTGATTCTGTTTTAGGACATTAAAAATCTAAATTATGTTTTTGCTTCTGTGACTACTGTAACATGAAGCATTTTATTGTTCTCTTCCCATACATGTCTCCAAATAGGCAATGACCTCTTTGGGAAGAAGTCGGAGATAAAGATATGTCTACAGCTGACTACTGAGGACAAGTTTAGTAAGGGAGGTAATGCTTCTTGCTTTAATAGTCTGCCTTGCTTTAGTAGGCCATTTAATCTTAATGGTGTCCCAGTGTAGCTATTAACTATTTAATGAAGAAAGCAGATGAGTAGGTGGAGTGAAAGGCTTTCTGCAATCCTTGCCCTGAAGAATAACATCACATCCTCATATGCTCTCTAGCTTTGCTCTTGTTGGTTTTTGTCTGGTTTGGTTTGCTTGTTTTGGTGAAATACCATATAGTACTTAATGACTCTTGTCTTCCTATTAGAAAACAGCCAGAAGACAGGCACAAATAGGTATTTCTGGTAGAATCAGACTTGTTAGCACTAAGACAAAACTTTTAAACTTCAGAATTTATATTGCACGTATATTGAAGCTAGTAGATTCTGAGCATTGCTGTTTTATTCAGCTGTTTGATTTTTGTTTACAAGGAGACAGTGTTGGAGACAGCACACACAGAGAGTAAGAGTCTAAAAATTCCAGTCATCTAAAGTCACTGTTTCCATGTGGCTTCCTTGCAAATTACTTAAGAGACATATGAGATACTAAAATTAGTTGCAAAGTTAACTCATGTTCATAATAGTATCAACTATTTAGTTGAAGAGGAACACCAATAAATTAACAAAATTTTCTTTCTCTGAGACAAATCACTACACTTGCAAGTAGAAAGTCTCCTTCCTACATGTCTAAAGCCCCTTCCAGAGTGAAGGGTTTAGTAGATAAATTACATATATTTAATCTGAATTGTTTTGCTAGTCAAATACTTTTGATGCAATTGTTTCAGAGTCACAATTAAAAGAGAAACAAAGGGAAGTGTTTTATCTATGCTGGAAACAAAAGAATCATTTTCACAAACCTGATATTACCTTGACAGTTGTTCCTACTTACACTGAAAGGCCAATACCATAAAAGAGTATGATTGCAGGGCCAATGGATCAAGACAATGTGTTGGGAAAGGGCCAGTGTAGTTTCTGTGAAGGGAGATAGCGACACAATCACACATTTCCAGCAGGTTTGTGAGTCAGGAAGTGCATGGACAAGGACGAACCAGAGAACATAGTTGTATTTTCAAAGAGTTATTTGTGAAGCTTTCTTACTAAAAGCTGACAAACAAAATTGTCATGGAATTGAAGTGAATGTCCTATGCTGAGTTGGAAATATGATTGAGGGATGGAAGCAGAGAGTATTTTTGGTTACTTTCTCAGGTGGAGAAAATTCAGCAAAGCTCTCTCCCAGAAATATTTGGGCTTATTTATGTTGTTTTATGCAGCAATCTTTGATTTTAATCAATGATCCAGGAAAGGGAATGCACACAGAATGATACTTGCATGACGTTAAACTGTTTCAGGTAATCAGATGCTGTGCTGGTGTAAAGAACTCCAGAAGGCCTCACAAAAGGGGGTGGGTAAAAAGGGAGGCTTAGAGAAGTAGATCAGTGTAAGGTAAAGCATAGAATTATCTGTCAAACCTGGAAGTCTAAGTTCATGAAATCTTGAAGTTGCTGATGTCAGCTCTCTGAAATCTTTGTCTGAAACTGCAACAGGAACACCGCCCCCCCAACAAACAAACTCCCCCAACAACAACAACAAAAAAAAACACCACCCAAAAAGCAAACCCTAAACAACAGAGATGTAGGGTGTCATCAGGAATAGTACTGAGAGCAAGACAGAAAGCAGTTCACTGCTCTGAAGGAAATCTCACTGTACTCCTATCTTGAAGTGCACAGTTCTAGTCTGCAAGGACACAACAAATTTAAAGAATGAATTGAGAAAGGTAACTAAAATGATCCAAGGGGAGAGACTGTCAATCTGATAAAGTAGGGACTAAAAGGCTCTTGTCACCGCAGTCTTCTGTTTTCACACAATGTTTTTACAGACAGAAGGCTGTGAGAAGAATACTGCTGTGTAAGGGTGTTCTTTGACTGTGTTCATCATTGTCACTGGAACACTGAGATGTGGAAAGTGTTTTTAGCACACAGAGTCTGGAGCATAAGTCTTATGGGGAATGACTGAGGGAGCTGGGGTTGTTTTGTCTGGGCAAAAGGAGGCTGCAGGAATTCTATTGCTCTCTACAACTGCCTGAAGGAAGGTTGTAGCAAGGAGGGGATCACTCTCTTCTTCCAAGTAACAAGTGTCAGGACAAGAGGAAATCACCTCAAGTTGTGGCAGTGGAGGTTTAGGATATTAGGAAAAATTTCTTCACTGAAAGGGTGGTCAGGCACTGGAACAGGCTGTCCAGGGAAGTGGTGGTGTCACCATCCCTAGAGGTATTTCGAAGACATGTAAATGTGGCACTTGGGAGCATGGTTTAGTGGTGGACTCAGCAGTGCTGATTCAATGGTTGGCCACAGAGTTATTAAAAGTCTTCTTCAACCTTAAATGATTTGATGATTCTGTGTAAAAGATCTGGTCTTTCTGAGATATACAGTTTCTGTCAGTTACACAACTTGCCTACACTTCTAGGAAGTGGCAAATCCCCTAAAATTTAGCAGTGTTGCTTAGAGTCACCAGTTCCATAAGAGATGCAACGTTTCTGGCGGGGAAGGCTGAGCCTGCCCTCGGGACGCAGCCAGGGCTGGCACAGCTGGCACTGTGCGGCTCTTTCCTGGTGGGACCGCATGGAGAAGGGGGCGGGTGCGCGTTGCCCTGTCCCGCAGGCAGAGCGTGGGTTCCCGGCGCTTCCCAAGGCGGGAGCGCGGCCGAGCCAGCGGCGGTGGCGGGCGGGCTCCCTCCGCCGGGCCGGGAGCGCCACTGCCAAACCGAGACGGGAGAGAACGAGCGAGAGTCGCCTCTCAAGCGCCGATTCCCAAAACCGCGAAAGCTCTCGGTGCAGGCGGGAAAGGAGGGCGGAGCGTGCCCGGGGGAGGTCCCGTTATCCAGCGCCCCGTCCCGCTCCCATGGGCGCCCGCCGCTCCCGCCGTCCTGGTCAGGCTGGAAGTGGGGCTGCTGTGACCTGCTCCATCGGAAAAACGGAGCGACATTTGCCTACGGAGCATCTTAGCTCACCGCTTACTTTCACGGTCATACGCCGGGGTTTGCAATTTCAATTACTGAGTAATAATTAAGAGAATTCTAAGAGTGTTTCAGTTTTCTGCTGCTTTGTAAGTATCCCTGCACACACCTGCAAGTGCTCCACTGGGAAAGGACGTGTTCCCTAACCTAAGGCTTTATACTCGGTGAGCCCAGAGAGACAGCAATGAGGGAACTGAGGGGAAATTGTTCAATCTACATCACAAAGTTATATATCTTGACTCCAAGATTGTCAGACAATTTTTTTTTTTCCCCAGAAGGAATATAAGTCACTGGGAAAAAAAATACAAATAAGAGGAGTTTGGGGGCCTGAAAAGTGATTTGTATGTAATAGTTCTGGTTGGGCTGATGTAGTCTGTATTACACAAGGAGATAGTTTAGCCCCGAATGAAGATAAACTATGCTGGTTACAATGTATAAGCAAGTTCAGAAAGCTTGAGGGGACTTCCTGAAAGACTCAAAACACTACTACAATGTCTTGGCTAACAGTCTGTCAAGTGTTTCTGGTGCTGGACAAAGCCGTGGGTATATTTCAGCAGATCCGTTAAGTGTGATTTGTGTTTTTGAAATCATAATCCTCTAAACCCATGCTGTCCTGATGCATGGGGAGAAGGCTCGTCCCGCAGAGGGTGTTCGGGCCCTGGGGGAGGTGGCCCAGGAGAGCGGTCACAGCACGGCCTGGAGATCCCAGCAGAGTTCGGGCACTGCTCTGGGCACTGTGTGACCCTTGGGGATGGTGCTGTGCACGGCCAGGAGCTGGACTCGATGGTCCTCATTGGTCCCTTCCAGCTTATTCTCTGATTCTACAACAAATGAAGCCTTTTAGCGGCGAGAAGAAACCACACTGCTTTTCTGTTTGCCTTTTCCTGTAAGGGAACCCCTCGGACTCTTGCACTCGCTGAAGGCAGAGCAAAGGGCTGGATGAGTGACTTACGCTACTTTTTCTGCTTTTTCTCCGCTGTTAGACGACTTTATTCCTTTTTTCTCCACAACAATTCTTTAATAATTGGTCGTTTTGGGGAAGGGGTTGCCCCAGCGGCCCGCAGGGCGCGCACCGGCGGGGGTGGCCCGGGCCCCCCTCAGCCCCTCTCGGGTCGGGCCGGGCCGGGTCACCCTTAGCCCCTCTCGGGCCGGGCCGGGCCGGGCCGGGTCACCCTCAGCCCCTCTCGGGCCGGGCCGGGCCGGGCTCACCCTCAGCCCCTCTCGGGCCGGGCCGGGCCGGGCCGGGTCACCCTCAGCCCCTCTCGGGCCGGGCCGGGCCGGGTCACCCTCAGCCCCTCTCGGGCCGGGCCGGGCCGGGCTCACCCTCAGCCCCTCTCGGGCCGGGCCGGGCCGGGCCGGGTCACCCTCAGCCCCTCTCGGGCCGGGCCGGGCCGGGTCACCCTCAGCCCCCCTCAGCCCCTCTCGGGTCGGGCCGGGCCGGGTCACCCTCAGCCCCTCTCGGGCCGGGCCGTGCCGTGCCGTGCCGTGCCGGGGGCGCTCCCGCGGGGGCCGGCAGGGGGCGCTGGTGCCCCGCGCTGGCCGCGCTCGCGCCCCTCGGCGCTTCCATTGGAGCAGCCGGAGCCGAGTTGGCGCCATTTTGAAGCCGGCGGGGGGACCGGGGCGCGCTGCGGAAGGGGAGGGGGCTGGCGGCGATTGGCTGCGGCGGCGGCGGCGGCAGCGCCTCTCCGAGCCCCGAGCGGCGGCGGCGCGGAGCGGAGCGGACCCGCCTGCGACCGGCGAGGCCAGGCGGCTGCGGCGGGTAAGGAGCGAGCGCGGCGCCTCGGCCGCGGGTACCCCCGCCCCGGCCCCGCTCCATTTTCCCTCCTCGGGGGCGCGGGGGGCGCCCGCCCGGAGCGAGCTCGGGGCCGGCGCTGGAGGAGGACGGGGAGCGGCGGGGAGCGGGAGGGCAGAGCAGAGCAGAGCAGAGCTCAGCTCCCCTCGGCCCGTGGTGAGCTCCCCTTCCCATCCCCCTCGCCCCTCCGCGGGGCTGCTCCCCTCCCCCCTTGTCCGTGGCCGCCGTCAAATACTGAATTTCTCCTCCTCCCGGCGGCTCTCCGGGCGAGGGGGTGACCTTGGCGGGGGGCCCGGGGGTCACCCCTCGCCCCGGGGCCCGGCGGGCGGGGTCCCCCAGCGCCGGGGGCTCCTCGGGCGGGAACCGGCCGGGGGGGGGCGGGGAGCTGCTCGCCCGTGGCTGCGAGTGAGTGAGCGAGTGAGGGAGGGAGTGAGTGAGGGATCGCGGCTCCCCGGTGTCCCTTCCCTCCCCGCCCCGGGCACCGGCCCGGTCCCGCTCCTGGGGCGGCTGGGGCTGTGCCGGGCTGAGCTGGGGCCGTCCCCGTCCCCTCCCGCCCGGGCTCTCCGCTTCCACCGCGCCTCGGCGGGTCCCCGCTCCTGTGCGAGCCCTCTTCTTTCACGCTGCCTTGGCTTTTTTTTTCTTCTTCTTCCCCCCTTCCTTTCCTCCTCTTTTTTTCCCTCCCACTTCGCATCAGGCTCTGTTAGAAAGCGCTCGGGAAGGGAGGACGGGGGGAGCTGGGGGAGGGTGGTTGCCGCCGCCTGGAAGATGGAAAACTATGAATTTTACATCTGAATTGCCAGATGGAGAATGGTTAATTTATAGGTTATGTATTGTTTGCGTCGAGAGCCTCCGGTCAGGAATTTAGGTCCGTAACTTCATCCCGCTGCAAATAAATCACTATCTGCTCTTCAAAACAAATCAACAATTAATGACGGCGAGCAGTCCTGGAAGATTAAACTGCAGCAGAGCAGCTCCTACAGAGCTGTGTTTTGTCTTGCCAGCCTTATTCTGACTTTTATGCTTGCTTGCTGCGTGGTGGCTTTCCGAGAGCTGTGGTTATTTAGTTCGGCGTTGTGTTTTCCCATTTAACACAACTGCTGAAGCCTTCTCCTGTTGGTCTTTGTTTTGTGCTTGCCGGGTAGGTGCTTTGGCTGTAATTGATTTCTTTCCGCTGGGGATGGAGTAGAAGGAGCGTTGAAAATTTGAGTGGCTTTATAGTTGAAAACGAGCCTCAAATCACGTTTTGGGAAGGGAGTAAGACGGCGTGCATTCTTTCAGGTTTTCCCTTTCCAGAGTAGTGGAGTTGTTCAGTTTTCAGGTGGTAGAAATGTTGCCTGGTATGTTTTGCATGTACTGTAGGTATGCTAGATATTACACTGTGTAAAGTAACTCCTCAAAAAGAAGTGGAAGAGCTGAGTGTGTGCCATGCTCAGAGCACCTGAAAGAAGACTGACAGTGACAGGCCATCAGGTAAGGTGCTTTAGCAGAGGTGTGTGTATCGTGTGCATCACAGCCTTTGAAAGGATGCACTGCTAGAGAAAGTAGTTTAGTACTTCAGCCCTTGCATGACATCTTGTGTCTGTGTCTAAAGCAAGGCTGAACTTAGTTACTGTAGGGTTGGGGGAGTATGATGTGTCTGGGTGTGGTGTTTTCTCTGGGATTTTTTATGAAGATCCTATATTGAAGTATTTGCCTATGTGATTCTTGCATCCTCTTTACTAGTTAGTATCCACACGGAGTAAACTATAGTTCAGTTTTTGATGAAACAACTAAATAAATTAAAATGGAAAACCATATGTTTAGCACTTGTATGAAACTTCTTTTTTCTGTTGTAAATATTAAATTTAGACTTTATGTAGCATGTTTACTTATGGACTGAAATTGAGCAAGTCATTCAAGTTGTCATTAAGCTGTAATTAACTATATAAAAGCCAACAGTCATTGCTAGCATTTGGAAAAGCACAGTAATGAAATATGGGCATAACCTCAGGCATTATCTGTTTTTATCTGTAGAACAGGAGGTTCTGTTACCTCCTGTAGACTGGGAGAGATGCATTTCTTTTGGGATGTGTTGCTCTCTACCAGGCTTTCAGGTTATGCCTTTTTCTTCTCTTTCTTCAGTCACACAATTTATAGTCATCCAGAGGTCTAAGGGGATGTATATGTGAGTATGTGTCTTCTGGTTTAGTAAAGGTTTTTCATTTAAAGATGTTTGGAGTAATGAGGTGTTTTTTCTTTAAACTTGAATTGGGAGAGGTGATAAAGACTACTTGTTGCATGAGAAAATTTTCATGGGAGCAACAAATAAGAAAATGTGAAGCTGAGCAGGAAGAACTTGAGATGGAAGGAAAATGTGATTCTGCAACTCATTATTTCTCCCTATCAGTTTCACTCTAATATCCCTATCCCTTTATATTGCTTGCCCCAAATATTATGCCAAGAAAAAGGAAGGTATGTCTTTCCTGCTGCCTTCAGAGAAGTTCCTTTTTAGAATCAAAAAGTAGTTCTGATATGTAGAACATTATCTTACCACTTGTCAGTATCATTCTCCTTTTAACAGATATCTAAAGTAATGATGTTTTACTCTTAGCACAAAATGTCAATACTGCAACCTGAAATAATCTTTGGATAGACTGAGAGAACATTGGAGGCTTTCAGTCAGTTCTGAAACTACTAGGTGGTGAGGGAAAACTGAGGAAACTTTTAAGAGGTGTGTTAGTGTCATAGTCCTTAGTGGTGAAGTGTGTTAGTTTTCCAGGTTTGTAGACCCTCTGGACTGTCTGAATAACACTGACAGATCTTGGAAGGAATCAAGGCTTTTAAAGGACTGTAAAATATATGCTTTAATTTTGTTTTCCCCTCAGAGATTGGACATCTAAAAGTCAAGGCTGTGCGTGTATATAAATTACATACCTATTGCTTTTCTATTGGTGGCCTCTTCAGTTGAATGTAGTCATATAGAAAGCTGAGGTGTTTTTTATCTGCTTAGCTCTGTTACTTAGAACAGAAGTTAATACAGTTCTGTCAAGTAAAAATAAGAAAAAATATATGAAAAGTGAGGTGTATGAATGAAAATTAACTTTGTAATTTTAGGAAGCTAGTGGTTTGTTTCAAAACCTCTTTGGACCATTAGGAGTTCCACAATAAGAAAAAGCTGTTTATGCAAATATTTGCTGTAATAAATCCAACTTGAAAGAATTAAATGAAATACAAATAATATTTTAGTTTCATTTCTAAGGATCACAATGTTAGCACCTGCATTCTTTTTTAAAGGTTATTACTGTCTGTCTCAGTGTGTACTGTGTATCAGCCTTTTCTGAAGTGTGAAGAAGTCCTTGAAGTAGGTTCTGAGGGTTAAGACTGCTATTGCTTTGTCCCCATCTGTGGAATTTACTCTTTTGCATCCCACCCCAAGCACTGGAAAAACATTTTGCTTGTTTAATACTGCCTGATCTTCACTTCTGTTTTTTCAGCACACAACAACTTTGGTATTAATATGCTTCAAGAAATAATAATAAAAAAGTGCCATACCTCATTGGGAACAGATGGGGATGTTTGTACTAATCATCTTGTGTCTGTCACCGTTTATACGGGAGCACCGTAACCAGGGATCAGGACCCCATCTGGGGTTTTCTAATTCAGACCCTGTTCTTTAAAGATCGATTCCAGACAATACTAACTGTGTGTACTTTTTCTCTGACTTAATTAGGAATCCTGGTGAATGTTTCCGCTGCTGAAATCAGATGCTTCACTTTCGGGCTTTTTAATGGACAAAAAAATTACATGAAGTTAGCAGTCAAAAATGTTATAGTTTTAATTGCTTCCATTGTACTCATGTAAACTACATTGTCACAGAACATAGAATGACCTGGGTTGGAAGGGACCTTAAAGACTTTATAGGTCCAATTGCCCTGCTGTGGACAGGACACCTTCCACTAGACCAGATTGCTCAGGACCCCATCCAACCTGTCCTTAAACACTTCCACAAACTCTGTGAGCAACCTTTTCCACTGTCTCGCTACCCTCAGAGTAAAGCATTTTTCCGCAATATCTGATCTAAACCTACTCTCAGTTTGAAGCAAATCGCTCTTGTCCTGTCACTACGTGCTCTTGCGAAAAGTCCATCCATCTTTCTTGTAGGCTCCCTTCATGTACTGGAAGGTCACAGTTAGGTCAGCCTGAAGTCTTCTCTTCTTCAGGCTGAACAATCCCAATTCTCTCAGCCTTTCCTCATAGGAGAGGTGTTCCGTACCTCTTATCAACTTTGTGACCCTCCTCTGGACTTGCTGCCTGATGTCCTTCCTGTGCTGGGGACAGGAGTCTGTAGCTCTTTTAAAGAGTGTTTGGTTCAGCTAAAATGTGATAACTTAGGAAGAGACTCTTGAGAAGCTGGTTGTCCACAACTTCTGCCAAAGTAGCCTTTGGTTCTCTTCAAGACATCCCAGTATATCCACATTGTAGCTCACTTCATGTCAAAAACCTTCATCCTGAGAGTATTAGAAAGAAAGGGAACAAATAAAAAATTACTAAAAGGGAAAAACAAACCAGTCAAAAACTTAACAGTTACCCACAGTAAGTAGAAACATACTGTCCATGAGAAACTCCTGAAAAAAATTTACATCAAAACTTCCTGTATGTAATCTTTGGTCCACCTTGAGTTTGACTGTTCACTTCTGTTAGTACTGCTTTGTGACTTAGATATACATTCCAGTGACGACAGTCAGATTTCTAGGAAGTCTTTGTCACTGCATATGTTAGGTTTTTGTTCTTAACAAAAAGAATTGAATTGTTGTCAGTTATGAGAATTGAGCAGAAGACGCTTCATGAAAACTTGTAATTACATTAGCGAATTTTTTTTTTTAATTATTATTTTTTTTTATTTTTTTATTTTTATTTTTTTATTTTTATTTTTCTGCATCTGCCTATGGCAAGTTTCAAAGACTTGGGGAAAATGTACAGAGATGCTAGGCAGCTTGCCATTAGGCGTGATATTTTCTCTGATAATTTTGTTGATTTTGTTACTTGGTAGTTGAGGATGAAGCATTATATGTGGTTCCTGAACACAGAAACAAAGTGTATGGAAGTAACTGTAGCTTTTCGTGTCGTCACTCTGAAAACTTTTGAGATGGTTGATGTCTGTGGACAGAGCAAAGTGCTTAATTCACTTAATTCATGGTACAAAATAAGGTTTACATTTGCTCGTCTTCCTCTGAATATGAACTGGTCAGAATCAGGCTGTAACTTTTGCTTTCCTGTGTTTTTGAAATGGAAAAAAGAATAGATAAGCCAATGATAAACTCTTCAAAAGAGTGTGAGGAAGTGTTTCAAAGAGACAACAAACAGGAGATGCATTTCGTCTTCCATTTGCCCAGCTGGGATCATGCAGTTTGTAATTCCTTCAAAAATGCTTCCAAGAACTAAGAAAAGAGATTTTGATGCATGTACAGTTTTTGGAAAGAAATATTCTGCGCTCTTTTTTTAATGACTAGCTGATCTGTACTTCGAGAATGCAAAACATTTTGGAAGTTTTCCTCAAAGTTACAAATGTTGCCTGTAGTAAGTTCTCCATTAGGTTGTCCATACTGCATTTTGTGTATACATATAAAGGCACGTTTAAAGTAACTTTTTTTAAAAAGGGGACCATGGTCCCCTGAATCTTCTGTATTACATACAAAAAAGCTTTAAAACAATATTGAAATTGCAAATTCTTTTTAAAAATAGTAAACAGTTTAAATTAATTTCTGTTCTTCTAAGTATATGTTATGATAGTCTTTAGTTATAAAACTAGTGCTGGGGTTTTTTTCAACCCACTGTATTTAGGAGTTAGAGCTGCATATCAAAGTCTGGGCACATATTTTCGAAAAGCTGGAAAATGCAAAATGAATTGACAGGGGACTGTGGGAAGGGAGAAGCATATCTAGTAATTTGAATGATTGAATGTCACTTTGGGATACTGGAATTCATTCCTTCTGTCAGTTTCTTGTGATCTCAGGCAAGTCTGTTTAAACCAAACTTCCCACAAGAGCCTATTAGTAGTGCATTGATTTCCTGGGAGACAGGCTCTAGACCCGGACTACTGGTGCCTGGCTCAACAGATGCTTTACTTTTAGATGTTGGATAAATTGGCATACTTTAAAAGTTGTGTCCTAAATTCCTCCTCCTAAATTCCTGACTGTAGAGGTAAAATTGGTTGCTAGTTCTTAAATTTCAGTTTGTATCTTGGGTTAGTAATCTATGAAATGAGACAAATACTTATTTTTATGAAAAATTAGTGGAAGTGTTGCAAAACCAAGTTAATTTTGTTCCACACTAACAGTACAGCCGAAACAAAAGCCCAGTAAGAAATTAAGTCTCTTCAGAGTGTGGCTTAAATAGAGTCTAAAAAGGGACACACATAAAATTATAAGGAGAAAAGTTGAATAGCTTCTTTGCTTTGAATGAAAAAGAAATCCTGTGATGTGGAAAAAAAGTAGCAAAGGATCAGGTATATCAGCTCCTTTGTGTTCTCTTTAATATTGTGTAAGAAACTTTAAGTCTGTTTCTTAATTCTTAATAAGTGATTTTACAACTACTTCTGTATTTTCATGGTTCCTTTTTAATCAAACTCAGTAAACAGATTTGCAGTATGGATGTGCTCCTGTCAGTCTTTAGGTTGTAACCTTTAGCTTTGCGTCTGGCTAATTGATGGAATGAGTAGCAATGAGTTTTTCAGTGGTTTTATGTGGGGTGAGGTATGAGAGCTTTTCAGTGGATTCTTGCAATTATTTGTTATTGGCAGAAGGGCAACGTAACCTGGTGTTTGCACATTGAATGCTCTGGAAAGGACTGAGATCTGCTGGGGCTGCATTCCCCTACTGCCAGCTGCGACTGATCTTTCTATTTTGGTCTCTCTTTTATGACTTCTGTCTAGTTTGTCCTCATACCTCTTGGGCTTCCAGTGCTTCATTGTACAATGTACTTCCTCTCTCACCTTCTTCAACACATCTTAGGCTTTACAGGGTCATAGAATAGGTAAGGTTGGAAGGGACTCCTGGGGGCCACCTAGTCCAGCCCTCTGGCTCCAACAGTGTCCCTGGGAGCACATTGCTTGGGACTATGTGCTGGTGGCTTTTGAATGTCTCTGGAGAAGGAGACTTTACAACTTCTCTAGGCAGCCTGTTTCAGTGTTTAGTCGTCCCTATGGAAAAGGACTTTTTCCTTGTGTTAAATGGAACTTTGTGTGTCAGTTTCTGCCCATTGCCTCTTGTCCTGTTGCTCAGCACCATGATGAAGAGCCTGGCTCCATCCTCTTGATGCCCTCGCTTCAGATACTTATGTACATTGTGCATTTTAGGAATCTCAAGACTGATAGGGTATGTCAGCTGTGGTGTATGGAGGTGGGGTTTGTTTGGAATTTTTTGTTTTGTTTCTATTTTTTCTTTTTTTTTTTTCCCTTCCCTCTGTCATTACTTTTGCATCTTGGTTGAATGCCTCTCCTGTTACCCCTAAACTTTCTAGTCCCTTTGTCTGATAGAGTTTGTTGGTCTCTTCAGTGGAGTTAGTAGAAGTGTGTCCAAACCTCAGCTGTTTCTATGGTAAGCTGAGCTTTTTGTCTTAATTAAGACAGACTGCTCTTGAGCTGCAAATCTGGCTGAGGTGTGAACAAATCCAGCTTTTTGTGCTAAAGAAACAGCAACATCTGGCTGTTAGCAGACAGGTGGATTAGTGATGGATTCAGCTGTCAGCAGGATTTACCAGATGTGTTTGTTAGTCTGGTTTGGCTATGTTAACCTTTTAACTTCAGGGGAATAAGGAGAGAGCAATGAACAGTTCTTGTACCTTAGGTAATAGGTAGAAACTCTCTGAACTGTTGTATCATGATTGCATGCTTACAGTCATAGTGCAAGCAGCTATATTTATTTATTAATAATTTAAAACTTCCTCCTTTCAGTTGAAAACTTTGTGCTTTTAAAATGAATAAGCATTTGTTTCCTATAGGTGTTACTTTTGTCTTAGTGGTTTCTGTTAATGGAACACAATCCAGTGGGGAGTGTATACAATTTTTCATCATTGTTTTTGATTTGATTTTTTTGTTAATGCTCTCCTGGGTAGGAGGAGAGGTCTTATTGGGGAGTGGGTTACAGGCCACTTAAGGCAGTGATCCATTCTGTAAAATGAGGTGTGTCCTTACTGCACATCAGCACAGATCTGAACCTGATGGAAGCACAGCCAGCCCACACGCTGACGCACACCACGAGTTTGTCGTTGTGCCGCAAATGTGGCATAGAATCATAGACATTCTCAAGCTTGAAGGAACTCAAAAGGGTTGTTAAGTCTGACTACCTGCTCCATACAGGACTACCTAAAACTTAATTGTGTATTTAAGAGTGTTGTCCAGACACTACTTGAACTGACAGGTTTGGTGCCATGGCCGCTGCCCTGGGGTAACTGATCACCTGTCAGTGAAGAACCTCTTCCTAAGGTCCAATGTGAACTTCCTCTGATGCAGCTTCATTCCATCACCTTGTGTCCTAATGTGAGTGATGGAGCTGCAACTGAAGGACAACTAAATATTAAACATGAACTTCAAAGCAGAAAACAAACCAGAGTTTGGAAATTTACTCTCAAGAAAGTTAATATAGCTTTACATATGCTCCTGTTTATACAAAACCCAGGATTAAAATGTACTAATGTATGTAGATTTCTGAAAGTGGGACACACAGAAGATGCAGACTCCACTCAGTGGTGCCCAGTAATAGATCCAGAGGCAATGTGCACAAACTGGAACATGAGTTCGTTCAGAATGTTTTCACTGTGAAGGTGGTAAAGAACCAGCACAGGTTTGTCTGGGCTTTTGCAAGGTCACTGTCCTTAAGTCTCAGCCATTCTGTGAAAATTCAACCCCATTCAACCCCATAGGGCTAAATAATTTTAAGGGATGAATAACTGTATTAGCAAAAATTACAGGAGTCAATATATTATTGGCAGAGGACTTATATATTGGTTGAGTGTTGAGGTAGGTGTCAAAGGTAAGTTAAAACTTAAATATGAAGAGAATATTCACCTTTTTTTTTTTTTTTTTTTTTTTTTTTAGCAATCCTACTGATAGATCCTTATATGACAGTAGGTGACTAGATTGGTCAACTACTGCTGGTCCTTGTGGTCTTGTTCACCTGATTGTAGTATGTCTTCATCTGATTTGTGCATTGTGATCAGTTATGGCTTCTTTCTCTGTCTTTGGGGACACTTTTTCTTTTTCAGTCTGCTTTTCTGTCACAGTTTTGCAAAAAGCAAAGTAAAATGTTTTAGCTGGGAAGAAAAGCTGAACGATAGAAGCCATCTGGGTAGACAACTTCTATTTGTAAAACACCCAGCTGAATGTGATTTTGGTACTAAGATTGGTATATGCAGTTATAATATGAATGTCTGTTTATAATTCATATTGACTAGGGGTGGATGGTGCACTGTAGTGTTGGACAGCATCTGACTGCAGTTGAATACCCATGCTTTCTTTTCAGGTGTCACAGTTCATCCTGGTAGCATTCTTTGTTTGATCTTCAGTAATTCTGTAACAAATAATTTGCAGTAGGATGTAAAGCATATAATTTTGTATTTTTGAACATTATATGCAAAGTTGGGAATGGAAGTGCATCTCATTTAGGTATATGAATTCTGACTCTTTACAAAAGCAACTTTGTATTTATTGACCATTGGGAAATTTTGCATGCTGTTTTGCTTCTGTGGTAGCATACTAGTAATTTTTTTTATTATTTTAGTTCCTTATTTTATTTCCCTTTAGTATTTTATTCTGTTTTTTCAAGTATTCTTAGTGTTGATTTTTTTTTCTTGGGAGGACATTTGTTTAAGTTTAATTCTTACCAGAAACCCCCAAAACAAAACAAAAAAACCAAATAAGTTTCATGGTAAGACTCAGTAAGGCACTTTTAGCCCAATAAATGGTCTACTAAAATAGTACCAAGTGTTGTTTCCTCCTAAGGGGCAACACGGGTTAAACTTGATTTGTGCCTGATATCTGTGTGTTGTAGTTGCCTTCCTCTTCCTGTTACCTTCTCCTTATTTTCCTCATGGCTTCTATGCCATTCTTGCATGGGTTTTTTTCTCCACTTGTGTGAGTCCTACAGCTGTTAATCATTTGAAATTATGTAATGCAAGGTCTCTGAGGTTTCTATGACTGCTTTTTGTTACTCTGTTTCAAAAATAGTTAATGTAAAGGAAAATAATAATTCCTGCCTCTTTTCTCCCATTCTTTTCTAGTAGTTGGAGGAAGGAAACAAATAATTCCTGCCTTACTAAATCTTAAAGTAACCTCCTTGGTAAAAGATGGCTGTGTCAATATTATGACTATAAACCTGTGATATTTTGGAGTTTTGATATCTAGGCTGGTTGTCAGTTCTTCTCTTCTTTTAGAGTACCAGCCTAAGAACTTCCAGTGTTTCTGGTGATTCTGGAAGAAGAATGTTTTGTGGCCTGGTCTGCTTTTCAAACATACCATATGAAAGCAAGGGGCTGATCTCTGCATATTGAACAAGTTGTACCATATTCTATTTGGATATTTTGTTTCAGATATTAACAAGAAAGTAATTCTTAATTTTTAATTTAAAACCTAGAAATCTACCTCTCATGATCAGTTTTTCTTCACTGAGCTATTTATCTTTTACCTTTTGTCTTATAGTGATTCATTTTCTTTGAATCAGGGTGGGATCTCCTGGTATTTGTGTGATTTATGGTGATTTCTGCCTCTTTTCTACTTGCCCTCCTGGCAGTCTCTTCTTGTTGCCTCAGTGCACCTGCTTTCCTCATGTAATAGACTTCATGAGCGCTTCTCCCAGTTTATATTATCTGGCTGATAGGTGCTGGTGGCTGC
Organism: Zosterops lateralis; assembly: GCF_965231275.1. NCBI lineage: Eukaryota > Metazoa > Chordata > Aves > Passeriformes > Zosteropidae > Zosterops > Zosterops lateralis. Next base: position 68,722,337 of record NC_139763.1, on the reverse strand, counting down.
ACGTTGTATTCCAAGCAAGTTCTTGCCAGCACCTTACAATGGGTGTTAGCTGGAGTTTTGGGCTTGTGGGGGTTGGTTTGTTTGTTCCACAGAATCCCAGAATGGATCAGGTTGGAAGGGACCACAGTGGGTCACCTGGTCCAACCTCTCTGCTCACAGACAGGGTTCCCTAGATCACATTGTACAGGATTCTGTCCACATAGTGCTTGAGTATCTTCAGTGAGGAGAGGAGGTTCTTGAAGTATCTTGTCCTAGAGTTAGTGCTGAGTAGAAGAATCACCATGAGACTGTACTTGAACCTAGGCACTGGACTCCTCTTTAGACTCCTGTTATTTTCCCCTGACAGCTGATTATTTTTTCAGTTAGAGAGTATATTCTTGTTTAGGTGTTCATATGCAGTCTTTATATTTGCAAACATTTCTGTTTCTATAAACTTTCCTTTCAATGTTTTACTGAATTACAATCTCATCCATCTCTGCATTCATCTGCCTATGATTTCGAATTGAATGCTTCCATAATAAATGATATTTGGTGGAAGGAAAGTGCTAATTGTTTTATCACAGATGAACCAAACATGAATTGTCTCTGGGTAATATGATAAACCTAAAAGTTACATTTATCTCTGTTTTTGAAATTCTGACTTCAGCATGCAGACTTTTTTCTTAAACTCTTAAAATATTACTGATATCAAACTAGTGCAGCTCTGGTGGTAGTAGTATTACTTTTTTGCTCTGCATTATTAGTGGGAGTGCTGCTTTTATTTTCTTGCAGTATACCTTAATTTTTAAAGTAAACTTAAATTTTTTAAATTGAAGAGTACTGCACCTTAATTTTTAAATACCTTTAAAAAGCCTTGCATTCCACAGTCGTTCATGAATTCTTGGATGGTGCCCATGTAGTTGCTTTGATTTGAAAATGTGAAGTTTGTAAGTATAGACACAGTAACTTCTGATTAAAGATAGTTGTTACCAGTTATCACAGGAAAATTTTACCTGTAATTTCTTTGAAAATGGGTGTTCAGCTGACTTTATAGGATACTTCAGTAACTTCTTTCTTTACAGTCATTACTATACAGCAGCACTTTTTCCTTTTTGATTCTAGGTACTGATGTGCAATTTTTTTTATTTTTTATTAAGCTACTTTACAGTGGATATCCCAGTTTGGCTTCAATTCTGTCTTTATTTTTATATTTCCTTATCTTTGTGGTAAAACTGTCCTGTTTTGAGGGCTCTAATTACAATTTAAAACTTCACTGAGTGGTTGTTGGAGTTGACTTAGTAGTATAAAAACTTTTCTTGCACCCCAGTCAAAGCTTAAAGCTTAATTTTGTTCCTTTGGCATGGGCATTGCCTGTGACCTCCCTGCTGGAGTTGTGTACATCACCAAATCACTTCTGTTTGAACACTCAGAGGACTAGTCATAGTTTGTCTTTTCTTAAGATTTTGTATAGTGTGGTTGCATAATGTGACCACCTAAGGAATGTTTTCCATAGTACTTGACTAACTGGCAAATACATTGCAGATGTCTGTTTTATTAAAATCATATTTAGTCAGCCTACACTCTTCTTTCTCTGTCAGATTCTTTTACTGTTGCCTTCCAGTTTTTATCTCTTTGTAATTTCTTTTCCTTTTTTCTGTGCAGCCATGCACAGAAATAAGCCATTTTAATTTCTATAGTCCCTTTTACTTAGTCTTGAGCAGAAGTGTGAGAACAGACATTCCACAATAATAAGTCAGTTTTATTTTTCCTTAGGTTATTGAATGGTTTAATGGTGAATACTTTTATATATTTTCTAATATTTTTTTTAATTGAGTGTGTTTCAGTGAAAATGCTGTTTCATAAATGGCATAAAACAAGAGACAGTTTTATTAAAAGAAAAATGACAACAGTAACATCTGGAAAAATGCTGAAACTTAAAGCTGGGTCACATTTTGTGGAAGCTGCAAGTGTCTGCAACGCCACTGGAGAGAGCTGTGTGCTGAGATAAGTTGGTACTGAATACTTTCTACTTTCATAAATCTTTGGGAGGCTTTCTTTAATGAAGTTTGAAAAAAATCTTATCAGCAGAAGTGGGGACTTACCTGGGATCATTTGCTAACTGATTGTGACTGTTTAAGTAGCTTGAGGCTCTTTAGTGAGCATGTGCTGATTTTGTTATCATGTCCTAGTCTTTTCTTCTTTGTTCTTTTTCGGAATCCTCCAAGTCCTCTCTACATTGTGATGATCTCTCTTCTTGCACAGTTACCACCTGCACATCTTTTAATTTTCCACAAAGCGCTTACTTAATATGTTAATAAAGAAACTTAATGTGCTTTGCTGTATTTTCTAGTGTAAGTTTGAAAAAGTATTTCCTAATTTAAACAGGTATTATTACTTCTGTATGGCTGTCAAAGGACTGCCATAAATGGCATTCTGTAGTGAAACCCAATACATTTTTGTTATTTGTTGGACTGAGAGTGTTACTTTTACCTTATAATTTGGGTCTTCATTCCAGAAGACATTTAATGAGTGACTTCTGAAATTCTTCCTGTATGCTGCCTTACAGAAATGGGAAGCTAGCATTTTACTGATATAATGGACAATACTAGTATCTTGATTTAATGGTAGTGAAGTAAACAGTATAACATGATACATTTCTAAAAGGGAATGGAACGTATTAGTCTAGGTGTTGTACCTGAATCAGTATGAAAAACAACCTGGATTTACATAAGTACCCTTGGTACAACACACTAAAGTTTTCTATTTTATTCAACAGCAGAAAATTAACTGCTAAATTTCATCTTGGAGGGGCTTTCTATAGCCAAATGATAACTCCTTAGCAGTAGATTCATTATGGAAATAGATTCAGTTTGGTGGCAGTTGGGTAATGCAAGTGTCTAACACCTAAGTCACTTCTCACCTTGATCAATTGTCAGTCAGCTGTATGCCAGCAGGAACGGACCAGGATGTAAAGAATTTCTGTAAATGACTTAAATTGTTATATTATTTGTGTTTTATTAATAATACTGATGAAGTAGAAAGATGCCTACCTCTTCCGTTTCTGAGTTTGAGAGTGATCTCTTAATGATATCTTGTTGCATCTCTTGTGGAAATTACATCTTGACAAATTTTTTCTTACGTCCTGTGTTGTTGAAACAAAGTTAGTGAGCTTCAAGCATTTGTCATGGTTTATATTAATTCATACAAGGATACTACCCACTGAGGGTGCAAAATTAAAAAGAATATGTGTAAGTAATAACAAGAAATTACAAACTGTGTGTTGAAAAAGGAATAGACCTTTGGCGTGAAATCTGTGGTGTAATTTATGAGGTAGAAAAGATTTTGCTTCCTTGCAGTGTCCCAGTGTGCAAGGAAGACACTTCAGGAAAATGTTTTTGCATCATCTAAACTGTTCTTGTATTGTTGATGGAATGGCCTGTGATAGTGAGAAGCCACTGGTCATCCTGCGTGGTTGTGGAGAAAGTGTTGATGAATATTTGCCAGTCCTTTTTTTGGCTATACTTCCTTGTTGGGATGATATGAACTGTGGAAATGTATGTTTAGTTCTTTACGGGTTTAAATTTTCTGTCATGCCAACCACTTATTAGATTCACTTGAGCTTCTCATACCTTTGTGAATGTGAAGAAAATGTTATTCTCACTGGCACACTGAAAAATGTCTTGCAAGAATAGATTTAAAAGTATGTGTATTAGTCTACATATATTTGATGTATACTTTCTTAGATTTTATATACATGATTTTAAAATTATCTCAGGAATAGCTATAGAGATAATTATGTATATTCAGTGAAAGTTCTGAAAAATAATAATGATGATAGAATTTGCTAAGTTGATCACTGTTTCTGGTGATCTTCTAAGTCCTTGTGTTTGGGTTCTGGATTTTAAAGAGGAAGTGGTAGTAAGGCAGGAGACAGACTTGCAAGGAATAGAGGGGTTGATTTGCAAAGTTTGCTTCATCACTTGGGTAAGACTTCTACAAAACTATCTGGAGGATGAGGATTTAAACACATGTATAGATCTCTGGAAAGTCACTGTTGACACGTGATGACTTCATGTGTGTTAGGGCACAGTTTGCTTAATGATTAGCACAGTTAATTAAATCACCATGGGCAATGTAAACTGTCAACCAAACATTATACAATTAAATGGAGTGTGGTTTAAGTCCTCCAGTTAGATCACTGGCTTAACATCCTCTAATGATATTTATTGACCTAGGAAGTATATTTGCATAGATACTTAAAGTACAAGATATCAATCCATGTTTTATTTTCGTAATCACAATCCATATTTTAAAGTGTTGAGCAAGTAATTTGTGTGAAGTTATCTACTTTACAGAAAACATCTGAATGTTTTAATAATATAATGGCCAGTAGACTTAGCTGGAACTCAGTAGCTACTGGATGCTACTGATTATGTACAGAACTCGTGTATTTATTTGAGCTTGACCAAATTTTGGCAGTACTACTTATTACTAATTAACTCTGTTTAGACTAATTGATTGTTCCCATTTGTGGTCTGACTGATAATCATAATTTTAGATTAAATGTGATGATTTTTGTCACAAAGAGTGAATGAATTTTTAATCCATCCTATTCTAACGCCCAATAAATGTTACTTCCACTTTTGGGTTCTTTTCCATGCTTTAGTTTTCCTGTTGTCCTTGTACAAAGGGTATGTGTTTTGTCATCTTTCTTTTCTCTGTATAGTTTCTTCCACCCCACCTTGCTTATAACTTAGTTTTTAATTTGTCATGCTGTTTTACACATAGTATTTTTCAATATACTTCTACAGACTTGCTCTTGATTCCTGACTTTAGGTCTTTGGGAAATTGTAATTGCAGTGGCGCTTCTGTGTTGAAAGAAGCAGTTCCTAGACATCTTAAGTCTTACTGTATCATCTCCTTGTGTACAAATAGTAGGGTTTGTATTTTAAATACTCTCTTTGTAGGTTTTGAAGACTTAACTTACAGTACTGTTTACCATAACTGAAAAAAAAAAAAAAAGTCTGATAGAATCATAATTTTTATTCCTATTTGTTGGACTGGAATTTATTTGTTACATATTTGTTCAAGTTTTTTCGTCACTCTTGTCTCCCTTCTTTATCCTCATATAACAGCAGAAATAGTGCACATCTTTAGGTTTAGTTTATGTGCTTGGGTTCTGCATGGTGCAAAGCATTTCACAGTCTGAAGTGTTTTCTTGGTTTAAAAAAGGCATCCATGTGAACATCTTCGTTTTTCATAGAATCATTAAGGTTGTAAGAGACCTCTGAGATCATTGAGTCCAACGGTTAACCCAGAACCACTGTGTCCTCCACAAAATCCTGTCCCGAAGTGCTTCATCCACTGCGGACCTTTGAACACTGCAAGGGATGGTGACTCTACAGTCTCCCTGGGAAGCCTGTTTCAAGGCATGACCACTCTTCTGGTGAAGAAATTTTTCCTAATATCAAATCTAAACCTTGCCTGATGCCACTTGAGGCCATTTCCTCTTGTGTTGTCATACATTACCCAGGAGAAAAGATCAATCCTCACCCTACCACACCTTTTTTCACATCGTTGTTGAGAGCAGTAAGGTCCCCCCTGAGTCTCCTCTTCCCCAAGCTAAACAACCCCAGCTCCCTCAGCCTCTTCTTGTAAGACATGTGCTCTTTCCCTTCTGATGGTGTATATGAAATAACACTGGATTTTTGAAAACATGGTGGAGAACTTCTAAAATTTCATTTGTTATAAAAAAAAGAGTAGAAACTGTCAGCTGAGTCTGTTAAATCTCAAAGATGCTTTCAAAGAATTTCTTTCTTACAAAACGCTTGTCATCTTAGACTGTTGTCTTTTGTGGTACCCTGGATGTATAAAAATGAATTTTGAAAGCTTTTTGAAATTCAGTCGCTGGATATCACATCACTGGCTTATGGATTTTTATTTTCAAGATGTTGTAGATACAGTTGGCCTTGAGGTTGTTTTTCTTAGCTGTTACTGTCTTCTTTTTCCATGGCAGAAGTTCACTGAAACAGCTGATGTATCTGTAATGTGAAATCACAGGGACTTGCATTTGGTTAGAATCACCAAAACACCCTCCCCGCCGCCCCCAGAATAAAATCCTAGATTCTACTAAGTGTTCAACACAGATAATTTTGATAAAGCTAGGTATGCACAGCTATACTGGCAGTCTAGAATAACAGAATTTCTAGCAGTGGGATGTAATGAAGTTTTATTTGGGTAATTGTTGAAGTTATAACTGTTGTAACAAGGGAATTGCTTAGCATTGAGGTTTTTTTTTTTTTTTTTAATGATGGGTTTTGTTTTCTGCTGTTTGTTTTGAGTGGTTTTTGTTTCTCTCAATGTTAGGTTTATGATTCTTTATCCTTTATGTTCTATTTCTTAGCACCTTTTTAGAATTATTTTTGAACCTGCAAGACTAGATGTATTAATTCTCTGGAAAATAAAGTCCTATTTATTTTTTTCTGTACTTCTGCAAAGGATGAGCTGTGTACATCCCTGTCCGTAGCCTTGGCTGGCTGTTAGGTGCTAACACTGCTGCTCTCTCACTCTTCTTGCTTAATGGAACAGGGAAAGAAATAAGACAAAAAAAGCTTGTGGATCAAGATAAATGCAGGGAGATTGTTTTCATTCTTCACTAACCTTGCTGTCTGCAGGGTTGTTTCATGTTTTTCTCACTTTTCTTCTTGGTAACTGCTGTGCAGCATTTTTTGTCAGTTCTTAAATATATTATCACAGAGGCGCTGCCAGTGGTGTCACTGATGGCTCAACTTTGGGAAGGGGTGAGTCCATTTTGGAGCTGTCTGGATCTGGCTCTCTTTGCTCTGGGAGAAGCCCCTGGTCTCTTCCCACAGGGGCTTCCCTTCAGCCTCCCCCACTACCAAAACCTTGCCACATAAACACAATACAGATGTTCAGTTTCATCCAGACCTTGGATGCCACTGGAGCTTAAAAGCTTGATTGTGTGGCCATCGGTCATACTGGCTCCACAGTTCAACTTGTCTGTAATGTATGAGTTTCAGTCTTTGAATTATTTCAAAATGTGCTCCAAATGGGACTACATCCCCATGTTCTAATCAAGTTTCCACTGCATTTGATCTGATCTGACAGCTATCCACCACTGGAAAATGGAGTTTTGTTCCCCAGTCCCCTTAGTTCCTGTTCTTTCCCTTGAGTTAGCTTTGATGCTTGTCACACGCTTTTCAAAAACAATTAGGCTTGTTTTTTGAGTTGGTAAATTTGATTGGTCCAACAAAGCATCTGATGCTTTTATATATTCTCAGATTCAGGCAAGCAAGGCTCCCTTCTGCTGTGATGAGCTGTTAAAATGAATTTAGCTATAATATATAACATCATCCCATCTGAAAGGTAGAAGGGAATATCTATGTCAAATGGCAAGAGGAGTGAACTTCATTACAATTTCTGTGTACTTCTGAGGAGTCCTAGACTCACTATCATGACAGTGCAGTGAAGAAATATTATGAGGATAAAAGTGACATCATATTTTGGTATTAGAAAAAGTTACTTCAGTGAGGTTTTTTTTCCTCCAGTTTTGTCATTGTCAATGTTTACTACAACTTGCAAGCATGTGGCGCTGTTCCACTGCTGGGTGTATGTAGGTGTGGAGAAGATGACAGAAACTGAGTTGACTTTCGTGTATCTGTTGAAGTACATTGCATGTTATGCCTGTTGAATGAAATCTGATTATTTGTTCTACTCATGTTTTCCCTATTTACAAAAATAAAATGTGTCGTGCTGTATGTGTTCTTTGCAAAAAAAAAAAAATTAAAAGCCAATGTTAACTTTTTGTTTGGTAAAAGATTAGGTGAAGATGAAGCAAAATCTGTAACTTGGATTGTTTTCATGAAATACGAACTAAAGAATACAAAACATGTTGACACGTTTTGGAAGAGTTGGGTAGATTAATGTATTTCAAGTTTTAGTTCTCCTTCAGTGTAGAATGCCCTTGGCTTGGGGGCCAGTAGGTTTTAATTATGGCTGTTATGGAACATGCTGCTAGCCCATCTCTTCTTGTGGATTCTGGCTGATTTTTATTTCTGGTGTTATAGTTCCAAGAAATGCAAAGTATACATAGACTTTTGTATAGCAGGCCTGTAGGAGGAAAATACCTGACTTGGAATTCACAGTTCAGAACAGTCATGACTGCTAGAAGTAGATCATACTTTTAGCTAAATAAATAAAAATATCAATACAATGACAAAGAGATTTGTTTCTTTTGTTACATTCTTAATTTGTAACTGGTAGAGTCTTTTTCTAAGATCTTGATTGTCCCCACACATGCCATCTAGATTTTTTTTCACCATCTTTTGTATTGATTGCTTTTATGTAAGTAAAGGTTTCAGTTCAGCTTCCTTCTCTACAGCAATGAAACTCTGCATAACTTAGAGTGGATTACATGGTAGTCTGCATTTGCATCACTTTAAGGGGACTGAGAAACCAAGTAACTGTGGTGTGTTCCTTGTTAGAATTTAGGAAGAAGTTACCGTTGCTTATCTGCAGTATTTCACTTGAAAACTTGGCTTTAATGGCATAGAGGAAAGAATTGTATTTGGTCTGCTCTGTTTCTAATTTAATTCTCTATCTGCTGCCTGTCTGGCAGTACTGGTGATGTGTAACAATTAACAACACTGGTGTTTTCGCTTTTTGGAAAATTAAGTTTTCCAAAAGAGTAAAGAGAACACAAAGTCCACTTCAAATGTCTGAACACTGAAGCCAGCTGGAATCTTTTATTACCAATAGATGGAAACAGATCATACAGTACAGTGAGATTCTTGGTTGTGTCTCATTAGTGTGAAGATCAAGTACATTCTGGAATGAGGAATTTTAGCTTTTTTTCTGATTTGTACTGCTTGAAAGCTTTATTGTGTCGTACAACAATCTACCTGGGTATCAAAACTGTTGCTGTCTCCCACACAGTATAGATTACTGAAACCAATCAAAATATTTTGTCTTTTTGTATGTTTATGGGTTCATTGATATATTTCTAGTTGGATTTTGTTTGTCAAAGTGGGACAGCTGTGGTTAAGCATGAACTGAACTAGTTAAATAACATAGTCTTCTTAATTTCTTTCCACAGTTTTAAAACCGTGCAATCATGGCTCATTCAAAGACAAGAGCCAATGATGGAAAAATCACATATCCTCCAGGAGTCAAAGAAATCTCTGATAAAATATCTAAAGAAGAGATGGTGAGAAGGCTAAAGGTTAGTAAGCAAGTAATTGCTTGCAGATGAAAGTTTATCGTAAAAGATGTTCAATGATCCTGTTACTATATATCTAGAAAGGTGGGGTTTTATTTTTTCTTTGGGCTTTACCTTTTCTATGTGTTGAAGGAGAAACTTGTTTGCTCTTGTGCCTTATCTTCTACACTTTCTTGAAATGGCTTGTTCAAAAAAGGTTTAAATGCATTTAGAAGTAGAAATGAGCTGCATCGATTTCAAATACTACTTAAATTTTATTTCAGCTACAATGCTAGTCAGTACTTTCATTGTTTTCCAGTATTTTCCTCTCTAAAAGAGAGTTGTAATTTTGGAAATAATTTGAATACCTCTCAGTACATCCCTTTTATACCTTTTTGCTCCTTGGTTTGTTTGTAAAAGCCTTTATTCTCATTGTTTTAGCCTGTATCACGATGAAGGTAGTCTTTGTTATACTTTAGTCAATATACCTTGACTATACTTACAGTCTTTGATGTATTCCTGTCTTGAATTTCTTGACCACTTTATTTGGCCTAAGTGTACAGGAAGGTTGGACAGATTTGGAGGCTCATTTTGTTACTACAATTCTGTATCTACCCATGTACTCTCACAAAAAGGCAGGCCTGTATTGTGCAGAAGGAATGCCTGCAGCTTGGGCTTGCCCTGTGAAACAGGAGGGAACAGATGTGGGAGAGGAACCTTAAGTATTCTAACAGATGGAAGAGCTTAATTTGGAGTTTTTCTGCAGTAGTTTTAAGTCAGTTGGAACTATGGGTAAATGAACAAAAACCAATAAAATCACAAAACACAAGAATTGCTTCTCCTCTTCCCCCCAGCAACCTGTCTAGGCTTTGGGGTTTTGGTTTTAGTGAGTATATTGCATTCTATGGTGCTGAATAAAAAACAACATTTATAACTCTACATATGAGTGATTCCTAAGAGAAGGAATTCTTTGTTAGCACTTGCATATTTTTTCCAGCTTGTGGAAATGCAGCACCACAGTTCTTACTAATCCTTTTTCTCCTATAACTTAATTTCATTTTTGGCCTTGAATGTCTAGTCCCTTCTGTCATCTTGATCTGTCTTGCAGAATAAGAGGGCTTTGTAAGATGTCTTGTGTTTCTTGTTAGCTGTTTATTCTGGCTGTGAATTCGTTGGTGCTCAGGCAGGGAAAAAACTGCACAGTGTTTCTTTTATATCAGGTTGGATGATCCACGCTACACCAGAAGTGTACAGAACTTCAGTATAAACAGTTGCAGGTGCTAAAGAGCAGTAGTTGATAAATAACTGCACTATTAGCCTCTTGATTTCTCTGACTGCCAAATACACATAATTAGTAGGGGAAAAGCACTTTTCTATGCACAAGCAGACATTCTGCTGTTTGTTGATGACGATATATTAATATAAATGCAGGTTATTGGGAAATCTGAGAATAAAATGAAAATATGCAGAGTTCTGCATTAACATAACTGCATTTTTGAATTGATGCCCTCTTGAAATTTATAATAGATTTGGAAAGGAGATAGAAACTAAATGGTGACAGTTGTGAACCAGCACTGAAGACAGAAAGAAGATGATAAACACTTGGAAATGATGAATAGTGTGAGAAAAGCATTTTTCCACAGTTTCTTTTAATACACAAGAACCAAGTTATTATCTAATGAAATATTAGTTTTAGACCAGCAACCTAATAATATACTTTTCTGTAAGTTTTATACAAGTAAATTCCAAAGCTTGTTTCTGTATAATGATGTGGTAAAAATTGAACGGGTTAAGAAATATGTGCCACATCTGGAAGATGAAGCTCCAGGAGAATAAATCATGGTGGTCTGGGTGTGATTTCAGGCTCTGAAATCCTCTAACCTATTGCTTTGCAGGAACCTGGAAAATGATGCTAAGAGAACTAACTTGTTTTCCTTTGTTTTTGCTTAAACACTGTGATGGATTGCTCTGCAGATAGGATGACTGATTTTTGTTGTCCTGACTTGTACAGATGTTTATTTTATCAGGGAAAAAACACTAAAGGTTCATTTCCAGAGTAGAAAAACCCCGTACTTACTGCAAGAAGTATGAAAAGACTACTTTTAATAGAAATGAAAACAATTCTGACTTGTAAATGAATTAGTGTGTAAGGGCACCAGGGCACTTGATGTGGTTCATCTTGTGCCTGACTGGAGATGACTTTATTTTTCTTGCAATGGAAGCTGTGTCTGCATAAGCTGCTGATCTTCTGTGCCTTTTTGTAGAGGATTCTCATATGTTTGAAAACTTCCCAGCTTCTGTGATCCTAATTATGCAGAAGTTTGGGGGGGGTTTAAGCTGGGCTTGGTGCTCCCTGACCAATTATAGTAAATTTTTTGAAGAAGGAAAAAAACCCAACCGAACAACAAACTATATAGTAAAGTAAAGTATTTTGCAATGTTACAGGATTCTAAGTCTTGACATTATTATTCTTTGAATAATATCTCTTCCTGCACCGAAGAAATAGATGGGAGTTTTGGCTGTAATTGTCAGAGTTATAATTAAGTCTTTAGTGTCATTTTGCTAATTCTACAAGAGTTGAACTCCTTAAAATAAGTCTGCCTCTGTGAGTTAGATAAGGAATTGGAGAAGGGCATAATTACTTTGTTTTGTCAATAAATTTCTCTCCTTTGGAAAGTTTTTTAAATGTAAGAATTCTCACCAACTAGCAGTTACTAAATGTAGCTTTTCCTGCTTTTGTTTTATTTAGCATGTTAAATATTTGGTGTCCCAGACTCTTTTTTTCTTCCATAACTTCAGTAAGTGGATCCTAATAATCCCAGTAGTCATTTTAGTCTTGTTGGACAACATCCATGCCGCTGAGCTGCCTGGATTTATATGCATCTGCTGAAAGTGTGTGCTCTGCTTCTGGGCAACACAGGGAATAGGATTTTCCTCAGTGCAGTAATAGGCAAAAACCTGAAACTGAAAGAGAAGGAGAAAAATCATCTCTGAATAGTTGAGGGAGAAACAAATATTTTTAGTGATGTTTACCGCTTTCTGAATTTTTGAGTGAATGGCTGTAACAGTGAATGCTGTTTCACTTCTTCGATTGTCCGACTCGATTATATAGTTTCTCAAAAAGATTTGGGAAGTCTACAACTAGGCTTTCAGTAGTTCTGCTGAGACTGTGTGTTGGGACAGTTAATAGAGGACTTGGCCAGGTCTTTCCTGTGCCCTGAAAAATGAAAGCACTGGTTGTTTAAGTGAGTACTACTGTATAGCTAATAATGCTTCTGACAGAAGTTGTATAAAACCAGAAAAGTAACTTTTAGTGAGGATTCTGTTACACAGAGTATTTCATTTTATGTACTAATGTGTGTCTGTCTATTTAGATGGTTGTGAAAACTTTCATGGATATGGACCAGGACTCTGAAGAAGAAAAGGAGCTCTACCTAAATCTCGCTTTACATCTTGCTTCAGATTTTTTCCTCAAACATCCCGATAAGGATGTACGTTTGTTGGTAGCTTGTTGTCTTGCTGATATTTTCAGAATTTATGCCCCTGAAGCTCCATACACTTCACCGGATAAACTGAAGGTAAATTCAATTAATCTCTTTTTCCACACCAGGTTTTTACACTCAGTGATTCATATAATTGGTTATGACTGCCTTTTCCCTCCTTTTATTTCTGGTTCAGCCTAAACAGTTCAAAGTTTTCACTTGATTTGGAGATATGATTGGTCAAGTCAATTGTCCATGACATAAAGAGCTATACAGTACATCTTCCAATAACTTGCAGAGTTTTGGATTTGTATTGAAAATAATTATTTTATTGAACTATTTTTGGGATTTGCAGGTTACTTTATTTTGGAAATATTGATTATATGTATAGCTTTTATCACAGTCTCTTGCAAGATAGCTAATATCTTCACTTGGGAAAATACCCCTGCATCTCCAATTAAACTACCAAGAGTTTGTATATTTATAGGTAAAGGTTCTATTGAAACAAAGATAAAGTACTTTTGTACAGAGTTGAATGATTTTTGATGTGACTTGGAAAATTCTGCAATTACAAACATCACTGATCCCACTAGATGGAGATGGTTGATAGAGAAATGTCAGGTTTAAAAAGAAGTACAGATCTGACTCATTTGTTTCATAAAAAATAGATTTTAAATTGTTTTTTGGGTTTTTTACTTTTTAAAGTAGAAATCTAACTTAGTTCCCAACTCTCAAAATCAAACTGTTTCCCTTGTGCAGTCAGAATCTAGAGTGATGAACTGAGTTTTGGGGAAAATCTACAAAAAAACAGGTGAAAGTAGCACTAAAAAATTTGTGCTTCTTTTTTTGTCTCCCTGATTTAGGAGTGTGTATGGTCTTTTTTGTTTAGTTTGGTTTGGTCTTTGTTTATTCCACAGTAGGATAAAAAGCTGTTTGTGGTGGATGGTCTATCTATTAACTTTTAAGAAGAAATCACTCAATTTCTCATCTAGTGGTTGCACCAGCAGCACTTCTTAATTAGGGAAGCAGTGCAATTTCAACTGCTGTAATATATCTTTTGTTAACAGACATACTGGAGAGATATCTAGGGATTTTTCTTAGTTCTGTTTTCTTAATTCTGAATTAGTGTGTAATCAGAGGTACAGCATCTCCTTTTCTTACTTACTGATTGCACCATCTTCAACTGGAGATAAATATTAGCTTTCTCTACTGTGCTATATTTAAGTCTGCTTTTCAGATGTCCTGATTTCTATTTCATTTTTGAGTATGTTTTCAGTTGCTTGTTAGGCTTAGAGCTTTAATCTTTCTCTTTTTGAGTTGGGCTAACTAAGTTCCTCCTTAGAGTATTTGATCTACCAAATGCTACTAACTTTCAGATTTCAATAGTGCACAGTACTGGAAGGTTTACAGTACTAATCTCATACCTGAAGTATCAGAATACTACAACCACTGCTCGGACAGCTTGGAATGGATGAGGGACTCCCACTATCAGCATTGAGTTCTGTAATCTGTGTGGATTTCAGAAATCAGTTTCTTGATGCAGTTTTCTAAACATGTTTTGAGAAATAAAGAGGAGCCAAACAATAGGGACCTTTGCCTAGGGCTGCTGGGGTAGGTTTTTTGCAAACCCGTTTCCTCTGAACTCAGCTTTTGTGGTTGCAGGACAAGCTCTGATAGAAATGTCGAAGAGTTCCCTCCACTTTATGACAGAGGTAAGAGGAAGAATGCTTCCTCTTGGGTTATATCTTGGCACTATTTTACCCAGTATTTAATATCAAATCCATAGCTGAATCTAGTCTTGTATGTTTAACACCAAAGTTAAAAACGGCAAAGGGGAGCACTGAAAAAGGATTAATTTTTTGAGAGGAAAAGACTAAGTTTTCCCCTTGCATCAGACTCAGTGGATCTATTTGTAACTTACATATTGTGCAACTGAGATGCTGAGGAAAGGGATAAGAATCTCAAGTTTCCCTCTTTTATGTGTATCATCCATGTAAATCTTACATTCCTTGCTGATCATGGAAAGTGTTTATAATAGGGATGGAAAATGCCATGACTAGAATAAAAACAGAGCTGGAGTAGGTTTGCTCTGTTGTGGTCTCAAAACTTCTAACTTTGAGCCCTCCTCAGTCCATGTGAAGCCTAGAGCCCAAATATAGTTTTTTGGTGGGAAAATAATCTAATCACTTTTATGTGTCAATTGAAAATTGAAAAGTCCTTGAACAGAAGGACTGTCTGCCTGTCTCTGCTGAAATGTAGCTGTTAAAAAGGGTATATGGTAGCAAAACTTCAGTTATCTGAAGGTGTTCTCTGGTGAGAGCCATGGCTCTGATGATTACTGTTAATTGACATCAAGACAGCAATCCACCAAAAAAAAAAAAATTCTCTCAAGTTGAAATATGAGCACTTCTGTTTTTTAAGTCTGGATTCTAACATAGACTTGCTTTATGCAGTGTCATGTGAAAACATGTTGTCCAGTTGTGAAATTAATGCAAATTTTTGGCTGCAGCCAATGTTTATTTTAGCCTGTGTTTTGAATTTATAAATGCATGTTCATGTAGTATGTTGTGTGCTTGAAAAAGGGAAAATTTTTTGGTCATAGTACATGAGATACTAAAAATTAGTGAGTACTTCTGAGTTTAGTCTGTCTTGCTTTCTTTAAATAGGAATAGGACAAAATAGTTTAGTAGTAAATGCTTAGTTTTCAAACCATGCTGTTATTTGAAGCTTTCAGGTGTTGGACTTACTGTACATGTATGCTATTCATTAATGTCTGTAGTTATATACAGCACAGTGATGAGAACTTTCTTTTGGAAAATTAGTAAGGTCTTTGAATCACATTCAGTAGGTAAGTATTGCATACTGAGTTGCAGGATAAAAAGTAAGATACTTACTTAAATGAACTGGTTGAGATTTACCTCTACAAGTAAAGTTTAACAGAAATAATTAACATAGAGCATGAGTTCTAAGATTAAGTAGGTTTTATGTTTGGCATTGGTCAGTCTGTCGTGTGCCCCCTTTCTTCTTCAGTTGATTCTTCTTCCTTAAGACTCAGCTTGTATGTCTTCTAAACTTTACAGAACCTTCCACTGTACCTGTTTTCCATAACATAGCAGTGATTTTGGGTGGGGACTGACAGCCTGCTAGTGTTCAGGCACTAGTTTTTAAAGGAGGGATTCTTCAAATGGACTTTTGCATGGGGACTGAATGCTCCTGAGTGGTTGGAGACCATTAGATGTGTCCTTCGTGGCTTTTGGTTTAATTTCAGCTGAAGAGTCTAGATGTGTGCTCTGTAAGGGATCTGAAGTGTGAACCAGACGGTGATCCTTCTGATCATCCTTAACTCTGCAAAATCAGTTTCAAACCAAATTAAACCATGAATGTAGCTGTATGTCCCTGAACAGTGTGTTTGCTGCGCTTTTTTGCCAAGAGTTGGTGATGTCACGTGTAATCTAGTTCTTGATTTTACCTGGATTCACTGTAAGTGCTCAGCTTAATGATTAAGGCTGGATTTTGTGGTTACAGTGCTAGAAAATAAAATGAAACCCTATTCTTATCATTTGTCTGTGTATTCTTCTTGGGGGACTTAGGGGAAATTGTAATTTTAAAAGTGTTATAGAAAAGCCTTATAGACTTTTCTCTAAGATCTAGGCTAGATTTTCAGAATTAAAAGTAACACTTTCTTGTATTTATTATGGCAACTTTATGCCTTTTGGAATTTATTTGATTTACCCCTAGGTTGTTAGTTGAAACATAGATACAGTTGAGGCTGTGAAGTGTTTCTGGTGACATTATTTCTAAATATTTTGATTTCATATAGTCAGATTAATATGGTTGTAGTTGTGATTTTCCAGCTGTTAATTATCTGAATGTTAAAAAAAAAATTAAAAAGATACTTTCCTGTGTACCTTCTGTTCATAATTGACTATTTGTTCCTTGTATCATAATTGACTATTTGTTCCTTGTAAACTGCTTCAATTTACTCTGTGTGAGAGTTTCTGAAGGAATCTTCTTGTGGTGAAAGTTGATAGAGGAAGCAGGAATAACTTGGTTTATCAGTTTTGGCAAGAGATGTTATCTATCCTTATCTTGATGACTGAGAAATGCACGAACAATACAGAGTGAACGTGTAAGAATACTCTTAGAAAAGATGTAGTTGCCTACTGCTATTTTCCCCTTCTTTTGAAACTCGTAATGTGAAGTAAAAAAATTTAAATTCATTGTCCTGCTGAATAATAATCTCTTGACTTCTGCAGTTCTTCTTGACACAGTTGCAGCTGTGTTTGTCAAGTTGAGTGCTTTTCTTTGGAAATGAAAAACATTTGTTTCCTTAGGAAAAGGTTACTTTCTCAGTAACCTTTTGAGAGTAACCTTACTGAGTAACCTCAGTAATGAAGTATTTTAAAATTACTCCTTGACATTTTCCATGATGTTTTTGTTAGATGATCTTCTTTTGGGTAGTGAAATAATGTGTCATTGCTGCATATCTTGTAGTGACTAAATAATAGAAGCCACTTTCAAAGGTAATGATTTTGAAGGTTTAATTGCAGTTGGTTGAATAACTAAATAACTAGCACTTCTTTTTTTTCAGGATATATTTATGTTCATAACAAGGCAACTTAAAGGTTTAGAAGACACAAAAAGCCCCCAGTTTAATCGATACTTTTATTTGCTTGAGGTAAGTTTCATAACTTATTTCATAATAACTGTTAAACAAAATCTTTCTATTTAATCTTGTATTAACTACTCGCTTTATTTTTTCCTGTTCCAACACAGAACATTGCTTGGGTCAAGTCTTATAACATATGCTTTGAATTAGAAGACAGCAATGAGATTTTTACACAGCTTTATAGAACGCTGTTTTCAGTAATAAAGTAAGTATTTTCACCCCAAATTACAGTGTATTATTGTATGATTGAGGTCAGCAACTCATTAACAGTGAGTTCAGTGTGACTTTTAGCATTAATGACAGTAGTTTTGTAATTTAGTTTAACTAAAGGTAGCAGAACTGTCAGTTTTTTCCATTTTAATGAAAGAAGACACGATACACATAATCATTTTTTCCTAAGAAATGTAGCTTTGGTTGTCACTTACTACATTTATTTTTTTCTGTTCTTGAAATTGAATCGTGTAATATGCAATTCTAAGGAATTTGGATGATTATTGCTGTTAAAACATGGGTCAGAAAGTAGTGGAGACTGGAAGGTACTGCTAGAGGTAGTCTAGTCTTTTCCTGTGCTCAAACCAGGTCAGCTTGAGCAGATTATCCAGAACTGTAGCCAGTTAGGTTTTGGGCATCTCCAAGGATGGAGAGGCTGTGCCCTCTTTGGGCAGTCTTCAAGAGTTCCATCACCCTTTTGTTTAAAAAGTTTCTTCAGTTGGAATGGTATGTCTTGTATTTCACCCGTTGCCTCTTGTTCTCACTAGACACCACTGAACATGTGGTGTCAAGACAGTCTTGCTCTGTCTTCTCTACTCCCAACATCAGGTATTTAAACTTAATGATAAGTTTTTTCCTAAGCCATCTATTCTCAAGGCTAAAAAAAGATGTCAGCTCTCTCAGCCTCTCCTTCCATGACAGCAGCTCCAGGCCCTTAATCATCTTAATGAACCTTTGGTGGACTGAGTCCAGGATGTGTGTCCCTTTCGTGCTGGGAAGCCCAGAAGTGCACACAGCACTCCAGGGGAAGTCTCCCCAGTGCTGGGTGGAGCAGAGGGATATTCTTATACACTGTCTTTTCATGGTAGGCACACATACAGTCTTACTGCAGTAGTGGATGAGGAGAGCATGAAATTTAAGAACGATGGTATATGCAATCAAGGAATTGAAGTATTTTGATTTCCAAGAAAACTTGTGATCTGCTGATTTTATTCCTTGGTGTTTGGCATCACCACAGGGAGTACTCTGAATAGAAGTTGTATTTTACACTAAGAATTCTTGTTTTTAATTCCAGCAACGGTCATAACCAAAAAGTACACATGCACATGGTTGATCTGATGAGCTCTATCATTTGTGAGGGAGATACTGTGTCACAGGAACTTCTGGATACAGTGTTAGTTAATCTAGTGCCAGCACATAAGGTAAGACTTAGTGGCTTATGTTTTGTTTTGTTCTATTGGTTTTTTTGTAATCACGATTTCTTGGATGTATGTGTTCAGATATGTAGATCTAATTGAGAGAATGGGTGTGGCACATGTCTCTGTATTATCTGGATTTCTTTTAGCAAACAAGTAATTTTTATAGACAGAAAATTCAGTCAGGTTTTATTGCTCTGATATACTTGCCATAAGGAAAGTATCAGTGGTCACAGGAATCTAAAAGGTTGAATGTCATATGAACTTAAACACAAATTTTTTATGTCCCATCAATGCTGGTAGAATGGAATAGAGAAGTTACATATATCCTTTGGAAAGTTTTTAATTCATGTAATGCTGTATCAACAGTTCAAACTAAGATGCTACCCTGAGTGGGATGAAAAAAGTTATGACTGCTGATTTGTAATTGGCTCTGTTGTATTTCAGGAATGTTGACTTGGTGTTATTGGTGGGTTTCTGATGCAGCCATAGAATGAAAACTGTATCCAGAAATGGTGGTTCCAGGAGAGCCCAAGGAATGGCTGTCTTACCTTAATGAATAATGTCATGTTTTAAAAAAAAGTCTATAGATGAACTAAAGGAAAAACTTCAGAACTGTGCATGTGTTGTGATACTTAAATGTTTAAAAAGCATGGAAGTCTGACTCCTTAGTTCAGGAATCTAACTGTGCCCTACCGAAATCTCATGGGCTACTCACTTGTAAATTGTGCATGACAAAAAAAGACTGTGGGGAATTATCTAGGAAATGTATCTTTAGCTGTATTTTGGACACTTCTAATAGCTTTTCTTTTCTTTGTTAAATTATGTTCAAGAAAGTGCTAACTACTGTAGTTTCTGAAAAGTGTAAGGTTAAGTGGTTAATAACAGAGAGATACTTTGGGATGCCTAGTAGTGTGCCTTTACTGCTAGCCATTAATTGCAGTAAATAAATAGCACATAAATTATTTTCTATTGACAGTGAAAGACTAAATGGTTAGTATAGGTCATTTTTTTCCCCCACTATTGGAAATGTTTTAGCTGTGTCCTTCAAGGAGTGTAATACTTGTGTGCCAGGACTAGACTGAAATTTGTGTAGCTGAAATCCAGATTTATGAAGTAAAGCTTTAGTATACAAACCCCAAAATCAAGAATATGCAAAATACTTCAGTTTGTGTTTTCTCAGTTATTAAGAATCTATTGTTTCATTGTGTCATCTGTGTTCAACTTGATTTGACTGTACTATTTTTATGTTTCATGTTTAATAAACTGACTCTGAGTTGAAGAATTTGCATCCTGTTATGATGCCTGTAGCATTAAAACAATTTTGTTTCATAGTGCATTTAAAACTACTGACTGAATATTTTAATCAAAGTCTCTCTGTGCATAGGATGCTCATTTATAGCCTGCTTTCTAACTGAAATAGTTACATGATGTCAGTCTGTATTCTGACTACATTTACCTCTTTTTTTCTTTTTCCATACTAATGGAAAGGAGCTTCTAATATTTTTCTGTTTCATCTCAAAATCTTCACATAGTGAGTTTTTATTTAATATTTATTTAATATTATTTAAAATTTGGGTCCTCTAACTACTTTCTGTGGCTACTGATGTCAAGTTGGAAAAGTATAATAAGTTCGGAGTTGAGAAATTTTTCACTCTTCCATTGAGCACAGAACTAGGAGATAAAGGATAAGGTCCACCATAAAAAAGAACTGTGCCTTGGATGACCTCACTGTTCAGCTCTGTGGGCTGTGGAAAAGGGAAATTGGATAATCAGACTGGCCACTGAAAATGGCATAAGGGCAGACATTGGTGTAATGATCTGTAGGGAATCCCTAGATTTCCTAGGGACCAAAAAATATTTTGATGGAGTGAAAAGAACATAGATCTGCTACTAGCTCAGGATTGAAGATGATCAGATTGAGAGATTGTTGAAGCTAGGACAATTCTATCTGTAGAAAGTGACACAGGCATGTTGATGTATTTTTAATATGCCCAAAAGGAATGTTGTGTGTGAGAGGGAATTTGTAGTGGCCTTGTGAATTGAATGGCTGCATCGTAAAAAAGAGTTGTATTGGTAAAAGAACTGAGCTCCTCAAATCTCAGTCTGTATAACTTATCTAACCTGTGGTCTGTAAATATGTGTTGGGAACAGAAGTTCATCCAGTGGCTGAAATTCAACATTAGACAACTTGATGCAGAAAGTACGTGAATATTTTTAAGAGACGTAGTAATTAGATGAGCAGTTTACAAAAGGTTAATTTAAGGTTAAACCAAGACAATATTTTTCCAAAGATGAGAAATAGGTATGGTCCTTGAGTAGTAAGTGTAAAACCAACGGTGTTTGCAGGATGGCTGCAAAAAGTTGTGCATAAGGAGCATATACTGGGCTCATGATATACTATCAAATGTCTGTATACCATAATTAGTAGTCACTGAAGTAGTGACAACTCTAAACTACTCTATCTCCCTTGACTTTGTCATCCATCTCACTTGGCCAGGATAAAAGCCACACTAGTGTAAACCTGAATTAAAGCAGCTGACACCAGAGGCCCACTGGAGTGTGCACAGGCTTGCTTGACTAGTACGGCTGTCAGATAAGCCAATAAAATGGCAAGCTTAACTTGTCTGAACATGTGCTTAACTCTTAATTTTGATGCTGAATTATTTTTTTCCTTTTGTAGTTTCTCTTCTATCAACTCAAGTGAAATTCTTTTGATAGGATTATATTAAGACAGAATGAATTTAAGTGACCTAAACTCAGATAAGAACTAGAAGCAAGGGAGGAGGTAGTTAGTATGAAATGGCAAGAGAAATTAATAGTTTTCCTTTCCGCTTTAATGATCTTTTTGTATTATAAAGCTTTTATGGCAGTTCTGCAAATGATTCTGTGTTTGTGCAGTGTGTTAGAAGGCAAACTGTACTTGATTTCCTTGGGTGTTTGCCAGTGTTCCATTTTCAGCCTCAGGACTGCTACAGGGAATTCCACATTGCGCATCCCACAGGCTTTACATGCCTATGTTTTAGAAAAAGTGATATTGATAATTAAATTCTTAACTGTCTCTCATAGGAATTTGCTTAATATTTAGTGTTATCTATCTTGGCAACACTTTAACTGAGCTTTTTCTTTGTCAGTTGTCCTAAAGAATCTGTTTACCTTTCCCAGGAGAACAACAGAATCTCTTGGAACTGTTGTGTCAGGTGCTCTTGAATACTAATTGGGCTGCTGTGCCATTGATAATAAAACTGAAGATGCCTTTCAAATTCCAAGAAAATAATATGTGAAAATATATTCTTTTTAGGGATATTTGCACTAGATACAGATATAACATTTAATTTTCCTCCCCAAACCACAAAATAAATGCTGGATTGATGGTAGCTTAGTCATCTTCTGTAAATAAAAATTAAGGGACATGCATTTGTTTTGTCACCTTTTTTCCTTTTTCTTTTAAGAGATGGGCAAAAAATTACTTCACTTTCATTATTTTTTGATCTGTGTTATATTGGTTATTGAAACATAACTGGAAAAAAGGAATTGAGAGGAAGTCAAGTGGGTATGAACTTCAGACCCTGTTGTACAAGAACAAATGATTTCAGCTCTGTGGCATACTCTGCTGGAGAATATTGTCTATATAAGCATAAAAATGTGTGTGCCATACTGTCAGGAAGGTTGCCACTGCTGCTTCTGTCAAAAAGTAGGAGTTTGTCATTCTAGAGAAAAGCAAGTATGAAAAATGAGTTGGAAAAACTGTTAATGTCTTCCCAAAGTATAAAAAGCTTGAAATGCCAGCAACAAATGCCTAAAAAGCATGGTAGAAATTTAGGCAAAGGAGAGAATTTGTGGTTGACCAAGATAGCCTCTATTCAAATGTTATTGCTGGAGGTCTCCCAAGGTTTTAAAAAATGTAAGTGTTCTCCACTGTTTATTAACATTCTTTTCTGAAACAAAACTGGATGTTTTTGGGGTGAAAGTCTGGTTCAGATGTTAAATGTAACTTCTGTTTTCTTGCAGAAGATTCCTGTTCTGCCTTGTCAGGGGTGGTTCTTTGGTTTCTGCTTATCAATCAATATTTATTTTGTTTTTTTCTTTCAAGATGTAATAATTGCTAATGATTTTTTTAAACAATGTTGCCAGCTGATGGCTTTTTTTTAGACCATTCAAGGCTCTAAAAACCTTATACCTACTGGATGCTTACATGCTCCTAAAAGCATCCTGATTAAGATAATTGTTCCCATCATGACGACTTTCTTAAAACATTAAAAGATCTTGACATACGTGTCAATTTTCTTTCCAAACATATGGAAAGATTGTAAAAATGATAATTGTAGAAGAGCTTGTCTAAAAACAGAAAAGAAATTTGTTAAATTCCTTTTAAAATTTCTCCTTCAGGAGAAGGAAGTTTAGGATATTTTTGTGACCGTTGAATTAGAAGGTTTGGTTCTGTAAAAGATCTTTGAACCTACTTGGGAAAGGCTGGGCTTCTCTTGTTTTCATTTCACCTAAGGCAGTGCTACTTTTGCTTGTTTCTGCTTTTATCCTGAAGCTGGAAAATGAGGAGAAAATTCTCATGTGCTTCTAAGACTTCTTTGATACTGTTATTTTCAGAAAGTGGGGCCTCTGGACATTTGAGGGTCATGATTATTGTCACTATTAAATCAAGCACATGAGGCATGAAAAAAATAGCGAACTCTCCTTAGCTGCTTGTGCTCTGGAGTATTTTTCCTCTTTAGAGCTTTTTTTAGATAGATATTTGCATTACACTTCCTTCTTGCTCCAGGCTGCAAATAGCCCCTTCTAGCATTTATCTTGGGAAACATTATGCTTTGAAGTGAACTGCTGTGCAAAAGATACAAGCTGAGACTGTATTTAATGGGAATCAGAATGTATCTACCTGTTGGAACTCTTCTGTGCTGGGTCTGCTGTTTAGACTTGTTTTATACTAAATCAGGTCTTGCGCATGATCCAGAGTTCCCTCTTACCCAGGTGAAAGTGGTTTTCCTTGTGTTGCTGGAGGTGAGCTGTGAAGTCAAGAAGGATCAGAACAAGAATTGGAAGTGGCATAGATTCCTTGTTATAGTTATTTGTGCCTTTTATTTCTTGAACGATTCTGAATAACAGAAAACAAATTTGTTTGTTTGTTTTTATTGTGGCCATAAAGGACAATACAACATGCAGTGCTTTCTCCTTTCTGGCACATTGAACAACTGTACAGTTTTGTAATAAGATGGAAGTATTTTATATATTAAGGTATCTTTCCAGAATTGGAAATTTTAGTCACCTTCTGTATTGGCTTCAAGTAAGACAGACACTTCAGGCAATGAGTCTTTGTAGTGTTTCAAGTTCAGTCACCTGACTTAATTCTGTCAGTAGACAAATCAAAGACTTTTTCTGGTTTATATTTTCAGAAAGTGTTAATCTCTTCCTGCTGTGCTGTTTAGATGCCTATAGTTCTATAGGGTTTTTAAATTTCAGGCAGTACTCTCTGTATCTTTGCAAATCCTCTTTCATTCAGACAACTCTAAAGAACCAAGAGTATTGGTAAAGAAATGCCCTGGATATGGCAAGACTTGTGTTTGCATTTTGTTGTGCTAAAAGAAGTTCTCTTCCTTCTATGGTGAGAAGTATTTTTAAAAAGCAGCCACTGACTGCCCCCTTTTTATGTTTAATTATGAACTGAATATACTGGGTTTATCAAATTGCAAAGATTAATAGAAGTTGTGGAAACTATATTTTTGAAGAGTTTTTTTAGCTATTAAAATGCTACATATTCTCGTGTATTGAAAACATTTTCTTCATTTTTTTGTGTTAATCAGCTCTGCAGTGGGTGTCACAAGGGCTGAGTTGCATTTTCTTCTGAAAAGTTTTGAAAAATAATTGTGATATAGAGATTGGAGAAAGGATGTAACAAATAGAGTGTGGAGAATGTGTGCAGGGAAAGGGAGAAAACAATGATAGAGTAATAACCCAGTTAGACAGATGGAAGAGTAGGAATGTTGAAGAGGGGGGTATGTTTTTAAAATTTTTTATATTAGTTTAATTTTTATTTTCCCATAAACTGAAATTCTAGGTTTTTTTCTTTGCTATGTCAGACAACAGACTGAATATCTTCGCATGGTGCCATGGAGAGGCTGTGGTGGTGGTTCACAGGTGGTTGCTTGATGCAAGGGCAGAATTGCATTTTCTGTACTCCTGTTGAGAGTCTCACGTCTGTGGTGTCTGTAAATGCCCCTGTGTTGCTTTGTATCACTTTCCTGGTTTTTGGGGAAACTGACAAGGAGAAGCAGTAAAGTGCAGGCACTGAGTTCACTGAGCATCAGTTTTAGATGTGCAACTGAAAAGTAAACCCTCATCTGACAGGAGGTTTTTAAAATTTTTCTCAGTAATACCAGTGGACACTACAAACCTTTGTTTGGAATAGCTTTGTTTTTACTATATTATGTTTATTACTGAAAATATAAAAGGAACAGGCTATTTCTTTAATGCATTTACCAGTACATATGATGGCTTTAAATTCTTTGATTTGGTTTTAGATGAATGCATGTGCTTATAACTCTTCTGGATTTTTGTTCATTTTTTTTTTCCCTCAGAATTTAAACAAGCAAGCCTATGATTTGGCAAAAGCTTTACTAAAGAGGACGGCGCAAGCAATTGAACCATACATTACTAATGTAAGTCAGGACTCCAAACAACATGGAAATCAATATTTTCTGTAACTGAACTGTGTTATAAAATGAATGACTTGCATGGAAAAATTAAAAGGGCTGAAAAACAACTTCTTACATGTTGTCAGTTTTCTTTGAGAGAATGATTGTATTAATTAAGTAGTGCATAACCTGTTCCTTTGAGTCTAATTCTTTGCCATATAGAAACTGTTAGGTGCTTAATACTTGAGGTTTGGGAAATGCAATGGATAATTTACTTTCTGCTGTCTTGAAAAACCTTATGATTCAATCCTTAGGAGTGACTGGAAGACGAAGTGCATTTATATATATTGTTCTGATAAAAATATATAAACATCCTTTCTGTAGCAAAATTTGTCTTTTGGTGAGGAGATAAGACTATTTAGAGCGAAGAGAGTTGAAGACTGAGCAGAATTTTAGTGCTGTTATCACAGCAGTAGAAGAGGAAGCAATCTAAGAATAGATAGTAAAAAAGAAAACCAAGTAGATTGAGGATTGTAGCAGAGTTGAACGTAGACATCATAGACACTGTAATAGAAGAAGGCTGAGGGATCAGGGAAGAGTATGCTCTAACTTGAGTTGCACAATAGAAAAAACCCAACTCTTTTCTTTTTGAAGCAGTTGAGGATTTAGCAGGTCTTATGGCATCTATCCAAAACCTCAGGAGCTTGAAAACAATAGAAAAACCTTCAATGCCTTCTGTCATTTTCAGACTTGTAGCACTTAGAAAGTGGGTATTTCATCAGATTTTTAAAAACTTTTACTTCAAAGCTGCTGTTTGGGAAGGTGTTGCTCCATGGGAATGTGTTTTTAATGTTGTTCATCTGTAAGGTTAGATTACAAACTGGGTGAAATTTTCTGAGATTTGAGGAAATCTGTGCAATAAGAACCTTCCTTCATGGGAAGAATGCACATGGAGTCTTCTTTTCTTTATTTTTCACAAGAGAGAAGTATTGTGCAGTTTTAATTTTTTTTTTCTTGAGATACATTAAAAACACAGTATCAGTTAGTTTCCTCACCAGGATTATGTGTGTTCTGGCAACTCTGTATACAGAAAAGCAAAACAGTTCTTCAAGACAGTCTTTAACTTACAATAAGATGCACTGTATTATATCTATTCCTCTTTAATTGCTTCTTACCCATCAGAGAGGATCTTTTCCATCATAGTGGAAAATAGTGTGGAAATATTTTCTTTAATGAGAAGTATGAAGTTTCCCTCAAATATGTCAAGTTTACCAAGAAGGAATATTTGCTTTGCAATTGCATTATACTGCTTGTAAATAGAAATTCTGGA
Organism: Zosterops lateralis; assembly: GCF_965231275.1. Classification (NCBI taxonomy): domain Eukaryota; kingdom Metazoa; phylum Chordata; class Aves; order Passeriformes; family Zosteropidae; genus Zosterops; species Zosterops lateralis. The sequence continues at coordinate 68,695,610 of NC_139763.1, read as the reverse complement.
ACAATCAGTTACCAAAACCTATGCTCTTACTTTCAACTCCTTAACCTGTCAGCTGTGTAGTGTAGTAATTAGCCAGTTGTTTCAGCCTTGCTTTAAATATTAGAATACTTTTCAAATTACTGTTTTCAGTAGTGGAATAACTCTGAATATAGCCCCATTATAAAAAGATATGTTGCATTGAAACTCCTTTAAAGTTGTGTTTCTTAAATCATTATTAGGCCTGCTGGGCTAAACCTCACGTTTAATGTGTTTTCCTTTATGGATAATACTTGATACAAGACAATGATATTTTAAGACTTCTGCTGTGGAAATCTGATCTGTGTGTGCCACCTTACAATCCTTTTTCTTTTAGTAGTAAAAAAATTAATGTTTTAAGATTAAAAGTGATTTAAAGTTTTAGGATTCAGAAGACTGCATGTATACTCCCGTTGTTGATGTGCAATCTGTTTTGTTTTCCAGTTCTTTAATCAAGTCCTCATGCTTGGTAAAACATCAATTAGTGACCTGTCAGAGCATGTCTTTGATTTGATTCTGGAGTTATACAATATTGACAGTCACCTCTTGCTTTCTGTTCTACCACAGCTCGAATTCAAACTTAAGGTAAATGCTTTCTACCCTTTCTATATATTTGAAACGTGTATGCTCTGACCATTATTGCTTTGGGTTTTTTTTTTTACTGACAAGTTCTTCAAATTACCTTCTCTGCATTGTTTAAAAGAAAATCCATAAAACTCCTCAAAAATGTAATTTAACTTCAAGTGTATTAACCTACAGTCTCTGTGTGTATATTTGGGATTTGGTTAGTAGATGGTTTTGACCTATATATGTCAAGCAATAACACCATTTTTTGGATGATTTGAGAATTTGACCTGTTTTATTTCTGGGTTTAGTTACTATTCATTGTGGAAGACCTAATATTTGAAATATATATACACACTAATAATTTTGTCCAAATTGTAGTTCTGTGACAGATGTAAGCAGACAACTGGAATGCATCAGTATGTCTTGTAATAATTGCTGCAATGACTTTTTCAGGCTTGTTTCATATGTCTGGAGTATAGCAGGTGCTAGCTCCCTATTTTTATGGGTATTTTTCCTTCTGACTTCCTTTTCAAAGTGTCTCCATCACTTGGACAAATACAATGTAACAGTTGGTTCTCCCTTTATTCTGCACTACTTTTCTGTCCTTCCACAGGGTTTCTGGGAGGAGTGTGATTAGATTAATACTACTCCATTTGTATGTGATCTGTTACTAATCTTGAGGGCTGATGTGCAATGTGCCACTTGTAAGTTTGAATGTATTTTTATTACAGAGGACAGATTTTAGGTTGGTAGCACCTTTTGCCTCTTCTCATTGTAATATTTATTGTCACAGTGGCTTGTTCATGCCTATTACTTTTCCTTAATGCTGTTAGTCAGGCATGCTACACTTGTTGAATGAGGGTTTTTTAAAATGCCTTTATCATTCCATTCACATTTCCAAGAGAAATGGGGTTCTATTACTGCCTGCTGTCTGTGTCTTCCAAGTAGACCCTTTTTCAGCCTTTAATTCCTGTTCTTACAGATGACGAACAATTATCATTCTCACTCCAATAAAAACAGTACTTCTGCAGCTGAAGGTATTATTCAGGATATTTGGTCTTACCTGCTGCCATAATAGTATATAATTGCAGTAAGCTTCCCATCTTGAAGTCCACTAAAATCTGCAGGTTCTTAAATTGTTGCCCTACTCCTTCATTGGCTCATATTTCGTAATTTTCAATACTGATGTAATTTTTGAAATTTTTTGGTGTTTTTTGCTTCCTCTTGCTACACTGGTAAAAATTCTGGTCTTTTTCTTCAGCTGGCTGATTTCACATCTAAGCATTTCCATGTTTTCTTTGTACTTCTTAATTTACAACACATTGTTTTGTGTTTGCATTTCTGTTCTTCGTTTAGTATGCTCTTTTTAGATGATGTACGTGTATTTTGTTGCTTTCCGTCTCCTTCATCTTTAGTGTAGTTTTCTCACTGTGGTCTGAACCTTTAAGGGTAAGTGGTTCATGCTTGATGTCTGCAAGATTCAGTTTAAACAATGTTTCCAGGAGATATGTAGGTTTTGATAGTTACAGTCTTACTACTCTTATTCCTTGATGTATTCCTGAACTCAGTGTACTTTGTAGCCATTCCAAAAGCACTGTAATCATCTTGTTACTCCAGGTGTGTGCTTTGATACTCTAGATTATAAGGAAAAAAAGAGCCTCTTTCCCCCCATTGGCTGTCAAATGACCCATCTTTTAAAGAAGAAAATAAGCGCCTCTTTTTGGACTAGGATACAGCTGGTTTAAATTTTGAGATGCTGGAACTGGTTTCCCAGGAAACTTGTGGGTTCTTCATCTCTGCAAGTGTTTCAGGTCATGTTAGGTGAGGCTTTGGTCTAGTGTAAGGTGTTCCTGCCCACGACATGGGGAGGTTGAAGGATGTCCTTAAAAGTCCCTTCTAACCCAAATCATTTTATGGCTCTAAATAGTTGAGGGGTCTGTAAGATCTTTCTGTGGTGAGAAGAGAATTTTGAAGATAACTGTTCTAAAATATTGATGAAACATAGTCAATCTGTGGGGTTTTTTTGAGATCAACACAAGTTCATTCTACATGCAGACCTGCCAGCCGTGATTAAATACTTTCCAGTCCAACAATAGCTTTAGCTTTATTCTGAACAGCAGCAGCTAGTGTGGACATTTTTAAATTCAGTTCCCAGTAAATAGCTCGTTAGTGTGTTGAGAAGAGAGTGCGATTTCAATGAAACTCAGAGCGATTATGGTTGAAGAAAGCCAATTTTTTTATTGCTTTGAGTGAGAAGAAACTGGACAGCAGTAACCCTTTTAAGCTTGATGAAGCCTTGTGTCAGGTGGCTGCTAAAGGAAAAAAAAAAGCATGATAGTCTATACTAAAAACTGGGAGAGGGAAGTTGTCTTTTTCAATAAAGGCAAATTAAAATTACCCATAGCCAAGAGCTTTAGTGAGCCCTGCATATCATTCAAAGCTTGATTCAGTGATTTTTGTCTTTTCTGGATTTGGCACATAGTACTGTGTCTCTATATGCCCAGTTAAGGAGCCTTGTCCTTCTGAGCTCACTTACCATGGACTACTAGGTATTTAAATAAAAGTTTGTAAAGTATATTTAGATCAAATATATAGTTTCACAAGAACATCCAGTTTTTGTTCTATGAAATTGCCTGATTATGGCTCTTGAATACAGAGCTGTGATAATAGAAGGCAAACTAGACACAAATACTCCAGTAGTGCTTAAGAAGTAGTGAGACAGTTAGTGTTTTCTAGAATTTCATATTGCTGCTTTGCTGCTTCGGAGATTTGTATTATTCCTTAGCAGAGAATCAGAGAATACCAGATTGAAAGAGACCTTAGGGATTATCTGGATAAAATTTTCTTGGCAAAAGCACAGTCTAGACAAAATGGCCCAGCACGCTGTCTAGCTGGATCTTAAAATACCCTCTATTGGGGAATCTACTGTTTCTTTGAGGAGATTATTCCAATGGCTGATTGATCTCATGCTGAAAAACTTTCCTCTTGTGTTCAGTGTTGAAGGAAAGCTGTGATTGTTTGAACAACTGAGTTGTGGAGATGTGCCAGAGTGATCTCATCTTGCATACATTGAACACAAGGAAGGGGACATATTATCTATGCTTTACAAAGACAAATGGAATAATTTTCTTTGTATTTTTGAAAATAGGCATTTCTTTTTTGGCTTCAAAAGCAGTAAGTGAAAACAGATTTTGGTCAGATGAAGTGCACTCATGGTAGACTTACCTGAGAAAGATATCAAGTATTCTGGCTCACTTGAAAGCTGAGGTGCAGGCTTGATTTCAGGTGTAAAATTGACAAGTTCTGCATGAATTTGAATGGATTCCTCCTGGTATCAGCGATGTTACTTCTAGTTGCATATTCTGTACATGAAACAGACTTTCTGTGTAATATCTTATTTCTTCTAAACATTTAGCCTTGAGAAAAGGAGGCTCGAGGGAGATCCTATCACTCATTCTATAACAACCTGAAAGGAGGCTGTAGCAAAGTGGGGCTGGTCTCTTCTCCCAAGTCGTAAGTGACAGGACCAGAGAAAATGGCCTTGAGTTGCACCATGGGATCCTTAGATTTGGTATTAGGAAAAATTTCTTCACTTTAAAACTTGTCAAGAATTGGAACAGTCTTCTTAGGGAAGTGATGGAATCATGATCTCTGGAAGTTTTGAGAAGGGAAGTGGATGTAATAGTTTCTTTGTAAACACAGTGGTGCTTGATTAACTGTTGGGCTCAAGGATCTTAAACATTTCATTTTTCCAACCTTTATGACTCTATGATCCTATGGTTTTGTGGCATGCTTTGAAAATGAAGTGAAAATGGTTTTCCCCTAACCACCAGGTGAGCTTCACTGAGCCATCTCCACTACCTTCTGGTTGATTGGCCTGCTTTGTTCCCAGTCTCTGGGGCTGATGGGAGTTTGAGGATATAAACAAACATCTTTGAGTTTGAGATTCATTACCTGACAGGATAGAATCTCTTGTCCTCCATCTCCATGAGATTTTTTATGCTCTTTCCAGCAGGAAGCCTTCTGGTGTATCTTCATGAGTTTAGGGTTGTAGACTGTCTGTCTCTTTGAATGGGGGTAGAATAGAAGGACTTTCTCATTATTTTTTGGGCATGTGTAGAGGGATTAAAAACTCTTAGTATGAAACTTGTGAGAGTTTAGGTGCCTCAGAAATACTGTTGAACCTACTCAATACTTGGGATGTAAACGATGTGGCCACCTAGTGTTGAAGCACCTTGCCATTTTGGAACAACAGTGAAGGCACAGGAAAAAGCTCTCCCTGTGCCACTCCTCCTCCCCTCAAGTAGGCTGAGTAAAAAGAGGGTTGACAGGGTACATGTGCTCAGCAATAAAAGATCAGGGAAAGGAAGAGGAAAGGATTAATTTGTGTTCATGCTGTTTGTCTTCTCGATTGAGCCCTATATAAGTGGAGACCCTGCTTTCCAGGAACTGCCAGGACATCTCCCTGCTCATGGCAGGTAGTGAATGAATTCCTCTTTTTGCTTTGCTTGCACACATAGCTTTTTCTTTACCAATTGGACTCTTGTTCTCTTGATCTATGGGCCTTTTAGCCTTCCTTCTCTTCCCTTCCTCTCTCTGTTGGAGAGGAGAATGAGAGAGGGACTGGGTGAGTGTTTGGCTTTTGGCTGCGGTTGACCTGCCCCACCTCTATAGATTTATGTAAAAAATAAAGAAAGATTTATGTAAAAAGTAAAAAAAAAAGCTCCTATGTTCTCAGGTGGCAGAACTCTGTTGTTAAGCTCTTTGAGAGCTGTGAGAAATCATGGCTGCATCTTACTAGTACTTTGGTTTTTTGCCTGATTGTGGAAAAGAGTTTGGGAAATTAACAGGAGAAATAAGCACTATATTCATTTAACTTAACCTCTTCTGTGGGGGTCAGACATTTGTGCCTGATCTTGGCATTTGAAGGTGGTGTGTTTAGGGATTTAGTACTGACACAGAAGCATTATGGGTTCAGGAAAGAGCTAAGAATGTCTTGTTGTATAGGTCAGCTTGTAGAAGAAACTGAAGGAAAGACACTTTTTTCAAATTTCATACTTGAATTTTGAAGAATTTCTGTTACAGAAAGCAAATAACATTTAAATGTTCAGGAGAATGAAAAGCTCATGAATAGACTGTTTTGGAAATAATTGTCATGTGGTTTAGGCTTTTATCTTACTGTTTTACTAAATTAATATAATGAATAAAATCAAACGTTGACAAAAATAAAAGGTTGACTTCTTATTTTAGAGCTGCTTTCTTCCTCGATCTGATAATTAAAATTTACAAAAGTTTCAGGTTATGTGTCCACCTCTTATTCCCAAATCTCTCCAGATCCTGACTGCTGCCTATTCTTTTGGACTCAGTAGTGGTAACAATCTAACTGCCTTCAGCTGCTGTTACTGACAGACTCAAATGTCCAGGCCAAAGAGCATCGCCTCTGTCCTGGGACCATGTATGGGAAACTGAAAATATCCATGTTTGATGTCAATCTGTACTGATAAATCATGATGGAACACTATTAGAGTGCTGGATTTACTTGAGAGGTGAAGGGTGTGACTCCTCAAGTAGAGTGTCTCATAGAATGGGGAAAGACTAACATTTTTTTGATGCTCCCTTTTTTCACCCCCAGAAAGAGTGAAGATTAAAGTAGAATAAAGGAGAGAGAGTGTAGCAGCAATGTATTCATTCAATAAGTTCAGGTTTATTTTTGTTAAGCCTTGGAGAGTATATAACTGTGTTTCAAGGAAGCCAACATCAGGGCACAAAATTTAGAAAGGACCAAATTATGATGTACCAAGGTCCATAATCACAAGTATTTGTTGTTTCTATGACAGGTCTAGAAACACAAGTGGGTTGTCCTATAATTGGATTAGTGACTGATACAGTGAAAGCTTCTTCTGCAACTAATTAATTAAGGATATTTTAAGGTTTTGTTGTTTTATGGGTTTATTTTGTTCTGTTTGGTTGTCTTTTTTTTTCCCTGTATATTTCTGGCTGTATAATTAAGTAGTTGAATGTTTAGAGTGCTCCCAGCTCTTCCACCTGGCTCATTCCTTCCACCTTCTGGAGTGTCTTGCTCTGAGTCTGTGTTGGTTACCTAAAAAAATTCAGAGATGTTTAATATTTTCATGTTATGTTTGTTTAAGCAAGAGTGGATAAGATGCGAGTCATAGTGGTTGGACTAATGTAGGCCAAACAAAAAATTAGAAGTTCTTAACCATGACCCACAGAATAAGAATTTGTAGTGTAATGGGCTGAAGCTCATTAAGAAAAAACTATCATTTATTGCAGATTAAGAGGGGGTGGTTTTAGAATGCTTTCAGTAATGTCAGTGTGAATGTTAATCGGAAAAAAAATTAGTCAAATGCAAAAAAAAATTTAAAATATTAATGGATTTGCTATTAATGCTTTGAATACTTAATACTAAATTGTATTCAAAAGAATTAGTCTTCTGTAATGTAGTAATACATTATTGTTAGAAATTACTGCATCCTTCACTTCTCTTGCTCTGTTACTTTAAGGATTTTGCAAATGTTTTTACTGTTCTTAGGGTTCTGAATTTAAAAGACATGCTGGCAAACATTTCAACCCTTTTATGGTATTGAGTCAGGACAATCAGTTTGTCTCTAAAACTGTGGTGTCATATAAAAGAATTGCGACAGCTATATTGTGCTCTTATTTTTTGTTCGTGTTCAAAAGGTGATGCTGAACTAATAAGAATTCAAAGATGATAGAAAAAAAAGCAGTATTCTACACAGTTCTTATCTTTTACCAGAAAATAAGCCTGGGAATAATAAGGGATTAATAATATCTTGAAAAGGGGTAGCTAAAACTAATTTATATTAATTAGGAATTGTTGCAGCCAATTGAATTTTCTTCCTTTTCTTTAATAAGAAAAGGAAAAAAATTGGTGAGCAGTAAGTACATGTTAATTGCACAAATGTTGGCATACATTTCCAAAGTATGTATGAAGGTTCGCATACTGTGTGTTGTATTAAAGAATGTAATGAAAAACAATGATAAAACAAGGCCTTCTCCAGTATATTTCCACTATCATTGTTAGTTTTCATTTTAAATATAGAAAGACTTTCTGTTGTACCTCAGCAGTTTTGAATATAGGCTCAATACAGGACCACATCCTGTGGATCTCGGATCTTGAGTACTTAATCTGATGATCTCTGGAAACTTGTATTCTAGAAGCTTTTATTTTTAACTAATATTTTTAATTAAGCACTGTTCTATAGACCTGCAAACCTTTATGTGCAGACAAACATAGACTGACTTTTGTAAGTTTTGTGTTGTTTCTGAATTTGTACGGTCACATACTAGATTTCCAATCAATAAACTGTAAATAAATGTTAAAAAGATGTAGTATTCAGCAGGCTTTGTTCACAATGTTTTTTGTCTCTGCATTGTTTTTCATTTTTAGTCTTTATTATTTTGTCTTTAAAAAAATAATGAAGGGTTTTTGTCTTGAAATAGGCATTTGTATATAAGAGAAGTCTGTTGATCTGTGTTGTGGTTTATCTAGAAATACCTAAGTGTATTGGTATTTCTAGAAAAACAGAACTCTGTTTTTTGGGCTAGTTTTCCTTTTAATTTTAAAATAAATCTGTTCATTTTCCAGAGCAATGACAATGAAGAGCGTCTGCAGGTTGTGAAACTTCTAGCAAAAATGTTTGGGGCGAAGGATTCAGAGTTGGCATCTCAAAACAAACCCCTTTGGCAGTGCTACCTGGGGAGGTATATTCTGGTTTAGTTCCCTGTCTAGGGAAGAAAAACATTTGATGAAGTCAAATGCTGTTGGTTTGGTTTTTTTTTTTTTTTTTAACGTGACACAGCTAAGCGTGAATTCCCTCCTGCTGCTTTATCTGAGATCTGGTAGATACTGCTAAAGCAATTTTACACATATCTTCCACATTTGTCATTCTGCAAAGTGAACGTTTACAAATCATCTCCTTAAATGTTCATTTTTTTCAACTTGTTTTATTGCCATTGTCAAGAAAAATGAATCCTTTAATTTCTTCACAAGTGAAGCTATTCAATGATGGATTAATTTTAAAACATAATCAAATGACATTTGTAGTATCAGGTGATATTAGAACTGCTTTTGGGGCTTTTATGTACACTCTTTGTGTTTGAGCTTCAATTTTTTTTAATGTTGGAGTACCTTAAAAGAAGTATGTAGTATTTGCACTGCTGCAAACACACTTAGTCTTTTGTTTTTTGAAATATTCTGCCAGTTTGAGATAGAAAATACTGGTGGAGCTTGTAGTCAGGAGAAACTGAAGTTTGGCTACTAGAAAGAAAATATATTTGGTTTGAGTAAGAGGATAAAGTCTAAAAGGCATCACAAATGCCATAGTTTATAATGTAGCATTCAATCATCAAAAGCAGAGTCCTCAAAGTGATGCTACTTTTAAGAATACAAGAAACTTAATTGAAGCAAAGTATTTTGCTTGAAAGTATACAACTATTGAAAACATGAAATGTCATCAAAAAATACCACATCTGATTGGGCCCAAAGGAAAAAATTTCCTTCTGTTATAATGTGATTTTGTGCAGTTTGTTCACAATAATGGTTTTCTACTAGTCATGGATCACATATATGAATTTACTATTTCTAGAGATTTTCACAAATCTCTAGCTGTGTTGTTGAAAGAAGCATTCATTAAAATCTCTTGATTTTGAAAACATACCTGGCTTTTACTAAAAAGATATTCCTTAAAATCTATTTATTTGATAAATAAATATTTCAACAGCTGCAATGTTCTAAAATTACATTTTAAATTTGTTTCATACCAAGGATTTTGAGGGTAGCTTGAAAATGCATTTAATTTTGCTAGAGTTGCCTGTAACTAATTGCATAAACAGTTTTGTTACAAAATGACTTATATAAAAGTTAAAAAATGAGAAAATACTAGTTTTCAAGCATCAAATCTAGTTCGGTCTTCTAAAATGAAACCTTATTAAATGATCCATCTTAGAAGAAGTTTGTAATAGACTAAATGTGCATTTGTTTATTTGTCATGCAGTATAAGGAGGGCATGAATGCCACAGTCTTATAAAATTTTGAATTTCTGATACATGGCTCATGGTTAATTATGTGCAGCATTACAGAAAAGGAGTTCAAATATATCACACATCTGGTAGTTTTTTGTCTGCCTGGGAGTCTTTAATGTGTACCAGGAGAAGATAATTCTTTTAGTGTTCAGAACATGAATCAACAAATGAGTATGAGAAAATTTTTTTTTAAGCTAAAGGCAACTGTGAAATCAGGGATGCTGTATGCATGTAACCATGCATGGGAAGTATAAAAAATGTTTTCAGAAGTGTTTGATATTGTGTAGAAATTAACAGATTGCTTTGGTAGAAGTGGAATTTTTGTTGTAATGGCTTGTCTTGTTTCTAACTAGGTTTAATGATATCCACGTACCTATTCGCCTTGAGTGTGTCAAATTTGCAAGTCACTGCCTTATGAACCACCCTGATCTGGCAAAGGACTTAACAGGTATCAGTTTTATTATAACATTAAAATACCATTTAAAGTCTCCTGGAAGAGTCAAAAAGGCCAGTTGTACTCCTAAGTAATACTGTCAGATGTTGTAGAAGACCTAATTGATGGTGGAGTTCTAAGTCAAAGTCCCTGCCTTCAGTGCTGCTTCTCAGGCTGAGGGGATTGTACACAAAGAATTCCTCTGCTAGAAAGATCTCTGTCCCTCTCATACAGTAGTTGCATTCCCAGCTGCTGCTGAAATTAAGCACCGTGGGATCAGGTAAAGATAGCCTAACCTAATGGTCCTGGCATTTATTAATTAGGGTACATGGGAGAGACTTAAGTTCCCTAAAGCTGAAGTGTTTGAATCTTATACTGCCACTGTCTAAAACATGGTAACAGTCCTCATAACTGACCACAGCTTCACAGTTCCACCTCCTTCAGACCAGACACAGCCTGTAAATCAGGAGCTCTGTAGGAAGAAGGCAAGTTGCATCAATGGAAGCATTTAGTATTTGCTGCTCCCCATGTCTTAATTTAAAAAAATGTAATTAATGACAATTGGTTGATTTGTATTGTAGACTGTATCTTCCCCTGATAATTAAAATCTTACTTGTAGTTTTTTTGAGGTAATATCTTTGCCTAGTTGGTCGGACTGTAAAGAGCCATGGCATTTCTCTCCTGTTTGTTGAGTATTTGTCAAATTGGACACAAAGAGATGGGCTTGGAGTCACCCTGTAGTTACCAGAGTGTTATCCAGAGATTTATTCCACAGATGGAGCATGGAACACCAGGGTCATAGGTTTGATCCCCATATGGGCCATTCACTTCAGGGTTGGACTTGGTGACACTTGTGGGTCCCTCCCCAGCTCAGAATATTTTGATTCTGAATTGTTAAGCCACCTTGAAAAACCCAAAAGGTTCTGGGTCGTTCCTTAATGGAATGGTAAAAATATTTTCATTTTTGATTATCAGAAATAGATTTTCAATTTTTTTTTTTTTTTTTTTTTTTTTTTACATTGCAGAAAGACTTTGTGCCCCCTCTAATGGTATCCTCTGGGAAATGTAATTTTACTTGCCCCTCCTCTCTCTCCCTACAGTGCTTATCAAAATCAAATTGTTGAAAAATTTCTGTGGCTCACTGGTATTGGAGACAAGAATTGTTTTGTGTAATAGCAGTGTTTTTCATTTGTTTTAGTTTATGTTCCTGTAAAACAACAGGGTTTGTTGTTTTTTTTTTAATTTAAAATTTCATAGCCTCCATAACAGCAAAGCATTATTTTGAAATATGCTCTTTTGACACTTGGGCTGATTACCAGTAATGTTATTGGCCAGTGTTTCAGATGGGACTTGAAAATTTTCACTGGTCATTTAACAGTGATGAGAGAACAGTAACCTCTGGTTATTTTGTTCAGAGTAAAGTTTGAGTTTGCAAAGTTTCTTAAAGTTTTCAGTGTGATACTCAGGTATGCAGTGAACTGCAATCTTAACTTCTGTGTGTGTGTTCCTACTCTTTTGTGCTTCTAAAATAACCTAAAATACAGCTAAAAAGATAAGTGAACTTTGCCATTTTATTTGCCAGCTTTTTAAAATGACAATAGGTAGCTAACAAATTTGACACCTAAAAGCTGAAATTTTAATAGTATAAGATTATTTGTGTTAGTCCATAAGTAGCAGTGTACTAAAATAATCTAGAAAAGTTATTTAAGATGGATCAACTAGGATGTGTCTAAATATGTATTGTAGTTTGAAGTATCTCTTGCTGTGTCCCTGCTTACGATGCTTACATGGCTCATACTGTTGAGTGTTCCTGGAGCAAGTGAACTAGATTCCTTGTGGATAATACAGAAGTTGGGAGCAGGAGTGCAACTAATGTGCTCTAGGAGCCAAAGGGATCCTGTAGAAATCTGTAGGAAGAGAGTAGCTTCTAGCCTGGTGCAAGACTTTAAAATGTATATGGTGTGGTTAGCAAGTTCTCAAGCACAGTCTGTTCTATTCTGCAGATCCAGTCCTGCTTTGCTATGATAGTTGCTAGCGTATACATAGTATAACTACTATAAGAGATAATAAAAAAAACTGTAGCCACATAATTCTTATTTCAATAATGCTAGTAATATACATATTTAATATTTTAGGCAAATACAAAGTTTTACTGACATTTCAGTTAGTCTTGGAGAAAACTGTTGGTTTCTTGCTGCTAATGCTTCAAACAGAATAGAATAATTTTTCTGTTTCTGTCTAGTGGGGAAAGTAGCTGAAGTTGTATACTTACACTTAGTCATTTTTTCCCCTAGAATATCTGAAAGTAAGGTCCCATGATCCTGAGGAGGCCATACGACATGATGTTATAGTATCCATAGTTACTGCTGCTAAAAAAGATCTATTGCTTGTCAATGATCACCTGCTAAATTTCGTCAGAGAGAGGACACTGGACAAGCGGGTAAGACATAATTAGCATTGCTAATAGCTGTCTTTTATACTTCTTAACTGTAATATTTATCTTTTTAAAAATCAGCACTTCTGAAAAATGCTGTACTGATTTTAAAACTACAAATGAAAAAAATATAAAGGAAAAAATCTTGATGCAATCTATTTAGTGAGGTACCTTCTTCTCATGACTAGAATGCTACATTTTTCATTGTGCTGTATTTTATTTAAGATGAAATGATTTAAATAATGAAATTCGCTTCAACACAAGAATGTTGTTCCAGTTGTCTGGTCTAGTAAAACTTTTGAGTCAAAGAAAACCATTGTAAAACATTTTAGCATTTTTCCTAAGAAATTTTTGAACAGGTTTCAGAATGTATTATGTATTTTAGATTACCTGCTTTTAGTTAAATCATTGAAAGACTGCAAATCAGAGTAGTAGATTTAAATTTGAATACTCCAGAATTTTAATTTAGATATATTGCATTATTTGGTAAAATTTATTTGCTTTGCTACTTAATTTAAAGCATAGTAAACAGATGGCAAACTTCAGAAATTAGCGCCCAATTTTTTTTTTCAGTTGGTGACATGCTTTTTCTTGTTGCCATAACAGAAATGCCAATATTGAGTATAGTGTGTGAGAAAGGGTGTTGGCTTAAATCTTCAATAATTCTAAATTCAAGAGGCATACTAGTACAGTAGGAATTGGTGTTGAAAGGTTTAGTGTAATAGATATGATGCAACATACGTCCTAATGAGAAACTGTTGCACTTAGACACTTAGAACTCAGTTTAACTTTTTTGTGTATTAAATTGTTATTTTGGTATAGAATAGGAAATGCCTAACAGAAAATTCTGCAGTCTTTTCAGTTTTTAAGTTTTGAACTGCTAAACTGGCTGCTATTTCTTTTTGTCAAGTGGAGAGTGAGGAAGGAAGCTATGATGGGACTTGCACAGATATACAAGAAATATTCATTGCAATCAGAAGCAGGAAAAGAAGCTGCAAAACAGATAGCATGGATCAAAGATAAACTTCTGCATATATATTATCAAAACAGTATTGATGACCGGTAAGTTAATTGTAAAAGCTGGGTGATTCAGTGGGTGAGTGTTAAAACTTGTTATGAAGATGTGTTATTCCTTTGTGTTTCAGTGCTGATGAGAAGGAGGAATCTTGATAATCCTGTATGTTTTGATACAGTTTTGATTCTATCTTATATAGCTCCAGCCAAATGCTGTTCTGTGTTCTCTTCTATTTTATTTTTTTATTTAAGGCCAAAAGTAGTTCTAAAGGGTGTGAGAGGTTGGAATATTTCAGAAGTCTTAGGTGTACTTCAGTAGAGGGGATTTTTGTTTAAATTTCAGTAACTTGTTAATTTATATATTAAATTTAGTAAGTAAACTTGCTTGAATTATGTTGATTTAGATTTGCATGTTGTTCCTGTATGTTTTAAAGATATCATGTGACAATGGATAAGCCTTATCACTCTGCAGAAAGTTAGGTTTCTGTAACACAGAAGCTGTGAATTAGGGCCTTGTCCTGAATTTGTGATGAAAGCAGTGCCTCTGTCATACCAGATGTAGCCTTGTATATGGTTGTTGGTATTGAAAAAGAGATGATTGCACATGAGTAACAAGTTTGGGAACAAGTCTGCCTTGACTAATCAAAGTCATCACTATTGGCTTTGGAAATGAGCCTTCACAGTGTGTTCAGATACAAATGGCATTGCTAACCTATACAAGTCTTTTCAAAAATTCAAAACCTCAAAAATTTATCTTCAAAACAAGTAGTCATTTCACAGTACCTTACATGGAAATGGATTGTCTGGATCTTTACATCCAGTCTTAACCACTGACATTTTTCTTAAACTTTTTAAACTAGCTGGATTTGGGTTTTGATCATCTGCTCCAACTGTGCATAAGGAATTTTGTTTTGTTTTCCAGCATAAACATACATGATTGTTTTAAACTGTTTGCTCCATTCTATTAATATTGATCTCATTATCGGACCTTAATCTTGGACTTCTTGGTATTTAGGAGTAGCATGTGGGCTTGGTTTCCTTTTTTTTTTTTTTTCCTCAGTCTTTTCTAGGTAACTGTCAGACCCACCCTCTCCTCCTTTTTGCAAATAATGAGCTTCATGTTACACAGAAGATTTTAATAATTCCTTTGGGAATATACCTGCATTTATATTGCAGAAGCAAAAGTCATGGGATAGACAGCCTGTGGGGAAGGGGCCAGAAAAGGGTGGAAGGAAGTCAGCTCCTTCTAATTAGTATCTGAATTCTTCTTCTGGGCTTCATGATATTGTGTGGTACAATCAGCATGGTATTTCTTTTTTTATAAACATTATTCTTAGTAGTAGCAGTATTTCAGGCGAATTAATTTCAGTCAATTCATGAATTTATCCTAATACTAACTTATAATGAAATTAAATTATAACATCTTATTGGGTTGATAATTAATATCTTTCTCAAATGGTTTGGTTTCGTCTAGATTAATACGTCTGATTTTGATACTGTCATTTGTTAAATCTCCTACTGCCAGCATCAGCATTGGGTTTTCTATAATGATATATTTATGTTTAATTTATGCTCAGTTATGTCAAATAACTTGACCCTTTTTGAATCTCCTCATTTTTTTTATGCAGCAGCTGATGTCTAGATAGGGCTGAGAAGTTTTGAATGGATTGTTTCAACAACTCCAGGCCTTGTTCTTCCTGCACAGCTTAAGTGTTTTATTCCTGTCTTTCAGGTTACTTGTTGAACGCATTTTTGCTCAGTACATGGTCCCTCATAACTTGGAAACAAACGAACGAATGAAGTGTTTGTATTACCTTTATGCAACACTGGATTCAAACGCTGTGAAGTATGTGCTGCTTTTTGCTACTTGCAAAATAATTTTTAATACAAATATTATTATTGTAAAGTAGTTCTGAATTCTTATGAGTAGCCTAAGTCGGTGGACAGAAATAGTTTATAAACTATTAGAAAACAGAATGTAGAAATAGCATCTATTTTTCAAGTGAGATTTTGAAAAAACCCTAAACTTATAGGGTGTTTTCTAACAAGATGCAGTACATTTCAACCCTAAACAGCTAAAAAAATAGTGTCAAATATCTGGAGAGAAGCTTGAGTGCATGTCACTCCTTTTATGTGTGCAAAGAGATAACACAGATATAGTAGATCAGCCCTAATCTTACCTGACAACTTCTTAATTAATAAACTACTTGTTGCAGCAGCCAAGGTTATTTAAGAATGAGAAGAACTTACTTGTCTTTCCTCCTTCATTATTATTAGGTTATGTGCCTTCTCCACCTTAAAAAGGGTACATGCGTGTGAATTTTAACTAATAACAGTTATACTGCTGTAATCTTCACAGTTGGATTAATTTTATATAGTTTTACTTTGTTTTTCATGTAGTAATACTCAGTCACTTGAAATTCAAATAGAGGGTTTTTTTCCTGTGAAAGAGACTAGAAAAGGTTTTGTATGCGAATGAATGCCTTAAAAGAACCCAAAGCCTTCCAATACTACAAAACCTGATATTTGAATCCCCTGAATTTCTTGTATTGCCTGTCCAAAGGTACGACAACTATAACAGACTAGAATTATTAATTGTATATTAGAAAGTTACTGTTCTAGTAATTTTTTGTGTAGGCTAAATGAAAATGCAGAAAGGATTCTTTTAAGTTATTTGTTATTTCTGACAGCAAGTAACTTCTGAATTCTACAGTTCTTGTATGCAGCAGTGTTCATTTTAAAGACATAATTTGTTCACTTGTATATAAAGAAATTATTTTTTTTTAGCATGTGGATTCTGTAAGTTTTGTAAATGCAGCTGTGACCTCTATGTGGCTTACTATTCCTGGAAAGTGTGCTACTTTTCTATTCTGCTGAGTATCTTTCATTCATCTTTTATAAGCTTAATTGTGTCCACTTTTGACAATTTATTCATCTAGTAGCTGCTTCCTATCTGCAAGAAAAATATTTGTTTTGGTGATAAGAATCTTAGACGTCTGCTTTAACCCACTTCTTGGTATGTTTTTAGAAGAGTCATTTCAGGCTCGTACAAATGAGTTCTTAATGGACCAGAGATTAGTTACTTCCTCCTTTGAAACACAGTTTACTTGAGCATCTGAAATGAAATTTGTTTCACAATCTCACTTTGTTTCAGTCTAATATGACCAAGTAAATTTTGCATATTATTCTACTAGGAAATATTTAGCCTTTGCTCACACAGTAGTGAAGGTTCAGATGATAAGTATATTTCTGAGTCTGAAATTGAAAAGGCTGTAAAGACTAATTTTGGACAGTTGTGTTACTCCTTGAATATTTTTGACAATTCTTTTAATTTTTAGGGCATTGAATGAAATGTGGAAATGTCAAAATCTGCTACGACACCAAGTAAAGGACTTAGTTGACCTAATAAAACAACCCAAAGTGAGTTCAACTTATCTTTATTCCCCAGTGAATATGAATTTTAGTTAATGTACTGATTTTTAATTCCCCTTGTTTGGCTATCTCAAGCTTATTTGTAATAGCAGATTGAAAATATTGTGAAAGTTAACTGATACTCCATTAGACTACATTTGCTGGAGGAAATGTGTGTACATTGTGTTTGTAAAATTGAAGAGGGAAAATGGTATTATAGAAATTCCTAAAATATTTTGCCAGTCATTTAATACTAAAATATTTTCTCCAAGTGTTTGAGTTACATCTTGCCAGGACTATTCTGGCTCTTGAAACAAGGAGAAGGCAGCATATTATTTTTGACTGCCAAATCAAGTAATTAAGAAAAAGTACCTATATAAACCCTCCTAAATTGTTATCTTACGTGTGATTAGTAACTTTGAAGAAATTGGAATATTTTTGTTCCAACAGAACACTTTTCCGAACAGGCTGTTTCTCTTCCCTGTCAGAAATTTCTTTAATAATGTATTGGAGATACCAGACTACGATTTAATTTTCTTGTATACACATTTTCTCAGAAGAGAAAAATGAAAATTTATCGAGCATTTAGGATATTCTCATAAAGTGAATTTCAGTTTGTTTTAGTTATATCTATGTTCATATCTATGTTTGAGGTTGGGAAATTATAAAACTAAATTCTTGATGTGGTTTGGAATATAATTAAAACTTGGCTTTAATGCTAGAAGTTTGATCTGATGCTTTTTTAACAGAAATAATACAGAGTAGAAAATGTTGCCATACTTAAATTTCTATGTGTCTGTGCATGTGATTTTTATTTTCAGTATGTGTATATAGTTGTACATATTATTTAATGATTATCCATTCACTGGAATTACCTGAACCAGGGAGAGTGGGTAGCTGTGTGGTTGGATTATCTAATGTATCTGCTTAGAAATGCTAGTGTCTTGCCAATAGGGAGAGACTGCAGTGAAATTAATAGTTTTGACTTAGTGTATTAAAAACATGCTGTAATGTATTAAATTCTTAGTGCAGTGAATGCTAGCACAGCAATATTCATTGTAGTTTGGTGACTGTATTGAAATGCTTTTCATGTACTGTTTAATGTTCTTTGGTGTAGGTTAAATACATCTATGCATTTAATACGTGAGTTAGTTCCTTGATATTTTCTACTTTTTAGTTGAAAGTGAAATTTCATCTTTTCCTGTTGTTTTCAGGGATTTGTGAAAGTTCTTTCTCAGTTGTAAATTATCAAGTATGATATGGATTTTACCAGGAAGATTTTGATTCCAGCATAAGCATTGCATTCAAGACAGTGCATGCTTTTGACATGTTTGCCTTTGTCTATCTGAATTTTGTCCTGTTTTTTGGTTTTAAATGTTAATTCTCTACACTTGGATATTCTCTTGAATAACAAGACTACATGGGAGAATTTAGATGGCTTGTGATAGAGCAGGGCAGGGAAGAGAGGTGTTTGAGGGGGAGCTGAATGCTGTTTTTCAAAGTGTTTATTTGTTTGCATTTATTTCTCAATACAAGAATAAATAAGTAAAACTTTGTGTAAATTGACGTAATAAATTAAGTAAAATTTCCCAACTCAAAATTGTTTTGCTGCCTGCAATGGCACCTCAGACTATCACATGTGGTCCAAGTAGTAATCTTCAGACAAATACCCATTAGCAATTCAGAGCTATGTAAACATTTCTTTCTTTCAGGGAACAAAACTGAGATTAAATAGTAACCTTTTAGAAGATGCCTTTGTGTGCTTTTTCATGTCTAATTTCTCCATTTAATCATTATAGCTTGGTTGTTGATTTGTTCTCCTGTAGTTGTTGTCCCTGTGCAAAGTGTGGGCATTGTGAGAGCTCTCAGAGATAAAGAGGAATAGGACAAGAAATAGTGAACAGATATTACACAAAGAAACTTTGATTAGATAGTAAGAAAACAAAATTGCAGTAAGGGTGATCAAATATGGGAACAGGTAGCCCAGAGATGCTGCAAAATCTTCATAATTGTAAATACTTAAAATACAACTAGAAGTTTGCCTGAAGCGAAACACAATCCTGCTTTGAGTAGGCAGTTCAACTGCATAACCTAAAGTTGTCACTGCCAACCAACATTATTCTGTAACTATAAATTTTTGAACTTCCCACTCTACCTTTCTGCCATTTACTGAAACTCTGTGGGCATCTTCCTTTTTTCATCTTGAAGGTCTCCTCAGACAAAGCACTACTGAGGAGGCTGAAAATGTGTTATGGAACTTTTTATTGCTGTTGTTTGTAATTTCTGGCTTAACACAGAATGGACATCAAACTTGCCTTTAAGACGAGTCACTTTTCTGAAAAGCAAAAGCATAAATCACAGCTCCTCTTGTTTTCTCCTTCAGCAGTGGTATACAGTGAAATAAAATACATAACCTTCCCTGTTCATATGTAGAAAAGTGGGTGAATGCTGGTTTGTGTCTGTTGGAGTATGATCTTCATTTGCTGCAGATAAATGCATGATTATGAAGATCAAGTGCCACAGCAGATTTTCTATAAAGAAATGTTTCTTAAACTTCTTTAATCTGTCATAATTCAATGGAGTTATACTACTACGAGTTAATACTTCTGCCTCAGGTTATTTGATGTTTGGCTGAATTACTAGTAGTTTGCTCAGTCTTTTTTGGTGGGAGCTTTAGCTGGTACTTGAAGACTTAGCTAGTGTTAGGGGACCAGAAGAGTCAGGATGAAAGAAACTCCACAGTGCAGTTTTTGTTTTTCTCCTGAGTCACAAGAGGTTCAAATATGGGAAATCTATATCTGCTGACAGCATTACTTGAATCCTGTAAATGCTATCTGATTTCTGTCTTTTATCATTTTTTGTCTGTCTGTGAGTTCAGCTGTGACAGCTAAGAGCCCTGAAAATGATGCCATTCTTCTGAGACTGCACACTGCAGAAATATCCCATTTGTGCTGTTCTTAAGTTATATGGTAGTTTGAAAAGTAATAAAAGTATTTTATGGAATTGATGCCATAGGGATGATCTACCTTTTACTTCCTGTGTCTACATTGAATTTGCAGTGGTGGTTTGTTTTCTAACACACTGATGTGTTAGCAGAATGGATGCTGACTTGTTAATGCAGTCTAGAATTGTCCTCACTCAATATTCAAATGGAAATAAATAATGTAAAATTTTTACTTAATCCGTTTTTCTTTTGTGACTTGCAGACAGATGCCAGCAGTAAAGCTATATTCTCAAAAGTGATGGTTATAACAAGTAAGTCAGTAAAATTTTTAACAGTGGCTAAAAATTACAGTAGAACTATATTGCTTTCTTGCTTTAGAAATCATTTGGGCTAAGTTTATAAATGACGTTTTGCAGCAGCTAAAATTTAAAGCAAATGATGCAGCAATATGCTTTTAAGAATGAAGGCAGCTCTAAGCGGAATTACTGTCTTAGTGTAAGAAATCATCAGTCTTGAAGCCTATCACACGTAGCATCTTGGCTGCATTGTGGACTCATTCAAGGTCTAGATGATCTAGGGTGTTAATGTCTATTTTAGCATTTATTATAAAGTATATATTTATAGATGTTGACTGAACTCCTAAGCTATGTACTAACTTACCTGTCTTCTGAGATTTTAGTATTGTAAATATCATTGGAATGCAAAAGAATTTTCATTTCAGTAGCAAGGAAAGCACTTTAAAAATTGAAAAACTTCTGTGTAAACTGAATTATTGACAAAGAAATACCCACCAACCTAAAACCAACACTTTCTATTTCCCGGGCCCACCATGTCAATAGCATTAAAACTAGTATGAAGAAAAACTTGATTTACAATTCTGCAAATTTGTTCTCAAATCCACCTTTTAAAAATGCCATCTGTTCTGGCAAAAAAGTATACTACATAAGACTGTGCACATTTTTGAAAATAATGCGGAAGAAAAAAATGAGCCTTGCTGCTTCATTGGCCATGATCACAATCCTTTTTTCATCACTTTGTATTTTTTCTCATACTTTTAGTTCTGGGTTGTCTTCAAAAAAAATCAATACAGCAAAACAAATTCATAATAGAACTTGTTTTGATCTAACCATTCTGTAGTGCTACACCACATTCTCTACCAGCTTTGCTTAATACTGGCTGGACCAAAAATATGAAGCATCTTAAATAGTAGACTAGTCCTTTGCCAATAAATTGCCTTGCTATAATATAAAATGAAGATGTATTTTGAGAAATGCATTTTAAATGCTTTTGGAGGTGGGGGTTGTTTTAAGCTGTTGTAAGGCTCATGTTCACTTAATGCGATTTAAATACCTTTTTTTGTTGTTGTTTTTGGATGTTTTAAGGTATTGTAAAGCTTATGTTTTCTTAAGGTGTCATTTAGCAAAAATACCTTTTTGCTGTTCTTCACACTTGTTGCATTGGGTGATCTGTGTACAGAGTATATTTCGTTGGGGAGTTTAGGCTTTGCAATCTGAGGTCAGCTTCAGCTGTTAGTAGTGCTATTAGCAAGAACAGCTAGACTTGCTGAAAAATGATTGTCAAGGGTGAGGAAAGCAAACAGAGGAAATTTGTAGAAATTTATGTACTCATAGATATATCTGCACATTTTGAGGTGTTTTGTGGTTTGAGTTTTTTGTGGTTTTTCTTTTTGTTTGTTTGGTTTGGGTTTTGTGTGGTTTGTATGATGTTCGAAACTTGCGCAATTTACGATACATTAATGGTGATTTATTTTGGTTATTTAAAGGAAACCTTCCTGATCCAGGGAAAGCTCAAGATTTCATGAAAAAGTTCACACAAGTTCTAGAAGATGATGAAAAAATAAGAAGTCAGTTAGAAATGCTCGTTAGCCCAACATGTTCTTGCAAACAAGCTGAAGGATGTGTGGTAAGAATTGCTCTTAAAGCATGAATATTTTTGGAACAGAATTGATTAGAAATTTAATCGCAACTTATATTTCAGAGGGAAATAACAAAGAAGTTGGGCAATCCAAAGCAACCAACAAACCCTTTCCTGGAAATGATAAAGTTTCTTCTTGAGAGAATTGCTCCTGTGCACATTGATACCGAATCCATCAGGTATTTTTGTGTGTGTGTTGTTGGCCATAGATCACAGGGCTTGACATTGAGGGTTCTTACTTAGCCTTTAAGCACAAGCAGTAATAGGCTGGGTGGGTGTGGCTTAAGGCTTGGTGATCTGCAATGTTTTCTTCTGTTTCACCTTGTATGGGGGTTTTTGTGTCCTTGTCCAGAATATAGTCACAGGAACAACTGCATTGTCATTCACAATAGTTGGGATGACCTGTCAGTAAAAGTGGATCTGTTGCTGATGGACAGAGTATGGTTTGTGACCAGCTGACTTACTTTAAAACAAATTTCTGTCCAGACCATTCAGTGAAACTTTCTGCTCAGAATATTAGCTCACAGTGACATAAACAGTAATATAACTGAGGAAGTAAAGACTATGATGATGAGGCAAGCAAGACTTGAAGGAAGAGTGAGCCAATGAAGTTATGGAGGGGGAGAAAAGTAATTACTGAAATGACTATTTAACTAACAGCAGTATTTGAAATAAGCCTTACTGTCAAGACAAAATATGCAGGAGATAGGTCTTGTAAATTTGTCATCAGCTCTTAGTAGAACTGTTAAACAGTTATTTTTTCCCCTCTTGGTTAGAGACTAAATATTGTAAACAGTTATTTTCCATCAATTACATGTAGCAGGTTGTAACCTCAGCATAATTCTTATTGAGTTTGTTGCTTGTAATGCTCAAATTGTTTTCTTATTTTGGTCATCCTTTCTGAGTAATTTGTATATAGTTCTTAGTTCATGATGGATAAATATTTTTGAATGTAATGCTTCTTAAGCTTTGATTTGGATAGGAGATGAGGGCAACCAGATTATGTATGTAGTTGACATATGTGTTTTATAACCAGCTTATGTTTAAATAAGTTGCTTTAATAAGATTGTTTTCACAAGTTCAAGGTACAATACGTAGTGGAATTGCAGTAACTACAAGGCCATGTTTTGTTTTCCTCTTCAGTGCCCTTATCAAACAAGTGAACAAGTCTATAGATGGAACAGCTGATGATGAAGATGAGGGTGTACCTACTGACCAGGCAATCAGAGCAGGTCTTGAATTGCTGAAGGCAAGTATAGTCCTGGTGGTCAGTGAGCATGGGAAACTGCAAACAAACTAGTTAAAATAAATTTTTAATTAGCATATACTACTTTTAGTCAAAAGCATGTGGTGCCTACCTGTTTTGTTTTTTTGTGCTTTATGCTCATCTTACACGGCACATAAGTGAGGTTATTTTTTAAATGATTTAGGAGCTTTTCTGGAAGCCAGCAGTGGTTGTGTGTGAGACAGCAGCAGCAGAGTTTTGATTATTAGAGCATGAATCCAGCAATTTGTAAATATATACCGTGCTATTGTACACTGTGGTTCCTCTGTGTTCCATCTTTATAAATTGGGGTCTTACCTTTTTCAGCTATGAGTAATCTTGAGGCTGAGCTAACACAGCAAAGACTGTTAAGTAGTCCAGCTAGGGGTTGACTTCAGAGGCCTAGAAATTGAAAGGACTCCCATACTGAAGTTTTCAGAGTATTTCAGATGCATCTTTATCCAGATGTGCACATTTAGATAAAAGTGGAGATACCTAGTAGCACCAGAATGCATCTGAGTAAGAAAGAATAAATCATGTTGGGAAGGACAATATAATTGAATGAAGGCTTCCAAGTCTGTATTTACACATTTGTATGAGCTGGCATGACACATTTAAGGAAGAGGAGTAAGACTGCCCTAAACAAAGAGGTCTATACATCATGAGAATAATATAGAGAGGACAAATATAGGAGTCCAGAATTGAGAGTGCCATGCAATGAAGTGGGAAGGAAGGTAACTTGGTTAAAAGAGAACTGCATATGAAGAAGTTTCTAGGTTTTGAGGATTGTTTCTCTGCCATGGGTCAGAATATTATGTGGAACAAGGCTAATAATCAACAGCCACTTAAAAATGAAGACAAGACCAAATTTTAGGGAGGATGAATTGAGGGTTTCATGATTTCATTTTTTTTTTTTAATGGGAGGACTGTCATACTTGAAAACAATCAAGTCTAAGAATCTGAATGAGAGGTACAGAGTCTGCTAAGTTGGTGTGGAAAGCTTGAGGGACTAGAGACCCTACTGAGTACATCTGTGTTGCTATTTTAGAGATAGGAATTTCACTTCAGAGCAGAATTATTTCTTCCCCTGAGGAAACAAACATGAAGTCTGGAGGCACACAGCTAGATTCCTTTCAGAGGAACAAAATTGAGCTGGGCTTCAGAAGCACATGTTGTGTTGCCTTGGCTAAAGTGGATTTAGTCAGTTTAAAATTACACTGAAGTAAAACTCCTGAAACATGAATATTGCTTCCTTAGCATCAGTTGTGTTTCTCTTAAGACCTGCTCCTGCTGTAACCCAGTACTTGCTAATGTAGATGTAGCCACTGAGAAGTACATGGTCAGGATAATAGGAGAAGAAACTGAGACTGGGGAAATAAATTAAATCTAATGAAGTCATGTATAAAGACAGAGAACTTGAGGAGCCACTAAAAAAGAGAAAAGAAATGTGCATCATGGGTCAAAACCAGGGAGGGTATTATAAATGTTCCAGTATGGCAGTGGAAAAATGACTCTTGATGAGGTGTCCTAGTATAAGTGGACCTTTAAAAAATGTTAACATGGCTTTCATCATATTTTGGCAGGTACTTTCGTTTACACACCCTATCTCGTTTCATTCAGCTGAAACTTTTGAATCTCTCCTCGCTTGCTTGAAAATGGATGATGAAAAAGTGGCAGAAGCTGCATTACAAATTTTCAAAAATACAGGAAGTAAAATTGAAGAAGACTTTCCTCACATACGATCGTAAGTTGTAGATCATACTCTGAGCAATGATCTTTACTGTATAGGATTTTGGAAGTTTTTGCACTTCCTTTCATCTACTGTAGCATTATCCTGCATTCTTTTGGAAGAAAGTATTGCTTCCAGAAAGAGATTTTGAAAGACTAAAATGTAGTGCTTTTTGAAGAATGGAAGTGAAATGAATATGCCCAAAGTAGTGACAGCTGGTATGCCACTGATACCACTATCATTTATATTGTTACCCTTCAGAATTACTTTCCTAGGTTATATATATATACACACACATATATATATATGTATATATGCAGTGTAAAAACATTTCTTGCAATTTAATGGTGATATGTAGGCAAAAATATTTCCAAAACAACATTTAGTACCTGTGCAGATATAAATGCCTATTTTACCACATGATATTTTATCAACAAAAGTAGAGGGGTTTTTGCTTGCAAGTTATCTAAATAATTTTTTTTTTAAGAAATTACCCAAACAAAAGCCATTTGTGCTTTTGCAGAAGTGTTGTGTTTTTTATATGTATATCTGTACTTCTTTGCTAGTTTGATGTTTTGGAAGATTTTCAATTTGTGAAAGTACTTATCTCTTGCTCTGTTTGTCTATTTGTTTTGTTACACAACTGTTTAGTGCTTTGCTTCCAGTGTTGCATCATAAAGCTAAAAAGGGACCCCCTCGTCAAGCCAAGTATGCTATTCACTGCATCCATGCAATATTTTCCAGCAAAGAAACACAGTTTGCACAGATATTTGAGGTAACATTAAATATTTAAGTTACTTTTACTGATCTTTTATAGTGCGCATGTAAACTAAGGGATGTACTTGCAAGTTGTAGCAGATTTAGGAAATACGTTTTTCCTCTTTCCTTTTGTTCTTACATGATTTTGGCCTGAAGAATGGTAGGAGAGGGTGTTCTTGTATCTCATGATTCATCATGTTTTAGGTTATAGATTTTAAGAGCTGATAAGAGTAGAACCAAGTGTTGGGCTATGTACTAGAACCATGAACTATTTGTGGAAAGAGGAACCATATGCTACTCCTTACCCTTGTTGAAAATGGTCAAAAGTACTTAAATGGTTGCAGAAATTATGGAAAAATGAATTGTGGTACAGTCTAAATAATTTTTTTAGCTATAACTGCAAATGTACTTTTTAATTAGTGGCTATCAGCCTCTTAAAGGCTGAATCATAGTCACTACTGGAATTGCTATCTTGAGATCTAGTTCTCCCACAAGAAAATAGGCTTTTCAATCCATTGTTTCCTAAATGGTCATGCTTGAGCTGTCACTTTTGAACTAGCCAGAGGTGATAAGTATTTTGTCTGTCATCTTGGTGTTTTCTCTGACTTGAGAAGACTTGATGGGTTGGTGAATGTATCTTTAAAATTAAATAATCAATATGTCTTTTAAAATGGTATTTCTGAAGTAGGCATGGACAGCTTGGTAGGTAGCTGTCATTCCCATCCCCTCAGTAAGACACAGACTACATCAGTAATACCTGATTTTGTTGCCTTTTTTTTAGCCACTGCATAAAAGTCTGGATCCAAGCAATTTTGAGCACCTCATTACGCCGTTGGTTACTATTGGCCATATAGCCATGCTTGCACCTGACCAATTTGCTGCTCCTTTGAAATCTTTGGTTGCTACTTTTATTGTTAAAGATTTGCTAATGAATGATAGGGTGAGTATTTTTAAAACCTTGTATTAAGAGTATGCTTTTCATGTAGTATCATATCCAGCAAGTGCTTGGGAAAATACTTGGTTCTGCTTTTTGTATATGGCTGTTATTTGATTTCCTCATGTAGTTTGACTGCAATGAAAACCCATGGTACAGGAAAGGAGAGTTCTGCTAATTTGGGAATCTTACAAAAGTGATGAGCTGCATAGCACAGCATTTTATCACTCATGACTTGGCTTTGGTTAAAAAGAGGAAAATTGTTAGGACTTCACTCTGTTTCTTATCTTGAGTGAGTTGTGACTTTCAGGAAGTATATTACATTGGAGATTACAAATACACCATCTAAATGGAGGACTGAATTTTAATTTTTGAACAATTTTTTTATTGGTCCTGAAGTGATTACGAAGTCAAAAAATGAACTCATGCCTTGTTAGAAATTGCTTAGGGAAAGATAAACTATAAAACAGTAAAACGTGAATGAGGTTCCAATCTACTGGATATGGAAAAACTGGAAATTATTTTCAAAGCAATGGCTATCATGCTCTAAAGGAATAGTTTTCAGGTAACAACAACAACCACTCCCTTACTAATCTTAAATTTGCTGATACTTGGATAGCGAGATATCTCACTTCTGTAGTGGTTACTTCTGTAAGATAGGGAAGACATAAAGACCAGGGAGTGCTGCTGTATTGTTTCCAGAAGGAAACAGGAAAGAGGAGGTTACAAGTTTCACTGAAGAATAACAAAAGTGTAACAAATATAACATTTGGTTTAGCTTCCAGGAAAGAAGACAACAAAACTTTGGGTGCCAGATGAAGAAGTGTCTCCTGAAACCCTTGTTAAAGTAAGTAGCACGTACCATGTTTTCCTGTCTGTTATGCTTATATTACTTAGTAAGGATTTGGTCTTGGGACAGTATTTTTAAATTATTATTTTATTAATAAATTTACATACAAACTTCATTAAATTTTTATATAAGCTCTTTATAGATTTAGTTTTGTTTTCTGACACTTAACTGTGATGATAGCTGGATTACTTAGAGTAAAATTATTTTCTTCCCCTCCTCTTCAATGCAGAAGCTAAACACTATAGAATTTTTTTTAAAGTCTTTCCCTTTTCTGTTGAATTTTTATGACATTCCAAGAAACTTTCAGTGTTGTTTTGGAACAAGTATGGGGTTTGGAGTTGTCAGTTTCCTCAAATGAATAAATCTATTACATTGGGTTTTTTTCTATGTGTGCAATGTGTATTAGATAAAAACCTGGATTTAAGAAAAAAATCACTTTAAAATGGTGAGGGGTTTGTTTTGGTACTTTACTTAAAAATGTCATGTCAAACTTTTTGTAATTTTGGAGTAAGTGCATTACATTTTCTGTACTTTGTAGGAGACACTGTCAGTCGATTTTTCAATGAATTAGAAATAGACTCACAATGTGAAAATATATTCTATATCTGTATTTGATTTTTAAATGCCCTTCAGAACAGGGATAGATTTTTGGTTTCACTTCTTTCAGAACGAGATGCTTATCTTTTGTAATGTGCTCTGTGTTATATCATTTGTTTAGTTTTTAATGTCTTTTAAGTAAAATTGCTCTGATTTTAAAAAGTTCTTTGCCTTCTCTCAAAGTCGTTAAACTCTTCCTAGCAGACTTCCTTTTCTGCTCGGTTAGTAAGTACTTTGGTTTGCAGTTTGATACAGAACTCATTACTGGAAAGGCTTGGGGTTTTTTGGAGTTAATTTGTTGCTTTTAGTTGTTTGACTACACAATGGATACTTTTCATATTTGTGCAATTCCATAGTTACACAGTACACTCCAAAAAATGTTAAAAGATTACACTTTCGTTATAATTTAATGAAGTGCTAGTTTTAAATACGATTGACATGATTTCACTTCAGTGATTATACATGTAACTTGAAGTAGTAAATACAGTTTTTCTTAATTATTTTAAATGATTTGTGAAGCTGTAATAACTCTCTAAAATGTACTTTTATATTGATAAAACTTCTCATACATTTGGCTATTTGGAAGGGAGTTAATCTGCAGAAATTCTTAAGGCAATTTAAAGTTGAAGCCAAGCCTGAAAACTATAAGAAGCATTTATTTGCAGGTGAAAACACGTTATTGTGAAAATTGATTTGCAAATTTAATTAGCTTTTTATTACTACTGAGGAGCCTAAACTTAATGTATGGTGCAGACCATGCCATTAGTTTATAAATTATTTCACTGTGATAGTATACTTTTTTTCACTCTGGTTTTACAAGCCTCTTTTTCCTTTTGTAACATTATTGTATATCTAATGGGGATTTAAAATCTGACAAGTTGTAGTATGAAAGTGGGAAGAACTGCTGAAAACTAAATTTTAGTGTTGTCCAGCCTAGCAGAGGTAGACTGATATTAGCCTAAGTTTTGAGCGCTAAACCTTAAATGAAAGGCTGTGTGAAGAGAAATGTTTCAGTACAGTATTAACTGGATTGGATTAATGATTGTATGAGTTAGACTGGAATTCCTATGCCTGGCACTTGAGTTCTGAAGCAATAATCTTTCTTGGCACTGACCTGTTATGAGTACTGTGCACCATGCAGTGGGTTGAGACTTGTGTGGTAGCAGTGGTATTTCTTGTTTCCTTCCATATCACTGGAATATAAGATTGCTCATACTGTTTCTTTACTATGCTCCAAGTGGGCTTTGTTTCATTTTTTGCTACTGCACAAACTTGCAGCCTTTGTGGCTCTGAAACCTCAGGCAGCAGAAACCTGAGCCAGCTGCTATCATAATGGCGATGTAGTAGGAAGGCAACAGTGTTGCCTTTGATATGGTTCTGTCTCATTTTTGCTTTATTTTTTCATGTTGTGTATAAGAACTTTTTGTCTTGGAGAAGTATTCTAGGCTCGTGCAACGTGAATTGAAAAAAGAGGTACAGACTGAATATAAGGGAAAGGCTGAGAACAGTTAGTGCATCAGGTAGCAAGAGGTTGCAGGTTGCCCAGAGAGCCTGTGCAGTCTTCATTCTTGGAGTACATTCTTTCAACACCACAGTGCATAAAACTGAGACCAAGGTGGTGTGATTTCGTAGCTGACCTTCCTTTGAGCAGGAGATTGAACTGGAGACCTCCTAACACTCCTTCCAACTGGAATTATCCTTTAATATATACACTATTTGATTGCAAAGGAAGAATTTGAAACATGACAGCAGTCCAGACTCATGTCATGTTTAACTCGGCCTTCAAATAATCAGTAGTAGTCACTGGGGGAATTCTCACGCCCTGTACTAATTTCATGGGAATGCTTAATTCGGAATGGTTGCTGGACTGTCATCGTATTAACACCAACAAAGATATAGAGAAACTACTGGAGTCAGACAAAAATTCTGAAGGAGATGGAACTAGGACTTGATTAGATTGAAGGAAGACTGGAATAGGTTTGGAAAATAAAATTGGAGAAAAGACATTATAGAGGGAGTTATCAGAAGCAAAGATTGAAATTGAAATTGGTGATAGGACTAGGTAGCCTGTCTGTTCCCTGGCTGAATACATCATTTATTTGAAGACCAAGGAGAGCTGTCCTATTTCCATTCTTCCAAAAAGTGAGAGGCACTAGTGGTTACAGATCCTGGTTATGACATGAAGAAACTGAATTTGTGATCTGTGAAAAGATCTGATACTATTATTGATATATTACAATTATTATATTGGGTATGGATGCTACTAAAATTTTCTGGTGTTTAGTTAAAGCTATTCCAGTGGAAGGCCCTTTGAAAGTGAGGGCAAGACAATTTCTGCTCCTCAGACTCCGTTTGCATTTTGAGTTCTGGAGTGACAGATATCCTACAGCTTCTTACTGGTGTTACCCAGTAAGGTGGAGCAAATGAACGACAGTCCTAAAAACTAATCTCACATATAAGTGATGGTCCTAGAACTGAGTTCAGATGGGACCATTTTGGTCAGCTTGTTCCAAGGAATAGATCAATTACAGTATGATAAATTTAATTTGGTGATATTGTGATTGTTTATATAAAAGTTACTAGAATTGCTTTTTTTGCTTTTCCTACTAATGAGAATATTAGAAGTTACTGTGTATGAATAGTGTACGTTTTTTAAAGCTTTTGGGTTTTGGTCTTCAGAGTTCAGTGGTGGGTGGGGGTTTTTGTTGTGGGTTGGTTGGGTTGTTTTTTTTTTTTGCTGTTGTTGCATTTTTGGTTTTTTGGGGTGTTTTTTGTTCCACTCCCCGCCCCCCCCGCCCCCTCAAGGATGCCTGTGTGATTCAGATGAGCATTTTCATTTTCCTGTAAGGAGACACTCTTCTTTATTTTCCTTATTGTCTCTGCTGTCGTATGAAAAAAAATGAAAGGACAAGGGGATTCAAATACTAAAACAAACTTTGTCTCCAAATTGATGTTTTATTTTCACTAAAGAACTGTGAAATTACTCAGTGTTTCATGATAGTTGCTGGATTCTGCATACTGGCAGAAACTTGCCTCAAAACACTTGGTGTTTCCATTGGCAAAACCAAGTTATCCCAAATAACTGACTTGGAGGCTTTTCTTTAAATAGCTGTGAAAAAAGTATTTTTTACCAGGGTAGGCTGTCATAGTACAGATTGCTACTCTTAACAGTCAAGATGTCTACTAAGTGTTTTTTCAAGTATGTGTCTTAAATTTAAACTCAAATATTACATAGATAAATAGAGAATATATAGGGCATAGGAATTTAATGCAAAGGTCATGGGTTCGATCCCTGTATGGTTCATTCACTGGTCTTGTTGATCCCTTCCAACTCAAAATATTCTGTGAATTATAGTAATATATAAAGATGAAAATATGTTCTGGTTTTTGATCCAGTAACATTTTCTTAGTAGGTATAAACTGTTTAGACTATTCACAGTATTTAGTGGATGTAAGCTCAATTAAGAAAATGTTTTCAAAGGACAAAATACGTGATTGGTAATAGAAGCAGCAGCTCAGACTTTAACTAAATGTTTAATTTTTATTTGCTGTAATACATACTTGAAACTTTCAGTGAAAAGTTGCTGTCTATTGAGAGAATGTCTAGTTATCTTTCAGTATTTAAATGATGTTTTACAATCCTGACAGACTTATGTTTGTACCAGCAAAAAGGACTTGGGAAAAAATACTATGTGATTAAATAAGATAAAGATTATTTTTAAAATGAGACTTATGATATGATTTAACTTTTTGGTATTGATTTTTTTTTTCAGATTCAGGCCATCAAGATGATGGTTCGGTGGTTGCTAGGAATGAAGAACAACCACAGCAAGTCAGGAACTTCTACTCTGAGATTGCTAACAACGATATTACACAGTGATGGAGATTTAACAGAGCAGGGTAAAATAAGGTATGTAACTGATGGTAATTTTTTCATGTCTGTGATGATGGAGTGAGGGGGAGAGTTTTAATCGAAGTAGTGTGTAAACTATCCTGTTTGACTGCTTAACAATTCATACATCTTATTTCATAAAATGTGATGGTAAGCTTGGCTGGTTCCTATGTAAGTTCGCTGAATCTCAGGTTTTGTAACACTGTACACACCAATGAATTTTAGGTTTTCTATTCTTGCTTTTATTTATCTCTTCAATAGGCCATTACTCATACTGCAGGAATAAATGGTGCAACTTCCTCCTTCCCACTGAAAATTGGTTTTAATTTTTTATGCATCTTGCTGTTCCTGGTGTACCAATTGCTGTGTATTCCAAATGCCAATAGGTGGGCTTTCTAATAAAGAATAATAGTGTGTTGTATAAACCATGTGGAAATACTTAGTACACAAGACACTTCTGCTTGGAGGCAGGCTAATCCCTTGAGGTCTCTAAAAGTGAAAGCAAGAAGGAAATGTGTAAACAGGATTAAATCTCAATAAATAATTTACCTTTTAGGTGACTGTTAGACAACTTGTTTTTCTGAGTATCTTCTTAATCCTCTGTGGTAGGAAAAGTGACAAGTTGTCAGCTGCTATTGTTTGCCAGACATTGAAAATTTATGTCTACAAGAGCCATGAAGGGCATGGGTAGATTGTGCCGGTATGTTTAAAAAGGTTTCTGATTTTCAGGTAGAGTTAATGTTATACAGTAGTTATGCAGATAGAACCTATATTGTGTGTGCAAAATTGCAAACCTGAGAGCTGTCTAATATATTATCTTTGTCGCACCTGTGTAGTCTGTCCTAAAGTTCTTTGTAAATAATTGTTTAATAGTTTTAAGTTCTGTAGTGTGACCATTCTGGCGGTTGCCAGGGAGTTTAGTGGCAGTAATTTAGCTTTTCAGCATGACTACTTGGAGCAACATGGTTGGCTTCTGCAGTAGTTAGTGAATAGAACGGTTCTGTGGACCCTGTGTGTTTTCATGCTTGGAATGATGATTCCTTACTGTGCATGTTTTAGAAATTTTATTTTCCCACTCCTTTTCTACTCAAAAGTAATAGTAGGTACTTTATATAATGATGTGATCAGTTCCCCATTTTAAAATCAAATTAATGGATGGCTAGAGAGAAAGCTGCAGTGACATGTGATGTTGCTGTGGAAGTAACCCTCAACCCCAGCTTGGAGCTCTGCCTGGGGATGGATGTTGGGCTAACAGAGAGTTTATGGGTTAGGATTGAAGAGCAGACTGCTCTGGGTAACATCGTGGTGAGTGTCTGCTGTGGGACCCCTGGCCAGGAAGAAGAAGTGGATGAGGCCTTTAAACAGTTGAAAACAACTTCATGTATGCAGTCTTTGGCTCTTGGGAGGAAATTCAGCTTCTCCAATATCTGCTGGAAGAGGAACATCTCAGTGCATAACAATCCAGGCGGCATTGATGACAACTTTTTGACACAAGTGGTAAAGGACCTAACGAAGAGAGGCTCTCTGCTGGACCTCATACATGCCAACATGGAGAGGCTTACTGGGAATGTCAAGGTTGAGGGCAGCCTTGGCTATTATGACCCTAAGATGATGGAGTTCAAAATCCTGAGGGCAAGAAGGGGGTCACAGGGCGAGATTGGACTGGACTTCAGGAGAGCAATCTTGGGTCTTTGCAAGAATGTGCTTGTAAGGTCCCATTAGATAAGGTGTGGAGGGAAGAGGGGCCCAGGAAAGCTAGTTACCTTGTATTTAAAAATCACCCCTTGGTACTCAAGAGTGGTCACAGCAGAAGGGCAGATGGATACTTCTGCAAACCATACCTGGATGAGCAAGATGCTCCTGGCAAAAATCAAACACAAAAAGAGGGATTGAGAGCAGCCCTGCAGAGCAGTACCTGGGAACACTGGTAGATGAAAGGGTGGACATGAGCCAACAATTTGTGCATGCATCCCAGAAAGCCAGCTATGTCCTGGGCCACATCGAAAGAAGCGTGGCTAGTAAGTCGAGGGATTTGATTCTGCCTCTTCAGCTCACTCTAGTGAGACCTAAAGTACTGCATCCAGCTCTGGGGTTCTCAGCACAGGAAACACATGGACCTGTTGGAGCATATTCAGAGAAAGGTCACAAAAATCGTCAGAGGGCTGTAGCACTTTTATGAGGAAAGGCTGAGTGAGTTGGAGTTGTTCAGCCTGGAGAAGACAGGGGTCTAGGGGGACCTTATTGTGACCTGTCAGTACTTAAAGGGAGCCTGGAGATAGAAGGAAGAAAGTTTTTTATGGTGAGGATGATGAAACACTGCAACAGGATACCCAGAGAGGTGATAGCTGCCCCATCCCTGGAAACATTCAATATCAGCCCTCCAAGTCCCTGCTCATTGCAGGGGGTTGGACTAGATGAGCTTTAACAGTCCCTTCTGGCCCCAACTATTTTATGGTTGTATGAGGTATAGAGAAGGAGGGAGGAGATGGGTAATGTGGCAGGAATACAGAGAACACCATCTGAAATACAGTTAGGAAAGCCAAATCTCAACTGGGATAAAATCTAGTGAGAGGTGACAAGGCAACCAGAAGTCCTTCTCCAAGTAAATAAGTGACAAAAGGAAGAATAGGGAAAATGTGCACCCACTGCTGAATGAGGCAAGAGCCCTCTTGACAAGACATGTAATAATTATTTTGTGATTCTCACTATTGCTTTTCAGGAAAGCTCCAAACTGATAGAAGGGCCAGTCCATTTCTCTATGTGAGCTATACTGCCTACATTAACAATTACTCTGAAAACCTGAAGCAGAGGAGATGATGTTTCAGGCCTGTTAGTTCTGCATGGAACTTGCTGACACTTCCTGACCTTTGTTCTTCATCCATTGAGTGCAATAAGGATATCTTCTTTCTGGCAATGCTTACTGTGTTCCTTCTGTGCAAACCTGATACTGCTCCTTCTGACTTGGAGTAGGCTTTGAAAAGAGTAAAATTGTCCATTCAGTACAGAACATAACGTTTAGACTGTACTTGGTATGAGGTCATTCTGTGTGAGTCAATTTTAATGTTCATTGCTTCCACTTGTCTTTTAAATAGTGTTTAATAATTTGCTAAAGATAATTGAATTAAGTGAAAGTGGGAGGGCTCAGAAGCCTTTGATGCTGTTGAGGCCATCAGTCATGTTGTAATCTTCTTGGTGTTATTGCCCTCATCAGCCCTAAAAGTGACTCTGCCCCCATGCCTCTTGAAATCTACACAACTCTACTTTTCAGTGATGGTGTAAGGGAATTTTTTTTTTACTTCAAAGTTTAGGTCAGCCTGGACTGTCAGGTGAAGGCAAGGTCCCACTTGTACAACAAATCCCTTCTCTTGTTCATCCTTCACACTTTGAAGTAGGATTGATGACTTTCTTGAATTGCTTTTAAAACAACAACTGATTTCTTCAATTGCTTTTAAAACAACAACTGATTTCTTCAAGATGTTAGCATGTGTAGGTTAAATTCACCAGTCTTGTATTTTTTTGTTATTGAATTTTAACAATAAACAGTATCTCAACTGTCCTTTTCAAGTCTTTCTTTTTAATTTTATAAGTCATAAACAGTCCTAGAAAATTCAAGATTGTGCAAATTTTCTATTTGTGGTTAGGTAGAACAGTAGGTTGAATCTTGCATGCCTTTGTAGTAGGATTTTGATTTTAGTCTATATTACGCATAAAATAAGACTATTTTAGTATCAGAGCATACTAGCAGTTGCTGAAAGCATTGATATTAGATAAGAAGTTGAGTTGAGATTTTCTTGAAATATTATCTGCATTTTTTCTTAAAACTAATGCTTATCAAGAGAAAAATAATTAAAAATCTTTTGGAGTTTACAATGTTGTAGTTCTGTGCTGTAGAAAATTTGCCACACATCTGATATGCAACATTCTCAGTGGTTGCCTTCAGAAGACATTTTGCTATTGTCTTAAAATAAAATTCACTTAGTCATGTATTACAGTGTCTAATTAATCTTGATTTATGTTGGCCTGAAACATGGATTTTGAGCTAGAAAAGCTTGGCAACTTTAGGGACTAGAAATGGGCTGGCTACTGTGGCAGGACTCTTCTGCTGAAGGAGGACTGACCATCTTGCTGCTAAATGTGGTCTCTGAGGGGCAGCATGGACTGTCCTGGCTCAGTGCACAGCTAGAAAACTGTTTGAGACCCATGTGGAACTTCTAGGAAGTTTGATGGAAAATTTTTATTACCAGGCTGGGACCAGGTAATGGTAAGTGGGCATAGGCTGTAAAATGTGGTGCCATGAAAATTACTTTGGGTATGAAATTGCTTCTGCTGGCTTGGGGGTAGCTAAGCTTACAGAAACTTCTTTCCCTATTAGAACTTGTTTTTCAGTGATGCAAACTTACTGGATTTAATTAAGTCAAATAATTATGTAATTCATTAACTAATTAACCTTCACAATCCATGTGCTTGTTTTTCAGTAAACCTGATATGTCTCGCTTGAGGCTGGCTGCAGGGAATGCTATTGTCAAGTTGGCACAAGAACCTTGTTACCACGAAATCATCACCTTAGAACAATACCAGCTGTGTGCACTAGCCATAAATGTAAGGAAATTTGTTGGGAGTTGTGGGTTATCAGCAGATGTATGAATATATAGTTGTTTATTCTATATGTTATGTATATTTCTGTGAATCTGGTTTTATACAAAATATTCAGCCTTGGCATGAAGTTATTTCTCCATTTCATAATCCTGAAAATTCATTTTGGATGAGAATTAGATCTGTAGTACTGGGCTGTCCATTGGGGGAATACTAACTTAGAGTAGTCAAATTTTAGAATATTGATAAACTTAAGAAATGCAGTATGTATTTAAGTAATACCATAGCTGCATTATAAAGTTACTAGAAGTTAAAATGGGATGATGTACAGCATGTTGAACTGTGGTCAAAACAGTGACCTTGGTTTCTTAATACTTGGGCAGATGGAATGCAGAGGTCTGCAAAAATACCCTTTAAATATTAGAAGAAATAGGGAGATATTCCTTAGCAGATGCTGGAATTTTCATCCTTAACTTCTGCCTGTGAGCCCACAGTAAGGAAATAACTCTCAAATTGTAAGTAGAGATGTAGGGACTATCTCTATTTCTGGATTGTAGACTTAGCAAATTCTACAGAAATTGATTCATACCCCAAGAGTAAAGTGGTCATGAAGGGACCTTCTGTTGGTGTTATTTGTGTAGCTGCTGGTATTCTGGCTTTCCAGAAGTCAAGGAATCCTGTCCAGAAGATACCTGCAGTAATAATGATATGCAATTTTAGACTTTAATTCCTGTGTCCAGCTAAAGCTTTAAAATCTGTGACCCATTTTAAATGTCAGAAGACTTCAAATTGGCATTTAATGGTAGAAAATACAGAGTATGGCTCCTGTGTGGATATTGTTTACTTTCATACAGAGTATCTTAGTTTCTAAAGTTGCGTGGAGCTGGTTGCCATTAGGCTAGAAAAATCATTCCTGTACCAGATTAAGACAGGCCCTATTAGGCTTGCATATTGTTTTAACTATGCTTATGTGGATTTTAAGCTTCTGTGTTCCTATGAAAAGGAGCCCTTACTCAGTTCCCAAATGCTAGGAAAAACAAGAGAAATGGAACAAAGCTTTAAACTACTTAAGCAGATGAAATCTAGCAAAACTACAGCAGGAATTCAGTGGTAATAACTGAGAGTCTTATACCCAAAGCAAAGTCTGATACTTTTCAGCTTCCCTATTCCAAAACTGAATAGAAATGTTAGTCTTGTCTCAAAATGAGTTAGAAAGATTTTTACAGTTCAGAACAAAATTAGTCAAGAGAAAAATAGGCACTCGATGTAGTGACAAATAAGTTCTGTCTCTGCTCTGGAAAGGATACTCAGGCTGGATAATGTCATTAATGTCATGCCACACTAGTATTGCCAATCCAGTGTTTGCATGTTCTGTTTTCTTGTGAACCCAGTGATCAAAATCTGTTCATTTCTTCTGTCATTTCCTTCCTGTGGTCTTTCTTTATTGCAAATGTTAGCCTTGTCGTTCCTATCAGAATTTTGCTTCATTGTTTTGATACTCTTTTCAGTATGTTAAGGTGCAGGCTCATTGCCCTCCACTCTCTCTCACTTTTATCACTTATTTTCCAGCTATAACAGTCTTAACTGTTAGTGGATATTCTAACAGATGTGTTGTCACCTTTTTTTTACGTCTAATGCTTACTTTCCCTGAATTTT
The DNA here is from genome assembly GCF_965231275.1 of Zosterops lateralis. NCBI lineage: Eukaryota > Metazoa > Chordata > Aves > Passeriformes > Zosteropidae > Zosterops > Zosterops lateralis. The sequence continues at coordinate 68,657,517 of NC_139763.1, read as the reverse complement.
CAAAAGGGAATTTTGAGATAAAAGATTGAAATTAGAACACAATAGGGTTCTCAGCATTTATGAACCACTTAGTATCACATTTTACTATAGCATTGTAGCATACTTTGGACAGGAAGGAACCAATTAAGATCATCTCATTAAACTCTCCTGCTGTGGTCAGGGGCACATTTCACGAGAACAAGTTGCTCAAAGCAACCATCCAACCTAGCCCTGAGTATCTCCAATGATGAGGTGTCCACAAGTTCTCTGGGCAACCTGTTCCAGTGTCCTGCCACCTCACTGTAAGAAATCTCTTCCATATGTCCAATCTAAACCTCACCTCTTTCAGTTTAAAACCATTGCTCCAGAGCTGGACACAGCACTCCTGATGGGAGTCCCATGAGAGCAGAGTAGATGTAGAGAATCCCCTCTCTCACCCTGCTGGCCCCTCTCCTTCTGATGCAGCCCAGGATATGGTTGGTTTTCTGGGCTGCAGGCTCATGTCCAGTTTTTCATTCACAAGTGACCCCAGTCCTTCTCTGCAGGGCTGCTCTCAATCCCTTCATCCTTCAGGCTGTATGGATCCTGAGGATTGCCTGGAGCCAGGTGCAGGACCTTGCACTTGGAGCTCTTGAACCTCCTGATGTTCCTTCCTCAGGGCCCAGTCCTCAAGCCTGTCAAGCTTCCTCCGGATGGCCTCCAGTGTATCAACTGCATCACTTGGCTTGGTGTTATCCACAGGCTTGCTGAGAGATGTTCTCAACCCTCCTGTCTGTGTAATTAACAAAGATGAACAATGCTGGTTGCAGTATTCCCCCTTGAGCGCACCAGTTGTTACTGATCTGCATTTGGGCATTGATTTTTTTTTTTTGACTGCAATCCTTTGGACATCCCCATCCAGCCTGTTTCTTATCAGTTGAGCAGTCCATCTCTGAAACCCGTATTACTCCAATTTAGAGACAACAATGTTTTGTATACCTGGGTCAAAACCCTTATAGAAATCCAGGTAGGAGACATCAATTGCTCATCCCTTATCCATTTGCACATTCACTTGGTTGTGAAAGATTAGACCAGTCAGGCATGATTGTCCTTTGTAAGGCCATGTTGTGTGTCTGTAATCTCCTCCCTGTGGATACCCATATGCTTTGTCATCGCTTCCAGGAGAATCTGTTCATTTGTAGTATCATTTCTGTCGCTTTTCCCTCTTCATTTATTGATACTTCTTTGCCTTTTGTGACTTTCTAAGTTGTTTTCTAGAATTTAGATTGTAAGGTCAGGAATTCTGCCTTTCATTTTCACTGCAGCTCCTAATGGATTTTTGAATACCTACAAATAACCTTTCTAGATGTTTTTGAGGCCTTCTCCAATTTCCTTTCTCACTGTCAGTAGAGATGCTCAGATGCAGAGTAGCTGTAATGGCTTTAATGAGTTTTTCACTTAAAAGTGGCACAGAGTTTTTTTTGGATTTGTTTATTTATTTTTTTAAATCTGGCATGTGCACATATGCATACATTTATGCTAATACTTAGAGTGGTTAGTATTAGAATCCACTTCTTGCTGGTAGATACTGATTATTCTAAAAGTTTATTCATTTTTAACACTTTCAAATCTAGCCACAAATCAGATGACATCAAGGCCAACTCTAGTTTTGTGTTATTTAATTCACGGCAAAGATTTTTTTAAGTGGGCAGGTCAGAAAACAGATTAGGCAACAGGAACAATCTTACTTTTCAAAGCCTGCAATGGTTGTACAGGTTCTGCTTTGGTTCTGTGCTGGCACTTCTTTGTTTTCCTCTGATGCTGCTGTTTTGTAATGTGTAATGATTGGAGTGCAGAACACATAATTAAATTTTGTCACCAATTGCTGTATGAAAGTGTCACTGGTAAACATGGGCTTTATGGTGATGAAATGCATGTAGTTTCAGTAGTTTTAAAATAAGTTACATATGTGTTTGGCCAATCTTACAAGCTTATCAGCAGTTGACTTCTTTGATCTCCAGAACAAATTTTAATGTCAGTAGAGCTTCATGTTGAAAGAGAGTAAAAAGAATTGAGGATAGTACTTTAGTGTTTAACAAGCTTTAAGATCAGATTTAAGATCTGATAAGCTTTGCTGTTGAAAATGCAATTCAATTGTATTCAGAACAAATCTTGTAGATTGCATAAGTTTCATTTGTTTAAAAAACATCCCAGGGCTTTTTTAGTTTTCTTTCTTAACTCAAGATGTTGTAATTGATGAATCAGAGCTGCGTCTGAGTGGTACATGATGTTTTGCAAATATGTGTTTTTTAAATGCTTTTACAGGGTGAACTTCCGATGAATTGGCATTAAATTCAGAGACATAGATATATAAAATTAGATTAATTTATGGAGTTTGTGTATGCTGTTAGAAATAGCATACCTTGGTTATGTTTTGTCCCCCTTCTTCTTAGTGAACTAATATAACTGATTTGAATTTAAGGTTATTACCAATATCAAAAGATAAAGAAATTATAGTCACTTCAATTGGCCACACAACACCATCAGTAACAACCAACTGGACCTCCCTTGTCCTCTGAGACAAAGCTATTTCCCTGCTGAAACACCAACTAGGCATCAGTCTCTTCTGGGCTTCCTAAAGGCTTTAGACTTAGGTGATACTGAGGAGGAAAAGAGGCCTCTTTCTTAACCTCCTGTGTGGGTGGATTTGCTATAAGGAGAAGAGATGTTGACCAGACCTCATGGTTTGGGTTTGTGGGCTTGGGTTACTTCAACTCTGGCTACAGCAGGGGTTTCAGGGTTTCAGTCCACAGAGGAGACAGAAGCACAGAAAGGAGAAAATGAGGATTGATTGAAAAAAGTTTCTTCTCAATTTCACTTTTGGTTGGGGTAGAGGGAGGATTGTTTTATCTAATACATGATCTCTTTTGATGCCATTTGCAAATTTAGGAGAGCCAGTGTTTCCAGTGGTTAGGCTTTGGCTCTGCACTTCCAGTTGACTGATAACTGGAAATCCTCTTCAGTCTTTTCTGACTTCAAAACTGTCATTTGACTAAAATAGCTGCTTACTCCTGTTAATATTTTTTTCTCCATATTTATAGATAACTCTTTCCTCTTGACCTTTTTTTTGGCAGGTTAAATGTGCCAAGCTATTTTGGTGACCTTGTTTACCTTAAGCTTTTCTGTATGTTTTCTTCAAAGTCTTTTCTGTGTGTGTTTCTGTTGAGTTTCCTTGTTCAGTGTTAGTCAATGGTTTGTCATGTATTAAATGGTCTATGTAGGTCATTTTCATACAAAAAAAAAAAAAAAAAAATTCAAGTTGATGCCTTTCCAGAAACACATTGCTTAATAAACTGTAGAACTACAATTGCTGCCTTCATATTGTTTTACTTTGTATTGTTTGGCAGCTGTTAGACACAGATAATTCTCTTCCATGGTCAGTTGTGGTACATAGGTTTCCACACTGTAATGGAAATGCTTGGTACTCTCTTCTGTGTTTCACCTTATCTGATAATTCTGTTGAATTTTATTCAGTTTTTTACATTAATGTCTTGATGAAAATGTGTGAAATTGTAGCAGTAAAATCATCATGGTGGTGGTTACTGGTGTCTAAAATGTTTTCGTGCAGATCTTTGACTTTGGCTTTACAAAGCAAGTGACCCAACTATAAGCAATTTCAGTAACTCCATGCATTAGTACTATGCTAAATTCAGCCTTGGGTCCTGAGCATGATATTTTCCTGCACAATTGTTGAACCTTAGCTCTTCTTCTGAGCTTAAAAGAAGCTTCAGCTGATTAATTCAATTAAATTGCTCTGAACTGGCATTAAAAAAAAATTCTTGCAATTCCTGTATTTCAGTGGCTTCAAGGTCTAATTGATTTCAGCATATTTACCTGAGCTTCCATGCTTTGTTTTACAGTTTATATTGCTTTAAGAAAAATTTACTGTTCTCTTTTTTGGTTTTGCCTTTTTTTTTTTTTTTTTTTTTTTTTTTTTTTATTAGGATGAATGTTACCAAGTGAGACAAATATTTGCTCAGAAACTTCACAAAGGCCTTTCTAGACTACGGCTGCCACTAGAATATATGGCTATTTGTGCACTGTGTGCAAAAGATCCCGTGAAAGAGAGAAGAGCTCATGCTAGGCAGTGCCTTGTGAAGAACATAAATGTCAGAAGGGAATATCTGAAGCAACATGCAGCAGTTAGTGGTAAGAGAATAGAAGTCACTTTTTGTACAAGTGCTGTAGTTCAAACATAAATGTGAGTAGACTGAAAACATTGATAGTTGTCTGTTTTTATGCACAAGAACCACTGTAAATTTGATTTGGAGGTATCTATTGAAAACTGAAAGTTTTCGTGTTTTCTTTTGTCTGATTTTCTTTTGATTTTTTTTTAAACAGGCATTTTTTTTTAATGAGGTCTTTGAGTACTGTTAAAAACTGTGCAGATGCTAATGCCTAAATATATTGGAAGTGAAGTAATTTTCCAAGGCAATTATGTGTACTGTTTGAACTTAATAATGTTAATAATGCTCTAAGTGGAGTGACAGTGACTAATTTTACTTCAGCAATTACTAATAAGTAGCTTTAATACATAAACGCTGTACTAAATAGACTGTCCTTGCACTAGTGTATTGAGTAGCATCTTATGCTATTCCTGCAAAGGGCTATATTTGTTGGCACTTCAGGATGAGTTTATGCAATTCTTTCTTCTCAGTGCCAGCAGTCTGATCATGGGAATTTGCTTTGGAAGTTATTATGGACTCATGTCAGCTATTTTTCTTTTATTAAAGCAGTCCTTTTGACTTAAAGCTACACACACAGAGTATTACAATGCTGGTACAGGGTCATAGGAAAAACTAGACCTTTATGAAGAGCTATAGCATTTTTTAATAAGAGGTTTTGAAAGTTTTATTTCTTTGAAAGATTACTGATGGTTTGACCTTTGTGAAATGAAGGGGATTTTTTCATCCTTTCAGTCTAAACCAGACCCATTTCATTAATCTGATCTCAAAGATGCTACCAGATAACTGACTTCCTTCTGTGTTTATGAACCACTTTTTATTAGCTATCTCAGTCTTTCTCAGTCCCCTTAGACTCTGATCAGAGAATAAGTCTGCGGACAAATCCTTTTGTGTATCATTAATTAGAGTTAAAGAAAAAATGTGGTACTTTTCTCTCACTCAGTAACAGGTAAAAAAGAAAAAAAAATCTAATAAACACCTTTAAGTCATTTTAAGACTATTCCTCTTGAAAGTTGAAAAGTCTGTTTAGACAGAAAGTGTAAGAATTCTCATATGTTTAAAATAGATGCTGTAAAGATGCTATCAAAAATCTGTGGAAGAAATTAAGAGGAACCTAGATGTGTGTGATTTTCTTTATCCAGTAGGACCTCAAAGTGGACCTGACAAATTCTTTTCTTGCTGAAATAATTGAGTGAGGCCTTTGATTTGACATATGCTATAATGCACGAGGAGTCTGGATTAAATATAGATTGCAGGATTTTTTAGGACTATAATCTTAACTTCACACCGTTCAGATTTACCAGTCTGAGCTTTCAGCAAATAAAATGTCTTGAACTGTTTGTATCCTAAAACATCCATATTGCAGCAGTTCAGCTGAAGCTCAGTTCTGGAAATAACACAATATTTAAATGTGTGTCTCCCTCTGCTACTCTCCCTGCTGACCATGCAGTAACTCAGGGTGATAATGATGGCAGTACCTCCTTTGGAAATCTGCATCTCTGATTATTCCAGCTATTTGTCTGAATCTATAAATGTGTGGTTTCGTGATACAGTTTGTCTCAAAAACTTAATATAGGTGAGAAGGATATCTGTTTTGGAGGCATTTCAGCTTTTGTTGAAAATATGGTAAATTTCTGTTTACCCTGCCTGAGGAAAACTTTCTAAGGACCAGTACCAGACATTAAAATGGCTCTTTCTTCTACACTGGCTTTTTATAGGCTGGCAGGAATGATTCTCAGCCCTCTTAAATTCTCTAAATGCTATTCAGAGTGGAAGCCACGCAAGAAGCGTCTTACTTTGATTGTGTATCTGTTACTAGTTTCATCTGGGTAGAGACGTGCCTTGCATAGGAATTTTTATGTTCCCATGATGGGCTTTTACTTGAAAGTCAGTAAGCAGAAAAATTACAAGAGTAAAGATTAAATTTTTTTAACAAGTTTTCCTCATAAAAGTTCATAAAGGACTCTTGGGAAGGGTTTTGGCACGTTGTAGTTTTATGTGCTGGTAGGAAAGCCACCCTACCTTTCAGGTAGTGTCTTCTTTCATTAGAGATTAAAGTTCTATTTTTTTTTTTTCATACTGTGCTTGGTCGTGACAGGGGTTAAATATTATATGTATCAATATTTGTTCTTCTTCTGTTTTGTCTGGAATGAGTTCGTTTTATTTTTCAGACCCAGTTGGAATTATTGCTATAGTTATATGAGAAATTGTCCAAGGCAAGAAGTTACTAAAAATCTGAGTTTATGAGCTCTTGATGAGCATTCTATTGAAGTTGCTAATTAGTACAAATAATAGTGGGTTGGTTTGTCTGGGGCATGTCTAAGGCAAGCCAATTTTGCTAGTGTTCTGAAGTTGTAATTATGTTTTTTCCTTCTCTGCCATATCTTCATATTTTTGTTTAGTAATGTGAACAGCTGCTGGCTAAAATGCAGGACAGTGCTTGAAAAGAAGTAAAGGATGTTTTTAAAGTTAATAGTGCAGTGTCAATTGAAACACTAAAAACTGCTTTACAAAGCATACTGGATTTCAATTACATAAATATGGCTTGAAATAGAAAGACATTGGGTGATTTTTTTATATGATATATTTATTTTATGAAGACTGTGCATTACCCTTATTTATACAGACCTCTAAAGAAATGGATAGATTAAGACTTGACATACGCATGACAATTATTTTGTTTGTTTGTAAAATCTACAATAATGATGTATTTTGTTTGATGTGCACAATATTTGTCAAGCACATCTCATATGAATACATATATTGGAGGTAAAACTGTTAGTGTTCTAATGTATTTTTAAATAGTTTTCAAATATTATTGTATATAATGATTTACAGATGTTTGGACTTATTCATAACTGAATATGGGATAGGTAAAAGTTTACTGAAAGAAGATTTTCCAGGCTTGGTCAAGCACTTACTATCGCAAAATGTGACTTTTCAAAAGCAGAGCTGGGAATTTCCTTCTTCCCTTCCCATGTACATTCTAATCATGTCAATGCTATGATACTGCATTTGCCACACCCACTAAAGATCAGATGCCTGTGCCATAGCAATATACATGGAATACCAGGATGCCTTCCTTTGACCATTGTCTTGCCTGTTTCAGAGGGTACAGGTTTAGTAACTTAGGTGTGCTGTGTATCCTCTGGCTCCCCTCAGGCATCAGGCTAAAGAAAGCAGTGTGGATGTTTGCTGAAAAATGTTTTTTTTTCCTTTTGATGTACGGCTCATCCATCTGTTGTCCTTGTCCCTTGGGAGATGATCTCTGAGGTGCTGGAGTTCACACTGTGTGGTGTTGGTTGGGTCAGGGAATTTGTTACCTTATGGGAGGTGTATTTTGTGACTGTAACTCTGAGTGGACTATTGGCAACAACCCTCATTTTTTGAGTCCCCAAGGGAAAATGGCCTTCAGACTCATGATGGAGGAAAGACTTTCTTGCAGTCCTGTTTAGGACTCAGAGAATGCTAGAAAATTTTTGAATGCTTTGAATGTCACAGTAGAGTCGTGCTGCTCTGTTTAGGTGGGACTGAGCCTGGAACTCAGGGCACTACTACTTTGTTACAGCTTTCATGTGACCTCCCACTCCTCTTTAAATAGATACTGTGGCAATTTGACTGCAAAATGCCTGCAGAAAGCCTTTGTTTGTTCTCTTGACAGCAAGGCTGTACCCTGCAATGTCCAAAGAAATAGTAGCAGCTTATCCTGCAGTTGTGCTGGTCTCACATCTTGCAGTCAACATGGATTTGTGATCCACTTTTTTTTGATCCATCCTCACTTCTAGTTTTCAAAGTCCTTCAGAATACAAGCTTTGAAATGAGGCAAGGATTGGGAGTAGGAGGTGACTGTAGCTGTGCCTCAAAGTAGCTAGAAAACAAGGAGCCCTGAGTGAGAGATACTTAAAATCTTAATTCTTGCACGTATCAAACCTGTGCACATCAGCCATGAAATGGAACATCATAGAGAAGTAATAGGTCCACATGTGTTTATGCCTTAGTGCATGCTGACCTCAAAATTTGCCCTCTCCTCTTTGGTAGAAAAGCATACTTCTTAGTATATAGTTTTTTGATGCATCTTTCTTCTGCTTTTCAGAGAAACTGTTGTCACTTCTACCAGAGTATGTTGTTCCTTATACTATCCATCTTCTAGCTCATGATCCAGATTATGTCAAAGTCCAGGACATTGAACAACTCAAGGACATTAAAGAGTAAGACCGCTTTTAATAGTGTTATTTCTAACTTTAAGTGAAATCTTAATTCCTTGTGGTACCCTGTTGCACAGTCCAGGGTGCATAATGATGCCAGTTACTTCTGTAAAATATTGAGAGAAATAATATAGGTGCTTTTTTAGTGCTCTGTGATATTTTAGAGAGGAACCTTTCACCTTCTGCTCATCTTCGTTTAATTTTTCCAAAAGAACTATTTTCTCAGAGTTACACTGGTTCAAATTCATGATACTAGTAAAAGCTGGACTAAATAGTGTTCTCCAATGTGTTTTTTTAAAAGAATTTCTTTTGTACCTTGACTCATGTGGGATACTGCATTTCTCCTTTAGGTGCCTGTGGTTCATACTGGAAATCTTAATGGCTAAAAATGAAAACAACAGTCATGCATTTATCAGAAAAATGGTAGAAAATATCAAACAGACTAAGGATGCTCAAGGACCAGATGATCAAAAAATGAACGAAGTAGGTGATACTTTTTGATTAGAAATTGCATTTGATTCTGGCCCGCTAATGGAAAGGAGTTGCTTTTTGTTAATACAACAACTTCAAAATGTCTTTCAATAGAATTGTATGTATGAAAAGGTATTTTATTTTTGGTAATGATTATATTTATTATAGTTTAGATGGCAGTTATTTTCCTGTGCTTCAGTAACTCTTGCACATTTGCAAGGGAGACATAATAGTTTTCAGTTCCTCTGTTTCTGTCTCAGTAAGATTACTAAACATAACTTTAAATAGATACATACTATAAAATTTACTGTTTAAATAATCCACTAAAGTGCTTTTTAGTATTTAATTTCTAAAGTGCAAGAGTAGACTTAATAGAGGAAGAAAAATACATTAGAAATCTCTGGTGTGGATTGTGTAATGATGTACCAAACCTTTCTTGGTGGTTTTAGCATCACATCATATGCAGATTTGTCCCTTTTCTGTTTTTCCCACAGAGATGTGTTTTGGGTAGTGGGTGGGTGGGATGTGTGCACTCATTTGTTTAACTCTGTCTTAGAAACTATGGCAAGCACTACTCTTAAGTATAGAAAGACCATGAAAACCATCTGTCTTCAACTGTTAGACTTAAAATGCTTTTGCTTTTACCATCTGTATTTCAGTATCGTGAGATACACTGTTTAAGGTGCAGGCTAGTGTTAAATGTTGAAGATGATTACTTTTAAACTCTGATTTCTTGTGGTCCTGTGCACGAAAGATGCGCTGTTGTTTGTCAAGATTCTTAATGAACTTCTAAAGTGTTATTTGTTTTTTTAATTTTATTATTTACAGAAACTATATACAGTCTGTGATGTAGCAATGAATATCATTATGTCAAAGAGTACAACATACAGTTTGGAATCCCCTAAAGACCCTGTACTTCCAGCCAGATATTTTACTCAACCAGACAAGGTATACTTCGGCATTTAATTTTTCTTGAGATAAATCTGTTTAAATATTTGCTGGTTGTAATTCAGGGTTGTTTTTCTTAAATATTTCTTGTAACTTCAGACTTCTCACTCTTACATTGTAGTTGAAAATGTGTGTATATATTTTCATAAATATATTATATATATGTGCACACACCAATTTCTCTTCCTCCCTACTCCCATATTACCGTTCTAGTTTGAAAATTCAAAAGCATAAATGATGTAAATTAAATCTTTCAGTGCAATCTCCAGAATGTATCTATATCTCTCTCTTGTTCACTGATTATTGTTGTAATTGCCCCAACCCCCTTTTTTTACAGAATTTCAGTAACACCAAAAATTATCTTCCTCCGGAAATGAAGTCTTTTTTTACCCCTGGAAAGGTAGGTATGGTGTGAGGGGTTAGGGTTTGGTGCTGTTGTTTGGATTCTGGTTTGTCTTTGTATTTGGAGTGACAGTTTTGTTTGTTCTTTGTGGTTTGTTTTTTAAAGAAAAGTAGGATGTAATTAATGAAACACTGTTTAAGAGAAGAGATTGTTTCTAGGTATAGAGAAAGAGATGGGTAAAAGGAAAGCTGCTGCTGTGTATGCTGGGTGGTGGCAACAATAGGCAAAACCTGTTGTCTTTAAAAGGAGGGAATCCAAAAACACCCCAATGCAACCCATAGTATTTGTCAAATTTACAAAATGATTAACCTTTTTAGACTGCCGAAGACTGCAATGTTGCCTACAAAGTGGCAGCTATGGAAAACTCTAATAGAAATTATTTTTAAAATAATTTAAATAATTGATCTTTATATCAAATCTTTTTATCAAATAATAATTAATGTTTGGCAAAGTTGAATACTATTTTACAGTACCTTACAAAATAACTGACTGTTCGACAGTTTTGTTAATTTGTTCTTTTAGAATATGCATTCTATTGAATGGCAATGTTCTTTCTCACTAAAACTATACCCAGGTGTTCTTTAGGATAAAATTAAAATCTGGTAAAGGAAGTGACAAACTGTGATACTCATTTGGATTAATGCATCCTGTTCTAGATGACAAAGAACATTAATTTGTTACCTTGTGAAAAAAAGAAATTGCAACATTTTCATTACCCTTAACTTTGCTAATGAAGCATTAGCTGTCAGCTAGTAATTTAATAATAAATGAGGAATGCAAGCTAGGAAAAGAAGCAGATTTCTCTTTGAGAAATTGAAAGTCAACATTTATGGATTGGAGTAGATCATAATTAAAATTCATTTGAATCCTAAGTTAACTTTTATATTCTTTTAAATTTCTAGTGCTGGGTACTCTAGCTCTTCTTGTGTTTTTTTGAAACTTTGTAACAAACAGGAGAGGTGTATTGGACCACCAGAATTTTCAGTTTCTTCACTATCACGAGAGGAACATGAAATGAAAGTTGGTCTGGGGGAGTCTTTATTTTTGCAAGCAGAAGACTGGCTTGGGTGGATGTTAGTAGAGTGGATATAAGCTGGGAACACTGAGGGCAGGAAGTCTTAGAGTGTAGATTCTGTGAAAGGGAGGAGCTTTTTGTGCAGGCCCTTTTGGTCTCTCCTTAGCAGAAAGTCCAATTCAGTGTGAATTTGAAAATCTCTGCTTTGGAGCTCTTTCAACATACACTGATTAACATTCAGTTCTAAACTAATAGATGTAAATTGTTAAGCTGGATTTAGATCTCCAAGGTTTATTTTTGGAAAGCATATGCTATTTTTTTTTGTGCTCAGTGCAGAATGAATCTTTGTGAGTATAACATTCCCTCTGGCTATAAAAGTATAAATATAAAAATATAAAAAGCAGAACCATATTCCATGGTCCATAGCTCTGAAGAAGAAACACTTCAGGCTGATAAGATATGCATGTTGAACTTTTTGTAGCTGTCACAAACTGCAGACATAGCCAGAATCTAATATTGAAGGAGAAGATGGATAATGAGAAATGCAGGGAATGGTCTTTAGTTCAACATTTTCGTATATGGGTGTTTGGCATTCTCTTTAGGAGTAACTGAACACTTTCAACTCTCAAAAGTTAGTATGAGCTGGAGGCATTTAGCAGGTCTGAAAGATAATCCAGTTAAATTAATAACCTGAAGCTCACCAATGTCTGGAAATTGTGACACTTATTAAAATCCTAACATTTTTAAATCTGTGCAAGAAGTATCAGAATCTTCTCCACAGTATCTGGCTTTTGGGATTCTCATTTATTGCCAGTTGAAACTAATGTGGTTGCCAGTTTAATGTCTCCTTTGCTGAAAGGGCTGTCCTGCTGCTATTTCTGCTTCGCTGGGCCAGGTGCTTGTCTAATGCAGATGAGGGAGCTGGTTCAGGTAGATAAATCAGCAGAAAGCAAATGGCACACACGGTGACACAGTGCCTGACTGCACGGTCTGGTGAGCACACAGCACTTCCAATGAGAAGGGCACAGAGTCTTCTAAGGCTAGAGAGAAGAATACGAGCTTTGGTGGCAGCTAGTTATTTGATTGCAGCTCCCTCAGCTTCCTTCTGGTGTCTGTTGTAGCCTTCATATGAAAAAGTTTATCACTTTGTGTTAAAATTAACATAATGATTGCAGAAAGTGAAATCTGTGAATATATTAAGCATAGTACATGTTAACAATATCTGAACGTGTGTAGCTTAAAATAAAGGAAATATATTTTTGGTTTCAGCCCAAAGCAGCCAATGTTCTTGGAGCAGTTAATAAGCCTCTTTCGTCAGCAGGCAAGCAGTCTCAATCCAAATCTTCACGAATGGAAACTGTAAGCAATGCCAGCAGCAGTTCAAATCCAAGCTCTCCAGGAAGGATCAAAGGGAGGTTGGTAGACAACAAAAGATCTTTGATATTTCAAATATTTGTAATGGAAACTTTGAATACTTTTATAATGTTTTCTAAGTAAAACACAGAATTCTTTTATCTTACATTGAAGGAAAATTACAGTTCCACATTGGTATAACTGAAACCATGAATTTGACTTTCTAACTCCAGAAATAAATTTTCTTTAATAAAAAAAAAAAAAAAAGAAAGCCTTAAAACAAACAAAAAAAGAAATCCCCCAGAATCAACTTACATCCAGAACTGGCAGAAGGAGGAAAGGAAAGCCTCATAAGTTGTAATTTTTTTCAGGGCAGGGTTGGGTTTTTTTGGGATGCATTTTAGGTAGATAGATATATCACCCCCCACATATAAATGTGTGTGTGTGTATGCACACAGCTGCAGTCCCTGGGAACCTGGCTGTAATGCTACAAACACACCCTGCTCCTGCATGACTTCATCCTTGAGTCCTGCACATTGCTGGACTTAGCAGACAAGTATTTTTTGATTTTAGATTAGTTTTGTGATGAAGAGGTGAGTGTACTGTAATGCTACGTAAGTCATCTTCTAGGTATCTATCTTTATAAGTATAGCTTATTTTGTGTCAGTTTTTTAGGTTATTCATCAGTTACTATATCTTATGTTCATTTGTTTTTTAAATGGAAGTCACGCTGTCATTTATTTTGTTTTTTTCACTGACAATGAGAGATTGTATAGCCTCCCCTATTTGTATTCTTTCTACTGTTTCACATTCTTTCAAGACTGTTAGGAAATGTTATGTTTGAATTTAAAACTTCTCATTTGGTACTTCTGTTACTATTCAATATATAATATTAATTTTAAATGTAGTGCAGTGTTTTACAAGAAGTATTTCTCCACTAGGTGGTCTACAGAAAGGCTTATTTCTTACTAGTCTTGTAGGTTCACATGCTGCACTGTATTACTGGCTATTGACAGGTGGACTCCAGATTCTGCTCTATATCCAGCAAAAAGAATCTGAGATCAAATTTGAAAAAATGCGGCACTCACAGCCTAACATGTTCTGTCATCTTCATGATTCCTCCAGTTCACTTAAGTTAAAGGGATTAGTGTTTTGGGTAGAGATGCCAAAGACAAAGAGAAGAGAGAGGAATGATTCAGGATACACAGTATTTTCAGTTCAGTCTGTCTGAATGTGTACAGGCAGATTTCCGTCTTTTAAGAGGATGTATACAACCTAAGCTTCCTGTTACATCCCAGTTAATACAGACGGTATACCTGTAAAAGTGAGAACATCTTTGACTCAGTATTGCAATGCCCAGTCCAGGGAGTTGAGTTTGTGTGTTTGAATACCATTTTTCACTTCAACACATAGCGTATTTATTTTCATTTAAAAATGTGCACTGATATTTAAAAATGTTGCTTCTGCAGATGAAATGAAATTACTTCTGTATTGGTTTTTGTACATTACCTTTTATCTGTGGTTCAGTGTTTTACATAGGCACAAGGCATTGTTGTCCACATTTATATTTGTAGAAACTGAAATAAAAATGAAATTGCTGCTCCAAAAAGCAGAGGGAAATTTGAATTGCTGTTTTATTGCCTAAACCTCACCATAGGAGGGTGTGTGTGCTTTGGCTGGTCTGTGGAGATCTTTGATGGCTACAGGAAAGTGTAGGCAATTGAATGCAAACCCGTATCTCTTGCAACTCACACTCTTCTGTTTTAAAAGGCTGTTTATTTTTTCCCAGTGAAAAACAAAAATTGAAATCCAAACATTTGTCTTGAGACTTAGATGACGTAGCTTGTGATACGTGGTATCTATGGTACCCACAGTGAAAGGTTCCTTCTGCCAAATTGTTATTGGTTTATTAATAGATTTTTTTGGAGATTGTTGTCCTTACTATTTTTTTAATGATTGCCCCACTTAATATAATAATGAGGGAAATATATATATTTTCATCCTAGACTTGACAGTACTGAAATGGACCACAGTGAAAATGAAGAATTCACACTGGCTTCACCCTTACCAGGAAAGAAAACTGACAAAAGGGACGACTCTGATCTTGTAAGGGTGAGCTGTAAAAAAATAATGTGATGATATTTGAGATCATTCCAAAAAATATTATGAAATTTTAAACTACTGGAAAATGTGTTTAGAGTTGGATATGAAAATATAGGTTGCAAAAGACCTCTAAAGGTCATCAAGTCCAGCCATTAACTCAGAAGAATGAAGTCTACCATGAAATCATGTCCCTGAGATTACTGAGGCTTTGGAGAGAGGTAGTTTCCTTACTAATTCTTACCAATGGATACATATATACATATATATATATATATATATATATATATATATATATATATTTGGATTATCACTCAGATGTAGTACTTTAATATGTAAAAGAAGTTGTAAGCAAAATAAACCACCAAAGAAAATTATAATTGTATTGTAATTCTAAAAGCAGGTCAAATAAAATATTTCCCATACCACTAGTAAGTTTCACTTCTTTGTGCCTTAATAGCAGTTGACAGTGTGTACATTTTGTAGTATTTGGGATATGCATGAGAAAGTAATAAGATCAGATTTGCTAGAATTGGATTTTCTAGGCTGCATTAAAGATGTCCTGTATTTGATGTCGCCACTGCTTTATTTCTTTTTACTGTCTCTGACATTTCTCTTTTCTCTCATTATGTCATTCTGGTACATTTTTCTAGGTTGCTTGGGACATAAGCTACTCACTAGTAAAAATTCCTGAACTTTTGCTTGTCTTGGAGTATAACTAACTATCTTACACTGGGAAAAGCAAACCATTTTATAACTAAATAAGAAAAATCTGGAATTTCTTCTCAAAAAAAACCCGCAAAAAACAAACAACACTTCTGTAAACCTTAAAGTCTGAGAGTCCAGACAGCTCCTGGCATGCAATTCATGTTTAGAAGCATTAGATTGAACTGGTAACTACTGAGAAAGCTCAGTGATAAAGCAAATACAGGAGTGTCTTGAGAGCATCATTCCACTTCCAGTCTGTAAGCCAGTTGCTCAAGGTCGTGGATTCAGAACTCATTTTTGGTTTTTTAGAGATGGGGAGCAGATTACAGCAAGCATTAACTGAGAAGCAGGATTTTATTGGTATGTTAGAGGGAAGGGCTGTCATCCAGAGGAACCTTGACAGGCTTGAGGACTGGGCCCTGGGGGGGGAACATCAGGAGGTTCAAGAGCTCCAAGTGCAAGGTCCTGCACCTGGCTCCAGGCAATCCTCAGGATCCATAAAAGCTGAGGGATGAAGGGATTGAGAGCAGCCCTGCAGAGAAGGACTGGGGCCCCTCGTGTGTGAGAAATGGGGCATGAGCCTGCCACATGTGCTCACAGCCCAGAAAGCCAACTGTGTCCTGGGCTGATCAAAAGGGGAGTGGCCAGGGAGGGGATTCTTGATGTCTCCTCTGCTCTCTTGGGACCTTTATCTGGAGTGCTGTGTCCAGCTCTAGGTCCCCATTAGAAGACAGACATGGAGCTGTTAGAGCAGATCCAAGGAGAGGCCATGAGAATGATCAGAGGAACACCTCTGTGAAGAGGAAAGGCTGGGAGAGTTGACATTGTTCAGCTTGGAGCAGAGAAGGCTCTGGGAAGACCTCATTGCAGCCTTCCAATATGACAAGAGTATATAAGGAAGCTGAAGCCTCAAGTTGGCAATTCTCATCTTCTCTGTCTTTATTTTCCTATTCATACAAATGCATTTATGGATGTTCTGTCCTACTGTGTTGGATACAGCAGAGGATACAAATGAGGAAGGCCTTACACATTTCATGGTTTTAACTGTTCACCTTTCAAATAATCTTTCCCCCTTGTCTGGTATTGTATTTGTAGGTGTGTTCTTATATTTTTGCAAATGTTTTTGAAATTGCTGTGGTAAACAATCTGAGACAACTTGTATAATTTGAAGACTCTGTCTTGTTGGAGGAAGCTTCTACATGTGACTGTTAATTATGGCAGTTTAATTTTTTAATTTAATGGTGCAATCTTGCCTTTTCAGTCAGAGATGGAGAAGCCTAGAGGAAGGAAGAAAGGTGCTATCACAGATTCAGAAGAGAAGCTAAGCATAGATGACCTGAATAAACTGGGTCAAGAGCAGAAGCTTAGAGGTAGTCAACGGGGAAGGAAGAGACCTGCAGTTGTATCAGAAGCTGATGAAACACAATGGCAAGAGGAAAAAAGGCTAAAAGAAGATGTGATAGAAAGTGAGGATGAACAGAATAGTCCACCAAAGAAAGGGAGAAGAGGACGCCCTACCAGAACAAATAATGGGGCAACACCAAAGGAAGAACCAGCGGCAAAGTCATCAAAAAGGAGCAAAAAAAAACAACCACCAGCAGCTGCAGTAGAAGAGGAGGAGGAGGAGGAGGAAAGGCAAACAGAAAACATTGAACAAAAACCAAAAGGCAGGCAAAATAGGACATCAAAAAGAACACAGCAGAGGTAAGTCCATCTTCTTGTAAGCTGTGTATTTTTTATCTTTGGACACTAGTTATAATTTGATGCTTTGCAATTTGGGTCTTCCTCAAAACAGAGCAGAACCATCTGAAACTAGTACAGTTGAATCAGCACAGTCTACGCCACAGAAAAGACGAGGAAGGTCATCACAAACACCACCAGCACAGCAAAAAAAAGTGTAAGTCTTCTAAATCTGTGTTTAGTGAAAATTAAATAATACCTCTGTGCCCCCAAGCAAACCTTTACTGAAAATATTTCAGAATACTGTAGTTGACAGTTAACACAATAAATTGCTATTGTTATTTCTAAAATGTTTTCCTTAGCTGCTTCTCCTAGGGCATCTTACAACAGAGCAGGAGACTGTAAGTAATTTTAATGTGCTCAGGTAACATGTATGTAGCTTTGCTTTTCTAGGAGAAAAGTCAATAAAGCATACAAAGGCCTTGAAGATAGGGCTTTATTAGGACTTAAAGGAAAGTGTCTCTGTTGATTTCAGGTAGCAGGGAAGAATCAAATTGTTACTGTGGTGAAACATAATTGTGGAAAAATTAGTTTATTCTGATTCTCCTTAAATTAATGTTCACTTTCTAATTTGCAGCCTTCTTACTATCCACTTGAATCATTTTCATGTGAATAAAATATGTTGTGATTAGTGAAGGGTTGTAGCTTCTGAAAATTTCAAGGTGCTTTAAGTTCCTAAATGAAGGTAAACTCTGTCATTGGCTAGTTTCATTTTATTGTGCTTGCTGTAGGAAAATACAGGTATCTGTACCTTTTCTGTACAAGTATAGATAATATATGTAAGCAGGTGTGCACAAGGGGTTATTTGCCCACTTGTATCAAACTGCAGCTCTTGGAGAATATTTAGTTTTCCAGAACCTGATATAAATTCCTTGGGGCACTACCTGGGGACATCTACTGTCTGACACTGTTGTATATGTCTGTTGTCTTTCTGGCTTCTGGGCTTAGTTAGCATCACATTGCTCTTCCCCTGGCAGTGTAGTGCACTGACTTGCCTTATACCAGGGACCTTCCCTGCAGGAGAACCTTGCCTGAACAAGTTTGTACCCTCAGTTCGAAATCTGGGCTCACTCTGGATCACGTGATCTGGCATTTTGAGCACACAACATCCTGACCTTTCCATTTCCCTGCCTCAGGTCAGACCTCTGCTTCTCCTTTACTTTGTAACCAGAAACACAGCACTCAACACTGGTTGGTTACTCCAGAAGTCATTGCTACACATGCAGTAGCACAAGAGCTGGAAACTGCTACTGCCATGCAGGGAAGACAAACCAACAAGTTGTTGGGTGATGTGCTATGTGGTGTTTGTCAAAGATGCCCTTTACTAATATTTAAATAACTTCTCTCAGTGAAGTTGGTATGTTTCTTGACTCCTTTTTAAGCTGACAGTAAACTATCCCTACCCACGATTAGTAACAAGCATAGCTCTCCTTCACTTGTATGTATGTTGTTCCTGTCAGGGGGACCCCAAGTAAGTTGTTTCAGGGTTTAAAGTTGTTGGGTCTATTCTAGACTTCATTTAAAAAAAAAGAGAAGTGGGTCGTGTTTGTTTGTTTTATCAAACCACCCACATTTTAACATTTTTTTTTCCAATTCTGCAGGAAAAAGGTGAGACAGTAGCCATTTCTCAGTCTTCAAGGTGCATTGTAGTCAAGCCTTTCTCCCTCATCTACATCTGTTTTAACTGAAGGATGTTGATAGACTGAGCTGACATTTTGTACTGCAAGATAAATATATTTATAGCAAATGCTTAAAGCTTTCTGAGCTCCTTGGGAATGGATTTGGCATAAGAATTGGGGATTTTGCCTATGAGGTGATAATGTATCCTGTGGGTGGTAGTGTATAACCTATTTCTGATAGCAAATTGGGTTACCAGTTGGCACATGTGAACAGGCTTATTTTTGTGATATGTGAAAGGAGGATCCTAGCTTGTGAATAATTCTTCTGCTTCCTTTTCAATTCCGTTGCTTCTATCAGTCTTGGAAGACTTGAATTGGGCTAATTTGGGTTAAGGGATGGCATGTTCATTGGTTTGGAAATACTATAATTGCTATGCAGTTGAGAAATTTTATTTTGTCTGAATTTTAGTGATTCTTGGGATTGAAAATTCCTACCATTTTCATGATGTGATGGCATCAGAGTACAATTGTTTTGGATCTGTGCCCCCAGTGGAGGTTGAAGTCTGTCTGTTGTGTGCCCACAACTGAGTTTCTGGTTTCATTTCAACCAAAACGTCACCAACTTTGGGTGCACAAGACTGCACCTGCAGAAAATGGGATGATTCAGTGATTTGATTCTGAATTGTGCTACTGTAATGTGGATGCAGCTGTGGATATATCTGTAGTTAGCTTTTTTAAAGGCAAGGGGCGTTGGCTAATTCTCATTTAAAGCAAATGGGTGTGTTTTGCTCGTGGCACAAATCCCATAACCAACACAGACAGTTTAATATATTGTTGACTGATTGTTCTTGATTGTCCTGATTAAGGTATTGTTATACTGGTTATCCCTAAGATAGCTTGGGAAGATTTGCATTTAGGCTCATTATAGCATTAATTTAATGAGTAGCAATAAGAGTTCTTCTAGGTCTGAAAAATCATAGATGCAGTTATTCAAATTGGTTGTGTAAAAAGTCCTGGAGAAGTAGAGTACATCTGTTCATGGAATTGAATGGAGAGAAAATCAACAAACAGTATTCAGTCTCTGGCTGTTTGGCTTATCCTGTCAGTGGTTAGTGTTGTGTCAACCTATTTTGGCCTGTATTCTGGCACTGAAGAGAAAAATCTGCGTGTCTACAGAGACAAAATTGTTCAACTTTGTTCTCAAGGCCCTCTATCATGGAACAGTTTTGTTTTCAAATGGCATTGTCCAGCCTCCTAGTTTCACTTCAGTTCTGTGCATGGATGAACTAGACAGGTGTAAAAGACAGCAGCATTATAGAACATGGAATGGTAAGGCTGCTGTTTTTGTGAACTGGAATGTTTGCTCATACAGTTTATACATATTGCAGATGTACATGTGCTGTGAAGGTGATCTTTATTTTTCTTCTCATTGTAGCCGTGCAGGACGTTCCAAACAAGCAGCCAGTAAAGAGAACGAATCCAGTGAAGAGATGGATGTGTTTCAGAGTGGTTCACCTGTCAGTGATGACATTCCCCAGGAGGAGGTAATGGAAGAAGAGGAAGTTTCCACAATCAATGTAAGAGAAATGCCTGAGCTTGTCTTTGTGAGTCTTTGTGGTGTGCTCTGTGTATTGATGATCAAAGAATGACCTCTGTTCTTAGAATGACTTCTCCTCATTTTTAGAACTTAAACTTCCTCCTTTAAAATGAATGGGGTGGTTGTCAGCTGCCACTGTTCTGTAGTGGAGCTGCACTGTAGTTCCCTAGAGAAGCTGCATTTCTTAGAAAATACCACTTTTTGTCAAGCATCTTGAAGTTTCTGTCCTATGTAGCCTTTCTTGAATACCAGAATTGTGCAGCATCTAACAGAAATTATTTTCTAGGTAACTGCTGCCCATTCCTCTCATCTAGATTTTAATAGTGAATAAAACTTTATACAAAACTGACACACAAAATTAATAGTACTGGAAAATAAGCATGGAGTCTTGGGACAGAATCCTAAACTGATCTCTTCCTTTTACCAGCATATCTTAAAATGAGTTCACTTCTATATTTATTTCATTCAAATACATTGGCAATGTTAGTAGTCATACTAAAACTGAGAATGCCTTCATGCTTTTGGATACACTTGATGGTTGGAGCATCTGGGTGTATGAAAACTCTGAGAAAGGAAACTGCATTGTTGTGAATGCCATTAGGGATGCGGCCTCAGTAACATCAAATGTAGTTAGGTCCTGGTCATTGACTGAGACTTGTACTTGTGACAAAATGAGGAATGAATGCCAATGTATATGGATACTCAAACGCTATTGAGTGAGCCTGAACATTTTTTCCATTATAAAATGTATTTTTCTTGAATTTTCCAGAACTATTCTGTAAAAACATTTAAAATATCTTATCTCCAAATAGGTCCGTCGCAGAACTTCCAAAAGGGAAAGACGATGAGTGAGCATGTAGTTACCAGCCTTCCAGGTGAAAGTTTTGAAGAATGCTTTTAATATAAAGCTTGAGACTGAATGAAGCTGTTAGTGCACAAATGGGGTTGCTGAAGAAAAGACAAAACCTGTTTTACTGCCCCTGCATTTGCAGTCCCTAGGTCACAAGCTTTAGCCACACACATGTTGATATCATTAACTGTGGATTTTTGTGAAGTGTAATGTGCGCTGGCTTTGTAGACATATGAACTAAAGAAGAAAACTGTAAATAGTTCTTTTTTTAATGTTTCTGACTTATAAAGTGCTTGTATAGCTTTTACCTGCGGCTTTAAACTGACAGTACCCCACTGTTTATTGGATCGATTGATTTAAAAAAAGAACAGTTTGTTGAAAATTGATCTCAAGCAATATCTGTCAGTGTTCGTATTTGTACTCTTGTTGACATTTAACTGTGAAAAACAAGTCAGTTGAACAAATAGTGCCACATTCTTTTGCCACTATTTGTTGAGGAGAAGAAGAGGAAGAAAAAAAAAAATCTTTGTTTCCTTCATAAATATACCCTAGTGTTTACCTTCAGGCACCTCCCTATCATCAGAGGTGCTGTATTACTTTCTTTTGCAGTTGAACAATATTGGATAGAATAATACAAGAGAAATGCAAATGTGGAAAGAAGTTTTTGTTTTACGCCTCAGTATTGATGCCAGACTTTTCTGGACTTGTAGTGGCATTGAAAATTCAAAAAGGATTTAAAATATTTTAATTTTAAAAGTGTGTTATTAAATAATGTACTGAATACCCTACCCATTTTATCTTCCCCTATCAGTTTTTATTAATCTACTGTATCAATAAAATTCTGTAACTGAGTTTTTAATAGTCTAGTATGTTAATGTGTATAGATATTTCCTTCTGAACATGATGTTCACAAAGAGCAAATTATTACTACATTATAATATGAAATCTGATATATAAACATTAGTGAAAATACAGTTCTTATTACAATGTAAAGTTAATCACAAAGAGAAATTTTATTGATGCAGTGTGTCTTTATAAAGCTGTTCTTGAGAGCCAAGTGTTTTGTATTTTATAGTGAAGTTGCATGTTTATGAAAAATGTGCTGAAAATGGGATGTAATGTTTTTTTTGAAACTCGTATCTAGCAGTAGTATATGGTAGGTTGCCTCATGAGAGATCCTTTTATTGAGAGTTTATTGTACCTTTCTGTTTTGTTTTTGTTTTTTGAGCCAAATTTTTTTGGTATGAAGAGCTAAGTTTTTGTTGAATAACCAGCTGGCAATTATTACAGTCAAGGTATTCAAGATTTGAATGAAGCTCCATTTTTATTTTGTGCTACAATAGAGAGAGGCTGGATTTTTTTTGTTTTTTGTTTGTTTGGGGTTTTTTTTTTTAGTTATAATCTGCAAAAAAACAAAAGAAACAAAATACAGAGAGCAGTATCCTGTATGCAGATTAACAGTTTACAAACTGTCTTTGAACCAAAATATAGAAGTTACTATACTCTGCTTAGCCAAGCACACATCATAATTTCAGGTGCTGTTCTTCCTCTGGTTCCCTACAACACATGAAAAATCGATTTCTAACCTAAGAAATTTTATTTCATTGAATAATGGAGCATTTTCACATAATCCATCAATAAATAAGTTATTGTTGCAAGGTTGCCTGTAAAGATGATAGGAAAGGATAATACTAAACCACAGATTTTCTGATTTCCCACCTGTAAGATCACTAATAAAGCAAGCAACCCTTAGAATTTTTTCATTATTCCCTTTTTTTTTGGTACCACTAGGAAAAAGTATTATAAACAATTAGATTATTCTGCCTCATCTTAATTTTCCCCCTCTTCCAGTATTCAGTTTTTCAACATTTATACCTATAGATGGGGGAAAATGCTGACTAGAAAGGCAGTAATGGTTGATATCAATTGACTCTGAAATAGTTGGCGCAACGGAACTGGCTTACCTACGCTTCAGCAGTGCAAATGCAAGTTGTTGAGGGTTTTTTATGGTATAAAATGATTGAAAGCTAGCTTTGTATTTTCCTCTTTGACAGAATTGCACTGAAAACATTTATGGAAGATGTACCTTTAAGTCAATTTTATACAAAAGTATGAAAAATTAATGCTGAAACTGCTGCAGACTCTTGAGGCTTTATGTGCATAAACATGGTTAGGTTAAACTTCATGGAATATTGATGCACCATTACTGATGATAATGTTTATTGTAAATTTAAACTATAGTTTTGCAATTTAAATGTTGATTTCTTGGGTAATAATGTGTAAATCATTATTTCTTGAGAAGTAGACACAGCAAATATGTCATTCTTATATTCAAACCTCTTCTAAGTTCATTCTCATCTCATATAAAGAAAATGAATATTTTATGTACTAACATTTCGAGATCTGCATACAGTAGCTACAGTAGATTATAATTATGTATAAAAGATAAATTGCTAACATTCAGTTAGCATGCTCTTCTGCAATGATAATGTTAAGTTTATAAAAATGTACTGTATTACATTAAAAGATCAAATTGAACTCACTGTAACAAGTTCCAGTATGACATTTTTGTGAGATTACCAAAGTATCTTGCTGTATTTCGCAGCAAATAAAGCTTTTGTTACATTTCCTTTTTTTTGCTGCAGTGCAACAGGAAACTTTCAGTGATCTGTAGTTCATGTGCAAAATCCAAACAAGGATTGTAATCTTTATACTAGTGTTTAAAAATAATTCACTGATTCCAGAAGCATGGTGGTTTTTTACCTGTCACAGACTGAGTTTATGAATATTTAGGGCTAGCTAACCCAATAATAGGAAGGAAACATGAAAGTGTTTGAGAGTTCTAATGTGACTATACCTGTTCCATCTCAGATATTAGAATCCTGTATTAACTATACTTGACTTTGCCAATTGACTTTATTTTCTAGTAAAATTGAACCCTTTTTCAAATATTTTGACACTTGCTGTTTTGCCATTTGGATCTCTGTGAACAAAAATATTAGTTTACAAAAATATACTAATATTAAAGACATTTTCACCAAAAATGAATATGCTCAGTTTGTGAGTAACTTGCAAAAAACTTAAGTCTTGAATCCTAAATACATTATTCTGGCATAGCATTTGTCATCAGATACTCTAGAAAAGGCACCACCAAACATGAGAGGGATGTGTGCAGTTTTCTTGCTGCTTTTATTTGCATGTGTAGATTTTGACAGATTATCTAAGTCTGCTTTTGTGAATGCACACAGCTTTTGAATCCTGCAATTTTATTTAACATTCCTACTGATCCCTATCACTCTGTGGGGTTAATTCTTAAATGTAGTCATCCTGTGCAAATCCTGTACAAACCCAAGAACGCTGTTTGAATATTCTCACGGTTGTGCACACAGAGGATACGAGGACCTTAAAACAGGACACCAGCAATAAGCAAAATTCTGAGTTTCCAGATAGAATAATTTTACAAACTTGCCTGTGTTTAAATATACTTAAGTGTAGAGATGGATATATCTCCACCTCATCCACGTAGGTACAGCACATATTTTACAAATACTTTTTTTAAAGAGACACATTCAGGGACACTACTGTCTTCGATCAAAGCCTCATGTCTACAAACACACATGACTAAGATGAGTTCTAGATGACCATCCTGCTACTCTGATGGTTCTGTAGTGACCAAAATTATAAAATTCACTTGACCAAGATCAGTTGTCCATGAGGAGCAGAAGAATCTGAATCCATTTCTTTTTCCTATTGTGCTCACAGATTGCCATTCCA
Organism: Zosterops lateralis; assembly: GCF_965231275.1. NCBI lineage: Eukaryota > Metazoa > Chordata > Aves > Passeriformes > Zosteropidae > Zosterops > Zosterops lateralis. Next base: position 68,632,532 of record NC_139763.1, on the reverse strand, counting down.
TACTTGGCATCTTTGTTGGATGTTGCCTTTACAAAAGATGTTTACTAATTTAGGTGCAATATCCTAACACTGACTGAAGTGACTTCTGTTTCACAGACAAGCAAACTTCCTGACGTTTCAGTAGGTTTGCCCCACATCCTTAGGATGCCTTCTTCATTGAGTACAGTACAGCTTCTGCTATTTTGCTGATCATGGAAAAGTAAGAAGCTGAATGTTGGCAACTGGTATAGAAATACAGAAAAAACCTTCCACCTGATTTGCTTCCATGTTCTTCACATTCTGTTGTCTAAAAGAGCCAGTCTCTTCACAGTGATCCCTAAGTGCCATTGTATTTGTGTGGGCAGGATAAACATGGTCTTGTACAGTGTATACAGTAATGAAAAGGTTTCATGCTTGCATTTTTTTCAGTGCCTCAGTACAGTCATCATGTAGCTTTTAGTAGCGCTTTCATTTCTGTAATGAAGAGGTATATTGTATATTCTTTTTGAAACAGCAGCATCATATCGATGTAAGAAGGATGAAAGCATCTAAATACAGATTTCTACCCCTGCAAATAAGTACTTCGGTAGTCATGTAGTATATTGGAATTACTTTAACATACAGGTTCCTTGAAGGATGGATAACATAAGGTGTTTGATTTGGCTAGCTGTGTTTCCCATGCTTGTATCCTACCTCACATATATAGACACAAAGGAATGCACGATTTTGCCAATCAAACCAGCGTTACTGAACACTGTCCCTGCTTACTTTGAGGTAATTTTGTTATTAAAAAAGAAAATGCAGGTCACAGATCTGTTAGTGGTTCTGAACAGATTCAGTGAGCTGATGGCTTCAGATAATATGTTCTGTAACACTGTGTCAGCATTGTTGGTTTTTATTATTTTTCTGTAGGTGGAGGACAATTGCACGAGTTACATGCAGTGTAAGAGAACGTGAGAACTTAGCAATATCAATAGAAGTAACTTCATTTGCTGTTACAGTATAGAAGATTGTGTTAGAATGAAACAATCTTATCCTAAAAAGCTTTTTCTTTACTATGTTGAGAAGACAAGCTGATAATGTAAACCAGCTTTCTTCTTGATCACAGCACCTTGAAATAGTCTGGTTCAAAACAGCTGGCTTTTTTGGTAGATATGCTTTAAACTTGCAAGCTCCTTTGTTCCTTTTAGTATATTTCTATTCAGCAAAATTAAATTCTTGTAAACTAAAGATATTTTGAAGAGGAGAAGAGTTTTTAATCCTTATTTAATAAAATAATAACGTGTTCATTTTAAGCAAAGAGGTTTTGGGGGGTTGGCTTTTGTTGGGTATTTTTTATAGCCATACCTATAGGTGCAGTAACATGTTACATGATTGTGATGTGCATCACCATTTTTCTGGAGTCTTTGACCTGCAAGACACTGAAAGGCAGTAGAAACTGCCTTTGTATTTTCCCCAAAAGGCATTTACTCTTACCCTTCAATGACCTTTTCAAAGTTGAATAAATGATGGTTTAATTATCTTCTGCTATAATCTCTATGGTTTAGGTGACGAAAAAACAACAGTGGTTCAAGTGTGTGGTTGGGTGAAAAGTGCGGTATTAGTGATGGTTATTGATTTGAAAGGAGATGGAGCAATCAGTTGAGAGTAGGGAATCAGGAGATAAATGAGGTAGGAATGCAATTTCTTGATATGAGATGACCTGTGATAGGAATGTTCTACTCAAGATAAAAGCTGAGATGAGGAAAACTAAGTTGTTGATGATTATATTATTATTTGTTAAAGAGAGGAGAACTGAGGATATGTTGCTTTCTCTGAGTTGGAGAAAAATGTGTAAGAACATGCATAGAATTGAGACTAATGCCAGGAGCATTTGTGGAAAGAGGGTGATGGGTACTGCTGAGGGCAAATGCCATTAGTAAGGAATTTGGAATAGTTTGGCAAAAGAGGATTCTAACCTCCACAGGTAGGAAGTAGGGCAGCGTTCATTTGTGTGCTAAACTAAAATTAGGGCAAAAGAGGTCGAGACATAAGCCATTGGGAAACAAGAGCTTTCAAAGCTGCCTAATAGCAGCAGCCTGCACAGATCCACATTGCAGATAGCAGCATTTAAGCATTGGAATGATGTTTCCTACAGTGCCTCTCATTAAATCTTTCAATACAACCTCTTTTCTTTGCAGCATTTTGTGAAACCCTGATTATCTGGTCTTCCTTACTAATATCCGTATACTTCCTTAGCAGCCTGGGATGATTCTCCCCTGCCTTCACATATGGATGTCCTGTTCTACAGGACCTATGCCCAGTCACTGAGTCCTGTGCCCAGTCACTGCTGCTCTTCATTCCTTTCAGTGGGCTCCAGCCCAGCCAGGTTTCTGAATCTTTGTTTGCAACATGGGCTCTTTGCTGAGAGGGTGCTCAGTCACTGAATGGCCTCCTCAGGGAAGCAGTCATAGCAACAAGCCTGACAGAGTTCAGGAGTGTCTGGATGACACTTTTGGTCATTAAGTTTATTTTTAGGTCGTCCTTTGAGGAGCAGGGAGTTGGACCTGATGATCCTTATGGTTTCTTTCCAACTCAAGACAGTATGTGCTGCTAAATGCAGTTGTGCTGCTTGTTTCACAGTTGAGCTGTAAAGCGAAAGCAGTCCTTGGACTGCAGAGTGTATTCAAAAAGGTGCAGACAGGTTTGGTAATTCACAAGAGAAGTAGTACTTCTCCAAAACTGGGAAGGTGTCTTCCAAAATGTGTTATCCAGTGAAATGGCAAGTAAGGACTCCCCTGAAACATAAGTAGCCAAGTATGTGTTCCCAAATACACTTTGTTTTGTAAGTCAAAAGGAGGAATAATATGGAGAGATTTAGGCAGAAGTTTTCATTCATTCATTGTTACTCCTGGTATTAGGAAAGAAACGAGTCTTTGGTAGGAATGTGAAAGAAAATTATGACTATTACGGTAGGGAAGATCAAGTTTTGCCAAGCCATTTTTTGTAGTCATGGAAAGAACAGGAAAAGTTACTCAGGAAATATGTATCACTTCAGCAACATTTAATGATTATGTACTTGGGTGCTATCCTGACAAATGTGTGATAGTGGGCTATGGGATATTACACATTCTCCATGGGATAGTATTTAATCTCTGTAAGGATCTAAAAATTAATTTTGTTTTCATCTGAAGCTGTTGTGTTGATTTTATTGTTTATCTTTCTATAACTGTTATTTAATATCTGATCAGTATCCATCACCTGTTTTCAACTTTTGCATTTAAACAAAATATGGAAGTGAGAGATGGCCATGACACAGAATTGCTGTCATTTAGTGCTATCATATTTACTTTAGATAAAATATTTGATGTAACATGAGAACACTTTAAATCCATACTTAATTCATCAATATGTTCAAAACTTGTGACTTTGTCATCTTAGTTTCTGTGCTGTTTGATACTGAATTTGGAACATCGTTTTATTTTGTGTTGTTTTCTGTTTATGGAAGAAAAAGAAGTTCTTAGTATCGTAGCCATCCCTGCTTAGGACCCACCATCTTATTTAAACTCAAGACTGATGAGGACTTCTAAATAGTTGTTTAAATAGCTGGATTGCCCTGTTTTCTTATAAAGGTAAAAACTGGCCCAAGTGTTCCTCAGTTAAAATTTCTGGGGTGAATGACTGAGACAACTGGAGGGCTTTTCACAGTGGATCCCCTGTTTGACTCTCTGGATTCCATGTTCCTGTTAATGAAGTGTGATGTTCCTGATAGCCATTACCTCTGCTGGACATAGGGAGATATTAAAGCTCACATCATTTTCTGTAGTCTTTCAGCCACATTTTTCCATTCCTATGTTGTGGTAATTTCAAAAGAAGTGGGAGTTTCATCCCTGACAGGAAATTTCTTTAAATCTTTAAATCTTTTTCTTACGAGCCTTTTGCTTTTATGTATCATTTGTCTGTCATGGTCTTGATATTAAAAGGCATTTTGTTGTTTTGGGTTTTTTTTAACCAGATAAAGTCAGACCTTTGCACATCTTAAGTTGTTCGGTTCCCCTGCAGGCATTCTGTCCAGGTGTTCTGCTATTTCTAGCCAGTAACTGTATAACAGGATAGTAGTCTGTGTCCAGGCCTCCTGGGAAATACTTTTAGGAGGTGAGTGGTCAGAGTGGCTTCTGCCAGGACTCGGGTGACTTCTGGAACACTAAAGATCTGCTGTATTCTGATATCCCCTGTACACCTGCATGCAGCCTCATCCATGCTCTCACAAATCTGGATTTCACCATACAAATTCCATCATGAGAGCTCACGGGGGCATCTGGCCCACTGACGTGACACAGCATGGTGGGTTTTTTTGAGAACCTTCTCCTGTGCTTGGCAGTGGCCAACTACTGCTAAACTACCAACTGCACTAAAAGTGGTGTAACAATTTCATGGGAGTGCAGGCCAGCTCACCTGAGGAGAGCATTAGTTAGTGTATTCACAGTGGTGAGCTTTGAGAGACACGAGCATTCTACTTGGGTTTTCTGTCATTTGGTATCTGCTGCCGATACATTCCTGCAGCTGAGAGGTGCTGAAATGCTGAGTATGAGAGGAGTGAGAATCCAGAATATGGCAGCTTTGTGTATGGCAAGGGGAGCTCTGCTGTCTCATATGCCAGGGAGAAATACAACCATGTAGGAACCATTGGTAATAAAGTAACAGATGTGTGTGTTTGCTTCCTTTCTGCCATTTCTGCTGTTAATCTTCGGAAACATCTGATATTTTAATTTTCTGCAGAGCAGAAACTGAAATGCAACAGTTTTGTCACGTGTACATTTGTAAGAGAGGTCATGTTGGGAGTATGTGCTGAAAAACCCAGGTGTTCCATGGTCTTGGCTTCTGTGCACAGCTGTGGCAATGTTTATTTGTAAGAATTCCAGTGCCTGTTGAGTTGTGCCTCATTATTTTTCCCCTTACATCTACATCTTTAATGTGCTGAAAACGGTTTGAAAACAAGGTTTCAAGACTTAAGTATTCTCGAGTTTGGTTTTCTTTGCCCAAGATTTCAGGCTGGTGTTTCTGGTGGGCTTGTGAGAATCTTTTGCTTGGTGTGAGAATGAAGTGGAGTCTCAAGGTCTTATTTTTCCTCTGGTTCCTCGATTTCTTATCTTACAATTCTCTGTGTCTGGCCAAGGTGTTCACAGCAGCTCGGACACGATGCGACTCCCCCCGTGATGGGAGGTCACTACCTCTTATACAGATAACTACATGGTTATTATTTACCATTTCATACCAATGCCTAATATCTATACTAGAAGGGTCATTTCTACTTTAAACCAATCCCCTCAAACTACTTTGTGCCCACGTCACTGCAGAAGATGGATGCCAAGGGAGAAGAAGAAGAACCCAAGGCACCGCCCTAAAATCTCCATCTTGTCCCCCAGTCAGCTCCATTCTAAAAACCCAAAACTACACAACTTTCCACTCAGTGATAAACTACACTGCTATCTTTCACATATTTGTGACTTGTAATTCCTCACTGTGTTGGAAGTTTTTCACATGGACTGAAAACAAAGCCTGTGTCTTCCTGGGTTCTGTGCCAGGCAAACCCCCCTGCACAGACCCCAGACCCTCTTTTTCAGGTCCCAGGCCTCTCTGCCGAGGTCTGTGACCTTCTAGGGCACCCAGAAGGACGCTCTGGACTCTGACAAAGTATAGTATATTGTTTTTCTTATTTGAACCATGCTTCTTACTTTTCTTCATACTGCTGTGGAAATAGTGACTAGGAAGAGGAGAGCTACCAAACTAAGGAGAAATCCTCATGGGAGAGTGGAGTTCACTGTTGCTCTACACAACAGGCAGTATCTGAGTTCAATAAAACATTGGCAGTAGCCATGGAAAACTCCTCAGAAGGAAAGTGTCATATGCTGAAAAATAAAATAATTGGCATATACCCTGTTATCTATTTGGGATTTTTGTATCTTTTATACCTTTCTGTTTCTTTTGATGTTTCTGCCGTGTTCCTGTCCACCATTTTTACTGCTCCTTTTTGTTAGTCATGTCTAATGACACAAATACAAGTAAGGAAAACCAAATTTATCTTAAGAAAAAGCTTGACTAAAACTCCTAAATTCTGCCTGCTTTGCATCAGCAGGTGCTTTCTGCTCTTTTCTGTATGTTCCTGGGCCCACAGGGCTTTGATGAACAGCGGTGATTAAAAACAGCCACCGAGAACAAAGGTTCATCCTCCCCCTCATCACTGGAACATGTACCTGTTTGCACAGATCTGCTGTGGCTGAGAGCCAGAGCTCTGCCAGAGGAAAACTCATAAATGAAAAATGATGGAATGGAGTAAGGAAGTAAATATACTTTTCAAACCCTATGAGAATATCACAGAAAAAAAAGGAGATTCACATGGCCTTTTTAAGTAATGCAGTGAATTTGATATTGGTGGTGTTTGAGTGACTTATTGAGAAAGTGTCTCTATAAATAAAAAAATCAAAAGTATTTCAGTCCACTGGAAAGAGGAGTAAGTTCATTGAATGCTGCATGGACAGTCATGTGGTGACCAAGTCACATAATGCTTTCTCTGCTGAAGGGAAGCAGTATAAATTTGTGTTACTGAAAGAAAAGGGGCAATGGATTTGGATTCTGGCAATGGGGTATCAATTCTCTCAACTAAGTGAGCTTGTGTCCAAGAGAGCCCTTTGCCCAGTCAGGATACAGGATTAGATGATTTCCTGCTGAGGTGGAGCAAGAACGTCAAGGAAGGAACATGCAGTTAGAGATACATAACAGGCATTGGTCAAAATTATTTTGCCAGTGAAAGATTTAAATAAACAATTGTGGATGGAGCTGTGAGATGAAGATGTGATTCCTGGGATGAGAAGAAGCTGCAAGCTAAACTCCATTCTGGACTGGTCCAGGTGGTAATCCATAAAATATCTCAATCCAGGCCATATTTGAATTAGATGAGACAGGGAATGAATATTTTGGCTGCTCATATTAAAACATAGTGAGTTTTTTTCTCTTACACCTGTAGATAGCCCAATTCTTGGCTTAGGAGGTATCAGTCAACCAGAGGGGTAGAAACAGTGGTTGCATGAGTGGACTCAGAGAGCTCTAGGGCTACTCTGCCTCAAGGCCAGTAACGACTAGAAATGTCTGGGATCTGTCCTGGGATGTGCTGTGTTCAGTGCCTCTATCAGTGACCTGGGGGAGATGGCAGTGTGTTCACTTATGAAGTTCCCAGATGACAGAACATGGAAGGGGCAGTCAGCATGCTGCCATACAGAGACACCTAGAATCCCTGGGGAAATGGAACCACCTCATGAAGTTGAATAAACACCCATGGGAAATCCAGCCTCTGCACAGGAAGAGCCCTTGACCATGATGCAAGGCTGGGGACTGACTAGTTTGGGCAGCAGATCTGTTGAAAATCAGCTGGGGGAGTTGGTTTTAGTACATCACAGTAGGATGTATTAATAGGAGCAAAGCAAGTGGGCCATTAGTAGTAGGTTGTGATTATCCCCTCTACCCAGTACTGTTAGACCACATGTGGGTACTGTGCTCAGGTTTGGCACCCTGAAACTTGATAAATTCCTGTGAGTTCAGTGGAGAGCTGCCACAATGGTCAGGCCTGGAGCACAGGCCTGTGTAGGGAGGCTGGTGGAGCTGGACTTTCAGCATAGCTTTGGAAGGAGGCAAAGAAGAGCAGCCTGCTGACACTGGCAGGGAGGGCCTGAGATGATGGGCCCAGGCTTTTCACAGCAACACATCGTCAGAGGAAGGGAGACAGTCAGACACTGAGCCTGGAGGCTCAGGGAGAAGCTTATAAAGACAAACTGACCAGAAATGGATCAGTAAGGCATGGGATCAGGTTGCCTAAGGAGAATATAGTCTCTTGTGTAGATTTTCAAGAGCCAGCTGTGTAAAGCCCTGAGCAACTTGGCCTCACCTCATGCCTGACCTTACTTTGAACTACATTTTGGCTTACAGACCTTCTGAGGTCCTTTTCAGCCTGAATTATCGTATGACCCCATTCCTGTAACAGCATAGCTTTTGAAGTGAGAATCATGAAATAGGACAAGTTTCCCTGGCTTGACAAATTTAGGTCACTCTATTATAGCATTCAATTTTTATTCTACTTGCCATTTAGCATCACCTCTGGTGAGTGTTAGCATAGTTTAGAAGATAAATGCAAACAAATAGATTGGTTATTCTTAATTTTTTAGATGTGGGTTCAAAACAGTTTCTCATACATTTGTGACTTATATATGCATACATATATATATAGCCATGCCTGCACATATGCAGGCAGCTTGAAATCAGATTTTCACTTCTAGATGATTTCTAGTTATCGCTACCAGAAACATATCCATTGTTATGCTAATACAGTATTTATTATTATTAGTAGTAGTCATGTAGTATAGTCAAGGCCTACTATGCCCATGGGCTTAATTAATGGTTTTCTTAATCCACTGAGTACTAAATTCAGATCTTAGGATACTGTGGTGGACTTTTGATCTGGATAAGTAAGGAACTACTTCAGCATAGTGAGGCTTGTTTGAAGAATTTTAAATTCTTTTGGTATGGTAAGATGGATATTCCTCAGTGAATGATTGCCAGCACTGAAGATAAACTTGGATTGCTGGAGACAGATTTGAGGAATTGCACATCTGTTGGGGCAGCCAACAGGTGCAGCACTTTGTGCAGCAGTTTCTGTTTGATACAGACTGCCTTCTCAAGAAGCAGACAACTTCAGAAAACTGAAGCCTGGTCCATGGGAGTACTTCAGCTTCCAGAGGTTCCTTGCTGTCTCCAACTGTCTGCCTTCTAGGTAACTGCAATGAAAATACCAGCCATGGGAGTAAACCCCTGAAGAATTACATAAGGAGGTGAGTGTTATTGCTGCAGTTGAAGGAAGACACTCTAGATGATTTATCTCACTGTACAAGGACCAAAGACTATGGATATCTGTAGTCTGACCATGCCTCATCTGCCACGTTCTTCCTCTTTTAATGGAGATGGTAATGTTTTGGCTACTGCAATGTGTGTGGCTTATAGCAGAGAGACCAGGTTGGACCTTGACCTTTCTATCCTAGAAAGACAAAATTTTAGCCCCTACATCTTGAAGAGAAACTCTGCATTGCCTTCTCTCCAGTGGACTTTTTAATGCACCTAAACTGGACAAGTTAAAGACCCTGATTGCAGAGCTGTTCTCCTGGCAAGGACTGGAGAGTAAAGGATGATGGAACAGCTTCTACCTCATTGCAAAAACGTTTTAACGCATGGGGATTTTTGTCACCCAGTTCTCTCCTATAGCACTAGAGATTCCTAAGAGTTATTAATGAGTAAAGGGTGTTTTATTAAGTAGACACAGCACTGTAACGAGGACTGTTTCATTAATGTTACATTAATGTGGTATTCCATAGGGATAAGTCTGTGTGTCCCTTCATCACAGAACTTATTTACTGAAGAAAAAGCAAGCCAAAAGAAATGCAACGGGCCTTTTCCTGTGTTCTGTATGTAACAGTTATTGGCAAGAATTTTAACTCTCATTCCTGCAAGGATGGCTTAGGGTTTCTTTTAGGATGTGGGAGATGCCTGCGTGTGTGACGTGAATAGTCAAAACCAGGTCAAGCAGAGGAGTTCATGACTGGACTGGAATTTGTTTGGGGGAGAGGCTGAGATCAAGGAATGGAAATACAAGAGAGACAGACTGCCTCCAGGAGTGGCCAGAAATGGGTATCTAGGGGCAAAGAAGAACAGGATAAAAATATATAGTAACTCCCCCAGACATCGCTGTTGCTGTGAACTATTTTCAGTCCACAGGATTTCCTGAGCTAGTTGTGGTTTAACTGTTTAATAACTTTCCATGGATCTCTCTTCCAAGTCCAGCTTCCCTTTCAGCCCAGAAAAGCTACACAGGCAGGGTGCTCCCTGGCAAGCAGCTACTGTGTGAACTGCTTCTGATGATGTGTTTCTGAATCCAGTTCCTGCTGCTTTCATTGGAGCATGCCTAGTTCTGCTGGCAGAGGATGTTGAATGGTCAGCCTTTGACCACTGTTAATGATGCTCAGACATTCATGACACTGCTTCAGTTACCTCTGGTTTGGGATTTTTTTGAAGACTATAAGGAAGCCATTCCATGTCTTACATTTAAAAAATGCTAGCAAGGATAATCAAACTTTCCAAATTCTGTTGTTTATTTTTGACATCAGGAGACTGGCACTGTCCCCAATTTTGGTATAGTGATGGTTCTTTATTTCTTCTTATAATTCCTACCACTGGGTTTTCTTCTTTGAGCACTGAACTGCTGTTTTAATGGAAGCATCTACCAAAATGTCGAAGTCTTGCTCAGGAAGGGTAACAGTCAGTAGAGAGAGCATCTAGAAAATTCCCTAGCTATGGAAGAAATTTAATTCTTCCAGCAGAGACTGCAATCCTTTACCTTACCCAAATAAAGCTTAAATAGCAGAAAACATGAGAAGAGACAGTACTTCCTTAAACTGTTTTTTTCCCTTTAAATGCTGTTTGCTCTTTGTCTTGGACAGCTGAGCCTTCTTGCTTAGGACCCTGAACACTGCAGTGGCCCCAGTGTAACAGAAGCTGTAGGTGAGCCAATATTTCATTATCCAAACCCAGGATAGAATTTCTTCATCTGAAACAGTTCAGTTTCCTCTAAACATGTATTCTTGTTAAATTCCTTCAACCTATTAAATACTCCCAAATTTCTCAGTAACTCTATTACCTTGCTTACATGCAAATTTTTACAGAATCAAAGTTTACTTATGTCTTCAGAAGTGTCTGCCATGACAGCTGCATTTGCCACTTGATTATCAGACTGGAATTTTTGTAGGTAACTGCCTCTTTATATTTTTTTTCTGCTATTAAATTTTTTGCAATTCAACCCTTTGCACACACCAAACTCAGCAAGACAGTTTTTTTTTGTTTACAGCAGGATGAGAAAACTTGTCCAAGATCAATTTGTAATTCACTGGAACAGTGATCTGGTTTTCATACCCAAGGAAAGGGTGTACATTTCTCAGTTTTATGACAAGTATAGTATTTGATGATCTTAGTAGCTGGTAATTAGCTAGCAGCACATATAGAATGGCCATAATATTCTGTTAGTCTGCTAATAAACAGTCAAAAAAAACGCAGCAGTGTAGGCTTTAACACCTGAAGAGGAAAGACCTCACTGGTAGTGCCACTCTGTTAGCAGGAGCTCCCAGTGCTTACAAGTTCCTTGTTACAAGCAAGCAGATTTTTTCATGTCTGACTTCTTCAAAATTATGGCCAGCCCTGCAACATTTGATTCTTTAACTTGTGTTTCACTTACCATGTGGTGCTGTCATCTCTTTATGCTTTTTTGTCTCCCTGTTCCATGTTGTATTAGCATTTAATGTGAATGAGCTTCATAGCCTTGATTTTATATTTTCCTGAGTAAATATATACTTCTAAAGGTTCTTCAGAAACACGTCTGATTGTGTGAATGACTTAGGAGGCAGCTGAATGTGATCAGCCATGAAAAAGGTGCCAACCCTCCCACACACAGATTTCATGTTGCTGCGAACAATGCCTGAATGTGTCCATGATTCTGTTGGGTAAGATGATGTCATCCTGGCTTTTTTCTTGCTTACATTGGTACAGATGTGCACATCAGACTTCGAGAGACTCGAAAACTTCATGCTGTGATCAGTGACAGAAAGACAGAGTCATAATGGCTCAAAATATTTGGTAGTTTCTCTAACATTGAACAATACTGTCACACTGGGATCCCCTGTGGCTTATGGTGAGAGGGATCCTGGGAGCCAACTCATGGTGGCCTGATCCGGGGAGCTGCAGGCCAACCCAGGGTGTCCCACTCACAGCTGCTGTCCTGAGATGGCAGCAGCAGGTTGCTCCCAAGCAAGGGAGAGGTGTAAGGGGACATGTCTACACCTTGCTCCTTCCTTACCTGAGCAGGAGCCCCTTTGGGCTGAGCTCTGGACAGGCAGAGGTGCTGGGCTGATCGCTCTGCAGACACTGCCTGAGCAGCTGTTCCCCATCTCCTCTGGGGGAAAGGGGCTCTGGGGCCAGGCAGAAACATCCTCCTGCAGCCTGGGGTTGGCCTGCAGACCCCGGCTGGTCTCTGCTGAGTTGACCCATCCACGCCGCAACTGCACTGAAAATTATCTGCTTCTCCAAGATTTATATATTTTAATTAGCATGGTCTGATGTGTGATGTGTGGGTATAAATGAGCACATTCTGAAAGTAGTTTCTATTACTGTTTTGAACCTCTGCGTCCATAAATCCAAGACTGTCAACATGTATTAGGTTTGATGCTGTTTCCAAAGTGTTTTATATTCATGTTGATGCTATACACGTATTGAATCTTTTTTTTTAATCTAGGAAATTAATGTTATTGTTGTGAGCAACAAATAGGCCGTTTGAAAAGGCTAAGGCTGAATTATCAGTGTGGCCAGTGGGCGTTAACAGGAACGGCTTTCTTTGTTATTTTAATCCAGTGACATTGCTGATAAGGGGCTTTGAGTTAGGAGAAGAAAGCAGGTTCGGTGCCTCTGCTTTATAGGCAGGCATTCTCTCTGAACTGTGCATTATGGATCATAATAAACAGTTTAAAGGACAATATGCAGACAAGACAAAAATATCCAGTCATCTGATAATAATTTGAATTGCAGTGCAGTCATTTAAAACTTGTATACTTTCAGGAAAAAATAAATGTAGATGCTACAGAATCTATATGAAAAAAGGAGCTACAGGGCCAGTTGGGTGATGTGCATAATGGCTTTAAATAGATTAACACTGTGGCAATTAATTTGAATGCTGCTCGGTAGAATAAGTGCCCAGGGAGGTGTGGAAGAAAGCTGAAGGGAGCAAAAATTCCTGGATACTTCCTGTAAGAAGCTGATGAAAGAAGAAGGATTACTTAAAATAATTTAAATATTGACTTGTGCTCTGGGTAATTTCCATTTGACTTAGTGGAAGTTCCTTTTTATCCAGATTTTACTCAAACCCATCCATGCACATTGTTATGCTGAAGAAAGATTATTTTCTCAAAGACAATGTTTACAGTTTGCAAGATGATCAAACAGATGGTTTAAATTTGTTCTGATACTCTGTGTTTTTTCACAGTCTCTTTGTAAGTTAAATAAACTTGAAAATGATCTGTCTAGAGCAGTGTCATTTCCCAGATGAGATAGCTGCTTGAGGACATGCCTGTCTTCTCTCTCCGAAAAGATAATCCTCATCTTCAGTAAATAGCAATGACTGTGGTTCCCTGCTATTTCAGGACTTTTGCTTCTCTCTCTGGTCTCCAAAATGAGCCCATGACTTCACTGCCTCATATCGTAGCTTCTAAAAGAGGTCCTTCATTATCCATTGTCCATGGACATTGTCCATGTCCTTTTCTGTTCCTTGTTCTGTTCCTGTTAGTCACCCTGACTGATCCAGTATAGATCCTGCCTTGCATGACAAGAGGGAGCTGGGAAAAAGCAGGGCAGCATGAAAGAGGTGATATTCCCAGTGTGCCAGAAGTGATATTCCCAGCATGCAGCTATTCAGAAGTGTAGACATTTCCTTTTAGCATCCCTCCAATTGTTCAAAGTCTCTTTTTCCTTGCTGGCAAAGCACCCACTGAAGCCCACAAATGATAGCCATGTGGGTCGTCTTGCAGCGGGCTGAACGTGTCACTGTTTGTCCTGAGTGTTACAGCCTGACGCTGCTTTCTGAACTAGCTCGACTTTGTTTAGACTGGCTGGTTTCAGCTCTCGGTAGCAGGGAGAGCAGCAGCGCTGGTCTGCCTCTTATGCAGTGAATGCAGTTAACAAAGATCTTTTGGTGTGCTCAGGGAAGCCTCGATAACGAAGGAGCTCTAGAAATTGTATTTGTGCATGACAAAACAGTGGGGGGGAAAAAAGTTATTTCTTCCTTTGCTCCCCTTCCCCTGATTTTAGGACAAGGCTTGAAATTCAGCCTCCGTTTACTGTGCACATTGCTGGCACTGTTTTAATTATATATGTCTGTTGCCTTTGTGAAGGACGAGAAGCTACCCCTGGACCTACCTCAGCAAGGAGTCTGGCGAGGTGCTGGACTAATTCCTTTCCATACTTAATTTAAGCAGAGCAGAATTAGATTGTAATTGGACACCTTTGAACTCTTCTTCGTAGTTGTTGTCTCTAAATCATTGTTAGTATAGCCAAATAGTCCTCCAAACCAATGTGAAGACCAGCCAAGAATATAAATCTAGTGGCTCTTTATCTTCTTCCCCTGACATGGAAATGCTGTGTCAGAAAAGTGTGTAACTACACAGAACCTGAAACTTCCCCTTTCTTTCCTCTTCACATCTTTTATTTCTTTTTTCCAAGAAAAGGGACTGCTGTTGGTATAGAGATTTTTTTTTCATCTTCCTCTTTACTTTTTAATTTCTGACTGAATGAGAATCTTTGTTCTTTTCTCATACATATACTACTGACAAGTAGAATTAAATAGCATTGAGATAGAAATTTCTTTGCTGCTTTTAGCAGCAGCAGAACAATCGAAATGGTGGACTGTGTATTTGTCCCTCTTCTTTTTTTAGAAAAGGGCTCAGCAATCAGATCCTTCTGAGCCAAGGTAGTTTGAGTGTGCATCTATGACCTATGAATTCAGGCTCTGCACGCAGGTTTGGACATAATACTGTCTGCTTGTGGAGACAGCAGGGCCTGGGAGCGCTGTGAGGAAAAGGAAATATTGGATTGTAACCATCTTCTTTAGGCTATATTCTAGTGTAATTTTCTGTCTCCCTGAATAAACAATACAGTTAATCTTTCAGGTGGCATAGATGATGTAAAACCTATGGTACTCATTTTGGTGATAGCCCTGTTACACTAGCCTGGATTTCCAGATGAAAAAATCATGTTTCCAGGTCACAAAGACAGTTCTAGTGCCCACATAGGTATAAGAAAATTATCCAGTGAAAATGTTATTTCATCCAGAGAGGGAATGAAAACAAATATATGCAAATTTAAATCATAGAATTCTAAGGATTGGAAGAGACTTTAAAGATCATCCCATCCCAACTCCCCTGCCATGGGCAGGGACACTTCTCACTTTGACCAGGTTGCTCAAGGCCTTATCTAACCTTGCCTCGAACACTGCCAGGGTTGGGGCATCCAACACCTCCCTGAGCAAACAGTTCCAGGGTCTCACCACCTGCACAGTAAAACATTTCTTCCTAATATCTAACTTAAATTCCCCCTCTTTCAGTTTGTTACTCCTGGTCCTTTCACTATAGTTCCTGATGAAGAGTCCCTCTCCTGCAGGACCCTTCAGGTACTGGAATGTTGCTGTGAGGTCTCCTCGCAACCTTCTCTTCTGCAGGCTGAACAGCCCCAATTTTCCCAGCCGTATATTTTGGTGTTTCAGCCAGCCTATTCCTCTCAGCAATAAGCAGAAACCTCATAGTACTCGTGGAGTAAGTGAAGGGAAAATATCCAAGCCCACAGCTTGGCCCAAGCCCCTCTTCCTTTCTGGAGGAGTACGGCCTGCCAGAGCTCCCTGGCAAAGGTGAGCCCTGTGTCCACATCTCCTGGGCTACAACCTGCCAGATCCCCCAACACGTGTGTGTGGTGTCTTTTTTGTTCAACACCCAACTTTAAGCATTGGTAAACCCTTTTTGTTTTTCTTTTTTCGACAGACATGCAATGTGTGAGATGAACAAGATGGCTGGAAGTGATGGCCTCCACTGAGGCTCCACTACTGGAGTGAGAACTCCACTGGAAATTTATTCTTTACATTTCTGTGCTCCAGGATGGGCACTGGCAAATGTGCAGTAGCAGACGAGGGCTCCTGGTGTGATCTGAGGTGACAGGAGAGTGAAGAGGTGTGGGAACAGCCTTTAGCTAGACCTCTACTTAGAGAAATGTTTGTTGGAGCCGGGTTTTTTCCTCCTGTGTTTACAAACAATCAAGAGATCTGATAAATCTGCTCAAGGACCTATATAGGTAAATTAAGCAGAATTTTAATGAAAAACCTCTCAGAAAGTAACTTTTTAATTTTTTTTTTCCTCCCCGGGTAAATGTTCAAGAGCTGAATATTATTCTAGAGCAGGTTTGGTTGTGCTGAGGATTCCTGAGGAGCAGCAGGTTTTCAGCATGGGGAGACTCTGCATGAGGGGACTGTGGACAAAGGGCACGGCACCAGCGTCGGGAGGAGAAAGAGGAGGAAAATCCCAGTAAGGAGTGTAAGTTGTGGCTTGGGGGTATGAACGGGCAACTTCAGGAATGCGATAAAGGTGCATTTGAGGTAAAACTGCAAACCCCTGGATAAAAGCAGCTCGGATTGCTCTGCGGCTGTAAGGTGGTGTCAGGGGGCTGCCGGCCGCGGCGGACACGGCTGGTCCCGAGGCCGGCCGGGGAAGTGGCGGTCTCGGGCAGCTGCAGGCCGGTGTGCAGCTCCCATTCCCAAGGGAAAGAGAAAGGAAAAGGGAAAAGGGAGGTCTGGCGGCGGCGCTGAGCGCGGCCCGGCCCGGCCCCGGGGCGGGCCCTGAGGGGCGGCGGGCGTGGCCGGCAGGTGGCGCCAGCGGCTCCGCGGCGGGGCGGGGCTGAGGGCGCTGGGCTGAGGGCTGAGGGCTGAGGGGTCAGGGTTGTGAGGGCTGAGGGCTGTGAGGGCTGAGGGCTGTGAGGGCTGAGAGGGCTGAGGGCTGTGAGGGCTGAGGGCTGAGAGGGCTGAGGGCCCGGCCGGGGCAGCGTCTGGAGGAGCCGCCTTAGCTCGGACTGACAATTCCCTCTGGAGCTGCCGGACCAGCCTGCACCCTGCACAGCGCATTAAACTTAATGGCTCTGGGTTTTAGAGCTGTCCTGCTTTCCTTAATAACGTTAAGGGGAAGGGTGCTGTTGAGTGAGGGGTGTTCGTTTCCATTTTATTTCCTCAGAAAGCAAACAACATAGTCAAAGCTGATTGGAAAAACGTAACCTTGAAGGATAATTTATACACACGCACTTACACAAAGGGGAATTTGCAGGTAAATTAGTTTATACTGCAAAGATGTTACCCAGTACAGCTACACAGCATGTCACGTCTCTATTTGGCATTAAAACATCCAAGGACATGATTTCCATAGAAAAATAAATCAAAAACCGGAAGATGTTGCTGTAAATTGCTTCTAGTTGGTCTTCGAAGTAGAGGCCTTTTCCATGTTTTTTTTTTCTTCTGTTTACTAGCTTTGTATTTTTTCCTTGTTTTCTCCTCTTTTCTCTTAATACTGTAGGGAAAAAAAGTCAAAAGTTTTCCAAGGGCTGCTTTTCACACTAGAAAAAAAAATCTATTAAGTACAGTATTTCCAAGAAAATGTCATAAGCAGCTATGTTTTCAGAAAATGAGGAGCCTGACTGGGGCTTGGAAAGAGCCTGTCCCTTCTTCAGGTTGTCCTTCCCACTGTGACCAAAACAAACATCCATTTCAGCTTTACACCACAGAAATCTACTCCCTGATTTTGACAGGGAAATCACCCTCCCATTGTACAGACACTGCTAAGACAATGTTCCTCGCTTTTGATGTTTGTGTTTAATGACACAAGTTGTTGAGATATCAAGGAAGTGCCAAAAAAATGGTCCACCCTCTAGGAAAAACACCTTATAGTACCAGACCTGCAGAGCAAAACTTATGCAGCTCTTTGGAATGATGAAAGATGTGCATATAAAAGTTTATGAGTTTGGAGGGTGTTTTTTTTTTTTTTTTTTTTTTTTTTTTTTTTTTTTTTTTTTTTTTCTTTTTAATTTTGGTGATGTAGCTTGAAAATTAATGTACCTCCCACAGCCTGAATTTGTGGCCAGGAAGTGAGACACACGAGTGAAATCACCCATATGAAGGCCATGAGCAGGGCACAGATTCTGTATCTGTGCCAGTGGCATGGCTTGAGAAGCTTGCTAGTGTTTTTCCTCTTCTGTAAATACTCCCATGAATGGGATATCAAGAGGAGAGAGAAGAGCTAATTACCCTGACTTCATCTGCCCAATTTCCTCCCTGGTTAAATAGGGTTGACAAATAACTTGCATGGAGATTAAAGCTACTTTGTCGTGGAAAATTGTAATTAGGGCCGATCATCTAGTTCTGTAGATGCTCTAGTCAGCCTGGTGGTAGCTCCAAAGAGCCCAGTAGCTGTTTGATTCGACATGAATGGGAGAACCCTGCTATCTGATAAATCTGACAAGCCTTTTTGCTGGTTGAAAACAAACCCAACCAATAGCTGGATGTTTAGCTGGTTAAAAAGCAATGCCCAGACGTTGGTTGCTTCCTCATCTGTCAGAAGCAGTCTTGAGAAAGCAATGTTTTTATATTATTTTTCTACCTTTCTGGCCTATTTTTACCAATGAACTTAAGAAAGATGGAAGTGAGTGAGGAATAAAATCTATAGGGTCAAAAGTTAGTTTTTCCAGAGCAGTACTACATAAAAGAGTGAGCTGCCTTCCAGCACTGCAACAGGCTTTTCATGAAGGACCCCTCAAATTCTAGTCTTTAGTAAGGCTGTGACCTAGGAGAAAGATTAGTTTATCATTTAAAGCTTCCCAGGTTGAGCTTAGCTTATCTCTGTTCAGGTATGTGTCACAGCAGAGCTCTGGGCTATGGCACTCATCAGGGAGTCCTGTAGAGGCCGGATTGCCCATTTCTTTTGGGCTAGGGCTGACTTTCCTCCTTTTTCTTTTCTTAGCAGCAGCTATGAAGGGACTGGTTGAATTGGTCTCTGCCTTTCAGACAAGCATTTAGCAGAAGAACACCTGCACATGCCCAATGTCATCTTTCTTTTAAAAGATATCAGGAGTTTCCTGTTCCCTTGTACAGGGCTGCGTCACAGGATGACTGTCAGCAGGGAAGACACCCACAGAGGGGAGAAAGCTTGAGCAAGAGAGGAGAGATGAGAAGACTGGCAAACCTGAGAGCACTCACAAACTGCAAATGCATTTCCCATCTCTCCAATACTTTAAAGCCGAGGTCTGGGCTCAGGTGTGTTGGCAACAGCCTCATCACCACCAAATACTGAGTTCTGTGTTCAGTGTGCTCTTACATAGGTAGCAGCAGTGCTCCTTTTGTTACAGCAGTGGTGCTGATATTGCCAGGGTGCTGCTCTAGCACCGCTCTGCTGGGACTTCCTATGTCCTTTTCAGAGGTGCTTCTTAGCAGGATCTGACTCCTTGTTCCACAGCAAATGTGTCTCTGTTGTTCCCAGACACATGACCTTGTATTTGTATACATTGATTTTCAATTAAATTTGAGCTGCTCCTGTCCACCTCTGGCTTTGAGCAAGATGAGAGCACAGGATAGGCCTAATGCCCATTGATTAAAAAGGAAAAAAAAAAAAGTGAAGTCACTTTTAAACTAGATTGCAGTGTCTCCTGAACTCACTAGGAAGAAGTTGCTTCCTATGGAAGCTAAAATGAACACTTCGGGTGGCTCCTTTTCATCAATTCTATTTTCTCTGTATAAAAGTCAAGAAAATAAGCAGGAGTTAAATTTTAGGCTTCCATGGAGAAAGACAAGGAGTGCAATCTCTCTCATTTTCCTTCTGATTAGGTTGTTCTGTTCAAGATGCGATGTGGAGCCAGCTTACAGCAAAGCAATTTAATTTCTCAGAGAGATGAGAACACGGAGGAAGGACCATCAGAGTGGCAAGGTACCAAGTGAGACGTATCAAGTATCTGAATAGAACATAGGCTCCTCCACCTCCTATGTGCTATTCCTGCCAAAGCGAAATGGGATCGTGTTGAAACACTGAAATACACCGACCCTTAAAGCCCCACATTGTATCCTGAGGAGACTGAGCCCTACACCTCAGACAGACATTTGAGTCCTCTTCAGCACGCCAGGGCTTGGGGTTTTAAAGTGAAGCATAGTGTAATTGTACAATCAGCCTGTTTCCTTAAGGAATACAGGTCTGTGCTGTCTTGTTAAGGAGCCACAAGAGTTGATGTAATGTTATTCATTAATGAAGTC
The DNA here is from genome assembly GCF_965231275.1 of Zosterops lateralis. Classification (NCBI taxonomy): domain Eukaryota; kingdom Metazoa; phylum Chordata; class Aves; order Passeriformes; family Zosteropidae; genus Zosterops; species Zosterops lateralis. Next base: position 68,612,617 of record NC_139763.1, on the reverse strand, counting down.
CAAGGGTGAAAAAGGGCAATGGGGATGGGATGATGACAAGAAATAATGTGAGCAGCAGATGTGATGTTCCAAGCCAACCACGCTAACTGGGCGAGAGCTTGCAGGGGCACAAAAATGTTCACGTTAGATGAGGCTTTTCTTCAGACTGCTGAAGAGCTGTTTACTTGTTCTGCTGATTGCCTCTGGCCAATTTTAATCCTGAGAGTATGCCTGCCGTGTTCTCTGCTTTGATCTCTTTCCTTCTGACTCAAAACACAAAGATGTTATTAAGATAAATTAGTAAAGACAGCTCAGGAACTGGGTGGGAAATGCTGATCATCATCTCCCCTGGAGATAAAGTAATCCCCATGCTCAATCAATTCAGAGTATGTAACAGCCCTGAACAACTCCTTTGAAACATGGGAAAACAATGGTGCTCTATGAATAGATTGCATTTGGCCTAATTATGGAAGACCTTTCAATAGGAGTACTTAGAAATAAACTGGAGAGAGTGCTAGAAATGTTCAGTGCTGAACAGGCACATAGAGTACATGATTACATGGGCTGAGTAACCTGTGTGCTATAACATGAAATACTCTCCCTCTGTGCAGGCCTGGTTTCATTAACTGTCATAAGCAAAGGAGTAGACGTGCTCCGGAAAGAAAAAAAAAAGCTATATAAACTCTAGTAAATAAAAACACATGAGAGTGTCTGAATCATGAGGCATTTTCCACATGATTTCCATTTGAGAGCAGCCCTTAGGAATCGTTTGGTTTGGGGTAAAATGAATGAAAGTTTCAGTTTAGGTTTTTTGTGCTTTTAGTGTCTCTGTGTTGAGATGACAGACCCTTTTGGGAGCACCTAGGTTAAACTGCTTACCTTGAGCAACTGGAGATGACAAATACCCTAAAAAGAGAAGATAAATTAAAGAGTTATTTTGAACGGAGAGAAGAAAAAAATCAGGGTATTTAGGTAATAATTTCATTAAAAAAACTCTGACTTAGACTCAGCATACAGCTGTAATGCAAACTACTTATGTAACAACTACACTCATCAGTAATTTTTACTTCTAGAATTATCACTAATAGAGGCAATCACCTATTGACATAATCTTTTGTAGGTGGTATAGTGAAGAATTGCTAAAGGTATACTACCTTTTGCAAAGATCAGTGTAAATATGAGATACAAATTAATTAATGTGCAGTTGCTGTGAGTTTTGTAATTTATGAAAGTTCATGAACATATAACGTTGACTGCAACCTGAAGGACACAGATCAGCAGCATAAAGCACCAGAGTACATTGCAGAAAATGTAATGGGGTAGTACCTCAGTGCTAATAGCAATGTTCATAATTCTCCTATACTCTGGCAGGGAGGCTAACCATCTTATACAAAAATTTGTAATTTGTGAGGTGGTGTGTTTTGCTTATTTGGTTTTGGTGGGTTTTTTTGGTGTTTTGCTTCCTGTGGTAACTCCAAGGCTCCACTTGCACTTGCAGGCCGAATGAGGAGTTGCTTTTCGAGTATCTGTGGGTAGATAACCCAAGCATCTTTTGACAACTGTTACCAGAGGGAACAGTGAGGAGTAGTTGTGAATATAGGCATCTCTGCATTTTTGTTTTATGGCAAAATAAAAACTACAGTATGACTGGGAGCTGGGATCAGTCAGGATAGGGGCAGCCAAGGGTTTAAGGAAATCCTCCCTGGAAGTCAATTAAATTGGACGTGTTTGTGACCTTGAACCTTCAGTTAAATAAAGCTGAATTTTTGTTGGCTTCCAAGTTCTATTCAGCCTGGTCTAAAATGAAGAATAAGTGAAGTGAGCACAAACAGCACGTGTTTCTGAGGCACAGGAGTTGTTCTTAGAGTGTCATAGGGAGCTGCACAGCAGGAGCTGTTTTGAAGCTGATTTGAAGCTGGCAAGGTCAGGACCGAGGGAAGAAAAATAAAAGATTTACAGCATGAAGTATTATGATTTTTTTTCCCTCTTCCTTTTTTTTTTTTAATTTTTTTTTTTTTTTTTAAATTTTATTTTTCCCTAGGCTTCTCCTAGAAGAATGCTGATGAAAAACACAGCATTCCAATGCTCACTTCCAGAGTATTATTGAATTGCAGTTGACAATGGGATCAAGGGAGGTAGGGCAGCTTCTTTCTTGCAACTCATCCAGCCATACATGCAGTGCTTGCTTCAGGTGACTGTTCACCAGGGTCTGGCATTCAGGCCTGATGCAGCATTTCAGTAGAAGTTAAAAGGGTCTGTGTCAGAAATTACAAACGTAATTTCTTGGAGGTGAGTTTTGTAGATAATAAAATAGTAGTGTGCATTTAAATGGCGTATTTTATCTATAGCTGTTGAACTGCTTTGGCCTAACAGCTTAAGGGACAATACTGCCTCACCTTAGCAGGAGAAACAGATTACCAGTGACTTCCCCAAGGTCATGCAAGGAACTGCTGAAGAACTGGGAATGGAACCCAATTAAACTGACTCCTAGGTCTATGGTCCCATTTATGGCTCAGTATTAAGCCAGGTCCTGCTCCTCTGGACAGAGAAAGAAACATTTCCCTGTATGCCTGTACTTTAGCCCTTGCCTGGGCTAAAGTACATGGAAAAGTCAGTAGCCAGCAAAATAAATCTTGTCAGGTTTTCCTTCTTTAAAGCAGGCTGGCTTTCATCAGGGCAGGAAGGAAACAGTAGAGTCTCCAGTTAGCTGAGTGAAGATAGATACCACTGTTGGTTAGGAGAAGTCAGTTACTTCCAGATGAGACATAAGTGACTGCAAAGAGGAGGCTGGTTGACCCAAGTTCCCTTCCCTGGCTGTGAGGCACTGTGATTTATGTGACTGAGCTTTTCAAGGATGGACTACATCTGTAGGCTCCTCTGCACCTAAACTTTGTGTAGCCCTGTAGGTCAGTATTTACTGTACACATGGTAACACACATTGCTGTTGTTTGTAAAAGCCCCCAGGGTCTGCAGGAGCTCTGTAAGGCCTCAGCACTTAGGGTTTTGTCTGGGCTTGTCTTGGCCTGTCTGGGACTTTGCTTTAGCTTGTTTAGCTGGAACAGCAATTTCCGACTGTAACCAGGTGACTGTTACACAATTTGTTCTGCTTTTGCTTAGCTTTGTGTGATTTTACTCTGATTTTAATTTATCTGAGACTAACAAGTGGTTATTTTTTGTGGAATGAAGGATGCAGGGCCCTAGAGAAATGATGTGGCGTAGAGAACTATAAACATGGTATCATGGCACCGGTCTCAAAGGAAAGCTATTGGATGCACTGCAGAGGAGTGCAGATCTGAGATGTCAGTAGAGGACATGGGATGATGATTCTTGAGCCCCCAGAGCTATAAACACATAAATGGTCAATGGCTAATTGTTTAATAAAGGCAGATCTGACAACTGGGTGAAACTGCTTATAGGAGTAAGAAAGAGAAAGGATCCAGTGGATATAAAATCATATATATGGTGAGAGGCCAGCCACCTTAGGAGCAAGGTGGGCAATGGCAAGGTGAGTGTAAAGTGGAGAAGGCATATAGGTATTATGAGATTCGTTTTCCAGTTTCACCATTATCATTATTGAGACTTAATAACATTCTCCTATTTTTTTTCTAAAATAATTAGATCAAGATTAATATTGTGTGATTGCAAGTTAAAGAAATTGAGTGATTGCGCGTTAAAAATTCAGTGACAGTAACAGTTGGCTTCACTCACAAGTTGTGTCTTTTTGGCCATACCAGGACTTTTTTTGAACAAAGTACATCCAAATGCCTTCCTTAAAGATGGTCATCACACATTGAGAATTCTAATTCTATTTCACTCTGGGGTGAAATAGCTCAGAAATTCCCTAAAATCGATCATACGTGTTTTCCTTAGCCATTTATTTACAAGAAAATGAATTGCTTATTTGATCAGTAGGAAGTGAAACAACATGATAAAATTCTGAAAAGGCATCCCTATGATTTAGCTGTTTCAGTCAAATATGAATCTTTTACTCAGGATGTTGGCTACCAGTGCATCAATAAGATTTGGGGGAAAGTTGTTTTTCACCTTATGTTTTTGAAGGAAAGGAAGGTGAGTGGATCACTGGTTTTCAAGAAAAAAACTGAGAAGTTGTTATTGATTCATCCATTGCATACTGTAAATATTTCATTCATTTATTTAATGAGGCTGTATTCAAAATATAATGTGTTGTATTTTGGTTTGCCTTGTAACATGGATATGCTAGAAGAAACTTGCTATAAAAAGATTCGTTGTTATTTTTAGAATATTATTTGAATCATATGCCTTTGTAATTAGGTTTTGCACATATACTGTGACTTTATTTTCCCTGAGCAAATATTAATATTAACATACCTTATCATATAACAAGGCTCTAATTAAAAAAATTCTATGTATTTTACAACAATCTGGTGGTTTTATTAGAATATATCCTGATTTTCTAGTTCAGTTTAAATATACTTTTTAAAATTTTTTCTAGTACATCAGTCAAATTTGCTGATAATAAATTTTTCACTTGATGAATTTTAATGATAAATTTCACTCAATATAAAGAAATCTGTAAATGAAACCTTGGTTCTAATTCTCATAGTGAATCTGTTGGCTATCAAATAACTTTCCATTAAGATACAACCTTGTATCCTGCACAGTTATGCTGTGAAATAAGCGTTTTGAGTACTCTCAGAAACAGAGTTCTGGATTGATTTCTGATGTCAAGCTTGTAAAGATCTTGTAATGTGAGATTTTTTTTCCACATCAAATATTCCCCTTGTAAGCATCTTGGGTTTTGAGCTGCAGCTCAGATTCCTTCCCTGAATTATGATACTTGGCTTGCAACTTTGTACTGCAGTACCGAGACTTTGGCCCAGAAAGTAGGACAGGCAGTGATGGAACATTTGGATTTGCCAACAGCATATTGTTTGCAAATTCCAGGACTGGGTAAAGCAGTGGCTTACTTAAATCAGTAAATCACTTAAAAGCCTCTGAATATTAAAAACAAAGTGGGACAGTGGCTGTCCATCCTCATTAGCTCCTGCTGATGCTGCATGGCAAAATTTCATTAGGGTCTTTGTAGTGGCTGGTTGTAGCAAAGTATCTTGCATGAAGTGACCAGTGTCTGTCCTTCCTGCCTGCCTCTGAACTACTTGTCTGATTGCCTTTGGAAATGAGTTTATAAACTCTTACCTGGCTTCCATGTGCTGGCCTACAGAGTGTAGCTGGAAATGAGGACATCAGTTGAGGAGTTTAAATTTATATTTCTCTGTCCTGCTGCCCTGAAGGATTATGTGGCCTGCAAACATCTTCATGTCTGAAGAATATCTGTGCAATATCTGACATCTTGCTGAATGCAGAGGAAAAAATATGAGCCCTTTACTGCTAAGCAGAGATGACAACTTTGTATTAACATATTATGCTGAGGATCCATGTGTGTACTCTTGAAAAAAACTTCTACATATCCCACTTATCTTAGCAAGCGCATTACATTATTTCTGGATTTTTTGCTGTACTTCCCATTTGCTACAAAAACCTACAGATGATTAAGTAATGATAGAAAATGTAATTTAATAGAAGTATTAAAGCTGCATACATGTTAAGAAAAAAAGTGCATTTTATCTTCCCTTCTGCCCTTGATGGCATCTTCTGTGTTGGATCCCAGCTCCCTCCCTCAGACAGTGTCTGCCACCGTGTCACCTCTCGTTCTTGCTGAGCCACAGAACAGTTCTGTAGGAGGACAGGAGCTGAATCTCCTTGAAGGGCTGCCCAGACTTCAGCCACTCGTCACACGGGCGAAGGGCTTCCTCCGGTGTGATTGGTACTCACTCACAACAGCAGCCGCTCTGTGGCTCAGGAATCCTGCTCCAGACTTGACAGTGCCTCTCAAGGCTCACAGGGCACTCGAGACAGCCCTTACCTGCAGGCTATAATAAACCTCTTTGGAGCCTCTAGCCCACTGTGTAGTTTTATGGGGAAGATGCAACTGTGAGGTGAGGTGCTCACAGCATGGGGACTGCAATCAATAACCAACCCAGACAAGGATGCAGTTTTGAGGTAATGGGAAATCAGAGCCAAAACAACTGAGCTTCTTGTTGCTGTGGCATCGTCTGAATCCCGTCTTCCACCAGCTGCCTTTGCTCTTTAAATTCCTATTTCCCTTTCTCCTACCCCTGCCCCTCCTTCTGCCATTGGCAATATAAATAATTTCAGTCCTGGTTCTTGTGATAGGAAGAGAGCTTCTCTTTTTGTATAGACCAGATGCAGTAGGACCATAAGAAAAAAGAGAAGGCTGCTGAGCATCCCATGACAGCCTAGGACTGACTAAACTGTTGCTTGCTGCTTGCTGTGCGCATCTGTCTGGGTGTGTGTCTAGGTAACATTTTTTCTTGTCTGCCTTGAAAATGGCAAAGGCTGGCAGCTTGTCTTGGTCTCAAAGAGAAGCTGCCTCCTCCTCCAGCATGCGCTTGCTTTTTGTCAAGGAATGTGGGTCCCCCATGCTTGCCTGCCTTGTGAATTACCGGGAATACACAGTCGATGGATAGTACCTGTCAGCACATTTCACCAGACAGCTCCAGAGGGGAAAAAAAGAGTTTAAATAATCATCTCTCTCCCCTGTGCATCAGGGAAGAGTGATAAAAAAATGGAGATAAAAGACTATTGAAGCCTTAGGACATTTCATCTCTTTTCCTTGGGGCAAATGCAGGTCTCTTTCCTATAGTAAACACATTTCAAGCTGTTCAATTTTAAATTTATTTAGTGACAAGACTTCTGAGACTTCCCTGGAGAGGTTATTTTGTAATTTAATAGATGCCACTGTTGGGGAATTTTCTTTTTTTGTTCTAATTTTCTAAGCACTCAGTGGTTGTCTTCTTTAAAGCACATTACAGACATTAAATAATCTGCAGACAGTTACTGAGAGGTAGCTAAGCCATCACCTCTCTCACCCTGAGCCTTTCTGTTAACTCTGTGGGAACTCCATTCAACTTAACATATATTTCTGCAGTTAAATCAGAATTTGTAGTATGGTAAAATAGCAGGCCATTTCTTTTGTTTTGTTTTGCGTTTTCATTTTTAACACTTCCTCATAATTTCAGATGTCTCCTAGCATTCAGCCTTAATGATGTTTTTGTTTTGCTGTCTGCATCTCATTGTTTTTAGCTCTACCCCAAACAACAATTCTTTTTTTTGCCTGTTGAGGTGCACAAAGGGTGCATGAATGGTTCATTTAACATTGTCTTGTCTTTGCAGGGCCCAGCTCCCTCTCCTGGTGCTATCGTGCTTACCCTCCTTGTAGACCATCTTCTGCACTGACACCAAACTCATCTGGCACCTCCTAGGACCAGCTTGTGCTCACACCTGTATTTCTTCTCCCAGCAGCAAAAGCTGCTTCATTGCCCAAAACCCCCAGAAAAATGACTGCTGACTCCCCCATGTGCCATTCCGTGTAGAATGACAGCTCCACTGCAGCTCAGAACCTCTGTGCCTAAATACTGGAAAAATTTATCAGGGAAGGACAGAGGTCTCAGGAGATGACAACAGTGCCCAATAATGTCCTTATGGGAAGGAAAAGTGTACAAAGACCCTCTACTATGGACGGTCAACCAGTTGAATGCCTCTAGTTAGCCTATTGCCCAAAATGTTTAGAGCTGGCCTGAGGCTCTGTTCAGTTGGCCTTGGTGAGCCTGTGTGGTGAGCCCTCACCCTGGCTGCTCGTCTGTAGGCAAGGAGGCTGAGGTGGATGTTGAACTACCTTCTGAGAGTCCCTCTGCACTCTGTATGAACCCAGAGCCAGTGCCAATGCAGAATTTAAAACAGATTGGTCAGAACTAAGTTTTTCAGGTCATAAAGGCAGGGAGGCTGCCTTGGGGGTCACGTGGCTGCTCTGTTTCAGCTCTTTGCCTGCTCAAACAGAGCCCCAGACAAAAAACTTCCATTCCACTTGGCTGCTCGTGTTGGAGGGCATATATATTTGCACTAGATTTTGATATGGAGATATTATAAACCAGCTCTTGACCAGGACTGTGGCTCTCTCTGTTCAAGCAGCAGTCAGAGGGCTGCATGCTCTCAGGCAAGAATTGCCTGTGCCGTGCTGGTGTGAATTGCCCTACATTTCTCCTGCCTTGCAATGTGTACACAGCTAAAAATAACACTGGCCTTTTAACTGTCACACTGCACACCCAGCAGTTACCTGAGAATAGGCAAACATGGGCACATGGAACTAGGAAATTCAAGGCAGTGATCAAAAGAGCATTTGTCTGCTTTGTTCTCCTCCTAATTCCTCCTGTGGACTGGGCAGTCATTTTAAATGTAGCAAGTGTCTGTGTGTTCAGCTTGTACCACTCCAGATGGCAAGTTTACCTGTTTTGCATTTTATAGTCTTGAATTGCAGGGCAGTGCCTAAAACTGTTGCCTTTTTAATAGTTAACTCTGTGACAGAGTTACATACTGCCTAAACCCCAGTAAATGGCCTAAAGAACTATTTCCTATAGGACCATGGCTTTGTAATGTTTTAGTCCACCTCCTGTTTCCACTTGGGTTACCCTGCACAATGCAGAGCCGTATGTTATCCTGACACATCTGGCAGAGCACATCAGAGTTTAGTCTGATGTTAAATTTCAGGTCAATCAGAAAACAGAGTTTCAGTCACTGTCATAGACACATTTAAGTCAAAGTCTGAAAGAAAAACCCTCTTTATATTTGTATATTACTCACTAATTTTCTCTGCAGTATGCCTCATAATGAAATACTGCTCACCAGTTTACTGGCTCTAAAACTGGCATTTCACTTTTGGGGTGATGGTCTTGAAGGAAGACCTGTATCCTGCACGGTTTGACTGATAGCACATGCCTTCCTCTGGCACCTCCTCTGGGAGGTTTACACTCCATTTCAGATTTGTCAGCAAGACTAATCCCAGCTCTCCTGAGCATCATGAGTCCAGAGACAGTATGTTCCCCTGACAAAACTCCTAAGTCATGCTACACTACCTGTTATGAATAAACCTCCAGAAGACATTCCATAGTGTGTGAGTGTGGATATCTGTCCTGGGAGAATGTGATAGGATGGGACAGTTTTTTGAAGTGTTAGAAGTAAATGGACAGCTGATGATGCACCTCCCTGTACAAAGCTGAAATGCACAACTGGGTAAAGACCCTGTGCACTAGCAATGTCAGGCATTTTAACATTGTATCCCCTGATTTGGAGTACTATGAACTCTTGCTTCCGTCCTTTGTGTTTAGTACTCTCAAAATCTGTGCAACAAGGCAACAATCTCTTTTGGAGTAATTGGTTTACTTCAGTTGTTTATGTTAGCAAACCTAATGAAAACAAAAATCCTGTATGCAATATTCAAATGATCAAAATACTTGGGGTTTTTTTGGTGCTATTCTGATTTGGGCAGGCAAACAGTTCCTAGAGATCTAAATCGAGGTGTTGGAAATAGCAGAAAATGCATTGCCAGGTGATCATTTGATTAAAATGCATGGTATTATAAAACATAGCAAACCATTCTGTTAACATTCAGTCTGTATCAATTTTACAATTAACTTTGTAATGTAAACAGGAAAATTGCAGTGGTTTGAATTTCCATTGAAAGGTGCCAGAACTAGCAACCTGTCTGTTGCTCTGTGGTGCAAGTTTAGGAGGAGAATACATAAATTTTTCTTTCTCAAGGGACTTTGAATATGCTTGCAGAATACACAGTGGTAAAAAACACTTCCCCAGGCTGTTTAGCCTGGTTGTGTCTCTTACTCTCTGGCACTGTGTTAAAGATGTTTTTAAGCATTTATTTCTAAAGTGTGCCTGCCTTGAGAAGAGCTGTTTTGCTTTTTCAGTCCTTTAATTTTCTTCCCTTTGCTTGGCACTCCTGGGAGGGAATAAAAGGGTTGAAATAACCACTACTTGCACGGAGTTTAGTTTTACAAGTCCTGTTATAACTAAATTATTGGGCCATCCAGCCAAAAAGACTAGAAACGGCTTTAATAAGTCTCCTTAACACACCAGCTGGGACTGCTGAACTTCACTAAAGGAAGCACTACAGATGCATGACTGGGTCATATCTACTTATCATGTCTGGTTTATCCTTTCCTAAGATAAACTTCCTATGCCAGTCAGTTTCTTTTCAAATAAAAGAGTGTCTACACCTCCATTTTTTCTCCCTACCACCTCACCATGTGGTCTAACCTTTGATCATAAAACCCAAAGTGAATTAGATATGAGAGGTAACAGTCAGTCTTCGAACATTGACCATACCAAAGCTTGAACATCGTGAAGACAGGTGTTTAAAAGGCTCGACACAAATGAGATCTAAATAGACAATTTTGCTAATAGGATGACAGATAGTAAAGGCTGAGAAGTGAAGTTTACATTTACACAGCATGCAGCTGGAATGTTCCCATGAATCTTCAGAACTTTTGTCCTCCACAACTGTGGATTGCCAGGTAATAGATTTGATAAGACTCCTAAAACTATTACCTAAATGTTCATCCCTTCCAGGGGATGAGGTACATCAAACTACAGAACATTTCTGTAGTACACAACGAAGTGACTGAATCAATATCCTGCAGGATGAACCTTGTCCCTAGAAGAAAAGGGACAGGGTTGCTCTGCCATTTACTCTTGTCCTTTCAGCTGATTTTCTTTGTTCCTTCTTTCTGGCCAGAGAATTACCTACAAAGGGAATGGAAAAAGAGGAAGGGACCAAACTCCCTAACATATGACAAAGACCCCCAAATTTCATGCGCTAAGTGAGCATAGCAGTAAAACAGCAGAGAAGAGTACTGCCACTGTGTTATATGAGGCATGCATCTTCAAGCACTCTGTTAATAATGTTGCTTTTACATTTAGTAGTGCAGATTAAATTTAAGAGCTAGATTTCCTCAGAAGGTCAGTATAAATAATTTAGAATAAATATTTTAATTAGAGTAGTAATGAGAAAAGTATTTAGTTATTTTTTTAAAACTACGTATAATTTTTACATTTTTTGCTATGTTAATCCCTCATAAACACGTTTTCATTAACGTTCTTTTTTATTGAATGCTAAGATTATTGCAAATGAAAGTCACAACAGAAGTTTTATACAATACAAAATTGCAAAGCAACCCTGCTAATTACTGCCAAAACCTTACTACTGCACACATGCCAAGGAAAATATCTAGCAAGACTGCTGGACCAATGCCCTCACAGTCTGACCAAATACTTGGACCTCGACATTGCATGTACAGGCAACGAGGATGTCTCAGGGCTTCCCCATGGCTTGTGGGCATGTAGCTAGGAAGAAGTTTGAGAGAGAGGAGAAAAGAGTGACAGTCTTACAGTGCATAAAGCTGCCATGCTCCCAGTGGATGTGGTTAGGATGGAGCATTTGCCTCCCCAGAAGCTGAGTGTTCTGTTCAGGGTGAACAGTTTTGTTTTCATTTATTTCAAGACCTTTGTATCTCTCAGCTTTAGGAGTTACCAAATAACTCTCAGTAAATTCTAGGCAACTTCAGGCTTCACCCAGGATTGTGTGTGTGGGGGGCATTGTTCAGGAAGAAAATGCATTTCATTTCCTCATTACCGGATGGCCATGTACATATGGACAGATAGATAGAGAGGTACATGTCTTTTTACATGGAGAAATTAGAGACATTTAAATAGACTATTAAAATCAGTTTTGTTAGGGTAACACAGCCCTCCCGGATGCATGTAAATGAGATAACACCTGGCTAGTACTGATTTTTTGGATGTCAGTGATGGGATGAAACAGGTAGTTTCCTGTCTTGCAGCACAGTGCATATCTGAATTGATTTTTGTAAACTGCATTGAAAATAGAACATGTTATTCAAATATATCATTCATGTGCCTTTTCCTGTAGAAGTTAAAAACATAAAAATTTGCTCTAAGACCAAAGCTACAGTAGTTATACAACTTTTTAGCTTCTTAGGAGACAAAAGGATGGGTTTATTGTTTAATATTAAAATTATTCATAGGGTTAATGGTTGGATTCAATGATCTTAGAGGCGTTCTCCAGCCCTAAACACATCTATGATTCTATGTAAGCTGGTTCTCAGTTCCTGAACATACTGAGGCATTCCTGAGATTAACATTCAGTGTTTAAAATAAATTCATTTTAGCTGGTGCTAGCTGTAAGTGCATATTTTCTGATCTTTAATAACTGCATATTTTCTGATGGAACAGGAACATGTATGTAAGTTGTGGGGCAGAAAATGCAGCAATTTCCTTTGGTGTGTGCAGTGATTTTATTCCTCCTTGCTCTGGGTGTGTGAGCCCATGGGAATCAGGTTGTAGTGCTTTTATGTATGAGATACTCCGCATTTCCACATAGTGGAGGAGAAAGAGGAAAAAAGACAAGAAGTTTTTAGTGAAGGTAAAATATCATGGCCCTATCCAAGTACAAGTGTATTTCCTTTTTTTTTAATCTCCTCCATCCTGCATTGATGGCTGAAGGCTTTGGCAGTAAGGCCACTTGCTGACCTTGGACAGACACACGAAAAGAGAGAAGTTAAATGGCCTGCCTGCAGTCAGAAAGCAGAGTGTCTCATTCCAAAAAAGTTCCTGTTCTTCAGCCTCGAGACTATTTTTCTTTCCCAAAGGCAGTTGCCTTGCTGCCTAGGCAAGAGATATGCCTGCTTTGACATTTACTGTTCAGAAAAAGAGGTTTTCAATCTGCGCTTAGACTGCTGGATTCTGCTGATGCTTTCTAATGGCTGATGCTCTCTAATGGAGGAAAATCCAAGTTGTTAATACCAGGCTAAACTGCACTATACTGGAACCCTCAGTCACCATGTAAAATTTTCAGTCCAATATACTTAGAAAAGATGGAAAATCATTGTCTTGAGACTGTAATTTCTGAGATCTGGGATAATATTTCTTGTGGGTATAACTCTGCAGAGTAAATGTATCTCCCAAATACCTCATAATGCCACAGGAGATTCAGTTCTAGGTACTTATTTTTTATAAATATTAACTCCTCCAATATTAGATATTTCAATCTTTGTCATTTAATATTATTAATATATTACTAATAACTATTAGTTATTTAATCCAATAGCTTGAGGATATATATTTATTACAGGTGCAGTATCTCAGTGACAGATTAAATTTTGCATTCTCAGAGATGTAACTTTACTATGTTCTAATATTGTAGTGCTGAAAATTTACTCTCCAGAGCAAACAGCTTTCTGAATACTTCTGAAACACGGTCACCAGTATTTAGTCTTTGTATTGAATTTTGTTTTTTTTTTTTAAATTTGTGCAGTCCTTAATCTGGGGAGTTTAAATAGACCGGGATCCTTTGGAAGTAAATCTCTGGGCAGCCTCCCAGACAACAAAGTAAAGTTGGGCAATACTTATTTCTTTTGTTAACATGAAGATGTACCAAGAAGGTAGTGATTCATTCTTTTACCCCAAACACTGTGTTGGTTGGGTTTCTTTTATTCAGTTCTGAAATAAAATCTCCTCCTCCTACAAAGCAGCACTAGCTCAACATTCAGGAAGAGTGGACAGAATAGTCAGTGAATGCAGTAAATGGCTTCATTTCCATCAATATTTTGAAAGTATTTTTTAAAGTCTGGTAAAATTGTTTGGTTTATGGGTTGGTTTTTAAAGTTCCCACTGTCAGTAGAGATCAGAGTAAGAAAATGAATATAGACTGGCTTGAACCACAGAATCTGAAACAGAAACACAGCCTTGAGAGTTTCGATTGTTTATATTTAGGGCTCCACATCATCCAATTGTAGCAGGGGAGGACAAACACCTGCTTGGATTTCCTGCCAGATTTCTTTAAAAATGAGAATAATTTTAGCTGTGGGAGTTTGGTTTGGGCCCATTTGCAGTTCCAAGAGCATACAGCTGTGGAAGAGCAGTGACAGAAAGGCAAGGGTTACATGGAGGACTAATTACTCACAGCTACAGTGGAGGAATAGACAGGATGTTGGTAAGGTTGCTTAGCAGCTGTATTCTCACAGTCCAAGCTCTGCTGTGTTTCCACTGAGGATCTAAAATGCTTTCTTTTAAAGTAAAGCTGTTCATGGTGTAGGGGGATATATTTAAAGAGAGAAGAGCTTACTGGGCTTTTCTTATAATTAAAGCACCGTCACTGTCCACTTACTGCTATTGCTGATACTCAAATTGAAAGCTGAACTGCCCATGTTAGCCTGCTTTTGAACCAGTGCTTGTTACAAGAGACTGTCTCTCTTTTTGCTCTCACTGGAAGTCTTTCCATCTTATAGCCTTGCTGGGAAGACTGATGGCCATATCTGGGCCACCACATGCACTGATGTGACTAGATGTGAGGTGCCTGGCAGTCTCCACCTGAGTGAAGTATTTGCTGCTCTCTGTTGACCAATGTTCCTCATGATTCCTGGCTGACAGGTAGCCTACAGGGATCCTAGGCAAAGATATCTGTAGTAGATTCTGTCCCTGGCAGCCCATCCTGTCTCTTCTGATTCTCCCTGCTGCTACTTGTATAGCAGCTCCTCAAAAGCCATAGTTCACAGGTACTGAGACAGTTGGCACTGATCTAAACTATGAGTCTGTAAAATGAAATTACATATACCAGGAGCTGTTTCAGAAACTGTGGTAGTGCCCAGGCAGCTGTGGGGCTGGAATATATGCTGTCCACCCTGCAGCAACTAAAGCTACAGCAGGATGGGAACCTCCCAGAATGGAATGAAGTGGATAACTGAGATGGAGATTGGTTTCAGTCTCCGTGTTTGAAAACAGAGTTAGCAATACCAGCAGGAATTGAGGTGAAAAGCCCTGTATTAAAACCAGATGTCACTATAGAGCCTCACACTAAGCAGTATATAGGCTGAGAGTCAGAAAAAAGTTAGTGGTGAAGCCACTGGCAGAAGTAAGGTTGTGTCTCCAGTTTTTCATGTGTAGCCTTTCAAAGTTCTGATACATAACAGTTTTCTCTTTGTTTAAAATAAACTTTGTTCCCACATTGGCTCAGGATATGTGTGTGAGTGCAACGTCAGTAGGCATGGAGGAGTCACAGAAAGGCAATAGGGAGAGATGGACAGGTGAAACTCCTACTCTTATTAACAACATTTTTCTACACTGCAATTCTAGCAATAAAGGCAATGGTTATCCTTCTTCTGTTGCCTGGCATAATGGGCTCTGGGGTGTTTAGAGCAAAAAATGGTTCTCCAGGGGGCCTGGATACAGCTCATCCACATCCTCGATTACTGCTCTGAATATTGCATATTCTCTTGTGTGGCATTGTATCTCAGTGTTCCTGTGCTGTCTGTGCATCACCTGGGCTTTTCCTCTTTATTTTGCTGCACACCACACACCAGAGAATAGGTCTTACACATCAGAAAGTGACGTGAGAAATGGCATCACCTCTTTCTTCAAATATTAAGAAAAGCCAAACCAGTGAACTGCTTTAAAATCGTGTAGGATGTCATTGCTCCCTCCTGTACTGTTAGCTGTCTCATCTTCCACTATTGCTTGTAATCTATGCATGCTCTGGCCTGTAGGATCAGCAGAGGCTGGGGATGGGAGGATGGGCAGGGATGTCTCTGTGTCTGTGTCATTGAACTCAAATGATGAGAGACATAGAACAGAGAGAGTTGCTGCAGTGGCACAGTGCTTCTCTCAGGGCTTTCACCCGCACTTCCTGGCCAGCCCAAGCACCAGTGCCACAGACAGGAACAGTTCTGTATTCTGGAATACAGTTCTGTTCTTGTGGGTCCTTGCCTCAGCAGCAGCATGAACAATGCGAGAAGTAAAGGAATAGAACTCTGGTGGGAAGTTTCAGCGGGGTTTTATTAGATTCACACCACTTCCTTCCACCCAGGAATCAGCCACCAAACGCCCACCAAACCTGCTGGTTCTCCCCTTAAATCTGGGGGCGGAGGAATGGGGAGGTTACAGCTTGGAACCAATCCAGAATGGGAAGGGAGTGACCCCGAACCTGAGTGACAACCCATAGAGCAAATCAAGGAATAAAGGGAGACAGGGAACCTAGACCATTCCAATCACCTGAAGCCTTCACAAGAACTTTCTAGACAAAAGGCGAGGTCTTGAAGAGACAGACAGGATCCAGGTGTCACATAAATGATGATTGATTAATAACGATAACCAGGGTAAACCATAATGGGGTAAAAAACGGGGTGTATAGGGGAACCATGCAAAAAACTGGCCAAACCCCAAAACACACCACTACAGGTTGCCTGTGCCTCGGTTGTGTGGAGGAAAAGACAGGTCTGAATAAAGATCTACCCATCCATTGCAGCACTCCAGTTGTACAAATGACGCCATGCCACCAAATTTTCATTATGGCAGCTGTGTCTTCCTGCTGCACAATGCTTTAACAGAAAATCTGCTTTTCCTCCCTATGATCTCAGGTGTGTGATCTCAGACATCAGCCACTAATGACTTGCTTTCAAGATGCTTGCCTTAATTTTCTGGTTTTGGATTCATATTTAATGCCAAGACATCTTTTATTCATTCACTATGTACGCAAGTAAACAACTTCAGCATTTTCCCCATGTCTGGAGAATTTGCTACTATTCTCTTATGGAAAAACTCTCCATTCTTCATCAGTGGTAATGGTCAGATATCACTCTAATGTTGTTTTGACATGTTTCAATTTTTCCTTGCTAAAGGAAAATATTTACTTGTTTATTATCAGCCATCAAGTCAAGGTTTTGCTGTTCACAGAAATAAATTGCTTATTATCATTGCAATTCTTTTTTTTTCCAAAGCTTGAGGAAAACAACTTGTAATGGAAATTAGCAATGGCTATTACTGAAGAGAGGAACAAAACATTTTCTTTTTATCTGTTGTATTAATAGTTACCAAGAAATGTCAGGTGACAAAGTAGAAAAAGTTGATAAAAATCAAGTCATGTTTTAATCTCAGTTAGTTCTTGTAATGATGAACCAGAAGAGACCCTAATTATGCAGTTACATGACTTAAATAGTCTTGCGATTGCAGATAATTATATTTGCAACATGCCTTGAAAGTGTTAGTGGAATTATGGAGCTGATTCTAAAATAAATTTGTCATTTAATGCTTCCATACAGACACTCTGTTTGAACATGTGAAATTAATTTCTTAAGCAGTGGTAACACTACTTTTTTAAGTTTAAGGCGATATGTGCCTCAGAGGCTGTTCATGTCTGTCTTCACATTTTATTCAGTTGGGAAAGAAAAAAAGAAGAAGGTTTTTCTATGTCACCCAAAATGGAGAGTTCATCTAGCAGATTTACCCAAAGAATATAGTGTTTTCAACAAAATTACAGTTTGTAGGCAGGACACTTCACCAATCTCTAGATTGCTCTCAGAACTTAGTAATTTCCATTCCAGTAATTAGGAAAACCAGATATGGTTTTATAAGATTTTATTTTGACCATGGCAGAGCAGCAATTTGTTGCTTCAGTACTGTCTCACTAGGAACCTCCTCTGTCTTTTGTGTATTTTAGAGAGGATGGAAGTACTAATGTGGGAAAATTTAGGCAAACATTTTGCTTCTGATTTTAGCTCTCACTCCTAACACTCCTGAATATTTATCCATGTCTATCTTTATGGCTTGAAGTTACAGCAATTTTTAAATAATTATTGAATTACATTTCTTTTTCTCAGAAATCTTTTGCCATTTAATCTGTGTATATTGTACAAAGAGATCTTGGAATGCCAAGTGTAATGGGGAACTCAGAAATATATGTAATAAATGTTAAAGTGCATAAGAAGTCATAGGACTTCAGCAGAAATACATTGGGATTCAATGAGAGGATCATCTTTTCAGCTGCTTCTCACATTTTATTTTTTGTTTATCCTGGAAATTGCTTAAAGTCAAACTGCCAACTTGTACATAAGAATTAGTTAAAGGAGATGAAGAATATTTTCAAAAAATTGGGTTTCAAAATTGTCCCTTTTTGGTTGTTGTACTTACAAGGACCTGAAAGATACATCCTGATGCAAATGCTCTTTCTTTTATTTTCTGAGGGTGGCAACACCTCAAACTTTTAGTGAATTCAGAACCACACTTTGCTCTCATTTTCTGGCATGTCAAAAAGATGGGTCAAAGAATGAAACTGTGCACCATCTGTTTTACTACAGTAAACAGTGCCAGGAAAAGGTCATAATCTGTATAAATAGAATCATGGAATAGTTTGGGTTGGAAGGGACCTTTAAAGGTCATCTAGTCCAAGCCCCCTGAAATTAGCAGGGACAACTAGATCATGTAGTCCTTGTGGCTCAGTTAGAAGAATAGATGCAATATCATTCCAACAGTTTTTCTTCCATGTCATACTTTTCCTCACTGTGCCAAGTGCCTGCAGGTAAAAGAAGGCAACAGCATTTCAGGGAAAGCCAGTGAGATTAAAAGGCCACCACACTCCTGCTGTCGTGAGGATGATACTTTGTCACCGTATTCGCTCTCATGAGTAAATCTCTTCCTTGTGCTGTTGCTGTTCACTTACTGAAGCCTTTGAGCAAAGCAGCGTGAGAGGCTGCACATCAGTATTCAAGGCACACCGTGACGCGAGGAATCAGGAAGAGGGGCTTGACTTGTTCCCTTCTAAATAAGATTGAAATTGCTGAGTATCTAGTTCTCACAGACCCCCTTTTCCCAAAGAGCCTCTCAAAGGGTTTCACAAAATTAACTATATTTGAGGGGTAATAAACGGCTTGTGAAAGAAAAGTGAAGGATCAGCCTTCGGCAGAAGCAGCGCTCTTGCTTTTTCCCCTGGGCAGCGCTGCCTCTCAGGAACGCCCTGCGCACCGTGCCTTGTCTCAGCGGGAGCTGTGGAAGGAGCCCGGTGCACCGAGGACTGGGGTGGCAGATGATCTCCCAGGGGCTGTCTGCTACGTGCCTGTGCCAGCCCCTTGTCCTGCTGGGCAGCCCAGGTCTCCCAAAGCTGCCCTTCAGGCTTCCCGCATACCCAGCCGCCATCTCTGCATTCCAGATTATTAGCAGGATTGTGTTCAGGACTGCGGGAGGCAGCAGCTCTTTTCCGAGAGGGTGTGATGGATTTGCGGTAGGGGACCTGTGGCAGTTGGTGCTTGGCAAGTGCTGTGAGAGGCTGTGGGTCGAGCCACTCAGGGAAGCTATTAGCAGTCTCTGCTGAGAAGCTTATATTGCCTCAATAACATGGATCGTTAATTTTGCTTTTTAATCATTAAGAAAATGCCTTTGTTTGATGGAATGTTTGGGACAAAGTTAGATGTAAGAAACTTTCCTGCTTTTCTTACTCATGTAGCACTAGCTGTTAATTAATTCACTAAGCTTTTAACTGCCCTCTTTTTTCATCATTTAAAGCTGACGTAATGATTCTATTTGTATGTATACAAATTAGTTGCTGCTAAATCATTATTTTAAATTGTCTTGCTTTCTGAGCACTCTGTGTCTGTTGATGAGAAACCCAGAGCAACAGAAATGTAATGCAAGCAAATTAAAGGAAGTGTTATAGGGATCTACCCAAGGCATTTATCGTGTATAAATGTCAGCTCCTAATGAAATTATGAAGAAATAAGTAGAATTTATTCCTGCTAATATACATTTTTTTCTCCCTTTAAAAAAAGTTCTCTACAAGATTAAGATGTGTTCTCCTTAAGTTCTCTCTCTCTCCCTCTCTCTCTCAGTTTACAGCCTGTTGTTCTCTGCTCAGTGCCATTTTCACTTGATTCCCTCTCCTAAAAATCAAACAAGTAAATAATCAGTCTCTGGGGCAGGCTGTTATTCATAAAGGAAATAAGCAGTGCACCGTGCACAAAAAATTCAGTGGATGTGTTAAAAATAAGATGTGCATCTCTGGCTGTTTTCCTACCACCACCCCATGCAATGAGGGACATAAATAGGTGTTGGTGGCCAACCTACATCATTATTTTGTCTTAGTTGTATGTGGTTGTATGAGAGTCACCAACAGGAGCAGGATTTGCAGCTCCTCCCAAGGGTCTTCAGCAGCTGCTGTGGTGCTTTGCCCACAGAGACAGGGCTGGAGCCCAGGCAGCTGAACCAGAGCACCAAAAGCTTGAGCCACGGTCTCCACAAGCTGCCACCAACAGCACTCTGTAGAACAAAGTGTTTGTGTGTTTTTCATGGCTGTTGCAAATGATGATTACTGCAAAGATGCACAAATGGCAGCTGCCTATTCCCAGAGTCAGGTGTCGCCCTGAGCAGGTAGGAGTGACTGCCTCTCTGGAGACACTCTCTGCTTTCTGACCCAGTACAGGTGCCTTTTTCATGCCCTTGTTCCCCATTAGGCTGACAACACCTGCTCTACCACTGCCACCTTCTCTCTTGGATCCCAGTCTGTTCCACTTACTGAGGTCTCCCTTGTGCCAGATTAAAAAAGTCTTCCATGTGTACTGGGCACTGTAGAGCTTTCCTGAAAGCAAACATCTTGCATTTAGATAACTGAGATTATTAATGCAGAAAATCAGTGCCAAATCAGTTTGTTATGTTCGGAGCCTTTTCATGTTATGTTCAATAAAATCTCACTGTGGTGGATTATTTAATTAAATCTTTTGGAGGCTTTTTAAATCAACAAATCATAGGAAGCTTTTTAAGATTAAAATTAATATTATTGAGCTTTTTTTACTATCAATATAACTCCTGAAGACTTTTTAATCATAAAAAACTCTTACCAATCCAGTTTCTAAACTTACTATGAGCCATAGAAAAGTAGTAACCAAATTACAAGCAAGCAATGCATTTCAAAGTATGACTTACAAAATTGTTACTGTCTCAGTAACCTGAAATGCTAAAAAAACACCAATAATGTTGTGGTGAACTTAAGGACAGCCCCAGAGAATGCAAATTGTAGTGTTATAGACAGAAAATGCTTCAACGGGGGCACAACTTTTACGGGACAGGGGTGAGTTTTCTTTGGCCTTTACTGAAGGCTCATGCTTTCCCCTTTGTGTAAAACATCAAGAAGCACAATGATGAGTAAAATCCATTCATGTGGTTTATGATTCCTCACAACCTCAAAAATTGGACTTTATATTGCTATTTTATCATATTTAGTATAGATGTGCTCCAGTGCTGACAGCAGTGCAAACGCAATTACAATGCATCTACATCTCCCATTCCCTATTCTGCTGCTGCTCCTTATAAGGCACTTTCCCAGCGGAATCTGGCAATATACAGTTTTTGATATGCTAAATGAAATCATAAAATCACAGAATAGTTTAAATCAGAAGTGGGTCATCTAGTTCAACCTTCACTCAACATAAATCCAACAGAATCAGGCAGTACTGGGCCTTCTCTGATCAAGTTTAACATTTCTACAGAGAAGGAATTATTTTCCTGTTTAATTGGGATTTTCATTGGGTCCATTGCTTCTTGTCCCATCACCATTTGTCCCTGAGATGATTCAGGCTGTTTCCTCTGTTGAGCCTCTTAAGGCTGAACAAACCCAGCTCTCAGCCTCCCCTTGCATGTGCTGAGCTCCAGTCCCCATACCAATTTGATAAACCTTTACCAGGCTTACGTCAGACAGGCAGCATGCAGTGAGCTTGATTGTGCTATGAAGGAGAGGGATTAAACACTGCTGTGTAGGAGTGAGAATGAGAGGAGAGGTGGAGAAGAACTTACTCTTTCCAGGTTTCATAAAAATAGGAAGAAACTCTGGAGATGCTACATCCAGACTAGGGGGTTTGCTGTTGCAATTGGGTGAAGTAGTTTCTCTGCTCTGCAAAGACATCACTTATATCAGCCTATGCCAATGACTACTTAATTTGGTAAAAGCAAAATAGAATAGCTTGTGGAGCCCTCTTTGACATGAGAGGGTGGCTCAGAATGGTGAGGAGCTCCTGAGAAAAGAGAAAGACAGGGGTTCAAAGGGCAGAACAGATTGAGAGCTTTAAGGGGTATTCAGCAGTTCTGATGAGGCTTGAGAGGCTCATGTACCGTCTTGGGGTGATGAATGAACCTGATTGCCCCAGCTGGGTAATAGAAATGGATGAGGATATGCATGGACTGCTGGAAAACATAATCTAAAGTTGCTTTTGGCCTCTAAACTTCCCCTGTTCAAACACAACACCAAAAGGATCACCAGCACCAGGATTAGAGCCAAATGAGAGGGGAAATATGTCTTTGTCAAACTCTTTATCCTTGAGCCCAACTACTGCGTTATGACAGTCATGTTCGAGATCCAGTTGTCTCAAAGAGGAAACATTTTTCCCATGGCCTCAGGTCAACTGCAGGTTCAACCAGAGTCTTCAGCTTCCCTTCAGTGCTCTTTGATCTACTTGCACAATTTACAGTGCTTCTGACTTTGTATTTTGCACTTCGAACCCATCTGCTTTGATGGTACTACTTGTACTGGTAGGTAAAGTTTATTTTGCCAGCTGAAAGACTGTATCTAACACACATGACATAAGTCATGCATGGACAAGGAGCCAGCCATGGCCTGTGGGTTTGGACTTTCAAACAGACCTAACACTAAGCTGCCCTAGAGGTTGACAGTGGTACAAGTTCTTGGAATCTTGGCTTGTGTTCCCCAGGTCTGTCACACACAGGTCCCCATCCTTTCTCTCCCTGCTCATCCTCCCTGCCCAGTTATCTCAAGCAGCATGTTAAAACCTTCTGTTTTTTACCATAAGGTATCTGTAGATAAACATATTCCTGATACTTATCACTGCAGAGTATTTAGGTGGTTGAAAGTGCTCTGCAATTCTCTGAGCTTCTGCCTGCCAGCTCTCAGCCCTGGTCACTGAGTTTGCAGCTGATACAGGAGAGAAGATGCCGTCTTAATTCAATGTGGGTGTTGCCTCAAGCTTTCTGTGTAATGCTGGCCATTTACTCCTAAAATCAAACTCTATTGTCCTTTTGCTTGCATGATTGTTGAACAGGTCTCCATGAGATGCAGCTGTTCTGTAAGAAGAGTCCTCAGACAGTGGGGTAAAGTTCACACAGACTCTTCCAGGATGAGAGGGTGATGTCACCATGAATATCTCTGTTGTTGGTTAGACTGACAATCTCTCTCCCTTCTTTATAAATTTAAGTACTGGTTGAGTACCCTCGATAATTCCAATATCCATAACATTTTTGGGACAAGCCAAGCTACTACTGTGCTCTAAGGGAAGCACCACTGCTGGAGGATGTGACCTCTTCCCAGTTTAGAAGCTCCATGACATTCTACAGGGAATGAAGGAGCAAAAAGAGATGCTCCAACTGACTTGCTTTCAGTGCCTGCCAGTGTGTGTAAGTGGCAGTGCAGGCCCTCTGTATTTGGTATATTCACACATTCACCAGAATTGCTCTTTCTATGTTACTTAGAAAGAGTTAAATTTTAATTAAAGCGTGTTGGTGAGGTTTGAGGTATAAAAGCTGACCATCAAAATGGAAGGTTTATTTCCTTTTCATTTACCTTGGATGGGCTTCAGGATATCTGAAACCTTAAGGGCCACATTTTGATTGCTGTCTATTTTAAATGGAAAACTTGCAGGCTTGCACTTCAGTAAAAATGACACAGTTGTGCATTTCTCCTTTCACAACCAGCAGAACCACAGCTGCTCTATGCCTGTGTGAAGCACATTCCTTCTTGTCTCTTAGCTCGTCTCCTAGCAGCTGGCTTGTGGGTGTGTGTATATTAAAAAAAAAAAAAATCACTTAAATGTGAAAAAAAGCAGATTTATTTTGTTAAAGGAAAAGAATTCTTTACAATTTTTCTTTCTCACTCTCCCCTGACTGTAGCAGGTGTGTAGAGGTGAGAAAGGCCCATCCTTGCAATCACAGCAGGATGTTGGGATAGCTCTATGCTTTCCCTGGAAGATCCTGTATGCATGCCAAGGCATTGTGTAGTCTACCAGCTTGTGAAAAATCAGTTGTGAAATCTCTGCCATGACATTGCTGCCAGCGAAAAAGGCAGCCCCCATTTACAGTACAAGTGTGTTAACTGGCTACTGAGTTGTAGGTAGATTTTTGCCTCTTTGTGTTCCTCTCAACACTTATTAGATATGAGAAAATCTGTGCAGTAGTTTACATTGATCTTCCTGTAAAATTACATTGTTTTATTTTTCAGACAGCTTCCAGTCTCCCCCAATTAAACTAGCACTTTTACTGTGATACGTGTCCTGCTTAAGAGATGAGGGTTTTTCCTATTTGATTCATGTAATTTCATTTTGGCTTTGAATTTTTAAACAAGTGTAATAAATTGTGACAAAGTGCAGTGTTCACTCAACATCTGGATACTTTTGTACATTTCTTAACTCATTATGGTAGTTAATACCAATTTACTGTTTCCAAGATTTTTAGAGGCCATCTGCATTACTATAATTTCTTCCCTGCCATTAAATGAGGAGTTTTTAAAATCCTTTTTCCCAGCTAGGGTTACAAGTGTTTGATATTATAAATGTTAGGATGACTGGCTCAGGGTGAGCTCCTGAAGCTGCCATTTGTTCCTGTGGTTGCTGTGTCCCGCAGACCCTTCCATGGTCCCATCACAGGATCTGCCTCCCTACTCCCAGCAGTGGGGCATTTCCAGCTGGCAGCTGTGAAGTGCTGTGCCAAATCCTGCTGGGATTTTGTTCAGACTTAGGCACTTGAATTTGCTCTGTTTGTCCTCTTAGGTCTGCGCATGAAGACAGCACTCTGAATGCAGAAAGGTCACTGCTATTTGCAATTCCCTCTGAAACTAATTATTATGGCTGTTTTCATAAAATCATAGAATTGTTTAGGTTGGAAAAGACCTTTAAGATTATCAAGTTTAAGCATTAGCTCAGCAATGCCAAGTCCACCACTAAACCATGTGCCTCAGTGCCACATCTACACATATTTTAAATACCTCCAGAGGTGCTGATTGCCCCTCTTCCCTAGAGAGCCTGCCTCTAATGTATGAACATCCTTTTGGTGAAGAATTTTTTCTGTCTATCCAATCTAAACTTGCCCTGGTGCAACTTGAGGCCTTTTCCTCTTGTCCAGTCACTTGTTACCTGGGAGAAGAGGCTGACCCCTACTTCATTACAACCTTCTTTCAGAAAGCTGTAGAGAGTGATACTCATCCAGTAAGTGGGTCAGCCTGTCACAGAATGAGATGAAGTTGGTCCAGCAGGATCTGACTTTGTTCACAAACTCATGCTGGCAGTGCCTGGCACGCTGGTTGACCTGTAAATGTTGCATGATGGCACTCAAGGTTATCTGCTCCATGACTTTCCACAGCACTGCAGTCAGGTCGACAAACCTGTAGTCCTCCAAATCCTCATTCTGATCCTTCTTGTAGAGGGGTGTCACCCAGGCTAACCTCCAGTCCACTGGGACCTCCCTGGTTAGCCAGGACTGCTGGTAAATTATGGCAAGTGTCTCACTGAGCTCTTCTGCAGCTCCCTCAGTACTCTTGGGTAGATCTTACCTTCTGCAGCTCCCTCAGTACTCTTGGGTAGATCTTACCTTCTGTGCTCTTGTAGGACCTCATTGCAATGTTCTGTAAGCTTGGTTAAAACTGTAAAATATATATATTATAGTTTTTTGTACCAGCTGAAACCCTGAGTCTATGTTTTAAGCTGTTTGGTTGGAGTGGGAACACCTCTTGTCTACAGGTATGGAGGACTTTTTCAGGAGTAGTGCTTAGCAAACAATCAAGTCTCTGAGCCTCTACTGCTAAGTAGCTCAAGACAGATCCAGTACTTTCCTGTTTAAAGTGGCTTCAGTGGCTAAAATGTGACAGAAATAGAGATAATAAATTCCTACAAAACCTCATGACGACTTTCCTTTTCCAGAAAACACGGTGAGGTCACTTTGTCTTCATTGTTCTGTCTGTTTTGACTGCTGTATATCTATGTTAAAATCTAAACTAGGGCTATGAAATTTATCACTTAAAGTTAATAGCAAGGAAATAAATTAAAAATCGAAGTGCTCCAGAAAACGATGGCTCCCATTTGAAAGTCTAGGCACATGCACCCATTTCCCAGAACATATGCTTCAGGTAGACAAAATGGACAAAGTAGACCAAGGCAAAATTTACCTTAGAGACACTGCTGTACTGAAACAGAAGATTAACGTTATGTCTATGAATGTCCCAGAACGGAACACCTCTCCTCCCTCGCGTGTGGCTGTGATCCTGAGACCTCCCCAAGGGAAAACATCTCTTTGTGAATCACTGTCTTAAATGTCAGCTGGACTGTTGCTTTCCCCCACATGATGTTTAGTAAGAGCTGTGTAGAACATGTGCAGGGTTGTTGGATGAC
Organism: Zosterops lateralis; assembly: GCF_965231275.1. NCBI lineage: Eukaryota > Metazoa > Chordata > Aves > Passeriformes > Zosteropidae > Zosterops > Zosterops lateralis. The sequence goes on along the minus strand of NC_139763.1, from coordinate 68,586,509 downwards.
TACATATTCTTTAGTTTAAACCTGTTCCTTATTCTTTCAAGTGTCCCTGAGGGTGATTACTTCTCTCTTTTCTAATGAGTCATCACTTCATCTTCTGCGTAAGTAAAAGGCAGGTTGACTCAACTCAACCTTTTCACAGCCCTGATAATATATTGATTAAATCTTGTTTTCAGGCTAGAGAGACCCACGGTCATAACAAAAACAAGAGAAAAATCTCAAGTTTTTTTTCTCCATAAGCTCTCCTTAGACTTCATTGAATTTCACAGAAGTAGGAAGAGTCACAAACATGGTTTTGTGTTTCTGGTTTGAGTATTAGACATATATTTGAGTATTAGACATATATTCATGTCATATAGATCATGAATAGCTAAAAGGATGTTGCACTCAGAACAAAATAAGCACTTAAGGGAGTGGTATTTTGTAGCCACCAAATACTTGCTGCACATTACCATTATATATTTTATTGTAAGATGGATTAGAGGTACAGAAAAAGCTTTTTAAAGTAAAATAACATTATATTTTTCTGAATTTGCCTGATGGTTCCCAGGTAGACCCCTCACCTGTGCCCTGTGGAGATAATCATGCAAATTTAGCAACTTTGAAAAAAGAAGGATAATGAACTGCCATGAGCTGGTTGGTACTGACAGGAGCAGCACTTTCAGCATTAAAGCTATTGCAGGAGAAAATCTTCTGAGCCCTGTGGTAGAAATGCACTGATAGCAGTTTTCCCTTGGAGCTTACCATACTGGCCAGGACTGAGTTGCAGTTCTGGGAACTTCTGAGGGGAAGAAACTCACAAATAAGCTGAATGTGAGGGACTCACTGTGACTTTGCTGGGAGTCTGCAGTGTGAAGATTGAATAGTCTGGTCAGAAAAAGATGGAGATTTGGGAATGGTTGAGAGAAGTAGTGTAAGCTGTTCCTCTGGAGGGAATTCTGAATTATGTTTGCTGAAGGCTGTTATCTTCCCAGCAATCCTGTTTAAAATAAAGTTGTAAATACTTGATCTCAAACATTGTGATTTATGTGAGATATGCACAAAGAATGCATCCTGAATTTTTCTGACTGTATGTGGATTTATGTTCTACTGCCTGTGAAACCCAAAAATGATACATTGTGATGAATTTACAAGAGAGCTAAAGTCTACCTGAAAGCATTACACCTAGAATTATAGGAAAAGTACTATCTGAGTACTCTAACTTTTGTTAGCTGAAGAAAATCCAACATTTATATCACCTGGAAGTAAATAATAACAGTGTGGGACACAACTCAGCATTGGTCACAGGATTGAAACACTTCTCCTATGAGGACAGACTGAGAGTGGGCTGTTCAGCCTGGAGAAGAAAAGGCTTCAGGGACACCTTATGAGAAGCCTTCCAAAGGGTTAGAGAGGGACTTTTCCCAAGGCATGCATGTAGTGATAGGACAAGGGGGAATGGCCTTCAGCTGAAGGAGGGTAGGTGTAGATTAGATGTAAGGAAGAAATTCTTTACTCTAAGGATGGTGAGACACTGGAGCAGGTTGCCCGGAGAGGCTGTGGACTCCTCATCCCTGGAGGTGTTCAAGTCCAGGTTGGATGGGGCTCTGAGACTGGTTTAGTGGAAGGGTCCCTGTCAATGGCAGTAGGGTTGGAACTAGATGATCTTTAAGGTCCCTTCCAACCCAAACCATTCTATGATCCTATAAAATAATTTTACTTTTAAGAATGAAACTCTTGAAATATATTTGGGGTTGTATTTATATTTTGCTGCTAGAAACAACATCATGGCTGGTACAGAGGCAAAATAACGACATTGTGGAACACCAGATATTTCTGGATATCTGTAGGTCTTCAAATAGCTATCACTTGGTCATGACAGAAAATTAAAAAGTATGTTTTTTAGATTAATGTACAGTTAAAATAATACAGTCCAAACTGGAGTTACTGACAAAATAGATTAGTTACTTTTTTCAACCGAGAAAGCAATTAAAGGGTTCACTGAAAAATGTGTGTTTCCTTTTGTGGTCCGTGATTACTCAAACAATTCAATGTCAAAATGCTTTTCATAGCTTGTTACTAAATAGTTGAAAAAGAAATAATCCATTGTGTGTCTATTTTAAAGACAACAATGAAGCTGGAGAAAGAGAATTAATATTTACTTTCACCCAACTGCTTTTCTCGCAGTTCTGAAAATATCTCAGTGAGCAACTCATGATTTTACCTTGAAAGCTTTGCATCGTAGCATCACAGAACCATAGAACAGACTATCCTGTGTTGGAAGGGATCTTTATGGGTCATCTAGTCCAACCCCCTGCAATGAGCATTAAACTTTTTAATTGCTCTTTTGTTTGCCTACCAAAGGAGTTTTAGAATTACCAGGAGTTCTATCTTATTTTGTTAACACAAATACATAGAAATGTTCAGGCAAGTCACCACTACAAAGTCATTGGAGGGATATGAAATTGATTTTCAAACTGTGAAAGATAATAAGATATGAAAAGATATGATTGACATTAAAAAAAATTTAAATTTATATAAAACTTCAACTTATTATAAAAGGGTAATGATAAAGAGAATTAAGTAGCTAAATAAAATACAATTTAAATTTATTTCACACTATATTCCAAATGTTGAGGATATATCCTTAAAATGAGAATTAACAATTCCCATATACCTCCAAATCTATGACTTAATCTGTTGAGAATAGTTTACTATGGTGAATTGCTAGGAAGCCAAAGACCTGTGGCATGATTCAGTGATTTCTGTGGGGAGGGGGCATAGGAAAAAAAAAAAAAAAGGCACCAATTCTATAGAAAGACAGAGAAAGACATTTATATGTTGTGTTGGCGTTGACTGGAATATATGAGCCTTTGTCACCAGACTTGTCTTAGAAGAACATGCATTGTTTGATTTTTGAAGAATAGCTATCTTAGTGTCAGTAAGTTCACCAAGATTGTGACACTTCTATAGATCTTTATCCTTAAATTCAACAGTAGAATTAGTTTTCTTGTGTAAACAAGAGCTCATACATTGCAGAAATCTGCTACATGTTGTTTCTAAGGCCAATCTTTCAATCACATTATTTCATCTGTATGCATAAATGCTTTTATTAGCTGATTTAACAAAAGATATTGAAATAAACAATATGTGAAATTGATGTTAATCACAGTTTTAAACAGCCTTCATCCCAACTGTATGCTTTCCTTTGTGATTTCTGTACTATTTCTCCACAGACACTACCTTTTTAGTGAGTGCCTCTTTGCTAAAATGAGCTGAAGACAGTTAGATCTGAGGGCAGGGTACCCTCATATACTGTCTAGACAGATAAAACCTCAGTTTCATTTTATCTAACTTAAAAGACTTAACTGAGATATCTAGGCAGACTGAACCTAGGTCAATAGAGAAAGCACATCCCAGAGATGAAGAGAGATGTCATGCACCATAGTTCATGCTTTTCTGAAAGTGGATGAAACACAAACTACTTATCTGTACATTAAGAAGTTAATACACTACCATCCATGACACAAAATTTGATTCATATATACTAATATATTAAAGATGTCTATTCAGCCAACTTTTTTACAGTTTAGTGGCAGGTAAAAAAAAACTCCATCCAAGTGGTTCTGAAAATCACAGTGTGGTAGAAGATGCCCTCATGAGGACGTTTAAGTTGAAAAGTGGCCTTGTCCAAGAAAAAAGGACACATGTTTAAGCAGCCTTCCGTCAACCTGGCCTCTAGATATGCAACCAGTGTTTCAAGTTTGGGCATCATGAGATGCTCTTCTTTGAAATATTCTGGTCTTATATGCACGTGGGCACATCATCTGAGGAATAGCTGTTAGCACAGGATAAATGTCTGTTCTTTATCAGCATGTACATGCCTGTTTGTTCATGTCTTTACAGTAAATCAGCTTACCATGATATTAAAAAGTGAAAGACAAAAAGGTTAAGAAGCAAACTGAGACAGAGAATGCCAGCTCAACCAGATTTACTATCAAATCCAAGGCACCCAGCAAAACAAATACACATCAAACTGCGCCTCAGCAACAAAAGGAAATGAAGCTAAACAGCCTGTGCAGTTTTGCCAGTCACTGCTTTCATGGCTAGCAGCAGCATAAGTTACAAGACATATGAGAAAGCATCAATCAGGGAAAAAAAGAGCTCTAGTCTCAACACCATGCACTTCACGTAAGAGAAAACTATTAAGGTGTGCCTGAATGTTCTGCACTTGAAAGCAATATGTTTCCAGAAATATATATTTTATAGCACTTGATCTTGAGGCATCACTAGCTGTTACATTCAGATAATTTCCTTCCCTACTGGAGGGCCTGCTGACATTATAACAGATTGAGCATGAAGATCTGGCTAATTTTTCAGAAAGAAATACACATTCCCACACAATACATCTGAAAGCAGCAGTTACACAGGGCTAGGAGGGAAACAGAGAGCTGCCAGAGTCCAAGAGCTGACAGATTGGACAGGAATCAAGGTCAACATAGTGCAAATCCATGCTGTGATCTAGTACCAGATGTCTCATGAGGAAAGCACCAGAAAACAGCACATTGCAAGTATGGAGCGATTTCCATCTGGAAATGGCTCTTCCATTGGCAGTGGAAACTGCAATCTGTGCAGTTAGGAATCCCCTTAGCCATAGAAATAGGAGAGGCTTCCAAATCCCCTTGCTATTAGTTTGTGATAATACCAGGTATTCTTTGTCTGGACCCTACCAGTCTTCAAATTACTGTAAATTCTTGGCTGCATATTCTAGTCTGTTGTGGCACAAGAAGAATCTTGCTGAAGTACCTATGGAGGGTTCAAGACACAATGCTTTTCTTTTTTTTTTTTTTTTTCTTTCCAAAGAACAAAATATAACATTGAATTTGTAATGAAACTAAGATGGAAATATAATGTGTCAAGAAGGATTTTCAAGGGAAAGTTGTATTCTGTCTTGGTAGTAGATGCAGCCAATTCACACATTACCAATGGAGAGTCTGAAATTTCTTGATGCCTTTTTTTTTTCTTTTTAATTTAGATATTCTTAGTATCTCTTACTAAGTTTGGAATGTTTTTTAGATTTTATCTTCCATGACTTGAGCAGCAGTATGCATCTTGTCCGTGATAGCTGTGATGATGTTCAAAGGAAACAGTTTATTTTTCTCCTGGATTTAGTTCAGTTTTGATGGCAGTTATTTTCTCACAAAGATGCTGGGTTTGCTGGAACTTGTTCTACTGAAGTTTGTGTTTTGTTTAGACACATTCTATATTTGCATTTTTGTTGTTGTTGTTTTTGCAATTTTTAAGACATTCACAGTATTATGAAGCAGACCATATTTTCTAACTTTTGGGCTTTTTAGATGTGTGTACATAAACAGACCAATATGTACATAAACAGACAAACATAAATATTCAATATGAATTACATACATCATATGATGCATATGTGTAATTCGCATAATATTTCCAAGAGAAGGCATACTGGATATTTTATTAGACTGTATTACAGACACCGGTTAAAAAATGGTTTTCAGCATTTTTTTATTTCATTTAGCCTTCATTTAACTTCATGACACATGGCTGAAAAGCCTTATGTTAAAGGTTGCATCCTGCTAGCAGCAGAAGCCATTCAGTATCCTCTGAATTCCTTTGGAATTTAGGACCTGAAGCACCTTGCAAGAATAAACCATGGTTATAACCTAGTTATCCCACACCATAAACTCACAAACCAGAAGGGGCCCCTGTGGCTCCACACAAACTGATGTGAAAGTCTGGAACATTTCTGGTGATGGGTTGAACCAGTGCAGAACAGAGTGGGACAATCATGTCCCTTGAATGTCTGTTAATGTCCTGATGCACCTCAGGGTATAATTGGTTAAGCATTCATCATTAAAATCAGGCAGGCTATTAAATGATTTTCTTGTCTCAGTTTCATAACTCAGTGGTTCTGGTTTTGAAATAGTACAAATATGTTCCCTGCTGTCTGCTATGCTATGATGAAGTGGGGAGGTAACCCAGAGGTGAGCAGCCTTGTGTTGCAGAGCCAGCAGAGGTACAGCCATCATACTGATGGGTGAAAAAGCTCTACTTCAGCCTGATGTCTGGTCTTTGGTGTGTTTTTATTTTTCTCCTTGATTCTTGTGTGGAGATCACTGCTTTAGAGGTTAACTTAATTCTCTGGGATGGAGAAGTGCTTTTGTGGTCTGCATTGCCACACCACAGGGAACACAAGTTTGGCAACATGAGATTGACTTAGCATAATGCAGTGAAAAAAGAGACTGACAGTGATTGAGGGAGGTGGGGCCTGGCCTGCAGGTTCCAGGATGAACATGGTATGAGATGCAAAATGATAGGAGCTTTCAGGTCTTTTTATCAATTATCCTGAAATTGCCTCAGTTGTTACAATGCAAGCCTTTTAATTGTACATCTTGATAAACATTCCCAATTTCTAGAGGGAAAATATATTTCTTTTAAATAAATTGTGAATTAGAACCCAGGAGAAAATTCCTTATAAGTGTGAAATGTTGATGGATGATGCCATTTGGAGTCTAAAAGTCAGAAAATGCTTGTTCCTCTCACGCCTGGTGAGATGATAGTGTTGGGAAGAGGCAAGGTGCTTGCACTGGAGCAGTGGCTTTCCTCCTTTCCTGTTCCATGAGCAGTCAGCTGTAATGGGGTGCCTTTGTGTCCTCTCAGACGGGGTGCAAGCCAGACCAAAGGGAAGGAGAGACAAGATGAGGAGTGTAGCACTGCCTGGCTGCCATGCATTGCCTCTTCACTTGCCTTGTACTGGCAGCCTGGCACTGCTTAAAGCTTCCTCAAATGTGCTCTTATGCTTCTGCTCTTATGCTGGCATCAGGAGAGGAAGATCAGAACAGTGCCCCAAATGATCTCTGTCTCTGTGATTGCTCCTGGGGTTTCCTCAGCTCAAACCCCTTGTGATGATACCCTTCAGCACTTCCTGAGACTCAGGATGGCCATTGCACTGCAGCCAACACAGCTTTGATGCTCAGGCTTCTGATTTACCAGTATATATCAGTAATTTGCTATTCTCATGGTAAATTTCTGATACAGAAGATGCTGAATAATTCACTGGATTGGCTTCAAACTTCACTGGAAATGAAAGATTATTTAGTTTCACATAATTTTAGCTCTCCTCCTTTGTTTCAGTATTGGCCAAGTGGACATAGGAGAGTGGGCAGGTGCCTGGGGCTGTGTTGAGGTTTGAGTCAAGAGTGGTTGGTACCTGCAGGAAGGACTGGCCAGGTGCTCCATTGTACTGCTGTAGGGGCCTGTGGATGTGCAATCAAGCCTACAATGGAAATGCTCTGGATTAAAAATAGAAGCAACTTTCTGCCAGGCAGACTTTTCCTTAACTCCTGTCTTTTCATGGTTCCTGTTTACAGTGTGGTCCCACAGACACCATGCCATACTGAGGAGAGTGAATTGCAGCACAAAGGTGGAAAGGTGTAGGAGCTTTCTAAGTAGTAGGTTTTGGTTTAGTTTGGTGTCTTGTTTGTTTATTTGTTTGTTTGGGGTTTTCGTTTGTTTTGGTTTGTTTGTTTGTTTTGTCATCTGGGTATTTTTTTGTCAAAGAACAGTACATTGGTTAATTTTGCCTCAGTCTGGGGAAAGAGGCTAGTGTCAAACACTGCAGCTTACAGCAGGTCTCCTACTCCTTTAAGCCTTGTGCAATCATTGGCACCAATGTCAAGGGAGTATTAAATAAAAGTGTGGTGTGTGTGGTTTAGCTGATTACATAAAGGCAAATCAAATGAAAATCAAACCCAAATTACCTCCTCACTCTTCCTGGCACCTTGCTCAGAAAAATCAGAGTAGATTTTTTTTGAGATTGTCAAATTTTTACATAGCTCAAAAAGTGGAACATTGGTAAAATCCTTCATCTAAAGAGATGCTTGTGTCTTCTGCAGGGATGCTTTCATCATCTTTTCTGTGCAAAGCAACAGCGTTTGCAAGTACATGTTTATTTTCTCTTACCAAGGACAGACAGCCCTTTTCATTTGCACATTTCTAATGGTGAAGAAAGGGCCAAACAATGAAGGAGAAATTGTCCATCTAGCAAAGCTACTGGTCCAGACATGCTGGAATAGGAAGTGGAGCTCGGGAAGACTGTTTACAGTACCAGCCTTGGGTTCAAGACAGACACTTGTCTTTCAGACTGTCATTTATGGCCCATTAAAGACATGGTTATTCATAGGGCACTTGACTAGTCTCTGTTTAGTTTCAGGTGATAGTGTGAGTTAATAAAACAGTTAAAAAATTTCCATGTGTTTTTCCAGTACATTTTCCCCTACCAGGGGCCCTTACAGTTGACAAGATTGTTTGCAATAGGTGAGGACAATTTTTCAGGCTGTGGTTAGTAAGGGACATGGCTCTCAAGATTTTCTTTCCCTTGAGCTGCGCCTCTGGCTGTGGGGAGGTTGAGGATGTGAAGCTGCTGACTAATGACGTTTTCAGCTAGAGATGCATCTCCAGCATGGGACTCTTTTAAAAGCCCAAACATTTATTTATTCATTCCTTTACTATGTGATAATGTATGCAGTTAATGTTAAACTTCAAAGACACTTGCATGCTTTAAGGGAGAGGTGTCAAATAACGCTGCAGAGAGGTGTTTTTCCATCTGTTTATACTGTGTTTATTTTTATGTTACTTTTTGTGGGGGCTTTTTCTTTTTTTGTATGTAATTCAAACTATTTCTGAACTGATTACTTCAGAACTGCAAGATCTGTTGCTACACACCTTGTGTCTTTGGAGGTAACTTCTCTGAATCCTTCTACTATAGTCAAAAGCTGAAAAAGAAAGTCTCACCAATAGCAGAGTAAGTAGCCACCTGAGGTAACCTCTGCAGAGGGAGCAGCTCAGAGTGTAGCCCAATCCAAAGAGTCCTGGGAAGAGGGATACAGCCTGATGCTGGTAATGCTGTCACAGGGTGCATGTACTAAGTTTTTATTATATTGTGAATATCCCACAGCAATCTCTGTTCCTCAGAAAAGTTGTCCCTTTCCATACTGCCATCTAACAAATGCCCAGGAGGAGACTGTTACTTAATGCTGATTGTCTGTGTTTGGAACCACAGGATCTGAGTGCTGGGGAAGCCTGTAAAGGAGCTGTGAGGCAGGTGGTAATTTCTTCCCACCTTCTATGCTGGTGCATGCCTGGGTCTGACACACAAAAGTCTCTGCTGTTAGAGTCTTCCCTATATTTTACCATTTTACCATTCTTACTGCTACATACTCTCTCTTCAGCTGTTCCTTGGATTTTTTATTTTGAGAGTTAAATTTATTTGTTTTAATTTGTCCAGCCCAATGCAGATATGGATAAACGATTGTTCTTTTTCACTTTGCAGCACCCATTTACATACTTCAGAGTTTTATTATATTTCTTTCAGCCTTCTCTTTAGGCTAAGCAATCCCACTGCATTCAGTTTTTCTTCATATTACATGATTTATAGATCTGTGACCATGCATAGTCTGCCTGTTCACCTCCTCCTGAATCACAGTGCCCATGACCTTCTGCATCTTCAGGCTGCAGTTCTGTTTTTATAATTGAGCATGGTGATCTTTTTCACTACAGAAAGGACATTGCTGAGTCCAGCTCTTGCTCTGCACTAATCCTAACATCACTCCAGCACAGTGACTGTGGTGTAATTAATTAATGGTTTCACAATTTGTATTTGCTGATGATCATTCCTGACTGGGTAAAGCATCTTGCATTTTCTTCTAGACAGGCACATTTTTTATCAAAAAGACTTGACCTTTGTCCTCTGCTGCAGTCTTACTGAGGAAGAATGTCCTGTTTAACCTTTCTGCAAATCAATTAACATTGTTTGTCAGGGTACTTTGGGCATATGGGAGACACTTCCCTTTCCCACTGGGAGAGGGGCTGACTATGTTCCTGCCCAGCTGTAAGTTTTTCAGATAGTGCTAAGGTCCTTTGGGAATTTGCAGTGTGCCACAGGGTAACTATTCACAAACTGCAAGCTATGCTGTCAATCACTGCTAGTCACCACAGTATTTACTACCCAAACTGTCTTGCAATAGACCTTAGCCAGTTACTTTACAGTCAAAAGATAGAAGTAAGCATCCAGACAACAGGAGACAATGAATGTCATCCTGAGGCAGGCACATAAATCACATCAGCTGAACCATCCTCTGAAAGTGCCTGTCCCTCAGAACTGACTTCAAACAGAGTTTGGGGTGACTGTCTCAGACATAGGCATGGCACAGATGAATCCTAGCCCATCTTCTTAATGGTCATTTTACTCAGTGGAGTGAAAAAGATTTGTGAAAAGACTCATTTTCCAGTGACCTGTGAAGAAGGCTCTGTTTCTATTTGTGTAACCAAAATTAATGTAATAAACTATCAGCTGTGGGAAGCTACAGCTTTCATTCAAATCTTTAATTTGTTATCAATGTATCTGTTAGTTCTCTTTAGTCTGAAAAAAGGTGATACATTCAGTGGAACAACCACTGAAGTATTTCTGTGGACTCCAGAGGCTAGTATTCAAGCAAAGGAAAGACAAGGAAGAAAACTGCTTCATAAGCAACATTGTATTTGGTTCTTTGATATTTATTTGGTAAAACCAAGTTGCATTAGTGTAGCTCACTGCTCTTGTTGATATATTCAGTGCATTTCCCTGGTATGCATTCTGTACTTAGGAATGGAAATTACTCAGTAACACTCTACTTCATGAACATTCTGATTTCAATGTAATGGCTTATGAACTGTGTTAATGTATATAGAATAATCTAATAATCCAATTATACCATAATGATAGAATATATTTTATATATGTGTGTCTATTTCTCTCAAAGCCTTTCCTATACTGAAATTTTTGTACCATCTGTAGTATTGTTGCGCTGGAGTAATCCTGCTGGGAAATTCTCAGGGACTGTCTCACTGACCTGTGCATTTTTCCATGTGTCGTGATTTGAAAGCAAAACCAGTGAGAGACTCCAAATCAGAAATACAATTTAATAGGAAGAAAAAAAAAGTAAAATAAATGCAATAATACAGAAAACCACTGACAGAGTCAGAATACAACCTGAGCAGGATGGTGGAAGCAGTCCAGTTGAGGTGCTCTTCCTGAAGCAGTGATCCTGTAGAAAGGTCTGGTAGCTCTGCTCCTCTGGGAATCCAGTAGGGAAGGGCTGCTTGAGCTGTCCCAAATCCCAGCTTATATCCAGGTGAGAATGCTTGGCTCCTCCCCCTGGGCAGAGCATCTCACAATGGGATGATGAGTGTGAAGGGTGTCCTTGATGGCCCATTAAACAGAGATAACTCCTGGAGGGAGTTACCTGTGAGTCATGGGCAAGGCATTGATGGGCCCTTATCAGAAGACACCCCAAAGGCAGGGGGCCTGGGAAGACACTGCCCCACCTGGTTTAACAGTTCATGAAGATGGTGATAGAATACTTTGTGCACCTCCTGCACTGAAACCCAGGACACCAATGCTAATGCACTCACTGTTCACTGACCATAACAGCAGTAAGCCTTTTGCACAACACAATTCTCTAGACACTCTTGTTTTCTGTTGTGATGAATTCTTCAGGAGTCTAGAAGCTGCAAGGAGAGATGCCTTGAAACTTGGTTTTCTTTTTTTTAGAGGATTGTACCTACCCTATTGACAGGAGGCAGTATCAACAGATTTCCAGATCTATGTTGTTTCCTCATGCTACTAGAAGATGTGAGATCCCATGAAACAGCAGAAAATGTTTATTTTTAATGTTCATAAAGTTATAAAAATATTTTTTCTGGGGGATAACTGACTAATTTGAGGACAGAAAAACTCTCCATAGGGTAAACTGAAATTGTTCCTGAGCACCAGTAATGTTATTACGTTTTTGTGTTTTGCTTTTTAGAGAGCTTAAAACCCCTGTGACACAAGGTACTCTATAACTATTAAGTGTTGCCATTGATTTCTACAGGGATGATGCATCAGTTAGCAAAGCTTCATCTATCATAACTGTAAGATATTTCAAATTATAGCATGTGAAGTGTAAAGGCTTGAATCTATTTGTTATCCAGATCTTGCACAGTGGCTGCAAAATTCCCTTTGACCTTGAAAATCCCTGAGTTTGGGGTTTTCAACCAAAGCCATCAGTAACAAGGTTGGGGGATATGCGGGTGAGATAGTTGTCCATGGGAAAACTTGCACTGTTCAGTGCCTGATGATAAGATAATTTCATCAAGAAAAAGAAGTCACTGATATCTGATATGTTTGTTGTCCTGTAAAGCAACAAGGGAGAACAACAGCCCTAATCACAGAATACAGGTGATAACTTTCCCTGTTCCCCCAAGGGCTGGCTGCTCACAAGCAAGGTCAAAGGCAGACGACAGCATAGCCTGAGAAAGCTGACCCCATCACTACTTGACCTATATCTGTGTGGTGGATAAATGGACGTTTGGGAATGCAGTGTTTTGTGTTCTCAACTGAAGCATTACTACTGTTCACATTTGATCCTGGGCAACTGGCTCTAGGTGGCTCTGCTTGAGCAAGGCGGCTGGATTGGATGACCTCCAGAGGTTCCTTCCAACCTCAGCTCTTCTGTGCTTATACCTTAAAACCACATGAACTGCTTACCAATTTCTCCCTGAATTGAGAGGATTTTGATTCAATGCCTCATAAGTGTTTCTTCCAGCATCAGCCTGGGATTATACCACGCTGTTTGCACACTGACAATGTGCACAGCTGGTAAGTGTCATGTTGCTTATGGCACCATGGCTTTTACTAAATGCATGACAAATGCACTACAATATGAAATACTGCTAACCACGTAGTGATTATCAGCTAAAATGTTTTCGATTGTGTTATCTTTGCTTTTTATCTGTGGTTGTTCATTTGCAAAATGCAATCATTTGCAATTGGCCTGCCTATTGTTAGCTCAAGTTGGTTCTGTTGAATATTGAACTCAAATAATTTGAGTGTGTTATTCAATATGATGCCTGGTTTATTAGTTTCATTTTAATGTGTAGGAAATCTGCATAGAGAGCTTAGTCTTAGTGGCCATTACAGGGGAAGATCAGTTTCCAAGCCAGCTGCAGTGCTGCAAGCTACATTTTCTGAGAAAATGATAGAAAAATTATTTAGGAATATATATAGCTTGTCAATCTGTGCTTTTTCTAGTCTGTGATGTGAAGGGTCTTGTAAAGATTGAGCTTATCACATATCAGCTGGTTTAAACAGGTCAGGCTACATGCTATGAATTTTAGATTGTGTATCAATTTAATTTATTTTTCTGTGTTTTGAGTGCATCCCTGAAGTTTAAGCATGAAAAAAACCCAACAACCTAGTTGAAAAACCTAGTGGATTTATCACCCAGCAGGTATTTGGTGACAGCTCTTGCCACAGGGATTATGACTCTTCTCTTGTCACTTTCTCCTTGAGCACTAGCTACACAGCCTGGGAATTTAAAACACCAGCTAATGAGGGATTAGAGGCATGTAATTTTTGGAACCCTTGTACTGTCAGGAGAGAAAATAATAGTAGGTTTCCTATGTCATTCACACCAACCTGATCTAAATTCGCTGAAGAGACTGCAGTGAAGGACACTTCAGTTTAAAACTCTTATTTTCATGGCAGCTACATGGCATTTCCTGGCCAACCTCTTTGTCTCCCATGAGGAATGACAAAGCATGTTCAGCCCTAGAGGTGGCTGAGAGGATTCTTGATTGCTTTTTGGACTGCAGTCTAAGATGCAGCACAAAGTATGGTCTGGATATGCATCATTGTGCTTGTTAAATTGGGGACTTCAGTCTCTTCCCATGCAGAGCTCCTTGGTGGTCAGAACTGCAAATTTTGGTGTTTGCAGTTCCAGCTGTCTTGGTTTGTCCTAACCTCTAACACCAGCTTATCCTAAAAGGGTCTTAGTGACGTACCTTGCCAAACAGCGAAGGGGATGGCAAAAAGAGACAGCTCTGGCCAGAGCTGAGCAGGGAGAGTACAGCTGGTTTCACCCACAACCCCGTGAAGTTAACTCTTTATATTTCCAGGATTGGGGGGGAGGTGTAGTAACTGTGCTTCTGCTTTTGAAAATAGGGTCTAAGGCTCCTGTTATTTTTTGTGTGTTTTCCCAGTGCTCTCTTTAGAGAACTGGCGTGAAAAGTTACGGAGAGGTTTAGACACAATGAGAGTTAAAATGCATAAAGTCATTAAAACTATATTTTACATAAAATCGTCTTCCACACTGGTAAAGAAGAGGTTTTTAACAAAGGAGTGAAAAAAAAAAAAACAGTCTGGCAGCAGTGGGTTACTTTGACCTTGAATTCATATATCATCCTTAATACCATGATTCAAGCAAGTAGGATAAATAACTCCATGCCCTTTGGGCACAGATTGCTGTACACAGCGGGTACTTTCCAGCAATGCGGATATTCTGTCCAATCTCCTCAGAGACAGAGAGACTTTGGGCCAAGCTCAAACCCCTTATAAACACAGTTCAGATTCCTTCTTTGGCATTCAGCTATTTTAGCTGACATTTGTACTAATTTATCTTTTTAAAAGTCTGTTCAGCTGGACTGATGCCTACATCTAGAGTGTGGAAAGTTGTTACACAGGAGTGCTCTGAACAGACAGATAAGCAACCCCAGCCACCAAAAGCAAAGCCCCTTTGACAACTTCAGCATTTTCAGGCAGTGATTACTGGTAGTGACAATCACTTCTAATGTACTCCCTGCCTGTAGGTATTGACGTGTTTGTTCTGATTCTCAGTCTTTGTTTAGGGCTTATTACTGTGATCACTTTTTCTATTGTAGGTTTGCACATCAGCAGTTTAATTACAAAGACAGTTCTCTCTTAAATGTCAACTTGCTATATTTTTGCTGTCCCTGTAACCATTAACTCCTTGTACTGATTCATGGGCACAGTTTTACACAGTAGACCTTGCTACCAACCTTGACATCAATTTTATTTGTCCTTCTCATTTAAAACAGGAAAAAAAATAAAAAGAGCTCCTGTTTTTCCTCTGATACAAAAATGTTTGTGTCACGTTTATGTATGCACATTTGCAGATGTGTGTGAAGCAGATATATACTCATGAAAATGGGGAACATTTATTTTGATGAATGGAAGTATGTTGCTTAGTGATACATCAGGTCATATCAAATTGTCACTAAGCAACTAAATGTGATGTGACAACATTGTGAATTATTTTTCATGTGTTTACTGGTTTCTTAGAAGTGCAAGTATTTTTTTGCCCTGACCACCAGTAATTAACTGTAAAAGTCTATTTAATGCTTTTATTTTCACTGGCTTTGTGGTTATTATTAAGTCTCTTCGGTTCGTCATAATTTTTCTCATCCTAGGTGTCCCAGGATGCAATGCACTCAGTTGCTCCAAACGTGAATTACAGCTAAGTGAAAATAGAAATACTATCTTTTTTATCATATTAGGTTTTAGGCTCTTCTAATGCTCATCACTTACACTAGGAAGTGACAGTCATTCACTGTGTCAATTCTCTTGTCAAATTACAAAGGTATTTTTAGTTTGGGTCATGGTTTCTTAGGTAGAAATAACTATGTTTTCATATGATACAGACTGAAACTGAAAAGGAACTAGTGAACCAGAAGATGCAGGCAGCTAAATGTAACCACAGAAGCACAGAATAAGCTGAGTTGGGAGTGACCCATAAGGATCATCGAGTCCAACTCCTGGCCTTGCACAGAGCACCCCAAGAATCACACCATGTACCTGAAAGCAGTGTCCAAACTCCTGAACTCTGTCAGGCTGGTGCTGTGACCACTTTCCTGGGGAGCCTGTTCCAGTGCCCATCCACCCTCTGGGTGAAGAACCTTTTTCTAATACCCAGCCTAAACTCGACCACTTTATGGTCACTGTGGCCAAAACAGCCACCAATCTCCACTTCATCCATGAGATCCACTCTGTTGACAAGCAGCATCTTTCTGAGTTAATTTCTCTTAGGACCCATTCCATAAAGTTGTTACCCAGGTATTTTAGGAATCTTCTGGCCTGGGTTGTAGCAGCTGTGTGATGCTCCCAGGTAATTTCTGCCAAGTTAAAGTCCCTCATTAGGACAAGGGCAGTTGCCTTGGAAGTGTTCCGTGTTTCATCAAAGAATAATTCATTGATGTCATTGTCCTCGCTAGGTCTATAGAAGATTCCCAAGGTGATATTCACATTATATGCTACTCCTGTGATCCACTCGGTCCTTCTTCCAAGCTACCTCTGCTCAAAATTTGGAAGATATTTTTCTCATATGAGCATTTCCCCTCTGCTTACAAGCACCAGGCCAGGTACTTATTGGAGTGAGTGGCTGACTCAGATGTTACTCAGCCTTTTGGGTTTCCTGCAGAAATGTCTTGTGACTCACAGGAGTGACCATTATGATCCAATTATTAGAGAGTGTCTTGGTTTGGATAGACAGGTATTTGCCAAGGAAGATTGGAGTCTCCCTTGGAATATAAGCCGCCCCTTCCCCCTTTTCAAATTATTATAAATTTGCAATTAAAAGGCTGTCAGGCAAAGATTTTGGGAATAGGTATAGCAGTTCTTTACTAGGGATATTAAAAATACAAATGTTGTAATACAAAAGAATAAGCAAACAAACAAACAAGGAATCTCAGAAAACCCTGATAGAGTCAGAAATACAACCTGACACCCTGTTGGTCAGGGCATTGGAAACAGTCCAAAGTCAGCCCTCCTGGAGGGGCAGGTGTGGTCCTGTTGGAAGCAGAGATGGTCCTGTGGAGCCAGGGGTCCCAAAGTGGGTCCCGTCTTCCTTTGGGAGTCCCATGGGAACACCGGAGTGCCTGGTGACACTTGTGGCTCTTTTTATCTTGGTGGAAATGGTTTGGCTCCTTCTCCCTGGGCGGAGCATCTCACAATAGGATGATGAAATGTGTTGTGCCATTGGTGAGCTTTAATGGTCCATTAACAGAAGATATTCCCATGGGGGTAGTGGAAGAGTGAATAGAGATAAGTAACACTACTCCATCTGTTTTTAACAGCTGGCTTGGGAGGCAGTGGAAGACTGAGCAGAGATAAGAAACAATGCCCTACCCGGTTTTTAACAGCTGGCTTGTTATCAGAGAAGGCAGTTTCCCTCTCCCTTCTGGAGCTACAACAGATAAAGAAAAAACCTCCCCAACTGAGCTTTGGCCATCTTGTTGTTTTGGTCAAGTACTCTTTAAGTATCCAACACTTAGTCTCCTTGGTAACTTATGGGGAAAAAATTCTTTAAAGTAAAAAAGGAACAAACCTAACCCCCAACAGAGAGATACCTCTGTCTGAATTAAGGTACAAATGACATCACAAGCCCAAGTCAATAGTACAGATTTTATTAACCAGTAAATGAGGGGGAGAGAAAGAGAGAGAGGAAGGGGTGGAGGGGGAAAGAAACACATTAATAGAAAAAAGGTATCACCACTCTGTAGATTCAGATGACACCCTGTTGATCCTCTTCTTCTGGTCTCAGTTGGTTGCAGACTGTATCCATCAAGTGGTGGAGGGAAAGAGCCCACAAAACTCCTGTACTGGTCCATTAGCACCAGCCTCTTACAGCGCCTGGGGGGTACTGCAGGTGGTCAAATGTTAGCAGTTCAACTCCTTGCACTTGTGGATACATTCCTCTCTTTTGACCTGGGATACTTGACAGTAGTACCACCTTATCTTATTTCAAGGTTCTTTTGCCATCCAAATTAAGGAGACGTTCAGGAAGGGGTGGGCTTCAATAGATGAGCCGCTGTTTCTTTGCAATTTGCTACCATGACAAAAGACTTTTGGTGATCTTAGCAATGATTAAGCCATTAATCATTCCAGTCTCTGACATTGACTCCAATGTAGAGGCATCAATTGGCTTGAAACCTTTTGAAAATGTGAATCATTTGGTAGGAAAGCTAAAATAGCTTGCTCAGAAATCTCCAGCTGTCTGCCTTTGTTTTCTTCTGTGCCATCCTGAATATCAGGTTTTCTGTGGTGGACAGAGACTAGCATGGGGGTACTCGCCTTGTTATCCTAGCTTGTGGATTTCACAGAGCCCCCTTTGGCTTTATGACCTGTGTTTCAGGGAAAAGTTGAGAGACAAAAGTGAATGTTTCAAGTTTGGGGTCCTCTTGGTTCACTTGGCCAGAAGACACTTGCACATCTTAACTGAGGCTAAGAATAAGGTAAATATTAATTCCAGGTGGCATGGTGATGAACCATGTAAAGAATAGGGATGTTGCTAAGATTAGAATTGCTGCCTTCCAGTTAAAAAAAAAATAATAAAAGTTTTGAAGGGCAGTAATAGCCATTAACTAAGCTGGCACCCTCCCAGCCTTTGCTTGTGCAACTTCAAATCTTAGTTTTGGTCAGGCTTTCTGAGCATTATTGGAATATAAATGTCACCTAAATGAGTAACAAATCAGGCAGCCCCTGCCTGATGAGAAGCTGAATCACCTGTCCTAAAAGAATTTGCTTGAAACCAGGGCAATTTCACATTTCTTTCAAAGATGCAACCATTGGCATTGCCCTCAAATGGTGCTGTCTGTGTGGGTGACAGGCAGTCTATTTGCATTAGTGTTGCCAACATGATTTCAATGGTGTGGTCTGCACTGCTTATCTTGCATGGCCATGTGTGCTGCTGTGTGAAGCTGATCCAGGTAAAGTGAGCCTGCTGTGTCTTTGTCACATCTCTCTCACCTCCTGCATCTGGATCCTCTGCTGCAAGTTGTGAAGGTGAGGGATGGTGGCAGCTGCCCTGAGCAGAGCTTGGGTGGGAGTGGAGGGTGCAGCAAGAGCCAGGCAAGGAGCACCATCACCTCGGATGGATGGCAAACCTGCCCTGCAGCCTCACTGACTCTGGGCTGGAAAGGTTAATAATTGCAAGAAGGCTGATTACATCTTGCAGGGAGGAACACTGTTGTGAACTCATCAAACAACACCATGTGGCAGCACTTTCCACCTAGTCCCAGGGCAGTCGCTGGTTCCTGGTCCTCCCTCATCCCCTGCAACAAGGTTTTTTCAGGATAGCTCATTAGGATTTGACTTGTTTGGCATAACACAAGCAAACAGATTCTTGTGGGGAGGCATCTCTTTCTATACATTCCCCTCCCCTCCCCCTTGAAAAAACACTATCAATACAGAATGGCTTTTACAAGATCATGTTAACTGCACCACACCTCTCTGAAAATAAAAAAAAAGACAATAAATTTATTGGGTACAGAAGCCTTGCTATGCAAAGGGTATCTCTCTGAGGGTATCTCTCTCTTCCCATGGATCAGAGGGGAAATCAACGATGCTTGACTTATCTTACACTGTCCTTCTTGCTTTATCCACCTTCTCTGCTTTTCAAACAATGAACAGTGAAATCCTGACTGATTTTAAGACTCATATTTTAAATCATGTTTAGACTCCTTAGACAGGCTCTGTTGGGCTCCATTTGCCAAAGTCCTCAATTTGGCCTACTGATTTCAAGTCCTCAAAGAAGTATAAACTCTTGTAATTTAGGTAATTCAAACTGATGCAATGTTTTTAGTGGTAGGAAGCTCTAAGTTATTCCATCATGGGTTCATTTCTACATCCATCTCTAGAGTTCAGAGTATACACCACAGGGAAGGAAGGCAAGGAATCCAGACTTTGCTCTTTTACATCTGCTCAGAAAGGGTTGACTTGGACTGGATGGCATTGGACTAGACTGGACTGGATGAGATTGAAAGTACATAGCCATCTTAAAACAGTAGGGTTTGTTCTAGAAAAGGAACAGAAATGCAGAAGCAGCCGTGTCAGCTATAACACAGTTGATTCCGTAGATACCTGACTGACGGAGAGTGCTACCAGATCATAACTCACCAATACTGCACTTAGGAAGTGAGAAGAAAATTCTGGTTGCAGTTCTGGTTCCTGAGGCTTGGTGTCTACATTGATAATATTAAATCAGTGTCAGGCCACAGGCTCCAGTACCTGTTGTTATCCATCCTGCTGGGCACAGTCATTATTATTTTGGCCAGGGCTGACTTGCACTCTTAGCCAGGTCTAGATTTAGTGTTGGCTGGGGGTGATTTTCAGCAGTCTGCCTGTCTGATATCCCATCATTGTGGAGGCCAAGGGGGTGGTAAAGTGGCTGTAGGCTGCTCCAGGGCCAAGGAAAAGTTCCATGAACATTTAATTTGCTGGAACAGATGCAGTTATGGTGTTGGAAGCACACCTGATTTCTTGGAATAATTTGCATATTTGATGTAGGCACAAGTGTAATCAACATTGATCGAAAGCACATTTACATTTGCTGGGTCTTGCACACTGAATATTGGTGACCACCATTTATCTTCCAAAGCAATTCTTTGATGACCTGAGCCAGCCAGATGGAGCAACAGTCATCATGAAAGACAAGCAACTTTCATTTTGGGCTGTTTTTGCAAATTTTAATAAAATATTCTTCCTGCAAACAGCCTTCTGGCCAGGGGTGCAAGTTTCTAGCATATGTAAAAAGAATCAGTCAGTGGAGTTTTATCACTTCTCCTGGGGTTTTATACTGAAGAACATTGAAAAATATTTTAGAAGCATCAGCAGAAAAGAAAGAGATAGTCTGCTTTTTTTCAACAGCAGAAAGAACTGCATGAATCTCTCTGCCTATGCTTCAGGACAGACTGGTGCCTAAATTTACCCTGGAGCAAGAATTTTCTTGTGTCCAAACAATTTCAAACTTGGAGAGAAGAGGAAGAAATTTGGCAAATCAGCAAAGGATTATTACTTGATGAATAAGGCAGTAGTGGTTGCAATGTTGAAATTGTTTTAGCTGTCACCTATTCATGAACTAGAGGTGTTGGTCAGCCACCAAGCTGCCAATGGGCACTTCCTGCTCATGTGTGAAAGAAGTTCCTGCTGGGATTGCTAAATTGCAAAAGGGTTTCTGTGAAATATATCACTGTGAATGGCACGTAGGGATTTTGAGGATTGTGTATCTATTTTAATACAACTTTCTTCTTGCATTTTTGTGAATTCTAACCCCTTTTTACACCTTTAAAGTCACAGCTTTTGCTTGTGGTTGTTATTCTTTATCCTGGAGGAGATCAAGGCATATTCCTTCCCAACTCTGTACCTCTGTTGCTATGAATGATTTGCTCTCTTCACATTTGAATGCTTGTTATATGAATATTTAGTTCTGGATACAAACTTGCCATGAAAAAGGGAAGGGGAAAGTAGCTGAGGATGTCTCTTGAGCAATTTGCATCTCCCACATGTAGTCAGAAACTATTTGCTGTGCTGTATCAAGAGCAGTGAATTCCCATTGCTGCATTGTGGAAGCAGGAACTGGGAGTTCACAACTCTCCTCTCCCTCGGCCTCAATTTCAGATGGAGCCAGCCCATTCTTAGCTTCCATGGAGCTAGCTGTTTTCTATGGCTATGCCATGCATAGGCTTTTTCATTTCTAGAGGCTAGTGGGAAAAAAGCCTATTGTGTATTCTAGATTTTTAAACATTCATTCAATTTTTTATTGCAAATGCTTGTATGATTTTATAGGTATGTAAATGAATCTGCAAACTCCAAAGTATACTTTAATTAGTAATCTAAAAGTAAGTACTTAACGTAAAATGTGATATTTTTGCATTTCTTCACAAGTAGAAGTCATAATATATTTTCTGTTAAAAAAAACAGATAAAAAGTAATACAAAGTCCCAAGATTTCAGCATGCTGTTTGCTTTATAAGTAAGGCAATACTGGAAGTCAGACTGTACCCTCTATAGGAAGCATCCAGATGTTTCTCTTAAAGAAAGAGACATTGTGTTATGTTAGATTCTTTAACAGTGTAGAAAGGGCAGGTGATTTTCCTTGCCTATCTTCATATTCAGCTTATTTACTGACAACTCTCATAAGATTTGGTTGAGGTTAGAGAACACGTCAAATGTTTAACTGCTTTCTCAGAATTTAACCCCAAGTGTAGCTGTAAGTCTCAGTGTGGTGATGTGCCCCAGAGGACTTTGTGCTCATCTCCTTGCAGATGAAGTTTGGCAGTATACACCAAGAACAGCCTTGGCATTTATGTCCTTGGCATTACTGATTTTCAGTCCTAGTTTTAAAACAGATCTGAAATATTGCAGAAATATAAAAAGTTAGTAAGGTTTTTTTCCTCTCTGCTGGGTGAAAAGACAATCAGTTTCAGCATGCACAGCCTAATAGTCTCCTCTGCGTCTAAAGTGGGTCTGAGAAGGTCAGAAGACTCCTGTGTTCTTTGTAAAGTCCTCTAAACACCTAAGGCTACATAATGGTAAAGTCTGTGGTCATCCTCAAACTGGTCTCTATAGCTCCACAAAGAAACTGTACATTTCCAAAATTACTGAGAAAGGAGGTGCTCACATCAATGGTAGTGCACTCCAGTGTGGCATGGTTGAGTTTTCTCCTCTTTTAGCAGGGTCTTAGTCAGATAAGTGCCTGTGTAATTTACCACTGGCAGTTAATTTAGCCTTCCAAAACCAAAGAGGACCTATAGTAAAGCTGCAGAAGGACTTTGCATGAGGGTTGTAGTGATAGGATAAGGGGTAATGGCTTTAAACCTTAAGAGAGTAGGTTTAGATTTAATATCAGGAAGAAATTCCTTTCTCAGAGGGTGGTAAGACACAGGACCAAGTTGCTCAGAGAAGTTGTGGATGCCCCACCTTTGGAAGTGTTCAAGGCCAGGCTGAATAGGGCTTTAAGCAACCTGGGAGCTTTCCCTGCCCATGGCAAGGGGGTTGCAACTAGATGACCTTTAAGGTCCCTTCCAACCCAAGTCATTCTATGATTCTACATATTTCTATGAATTTCATAGGCTTTAGTAACCCACATGCAAAACAGGACAAAATAGTACTCCTAGTGTTTGTCTGTTTTACTGATTTAAATTGAAAGTTTTCTGAGCTGGGATGGTCTTTGCAATTTGTGTGTACATTGACTCTCATAAAGGGCTTTAGAGTCTCCTCTGGGTTAGAGAGACATTGCTGTACTAGAAACATTTGCTAATTATTGCCAATAATTATTCCTTCATGGAGATGCACTGAAACAGCAAAAACTATTGGGGAAAAGAAAAGCTTGGTATTGTTTGTACTGGCCTGTGTAACAGAGTGGAATTATTTTGCTTTACATGATTGTTCTTGTAACTAAGGAAACTTCAGAGCAGCTGCTGACTTATTGTTGATTTGTTTGCCAGTTAAATTTTCTAGATAAAAACAAAGAAAATAAATTTGGGGGAACTAGAAGATCAAAATGGGCACATTAATTATTTCTCTCTCTTTTCTTTGTAACTAAGGTACCCTGCATGCCTCAGCAAACTATTGTTGGAATATCTGAAGTATTAACATAAATAGCTTTAATTGAAAATATATCTCCTGAGAATTTCGATTCTTTTGCTGTGGGCTCAGACCTCCAAGATTTTCATACATATTGCTGAGGGCTAGTACACTGGGACATAAAATCTTCAGCAGTGGATGATGCAAGTAATTAATTATTATAAAAAGTACTTGGTTGTCAGATTTTCCTCCCCACTGAGCTTGGTAAAGCACCAAAGCAGATATGTTCTTGCCCCAAAGAATCTTCTTTTTATTAGCATGAAATATGGAAAGAAAGCTAAATATGGAGAGAAAGCTAAGCAGAGCCATGAGGATGATTTTTTAAAGATAATCCTCACAGTATTTTCATTCTCAAATATTTTCCAGTTTTGCTTTGTTTTAATTCTTGGAGGCTTATGGAATTGTACCAACTTTATTTCAGTATGCCTGCCTACAGTATTAAAAGATATCATGTTTCTGTAAGTTTCAGAACTGAGAAATTCTGAGCAGGACAAAGATCTAGTTTTTGTCCCCTTTGAAGAGAAAGACACTAAGAAGAGAGAGATAACATGTAGGTGTTGGGATATTTACCCTAAAAGCATGTCTCAGAAAATCTATGCATATTTGGGCTTGTTTTTTCAGGAAAAATCAACAATACACCTGCACATGGAAATACGAAAACTCTAATTTTTTAATAATTAAAACCTCACTGCTCTGTGGTTTTGTTCTTATTTTATCTACACTCATAAAAAGTTTGGATCCAATATGGATTAAAATATTAAAGGCTGAGCTCTGAAATTTTCAACAGGGTTCCCAGCATGACCTGATGGGTTCAAACACTGTTAAAAACCCAAACAGACACTGATCTGCTCTGAAAAGTCATCATCAGGATCGGATGCTTTCACTCATCTGGAATGTAGGTCCTCATCCTGGCAGCCCAAAATTTTTTTTCAAGGGCTGCTTTAAAGCAGATTTCCCCCATTTTCTTGCTCCATTTCTGAGAAGAGCTCCCTACTGGACATAACTGGAGTAATCTCCACCTTAAAATCTGGATGAGAAAATATTTTCACAATGGGACTTTTTGATCTCGCACAGAGGTTTGAACCTTCAGATGTAAGAAGGTCAGATCACTCTAAAACCTGTTTTCTTCTAGGGAATTCAAGGTTTTGTAGCTAGAAATAGGAGCTGAGAAACCATTGTGGAAATCATTGAAGAGCTGATAGGGAACATCCTCACAATGTGGAAGGCTAAAGCAGTTAATGAAGAGTGGTTGGGAATGGAAGAATAGGAGGTGGTTTTTGTTTTACATGTGGCATTATTGAAATTGATATGGGAAGGCTGAACCTTCTTGGCAGTATTTTGGCAGATCTGAAAAAGTGGAAAGCTCCAGAAAGAAGCAAAAGAGAGGACAAAGGGCTCCACTCATCAACTTCAGCAAATGACATTTTTGGGTAGGTTGAAGGAAATGGGTTTTTTTCAGTGGTAAAAAAACTTGGAGGCAGTAGTTTCCCTTCTTTTTCTTTTTACATTTGATGTCTGTCACTATTCCAACAAATGGTAGGATTTAAGCATGACAGACATCTTCAGTAAAGTTCAGGGGTTGGTGCTGTGTGACCCCAGAGACAAATCTGATTTAATCCTTTTTATTTCATGCAGGTATGGATATTTGTAACACTCAGCTCTCACAGGACACTTTTTATCAGTAGATCTTGGAGCATGTTGCAAATTATTTTTTGTCATCTCCTCCATTTCTCTTTCATAGAAATTAAAATGCAGAGAAGTCAAGTGACAGTTTTTTCTATGGGCAGATGTGGGAATAGAGCCTGTACTCCCTCCACACCTCTGTCCTGAGCTGCTCACCTGACTTCTGTGCCTCCTGCCTTCTCTGAGTAATACCATATCTATTGCAGCAGCTTTCAGCCCATTATTATCAACTCATTGCTTCTATTTCTTAAAATGAATGGAACTCAACTGCCCATTGCAGATCAGCACCGGATCATGAATGACATCCCACTGCAAAATGGGTAGGATTGGATCGCTAGTGCATCAAAGGATGGTTTTCTCTGAAACCGAAAGTGAACTGGACAGATCTTGTGAGAAGGCAGTGCCCAGAACAAATGTCAAAGTTCTGATCTAAAGCAGCTGATAGCTCATAATTGTGGTAAATATCCCAGTATAATTCCAGCTACATAGGGGCATCAGATGTTAACAAGAGCAGTGAAGGTGAGAAGGGTTACACTTAAGGGACAAGACTATGCTTGTCTTTCTTTCCAGTTCTGTTTTTATCTTGTAATGTAAATGTGAACCAGCATTTTAACCTTCCTATAACTGTATTTTCATGCTGAAGAAATGTGAATAACATTTCCCAAGTTTTTAGCAGCTCCTTGAAATCCTTCACTTGTGAGGCATCAGAGGTCAGTGATTGTATTTGCTATTTGGTTGTATTTTTCCACAGCAATCCATAGAGAAGCAGAGGATAATACAAAGCAGTTAATTCTCTTAAATATGTAGCTCATAAATATCTAGAACAAAATATTAAAAGGGATATTCAGATTTATTGAAGACCACAGGAATAATAGAACATACATATAATAACATTTGATGCAACTTTTTTAAAGAAATGTGGTGGTTTAATTTGTGTGTATGAAATACGCCCAACACTTTTTGTTAATTCAAAACTGTATGATATAAAATAACAATATCTCTTTTTCTACTGGTTTTGAGACTTCGTTTTTCCAATTATAGATGTTTTGATCTGGGAAAACCTGAATCTATTTGCTAGAACCATTTTGTTTAGCTGCTCTTATAAAACTCCTATCACAATTTAAAGGTTTTATCTAACAAGAAGATGCTATTAAAGTCTGTGAGCTTTAAAAAGCATCTCTGCTTAAGAAAAAAAAGAAATATCAAATAATAACAAATACAACAATAAAGCACAAAATGAAAATGGTAGAGGTACGTTACTCTTTGGAGTAATGTCCTGTAGAGTAACAGCTTAATTTCCTGAGGATCAACTGAAGTTCAACATTTTCAAGATAACTTATTATTTTCTGTGATTTTTTTCAAAGTAATATCTTGAAAAAGTGCCTAGCAGTCTTATCAAAAAGTTACTTGAAGAGTAGATATCTATAGAGGTCCTTTTGCATTGTAGTCAGTGAACCAGGACAAGACGAAGAAAACAAGTCCAAGACCTGTAAATGAAGTGTGTACAAAGTGTGTTTAGCTTGAGTGATCACTGGGACTCTGAACTACTCTCATGCCATTAATTGTTAACTTGGGTAAATACATTTCAGGCTACCAAAAACACCTCAACCAAACTTAGAATGCTTATAGTTGCCTCTTGGACATACACTGGTGTGTAGGGATGTATGATGAGATCCTTCAGGATAGTCCAAGCCATGACCAAAGAACTATCTGGTTTGCTTTGGAGGCTGTGCACTTCCAGATCACTTCGAAAGTCCCTTGTCTGAGAAAAACATCTGTGCTGTTGAGTGCTTGATGCCACATATGGACAATGTATTTCCAGTGCCATCACTGCAACATTGCACTGATTTGGGTGGATGTAGGCCCGGGGTTCTCAGGAACAAATATTTTTGAATCAGTGCTTTGTGGGTGCTCTTTTCTTCTACAAACTACTCAAATGCAGTTGATGGTTTTCTGCACTAACTAAAAGTGAAAATTAATGTATTCTCTAAGGCTGTGTCTTGTTTTCTTGTAATCAGTAATGCAATAGTTAATAATTATTGTGTGTTGTTTGTTATGTAAGTTTTCCCTTTGCTTTCTTTTATTTTGGTGCAGCAAATATTGTTCCACTAGAAGATAAAATGTGACTGTGAACAGTGTTTTTCTGTATTTTTAACGTCATTAGTATTGGTTTACTGATTGTATACTGAATTTCTTCCACTGAATTTACTACCAGGGTGATTCTTGTTCCTTCTTCTTAGGGAAATTATTTCTTTTTAAGTTCAACTGATGAAAATATATTCTAATTGTAATTAGTCAGTGAAGAAAGATGTATCTATATATCTATATAGATATATCTATATATATACATATGGTACTGAAAAATATTAAAAACAAGTATTTGAAGCAAAACAATATAAGAACAATATGAACATACTATAGAAGCCCAATTTTTAAACCTTTTAACTGTATCTTACTTCAGTGCATATTAATGAAATGGTCTCCTTGGTCCATGTAGAGAAGCATATATGTGGAATACTTCTGTTGGCAGCCCCTTTGGCCTGCCTTGTGTTGCCACTTTTTAAAAATTTTTGCACAAAAGTCCTCTAAATAATAAAAACAAAATCAGCAGCTCAGTGCATCTCATCTTAACCCCTGCAAATAGCCAGAGCTCACTCTTCAGAGGCAAAACCTGTGAGATGAACAGTTTTGAAGCAGCCTGCACAGGTGAAGCGTCTTGATGGACTGTGCTTTGAGGCTTGAGATTGTTCAAATGATGTCATACCCCTAAGGTGATTCTGAATGCTTCTTTTTCCTTCAATTTGTAATAATTTTGATTTCAGTTATGTAACATTTGCATGCAAAAATAAGATCTGCTCTCAGCCTTGAGAGTTTTTTTAATGCTGGATTTTCCTAGGTTACAGTTAGATAGTTCTGAATGGGAAGTGGGCTAATTTCCACCTGCTGCTGGGCAAGGTGGAGGAAGAGAAAACGAAGACATTTTAAATTTTATTGTTACTTCTCAGACATCAAAATACCAGATTAGAACTAAGGTCTTAAATTTAATAACTATTTGCCCTGGATGTCAAAGTTATCTGAGGGCCTCAAAATATTTTTTCTGTTCTTTATGGTTGATCACTAGCTCTTTTAGAAAGAATTGCTTGTGAACCTTATGCTTCCAAGAGAGCAGATCTAGAGATTGTCCTGATGTGGTTTGTCTACTTGTCCGCACTGATCACTGTTGCTTTTCCTAGTAGTCTTCAGCTTCAGGAGGCACAAATTGAAAGTCTCACCATATCAATGGTTGCACCATGAAATTCAAGTTTATCAGAACTTGCAGACCAATTTTTAAAAGCATTTACCATGATGAGACTGAGCGAAATCCAAAAGCATCACAAAAATGGTAACAAAAGTGGCAACGAAAGTAATAACAGGAAGCCATTTCAACTAATGTTGAATGGTATGGAGAGACGTCCTATTTTTCTCATGTGAGTCCTCTTTCAGAATAGCTAATTGTGATATGGAAGAAGGATGCACACAAAGCCTAGTTTACAAGGTTTAGTTCTCTAATATCCTCATCCCAGGGATACTGAGTACTTCTCTGATTTCTGTGCAACAGTTCTTCCAGCTCGAATCATAAAGAATTGGCAATTACGCTTCACTATTGAATTTTCTCTTCTCCCACTCTTGGGCACAGTATGCAAAACAAAGAATGAAAGCAGGAATTGTCTTGCTAGAAATGGAGCAGGCAGGTGGTAACCCCATTTTCAGCTCCTAATATGTATGGTTGATGGAGAAAGGCTGTAATCAACCAAATCAGAATAAAGTGCCTTTACACGAAGTGATATCTGAATGATGCAAACCCATGGTTGCCTGGCAATCTTTTTAAGCTTTTGATACTGCTAATTTGTTATGTATTTTTCACACAGCACTATCCTTAGATGATTACTGTAGCTGGTGCCATACAAAGAAATCTTTAAATTGTCCATGTTATATGGTTTTGCTGATAACATTGCCTGCTAGCAATCTTCTTATTGTCCTGTGATGATTGAAAGTGATTTTTCACAGAGCATGAACATGAGCTGGAAGCCTGGGAGTTATTGGATCAGGGTTCTGATCTTGGCAACAACAAAACGTATTGCATGGTGGTATGTGATTGGCAAAAATCCACTGTGTTCCCATATCACTGGCTGTTAATGACAAGAAATGATGCCTACCTCAAGCAGATACTGGTAGACTGTATTATTTTAGGTGATGGCAAGAGTTCCTGCAGTCAAGCTGCACATACACAGATGGTTATCTGGACATTTTATTAGTTTTCCTACAGGAGGTACTGAAAGCCTTGCTCTAACAGATAATTGTCACCTCTGCCATTGTTGCTTTGAATTTCCTCACCTTCCAGATGCTGCTATGGCTGACACACACACTTTTAAAAATTAGCTTCATTTTTCACTTCATCTTTCTTGTCCCATGCTTCCATCTCATTTTACTTTCCATTTTGCCATCCAGATCTCATCTCCTCTTCTCCTCCTCTTTTTTCCTTTTCTCACACCTGTTTTTTTTTCCTTGTGTCTCCCTCCTTTATATTGTTTTCCTTTTCCTTCACAGTATTTTTTTCTCTCTTAATTTCTTGTCTTTCATCTTCTGTCTTTTTTTCCCCTACAACTATATTCTTTTCTCTTTTTCCTTTCTACCCAGTATGTTAATAAAACATTTGACCATTCAAACATTTTCTGTCTCTACTCTTCAGGCTTCTGAATTATTGCTATAGTTCTACCAAAACTTAATTACCACATCAAAGAAGAGCTGTCCTCATTTAGGCAGGATTTCAGCCTTTCCAGATTTTTTTAAACATGTTTGACCTAATTAGAAGTCCCATTTAAAATGACACTTCTACAGAAGCAGGAGGAAATTGGACAAGTTGTTTCCAGGATATTGAACATGTCTTAGATAAAATTTAAGAAATACAAAAATGTTAGATTTTTTTTGAGGTGTTGAAATAAAACTGATGGTTAAGTATAATAACATCCAAGTTTTATGATAATAGCACATCCTTTCTCTATCAAATAAATATGTTAATTTTAATATAATAAATAATAACTATGTGTCAAGACCTGCAATTGCTCTACTTTATGACAGCATCCATTATTTTATGAATTACTTGCAGGAAACCCACTTTTTTTTATCACACACTTTTATGACTTTCTTGTTCCTAATGAGGTAAATTCACTTTCCACAGAGGCCTCATAAGAACTGCATATAATAAATTGGTGAGTGCTATGATTTCCCTTCTGCAAGTGTAAGTTGTTACATTCTCCAAGTACAAAGTCTTTGTATGTAAGCCTGTGCTGTAGCTGCTTGTTATTTTAACTCTGAATCATTACTGGTCTCTTCCAATGCAGTTTCTGAGATGGTGAGTCTGCAGGTACTAAATCTGTTAAAATTAAGATTGGCAGTAAAATGAAACATGTTAACAATCACACTGATTAATAAATCAGGAGAATAATTCACTTTGGAAAGTGGCAAATTCAAAATGGCCTGGGAATTGTTAAACAGGGGCACACATCCTTCTGAAATGCACAGGGATACTCAGGCTGACAGATGTAGCTTGTTTAGCACAAAAAGGAATTTCTTCTGCAGGCAGGATTTTCTGTGCTCTGTGTCATGTAAG
This sequence comes from Zosterops lateralis, assembly GCF_965231275.1. NCBI lineage: Eukaryota > Metazoa > Chordata > Aves > Passeriformes > Zosteropidae > Zosterops > Zosterops lateralis. Next base: position 68,555,929 of record NC_139763.1, on the reverse strand, counting down.
AGACCAGCACACTGGGATCTCACTGACCTTAATAACTATAGGCAGCAACTTCTGCTGCCTTAGTTCTGTTGACTTGGAGGGAATTGAAAGAGCAGAGAATTTATTACTGTATCCACTTTCCTTAAATCCCTAGGAACATGTGGACTCTCAAAGGTGTGTCTTAAAACTCCACAGCAAAAGTTTAGTGTATAAATAAGACAGGCTGCTGTGAGAATGAAGTACTTCACCTGTTCCCTTCTTCTGCAGCTGAGCTCCACAGGGCAGTAAGGATCCTGCCTTGCATATTTGCAAGTCTCTGAGATAATCACTTATAAACCTGGTATTTTCAGACCTGTTTTAGTCTCTGCCTAGGGCTCATTGAACACTATGATTAAAAGGTAAAAAGTGGATGTGGATTATTTTTTTTTAATGAACTGTTCTATATCTGGAATGGCTGGGAACCAAAGGCTGAATGTGGAAGAAAATTAGAACCAACTGAATAATGTTCTAGCTCTGCAAACACTAACGTTAAGTAGGTTATGTTAGAGGATGTTGTCCATTATAGTTTCTATGTGTACAATATCTATTTAATAAAGAATGCCCTGTGAAGGTCAGATTCAAAAGAAAGGCAGCCTGTGATGTGTGTATGTTTGTAGCTAATTTAGCTGCATAGAAAAGATGCACTTTGAATAGAGGGAGATTTTGATGTTACAATTCACATTCATTTCAGTGGTCACAGTAGGGTCCCTGCATCTTCTGATGCACCAGATCAATAAATCAGAGATTGAATAAGCCTCATTGAATATGTTTCTTGGCTCTGGTTCATTTTCTCATGAAGTCCTTGGCCATCTGTTTACTAACTCCAGCTCAAGGGGGAACAGACCAGTAACATAAAACAGCACTTTCATGCCAAATAGCCTGAAACCAAATGGCTCTAGATTATGTATGGATTATGAACTTACGAGCAGAATACTGATTTCTTGAATCACTAAAAACCTGAAAGAAATGGGCCTTCATTTGACTGGAGCCTGCAGATATGACAATAATTCAAGTGTGCAATGATGCATTTCAAGATGACATTCATAGCTTTGGGGACCTTACCATATAAATTTGGTTCTTTTCAGTGTTTTCTAGTTCTTTTTCTGTGTGATTGCTGATGTAATGTATATTCTGATTAAGAAGCCAGAAATGGTTGATTTTTGGTGGTCTCATGTTTTATCTGTGATCACTGAGTTTGCTCCCCATCTTTCAGGGTGATGAGCAGTTAAGTTCCAGTTATTACAGTAAAGCAACCACTCTTGACTAGTGGCTGTAGCTGTTTGTCATGGGGTTGGAAGATCTTTGTTGTTTGGGAATACAAATTTTCATAATTTCCTCTTTTTTTGGCCTCTGAGCACAAATGAAGGATTTGTGAACAGCATATTCCCTTACACTAGTGTCTTTCTGAGCATCACACATGGCAGCAGAAATGCTAACAAAAACAAACAAACAAGCTAAAACATAGACAGCAAAATTCCACAAATTCTATAAATACACCCTCTTCTTTTGCTGTATAAGATGCATATCAATAAAGGCAGAGCCTGTGCTGGTTCGTAGACTGGCAGATTTCCCAAGAAGTGCAGAGCAAAACTAAATATCTGTCATTAAATACCATTAAAATAAATAGTTTTTTGGTATAATTTCGTGCTGTATCAGATTAGCTGTGTGAAGCAACTTACGCAAGAAATGATGCTGCATATTATGGGAGCCATTAAAGTAAATGTTGCTACTATTCCATTAATTTAAATGGGAAATTACGAGTGTGATAAACCATTTAGAAACTTGGCTTGCAGCAAACACACAAGGACACTTCTTTTAGCAACAAAGGACCTTGGACTGTTCCAAGCAGAATTCTGTTTGGGAGGCTTATGGTCATACACAGAGTACATTCATTTTCCATAGCTCACCATCAGCTGGAGGTGCTCAGCATCCCCTAGTGAAACATTAGGTAGGTGTAAAATGAGGCCCTGTGCTCCAGAGATATGTTTGGGGCATAAGTTTTTTCAGATCTGAGTCAAGCTCTTCATGGAATTTTCCAGGAATGAGCAGTTTTTGGTAGTGTGATAATCCTGATTGTGTTCACTTTTTGGATTTTAACAAGTGCTGATTCAGCAAAATGTTGTGTGACTGTTCCAGAAGAACTTCCTTGGAAAGTTTCTATCTTAAAATATAACCTTTCTTTCTTAATAGCCAGTATGAGAAAAAGAGATTTTTCAGTGCCATGCAAATGAACTCTGGGAGAAGGCAGTGGATATAACACAACAACAGAGACAACTCACAGACACACAAGGCAGAATTTATCATTGCTTCCAGTTAAATCTGGAGTTTCTCTGTGGTAAATATGAGACAATGCAGTAGTATATAAATAATTAATGCATTTGAATGCATTTTCAATAGCATTTCTATTGTGTCTTGATTACTTGTGGTGAAATAGCATCCATACACTAGAAATGTACCTGTGCAAACACATGAAAAAATGTTAGTTCCTTTCATATATGCGTTTTCTTTTTACTGTTTGAACAGGAAAACAGATTGCTCTGTTGGCAGCAGGTGGAATCTGCCTCTGTGGAAGTATTCAAATCTCAAGAGAATAAGGCCCTGTGCAAATTGCTCTCTGTTTGAAGCCCTGAGCAGTGGGTCTAGAGGTCCCTTCCAACATAAATATTGAGTGATGCTACTCTATACTTTGAATTATAGACAATTATGCACTTCTACTGTAATCTCAAGGGCATAAAAATGTATTTTGTTGCACATAAGGTGTTTGAGGTGTACAGGAATAGTCAAAACTCATTTTTCTGTTTACTCAGTGATACTGATCATATTCCTTGACACTTCTCACAGACTCAGTTCCAGTCAGGCTGAACTTCTACAGAATAAACACCTTAAGGTGCAGAAAATAGAGCAAGCCAGGAAAAAAAAAAGAAAAAAAAAAAAAAAAGAAAAAAAAAAAAAAGAAAAAAAAACACAAAAAAACCCAAAAAAACCCAAAAAAACAAACAAACAAACAAAAAAAAAAAAAAAACAAAAAAAAAAAACAAAAAACAAACCCGAAAACCCCCCTCTATCACCTCTCAGAAGCAGCTGGAAATTTTTCCAATTTGTGGCTTAAATGCAATTGAAAAGTCTTTGGTTTGTCATGTTTAAGTTTTGGTGGTGTGTTTAATTTATTTATTTATTTATTTATTATTTTTTAGGGAGGTTTTCTCCTCATAGGAATTTACAGCAAAATAAAATCAGGGTGAAGAGAAATGTTCCCTTGACCTCAGGTATGGTAAGGTTTTCCTGTCACGAGGCTGTGCTGTGTCTCACTGGTGCTTTTTGTGTGTATTTGCACTAGTTGAAAAGATTTGCCCTATTTGCAGTCTCTTCAAAAGATGAGGATGGCAAGACCACAGAAATATAATATAATTAGGGATGCTCTTGGATTTGAAATTGTTTATCTCCCAGATATGATAACAATGGTATTAGTTCTGCTTCCATATCTGACAGATACTTAATGCTGAATGTAGCCAAGAAAATACTGCACAATGCATGGAGAAAATTGTACTCTGAACATCTTCAGGACTATCAGGTTAGTTTTGTGTTAATGCCAGAAATCTGATTTTCTGAATTGTTGAGGAAGAAACAGTAAATAGGAATAACATGTGAAAAAAGTAATGCAAACCCTTATTTTGTTTTAGATTGCCAAAGTAGATTTGCCATTATTTTTCTCCATTGCCTTGGGGAATAGAAAGCCTGCTTTTTAATGTAAACTACTGATTTCATTGAATTTGTTGCAAATTAAGAAAAACTCTACAAAGCTATTTTTTATAATAATTCCCTCTAGTAGAGCAGAACTGGGAACTCCCCCTTTGTCAAGTGGGTCTGCAAGTCAAGCAGTTGCAATGGAAGTTGCAGAAGTTTATGGCCATTCACTATGTCTAACTGGAGACACCAGAGCTCCCTTATGTATTCCCCTACCTCCAGTAGGTGTACAGATGGGATAGATGGTGTTACATCTCCTCAAGGTCACTCCCAGCCGTGGGTTTCACATTGTTCCCAGTTCAGTTGTATAGTAGTTCACCTCATGCTCATTTTGCATCCAAGGAGAATTCTTATTCTCACTAGGCTAGGCTATGAAGTTGCAAATATGAGACCTTTTTAGTGCTATCTTTTTGCTGTTTCTCAACATTTTCCTCCTAATTTCTCATTTCGTACTGAGAGTGAATATATTTAGTTCATTTTATGCAATATAGAAGGGACTTAATTGTTCCCACTGGTCTAAAACAATTGGCCAAAGTTAGGTGGCCTTAGACCAGAATTAAAGTTGTCTGCAAACACTGCTTGTTTCCTGTTGTTTGTCACAGACACAAGGGTTTTTATACTTGATAGATTATGGGAAAAAATCAAACCTGCAGAATATAATGAAAAACTCCAAAAAATGCACAGATTGCATTTTAATCTCCAGTAAATTTTTCTATCGTACATCAAAACAACTAGAAGAGTTTACAGGAAATGCTTCTTTCTGTAGCTTAGCTATTGAAATAAATGGGACTGTTATACAATTCAGAAACTTGAAGATGGAATTTATCTTATCATATTCTTAGGGTGTAAAGAAATGTATCAGGCAGACAATGTCTTTGAAAACCTTCTATTGTAATGAATTTGGTATTCATATTTTTTCCTAGACAAGTTTATTTTAGAAAAAGAAAATTAATACAAATGGGCTATTGAAAGTCATTTGTGAATTCACTCAATATTTTGAAAGAATAAGAAAAATGTCTTGGCCATTGCTAGATAAAATGGATATCTTTAATATTGCAGAGAGGTGGTTATACAACACAGACTTATCTCCTTCCTGTCCCTTGCTACAATTTTCCAAGTTCCTGGGTGTCTGCATTGTGGCTTTCTAGCTCATCTAAGCCATACATTGCAACTCTTTTCCTCTGAAGTGCACTGTTAAAAGACCCGTCCGCATTTCAGGTTCGGCACAACACGGCTTTCATTTTCACACTCTTTCTTTTTATCCAGGCAGGTCGGGAATGGAGGGAATGGTCTAACACCTCAGTCTCAGCTTTGGTAGCTGGAAAGGGAGATGCCTCATGAGCTGGAGGAGAGCAGTCCCAGGGAGAAAATAGCAAATGGACCCTTTCCTAAGCGTTATGCTCTGTGCAGCTCTCACACTTGCTCACAATCCAAAATGCATCCTGTCCCACATAAAGCTGCAAAAATTAGTAGGGGAGAAGGGGTACAGGGAGGGAATAGGAGGAATGAAGAAAGCATGAGATAGTCAGAAAGTGGAAAAAATATTCTGTTGGCAATAAACATTTTTCCATGATTTTATGTGAGTAAATGAGCACTTGGAACCCAGTCGCATAACACAAAGAATAAAAAGAAGGTCTCCGACTGTTAAAGCTTCTTCTTGATGTGGGATCTGCTCTGTGGCACTAGGGGGTGAAAAAGTGTGCTCCAGCAGAGGCTTCTCTAGCAACTGTCAGCTGTATGTTGTCTTAACAATGCCAAAGGCAGAACTGCATAAGTCAAGCAGTTTGCTGGTTGAGAGCTAAAAAGGTACAGAAGAGTCATTGGTTTATATCCATCAGAAAAAAAAAACCACCACAACCCACGCCATCTTTTATTCTTTTGTCACTGAACAGAATGGGTCATTTGTAACAAAATCTAAGGAATGAGGACATCAATTCACAATAGTGAAGGTGCTGTGGGCCTTTGTAATGTTCCAGTCGCTGAGTTTAATGAAAAAAACTAACCCACCTTCAAAGCCCTCCAGCATTTAAAAGCATTTCTCTCACTTTTCCCCTCCTAGAAGCTCCAACACAATGCTATTGCATATCCCAGGAGGGCTGCTCTGATCTTGTCAGAGGTGTTCCATAGGTTATAACAGGTACTCACAGCTGCTGAAGTAAGATTTGAAACTCACATAGCCTTCCTTCTAGGTATGTGTCTTACTTACTGGGTCACAGGGGATGGTAATAACAAGGTTCAACAAAGTAAGATGTCTTAATGTGAGTCTCATTCTTTTTTCTGAAAATTCACTAAAAAGCTATTTAGCCCAGTATTTCTGGTTAAAATGCTTTTTAGATACTGCCCTCTGGGGTTATCATCCTTTAGCCATCCCACTTTCCACTGTTGCTGTTAGTTAAATGTTTTTAAGATAGCAGAGCAGCTTATTTATGTTTGAAAGACGTAATCTTTTTAATTACACATTTCTTATTATTGATTTTGCATGACAGTGCATAGTAAAATTTGAAGTGTTATGTTCAAAATGTTGCACCAGAAGAAACAGGAAAAAATAAGCTTCCTTTGGATGTTGTGCTATCATCTGACATCGGCTCCCCAGAAACCTTGTTGTGACTTACACAGAATCATAAATACCTGTCAAACCTTGAGCATTCCCAGGAATTTGGCATCCATTACTTCCCTGGGCAACCTGTTCCAAAAATAATTTCTTCCTCACAGCCAACCTAAATCTACCCTCTTCCAATGTGAAACCATAACCCCTTGTTGTATCACTACAGGCAAATTGTAAAATGTTTTTCTCTGTCTTTCTTATAAGCCTCCTTTATAAATCGAAAGGCTGCAGTAAGGTCTTGCCAGTAACTTCTCTACTCTAGGCTGAACAACCCCAATTCTCGTAGCTTTTACTTCACAGGACAGGCGTTCCAGTCCAATGATCATTTTTCTGTGTTCCTCCTCTGGATCTGATAGATGCCACTAGGAGCTGTGAGTGCTACTCATCTCACAGGTTGCTCTGTTTCTTCCTTCTCTCTATCTTCCTTTAAAAGTAGTTGTCTCCAGGTGTGCCTGGATTCTCTCTATAGAGATGCTCTGCTATTCAACATATTTTCTTAAACCTTAGAGAAAAGCAATTCAACAACTACTGCACACACTGGAACATGGTAATGACATTTGGTCTGTTTGTGCGTGAACAGAACTAAAATCAGGACAAGAATCACGTGACTTCTGAGCTGCAGCCCAACTTGTAGAAGAACAAACTAGTTTGAAAACTAGTCCAGTTTTCACAGATGTCACTGATGGAGACCCCAGCACAGACACATTTTCAATGGATAAGTGTTTCATTACTTATTAAGTGTACTCTAGATTCAGCTTTCCACACCAATAAACCTTTTCTTTGCAAGGTCTCTCCTGGTTTGTGCAGATACGCAGTCTTGTGACCCAAAAACCTTACAACCACTCCTTTTTTCAGCTGTGTGGTCTGAAATGCCTGAGTTTTCACTGAATTTTCTTGTCTTCTCATCCGTTTTAATTTTCTCAAGATTTTTGCTGTCAGTTTCCTTCTTGGACTTTACACACCAGTCTGTAGCTGGATATTCCAAGACCAATTGTGGCAACGCCAAACACAGTAGAGAGCTCTCAAAAGATAGGAAGTTTTCTGGACACTCTGTTGGAGCCCAGCCCATTGGACTTTTTCCTCCTTACGTATTCTTGGGTCTCCTGGTGCTGTAATTTACCTGTTATTATCACCTCCAGCAGCTATCACCTCTTAGCTGGGCACAGTTACTCAGGTTTTTTTTTTTTTTTTTTTTTTTTTTTTTTTTTTTTTCTGTGAAATACAGCCCACTAGCTCAGCCTGCTGATAAGTATCATGTCTCCAGCAGTTCATGCACAGCATTTCCCCAAATTTCTCTGTAGTAAGCAATGAATTGTTGCAAACCTTTGGATAAGGGTAGCAAATTGTCAGCTTAGTCTTTGCATGGTATTCTTAAACACATTACTTAGAGGTTGGGGGCAATATACTGATTGAAGCAAAGATTTTTCCTGTTGACTTTAATTTCCTTTTCTCAGTCTGGTGATATGCTGGCTGTTCAAAATGGAAAGAAAAATAAAAATCATTTGGAGCTAGGGCAACAACTCTTATATCTAGAGAAGAAGCAGTGGCTGTTATATGTCTTGTGTACACAGTGTATTTGACACAGACTCACATTCCTTCAAGCAAAGAAGGGAAAATGTCTAGATGAAACATCTGTGAAATAAGTGTGAAAGTGTTTGGAAAATTTTATTCTCAAAGTCATGATCATCTTTTCCCTGCCAAAGGAGGAGGAGGAGGTATTGACTGCTGCTCTGCAGAAGGGCTGCCCAGCAACTGACACTCTAATCAATGGAGCAATTGAGTGGAAACTGCATTTTTAATTTTCCAGATGATATCAAGCTTGGAGGGTCTGCAAGGCTACCAGTGAAGTGGCTCAGGTTTCAGAGTGGTCCTGACAACCGTGTGGAAACCACCTGACCTTTCCCTTCTATGCCAATTCAGTTCAACAGAGGCAGGCACATTTGACTGGAAACATGTGCAGGAAGGGAGATGAATGATTTGGCAGCAGCTCTGCAGAAAGTGCTCTGAGAATCACAGGGGATGAGAAGACCATGAATCAGCATTGTGCAAAAAAGGCAAACATCATACGGGGATGTATAAATAGGAATCTTAAATATAGGCCAGTTAATATAGTTCCCCTGCTCCACTTGGCAGTTTAGAGAACTTGACTGGTATAAAGCTGTTCCTGAATTTGTAATTACAAAAAAATTCAATGATTTTTTTTAGATTAATTGTGAAGAAAATGGAAAAGATAATACAAAAGTAATAGAATTAAGGAGAATCAAAGGAGTTTACTGTATTATCTATTGATGAACATCCTAAAGATAAGAGTAGTAAACACCGGTAAGTAGCACTGGCCATGAAGTTATGGGGTCTCTATTATTGGTTGTTTTTTAAAATAGGTAGGACAAACTGATATTAGGACTCCAGCTTATAGAGAATGTGATCCTACCTTATGGCAAGAAGATGGACTTCAGGGAGCACATGTACCACCACCAAGAGCCTTTCCTAACTCTACCTCAGCCTTTCCCTGATTTGGCACTGGATTAATGACATGAGGCTGGAAACTGAGGCATGTGGGAAAGAGTAACCAGAGACCTGGATTGCTGTCAGGACCTCTCTACTGGCCAGAAGATGACAAGGAGATGTGGTAAACATGAAAATGATTGCATATTCATGCCACACATGACATAATTTTCTTATAAATAAAGATATACCAGCTTGAAAATACATTGGCATTAGTAGTGCTGTAAAAAAATGGACAGATGTTAATATCAAGATATTTTCTTCTGGGGCTTAACTTTAAATAGTTTTAGGAGAACTCATTCAACAACAGATTGACAAGCTAAAAATTCAAAAACTCTCAAAATGCCTCTTACATTTCCGTGTCTGCAGAAATCAGAACCTAAATCTCCCAAAACCTCAGTGTGTTCATATGCAGATTCACTTTTCTGCAAAGCCAGCAAGAAAATCACAAGCTCTCTTTATCCAGCCTAAGTAAAAGAAAAAGGGATTTGACAGCTGGCCTTAAACACTTTCTCCTTGATGATTCAAAGAAAAGGGAATCCATCTAAAGCTGTTGATTAATACAGATGGAGAGCAATACCTTGAAAATCTACCCCTTAGGAGTATAATAAATGAATGCTTGGGGTGGGGGAAGGGCTTTCTTTTACAAGATTTTCAAACAGGTCTTTACAAGGGATCTAATATCTATTTTGTATTACAGGATGACTTTTGAAGTTGTGAAATGTAAGAGAAGAGCTTTATAGACTCTCATAAGGGTGATATGTACCACACAGAGTCTAGACTTTGAGGAGTTATCATAGCTTCAAGATAAATCTCTTTCTCTTCATACAGTCCATGTAATTAATAGAGGCAAGAGGCTGGCCAAAAGACAAAATATTATTTCAGATAAAGACTCTTCTAAAATATTTTTCAACATTTTGAAAGACTAGCAATTGTCATGGATTGCAAGGCACATTTCTAGAAAGTACCAGAATATTTCATCAAAGAATTCAAATGTATTTCAATGCATTTGAAGCTATTTAATAATTAAATTAGCTCTTTAGGTCAAGTTTTAGCACACAGGAAGTTTTTTGCTGTTGCTATCACTAGTATGCATTGTAGAGTTAACCAAATTAAAAGTTTGAGAATTCCTCTAAATTCTTACAGCTCTATCAAAGTTTCCCAAACAGTTACATGGAAGCAAAATGGAGCTTTTTATCATGACTGAACTGAAATCTGCCTCTAATTTAAAAACTTTATAACAAATTTGGTAAAATGTAGTCTGTCATTCTGTGTTTATATGTACCTTCAAGAGAGATGAGAGTAATAAGAATTTTATTGAACACCCATATGTACATATTCAATGTGCTACAAAATATCTGTTTAAATCTAATTAAAGGAGAACATTGTAATTAGAAAATCCCTTTTTTACTTCTCCTGAAAATGGCATGTTTTTATTAAAAGGAATGCTGTAGAAATGTATAGTTTGCAAGAACTAATTTGTCTTCTTATTTTTTTATTTCTTTCAAAATCATAGGAGACTTTTAGAAGTCATTTCCTCCCCAGAAAATAGGAAATAAAATACAGTAACTTTTATTGCATCAGGAGAATATATTTTCCCCGATTGTGTCATCCAATGGTAGTTACATGACTCTTCTAGACATGCTGACATAAAAAAACCAAAACAATTTTTAAAGGGTGAAAAAAGAAACTTCAGAAATATGTTCCTTAGGTTGTACACATGGAAGGCCGCAGTACAAAACCCCAGTCTTTTTATGAGCCATCATTTCTACTATGTAAAACATATTAACAAAGGAAAGAAGCAAATCAAATATATTCTTACAAAGCAGGGCACATTGTGCATGCAAATGAGATCACATAAATCCCAACTCCTTCCTTTTGGTGAAACATTGCATTAGAACTCTTAGAACATAAAGAGGAGCAAATACAGCATTCATATGCCCTGTAAGCAGAGAAATCTTGTTTTCCTTTTAAAACAGGGATTTTAATCAGCAGTAATTAATCCCCAGATAGTAATGAAATTGATATTCTCATGACAGTAATTAGGACAGTACCTTAGACTACTGCTGTAGTCATTGTTCAGCAGAGGACCAGAAGTGTCCTAGAGAAAGTTGTTGCTGGACACATCCCACACCAATACACTGAGCAGAATGTTATGGGGCCTGAACAGGACCAGCAGGAGAACTGAACTTGAGATTTACATCCAGTTCGTTCCATCTAACAAGGACACTGGGGATGGAATCCCAGTTTGAACTGAATGTCACCTAAGAGGTCATCTACACCTTACAAACATAAGATAAGGCAAAGCACAAGTGGTTTCAAAAAACAACACCAGTCCCATGTTCTAGCCCTGGCAGCTAAAAACAAAGTGGCTTCACCTAACCTGATCTCCTGCCACTCTGACTGTAACTGGTGACTTTACATCAGTAATGAAGCCTCTGAGGTCAAGTACATTCCTGGGCCAAGGAATATTTGTGTATCATTCAACTCCTTCCTCTAAGTGAGAATTAAAAATCCATAATCTGTGTTTTAAATTGATGGTATGCATTTCAGTCATAAAGAGGTACCAGTTAAAAATAATCAGAAGAGTGATGTCTGTTTGATAAAAGGAGATGGCAAAGAATAGAGAAATGTTATTCTTTTCTCTGAGTCTAGAGGCTTAGTATAAATATTAAAAATAAATTTATAAGAGGCTAGTAAATGCTTAATGAATACTATAAACATGTTACATAGCTACAGAAAGTCAGTATATTGTATTCTGGGAGACAAGAAACAATGTTTTCAAAGCAACCTATCAGGCCTTATCATAGAATTTTGACTCTAAAGTAATAATTCTAATCTACTTAAAGCCATTTGAAATTGGATTTAAATATAAAATATGACCAAAAAAAAAAGATTAACATCATTATCTATAGCTATATCTGGTACAAACAACATAGCATGTCTGTGAATAACTTTCAAGTATAAGGAAATGAAAGCTGGATTGGAAACACTTGAAAAGTGTTCTCGCTTTGCTTCAAAATGAACTCTGGACTTTCTACATTAATCAGACAGAAACCAAGCAGACAAAAGAATTTTAAGTACTGCAGTGGGGAAGGGCTTTCAGCTATTATCAGTATGAAGACATTAATGTGAAGGTCAGGTATTCCCGCAATACAAGGTACAAAAATCACACCTGTCATGACAGCTTGTAATGGGAAACAAAGCATTAAATTGGGAGAAGTCCATTCATGGCAGTATAATTGCAAAAGGTATTTTTGCAGCACAGAAAGAAAGTGTGGGTGACCCTTCCCCACTAGGTATAAGGCTTCATTTTTTTGTAGTAAATTCCATGACAATTTTCATATTTAATTTCTGTCTACATGTATTTTTTAAGGGGCTGGCTACATTGCAAATGGATGGATGATGATTCAAAGTGTGTGACTTACAGTCTGTTATGCCCTTTGCATAAAGGCACATGTATACTTAGATTAATCTGTCTACTCTTGTGCCTGCCCATATGAGATAACACAGTTGTTAAGCAAGTCACATTCATTATCTTGCTACAGCATGTTCTTTTATTGCAATGGCATGCTTACTTAGCAATTCTGGATACCTGGAGAAAATCTGAAATGGCTGAACTCATGTCAAGAGATAAGATATGTGGAGGCAAAAGCCTCTTATTTTTACAGATCATAGAGTGTTTCTCCAGAATGTGTCGTCAGTCACTCCCTCAGAAAGATGAAATACTTTTCCCTTCTTGAGTCTCTCCTCCATTTATAGTCCTTTATATCATTGGAATACCATGTTCTGAGGGTGTCTGCTGTCAAGTGTATTTTTCATGCATACTGTGTCTGGCTGCAGTCACAAGGTGCAACGGGAACTAAAACGGGAGAAGGCAGATCACTAAATCTTCTCTGCTGTTATCTGACCAGAGACATGAACTCCCTTTGGTTTCTTTTCTTGTATGTTGGTGCTATCGTCACATTGCATCTCTGGCATTGGCACTGCATGTGTGAGTCATGACCACTGGGCTGCAAAGCAAACCTCATTTTCTCACTCCCTTGCTTCTAGATGAAAAACAACTCATGCCAGCACAGCTGGGTGAAAGGAGTAGTTTCCTTGAGGGTAGAAAACAGATCTTCAAGTCTTCAGGCGGAGTCATGCACATCCAGAAATCTCAGTCTTTCCCACAGCCAGATAAATGAGCCAAACTGGAAGGCTGTTACAACTTAAGCTTCTCTACTTCTTTGATTTTTTGATATAAAAATTCCATCTGTATCAAAGCTAGCATGTACATTTCCATTAAAAAAAACTGTGGTCTTGATAAAGCTGCATTTTCCAACAAAAAAAAAAAAGTTTCTGTTGGAAAATTTCCAACATATCCTATAAAATCCCATTTGGATGACAAATTCACTAAGATAAAATCACCTTAATAATAACTTAGGGCTTAATATACATTTACCAGCAAGGAAGGCTAATCCTCAGAAATTTTCAGCAGTCATTTAAAGAACACTGTGCCTCATCCATCTGACTTGTTTTTGAAGCAGTCTTCTTCTGAACTTGGATATTTAATGAGATCCTTTCTGTAGCATTATTAGGGTCTGGAGCTCTTGAGCTCAAATCTCTGTTGGAAGCTACTGATAGCCATTGCAACAACTTGTATTATTGTAGTGCCTTTCATCCCTTTCCAAAGCTTTCATATTCACATTGATGACATCTTCACCTTCCCTTCTTCCCCCGGAGTGCCAAGAAAAACTTTAGAGATTAGGGATTCTAGAGAAGCAATTAATTTATATTAATGACAGACAGTATGCTGATGCTAGCAGCCCAAGTACTGTCAAGTTTTGGGGGCTTAAAAACAAATTCTTTTTTTGTGAGAAAGGTAGGTAAACTTTGCAAATCTAAGGCATGGGAATAAAAAAAGCAATGCTCTGCTGTATAATCTGATCTAAAATTACCACCATTTACCACCAGTTTTATCACCAGTGTTTAGAAATACGTCTTGCACATGTATACACACTGAATTTCTTTCCTATCTAGCTGATGGTCACGTAACTTTCTCAGAAGTGAGAGGACTAGGAATGTTTGTAAACTTGTCTGAGACATGGTAACTACACTACACTATTCATTTATATCATGAATATAAAATACATTAACTGCTATGAATTTTTCTCCCCCTCTTAACATGTGTGAATCAGAGCTCTTATTTACACTCCTGAGCCCACTAGCAAACAGTTCATGGAATCAACAATGTGCAGTTGCCCAGCTGGCCCAAAAATAACTTTTCTTATACCTTCCTTCCCTTGCAGTTCCAAGAACCATGAGTCTTCTTGGCCTTACATAGACCACTCCTATCCCACCTGACAAGAAGCATCCAAGATTTTCATCCTTGATGTTTCTGAATTTGGGAAATTCAGTCACTCTGTGCAGGTTGGCATCACAAAAAGTGTCTTGGAACAGAACAGAGAAGAGTAAAGGGTTTCATATCACAGCAATAACAATGGTAGGTCTGTGTGTGGGGTGTTATCCCTTAGGCAACAGTATGAACATAGAATCACAGAAATATTTAGTTTGGCAAAGATTTTTAAGAACACCAAGTCCAGCTATTAACCAGCACTGCCAAGTCCATCACTAAGCCATGTCCCTCAATGCCACATCTACATGTGTTTTGAATAGCTCCAGGGATGGTGACTCAACCATTTCCCTGGGCAGCCTGTTCCAGTGCTTAACAACCCTTTTGGTAAAGAAATTTTCCTAATATCCAATCTAAACGTCCCCTGATGCAACCTGAGGCTATTTCAACTGGTAAAAAAAAAAAAAAAAAAAAAAAAAAAAGTACAACAGCCAGTTAAAGGCTGGAAAGAAAAGTTTGTAAGGACTTACATAGATGTTTATACCAATTGTCAGAATTCTGCACAGAATTTTGTGTATGTACAGATGTGTCCTCTGAATAGGAGCTGGTAGGGAAGGAGGCTAGATAAGCTATGGAGATGTTTTGCCAGTTATTGCTGCACATGTAGATTTAAAAAAAAAACAAAACACCAAATTCCTTGTACCAAACAGAAAGGGCTTATTGCACTTTTAGCCATTTTCATGCTGCTGAAGAAAAGCCAATAAAAGAGACTGATTCCTGTGCCTAGGGCTAAGCAGCACCGTTTGGCTCAGGTCTGCAGTGATTATGGCTGCTTCCCTCCATAGCAGATTTGTCTTGCAGAGAGTTGTGCAAAAGCACAGAATGGCAATTAAACAGATTAGGGGATGAGTGTACATGCACCCCAAAGTTCTCCTTTATTTACCAGTACCGTTGGACCTGTAGGTTAGTTTAGGACAGTGTAGCTCTAGAAAGACCACCCTTGTTTCATGCCCTATATGGCTGCTGGATTACTTTACTCAAACAGTGGGCCTGTGGGTGACCAAAACATTTCCCATGTCTGAATAGGAATAGAAATTAAAATTGTATGCAAAAATAAGTTTGTCTCTTTCTTATGGGTTGTGTGTTGCCCCTGTCCTCCATGTCCTGCTCCCTGGCTCCATTTGAGTGCATCAGGGGAGGGGTTACTGGAAAAAGAAGGTGTATATGAGGAAGGACAGAAGTGGTTGGATTACTAGTCACATAATTTTTATTGCTTATGATCAAAAAAAGCAGGCTCCTCTGCTGAAGCAGAAAGGCTGGGAGCAGAGGGAGAAGGGTTTGCTGTAGAACAATGGAACAGCTTCTCCCTTGCCTTCTCCCTGTTGAGTGCAAGTCCCAGACTTTGGGGCTAGGAATTTGCTCCTTATGTGTGACCTCCCTGGTGCCTGGAGTAGCTGCAGTACTGACTACTGGAGTCAAGCAACTGGAGGAGGAGAAAGGGAGGGGAAGCCTTTCATTTAAGTCAAGACAACTTCACAGTTGCATGTACCAAACACACCTGGACAGAGTGTTACTGCAGATCAGATAGCACTTGTGCCCAACCAGAGACCTTCTCATGCATCCATGCCCCCTGTTAAAGAAGTATAAAGATGCTTCTGTTGGTGAACATAAGTCCCATTTTACAAGAGGCACAAACTAAGCCACTATTAACATAGTTATGTCCATAGTCGAATTTTTACTAATATTACTATTCCCTTGTATATTAAAGGGATTTTGCAAAAAGAGTTTTTTTAAACTGTCTTAGTATCATAAAATCATAGAATGGTTTGGGTTGGAAGGGAGCTTAAAGATTATCTCACTTATATCAAAGTGCAGGTGAAGCTGACACTCAAAGAAAGACAGTCCTTCCAGTTTACATATGTTTCACATTTAAGAGCCTTCTTAACTCTTCTTTAAGGAGTGGCCACCTCATAGGTATTTAGCTGATATTCACTGTTGAGAGAGCTCACTCTGCAGCCCCATTTAATACTGCTCAAATACAGGTCCAATGCAATGCTGGCCACAGAAAGCCTGTAAAGTGATTTGAGAATAAAATGGAAATCCTTAACATAAGCTAAAACAGTAATGTGAAAATATGGGCAAGATGCTGCTGTGGTGTGTGATGTCCTTTCATGGTAGGGGTATGAGAAGTGACTCTATTATACATGGTATGGTCTGGGACTTAGGTGGAGAATGGGAACAGTGCAGGATGCAGCTGAGCAATGATATGTGTGAAATGAGACACCTGATCTGCTTTGAGCACTGTAAAACAGGAGTTAGAAATCAAAACACATTGTGTTAGTCCCGGGGAGCTACAGGGGGCCGTGGGAACACCTTGATACAGGCAAACATGAAGTACCTCACCAGGCAGATCATGAGTGTGTAAGGAGCATGGCTTGGAGACACCAAACCAGGCACATCCTTTGCCACCAAACCAAGCTTGTCAGAATTTTTAAGAGGCAAGAGTAGTGCTGCTGTCTCTGGAGACCAAATCCACTAACCTCGAGGTCTTCCAGTGCTGAGTGCACTGACAGCTGTGAAAAAGATCTGGAGGATGCCCTTAGCTTTAGGAAGCATGTTCTCCCCATAGTGTGAAATTTTGCTGAGCTTTTTTTGGAGATACCTGCCTCACTTTGAAAAATCACATTTTCCAGCTTTCATTTGTGATCCTCGGGAAACTGCTGCTGGCCTGCTGAAATAATAATAGCAAACATGCTAAGACAAGCCTTGGACACTGCAGGCATTGATGCTCTGCCTTCACAGCACATCCACTGTAAGGGAACATCCAGAAAAGCCCTTGCATACACAGGAAGGATTCTTGGGTGGCAATGAAAAATAGGCATGAAAAATAAGTGGATGTATTTAGTAGATCGCCTTCCTCAAATTTTCCAGCTTTTTAAGTTAAAAACCAATTTGAACTGAAGATAGAAGTAATAAAGAGAAATGGACACAGATACCTTCCTTTCAGTGAACATGTGTTTGTCAGCTGAAAGCCAGGTCTAGAGAAGCTTAAATGCTAGGTTAATAAAAAAAGGACCAAATTAACTTTTCTTTGTATCTATGACTAAACTACATAATTCAGACAGAGAAATGCCATATCATATCTTTGTGACTATAAATTGTTCAAATGACACCTGATCTGACAGCATGCCCCAAAACCTGTAGCTAACTCAATAGCTACCCCTTGGTACCTAACAGAGAAATCAGTCTGGAAAATACTTCCTCCCCCACTTTTCTTGCAAAGAGTCCTTTCCCTATTTCAGTCCAAAGAAGGAATTGCTTGATGATGCCTAACTGTAGTAGATTAAAAAATATCATCTGATAGATATTAAACTCAGTTACTGCTGCCTCCTTTGAAGCACGTTTCACAATAGCAGGGGTCTGCTTTTCTCTCTATGGGTGGACTGCATCACTGTGTCTATATAAATGATTTTTTGCTACAAGGAAATTTTTTTGTAATTTAAATCAAACAATGGTTTGGATGAAGAATACGTGTGCCATACTGATAAGGGGGTACATTCTTCCAGCAATGAATGCATTTGAACATAGTTACAGGGGCTTCAAACCATATTTTTCAAGCTGAATTTTTGCATGGGTTACATTCTGTGTACATGCAAAAGACCATTGCAAATCAAAGATTTACACTTGGAAATGCTTGCTTTAGCTGCAGCTCCAAACAGTAGATAACCTTCCTAGTGGCCCAACAATTCTAGAGAATAAGCTTGCATAACTTTCTCACATATAGCTCAAATATACATATATCAATGCTTAATCAATACCTCCTTCAGCCACAATTTGGGATTTTCCTCACAGACAGTGAGCAAGCATACTAAACACTTTTTTCTTTAGAATCCTTCAGATGCTAATATGTTCTGAAGTTACCTGATGGATGAGGAGGACTGAAACACTGATGTGCCAACATGTGTTACTTCATCACTGTGGCACTTTTGCTTCAGCTACCCACATTATAATTGTGGCATAGCTCGTCCCTCCTTATTAGATTGTTCATCCTTTGAATTGCAGCAGATATGCACTGTAGGGGTGAGTCAGAGAGGCTGGTGGAAGTCTAACCACTGACCTCCAGAATACTCAAAATAATCTCACAAACAATGTCAGAGAACTGAAGGCAGTGGTAGCACACATGGCTTCCTGGGCTGCCCTTGATGGTTTGGTCTAAAGAAGGGGTTGTAAGTCCATCACTTATCAGGGACAATAACCTAAACAGACTGGCTCTAATTTCACTCGAAGGAATAGATGGACATCTTACTGCTCAAAACAATAGACCTCCTTGGATTTCAGATGAGGCTAAAGCAATCCATATATTAATGATAGAAGTAGATGTATGTTGTATAGGAATATTATTAACGGTGTTAAAATAAAAAAAATCTCTCAAAGTACTGGTAGAGTGAGACTGTTTGAGATTCAGACACCCACATACCTTCAAAAAGACCTGGATGATGCAGAACTCACAGAAATCTGGCAACAGCAGATTGTGTAACTGGAGAAGCAAACAACCACAATGGTGAAAGCTCTCATCTTTACACATGACATTGGGTACCATTCTGAATGTAAGAGGGTATTTTGCTTGACTTGCAATGACCATTATGGCTGGACATGGATCTCCCACATTTGGTTGACCACAGGAGGGTAGATGGTGTTGTTCAGCAACCATTGTATCATGCCATAGAGCCACCATATCATCTACCCAAAACTGATGGATATGACACAAGATCTACATAGGACTTGAATTGTTTTGGATTATTAAGTGTAAGACAGGTGGGATACCTAGCCAGAAGCCATTTCAGCCATAGTTATGCAGATGAAATGAGCCCTCTGTGCAATATCAGCAACTTCAATGTGCCAGACGTGTGGCAGACAGGATGTGCCAGACACCATGGGCTGGCTGCTGGAGATGGGACCCCATATATGTTTGGGCAGGTGAAGCTTCTTGGTGCTACTTTAGGCTGCACATATTACATTGCTTAGATTGCCTTGAACTGTTGAGGGCTTGATTCAGTTACCTAAACACCGGCATCTTTTGAGATACCCTGAGGTCCCCAGGAGATTAGCATGGAATTACCGAAGTATTGGATTTTTGTGGCAAGATTTTGGTAACAGGGGTGGTATCTGTGAAAACTACCAGAAGCTTCCCATATGTTCAACAGAGCAAATGCAGATAGCTCCAAGATGGACCTGGCACTGGCTGAGCCAAGCCCACCAGTGATGGATTTAGAGCTCCTGGGATAAGAGATTTAAGAAGGAGAAAAGTTACTGTGGAGGAGCAATTGCAGCTGGAGAGAGGAGTAAGACTATGTGAGAGGAATATGTGAGAGGAACAGCCCTGCAGACACCAGGGTCAGTGGAGATGGAGAGGGAGGATGTTCTCCAGGCATCAGAACTGGAATTCCCCAGCAGCCTGTGGTGAAGAGCATGTGGAGGGCCAGCTGTGTCCCTGCAGCCCATGGAGGTCCACAGAGAAGCAGAGATCCACCTGCAGCCCATGGATGAGCCCATCCAAAGCAACTTTCTTGGCAGGACCCCACAGGAAACCCATGGTGGAGCAACCTGTTCCTGGAGGATTGCACCCTATAGAAGAGATGCATGTTGGAGCAATTCATGCAGAACTACAGCCGATGGGAAGGATTCATGTTGGAGAAGTTCATGAAGGACTGTCTCCCATGGGCAGGACCCCACACTAGATTAGGACAGCCACATGACAAGTCCTCTCCCGCAGGAAGAAGGATCAGCAGATAAAATGTGTGGTGAACTGACCACGAATTCTCATTTCTTGGCTGCAAAGTAAGGTAAAAACTTTAAAATTCATTGCTGCAAGCCTACTTACTATGGAAATTATCAGACCTTCAGTTATTGAAGCAGTGCATTAGGTAGCAACTGTGAAAAAATATCTAATGCAAAATGGCTAGTGGCCATACATCTATGCTTTAATATCTCAGAGGTGAAATTCATTGCAATAATTACAAAGGGTGTTTTTTATTATTATTATTATTATTATTATTATTATTATTATTATTATTATTATTATAAAGGTCTGCTTTTTAAGTCTGGAGTGTTGCAGCATACTCTTTCTTGGTTGGCCTAATCTGGTTCAACTTCTCAACCAGATTTGAAGAGGCAGACCCTGTGTAACTTACGGTTTTGGTAATAAATGTCTTGACTTCCTGGTGGTTTTGAGCCGATCTTGGAAACCCAGGAGTAAACCCTTGGAAGAGCAACTGGAAATGGCTCCCAGGTACATTTACGCTAGTGCACAGCAGCACTAAAATACTAAATGACTTCTCAGTTGACTAAGAAGCACATTTCAGTACTACACACTTCACACGGAACTGAGACTAAATTTTTGCTCTTCAGTGGAAATTGATTTTGTGTAACATAATAGTTGTGTTTATTAAAGAACATCATATAACTGTAGCCCTGAAAAATGTTTATGCATTTGCAGCCAGCATTGCCTGTACATTTAGTGATGCAGCAGCTTAGTGCAAATATTTAAAATTACTAGTTTACAAAGTTTAATCTCAGTTCAGTTTAATGTGGTATAACTCTTAACTGCAAAAGAGTCATTTAGGCAGAAAAATCTTCCAAAGGATTAACATACTACAGTAGTTTTTTAAACCAATCCTATTTCTTTGTGAGCCAGTCTTTGCCTTGTAGTAAATGACACCAATATTTTCATGAGCTGGAATCAACAAGAGATAAGTATCTGAACTGCACTGTCACTCAAGTGCTTATTGAAATACAGACTTAGCAAGTACAGGAGTAATTCTTATCAATTTACCTACAGAAAATGATCTAAAGATATGATGATAGAAGCGATTTTGCATCATATTCTTCCCTCATTGAATTTAATGCATAAAAATTTCAACTTTCATGTACGTAAAACCCAGCATTGCATTTTCATTTTTGAATAGCAGTGCTTTTTACTTCTTCATTTAAATCCCTGTGGATCTTTCTTTTCATAGAAGATGTGGCATTCCAGCAGAAGTTTTAAAATACTGGGAATTTGAAGAGTGAAGGGAAATGTTTCAGCTGTGCCTGAACTGAAGAGATAGGATGACTGTATATGAAAAGTCACCATACGCGTCTCCAGAGTGCTGTCAGCTCTAGACTAAGACACAGGATTCAAGTTTTTTGAGCCATCCTGTGGAGACTGAATGAAATTGGTTCCAAAATGATAACAGTCTATCACAAACAGAAATTAAAACAGCAGCAAAAAGAATGAAATTATCTTTCTGGTACTTTTTACACTGCATTAGAGACCACAGACAGTAATTTTCACAGGTGTGCAGCTGTGGAGATCCAGTGCCTCCAGATCCCTCATGTAAATTGCTAAATCTATTTCACCCTTGTGAGTGATCCAGTCACTCTGCTTTCCAGGATTTTCTACCCTAAAAGACCCCAACTTCATTAGGCAACTCCCTGTTTGGCCGGTATTTTCCCTGGACACCCACTGCTATTTCATCATACTGGCTCAGCAGACCCTATGGAAACGCATTTATTTCTTTAGCCACTGCAATCAGGGTTCCACTCCCGTCTAAAAACCAACTGAAGCCTGTGGCTCATGACTGGAGTCAGCAGGGGCACTCTTCTGTCCTTTCTCTTCTCCTTCAGCTCTGAACTCCTCTTGCCAGACAAATCCATGTCTCCTGCCCAGGACTGGAAGAGCAAGGCTGTATTCACCTCTTCATCACCCCCCTTCTTAGGAGAGAGGAAACTTCTTTTCCCTTGCGTCTTTTCCCATCCCTTCTTTCACCCATTCAAAAGGCAAGGGAGATCATCTACAGAGTAGAGTGCCCATGATTTAGGATAAGGCATTGGAAAAAAGCGGAGTTGAGAGTGACTTGGTAGTTACAGATAAGAGAGAAGAGCCTTCTACATCTTCCCAAGCATTCCACAGCACTGCATTTATTACATGAGGAGGTTTATTTTGAAGCTGACAACACTCTGTTTCTAATTTCAATACAATCAGTCACTAGCTGTCTCTAAGGTAATTCTAAATGTACAGTGAATGCATTTAAGTAGTGTGGTCATGTGAGAAAGAAGGAACAGGTACGGAAGTCTGCATTTTTTCAAGGAAACCTGGACCTTTCTAAGAGAAAGAGCTTATTTGCCTTGTAGTCTGTGGTGTTCAGGCAGGGATGAAGAAGGTAAATCTAGAATGCTGTTGGACATCTTTCCACTGGAAACAGCTATTGATAAGGAAGTGGAAGTAAAATTTGACAGCTTAGCAGTTTGCATTAAACAGACAGAATAAAGAAGTTGTACTGTTATGAAGTGATGACAGAAGCAAAGAAAATGCTCGTCTGAATCAGGTGGTGATTTTTTAAAGCAGTTTTTCCAAGTGTTAGCAAATACTTTTGTGTTTTGAGATGAAATGCCGAGACTGCAAATCTATTACACAAGGCTATTTTCAATTGGTCATATGGCTGTATGCATTTGGAAGTATGTTTGTGAACAGAAAAGGGGCTTTAAAACAAGAGATGGTGCTTTTAGACACTCAGATCACTTGTTCCACCACAGATGCTACTGGTATATGGCATCTAGCTTTTCTCTGGAGATCTTAAAATGATAGAGGGGTTTGCTGCATTGAAGCATGATATTACCTCAGGGGAAGCTGTTAAATGAATCTAAAGCAGTAATAGAGTTATTTTACCTAAAATTAAGTATCCCAGAAGATTCAGCCCCTTTGGGATATGAACGGAAGTGCTCAGTCAGAATACTGTCGAGTTTGATTGCATGCACTGACTCTATACCTAGCAAAGAAAATCTAAGCACAGCCTGAAGGAAGATTATAATGATAGTGCTATACATTATGCATATTATCAAATGTTGAATGTTCAGTAATCACCAATACAAAGAGGCTGAAAGTCAAATCCTGGGGCACACAATAGAAAGTGTGCTTGCTCAGCAACATGGATGCAATGGAGCCACACTTTGAACTCAAGGAGCAACGAGGGAGACCTGGATGTCTGCAAGTGCCTGGCTGACCTTTCTGCATGGTTAATATTGCACAGAGTTTGTTAGGCTGTCTGCTAGGAAAAAAAAATACATTGGCTTAGAGCAGTTGGTAATTGTGTTGTCCTAAGACATGAAAACAAGCTTTCTTAGAAAAAAAAACCAAAACATGGAACTGGAGGCCACACTGCACATTTTCTGTCATTTATACACACACAAAAAAAGGAATAAAGTTTTAACCTGGCAGACATGCAGGTAAAGTAACAGCTTTGTGCCACCAGCTTATGGTGAGATTTTGTCCCACAAAAATGGGCTTCTTGCTTTGGGAGTACAGTCCACTGTATCCTTGACAGTTTTCACATAATGTAGCTTTCTTCAGAAGTTGTCTAGACTGACTTAGAGTAACACCATGAAGCCATTTCTTTTCCTTGACCATTGACAGACTCTACAAGAAACAAGCTCCTTAGTGAAGGAGCTTCAGTTCAGTGTCTACTTATTGGTGCTGCCCAAGTACAAATAGGATTGATCTAGGTTTTAGGTAATATTTAGTACATGAAAAAATAATGTATCATGATGTATTTCAAAATCTCTTGTGTCCCTATATACTCAATGATTTTTTAAACTTAAGTATTAGCAACAGGCTTACCATCATTAATATCCTGTTTTAGGTGGTGGTCCCCAGAAGCATGTCCATGTTTCTGAGGCATGCCTGTACATCCCAAGTTTCAAAATACTTTGTCAGCAAGATCCAGTGAACACATGATGCTTCCCTTGAAATCAGGACTGCGGCTGAATGGGAGCCTGGCTCTCCTCTCCTCGCACGGGGACAATTGCAGCAATGCTCCAATGTACTTAACAACTAATCTCCAGTTTCTGAAAGTAACTAGCAGGTGATGCCAACACCTTTTTCCGTTGTATCTGAAATTGCCATTTACTCAGACTGCAATTGAATTTCAGCACCTTCTTAGACTATATCCCAAACTCACTCCTAGAAGTCAATGTCCAGCCTTGGTTCTGGGCCTGCCACCTCCTGCTCCTGCCCTACAAACTTCCTCTTTTAGGGAAGGGTTGTCAGTGGTCCTCTGAACTGTTCAGACCTCTGTCCACCTAACATGGCAATTAATTAATTGCCACAGGGGAAGACTGATTCTAATCCTACCCCGAACATCTCTGGTCTCTTTAAAAACAGCACAAGTCAATCCCCAAAACTCATCTGGATCAGTGCAGAAAACGTGGAAGTTGGAAGTGATAGAAATGGGAATGGCAAATGCCCTGCCTGCATTTGGGAGAGGTGAGAGCCCATCATGTGCACAAAAGGAAACCTTCACTAGTTCACAACTGACATTTAAATCCATTGACTCATTATTAGCAATTATCTGTAATTTTTCCCTGAGGGTGTTTATTTTCTAAAATAAAATGAAATTATCTAAAGGCCTTCATTCTGTAGTTAAAAACCAGCCTTATCTCCCGTGAACATCTCTCTGTGCCTAGCAGCCTGTCTAGTAGATGTATTTTATTCTTAGGTGTCCCAAATCCTGTTTAGTGTTCACACCACTGAACACCTGGTTCTGCAATGTGTTGGGCTCTTTCTTGCTTCGCAGTCTTGGCTGAATTGTTTTGTCCAAAGGAGACGTGAAGGGCAGTTTGAAACCTGCCTTTAAAGAGCAGTCTGTGCCTCACACCTGCTCAGTTGGTTACGAAATATAACTCAGTAATCGAACTTAGCTCGACTCCGCACAGATCCGTGAGGCATTTCTAACTGGAACTTGCTTTCTGTGCAGCAATCACCGAATACACCGACCTCCTGCTGCAGGGAAGGAAGGTGCTGTTACTGGGAGGCGACAGCCCGTGAGTTCCCGGGGAGCGGAGGAGGGAGCGTGTTATGTCCTTGGACAGCGAGTTTCTCCGCAACTGCTGCTACATCAGCGATCGCAGGTGCGATGTGTCTCGCTAAAGTGCCCCGACGGAAACACTGAGTGCAGGCAAAGCGTTTTTATTTCCTCGCCTTTCCCCCCGATCCCCCAGCAGCCGATCGCTCCCCGCTCGGTCCGGCGCAGGGGCCGCTGCCCCAGGGACTCCCCGACGGCGGGAACGGGCCGCGCCCGGCGCCTCACAGGGGACGGACCCGCCCCTCGAGTCTCCCCGCGGGCTCTTCCGATGGGGAGGAAGGCGGCAGGGCCCGGGCGAGGGTCCCGCTCCCGAGGGGACACCGGGGGGGCAGCGAGGGGCGGCCAAGGGCTGCGGCACCCCCCGCCCGCCTGCCGCTCGGGATCCGCGCCTTGGAGGGGCCGGGGAGGGGCCCACGGGCACCCTGAGGGGGCGAGAGCGCCCACCCATCCCGGAGCAGCCCCCGCCCCGCGTCCCCCTCTCCTCCCCGCCCGCCCCGTCTCACGCCCCGGCCCCCGCCCCCGGCGGCGGCTCTCCCCGTGGAACCGGCCGGGAAGGATGCGGGCGGCAGCTCCGAGGTAATTATTAATGGCCGTGCCCACCGGGGCGGGAGCGGGGGGGCCCGAGGTGAGATAAAATGGGGCGCTGGGAGGCGGGAGGTGCCGTCGCGGAGCATGGCCGGGAGCAGGGCCCTCGCCGTCTCTCTGCTGCTGCTGCTGCTGCTGGTGCGGCCGGGGCTGGGCGCGCCGGGGCAGGGCGCGGGCACCTGGTCCCGCTTCGCCCGGCTGCCGTACCCGCAGGACCAGCTCTTCCTCCACGACACCTTCCCCGACGGGTTCCTCTGGGGCGCGGGCAGCGCCGCCTACCAGACGGAGGGCGGCTGGCGGCAGGGCGGCAAGGGCCCGTCCGTGTGGGACGCCTTCGCCCACCGCCCCGCCACGCCGCCGGGGGCCGCCCCGACCGGGCCCGTGGGCGGCGACGTGGCCAGCGACAGCTACAACAACCTGTTCCGCGACCTGGAGGCGCTGCGGCGCCTGGGGGTCTCGCACTACCGCTTCTCGCTGTCCTGGGCCCGCCTGCTGCCCAACGGGACGGCGCCCGCCAACCCCGCGGGGCTGGCGCACTACGCGCGGCTGCTGGCCCGCCTGCGGGAGCTCGGCGTCGAGCCCGTCGTCACCCTCTACCACTGGGACCTGCCGCAGGCCCTGCAGGACGCCTTCGGCGGCTGGGCCAGCCCCGTCCTGCCCCGGCTCTTCCGCGACTACGCCGAGCTGTGCTTCCGGCACTTCGGCGGGCAGGTGCGCTACTGGCTGACCCTGGACAACCCCTACGTGGTGGCCTGGCACGGCTACGGCACCGGGCGGCTGCCGCCCGGCCTGCGGGGAGGGCCGCGCCTGGGCTACCGGGCCGCGCACCACCTGCTCCAGGTAAATGGCCCTGCCCCGACACCCGTGCCCTGCCCCGACACCGCCGGGGAAAACAAACCCCTGTGCCCCACAGAGTGCGGGCAGCAGATCCATAGGCAGAGGAGGCAAAAGTCATGGTGTAGGGCAGGAGGTGGGGAGTTAAAGGACTCCCTGTGTTTTGCAGAAATGTCCACTTCATTCAGCTCACAGCAGTTCAGTTGCCATTCGGGATGGGTGAGGGTCTGCAGTCTGTGCCCATCCAGTGCTGCCTTTCTAAGGTGGAAATGCTCAATATGACTGTAAAGGGAACTTGTGTGATTGATAAAAAGGCGTACTGAATTAATGGAGATGCTAGAACTGGCCAAAATGTTGTGCAGAGACATCTTCTTGAGAAGGTATTATTTTTTTTGAGTGTGAGCACTTTTTGAGGAAAGAGACCCTTAATTCCCCAGTTAGTCTTGTAAGTGGTGCAAGTAGTTTGCTCTACTTAATTTTTGGTCTTTGTATCTAAATGGTGTAAGTGTAATGTTTGCTGGGAGCAACCCGTGGGGATTTTCAGAGAGAATCAAACAGAAGTGTGTACAAAGCCTTCCAATGACAGGAGAAAGGATTCAGCCTAACTGGGATGGGGTGGTCATTTAGGCATGATCTCTTCACTTTAATATACATTCACAAATTCTGCTAATGTCTGTCTGCTCAGCACACACTTACTGACAGACGTTGTATCCTGATGAGTATTGTGTATTAGATGTGAGCATGAAGAAAACATCTAATGCATGCCTTATTTGACTATTTTTCCACTTTCCTGTATTACTTCTGCATTCTTTAATGCTACAAATAAGTCAAAGGGAAAATATAGATGGTGAAAATGTGGGTAAAATTTCAGGTTAATTTCCTCGTCCTGAAAACTTTAAGCTGGTCATGTAGTTACCATGGTGTGTACTTGTCTGTGCTTGAATATGTCCTGCATCACCTTAGTATCAGAGTTCCTCATAATCTCAAGCATGTGCCTGTTTTCATAGAAGTTCTGTGAAGGAAGGTATTGTTCTATTCAATGAATGAGAAACTGAGGCACAGTCTTGCCCACACCATGCCAAAGGTGTAATTAAACCAGGAAGGTCTACCAATACTTGCTTTAGTGACAGAACTGTAGTATTTAGTTTTGTCCCAGTGACTGGCAGTCAGGATTTGCATGAGTGAATGTTTCTTTTTATGCGCAGTGGAAGGCAGCTAGATACCACTCTTTCCCCCCACATTTTAGGAAAGGAGCTGAAACAGAGATGCAGTTAAAAGCCAAAGTGGCCACTGGTTGTTAATGCTCTTTTCCTGGCGTGTGATCTTTGTAGCATATTGGTCAGTTACATTGTACTTCCAGCTCTTCTACAAGTCATATCCCCAGATCTTAAATCACCTGCA
This sequence comes from Zosterops lateralis, assembly GCF_965231275.1. Taxonomy (NCBI): domain Eukaryota; kingdom Metazoa; phylum Chordata; class Aves; order Passeriformes; family Zosteropidae; genus Zosterops; species Zosterops lateralis. Next base: position 68,528,004 of record NC_139763.1, on the reverse strand, counting down.
GAGAACATCAGGCACATACATTCTGTGCAGAGGAGCTCACATCCCTGACTTCTCCAGGTAGGAGTCTTTGTGGAGGCAGAGGTAGAGCCCAGCTCTTCAGCACAGAGAAGTGAACAGCTTTAGCACTGAGATCCTCCTTCTCCTTTTTGCTTCTCTGCAGCATATTAATATTAGACTTTTCAACTTGTGCAAGCAATGAAGTAGGAGGAAGGTACCCAGTAAGGCTTCTTCACAGCCTGATATCCATAGAGAAAGTGTGTGCATTTGTGTAAGAAAAAAGTTCTGCCGTAGATGGTAAAGAGAGAATTATGTTTCCTGCGTAAATTAAACTTACACAGTTCTCGAGTGATGACTTGGCAACTTGAACGTTGTTCTTTTATGTGTGCCTGTGGGTTGTATAATTTTGTGGGCGAGTTTGGTCATTTTTTGGGAGCATGTACAGCTTTGGTTTGTGTTGAAGGGTGCACAGCAGTTTCTTTATCACACAAACTGCAGGATGTGTGTGGCTTTGGACCGTGTTGCTGGGAGATACAGTCCTCTTAGACCCACTGCAAAAGATGTGGCTGAATCCTCTCATGAAGAGGATCCCCTTTCATTGTCTAACCTTCTGCTCCTTATGTTGTGAGATCTGGTCCCTGGTTTCTTCTTAATCCTTTTTCCTTTTCTTTGCCATTCTTGCATTTTATCTTCTTTCCAGGGCAATTGAGTTTGCAGAACATGTTTGGTTTTTTTCGTAATTGTTCGTTTCTCAGCAAATGTGCAGACTAGCTCTTAATATGCATGATTTCTGACTTTTTTTCCTCTTATTTACAGTATGCAGTTTTAAGTGTCTTCTCTGCATTTATTCAAAGCAAAGACTTGCATAAGTCTTGCTAAAGCTGATGAAAGCTGATGCCTCCTAATTTATTTTACTGGATGCTAATTATGTTAAAAAGCAAAATAATTGCCTTTCAGTTCTTTAAAATCCAACCAATTTAAATGTGGATTCGGGGCTTTGTTTTTCTGAGCCACTTATTTATTGTCTGAAGAAATAATCAAATAAGAGTTTGATTCAATTTAGGTTGTTCAATTCAGAGCTGGTGAAAACAGGGCAATGAAGTTTGATTTAAGTAATGATGTTTGAATTCAGCTTGAGTGGATCTCATCATATTGTACTGAACTTTTTAATTGCCTCTAATTTTTCTGAACTTCCTTGTGAGTCGTAACAGATGCTAAATTGACAGAGACACTTTCTTATAGACAGGACCAAATAAAAATAGTGTAAAAAACTTTTAAGGAAAAATGATTTTATTAATGCATCTTTGATGTGTTCTTGAGGGTTGTTGATCAGTATTTGGTGAAAATTTCACCCTTTTATAGTATTTTCACTGACACTTGTTGCTTTTGATCTGTCTAAGCCCTTCGAATGTCGTAGGAAATAAGAGGAAGCTGTTCATGTTTATTCACAAAATAAATGGAATGGATCAAGTATATTTCATAAAAGTTGGCATTCTCTCAAGTCAAGAGCCAGAAAATGTAATGCCAACAATCTGTCATGTATATGATGCATCTTTTTTCTCCAAATAAGAGTTGAGATGTCAGTGTATTATGTTCTGGTTTTTGCAAATGCGTTTTTTCATTAATGGTTCACAGTATGTTGTCTGTGTTGAACATACTTGTATTTACTCAATATAAACAGCATTTGCAGAAACAGAAGAACACGTCGTTTCCCCGAAGAAGTGAGTGGAACTGCTGCCTGGAAACCAGTCACATAGCAACAGACTGATCTCTATTCCAAAACTCTTTCCAAAACAGAAGGTAAGTACTCTTTTGTTGACCTTCAGTGCTGAACCTAATAAACAGCATTTTCAGCATAGGAGAGTGGTCTTTTTTTGGTGTGTATTGTTTCTTTACAAGTTGGGACAGCCCTCAAATTTTCACTCAGTGCTAATGGAATGATGTGGAATTTTCCTGAAAGTAACATAGCTCACCATAGTTGTGAAGACATACCTAATTTATAGAAAAAAGGAGGAATACTGCTAAGTATTAGTATTTTTTTCCTATTCTTGCTTGCTTAAGGCATAATTCAAAGAAGAACAAAGAAATTGATTTGTGCCTGGGTTTGAGTATTAGTTGGGTGGTATATTAGGGTATATTTAGCTAGTGATTATTCTACTCATTAGTCATTTGAATCGGTTTTTTTTCAAGCACCAGATTTGACAGAGAAGTGCAGTCAAACTGTGGTGCAAGTTCAGGTCTAATGCTGCAGTTTTCTGTGCCAGTAGTAGACAAAAGTTAGACTATGTTCACAAATCATATTAAAAGCTATAGCAAGTTGGTTTTAAGCTTTAATCATGGAAAGAAAAAAAAAGCATTGATTTTCATTTTAAAATGTGATAAACAAAGGAGTTTGACTTTCAAGAATACTTGTTTTATTAAAATTAGCTCCAAAGATAGATTGCATAACTTTCCTTTTGCCATTCCTACCTGATTCCAAACATGTTTGTGAAAGGATTGTTGTTTTCAGATATCCCATTGTAACAAAAAAAGCAGTTTGTTACCTTTACAGAGTACTTTGATTTTTGCTCACAGAAATACCAGGACTGTATGGAGAATAAAGTGTTACCGTGGAAGAGTAAGAGTGGATCTCCCTCAAGTGTGGGGGTTCCATAACTTGAAAAGCTTTTTAGAGATTATAGGAAATCTTAGCAAAACTCAACAGGCAGGACCTGGAAAGACCACATTGAAGTGACTGAAGTGGAATGGAAGCAGCATTTGTTTGTTCTGTGCCTGGAAGAAAACCAGGTCAGGCCTGTAGGTATGTTAAGTCCCAGCTCAACTCTTTTGCTGTTCATTGTGAGTATGAGGATTTCTTGAGAGTCTTTTCAGTATAAGGATTTAGTGCTTGGTAGTTGTGGCTGTATAGTTGTGAATCTTAATAAATTCTGTTGGCAGCCCCAAATCTGTGTTTTCATGTCACATTTTAGGTGCCACCTGCCTGATTTCTAATCGCTGTTGTAGTTGTTGCTGGAGGCACCCAGGGGATACTTCTGGTTCCTGTCCAAGGTAGTCTAGTATGCTTCCTTTAAATAACAGTTGTTCATGTTGGGCAGGGCTCTGCTCAGTGCTGGGAAGATAATGACTGCTGGTTAACAGCAGTTTGATGCAGATAGGGGTGTTTAGATTGGCAACATAGAATTCACATCTGGTAAAATCTCACTGGGTATGTGAGTGTAAAGCTCCTTGATACTGTTCCATTTTGCATTAATAAGGCCTCATAAGGTGTGAGATACTCTTCATTCTTCCCTTCAAACCCTCTCCTCAAGCAGAGGAGATTCTGTGTTTGTTTTAGTTTTGAGGATCCCAGAATGAAGCATGTAGTAGTAGAACTCATGTCACTCTGTATGTCTTTGTATTACAAACTTCTCCAGTTTCCATTTCACTTTGGTTCTATGGATGGTTTCCAGTACTTAAAGGTAGTTGATGGACATAATTCCCAGCTGTACTTGGGACCCGCGAAATAAAGCTAGTGAAACACCTATTGTAGTTCAAGATAGTTCACCATTTTTTAGTGCCTGCATTTCCCTTTGGGCTGAAAGGTAGGAGCTCTTAGAGCTTTTCCCGTGATAGGTCCAGTAGAAATCTCTGTTCTGCAACCATCAGCAGGATGGAAGGGCAGACATTGTCCTTCTTTTTGAAAATATTGTCTTCTGTAGAGAAGAAATGCTTTATCGTGCAAGAGGAGGTTGTTCCACTCATCATGTACCCATCTTCTAGAAGGTCAAGTTCTGATTTGGTTGAAATGGCACTTACCTTAGGTTTGTTCCTCACACTTATTAACTCTTTCTTAACAGCATCTTCTTCCCAATGTGCTCTGGGCAACAAAATATTTTTCCCTACATCTTCCATTATTTCTTCAACTAGTTAGAAGCAGTGAATATGTCAATACAGCTGATGGCAATGTTGGGAAGCAGTGCCCATTAGGACAGGATGTAGGCATTTAGAGGCATTTTGTTTTAATTATTCTGGTTACTGTGATGCATACTCTTCTCACCTTGGGAGAAACCAGGAAGATCAGGTATGTATGTAGACACATCCATAGTTTGCTTAACTCTAGCTGAAGAGTCTTGTGGCTTTCAGTTAGTAATTGGCAGAGTTCAAAGGCAGTTTGATAATCCTTGCAAATGAGTGTGTGATTTCTGTGTTTGGTTGTTGCTGATGAACAGATGAAATGCTGAACTTAATCTGAAGGTGCAGGGCCAATGTTGGCAAAGTTTTAAAAAAGCCAAGAAGCCAGCAATCAAAGGAGTCTGCTTATACAGACTTGTAGGTAAAGAAATGTTCAGAGGAGAATTTTTTATTTTTTTTTTTCCCAAGATGGTAAAAATAAAGAAGAAAAAATTATGAAGACATGCTTCTGAAGAAGTAGAGGGGGTGATGAGGCCTGGTTGAATGAGGGTTTGGGCAACCTAGTCTAGTGTCAGTGTCCCCCCTACCCATGGCAGTGGGGTTGGAACTAGATGACTTTTAAGGTCCCATCCAATCAAAGATATTCTATGACAGATTTTAGCTTTAAAGGATGTGTGTTACCAGTTTTAAATATTTAGTTAATAAGCCACTCATGTTTGCATATTTTCTTGCCAAAGTATATAGAAAAATATCACAGTCAAAACTGTGAATGTTGATTTTAGATTAAATCAGAAGAATGGAACAGAAGAATATGGTTGTAGACAAAATCTTAGGATTCTTAGGAAATTACTGAAATGAAAATTGGACAGATCTCTGAAGGAGAAGGTGACTCATTGAATATGAACATGAAAGAAGAGATTGGCGTCTGGAGAAACAGCTGATTTACTTCACATGAGAGAAAACGTGTCAGCAGAAAGAGAAGGTGAGTTGTCCAGAAGAAGGAATAGCTAAGTACAAAAGGAGAAAGGGATAATTGGCCATTGCAAGAGGCTGGAGCCTTTGGTAAAATGAGATGAGTAGAAGATGAATGATGCCAAAAAAGGGAAGGAATTAAACACACCGTTGCTCTCTGTAAATACTCATGGACATAAATATCAGTGACAGTAAGAAAATTCAGAATTAAGAGACCATATACATACACACATGAAAGGATATAAGTACAGTTAGATTGACTCTTAGAAGTCATGGATAGCTTTGGAAGAAAGAGCTGCTGGAATGGCTTTTCAGTATTAATGGTAGGAACAAAAATCTTTTAAGACAGCTAAAGCAGTTTGGGAAGTAGACTTGGTGGCAATGGAGGTGACAGTAGCAATAAACACAAAATCTTCCACTTTGCTTTGCAAAATTCTTAACAGAATGATATAAGGCATGGTCTAAATCTGAGAACATCATTCAGTGAAAAAAAACCAAAATACAGTCTATATTAACAGTAAACAGTTTGTTTAGTCTGTCAGTGATGGCAACTTCTGGCTTGCTGTAGCTTCAGCTCTAATCTTAGAGCACAAAACACTCATAAAAAGCCTGGCCTATTAAGCTTGTGGTATGTCTCCCTGGAGATTTGTCAGGGAGGGTCCTTTGAGATGCACACTGTAAGAAAAAGGACTTTAAGAATATCTGGATTTGGCCACATTGAAGCCCATTTATATTGTTTCATCTTTATGTATGTTTAGTTTAGAAGAGATAGACTTCTGTGTTATGAAGAATTGCAAAAGTTTAAAGCTTTGTTTTGTTTTTATTCTGAAAAAACCTCAACCCATATTCTAAATTCTCCCAGTTACTGAAATCTTTACAGATGCTGTTTACAACAGTTGATGTAGGAACTGAGGTACTGGGCCCACATGTGGTTCCAGTGCCACCTGACAGCTGGATCTCTGTGAGGTCTGCATGATGGAAAGCACAGGAGCTTTTGCCCATCTCAGGATCTGGCCAGCCTGGGGGCTGAAAGGCCGGGGAGTGCTGCAAGACACCCTGCAATGCATTCTGCAGCAATGAGGGAGCTGGCAGGGGGCCTTGCACATTGCCAGGGGACTGTCACTTCAGTCTGAACAGGATCAATTTGTTACTTGCCCATTTGCTCTCATACTGACAGCTGAGATTTGATTTTTGTTTTCAGTCACAACTCCAAAGACAGCTGATTGGTTCAAAATTGGCTGGGAGAGACTGTCCTGTGGAAATGCCTTGAAATTTTATGAGTCCAAAAGTCAACCCAGGAATCCTTTTGTAGGTTTATCAGTTTAATGCTCTTACTAAGGACTAGAAAATGTTTGTACCACTGGGATTGTATTTTACAAGATATTTGCTTTTCAGTTGGGAAGACAGTAGCATCTGTTTTGATCCTGCTCCTAGAAATGACTTCAAATGGTCGGGTGGGGAAAGGGGACGGACTTGTAGCTGCTGGTCACACATTCTGGTAAGAGGTCACAGTGATTTTCCAGTGCCTTTTCTCAGTTAGCTTTTTTCTTGTTCTCTTGAATATGTAGTAGCTCCACTGGATCAGTTGTTTTTCAGAGCTGAGGGCAGAGTTTACTCAGCTTGTTTGTTTAACTTCCAGCATTTTAAGAAATGAAATAATTTTTTTGCTGCAGGCATGGAACTGTTGAACATAGTTATTGATTAATTATTCTAATTATGGTTCCTTAGATATTTATGGAAATGGTAGAATTATGTAGCATGTCTTTCAAGAAAGTAGGTTGGAAAAATACTGCATTGTCAGCTCAGTGGATTTCTTTTTTTTTTGGAAAATTTATTTTGTAAGTAATAACATATTGCTTAAAAATCAATTGAACAAATCTGACCTTGTGATTGAAAAGAAAGTTCAGCTGACACCTGGCTGTATGTACAGTGATGACACACTTTTTATAATGCACTTATCTAATTCCTCATTTCCTGTCATAGTGTGGTGTTAACTTGGATACAAATGATACTTGCAGAGACAGTGACCACTGCACCAGAATGCCCATGACCAGTTATATATGCCCTCAGGAGGCAAAATTCAGGCCAAAAAGAGTTGTAACAAAACATGGGGTGATAGGAAGGTGGAGTATTGAGAAAACAAATAATGCATGAGGATCTGGTGAGATGTGGGGGTGACTGGCCAAGAGTGGGAATGCAGGAGCTGAGTTTATGAGGGAAAACTCCATTTTCATGTATATATTTAGCATTAAAAATTAAACTTAGCGTGAAATGAGATGGCCTGGAGTCCTCAAGGATGAGTTGTTTTTTCCTTGTTTATTTTTTTTTTTAATAAATGTTATATGAATTATTTTGAGAAAGCTGACTGGTGGCTTATGGAAATCACAGACTGTGCTTCACAAGGATGGGGTCTGCTTCAAAGTCTGCCTTCACTTATGGTGTCCACTTGCTGTCCCCATGTTGCCACCAGCACTGGCAGGGGGGACACTGTGAGTAGCCTGCTAAAAAATACATTAGGTCTGGGTTTTTCAAAGGAGCTTAAGGAAAATAAGTGAAAATTGATTTTCCCTTTAGCTTTTTGGAGAACCCTGCCACATTTAAGCAGTTAAGTAAATTAGGAAATTGAACAGATGTATTCCTCTTATATTGATGAAAATATGCATTCCCACATTCAAACAGCATCTCTGCGTATGAAATGCAAGGCCTTGGAAATACACTGAAGGAGCTCTTGAACTCGGTTTATCATCCTACTTCCCTTGCCAGCTACAAACATGTCTCTTGTTTTGAGAGAAGAAAATATTGGGGTATATCATGCAGAGCAGGGGACAGAGCTGTGGGAATATGATTTAGCTGCAGTTTTGCATCTTAATTATATGCTTGGTGGAAAAAAAAATTCCTTTTTCTTCATACCCCCCGTCAGCTAGCTCATTCTAATCTTCCTAATACCTCCCAAATTCACAGAGTAATATAATGTCATTAGAGCAAGTCAGAAAGATCTAAAACCTTTGAAACTGGAATTTGCTGATTCATTGAAATTAAAATATTTGGGACACTTCAGTTTCCCAGAAAAAGTTGAAAACTAGGGGAAATTAATATCAATCATTTTATTTTGCTGTAGAAATTCTTAGTTTTCCATTTTAATATGATACTGAAAAATTTCATTTTGATGTAGTGAGTCAGTCAGTCATTTCACACTCTGCCTTCTGTATTCTCTCCCTGGATGAGTGCCCACTGCTTCAAATTGGGTCAGTTTACCCTTGTGAAATTGCTGTTTAACCTGCTGCAATATGACTGACTTATTGAAACTGCAGATTGATGCTTTTTGTTCTTTGATGAAAGAAATAAAATGGAGCTGTCAGGACAGAATTCTTGCACTGTAGAGGTTACTCTGTGTGTCATATTTATAGCTGGGCTGCTTGTGCCACTTTTGTGTGAAACTGTAATTATTCAGTCATTTATCCAGCTCCTCTTTCCTATTTCTGGTAAACTTGAAGGAGGCAGTTGCTTAAAAGGTGGAAAAATTCTAATAAAAGCAGCATCAAATTGGCATAGTCATTCTGATTCTGAATATTAGAGCCAGCAAATTCTAGCACAGGGAAGTTCAGAAACAGCTTTTTTCCTAGTTCACCTTAGGGTAGTGAAATAGACACCATTTCAAAATTGGTGGGTGGTGAAATGGTTATACAAGAGCATCATAACAGTAAGCCGTGAAAGGCAGGAACCCTAAACCACACCGGTCAGATCTCACTTTACCCAAGCTGGGCTCTACTGGAGAGTAATATCTCCTGTGTTACTGGTAGTTTGGAATGAGTTTCTATAAACCAGAGGGGGTGAGCGCTGGTCTGGGTTAGATACTGGTGCTGCTGGCCTGTGGGAGCTGGTTTTGTTCACTCATGGTCAGGAAAGAATTTAAATTGTCTAGGGACAGTGTTGTTTTTTGCTAGACCTCTTTTTCCCCTTTCTGTGTGTTGTGGCTAGGCGCCCAGGATCACTAAGGCATTTTACCTAAATAATTTGCCTTCTGTTGCAAGGGTTGTGATGATGTCTTTGCTTTTCCTGGTTTGTTCCTGTGGCTCACTATGACATCTGGAACATTTGGCCTGCTTTTTTCTTTTCTGTTAAATATCTTGGAATTGGCTTTTTGGCTCATAATGCCACGAACATGGAATAACAGAATCATGGGATGGTTTGTGTTGGAAGGAATTGTAAAGATCATCTAGTTCCAAACCCCCTGCCATGATGTGACATCCCACCCTCAAAAGGAACGGTACACCCAAGGTTCATGGATGCTCATGGTTGGAAAGGAATGATGACAGAGGGTCCACAGTTTATCTTCTAGACTTCTCCACATGGGAAGGGATGCCTTCTACTAGATCAGGTTGCTCAGAGCCCTGCCCAGCCTGACCTTGATCAAAGGAATGGCACATCCACAGTTTTTCTGGGCAACCTGTTCCACTGCCTTGCCACCTTTGAACTTCTCCTGAATGTATAATCTGAATCTTTCCCCTTTCAGGTTAAAGGCATTCCCTCTTATCTAATGTACTTGTGAAAAGTCCCTCTCCAGCTTTCCTGTAGGCCCTCTTTAAGCGCTGGAAGGTGCTCTGAAGGGAGCCTTCACTTCTCCAGGAGGGAGCACATAATAGCCATTATTGTGTAGCGCTTGGGGCTATAATATTGCAGGCAACTAAGCGTGGTGATTCTTGTGTCTCTTTTCCATTTTTTGCTTTGGAAGTATTCACTTTGAGTGAGTGCTTCTGGGAAATATGTTTTTAGGGATAAAGTGAGTATGGAAGACTGAACTACGGAGAGTGAGGACTAAGAAAGGATCAAACACGCATTGGAGCAGTACGTTCCCAGTGTGGGAAAGGACTTGGAGGGTCTGGAAAGACCTGAGAGACACTAGCATTTTCTAGACCCAAGATCATATAGAAATGCCTGAGCGAGCTATTTGAGTGTCTAGGGGCAAAACATTATACTGGGAGGTGTACAGAGACAAGGCAGTTAATTGGTATGTGAAAAACATAGAGTAATTTACCAAAATAAACTGTTAACTCTCAAAGAGGGAGGCGTGCTGTGACACAAACACTGACATCAGACATAAAATAGAAGCAGTAGCAATGACAAACTGCCTGGCCGACTCAGGTTTTTTTTGTTACGTAATAAAATAGATTCCAGATTTTTGAGTGACTGGTGCAAACAGATCAAGATTTTTCTCTGTAGCCCCTTATTTTGAACTGCTTCAATGATAATGAGGTGGGTTGGACACCCGTTGTCATTACTCTTCTATTATTCTCCTGCAAGTGTAAGAAAATAGTACATTCTCAGTCCCTACATTATGTTTTTGGTAAGATTAATTGTTGACTCCACTCCTGAATAATTCACTATTGTTTTGTGCAGTAACTATGCAGAAGGTTTGGAAACACCATCCCAGAACATCAGGACAAAAGTTAAGAAGCACCAACCCAGAGCATTTTGTGTCTCAGAAATCTTCAAAGATTAGACTACATAGAGAAGACATTTTTATATAGGCAGTGGGTGTCATTCTGGAGTGTGGCCAGTGAAACCACTGCAGTTCTGCACTGGAGGAATGACACTGCTGATGTAAATGCTGAGAAAAATGTACATTATTTCAGCTGTACCATAACATGGTCATTATGGTTATTTAGCATAGAGCTAAATAACCTGTTCAAAGTGAAAAAAAAGTTGTCTTTTGTTGACTGTGAAATGGATGGTTTAACTGAAGAGTAGTCTGGCTGATGTGCAAGTAATTTTTTTATCAGCTTCTGTCCTCTAGACTGAGAACACAGGGGAATATGCACGGAAAACCAGTCTGCCTAACCAAAGCTGGATATGGCCCATACAGAACGATCTGTTTTGGTGTCAGTTGGCCACCAGCTCTTGAGCTGGGTTTCATGGGGCTCATATGAGAGCTGAGGGGAGATCAGAGCCTGCGGAGTCCCCGCAGTCATCTTTGTGTATCCTGTACAGTGTGGAAATAATTCGTAGGTACAGCTGGGACGGTCTTCAACCTGCAAAGATTATCAATAGCAAATGGTACTTACCCAACAGCTGGAAAAACAATGTTAAAATACCCAGAGTTCATATCTACCTCCAGCTACAGCAGTCAGCAGCAGGACCTTTTGCTACTTTGAGTGAGGCTGTAGTATGGAAAATTACTCCTGTCCCACAGTTTAGAAGCATTGTCATTGTGTGCTGGTCTTCCAGGCAACATTTGCATCAGCCAAGAGACGCAGTTTGGCATCTGCTTGGCGTTGAAATATCTGGCTTTCCAGTAACCATTATAAAGTGTTGTTTAGCGTAAAGATACTTCTTTTAAAGTGGTTTGGCGGCATTCCCAGTGATCCCAGAGGGAAGAGCAGCTAGGACTTGTTCTCCAGCTCTGAGACAGCTGTCCCCTGGGCTGACCAGGGTGGAGCTGTGTGTACTTTGGCTCTGCACCACAACTGGTGAGTAAAGACGTGGACTAAGTTGTCCTTGGCTTCCTGCAATCCTTCAGCATAGGGCTAAATAATGTGGAGTGATGGGCCAGCGGCTGCAGGGTTGTGCAGTGGCTCTGTGTGAGGGCTTGTGATGGCTGCCTGGAGAGGGAGGAGTGCAGTGCATGGGCTTTGCTGTTAGATACAGTACAGCCATCTCCTTGAAGGCTGTGGAAGTAAATGCAGGGGACAGCAGTCACGCTTGAGCTAATTTAGGATGTGTTCACCAGAGAAACCTTCAACTGAGCTTCCCATCCTTTTCTGGGTAATGGAGAGAAGTGAGCGTGGTATCTCTTGTTCTATGACCAAAAATGCAATAATTGTCCCATTTCTGTCTGTGAGGTATAGGTAAACCTGTGGTGACAAACTCAAGCCCAGATTTTTTGTAGACATTTACCCTTAGTCTGATTAGAGTGTGGAGAGGTTCAGCAGATGACAGAGGAGGGGAGTACTGAGGGGCTAGTTCAAAAACTGGCTTGAGATGCTTTCTGTTCCTGTGACTTCTCAGAGGGTGAGCTCTGATATATGGTCTGGATCAAATGCAGATTTTGCCTGAGTCTCCCCTATTTCAGGTGTGTGGTATCTCCTGCATATCTGTGGGGAAGACCTGCATCATATAATCTCCCCTGGTTTTCCTGGGCACAGAGCTGAGTCTTCTGACCCAGGAAAGTAGTTGATATTCCCCCTCCAAGGGTGGTCAGTAGCACCTGTTTGGTCCTGTAAAGCCAGAGCAGGCAGATAACCGTGGTGTCCCATATAGGATGTCATGGACATTGAGTAGCCCCATCCTGCAACTCTTCATTCCTTTTTTCCAGCCATCTGCTGCTGACCCACTGTGACTGCTGGAGTATGCTGAAGGCATTTAGTGCTTTCTTCCAAAATATGAAGAGAACAGTCCTTGTAAAATATTTTTTAAAACATAAAGAAAACAAACAAACAAAAGAAAACCAACCAAAACCCCCTTTAAAAAATACAGTCTTTTTTCCACTATTCCAGTTGGAATTGATATGCAAATGCAAATATATACTAGTTGCCACTGTCTCCTTCTGTCTGGAAACAAAAGATGTCTCTCCTTTAGAGGCCCCTTTATTTTCTGCAAGGAAGTTATTGAACTCCACATCAAGTAATGGAATAGGTATTTACTATTTCTGCTGAGCAGAAAATTTTAAAATGTACATTCTGTCTTAAATGAAACCTCATTATTTTAAATCAAAATGCAGATATCTTCCCGTCACCTAAGAAAAAGTAGTACAAGGAAAGACATACAGCCATCAGGTAGTGGGGAAAAAGAGAGTTAAAACAAAAAATAATTGTACTTCCAGAATGCTGTTTGTCAGATCTGTCAAGAAAAGTGATTGTGTTGAGCACTGGGATTCATAGACAGGAAAGGTTAATGAGGGTGAGGATTAGATAAATGCTGGTAACTGCAGGTGCAGTGAACATAAAACGCTATGAATTTATAGTGTCAAAGTCAAGCCAGGCCCATCTGATAGCTTTCTGTGACAACCAATTGTCTAGGAAAAGACAATATGATAAATGCAATCAATCTGTGTTTTCAGTAGGACCCTTGAAATGGTGGCACATGGAGAGTTACTGTTTCAGTGGAGGAGGAGGAGAATGCTCAGCAGTAGCTAGGAAGTTGTTAAAGCAAATATAGTGAGTTGTACTGAAAGTAGAAGCATCAGTCTCAAAGAGCAGTTCACAGCTGAACTTCTTAATGTATTTTAGCTCCCATGCCTTGGCACAGGCTAGGATTGCACTACTTAGAGCGTGAGCTAAAATTGAGGAAACAGTGCCAGTGCAAAGGATGATCAAAATAATAAACAGATGGAACAGAAAGACTCAAATTTTTTTTTCCCTAAGAAGAGAACTTGCTGATCACAGCATGACCATCACATGCAAATATAATCCAACTGTGACAAAGACACATTTGTTTCTAGTCTGTATCAGGTGATTTTTCCAGCAGAGATGAGGAATTACCTTACTGGAACATGGCTTATTTACCTGAGCAAGAACACTGGGAGAGTATATACTTCTTGTCTATAAATAGATCAGTGGTAAAAACAAGTGAAGGAAAATAACTAAGTGCAGGGAAAGTTTTGCTGCAAGAACAAGTGTTTGGAGTGAGTATGAATAAATTTAACCTGAAAGCTGATGAAAAAAGAGAACCATTTGTGAAGTGTGATTCTGTAGTCATCTTCCAGAGAGAGTAATATGAACAAAATACCTAACCTATGTTAAAGTGAATCTGAATCAGGTTATGAATAGGATTGTGCCATATACTGCCCATAGAAGCGCTGTATTGAATTTGATACCCTTGAGGCACTTCCTAATTTTATAATCCAGTTTTCCTTATTCCTGGCAGATAGCAGACACAGGATCATAAATGAGGTAATGATTTTTTTTTCAGTAAGATATCTTTTGTATTTCTGTTAAAATTCTGTGCAAGTCCAATTTTTTCCAACATGGTAATATCACTCATCATTGTCTCCTCTTTACTGTATCATTTAACAGAGCATTTGCAGTGTCATACTCAGAATGTTTAATGGTTTTATGTGACATCCGTTGTTGGGTCCACAATGAAAATATTATCTTGTAGGAACTTAGGAAGATTGACAATTAACAACAGGACTAACTCCTGGTCTGCAATAGATTGGGCTTGTCAAAGGCCACTACTTTCATTCTTGCTTTTTTCTTGCAGCACTGAGGTATTCCTGAAAGGAGGGATTATGGAGGCAGTACTCTCAGAGTAGCAATAACCTTTATATGTATATCTATAAAGTATATACATATATATAAAGTATACCAAATATGTCCAGTGGCTCATTTGATAATAAGCATCTAATGCAGCTAATGTACTTGACTATAAATTGTATCCCAATATTCTTGAATTATTTTATGTTTCAATTTATGTACATAAAATCCATGATGTTTCTTCAGAATTTCCAACATCTTTACTTTCTTCCATCTCAGTAGTATGAGGAAAGTGAGTTTTGACTGCTATAGATGGAGCCTTGCTTTTTTTCCAGATGCTCATTTCTACAGAGATCATTTTTCCACCGAGTAAGGCGGTAAGGACTTGTGTGTGTGTCTCCTGCAGAGCGTCTTAGCTCTTTTCTTAGAGTGTTCATGTATAAAAAAGCTTCCAGTGAAAAGTTCAGTTAATACAATGCAATTTCTTCAAATTACTCCCCTCCTTCCTTCCTGCCTTTCTTACTCCCTCCCTGCCTTCCTCCCTTTGTCTCAGCAAAAACACCTGGCTCTTCAAGCCCTTCACACCCTAATTCAGGCCAACAATTTGCCTTTCGTTAGTGTTTGGGCAACGGGTTAATTGCTGCACTGCCCCCTGCTCTGCTTTCATCATTGATTGAACCATGATTCCACATAAACTGTATAATTTGTGATTTTCTTAATATCCAAAGTGTCATCCTGATTTAATGCCTGATTTAATGTATTGTGTCTTAGACTCATTTTTTCATTATCCTTTGTACTACATACTTGTTGAAGGTTGTGTTGGCATAGCTGTGGCTACTGAAAGCCTTTGTCTCAAGGATAAAATGGCTGGGCAGATCTTGCTGCACTATATGGGATCTCTCCAAGTTGAATATTATTTTCCTATTTGATTTTGATAAAAAAAAAGCAAATTTCTGTACTATAGTTCATAGCCTGAAATAGTTTGGGTTGGTTTTGGATAAAATTAAGCTGGAAGCAGTTCTGCAGGAGCATACCTGGTGTAATCTAGCTGTCCATCTGGTCCATGGGTTACTGTAGATATTGGGTCTTTAGCTCTGCTGTTTGCTGAAGTACATGTAGACACTGTGTCTGGAAATTCACTGGCTACATATTGTATTAGTGGTACACTTAATCTCCTTTTCCACTTAACAAGTCTGGAGTACCTGTAAGTTGTCTGATTGCTTACATGAGCTTGGACTGGTCTAAAAATTAAAGAGAATATTTCAAAAAAATCGATGCGCTGAATTTATGTCTTGTCCTGTCCTTGTGCATTTCAGCCTGAGATGTTGCTGTTCATTCTGTTGTCTGGGGCTGTAACAAACACTCACCTTGTTTACAAAAATCCTTTGTGGCTCTGAAAGTGTTCCGATGGATGTCTTCATGGAAATCTGATGGAAGTTTTTGCTCTATCTGAATAACTCCTTGGTCAGTTTACTTAGAAACGAGGCATCTATACAGGTTTTTTCCTTTGAACTGCCTTCCCTTAAAACAGGCAATATCTAAATGTCAGACATCTGTCTCATGGTTAGATATTGACCTAATTACCACATTGTACATGACCTGCTGAGATACTTGCCCTCATGATAACTGTGAAGCAAAGCAGTGCTACTTTCTGGCATTTCTATACCTGGATAAAGGAAGATGAATGATGCTGCTGCAAGATCTTTGTGAACTCACATTTCTGTTGTTCTAGTGCGATTTGATATCAAAACTGGGATTTCTCCCAAAATATCTTTTCTTTAAACAATTGAAAATATTAACTAATTTTGATATTTACATACTGCAGTGTACTGGCAGAATTTCCAAGCACATGGTTAAATAGAAGTAAAAGCCAACCTTAGACAAATTGCTTAAATAGTGTACCTCTGAGTTAACTGATATCAGAGTTAAGGTTTAATGTATCCTTGTATTTTTGTATCTATATTTAAAATAGCTGGGGGGTGGAAAAGTATTTAGTCCTATCTGAAATCAGTAGGAAAGAAAATAGGTAGATATACATGCATTTCATTTTTTATATTTTTAGCCCAGTGATGATTCTTGTTCATGTGTACAAGTGTCTTGTCATCACTGGCTTTAGACTTTATTCTAGAGCAATTTGAAGTTTAGTATTGCACTTTGATATAGTAGACAAAAGATAAAATTTGTTGGTTTGCCCTTGTGCCCATTCTTTCAACTGAGTTTTTTTTTCAACAGTGTCAGTGTTAACCAAAGGGAAAATAATATTTTGTAGGTTTCTTATGTAAAGAAACCTCAATATCAAAGGGAGACAACTGCTTTATCTCCAAAAGACAATGAGAACAGTGCACTGTCAGAGATCAGTGAAATATGTTACGTTGCACTTTAAAAAGGAGCACGTGCCAGGCCCCCAGGAGTGCTCATTGTGCTGCTAGAGTAAAGTCTAAACTTTAACTGTGGTAAGTATGTTTAAAATTTGTTGAGTTGACAGAATATTTATGAATACCTCAGTCTGTTAGTGTGATGTTAGAAAGTGTCTAGTACTGTGGTGGTGAGAGCACAGAAGCTGAAACAAGGGTTGCTGAAAGAAGAGTAGCTAATTAGCATTTTCAACTGTATATATTTACCAGCACACACCCTTTTCTGTGTGGCTTAGACTAAACAATCACCCTAACAACACACCTCCTTTTCTTTTGCTGTATTCTAGTTTCTTTTTAAATTTATTTTAAATTTTTAAAGGACTGGATAAAAGCAGCTATAGGTGTTTCACTTTTTTTTTTCTTCATTGCGAAGGCTGAGATTGCAGTACATTGATGTAGTAAACCCCCTATCCTATATAGCTTCATATAAATGTATGGGATATGGTTTGAAAAAGGAAACAACTATAGCTGATATTATGTAAATTTTTAACATTCAGCTTCCTATCAACAACATTTAAACATTTATTCACTATTATGCCATCCAGACAAGTTAGATTCATTGTATACAAACAGGTGAAACAGCTTAATTTCAACAGGTAATCAACAGTGTGAAGATTTTGTTTCTAAAGTAAGAATTAGATATTTAATTTTAAATAATTTTAGTTTGATGCCGTTATCTGTTCTACAAGAGTCCAGCTTTTACTAGAGATGGTGATTCTTATTCTGTTTGCTGGCTGCAAGAGTAAAACAGGAAAACTTATATGTGTACACTTCTGAGTTAACACTCATCTCTGCAGTAAAGCAATTTTATATCTACCATTAAACATGCATTTAGAAACAGACATAAAGGGACCTATTCATACCTCAAAAGTGTATTTTCATGGCTTCAGCACACTTTGGATGAGGTTCCAAATATATTTCCTAAATGAAAGGAGGTATAAATTGAATCCAGTTTAATCTGTGACTGCAGTATAGTCAAAAGCTTATAGAAAAAACTGGATAAATACACATAAATCATCCTTGCTGCTGAAGAAATTCAGAGATTCAAAGTCTGTTTCCAGTCTAAAACTGGATGCCCCATTTTGTCTTCCATCTCTTGACTCATGTTGTTGCTCTGATTTAAAAAAGTGGTGTCCCAAGAGTTTCACGTCTCCCAATGAATCATGTTCCTCCCATCTTTCCTTGTGCTGGAATTTCTCCTTCCTCTTCTGAATTTTGATTTGATTAGCTGCTCTTATCTTCTTGGTGGCTGCTGAGGAGTGTAGTGATTCCTCAAAATAAATATTTCTCACTAAAGTCTGCCTCTTCCAATGACTGTATCCCCATTGATGCGATGTGAGTTTGCTGAGTAACCAGCTTGAATTCTTCCTATAGTTTCCCAGATCTTCCTTTCATAGCCTAGCTTAGTGGAAGCAATAACATTAAGGAAGAATTAAGGCTACTAATAGCCATTGTATTAATTAAAACTTTTCAGTTAGCCCTGTGGTTCACTGTGCTGGTGCAAAGATGGACAGACTGCTGAGACATCCAGACCACTAATTGCAAGTTATTCAGTTATGTTTGACTTGTCTATCTGCAGGGTCCTGTGATTCATCTTCTCAGCCTTTCAGGGTTTGGTGCTGGTGTAAAACTTCTGGAGTGAAAAAGTCTTACTTAGATCCTCTTGGTTTTCCTGAATCCTTTCAGAATTTCAGTTTGTTCTTACATACTGTTCAAGAGTATATGTCCTTCTCACAGTCAGAACTTCATGCAGTCACAAGGCTACCTCTGAGGAAGGCACTAGGGCTAAAGAAGTGGCACACATAATAAACATGTACCAGTTGAGAAGCCTGGGGTATCCTGTCTTGCCTCCAGCTGCCAGTCCAAAAGACACAGGTTTTTCAGAGGTCATGTGTTGTACAGATACCTTGATAGTCCAGAACATCCCAGATGGTACTGGGATGACTCTGAGCAGCTGAATCTTAGGTCACACATGGACATTAACCCTTCTGACTACTAAAGCCATGTGTCAGGGTTGGGAGCTGCTTTCTGCTTCACAGTGTCTGGAGGACAGATACCTCTTGCCAGTTGTATTGTGGAATTCCCATGACATTTGCACTGGCTCTCGTGTTTGACAGAGATCTGCAGGTGACCCATACTCTTTTGGAGCAGCAAGTCCTGGTTAGGCAGGTTCTCTCTGGGCACTGAGTTAACACAAAAGCTATTCCAAAAGTTACTGGATTAAAGTTAATTTACTGTACAGTTTCAGTGGGTTTTGCAAATGAGCATTCCTTTTAAAAGTGTAAAATTGAAATCACACACTTCAGTCATTTCTATTACATGTGCCCAAGCCAGAACATTTCAGGCAGGTTACACACAATAAGATAAGCCTGTAGTGGTTGCTTTTTATTGAGTATGCCTGGAAACACAGCTGGATCTGACATAAACAGTTGCAGACTGACTGGAAAAAGAAGAAAGAATTGGATATTCACATCTAGTCAAATTGTAATCTAAACAGTTGTCTGAAAATTGAAAACTGGTACCTCCAATTCTTATTGCTTATCCTGATGTGCTACTTCCTGCATCCATCTAGGGGGTTGAATGGGACATTCCATCTTATTCCATAGCCTGTTGTCATTGATGCATAGTTCTAATCTCAAAATGGTTAAATTTAGTGACCAGGCTTACAGCAGTGTAGACACAGGTTATCGTGTGAGTGACTGAACTAGATTTGGGCATGAACAATCCAAATGTTTGGTTCAAAAAGAATTTTGCAGCAATTGCTCCAAGTGAGTCTCTTTCATTCTGGTTTTCATTTGCCTGTATTATAGCACAGAGCTGTGTTCTAATATTTTGGTTCCATATTGGATGACTAAATTTGTAATTCCTATAACGACTATGTTGAGCTGAATGCCTTTATATTACTCATTGGTACCCTCCACTGATGGAGACTCTCCATTTCCTTTACTATAGATGTCCAGTAGTTGTTTTTTTTTCTCACAGAGGAACCCACAATCACAATAGGAAAAGGTATCTACCAGCACATTTATCTGGAAATACCTTCTGAACCTGGGCACTGCAGTACCATTCTGTTGTGAGACTGATTAAAGATCTTTCATTTTATGTTTGCAACCACGGAACTGATATCTTTGACTGCTGAAAAGAAAGAGGATCTAGTCTACCTTCTAGAAACATGTATTGTAATACACATTAAGTAATTCTGTAGCAGTTGCTTAATATCTTCTCCCAGAGGGAGCTACCTTTCTCTTGTTCACTCATTGAAGTGACTTTTCTTGTGAATAAATTGGATGAGATCCCCATGATATGCTCTGGAGACCACCTATTCTTGTAGTTCACTCTTCTGCTGAGCCCACACTGTTCATACACTTAGATATGCTGAGCTCGGTAATTGCACCTTTCACCCACTCTGTAATTTCTGAGTCACCATGTTAAATCTCCCAGGAGCACCATGTGCTGCTTTTTGTACAGTGAACTGACTGACTTCCTTTGGTTTTGCAATAACAAAACCTCTGCTGCTTCTGGAGGGGGTAACAAAGTGCAAATGGAGTGGCCATGCTGGAGCAGCATCCCCAGTGTGGCTACCTGTGCCAGCCTTTTTGAATGCTGCTGAGGTCAGGTTTTGTCCTGATATCCACTCCCATTCCTGCACCTTCTTTAAAACTTGCTTAAAGGCTGAATTGTATCTGCAAACACCAGTACAGAATCCTGGGGAAGAATAAAACTCACAAAAGATCACATCTTAGGTGAACTTGCAGAGCAAGGAGCTTCTTATTAATTTTTCTCATTCATCTTTCCAAGGTCATTAGTCTGCTCCTAAATATTTTTCTCTTTCATGTACCACTTGACCTGTTCATCAGTTCACTTAGAAGTGAACAGCTCCCAAAGTTATGGCTTATATTTTATAATTCACTCTTTCAGTGGTGTTTGAATCTGACTGTAGGTTAATACATCATCTGTTTGTGAAATTACATGGATTTGATGAGCCTCTGATAAATTTTTCCATGTTTGGTTGATATGAATATTGCATAAAGCTAGAGGACAGTGAAATCCTGGGGCAGTGGATACTTGTAAAATGGTATTGCTGCCCTGCAAATGTAGGGGGAAATTCTTCCCCTCCTTGCACTCATAACAAAATCCCAAAGACAGCATATGCTAAATCTATTCTGCCAGACCCTGGCATTTTTTTTGCTGCAACAGGTGTGGTTTATGGTATAACAGAATTAATTGCTCAAAATCAAACCATTACCCAGTAAATACTGCTGTCTGCTTTTGTGATAGGCCACATTAGAGCATCAGAAATGCCTCATCTTCGTGCATTTACTTGTTACTCCAGTAAACTTTTTTCTGTGATTTGGGGATATTTTTACTGCTTCTGTGGTTGATGATCTGGACTCAAACACTTTCCCATACTCTTGCAGTCTAATTTCTTTTGAGAATCTGATTGAAGAAAAGCCTCTATCCATTCATCTCTACTTGAACTTCTCGAGCTTTTAGGGCAGCACAGTCTTGCACCTCAGGAATAATTTCTGACTGCCAGTGTGTCAGCCTTTCCCAACTCTTCAAACATGGATTTTTGAAATCCAGCATAATTTGATGTTCTTGTAATAATAGCATGACAGGGATTTCTTTTTCTCTGTCTTTTGGGGGCATTAAGTCACAGTCAAAATGTTCCAGTACCTCTGCAAAAGCAGTTGGGTCAATTTATTTTTAATCTATTGGTGTGCCCAGGATAAGATTCGGGGTTAATTATTAACACCAGAGCATCAGAGCATCTATTCTGGGTTCCTTAAATGCAGGGATGGTGGTAATGAGTAATCTGGGTTCTGTATTCTGTAATATTCTTGCCAAACTGTAGGCTTTCTTCCAAGCTGGGTTTTTGGTTTAGCTAGTTAGATTAGGTCCAGCAAGCTGAAATCTTTTGTCACTTCTATCTGACAGGTACACATATTGGTGATGGACTTTAGTCTTATTTGTATTTACCTCTGTCTCTTGCTAAGAAATTTTTTCTTTCCAACACATTATCTTGTTTGTTTAGTTTCTGCTAACTGCTCAGACTTTTCAAAGCAATTTTCTTCATGTGCTTCGACTAAACCATCAGAAGTACATTATTTCTCCCTGTGAAACACATGGCTTAGCAAATTGAGAGAGGTATATAGAGGGGCCAGATATGAACAGGTGAATGTTTGGCTTCCCTTTATGCATCTACCAGAAAACCAGGTGATGCATCAAACATAGAAACATGCTTGACATTAGGCATCTCTTCCAGAATTTTTATCCTTAAAGGTATTGGAGTTGTTTGCCTTTTATGTTTATTTAGTTATTTTGATTCTGCATTTGACCAAAAGTAGTTTATTTTTTTAAAGACTGATGTCACTGAAGATTATGTATGCTACTTTGGTTGTCCTCTTCACTATTGCTTTGGAGGGCAAGAGTCTTCTCATTTGGCTTCTGCCTTAGCACAAGGAAGAGTTGTGAATCCTGGGGCTTTGGCTTCTAAAGCTGTGTTCTGTAGTTTGAGAGCTTCTGTGGGCAGTCCTCTTCTTCCTCCTCTGCTGATTTTTACTCTTTCCATCCAGTTTTAAAAACCTTCATGAAACCACAGGTTTGAAGTCGTAATGGATGCCTTCTCCTTGACAGTACTATAACAAAGACTGGGTGTTGTAGTTCTTAACATTCATTTACTCTCAGTGCTCTGACTGGGCATTGCTTTATCACTTTTATATATTCTATGTATGTTTTTGATATATCAGTTTTATGTGAGTTCTATGAGAGTTTTATATGCTTAATGTTTTTCTCAGTGCTGATTCTAGCATCATTCTTTCCAACCAGAATGTGGCTTAAAATCCACTAGTGTTCCATTTGTTTTCCTGGCTAGTGGTGTATTCCATTGTCAAAACTGTTACCGTCATTCTCATTACAAGTTTCTCCGAAGTCATGGTGCTTTTTTTATCCTCCTTGTTCATGTGTCTGACAAATATCAGCTCCTGCAAAGTGGTTTTGTCTTGGTTTGTGCTGTTTACTACACCTTGTGCAGTTCTGTGTGCTTGCTTTTCTGGATTAGGACTAAGTTCTTCATGTTTTTTCACTTGTGTCTATATTTTGTGTACTTGAATATGATCATGATGATTGGAGCCTGGCCTGTCTTCCGAGAGGTTCATGTTCTGGTAGAGGACTTTGCAGGTCATTCTCAGTACTGGAGCTTTTGTATGCATGTGTATCTCCAGCACGCCCAAAGCAATTTTGATGGCAGTGATTTTATCTTGGTCTTCCCCTAAATACTGCCTGAGCATTATGTCCCAGATTTCAAGTCTTTTATCAGTGACTATTTTAGTTCACTCCAGTACTGCAAGATTGTCTCTAAATCACTCAAGAGTACTGCTCTGTACTTTTATCTTCTTTTTGTACTCTGTTTAAGAATCTCTCATATCTTTAATATTCACATGGGTCACAACATTCCTTGAACTATTTTGGTGAAGTTCCATAATTAATCTTTTCTGTCAGAGGTAGCAGAAAATGATTAAACACATCAAGTGTCTCAGAAGCACTTGTTGTCAGAAATAAAGCTATTTTTATCTCGTCTCCCATTGCTTCACAAAGTCGAATGCTGCTTAATTCTTTTGCAGATGACCTTTGTATTTTCAGAGACTGTTTGCATCTCAGGAGACTTGAAACTGCTTTCCCAGCCCACTTGTCTCTCCTTGCTTTTGTTTATTTGGACAGGATGTTGACTCCAGTGGCTGTGCCAGCCTGTCTGTGTGGTGAGTGGAGTGGAACAGGCACATTTTCATCTCAGTCTCTTGTCTGGGCATTAAAAATGGCTTGAGTGAATTGTGGCCCAGAGGTGTCCCTGCGCTGCATGAGAAGTGCTTCAGATGCAGGTGATGGCAAAAACGAGGTGAGATGAGTCCCTGCCAAAGGGTGTGTCCTGTGCTGGCACAGCCTCTCCTGGTGCTGGTGGAGTTTGCAGAGTGCTCTGTGCCATCCAGCTGCCTTCCCTCTGGCTGCCCTGCCACAGTGTGCTGGCCCAGTGGGTGGCCTTTCAAAGCAAGGTGAGTCTGAGGGAGGTTTAACTCAGGGTTTCTGCCATGATATCTCAGCTTTCTGTACTTCAAAGGAGAGGTTTCCTGCAGCAGCCACCTGGCACAATGGGATCAAGGGGGTTTTGTTTCCTTCCATCACACCGTGGTCACTGTGTCTCCCTGCTGCATATCTAACTCTGATAATGTTTGTTATGGCTGTGTATACAGTGTGTGAAATAAAAGCCTTCCCAGACTTTCATCTACTCTAAAATTCAATAGCAAAGTGTAAAAATAACTCTTACCTGCTTTCTTATCTTTTGGGTTTGTTTTTTTCCCATTTGGAGTACCTGCAATGCATCCTGATATCTCTGGCTTACCTCATGCTTTCAGCCTGCCTTCTCCTTTTTATTCTCATGCTAGCAAAGCTCTATTTTGCCTGTGATAAGAAGAAATGCTGTTCTATCTAGCCACTGTGCCTTCAGAAAAATACTTAATGCTTTTTTTGGTATTTTGTCTGTAGAGGTGAGTATCACATTAAACAGAGGCACTTAATCTGGAGTTAATGCACTGGTCTACAACTTTGGGTATCTGGTTTAATTTTTCTTATTCTGTGCATACTGTAATATCTCTGTTCCCAATTCTTAAAATAGGAATGATATTGCTTTGTGCCTAATGTGTGGCTGTGATAAATTCATTCACCTTTATGAGGCATCAGAATGTTCCAATGACCAGCACTGTGCAAAACAGTGGCTAATGTGTATTGAGAAAGGAACTGGAACAAAAAGTGTAGTTCAGATGTGTGATCAATACTTAGAGCTGTAATTCTAGCAAATTTTACGTGGAGTGGTTGTAGACTGAAAAACGTTCACTTGGTATTCTGTGTACCATTTAAATAGCTTAATTCTATTGCAAGGTTGCTGAGATTGGTCAAAAATACTAAATTAGTTGAAATGATCATCTGTGGTAATGTTGGCTAACAGATTGTAAAAATAAAACTGGAACACTACATATTTGGGAAGGAGTAATTGGGGAAAAGCAGAGTAACTATATAACTAATACCTATAAAAGTCCTGTGCTTTATATAGGAAGATGTGTTTTGAAATAGTTTTGAAATATGAGAAAAACCTTAAGCAATTTCTACATACCTGTATCTGTTACTCAGTATTAAGAATATAGCTTGATTGTGAAAGAGAATGTTTGCCCAAAGACTGTGTGGGTAAAACTTACTTAGTATCTAAGGGTGAAACTTAGATTAAATGTGACATCCTTTTGTTGCAGCTTTTGATAAAAATATTTATTTTTGATGATATGGGTGAAAAAACACATTTTCCCCTTTCTGGTACAAGGCACATTGTGACTAATACTTACTAGGTTTTCCCATGTCATTCAAATATTTATTTCCATTTCAGAAGAGCTTTTGATGTGGAACTGAATAATGATTTTTTGTTGGAAGTATATCAGCCTAATTTCTACTAATCAAAACCCCTTTGTGTACCTTTTCCAATTAACTCTTTGTATTGCTAAATCATAGAATCATAAAATCATTTAACTTGGAAAAAATCAGCTGCTCTTGGCAGCCTGTGGCAGGGCTTGACAACCCTTTCTTTCAGTGACAAAATTTGTTCCCACTATCCAATCTAAACCTCCCCTGGTGCAACTTGAGGCCGTTTCCTGTTGCCCTGTCACTTGTTACATGGGAGAAGAGACTGATCCCCACCTGCTACACCCTCGTTGGTGTAATTCATGATTGTAATGAATGATAAACTTCTCCTTGTGCCTCAGTTTCTCCAGGCTGAACAGCTCCCTCAGTTGTTCCTCCTCAGACTTGTGCTCCAGACCCTCTGCAAGCTCTTTTGCCCTTCTGTGGACACGCTGCAGCACCTCAGTGTCCTTCTCACCTCGGGAGTGAGGGGTCCAGACCTGTAACACAGGATTTGAGGTGTCACCTCACCAGTGCCGAGTACAGTAACACTTTACAATTCAGTTTCATTAATATGCAAATAGACAGTTAAAACAAGATAATTCATCTGAGTATGGAGAGCAAGGTATTAGTGCAATTTATTTGTGAAATGAACGGTATTATTGCTAGTTCGGAAGACACAGAACTTAGAACTGAGAAAACTTGTTCTGGAGGAATGAACACAAATTATGGAATTGTGATGTTCCCAGTTAAAGTTCTTGAATTGCTCTTGTGAAGGCTGTGCATCATAATAGATGTAAATACTGAGAACTTGCAGGGTGATCCATATCAGTGCCAGACTCAGGAAGATCTTAATGATCATGGAATTTAGAGGAATAGTTAGGCAAAAAAAAATTGTCTTTGTATTACTACATTGTCTTCACATAGAAGATGTGAATTCTTGAACTATATAGATCTGTCCTGCCATAGAGTGACCAATCTCTGCCACAGGTTGTGTGCCTGTGTTGTATACTTCTGCTATCACTGCAGGACTTTGATAGGACATGGCCCATGCTATGACATTGAAGGGGTTTATTTTTTCCGTCTTGGAAATGTGTTTGACCCTTCCCAGGCTATTCAGATCTCCTGCATGGAAATGGCAGGTGTGACCTGTGTCTTTATTATTCTGGAGGGGCAACTAGATGTCTGTGTTAAGGCAGCTGGTGGAGCCAAAGATCTCCAGTGGCTGTAGTGGGAGCTTGGGCTCACATGTGGACAGTGAGATAAAAAGTGTCTTCAGCTCAAAAGGAGTTCCACCCTAGAAAAAGGATTCATTTGCTTGAAGATAGCTATAGGTGCAAATTATCATTTGATGTATTCTGTAGTACCTCAGGTGTCTCTGTGGAGCTAAGAGATGTGATTTAGGGTTTATTGGGAGACTCACAGTGTCCTGAAACTGGCTGGAATTTGGGCTGAATGTCCAGTTTGCTCTGAAGTCTGTAAAACTATATTAACCATCTAATTTTAGGCAAATGAATTCTGTTCCAAATTTCCATAAAGGCTCTGCTTTGTCACTGGCTTCTTACAGCTTTATTTCTATGCAGTTTTGACTGCTTTGTTAATCTACATCCACAGAGCCTGGGGACTTTAATGCACTGTTTTCTACATTTAGCATTTTTGTAATCGAAATATAATTTTGTTTTATGCACATTCCAGAGGGCAGACATTTAAATGGCCTTCTTCTTGCCACCTTTCATCTTCCTATAGAATATGTCATGTCTAAACTGAGTAAGCAGGTTTTGTCTGTCATCAGTGGAGAGAGATGGACTTGCAGAGTGACTCACACTTCATAACTTAGACAATAGTCTTCTCATTTTCTGTAGAGGCAGAGCAGGTGACTTAGAAAGTAAAGTTGGGTGAGATCCCACTTTGCTACACTTCATCTTTTTTCATTGCAGTGAGAGAGTAAACAGCACCTCATTATGCATGTAGAGGGATAATCTGTAGAATTCTTTCTGCTTTCTTCATGGTAGATCCAAAGCTACTAAAATGCTTGAAGATCTCTCTCCACTGATAAGAAACAGGGAAGGCTGGGAGTTCTGGGGGCCACAGTCCTTGAGGTGTTCCGTGGGTGGGCAGCACACTTGCAAATGAAGATGACAGAGATGAAATTGTGTTTGAGAGTGTGCATGGTGGTATCTTAACATTTGAGATGGTAAACTGGAGATGAATCATGTTCAACAGAGGAAAAATATATAGCCCCTTTCTAAGAGAAAATTTGAGTGTGCAAATTTGAGTTGCAAGTGGTGACAAATTCGTTCCCACTGACATTTTAAAAATCATATTTTAAATGTTGGGTGTTGGTCCTGATGCGTAATGTATTTTCTTTCCTGAGCATAACAGAGCTTTGGTGTGAAGTAAAATGAAGTTTGTACTTAGGTCACCTCTCATTTTTGGCATGAGATTTTGAAGTTGTTACTATAGTTTTTCATGAGCACCAAAACCCATTGTATTAATGTGGACAGATGGTCAGGCTGCATCATGTTTATTGGAGCTATTGATGTGTTATAAATGAGAGCATCTACACTAAAGTCTGCAATGAAGAGGTTGATTCAGACATGCACGTAGTGTGGACTATGATTCACAGCCTCTGAATTTGTTCTCTTTGGATTTTGGTGACCACTCTAAAAAGGTGTGGGTCTAGTCTCCTGAAGGGCCTGTGTCAGATCTGTGCAGATGTTTTATTTACCCCACAATGAGTCAAATGCAGCAGGTTTCTGTTTCAGGTTTCAGGAGCTGCTGAATTGAGCATTGATTATTGGTCTTGCCTTCAGTTGTCCTTTATTTCCAATGTTTTTTCTCCCAGCAGTGATAATTAAAATTCTGCCAGAGCAGTAAAATGGTAGAATTTGCTATTTTCCTGGGTAATTAACAATGTTGATGTCAAAAATTATATTCCTAGTAATGCTGGCAACTGGAAGTGATTGTACTTCAAAGCTTGGATGGTAAGAGTGTCTGAAAATAAAACTCTAAACAGCAGCTATCAATAAATTAATGGTAACATTTGCCAACATGCCAGCTGCATGGAGTGAAATTATAAGGCTTTCTATATGATTTATATTTCAGAGAGGGCTAAAAATGCGTGTGATATTTTGATATACGTTCATTTGATCAGTGACTCTGTATGGTGAGAGTGGAGGTTCATGTCATCAGCAGCACATATGAATAAATACTGAGTGATGAGTCTCAAAACGCAAATGTCAACTGTTAGTAGAGTTATTAGGTAGGATTTATTCTAATGGGGGGATCTCAGAATTACAGAATCACAGGCTGGGTCAGGCAAGAAAGGACCACAATGGTTCATCTGGTCCAGCCTCCCTGCTCAGGCAGGGTGATGCTGGATCTCATTGTGCGGAATTGCATCTGGACAATTCTTGAATATCTCCAAGTGAGAGAAACTCTACAACCCCTCTGGGCAGCCTATTCCAGTGCTTGGTGATCTGTACTGTATAAAGTTCTTCTTTATATTCAGGTGGAACTTCCTGTGCGTCGGTTTCTGCCTGTTGCCTCTTTCCTATAGCTCAGCACTGCTGAGCAGAGTCTGGATCCATCCTCTTGGTGCTCCCCTGTAGATACTTATAGACACTGATGAGGTCCCCTCTCAGTCATCTCACAGCTGAACAGGTTCAACTCCCTCAGCCTTTCCTCATAAGAGAGATGCTTCAGTCTTCCTTGCTCTTCTCCACTGGACCTTCTTCAGGAGCTCCACGTCTCTGTTGTCCTGAGGAGCCCAGAACTGGACACTGCAATCCAGGTGTGGCCTCACCAGGGCAGAGCAGAGGGGCAGGATCACCTCCCCTGACCTGCTGGCAATGCTTTTCCATCCTAATCCACCCCAGGACACCAATGGCCTCCTTGGCCACAAGGGCACTGCTGGCTCAGGGACAGCTTGTTGTCCACCAGGACCCCCAGGTCCTTCTCTGCAGAGCTGCTGTCCAGCAGATTTCCTCCAGCCTATCCTGCAACATAGGGTTATTTGGTGCGGGAGCCTGCAATTGCCTTCCTGGAATCTCAGCAGTTCTCTCTCGGGTTTTAGGTTTCTCTCTGACCCGAGAGTCAGGCTGGTGGTTCAAGTGGGTCTTTTTCTGCCTTCTGCTCTCTCTGACCTCTGAAGGCTTTGGGTCTGTGCTTGGTGCGAGAATGAAGTGGAGTCTCAAGGTCTTGGTTTTCTTGGTTTCTCGCGTTGTTTATTATTTCTTATCCTACAAGTTCGTTGTGTCCAGCCAAGATGCTCACAGCAGCTCGGACACGATGTGACTCCCCCCGTGATGGGAGGTTGCTCTGCTTTTATACAGAATAACTATGTACTTATTATTTACCATTTCATACCAATGCCTAGTAACTGTACTAGAAGGGTTGTTTCTACTTTGACCCAATCCACTGAAACTACCTCATGCCCACGTCACTGCAGAAGATGGATGCTAAGGGAGAAGGAGAAGAACTCAGGACAGCACCCTAATTCCTCCATCTTGTCCCTCAGTCAGCTCCATTCTAAAAACCCAAAAGGACAAAACTTTCTACTTGGTGATAAACTACACTACTGTCTGTTACACATTTGCGACTTGTAATTCCTCACTGTGTTGGAAGTTTTTCACATGGACTGAAAACAAAGCCTGTGTCTTCCTGGGCTCTGTGCCAGGCAAACCCCCCTGCACAGACCCCAGACCATCTTTCTTGGGTCCCAGGCCTCTCTGCCAAGGTCTGTGACCTTCCAGGACGCCCAGAGGGATGCCCTGGTCTCTGACAGTTCTCTCCAGCCTCTCAAGGCCCTTCTGGAGGGTTGCACAGAACTCTGTCGTATTGGCCACTCTCCCACCTTTGTGTTGTCAAATCTCATATTTTTACCTTTTTATCAATGACCTAGAAAAAAGCCGTGACAATTTCTACTAATGTATAGGTTACAAAAAATAGGATATTGATTCACAGAACTGCCAAATTTCTTTTGTAAGCCACGTTCACAGAAAAGATACGTTATAGTTGGTGAAGGGCTCTGGGGATATGGTAGTTAAGATGTGCGTATGCTCAAGTGTAATTCTGTGGCCACATAAACAGAAATAGTGTGGTAAATTGTCTCTGGTTTTACTCCTGGAAAGACTGCCACTGGCATATTATGTCCACTTCTGCTTCTGCAGTTAAAGACAGATGATGACAAATTGGAAGAGAATCAGAGGAGAGCAGTGAGACTGGTTAAAGAGCTTGAAGGTAATGCCTGAAGATAATGCAAGGCTTCAGGAACTTAATCTACTTAGCTTTCAAAGGGAACATCAAGAGACTGTTATAACTGACTCTGAGATCTCAGAAAAAAATTTGGTACAAAATATGTTCTCACAACAAAAGATAAAATTATACCAAGACAAGTGCTTACATTCTGATGCTAGGTGTAAATAGTAAATTTTAATAGATTAAATTGAATTATTGGAATAATTTTTAGGACCTGTGGCAATTTTGTTTTCACCAGACTTCCTGAAGTCCAGATAGGTAGTTCTGTATCCCTATATTGTGTGTTCTGATTCAAAGAGTATTAAGTTCAAAGGTATTTCTTTGTTTTATATTGTTTCAGAGTTTTGGGCAGTTCTTAAGATTCTTCTTTATATATCCATGAATCTGCAGATAAAGTGATATTCCTATAATGAAAACCATTTTTGAAACATGTTTAGTTAAATTTTTATTTTTGTAAATACTAGCAGTATGTCTAAAGTCAATAATAGAAGTTATTAAAGCCAGAAGTGTGTTCAGTGCCTGTAATAGTATCTCATGGAAAACTGAGATGATCTTTTCCCCAACCAACTAGCAATTTCTGGTTGATACATGGTATTAATATGGTATTAAGGGGTAATTTAGGTATTGTAAACTATTGATGAATGAATAAGACTGAGCCCCAGTACTTGAGAGTAGTTGTGTTACTTAAAATGGATTTTTTTGGTCCATTAATTAGTCTTTGTTTTCAACAGGCCCATGCTAAGGTCTGGCATCTCTACAATGACCATTTCCGTCCATCTCAAAGAGGAAAAGTGTCCATTGCCCTTAGCTCCCACTGGATAAAACCCCAGCATATGACTGAGAAGAACATAAAAGAATGCCAGAAATCCCTTGATTTTGTGCTTGGCTGGTTTGCTAAGCCCATATTTATTGATGGTGACTATCCAGAGAGCATGAGGAGCAACCTCTCATCTCTGTTGCCTGAATTCAGTGAGGCTGAGAAGAAGTATATCAAGGGAACAGCAGACTTTTTTGCTCTATCTTTTGGAGCTACCCTGAGTTTCCAGCTTTTGGACTCCCACATGAAATTCCAGCAGTTGGAATCAATAAGCCTGAGGCAGCTCCTTTACTGGATAAACAGTGAATATAACAAACCCCCAATATTCATTGTGGAGAACAGCTGGTTCGTTTCTGGTACCACCAAGAAGGATGATGCCAAATATATTTACTATCTCAAGAAGTTCATTATGGAAACTTTAAAAGGTATGACTTACTTTGTATTAATACATGCTTGAAACAATCATAATGCAATATAGCCTACAGAGATGTGTTAAGGCACCAGGCTGAAAACTGATTTTAGTCTTTAGCATTCATCTTGTTACTTGTGAAAGGAGACTTCAAATCCCTTTCCTGGGTTTGTTCTTTCCTTGAAGAACTCTCATATGTGCAGATAGCATTTGGTGAAGTTGATGCTGCTGTCCTTGAAGTCAGTAGGAAAATTTCTACTGTCTTTGGTAGGAGAAAGTGCAAGACGTGTAAACTATATTCTCAGTGGCCGTAGGAGGGTTTACTGTGTTACATATTAATAGCTGCTTTCTTTATCTGAATGCATATGTAGAAAATATAAGAATATATATATGGGAAGGTAAATACTATGCAATAGGAATTCCTCTGAAAAAACCCAGACGGCTGAAATAGTACATTTTAAAATGAAATATTGGAATACTTTCATTCTGCATCTTGCCCTTGCACAAATTTTACATTTCTACAGCTGTGGGCATCAATCACAGTAATTTAAATTTCTCAGTTAAAGGAGAACTAAATGGTTGAGGATATATAATCAATTTAATTTGTTAACCTATTATTTTTTCCAAATAGTAAGAAAAATACACCACCTTAGGTGAGACTTATTTACTGTTTCCCCATTTCCTTCTGGCAAAACATTTTTTAAATCCTAGTAGTCACCAATAAGTTCTTCAGGTTCCCATTTCCATTTTCATTGTTTTTTAATTTCTACATTTACAATTTATTAAGTGATTTACTTGTCTGCAGTTTACTGTTCTTGGTTTAAAGAGTATTATTGCTTCTATTAGTTCAGATGAGATAAACATTTTGTTACTTTCCCATTTTCAAATGGTGAATAAGAAAAAAATTGCCTTCATTTTATTCTCAGCAGTAATGAAGATGCAGAAGACTCCCAAATTGGTTTTGTGTGCTATTCCAGAAACCTAATTATTGCAAATAAATTAAAAGGTGGATAAATACCTGAGCCACTGTATCCAAAATAAAAGGATGGAAGCAAAAGAGTAACTAACAGTTGCAAGTACAGTATTCACTAGTTTGCATAAAGTCAGATGAAGAGCTCATCCTCATGAAGGGGTCATAGTCCAGTCACGCCTGTTTCTGCTTAGATTTTAAATTGCTGGAAATGCACACATGGATCTGTCTTTTAATCACAGCTGGCTGGAAGCAATCTCAATTTACAAAGCGTTTTTCCTTTTATTGTATCACTCAATAAATAATAGTAACAGCAACAACAGTATGACAGACTTGTCAGAAGATACTGGCACTTGCCTAAACCTTTTCTAGAACTAAAAATGAATGAAGAAAGCAGAGACAGACTGGGTCTGCAGAAGAGACTTCCGTATCATTAAAATGGAAAGTATTGCACCCAAATCTTCTGTTGTTAGAATCTGCAAAATCCAATGTAAATACGATAGTTCTCTATGCAATACCTTGGGGAATTTAGAAAAGATCCAAAATTTAGAAAGATCCAAAAAAGGCATCATGCTGGCTGTGAGGAGACTTGTTGGACAGCATTAAAAACCAAACACAAAGGCACAAGCTTTTTCTCTGAGCGATGTAGATATGCCTATCCAGTGGAATAAAGCACTGTGATATGAAGATTTTTGAGGTATTTACCATGAAATGGTTTCCAGTGGTGAAGGGAGAGTAAAATGACACTGGAGCTGTAGCATTGAGAAGCAAGAGTGATTAATTTAGACATGGAGCCGCATAACTGGGATTTTGCTACTTGCTAGATCTTGCCAGTATCTGTGCCTGGTTGTGTGTATTCACTGGTTCAGACAGAATTGCTTATTTCTACATCAACTTTAACAAGCAAGTGCAGCCCAGTTAGAACAAGCCTGTAGAGTAAAAAAGAATTGGTGTTGAGGGCCAGGTGTCCACACTGTATGTATTCCTGAAGCCCATTTCTGGATTAATTTCACCCCAGGGTTCCCAAGCCATGAATTCTGAGTCCACTGTATGATGTGAACTGAAACATGATGAGGGAGATTGGCTCAAAAGTGTGCTCCTCATTTCACTTGAAGTGCTGATGCAGGTGTCAATTCTGATACTGCATGCTGTAGACAAGCTCTGTACATTTTTTAAAATTCAGTTTTTAATTTTCCTTTGGGAAAGGATATTTATTTGGAATTCACAGCCCTCTTTGCTATTTTTTTCCAGGCACCATTTAGGGTTGATTAGAGTAAATAGAGCTGTAATATAAAGTTAAATATTAATTAGAGCTGTTAATTGGTTGGAGATGTCTTCTCCCATGTGTGGGTATCTTACCAATTACTCTGGGGTCATATTCACTTCCCTTCTCTGTCTCTGGTGCAACAAATTGTGCCTTGTGAAGCAGAGCTTGTTGCCTGGGAGGGCATCCAAGCTCCTCTGGGTCATGTTGACTAGTGGAGGTCAGGTCATTTTCTGGGGAGTTACCAGGTCTGAATTCAGAGTCTTAAGCAGAAAAGGAACAGCCAGGCCCATGACAGGTAGGACCAAGCTGTTCTCAGGTATGTCCAGAGGCAAAATATAGATCTTGGGCACCTTCCAGATGGGCTGAGGGCTTCACACACGTCCCCTTCAGGCACTGGGGTTGGAGGGCAGCTGAGCAGAGGGTTTTAAAGATCTGTATTTATACTTATGCGTCTGCCATGTTTCCTTGCATGACTTCTATACTCCTGAGCAAAACGGGGCATGAGCTGAACTGCTGTTTAATTTTTAACCCAGTTCTGGCAAAGTTCTGGTCTGTACAGTATCACACCTGTAGGCGTGCTCTGGAAGACTGCTCAGATCAGGAGTCACTCACAGTGGTAGCAGGGACAAGGCCACTCAGTTTCAGGAGCAAGCACAGTCCAGGTTTCAGTCAACCCCATTTGATCACCAACAGATGTAAAGGAAAAAAGAGAGACATACACAGAAAGAGGAAGAAAAAAAAAGAGAAAAGAAAAGAAAAGAGAAAAGAGAGAGATATTAATTTTTATTATAGTTTCCCATTAATATGCAATCTGTATGGGTTACAGTGTTTGAGAATTCCAGACTTCTTGGAACTTGCAAACATTTTTCGAGTTGCTTCTTTCCTAGGTGACACTTAAAAGTTAATACAATTTTTTTAAAGGATTTGAGGAGAATTTTTACAAGGTGCTCAGGAAGTGTGGGAGTGCTGTGTGATGACTTACAGAAGGGTGAGATGCTGTTCAAAGAAGTTCTCAATGAGACTGGTTCACACAGTGGACCTGTACGGGCTTTTACTCTGCTGTATGGCAGATGTCATCATGGGTCATGCAGAGGTTAGGAAAATAGTGACATTTGCCAAACACAAAAGAATGGTGCCTTTAGGAGGAGAAATACTCCATTTCCTTAGACATTTTCTCATGACCTCTGACGAAGACTAGGCCAAATTTGTTGCTTATTTAACCACATTGTTCCTTTAATTGATTAAAACAGGGTAACAATCAAGAATCCATGTGGTCGCTCATAACTGATTGTAATGAGGTAAATTAGTAAAGCCAGGAAATTAGGATCTTGTTACTCTGCTTGCCTGAAATAACACTTCCAGTGTTACTAGGCTGGTAAATATTATGTTCAGTCAGTATCCAGTTTGGGCTGACAGAAAATGGTGAGTAATAAAGATAAATTTTGCTGGCTACAGAACCAAACACCAGTTCAAAAGAATGCTTAAAAATGTGCTTAAATTGCATTTCAGAATTAGGTGGGTCTAATTATTTAATTAGAATAAGCACACTCCTTTGTGCTTTCCTGGAGCTGAGCCCCTTGCCCAGGAACATTTTGCTGAATCTCAGTGTTTAATACAGCTAAAAGTGAGTATCATTTGGAATCTTATAATAATGCTGGTAAAACTAGCAGATGCCAGTAGATCCTAACATTGACCTTCAAAGCATGTGGCGATTTTAGAAGTCAAATACTTGACCTAGAACATGAGCGTATTTTTAGAAGCCCTTCAATATTTGAGCTGGAAAACGCTGTGCCATAAAAGATGTAAAGAGACAGAATTACCAAATAAACAGAGTCTCTATATTATCACTTCTACTTGGAATCTGTGGTAATAAAAATTCATGTGCACGCCAAATGTGCTTTCAGGTTTTTCTCAAGGTGTATTTGGAGTGGAGGGGGAGGAGATGAAAAGGAGTATAACTTTTGTTTGCATACAGAGTAGTGCTGCAGTAACAACTACCGTGGTGTGAGCTGCAGTGTGAACAGAGCTGTGCAGAGCAGGGCAGTCACCGGCTCGGGGGCTGCAGATGGCTCAGGCTCTGCTCCGAGACTGAGGTTTGGCACGTCTGATGAGCAGCCCTGCTCAAACCACTGCTGCACAGCTTCTCTTTCTCAATCTCACTGCTTTAAAGCCAAGCCAGGTACCTCTGCTGCCTTCTAGCATAATCTGGCAGCTCCCCAAGTGCAGCTAAAATATGTTCCCTGAATAGGCTTTGAGGAAGGCCCTGTGATACTTATCTGACCTGTTGCATTGTTCATATACACTAATGTTGCAGATAGGGTGTAATCTACAGAGGAAAAATGAGTGCCGTGATAAGTTTAGGTTTGTTCTTTCCTCAGCTATCCGGTACGACGGAGTGAACGTGTTTGGCTACACAGTCTGGTCCCTCCTGGATGGCTTTGAGTGGCATAGGGGGTACAGCATTCGGCGTGGACTGTTTTATGTTGATTTTCAAAGCCATGACAAGAAGTTGGTGCCCAAATCTTCTGTCTTGTTCTATCAAAAGCTGATAGAAAAAAATGGCTTCCCACCTTTGCCTGAAAACCAGCCCATAGAAGGTATTTTTCCCTGTGGTTTTGCTTGGGGAGTTGTCGACAACTACATTCAGGTGAGTCTGATAATAAAGGCGACAGGCTGTCCAGCCAGATCAGTGCTCAAGTTCACAGTGACATATTTGTTGAATAGAGTGTCTTTGCCACACTCTGTGTGTATATTACCACAGTGCTGCAAGGAGATGGGTACAAGGCTTTTGTGCCAGACACTGTCTTTCATTCTTCACCAGACTTTCTGTGTGTGACCGAGGAGAACCAGTAAGATTGAGACACTATAAATAACATTTTAGAAAAATGTATAGAAATGAAAGGAGTCTGGTCCTTTTCTTCCCTGAACATCTGTGATCAGTTATGGGAAGTCAGTTCTTTTCAAATGGAAGTCAATTAAATCTGTTAAACTGTCAAATACATGTTTTAGAAAACTTCCTGAAAACTCCTAAAACTCCAGTGGCATGTTTCTACATCTTATGCATGTACATCCTGGTACTGTTCTTAGAGAGATTTTATATAAAAGGAAGTGAACAATATTAGAATTAAATGAAATTTCTGTATTCCTTCTATTTTATTTTATGTTGTACTGTGTCTGATGAGAACCTGCAGTGCCCCTGCGTAGAACCTAGCTAGTTCACAGTCCTCAGTCTTTATTTCAACTGATTTGATACTTCGGAAGAATTTTTCAAATTATAAGACTGTATAACATGAGTAAAAATTTTACCTTAGTTATGATCGCTTTAACTGTTAGGCTCTGTAATTCTCAGATGCTATTTTGGGTTGCAGAGCTTCTCTAACCACAGTAAAGAGGTGTAAATTCAAAGCCAAGGCTTCATGCAAGAACAGAATTTTTAATTTATATTTTCCACAAAGGCAGAATCTTTCTTAAGGCTAGAATGTGAGGAGCTTGTTTGTTTTTTTCTAACTCCAAAAGTAAGATTTGGCTTTGTTCTCTTGAGAAATACTGCAGCCTCCTTACCTCATGCACTGATTTTCAAGAAAATTCAAGTCATCTTCCTAGCTCTCAGATAGACTGAGAATTGGAAAAGGAATTGCTGCTTTTGGAGTCCATGAGAACTAAAAAATTGCTGAGTCAGTCAGCCTAAACCAGCTAAAAAATCCCTCCCATCCCCAAAACCTTCAAAGCTGAGTATTTTTGTTTCAAAAGGCCATTCAGACATTTTGTGCTGTAAGGCTTAGGTAGTTTGATTTGTAGATGCATCACAGTGGAAAAACTGTTTTGACAGCATTCCCACAGTATTAGTGGCAATGCATGCTTTAGTAATCTACAAGGGACAATTCTCCAGAAAAGCAATTTCCCTCAGACATGCTGTTTTTTATTACTTTCTTCTATAAGCACAGTACTGACCTCTCCGGAGAAAATAGCAACTGATTTTCAGCAGCTTCTTTTATACAGTCTGCAGAGCCACAGCTACAAGTTGAACACTGGTTGTAGGCTGACACCTGCTTTTCAAACGGAGGGCAGGACAAGGAATCTGAACTCGAGGGGAAACCACACACCAGAGATTAAAAAGAAAGAGAAAAGGACAAATAAAGACCATGGTACCACTATCCTGTGGTTTGGATCTAGAAAGAATTACACAGAATATCAATGAGGAGATTTCACACTGTGCAACATTAAAAATAGTCCAATTTTTCATTTTCTAGTCCTTACTGTGCTGGTGATTTTCATTAAAAAGTGAAAGTATAGTTTTTAGCAACCCTGAGAAACTCATCTTGTACTGTGTTACTGTGTGTCATACAGGCAGTTCTGACATCTGAAACCCTAAAGCCTCATGGGAAATGCATTTTCTGTTGGGGTAACATACAGTGGGTTTACTCAGAGGCCCAAAAAATTGATTCAGACATGAACAGCCTGCTGAAATAACTTGGAAATCATTTCAGTATGAATTAAGTAAAAATGGATGTCTTCAGCAAGAAGGGAAAATTTTTCTTGTCAGCTCAATTTTTGCTAAAAATCAAGTGCAGAGCATTACTCATCTTTCATCATAGTCAGGAAAAGAACAGAACACAGAAATGTTGTATTCATTATTTCTTTTCCTGCATTCAGGAA
This sequence comes from Zosterops lateralis, assembly GCF_965231275.1. NCBI lineage: Eukaryota > Metazoa > Chordata > Aves > Passeriformes > Zosteropidae > Zosterops > Zosterops lateralis. The sequence goes on along the minus strand of NC_139763.1, from coordinate 68,489,722 downwards.
GTGGTCTTGAAACTGACTGTATTGGGTAATTTACAAAAGACACTCTCTCCGTAGACCTCCTTAATCTTGAAAGAAAAACATTTTAAAAATTACTGTAGTCTTCACTGAAGATCTCCTTCTCTGGAGATCTGTTGCAGGCTTAGTGCCTTATCCCTGAGCAATCCTTATTTCCTTTGGAAACTAGAACAGCTTAGAGAAGACATAAACATGATGACCATTAGCTTGTTTGGAAAGTAGAATGAAAACGATATATAGATTTGGTACTTCTCTGACATCACTTGTTAACAGAAAAGTCATTCATTCACATGAGCCCAAGATGCCAGTATCAGAGATGCTGAATGCAATGTTTTGACTTAGGATAGTCTTTCTCTGGGCTGTGCCTGATGGTTATGATGTTCCCACCTACCTAGAACAAACAGCTTGAGTCTGGTGTGTTTCTCATTCTTCCTAGGTAGACACGACACCCGCCCAGTTCCTTGACCCCAGTGTTTACGTGTGGGATGTTCACCAGACAAAGAAGCTCATTAAAGTGGATGGAGTTTACGCCTCGAGGCGCAAGCGTCACTGTGTTGACTTTGCTGCTATCAGGCTCCAGATCTCTCTTCTGCAAGAAATGCATGTCACACACTTCCATTTTTCACTGAAATGGTCTTTAATCCTTCCTTTAGGTAACCTTTCTCTAATCAACCACACACTTGTACATTACTATCAGTGTTTTGCTAGTGAACTTCTCAGAGTTAACATAACTCCTGTTGTTGCTTTATGGCAACCTATGATTGAGAATCAAGAGCTTCCAGTTTCTCTTGCCAAATATGGAGCTTGGGAAAACACAGAAACTGTTCAGGCTTTTGTTGAGTATGCCAGATTCTGCTTTACAAGTCTTGGGGACCATGTCAAATTTTGGATCACCATGAATGAACCGTCTGTGAAAAACCTGACATACGCAGCAGGGCACAACCTGTTAAAAGCCCATGCAAAGGTCTGGCATCTTTATGACAAAGAATTCAGGACATCTCAGAAGGGCAAAATATCTATAGCTTTGCAAGCTGACTGGGTAGAACCAGCTTGTCCCTTTTCCAGGAATGACCAAGAAGTTGCTGACAGAATTTTAGAGTTCGACATTGGTTGGCTTGCAGAGCCCATCTTTGGGAGTGGAGACTACCCAGAGGTGATGAGAGCATGGCTTCACCGAATAAACAGTGTTGACCTGTATAATTTCCACTTACCTTACTTCTCAGAAGATGAAAAGAAGTTAATACAGGGCTCATTTGATTTTTTTGCCTTGAGTCACTACACTACTACCCTGGTGGGCTCAGAGAAAGAAGATGCAGTAAAGTATGACCACTACCTTGAAGTTCAAATGATCAATGACATCACATGGCTTCACTCTCCCAGCAGAGCTGCAGTAGTGCCCTGGGGGCTTCGTAAATTGCTCAAGTGGGTGAAATCAAAGTATGGCGATGTTCCAATTTATGTTATGGCTAATGGGATTGATGATGGCCAGAATATGGTGCACGATAAGCTCAGAGTGTATTACATACAGAACTACATCAATGAAGCTTTAAAAGGTAAGGAACCACAGATGGTTTATATGTCACAAATCCCACTATTAGTACACACTGTGTGATAGAGTATGTTTAACTTTAAAAGACGTGTCCTCCATAGAATAATCCATAAATGAGATGTTACTACAGTGTAACAGGTAATTTTCCCCTTGATTTATGATTGATTGGTGTTCCTAAACATCAGGAAGACTGACCTTGCTTATATTATGCATAAGACAGCAGAAGTTTTTTATGGATTCAATAAATTTAAATAGCAGTTATATGAGTAGCTCCACATGTATTTAGTCAGATTTTCATCTTACTGCACTTTTACTGTTGTTTCGCTTTGTTGCTTCTCTCCACTGATGTGCCTCAGGGCTGGGTATGGGTTGTGTTCCTCAGTCGTCTCTATGTCTTATCCAACAGTGATCTTATCCAACAGTGATCTTCATAATAATAATTCAGCTGTCTACCTCATTATGCCATTTCCTGGACCGTTTCCTACTATTCAGAACACATACCAGTCTTTGTCTCAAAGATTCACAAATTGCAAGGCAAAAAGGAGGGATTTTGAGTCATCCTGCCATACAGCACATGCTGTTTTTTCAGAAAAGCACAAGACCCAAATGAGATATTTTTTAGTGATGGAGAGTCTTTGGCACCTCACAGTGTGTGTATATGTGTGTGTATATATATCTCTATCTCTCTATCTATCTATCTAGATATCTCCCTTCTACTATTAATTGCTCCAGCTTCAGCTTTAAGCAATTTTGTTGTGCATTTCCACATGTATTTTACCTATGTAGGTATTTGCAGACACAAGACAAGCTCTCTCTCTCATTTGTCTCTTTGATGGATAATACAGACAAAGCTCTTTGTGTCCCTTGCTACAAAGCATCATTTCAAAGCTCTGAGTTACTAAGTTTTCCCCTGTATGCTGGTATTCCTTATGAGAGAGGTAAACCCAGACCTGGACACCCTGTTCCTGTCACAGCCACACTTAGGCAGGTATAGCATAACCCCTTACCCTCCTCATTCTACATGCAAGAAGGCTATAGGCCTTCTTGGCCATAACAGGTTGGTTACACGGATTCTCTGGTGATTCAGTGACATTTTAAACTCAGTTACAGATTCCTGCCCCTCATTCCAAGCACAACTGCCTCTTGAAAAGTAGGTCTACTTGTTCTTTGACATCTTCACATTTGGTCATGTTCAAATGCCTGCTGCTTGTTTGTGCACACCTTGCTACACTAGCTATGTCTCTAATCTTTGTGATACTTGCAGAGAAAGAGTTTTACATTTATTTCAGGTTGCTGATATATTTAAGATCATGGAATAACTTAGTTCTAAAAGCTGAACTCCATGGCCATGGTAGAAATACATACACTCTGACACTTACTTACCTGCAATTACATTTCTAGTTTTCCAGTTCTATTACTTCTTAATTGTACTTGTGACCAGTTGAAATCTGTTTATTATGGGCTTCCCTTGACCTCATAACATTTTATTATCTTGATCCAAATGCCATATAATACCAAGTAATTTGCCTTGTGAAACTCTAAGTATATAACATCAAACATCATTACTTTTATCGATATGTTGATCTCAGAAGAAAAAGATGTCAAGTTATTTTGACAAGATTTATTTTTCATAAAGTTAAGCTGATTTGCATTAATCAAGTATTATCTCCTAAATTTCATATTTATCAAGGTTTCTATAATCTGTTTCACTCTTTTGATAGGTAGTGAAGGATGGCTGGCAGTTCCTGTCCACTTTATTAACTATTGGCTTTAACTTCCTCCTCTGTAATTTGCACCTCTTTTGCAAATTACTGAACATCAGTATTAAGTGCCCAAGAGTTCATTCTCCAGCATTTTGTAGCACTGGATGCATGTTTTATAAATCTGTAATTAAAAAAACCCATATTTTGGCTATATTTGGGCTTGTGGTTCCAAAATAGTTTTTATTTTGTATTGCTTGTCTCCTTGGCACTTCTCTTTTCAAAGTGTTTGTGGATATATGGGCTTTTCTCCCAGTTCCCATTAGCAAGAACACCTATGCATGCCTCTGTTTTTTACAGAACTTTGCATTTTGTACTGTTTTGGTACCACTGTTCCTCAGTCACTTCTTTCTCCCTCTTCCATCCAGCCTGTAGATAGCTCCTGTGTTTTTCAGTTTAACCTATTTTCTTATCTTTTCACCTTTTTTGTGATGGATAAATATGTCTTTGCTAACTAGCTGTAGTACTTTTCCTAAAGTTTAAATTCCCCCTGTAGACACCATACACTCCTCCATAGTGTTTGGTCCAACAGCTTTTCCATCTTTTTCTTCTCCCTCTCTGGTACTGCACTTTTGTCCATCTTGTCATTACATAACCTTGGCATCATGACTGATTCAGGTTTCTCCAAGACCTGCATTTCTTTTTTGTAAGACCTTGTGCAGTAACTAAGATGAATTAGAAATCTGGTGTCCTTACCTCAGTGTCATAGTGTAGAGGGGGATTGGTATGGGTATGCCCTAGCCTTGAAGTCCCTATTCTGCCTTCTTCCTCCAGCTGGTTTCAGGCACTACATGTGCAAATTTTTGTGCATGTAATGCTGCTCACCTGCACTGTTCCAGGGGAGCCAGCAGGTTTGTGCAGATAAATGATTCCAGGATACAGTACGGGACCCTTTGGACTAAGGCTGTATTTTGAAGTGCTTTGTACTCCGTTTAAAAGTACATCTTTGTCAATTGAAAACAAAGAACAGCAGTAACCATTTCTGTAACACCATTAAATCCACCTGCAGTTCTGCAAACACAACTAATTATCCTGGGCATCAGCTCTGTAAAAGAGCAGGTAAATATTATTTCATTTTACACGTGAAAAGTAGGTTAGAGGTGTTAAAGTCTTGTATGTGGCTTCAGAAAGAATTGTTTCCAGAAGCATATGAAAATTCAATTCTGTGTTCATCAGCTTTAATTTGTTAAAACAGTGATTTTGAGAGAGAAACTATTGCAGTTTGTATTTACTACCTTGGATTGATTTTCATTGTCAAGATGAATGGATGGCTCAAGGTTAACACTGCAGCTGCTGGGCCTCTTCCAGTAGCTGAGTTAGCGGTATGGATTGTGGTCATGTTCTCAGTGAAGACTAATGTGGGTCATCTTGGATCAGAAACTTGGGTTCATAACAAGAGAGGGCTGTGATTTGCATAACCTTTCCCCTTGCACCGGTGATATCCCAGTACACAACCTCAGCCTGGCTGTGCGATTTTTGTGGTGAGAAGTGCAGCCTGACATCCTCTGTTCTTTGACTGTCCCCATCAGGACGTACCCTGCAAGGGAGAAGGAACAATCAGAGAAACAGGCTGCAGGAAATCCAAAACCTGTATTCTTTCATACATAACAAAGAGAGCCATCTTTTCATGATAGGCTCCATGCTGATCATTAAACACAGTCAGGCACTCACAGCTGTGTTTACCAAGCACAAGGAAATAAATTGCAGGATACTCACAGATCACACTGTCTGGCAGTGGCTGACAGGTTCTTACTTTTTATGAGAAACACTTCACAGATGTACATGTACCTCACCTAATTTTGGAGAGGAGAAGTGCAGATGTGGCTTTAACATTCCCCTGCCCTTCCTTTACATATGGACATATGGTACTTCTCTTGAATGCAAAGTGACATTGATTAATTTCTTCAACCCTTTGTTTTCTTTTGCAGCTTACACCTTGGATGACGTTAACCTTCAAGGATATTTCTTCTATTCTTTTAATGACAAGACTGCTCCTAAGTATGGTCTCTACAGCTACGTTGCAAATCAATACGAACCAAAACCTTCTCTGAAACATTACAGAGAAATAATTGGCAATAATGGTTTTCCTGGTCCTGAAACTCCTGAGTTGCTGTGTCCGGAAGAGGTTGCCTCGTGTCCTGAATGCCACTTCTTCCGAACGAGAAAATCGTTATTAGCCTTTGTCTCTTTCATATTTGTTGCTTTTATTGTTACTATATTCTTCATTACTTACTACTCCAAGAGGGTAGAAAGAAGGTATAAATAGAGCTTCTCCCTTGAATACATCACTCACTGTCCTTTTTCTTGCATCCCCTTGGGAAATCTGAAATAAGAATGCACAATGCTGTGATTGCTTCAGCATTAGGAAGGCATTTATGTTGCCCAGTACTGCAGGATATTGACATTGAGAAGCTATTGCTTGCATATGGCTTCCAGAAATAATTTTCTCTGATGTAGTACCTTTGGTTTGTAACCAGTTCTTGATTCCTGTAGTTGAAGTTGTCTCACAACTTTCCCTGGGACCTTTTTTTGAGCAGATGCTTTCCCTTTCTTGGATTTGCCCCGCTGAACTGGACAGGTGAAAATAGGTTTTGGAAATGTGGTGTGATGGAAGAACCTAAATGTCAAATTCTCCAAGACTGGGGTGAAACAAGAGTTTACTTTTCCAAACTAGGGTTTAACACTGATGTTTCTTCACCAGAGCTAGAACCTAACTAGAGGAGGGATCATGACAGAAGAAAGATGGAGGAAAATTGCAAATGGGAGCTCTTGTTAAATCAGTTAACTAGTACTGAGACTACATCTGGCTTCAGGATGCCATTGGGAAACTTCAGTTAAAGGAACTGTGTCTTTCTCTGGGGGATAAGAAGCAGGGAAATATCCAGGGATTGCAGGGATCATGCCGTCTACTGAGAAGAGATGGGAAGGGTGAATGGGCTTCCTTTTGATTTGCTCAGAAAAAAAGGAGCAAAGAGCAGGAACTGGGATGTCTTCACTGTCTCAGTTGGCAGAAGGGTGTGGTGCCTGACCCTGTGCTCTCTTGCCCTGTACCCAGGGACATGGCACAGCTGAGACACCCCATTTCTGCACTTCTCACAGCCAGTTGAAGTCACCTGCCACTGCTGCTGCCCAAGCTATATATCTGCTGGAAACTTGTGGTAACTTAGCAGGGATGATCTCTGCATGCTATTTGTGTTGAGTGCAGAGACTTTAAAAGCCAGCAGTTTGGTGTAATAGTGCAGCACTTTATTGCTGCCAGCGTCTGAGACTGTGGAGCTGTTGGGCCAAACCTCTCACAGGTTGGCTGGAGGTTCTCCTTTGAGCAACTGGAACTGGCAGCATTTCATCCCAAAGTTTTACTGGATGTCTGAGGGCCTCTTGTTTTTCCCTCAACAAGATAAAATAGCAAAATGTTGGCACCATTGTTTAATAGTAGAAATAGAGAGAGAACAGGAAGTAAACCTGTCATTTTGCCTGCCTTGTGAATTGCTGCATTCAGAGGCTCCTCAATATGAAGCAGTATGGTCATTTTTCTCTGCTCTCTAACTCCAGGTCTGCATTGCCTTCAGCTGTAATTGTATTTTTATTGTTATGTGAACAATGTCACTCACTGGAAAGAACATTTGAAAAGAAATGTGCTCTGTGTTAATCAAGAATTATTTCTCTACTAAAGCTGATTATGCAGTATTAAATGTGATGTTTATCTACTAGATTACTAGAAGATGACTAAATAACCTCCCAGGGTTCCTTTCAAACTGAACACTCTATGATTCTATACTGTAAATTAAAACTTACATATGAAATATGATTTTAATTTGTAATTTAAGATTATATTTTTTCTTAAATAATGTATGGAAAAAAAAGGAATTAGTATCTTCTGATAACGATTAATATATTTTTCTTCCAGTTCCAGTCTTTAAATGGTCTCTCTTTGTAATTACGTATATTTTGGCATTTAGATTAAGGTGCACATCTCAGGGTAAGTGATAAAGTATTAAAATATATATAAAAATTATTTATAGACTGATAGGACTTGCTGTAGAGGAGAACATTTCAAACTGCTGTATATTTATGTGTTGGTGCCTGGTGCACTTAGGATTATGAAGAAGTAGCCCTCCCTGAGTGTATGAAATGTGGAATGGCTTTTCCCTGGCAGGGCAATGAATCACTGTGCAATACGTTACGCCAGCTGCCAGATGCTTTGCAGTACGTAACAAAAGTGATGTTCATGCAGCACAAGCTGTACCTGGGTCATGCCCAGCTTGTGTGTTTTGAGTGCCTGTGTGTGTGTGGTGTGTATTTTGCTGTTGGTCAAACATCAAGGCCTGGTGTTTCTGAGGAGCCAGAGTTGTACCTGCCTCCCCTGGGTTGGAGGGGGCTCAGGGGGCCTGGGCAGGGCAAATGCAGAGGAGCACAGTCTGATGGACGCTGGCCTGACCTGATGCTTCACGAGCTGTTCCCATCCATGCAGCTGCTGCTGGGAGCTGTGGAATGGCCCAGGCACAGCACAGTGTGGGAAACAGCAGTCCCAGCACAGATGAGACACAGCAGGCTCTTCCCATGGAGGCTGGGTGATATGTAACCACCGACAGGCAGATGGCACCAGCTGGATAGCTAATTTGTAGGTAAACTGGGATTTGTTGCTGTGTGATCGTATCCACTCATGGAGCCATGACCCATGGAACTAACACAGCCTCTGGCGTAGTTGCCTTTAGAAGAGGTTTTAAATATCGCTGCAGAGCACAGCTGGCTTGAGCAGGGCACAGCGGTTGCCAAAGCCTTCTCCCAAGCATCCTGCCTGTGGTGCTGCCTGGGCCAGTGAATTGCACGATGATGGACTGTTCTGATGAAGATAATGGTATGGTTTTGCTTCTGGAATCTGCCTTATTATCTTGTAATCAGGGGAGCATGCAAGTTTCCTGCCAATTGTCTTGAAAAAAATTACTCCACTAACAACAAAGAAGCCCTTGAATAGGCAAAGGTTGGGTACCTGTCCAAGGTGTGCTTATGCAAGCTGATGAGGAAATCACCTCCTTTGCTCCTGCTGTGGGGCACTTGCTGCCTCTGATGCCCACATGAGAGCAGTGATCCGGCGCTCCCGACCCCGCCTGTGCATCCTGAGCAGAAATGCAGGCAGCAGCAAGGACTTCGGGCAGAGGGGGCTCCCTACTCAGGCTGCAAAGATGGCTTGGTGGTGGCTGGTGCTTTGTTTTCTGAAGAGCAACAAGGCTTGGCATGTTCAACCTGCAGTTTTTTTAGGTAGACTGCTTTCTTGATTTTTAACTGTGTTTATAGAATGAAATGTTGTTGTCAGTTTATTCAATGCTCCAGATTAAACATTATATCTGTTCAAAATATTTTTGTGGCATGTGTGCAAAGCTTCTGGTATATTTCTTGACAAGATTGTGCAGAGTGACTGTGGGAGGGATATCTTTGCTAAATGACAGGATGGATGTTATATTGTTTTTATAACAATTGCAGAAGTGAAATAAAGATACTGAATGTAGCAAATTGTAACATGATTTTACTGTTTAATCTGTCCAGTTTCTTTGCCTGCAGCATGAAGTACTGAGTATCTCAGGAGAGGCTATTGTGATAACTCTGCAAGGAGTTTGTGTTGCTGTTTGTTTTTCCAGTGACACAGAAATAACTCTTAACTTTTGTTGAAGATTTCTAGGGCCTGTGGCTAAACAGATGTTCTTCCAATAGACCTAGGAGTTTGGAGGTTTTTGTTATTTGAGTTTGTTTTTTTAAGTTTTTTTTTTTAAAGTGACTGTTGCTATTTAGAAAGCCTCTGGAAGTAATCATACCAATTTAAGAAGAGTGCTTTGGTGCAATAACTTATTCCATAGTAACACTGCAGTAAATCTGAAAACTCTTCTATTCCAGTAGAGCTACTCCTAGGCTTCAGGGATTCTGTCAGCATTAAGCATGTTTGTGGCATCGTTGTTAAACATCCTAAGGAAAGTAAATGTCAAGATTACGGGAAGTGGGAGCAGAAAGGGACAAACCCAAGTAACAAAACAGGGACCATACATGTCTCAGCATGTTTTAACACAAAATTTGCCCTTTTCTCCTTGCATTGTTGCTTTCAAATCACTTAGAAAACTCAATCTGTTCATTCTGCTTACAGAGACCGCTGAGGTGAAAATTCCCTTAGTGTGGGTGAAGATGTCAATTCTAGGTGCCAGACTTTAGTTTTGGCAAGGAAAGTTCAATCCTGTTCCTCTTTCACTCAAGCAAAGCCAAGAAAAAGAGGCATGGAAAAGAAAAGGGAAAGCTCTTCCTGTCTTTGATGTGCCACTCATAAATTGCCAAACCACCCTTCCTTAGCCCTCTCAGTGTTATGGCTGGTGCAGGCTTAAGGTGTTAAGCCCACCCTTTATAAGAAATTGGAAAAAAGGAATAATGAGGTGAGAAGAAAGTGTCAGGCCCAATGTATCAGAGCCTTTTTTTGCTTCATGAGTTGAACAGAAACACCACTGTCAAGCAGTTCTGAGAAAAATTAAGATTTTTAAGAAATCAGAAAGTTGAAATAACAGCAGCCTGCAGCCAGGATGCTTGTGGGTGCTGACATTTTGCTGGCTATTATTGTGTGATGCTTTCTGTGTTACTGAAGGAGTAGCAAAAGCACCAGTGAGGCAGAGAGAAGCCAGGGAAAATGCTAATGCAGCATGGCAGGAAAGGCACAGGCACAAGCAGATGATCAAGTTGCTCATCCTGGGAGCTGAGTGAGCAGCCCCCTTCTGTGGGGATGGGCCGTGGGACTTCGAATATTCTTTGTTTAAATTTTTTTTTCTGTATTTCCTATATTTCTCCCTCAGTGATACACCTCCTTCAATGGTACACCTCCTACATGAAGAATTTAACAACTTTAACTGCCAACCCCCTTTTTCTTGTCATAGAATTACTCACAACATGGTGAAGCCCTCTTTATCTGATCCCAGCTCTCCTGAGGTCATCCAAATCTGGCCCAAGTCCCAGGAGACCCTGGGAGTCTGAGGTGCGGGAGGGGTGGTCAGTCACCAGCACTGAGCAAAGCAGTGGGAATTACAATAGTGATGTTTTCTAAATGCTATAAATTCACTGTGAGTGGATTAGTTTCTACTTTAGTTCTTTACTGTTAGTGGAAACGGTTTCTTCCTTACTATGAGTAACACAAAGAACTTAAGGCTTTTTTTGTGTGTATGTTTTTTAATTTTATTTTATTTTTAAATTTGTTTGTTTGTTTTTGTGGGTTTTAATATTTCCCCTGTAATCTGGGGTGTATGATGGACTTCTCCCTGACATTTTTTATGGCACCAATCCTTGCAGGAGAGGAGAGGACCTTGGTAGTGACTTCAGTCCCACTCATTTGGTTCTCAGGAACTTTTAAACCAAAGCTTCCATCAGGGCTGTGCCTTATGAGGTGCATTTCCAAGCTGGAGCAACAGCTCCAAAGTGGGACATGTGCGGGGCCTGGAGGAAAAGCAGGGCCAATGGCATGTCCTGGTGAGATCCTGGCTGAAATGGTGGTTTGGCTCTTGGCACTGAGCTGGCCGGTGCTTCGCTGTCTTCTGCATTCAGTGCTCCATGAAAGGCCCTCAGCAGCTCTGTAAACCAGCAGGGCTGCACAAACACAACACCTGACCCAAGAAATCTGGTTTTCCTCCCGCTAGAGGAAGCTGTGAATTGGCTGAGTGTTCAGTTCAAGAGGTGTAATGGTATAAACTACCTGCACTGTAAAGTTTTACGAGGTGACAAAGTTTTGTAGTCTGGCAATAGAGCAGTTGAGCTGGAGGCCCTCGGGTGCCCTGCCAGGAAAAGGAGGAGGGGAGCAAGAGCGTGAGGAGGGCTTCCCAGCAGGCTGCAGCCTCTCTGGGCAGCCTGGAGGATGCCTTGAGTGGTGCAAGGCTGCTGCTCCTACAGTCTGGGACATGTGTGGCCCAGGCACTTAGTGCTGCATGAAGAATGGAGTAGAGTGGGCTCCAGCTTTCCCATCACCCCTTCTTCCTCCTTTGGGCACATATTTATGTGCACTTAGGCTATGAAATGGAGAGCTAAATACCAAGGTATGACAGAGGTATGTCAAGGTGTAGAGTTTACTTGGCAAAATGCTGTTTACAGCCTTTACAGATTTTTGTTGATAGTTTTCATTTTGCAGCAACCCTTCTGCCTCCCCTCTCCACAAGGAATAGATGGGTCTTATTTCCAAAAGCTAAGAAAATAAGTCCTCATAAAGGAAACTGCCAGTTTTGCAGCTGCCTCTCCCAGCACTTGCTGAGCTTTTAAGTCCACTTCTGATGCAAGTTTGTGAATTTTACAGACATTTGTAACTCATTTGTCTGCCACATTGCTGCAGGATCCACGAGCGGATATTGCCTTTCCTTGCGCCTCGCAGCAGGAGGCGGCGGGTATCCTGTTCTTGGCAGCACGTGGTTGCTCCTGCTTGGTATTCACGGGCACATTCCTCTGGCTGATGATATATTATTATTGGGCTGGAAGAAAAATAATGCAACCAAGCTCTTATTGTTTTATCCTTTTATCTGTTTAGTCATATTAATGTGGGATCATTGTTACATAAATGAACAGGAGATGCAGTCAAGGACATGTTCTTATTTAAAGTCCTCCAATGCTCTTGTACTTCAGTCATTCATCTTCTGTCTTTAATTACAGCAAGTGATCTCAGAGGCACTTAAAAGATTAAATTACTCAATTATTTGAAAAACCCAAATGCAATAACTGTATCTTTTTGCTGATAAATACCAGCCATTGCTGGAAAAGGTTGCCCAAGGCAAAACATATTGGGAGGCCAAGGAGGCCATATTGTGACTTTTTGGCTTAACCCAGTGATACCTTTTTAATTTTTCATAATTTGCAACCTTTATTTTTATTTGTATTGATAATAACCACAAACTTTTCCATTGCTGTCCTGATGTTTTCAGCAGTGTGATGAATGTCACAGCCCAGCACTTTTCAAGTGTCCTGACACCTCCTTGGCTGTGGAGAGAAGGACATGAGGACAACCATAGGTTAAAAAGGCTGGCCATCAGCATGGCCAGGCAGTGAACCTCATCCAAGGCAATGCTTGTGGATGGGGGATGGCTCAGTGTTTGGAAAGGGGATGTAATTAAAACACAGGTGGTGGCTCTCTCCATGATGAGGTGGGTGGGTTCCCTGTTGGCAAAAGTGAGCATTCATGCTGTGCTAGGAGCAGGCTGGCTTGGACTCCCCAGCCTTGTAGGAAACAGGAAAGAGGGACAAAAACTGGCTCTGAAATGCTGTTGTGGGTGTCCCATGGCCACAGAGGGAGCTGTTGATGTTCCCTGCATGTGGGCATTGCTGCCAATACTGCATCAATGCATCTGCAGCAGCAGAGTTTGTCCTTCCTGACCAGCGGCCCTATTGCTCACTGGACATCCCAGCCACTGAACAATGGGAAATTTTCCCTAAACAATTTTTTTTTCTTTACCTCTTTTGCAAAGGAACAAGATGGGGTTGAGCCCAGTTCTGGGAACCTGGCTAAGGCGCTTGTGTGATCCCTCCTCCCTGGGCCAGGAGAAAAGGGACATGAGTCTTCAGGGAAAGAGAAATCCAGGCTAAAGAGTTAAAGTGCTGTACTTTCTCTTCATAGGGCAAATCAGTTCCTGACCTGCTGGGCACCAGACAGCACTGGGCAAAATACCAGAGTAGGCATGAACCCAGGGTGCTCTACACTTTGGCAATGTGTGCTCCTTTCTCGTGCTGGTTGGACAGCAGTGAGGCACAGGGATGGGTTTTTGGTGTTGATAAAACCTTCCTGCTTTGGACTACTCCCATGGTAAGTCTCTAAACTGAAAGAGTCTGGGGACAGAAGAAGGACTCACTGTTTGTTGTCAAGCCAGACCAGCTGTGGTGCTTCATGTCCTTCCGCCATGAAGAGTAAACCTGGCTGGTATTAGCAGGGAGCAGTGGGATGGCCACATGGGCTGGCAGAGCCTGGGTGGGTCTGGGGGTCAGGCTGCCCTCAACCAGCATCTGTCCCACACGCGTGGTGGGGCACTGCTGGCCTGCAGATGCTGCTGCTGAGAGGGTTACTGTCCTCTGCACCACCACCTGTGGTTCCCACATTTATTTAATTAATAAAAAAAAGGACTAAGTAACTTGATACACATCCTCTCAAGAACAGCAGTCATTCCAGCAAGGAGCAGGCCAGTGGTCTGGGGGAGGACAGATGGCCCTGCGGCTAATTTGCTCCCATAAATCGCAAGCTGTTGCAAATCCTTGCTGCAGTAAATGCTGGCTCTGTGTTTATGGCCATGTGTCTATCTTGGGGCTGCTATGAGCAGGAGATAAAGCAGAATCTCTAGTTTTAGGCTGCATTTCCCTTATGTCTTTTATGCAGAATTGAGAATTTTGATTAAGAAATTAGCTGTAATCCTGTAGCTGGCTGCCAGCAGAGCTCCATGCAACTGCTCTTGCAGCAGAGCCAGGTATTCTCTTGTTGACGTACCAGCACAGCCAAAAGCTCATCCTGTCCTCTTGCAAGCTGCTGCTAAGGACCTGCACACACAGTTCAAGTCTCTGCTCAAGGCAAAGAGCAGTTCACTGCTTTTAGCCTCTCAATTTTGTGGGATTCTTATCCCTGGGAGAGGATCAAAAGCCCCAACTTGTCATTGCAATGGGACTAAGGCTTATGGTTATTTTAGTGCTCTGGCCTTCCTCAAGAGAAGCAGAAATGTTCTCTCCTCACCCTGGAGTTTTGTCCCAGTTGTGGGACATGAGGCATTGTGTACTCAAGCCCTGGCAGGCTGGCCATGCCCAACTCCCTGTTGCAGCTGGAGGTGGGACCACTGACCACCTGGCCATAGTCACCCTGCCCTAAAGGCTGTGTCCTCCTGTGCATCCTGGGCTGGGTTAGCAGGTGCAGGCTGGAGCCCAGCCTGCAGGCAGGCATGGAGGGACTGAGTGGGACAGAGGACATGCTGGGCTCAATGACTGGGCTCAGGCAGTGGAAAATAACTACCTGTGGGAGGTCAGTACTAAGGTATCAGCATGGCATGGAGATCCTTGTTTCAGAGTCAAAGGAGTGGAAGGTGCTGAGAGTCCAGGTTACTTTTTCTGCAAGAGATGCTGACCTTCACCAGAGGCGTAAAGGCTCTGGTGTCTGGGGCCTGCTGTGGGGTTAGGGAGGGTATCTCAAGTGTGTGAGTCCCCCCCCAACATCAGCCTATGTAGGACAGGCAAATAGTTCTCTGCAGTGATGTGACATTTGCTCTGTCATTTACTCATTAACCCAGACCCACTGCTCTGACCTGCATTTGCCCTTGAGTTCCACACGTCCTTGTGTTTGCTGAGCACAGGCTTGCACAAAGGAGCAGGGCAGTCTGCAGTTGCACAGTGGGTTCTGCTCTGCATCCATTGCTGCTCTGGGGGACTTGGCTTTCTACATTGTACTGCTGAGTGGCCCAGGATATTGAGGGTCACAATTTAAAATGTAAGTTCTAGGAAAATCTAAACACCCACCTTGTTACCAATCTGTGGCTTGATGCCTTGTATTCCTGGTCCTGTCACACACCCTGATGTGTAATTGCATTGTAACAATAGTCTGCCTGGTCTAGCACCCATCTAAATGAAGCCCATGTGCAGCTGTGGCTGACACACATCTGGCAAGGAGACCACAGCATGATCATGCTGAATTCCCAGGGGATTCTGAGTGGGTCATGCTGCTTTCTGTCTGGCAAGGTCTATGTTCACTTCCCAGCGTTTTCACATCACAACTGAGCTGGAGTAGCAGTATGTGTTTTCATCCTCTCCTATCTGATTGGCAGGCTCCAGCAGTCTTCTGGATATTTATTCCAATATTTTCACCTCACAGTCACCTCAGGGTGCTCAGCCTGTGCTCTTGTCTAACAACTACCAGCCACTTGGGAGAGCAACACCTCTTAGGCCTGCCAAAATCCTCTGAGGATGACACTGATTCTGCAGTGTAAATGCATCAAGCAGAGGGATTGCCCTGCTGCTGACTCCTGCAAGGTGGTGTAGGAAGGACAGGTGCCCCAAGAACTAAACACTATAAAATTCCTGCATACCAGGAGCTGAAACATCAGTGCTGTTAGGGTTAAGACAACCTCGTTGCACTGACATTGCTGCAGGTGGGTGGGAGGGAGAAATGGGAATGAGAGTGCACGACATACGGTGGTTTTTTTGCCAGAAAGGATGGATTTACACAGCTGACCATCTCTGCCATGGCAGACAGTTGGAAAAAAGTGCTTCCTTTCAATCCAAATTTTAATACAGAGCCTTCTCTGAATGGTGAGACATAAAGGCTTATCCCCTCCTAGATGGTCTCTCTTAGCTGACTCTGCTCAGCACCCTGTTTTCTGAGACTCTGCTTCTTTAATAAGTCAAGAGAGAGTTGGAGAGATATAGGCACATGACCTGCTTACAGCTACAATAGAGTTAATTTTCTTTTTACAAGCTGGCACAGCGCTGTGCTTTGGATTCAGTATGGGAATAATGCTGGCAACACGGTGATGTTTTGGTGGTTGTTAAGCAGTGCTCACCCTAAGTCAGATTCCCATGCTGTGCCAGTGAGGAGCTGCACAAGAAGCTGGGAGCGAGCATGGCCAGGACAGCTGACCAGAACTGGCCAAAGGGATATTCCATACCACAGAACAGCATGACCAGTACATAAACTGGGGGCGTTGGCTGGGGGGTACAATTGCTGTTCAGGGATGGGCTAGGCATTGGTCAGTGGGTGGTGAGCAACTGTACTGTGCATCATTTTAGTTTCTTGGGTTTTATTCCTCTCTTTTTTATCCCCTTGTTATGTTGTTGTTAATAACAGCAATAATAACAATAATTATTAGTAACAACAACAACAATAATTTTGCTTTATTTCAGTTACTGAACTATTCGTAACTCATAGAGTTTACCTTTTTCTGATTCTTTTCCCTATCCCTCCAAGTGGTGGGATAGAGAGTGGTGCTTAGTTGCCAGCTGGGGTTATACCACAACACCCATCCAAAGGAACATTTAATCCATCTGTAGAACATGTAAGACAAACCACAGAAGTCACTATCATGCCACTGCACCTTTTACTCTTTTGCAATGGCCTGATGGACTTGAGATGGCTGGAGTCTCACAATGTGGAGCTGGGACTCACCCTCCAAGCTCCAGTCACTCCTGTGAACCTAGACCTAAATTATTGACAAGAACATAGATGCAGAAACATGGCTGAATTTAGATAACATAATCTTTGCTGTGAAGCTCATGTATATATAAGGATACTACAGGCTAAGTATGATGGACAAGAATATAATTTTGAGCCTGCAGTCATTACTGAAGTCCCACACCAGAACAGCTAAATGTATAGCAGGTTGCAATAAAGAAATCAAGGGCTTAACTGCAGCATTTCTTGAGCCAATGGATGAAAAAAAAGAGTACAAAGAAATATGATTCTTTAGTGTATGCAAATTTATTCAACTCTGAAATTATTTATTTACAACTAATGACTGATACCAAAAGATGAGGTAAAAATATGAGGTATTGATATGAGTATAACATTTAAAAATGCAATTATCATAATGTATCAATGTAACAATACAAAACACTGTGGTAGCTGAATGGTAGACATGGCATAATGTGCATTTTGAAGACATCTTATTTCAAAAATACATGGCTTGGAGATGCCAGAAGCTCATGACAGAGCTTCTGCAAGGGCAGGAAAACAACTGTACTTTGCTAAGGGTGCAGGTGGCACAGGGCCTCTTCCGGCTGAGCAATGACTTGTGAGACAGGATAAAACCACTGTCCAGGCTTTCCCTTCTTTTCCTTAAGACATTTATTGCCAGACACGGCCATTCCCAGGGCTAGAAATTCTGCTGTGCCTGTTAATGCTGAGGCACTGTTGTATTTATTTATGTAAACTAATGTAGCAGAAGTACTCTTAATTGCTCGTGTTTTGGAAAACAGCCGGCATGAAATCTGCTGCCATGGCCACAGGCGTTTGGGAGGAGCTGCTGCTCTCTGGAATGGCATTCCCAGCTGGGGAGGCTCTGTTTGCTCCCAGGAAGGCTGAGCCTGGGCAGTGGTAGTGCCCTACAGCCAGCGGGTGACTGCCAGACCCCACTGCAGCCATGTAAAGGCCCTGTGAGTGCTCCCCTGTCTGCAGGACTTAAAGCTCGTGATAGTTGCACAGTGCAACTGCTGTTGGCCATAAACTCGAGGCAGGAGCTCCCAGGCAGCCAACATCCCTGATCCTAGGACTTGCACAACAAACATGAGTGACACAGCTCATGGGTGAAGATGACAGTGACCATTTTGGAGTCCTGCTTCTTCACAAGGATGTGCTGGAGCACTGTGGGTCACCTTGGGTCACCCTGTCCCCCCTGAGCTCCCACAGGTGTGCTTCCTCAGGTCACAGGGCTGTCCCCTGCCAGCAGAGCCCCTGTGTGTGTGCAGGATGGCATGTGGGGTCATGCTCCAACAGCTGTCACCAAACACAGTCCACTGCACAGCTCCCACACCTGGGGAATCTTCAAAGTTCTGGTTTGGAAGAGACTTCCTCATTCACTTGAATCAGGTCACAAAGTTGTAGCTTTACATAGGAAATGCATCCTGCCTAATCGACCTCAAGGACTGAGCTGAAACGCTGGCTGTGAGTGACTCCACTGGTTTATGAAGCAATAAATAAAGTCTATGTGAACAAATGCGAATAATGAAAAACAGTATTAACAGGCTTGTATATTCTTACTGAGTCATAGATGTAAATATTTTGGTCATAGGTTAGTTAAAAACAAAATGGAACCCTGCCTCAAAGGCAATATCGACAAATTAATATTATTATTATTATTACTTTTAAAGCATTCTTCCATTAGCAAAATAATAGGTCCCTGAAAATGAAATTATATAATAGGCTTAAATGGTTCCTACTCCTCATAGTCCTAATCCTGCTCCCACCAATGTCTACAGAGGTGGGATCATGCAGATCAGTGCAATGTAAGATGAAAATGCTTGCTGTTACTATAAAAGCAACCTTTCCAAGAATAGCATTTATGTAGTCTTTTAAATCTCCAAGATGTGTTTAAAATCTTAAAAAAGCATAGTTATTTGTATAGTAGGAATATTAAAAGGCATGGTGTTCATCTGCACGTCTTTGCGTCCACTGGATGTGGAAAACCTGCTTTGGATTAGCCATCTCTACAGGAGAATGAAAGAACACAGAAACACTCAGAACCTAGACAAAATGCTTACAAAATAATTAATTTACAGCTTAATAAGTCACCAGTCTGTTTTCAGCCATCTCAGGACACACAGCATTACCTTGTGCTGTCTGAGGGATGAGCAGTTACCTGGAACACTGCAAGCAGTGAGGTTCTCTACTGACACACACCAGTCATTAAGGCAACAGGTAAGTTTTCAACACCTTCTACTAGGAGTCACAATTCTGCAGCTGAACATAAATGGCCTCCACAATGTCTGTCTCAGGTGCATCTCCATGTATTTTATTTGGTGAGACTGACTCCCTCCTCATTATTTTTAAATGCACTGTAACCTCCTTCTTCCTTAGCTCCTGTAATTCTTCCTACATCTATTTCTAGGTACCTTCTCATAGCACACACAAACACAAAACATATTTGAGAACAGGTGTTGGTATCACACAAATTATGCCTGGTAGCCCTGTGATAACAGCAAACACAGCTTATGTAGCAGTGACACACTAAGAAACAAGTGACAGATCCACTTAAGGTCCAACTGATGCAAGTGATTTGCACTGAGTTATATACAAAATAATTAATTTATACATATACATATATATATATAGATAGAATATAGATAAATATATACATACTGTACATTGTTTATTTACAATTAAAATATGCTTCTTAGAAGCCTTTAAATACCAGAGTTATGTAACATACAAGTAATGGCAATAATCTGTTTTTAAAGTAATAAAAGCTCTCTGAAGAAATGTTTAGTTCAATAATCAAAATTAATACAGAATGGATGTGGGGGAGGGGGAAAGGTGAAATCTCCAAAATAAGAGAACTTTCCTATAAAATTCCTTTTTCAGCTTTATATAGACCCAGGTCTGGTCAGATTTCTGCAGCTTAAATAAGACCTTTGCTTTCAGTATTCCTGTTCCCTGCCAGACCCTGATTTATGCTCACATGCTCCCAGGAACACTTCCTCAGATTTTTGTTTCTGGTCCCTCAGCAATCAGAGGTTGAAATGAGTTTCTGATCCTGGCAACTTCTGCTGCACACAGATGTCCAAAGCCTTTGTTGTACCACTCTGGGGAATGTCCTCTGAAGAAATGAAAAGAGAATTATTGAGAAACTCGAATACTCAAGAAACATGCCCCACAGAAACATGTTTGCCACACTTCCTGCTCTGCACTGCCCACAGTCGTGGTGGACATTCAAATACTTGTCTTTTCAAGTGCACTCTGACATTCTCCCTTGCAATAATCAAATAAGCAGATTCTATTATAAGATACCCTAACAGTGGTAGTCACTGAGCGGAGAAAAGACTGCAGGAAAACTCCAAAGCAGCAAAGCTACCCTAACCACACCCTCTGTTCCCAACATCTCCCCTCCCTGAGCTTGAGGGTTTTGTCTTGCTGAATGGGCATTACTTTGTGCAGGAGGGATACTTACTTTAGGTCAATCCTGCAGATGTGGGTCAGCCTGGCTTTTCCTGAGCCACAGGGCTCTATCAAGTACTGGGAGTCCATTACGATGGCTCGCACAGCTCCCATGAGGGGAGCCTCTTCATGCTCCACAGAGGTGGCAACCAGCATGCACATCCCCTTGGGCAAATCTGTCCTCCATGTCCTGCAGGAATGGATGCAAGATGGAATCACATTAGCAATGAAACTTTTGGGCACATGAGTACAAACCAGAATTGAAGTTACAGTTTGCTTGTCTGCCTATCCTTGTTGCCTGCAATGCCAGTGGACTATCCTTGGAGTCTCTGGTGGAGTTTCGTGTTCCCCAGCTGGTAGTCTGACCCTGATGTGGAATGGCCATCCATCTATGTGGCTCCAGGTGGAGAAGTTTTGCTTCTCCACAGGAGTATTTTGTAACCATTAATATTCTAGGGCATGACAGAGCCTTTTGCAGTCAGACAAAAGTTTTGTAAAGGAGACAGACTGAGGATAAGCCATCCAGCAAAAGCTGAAACTGTGCATTGCACTCATGCAGGCTTACAGAAAAAGAAATGCAGTTTGGTATAGCAGAAATCCTCACTAATACCCAGAATATGTTTCAAGAGTGTCTGAATTAAAAACAAAATGGCCTTCAATTTCTTTCCTCTCCCAAGTTTCTAGCCTCTCTTACATGCTGGAGAGGTTTTCCACAAAGTTCAAGATATCTAGACTTTAATACTTAACTTTCTTTGTTGTTCTGTAAGCATTCCTACATTCCCTTGTGTCTCACATCTTTCTCATCTGCACTGAATCTCAGAGGATAGGTCTGTGCTCTTTCTATGCTGTGGGAAGAAATGAGAAATTCCCACTTGCTGTGAAACATGCATCATCTTGCTGTGGATGGTCTGAGGCAGGGATTATGCTTCCTTGGGAAGTATCATATTTTAGCAGGTAAGCTGCTTTCAAGGACTGTTGAAGTTTGTACTTCAGCAGATAATTTTAACATTCTGCATTTTTCTTACATGAAACTGAGCTGTTATTCAAGACACTGCAGGAAGATACTGACCAGAAGGTTTTACATGTGTCTGGGCATTAATAACATTGATGAGCTGTCATGACAGATGAAACATAGGAGAAGGACATCACAGCTGAGATCCAGCATGAGAAATGCTGAACCACCTCCTGTGGGCGCTTGCAGAGTGTTTAGATGTGCCCACATCATTTTGGTAGCTAGCCAGCACTACCTGGGCCATTTGGGAAATGGAAAGTTCTCTATCCCAGAGATTTCAGAAGACATGTTTCCTGTTTCCCAGTTATATGGATTTAGGCCAGTTTCAGTAGTTTAAATGCCTTACAGTAGTGAAATCAGGCATATGGCACCTAACTCACCAAAATGCTGTCATACTTAATGAACATTAAACACTTGTGGATTCTTTCATAAAAGTGATGCCTGTGCAGGGCAGCTGAGAGCTTTGTCATATCCCATATGAAACATTTCCCCTCTCCTCTTACCACCAGAGTCTTCTCTAGGGAGCCTAATCCCCTTGTTATGACTGTCACATTGAAAAAAAAGGGAACAACTAAGTTGATCCTTTCACAGCCCAAAGTTTGACTGAGAAGGGGAAAATTGCCATCTGTTAAAATATATTTATTCATGTCCCTAGAGGTGTATTATAATTTCACTGTTCACTTCCCACCAATTATAAGGTATTAAATTGACTGCAGTATTGCTGGCTAACTTTGCTCTAGACTTAATGGTATCAATCAAAAGAGATAAACAACAGAATCTGACAGATCTGCCTGATGGCTGTTTTCAGCCCTTAAGAACCCACCAGGATTCATTTTTATGATATGTATTTCAGTCCTCAGGGGTCATTCTGCCTGGGTTAGTGAAAAGAATGAGAACTCGATAGCAGGATTTTCCTTTAACTGATGTGACTGCACAGCAGGTCTTTAAAGAACATAAACCACCACGAAACCTAATAGTGAACTAAGTGGCAAATGAGAGGACCAAATTACGGTCATCAAAACCTCCCTGCCGCTCGCAGACCATCTTCTCGGTGCCATGCAGAGGGCCAAATTTATCACTGGTTCAAGCTAATGACATTACATAAGAAGATTATTTACAAAACAATGATAGATATATAATTATATAAAATATATAATATTTATTTGATTATAAAATAGTTAATTTAGCCCAGTATACCATGGGAAGGCAAAGGAAATAGAGTAATGGGAGCACTGGTTACAGAAAGCATTTTTTAAATCATCCCCAAAGAGTTCCAATAATTCTTCCCTTATACCAACAATATCTGCATGTTATCGTCCTTTAAGGGACGACTAAGGTTCATAAAAGGGAGGTACTTTCGTAATTACATTTTATTTGGCTCATCTTTTTCCTTTAATCTTCATTCCCTTTAATACAATTCTGACTCCCTGGACTACTTCCTTTGTCAAAACTGCTTTGTATTTCTCTGTCACATCATTTCAATCATAGAAAGCAGGGACCAAAAATGGGAATGCACAAAATCATGCTGAAATAAAGAACTGTAGGACTGATCCTGTAAATTAAATATGTCAGCAGCTCCACAACAGCTCCCAGCAAGCAAAGGCCAGGATTTCAAAGGCAGAAGGTGCATAAGAGGTTTTTGGGGTTTTTTTTACTGTTCTGTACAGGCAGATAGACAATGCCAGAACTGGGATTGAATGTGGAATATTGATACACAGCTATGTATTTATTTAAGAAAAGTCATCCCCTGGAAGAGAGAATACAAATCTACTGCCTCTTTCTGTTCATTTCCACACTAGGATTTTTATGGATCAGCATTTATTCATTTACGAAGACTCCAACTGAAAATTTAAGATAATAACTTATATAGACACTGTGTAACAGCCTTAGCTTAAAAGCACCACTATCTTCTCTTCTAAACATTTGGCTCTTAAACATCAAACATTCCCCAGAGAACAGCAAAAGCAGCGTAAAAAACAATTGGGTTCTATTTGCACTGTTTTGACAACAAACAAAGCTAAGAGAGAAGAGCAGCTATTATCAGACATCTGTTCTGAGGAAGAAATGATATTTATGGCCTCAGGAGTATGTGCTGCTCAAATTACATCAGAGAAAAGGTCAGCATGCTCTAGGTGTATGACTAACTCAGTTTGAGAAATCAACACTCTTGCCGAAAAGTAGAGTTCCTGGAGAGCAATTACACAGATGTGAAGGCTGAGATAAGTCCAGATCTTTCCTTTTTTGCAGGAGGCAAAGGTAGGAGAGAACTACCCTCAGCTTACCTGAGAACGACAAAGTCTCGGACAGGGTGAGGAGCCATGCTGTTCAAAACATACTGGTAAACTTCTGTCTGCTTGTCCAGGCTCTCCACCACCTTCCACTGCAAGAAGTCCTCGTCCCAGAGGTGACGCTCTCTCAGCACTCGGTTCAGGACAACTGATGGGGGGGCTTCAACTTCAACTGAGGCTTTCCAAAGCCTTAGTGGGTTCCCATCCCCAACCTGGAGTGAAGTGACCAAGAACAAAACCCCCAATAATTTATATGCCTATGTTTTGATGATAACTGAGGACAAAATCTCAATGTGTGTCTCTGACTTCTGCTTAAGAGCATTCATGTTTCCCTGCTAATCATTACTATTCTTGCTATTGCTGCTGCTCTACTAGTCCCGGATGGAAATCTGAAGTGATCCATGACTCTGCTTTCACCACAGAATATGTCTGGACTAGTTCCCATAGTGCCAGTGAGGTTCTGCATTACTTCTAGTGTGACAGACACTTTTGCAAGTCCAAACATTCCAAGTGCAATGGTGAATATGTGTCTGCAGAAGTAAAAAGAGATGAGAGATTGGAACCCTGGGCAGAAATAAAGCAGCTACTTTGGCAATCTTATATATTATCTGGGACTGAGGGTCCATTAACCCTCCTGGTTGATTGATTCAGTCATGTGTCAGGTACACAGATGTTTGCTCCTCAAAATAGCTGCAAGGGAAGTATTGGGAAAACACCTTTCTAAGAGCACAGACTGATTGCTAACTCCTCCTTGCTCACAGACCCTGTTTCTTGAAACACCTCCCCAGCTTACAGGAAGGGGAGCAGACTCCACTTGGGTTATGCACAAGGTGAATAACCTAGATTGCACACATACAGCTTTTCTGCATGGTTTTAGGGGTCCTATTTCAGGCAGTCAAAAAGTTAACTGTAATCACTGGATCTTGCAAGCCCTGCTTTTCTAACCCTTCCCTACCCTACCATTCTCATATACCAATGTGAATACCTCGGAAACCTCTAGTACCTCCCACAGACCCGGGATTGTTTCCCCAGAAACCCACCTTCCACACCTCCCACCTTAAATTATTTCATGTTGTTGTAATTATTTCTCCCCAAAGCTTTCAGTTCTCCATTTCCCCTGCCCTGGAGCCCCAGACTCCCAATCCCCTCTGCAGTCTCACAGACTCTCTCTTGACCACCGGCCATACAGGCCTCTATTCTGTCTCTCCCATCTCCCACATCCTGCTCCCACCTGAGCCCTGTTACTCTGTCCCCAACCTCCCACAGACCCTCCCTGGAGTCGTCACTCACAGAAGCTGGCTACAAACCACAGCAGCTGCAATTTCTTTACTCTGACAGAGGGGTTGCACTTTCCCAAGCTGGGGTAATGCTGCCTCCTGCTCCCTCGCCATCCAGATCTCATATTCCTCCCAGTGCTCTTCTCCTGCCTAACCCACCCTTAATCCATCCCCTCCTCTTTCCAGCTGCTGCTGGTTTGGAGACCTCTGCTTTGCTGTTGCATTTCTAGCAGCCTCTGAGAACTCCCACTCTCTGCAGAGACCCTACAGCACCCTCTGGCTCACTGCAGTGGCCTGGCTTTCCCTGAAGAAGTGATGGAGCCAAAAACAAATTCAGAAATTTTAATTAAAAGCTGCAGTATCAAAAATCCACATGAAAAAAAGGACAAAAGGATCAGGGATAAAACTAATCTGCTTAAAAAAGCATAGGAGAGCCTGAAGAAGTTTTATAATTACCTATATTCTAGCTGTGTTCTCCAAACTACTAGCAAACATCAAGAACTGGTCAGAAACTTTTCATGTTCCCCAGTCAAAGAGCTTGTCCAGGTAATGTTCTCTGCTGTTTAACATCTCAGCTCACTCTCTGGTTGTGTTGTTTGCTGTATCACTTACTGGATCTATTTCAGAGACCCCAGCTTGCTCTGTGTGCCTTTTTCTGGAACCTCATACTGGAGTCACTATTATATTACATTTTTAACTGATTTTAGTAATCTTCTTGAAAATAATAATAAACCAAGAGTGCTTTGCCAGAAAGAAGGGTGTGAGTTTTGCCATGCAACATGCCAGGGTGCCCCATAACTGAGCTGCATTTTGCTTTGGTCTTTACTGCTTGTTTCATGTCTCCCCAAATTACCTTTTTGTAGGCGAGTTCCGTGTTCTCTACACTGGAACATGTGACCCATCCTTTGAATTTCTCTTTTGCTTCTTTCTGGAGATTTTGCATGAGAGTTTCCAGGTACATCTGATAGTTCCCTCCTTCCTCATCCACTTGTTTCCCAAGCTCGTCCAGGGTAGGAGAATGCACTTCTGCATCAACATAGGAGTTTCGGGATTGGGTGATCATCTCGTGTGGGACCTGTGCCACAGAAGGGAGAGAAAACACAGAGGGGAAATTCCTGCTGAGAACTTTTCCTTAAGACAGGGTGTTTCTAGGCTGATGGACCATTCAGCACGAACCTACAATCTGTAAAATGCACACCAATTTCTGTCTTTATGCAAGATGAAACATCAAAGTAGTCTAATGAAACAGCCCATGGCTCAGAACAGCTCTACTCATGCAGAACCGTATTAGAGTGATCAACTGGATGTCAATACGCCACTGTTACTCCCTTAGCCCTCAGAAATATTGCCTTGTGCTTCTGGGGAAAGAAGATATGAGCACTTGCTGTCCTCCAGCTGCAGTGTAAGTAGCTGCAGGAATGACTGCAGCTCTCTATGTGATTTTTACTTTATGGCATGACACACAGAAATAAAGTGCATAAGCAATTACTTTTAAGATGAATAAGTTTTAATTGAGGCCTTAAAAGCATTGTAATAAAATTTTACACTAGTAGATTTTTATTTTAATTAGAGTAAAATTTCCTAATCCAGTGGTTTGGGTTGAAAACTGTCACAGAATAATTACCCTGCATCTTTTGAATACTAAAAGGGAACTGCCATAAAGAAATGAGATAAATAAACTTTGGATGAAGCAAGTTTACAAATAAGTGAGGCACCAATCTCTGAGCTAACACAAGACAGAAAATATAAGCATAAACATAAATACTTCAAAGGGTGCTGCATTATGTGGCCATGAATAATGCTGTTTGAGTTTCTCACTCACCTCAAAAAGTTTGTTGCATTCCATTATCATGTGAGCAAGTCCCTGAGTAGCTGCCAGGTTTTCACTGAGGTCCTTCTGATCTGGTTTCCCTGTTGCATATTTTTTCTGTATTACTCTGTAATAGAATTCAGTATCTCAGGTAAAGAGAGGAATCTTTTTAATATGAAAGCAAAAAGCAGCAGGAAACTCCCAACATCAGAGAGAAGCCCCCCCTATCTTTAGTTTCTATTTATCACCAAGACTGCTCAAACTGTTGGACCTTTTTTAAAGGAAAAATGTTTACCTAAAATATTGCTCAGCCAAAGGTGAAAGCAGGAAAGGTTATGCATATCCTGAATGATGTGTTGTACATTTTGAAATGGATTTTTAGCAGACATGATGTAAAGTGGTTTACATTGTTACTGCTTAAAGCCCTTGTTCAGACATGGGTTATGTGTGTACTTGACCAAGAATCTCAGTGTATTCTGAACCAGATGGGAGAGAAAAAAGTCAAGAGGCACCACTAATGTTTAGCCCGGCTATGCCCTGTTTAGTCTACACTCACCATGTTACAATTTTAATGTGGCCTGAAATAAACCCTGTTTCCTGAATGGCAGAATGTAGACAGTAAATTGAAAGTGAAAAAAACCCACTCATTGAAAATCTACATACCAACATCCTTTAAAACATGGTTAATCTTTGACTTCAACCAGAGCAAAATCAACCCCTTTTCCTTTACAGAATTCAACATTAGTCATGCAAAACTCACTAGTGCCCCATTGAAAATTCCACATGGAAAGCAGACACCGCATATTCACAACAGACATCCAGAAATGCCTGCTGGGCTTGTGAAAACAAGTGTGCTTCTGGCTCTGCAGCAGGGGTTTTCCCCTCTTACTGAAGTCATGCCCTGTTTAATGTGTGCTGGAAAGCCGATGGTTTGGAAAATTTTGTCCTGCATACCACTGAAAGCATCACTCCATATTCAGGATGTGACTATAATGCTGAGAAGAAACATACCTTGGTGAGTTTTCTTTCTTCACTATATTGAGATGGAAGAGGGAAGGGGCCAGACAAACAGCAATGTTCATGGGAGTCATCTGGTTTTCCTCCACGGAGGTGACGTCACTGAGAAAGCAGAGCAGAGTCTGCAGAACCTCCCTGTTCTCATCAGCCATGAGCATGATGGCTGCCTGCACTGCCTGCAGCCGCTGCTCCTTGGGGACATCTGGGAGGGAGAAAATGATGTTCAGGGGGTCACTTGTGAGATCAGATGAGGAGCAGAAAAGATAAAGTTACCCCAGACATTCACAGGCCCCTCAAGTGTTCAAAACCCGTGCAGATGTGGTGCTTAGGGACTTGTTTCAGTTGTGGCTCTGGCAGTGTAAGGTTAATGGTTGACTCCTAGAGGTCTTTCCTGACCTTGGCGATGGCTTTGTGAAGAGGTAGATGACAGGAGACCAAGGGGAAAAGACCAGCTGGCTTCTGGAGAGCTGGTTTTGCTCCTCCACAAAGCACAGCTTCCCTCACCAGCATTTCTCTGTTTGAAGGGCTGCTCCCAAGAAAAACACTGGACTTCATTTGAAGTTTATGAAGGGAGAATAGTACTCAGTACTCATAGCTTTAAATAGTATTTTTCAGTTTTCTTTGTACCCTGGCAAGACAGAAGTTTAAAAGTCTTAGGGAAGCTTTGGGAACACTTACATTTGTGTCCTAAACCTTAGAAGAGTTTAATGAAAGAAGTAATGGATATTCTTAAATAGCACTTCAGACAGTTTCATTTCTAAAACTACCCTAAGTTCTCTCAGTTTGGACTTCGAGTCCTCCTCTGGGTATTACATACTCTCTATAATCGAATGGAAGAAGAAAAAAAGCAGATTTACAGTAGAGGAAACAGCCAGCTTTTAAGATTTGACTGCTAACCTTGTACAAGCACTTTATTTTAAAAGCTTTCAGACATGAATGACAAAATGAACACAGCTCAATACTTCTAAAGTTTCTGAAAGCAGCAAGCCCAGGTTTTTCTCAGAAGTCAGAGAAGCCTTTGCTAAATCCATGCAATGTGTCTTTTCTTCCCACAACACCTACTGGTAATCCCTCTCTCCCCTTTATTGTTGCTCTGATGGGTCTGGTACACGAAGCAGAAGATCAGCCAGTGCTTCAAGTCACAGGTAAACATTAAACAACTGGGAGTTTTAGGAAAATGGAGAAAGTTTAATCAATGCTATGCCATGTAGACTACTACATAAATAATCTTATCCCATATCCTCTGTGTTACAGAAATTCAAGCTATTTTGGATATACGAAAAAGGTCTTGGATATCTTCAGCAAGTCCCAGAAAATCAGAAATCCCCTGCCGATACACTAGAAGAGGAAAAATCCTTCCTAACTTCACATTAACAATTTGTTAAACAGAACAAAGGACAAGAAAAAGTTTCAGCTACAGATTAGTTTAATTGCAGATATTATGAAATACAATTGGTATCCCAGAAATTTTCACCATTTTTTTTCTATGAAAGGAGTTCTGTCAGTACTGTCTGAATCAGAAAAATATATTTGGTGTTGGTGACGTGGGAAAAAACCCCCTGCTACTCATTCTTAATCCAAACAATATTTTCTGCCCATCTTTTCTTGTTTCTACCCTGGTTTAAAGAGACTCATATTCAAATCTTTCTGAAATCCTTTAACTCCCAATGCACCTTGAGAACATCTTTACTAGCTCATTTTTTCCCCTTCTAATCAGTGTAAGAGAAGTTCTTCAGACTTCCCACTGCAGCATCATGCAGATATTACAGAGTCAGCCCATGCCTCTTTTACATTTCTGTCGGCTGGTATCAATGTTTCCCCATTCAGCCTCATGTCTTGGAACAGGGGAGCCCTTCTGGCTCAGACCTGCTTATGTTGATACCACTGGGATCTGCCATGTCTCTCTTCCTTTATCAAGAGAGTAATTTACTTGCAGTCTCTTCTGTGCAAAGACAGGACATCCCCAATTTTCATCAAGCAATAGTTTAAAGGTGGTTTGTTTCCCAGGACACGTAGAACACATCCTTATAGTGGATAATCTCCTCTTTGGCCACCTCCCCATGGAAATGATTGTGACTGCCATATTATTAGCAGCCAGAATTCCTGCTGCTTTTCTGAACAAGCTTATTAAAGTGTGTGCACGCAGACAACTTGTGAGCAGGAAAGACGAAGGGGAAATGATGGTCCAGGGCTAGGCACCAACTCTTGCAGTTAACTTAGACAAGACATCACGTACAGCCAAACCCACTAAATTTATTTGCAGTGCTGTCTCTCACATGCAGAATCCCAGCATTCTCTACCAGCTACAGACACTGTGATGGTAAATTCATTAGTGACTGTGTGCCACAGACCGATTTTTACAGTAAAGGGAAGCAACGGAAGTATCTGAGATTCTTAAGCAGTGGGATTATGCAGTGTTTTAAAATGGCTTTCTATTGTTTTGGCAGCAGAAAAGTCTGCAAGTGAAAAGGCTAGACACACATCTCTTTAGTGCTTCCAATTATTTGGCTTAGGCTGGCTGCATCTGCCAAAGTGCTGGCTGACTAGCCCTCATAATGGACATTGTCAGGAAAAAACTCTAATTCTTCTGGCTGTTCAGAGTTTTCCTCACTGTTTGTTCCTCCCTCAGCCTGGAGAAGAGATAATAACACAGTCATTTCCTGATTCACAGGAACTTTCATTATTCTGATGAATCTGAGTCTCAGATTTTTCTGAAGATTTCTTATGCTGGAAAGAAAAGAAGAAATCCCCTGGTTTCTCTCTATCTCTATGAATTCTTTACATGGAGTTTATTATCTATATGAAGGCAGCTTGTTTTTTGCATGTGCATTTTATTGACTATAATGAAAAAACAAATAATCAAAAGCCACAGCAAGGAAGGGGACTACAGAGACACATGTTCTCATGGTCAAGTACCACTTCTCCATGCCCAGAAGACTCACTTATATTGAGATATAAGTACATTAAATGGCTTCACAGTTTAAAGAAATCTGACAAAAACAGGAGTTTTCGTGCTTTTTATATCCAGCAGCCTGTTCTTCTGTCTTCTTTCTGATTGTGAGGCTGGTATAAACATTGTCTTTCCATTAAATTTGACACTGAAATGTTTAGGTGGTTCTAAAGACCTCTTAGTGAAAGATTTTGAGGGCAGAGGAGTTTTTTATATCTCAAAGGCCAGCAGAAAGAAACCTATACAGAGTTAACATGCCAAAATTATTTACAGTACATTTCTATACAATATATAACAATTTCTAATTGGTTATAATGATAGAAATCTGTAGCAATATCAACTTACATTGATAGATGTGCAGAAAAGTCTCTCCTAGTTTACTTGTGAGGAGAGGTTCTGGCAAGTCCCTGAAGAACTGCTTGACCATGTCAGCCACATCATACGCTGACTGGTCCTCATAGCTGACGTTTTCTGGGGAGCTCTCATTCATCTGCCGCAGGGCCTGGATTCGGGATTTCACTCCAGATTTCCGAAACAGACCCACCTAAAAACGTACCGTAGAGTTGGGTAAAAGGGAAAATGGCATTTGAAGAATATATTTGTGTTATTTACATTTATATATGGGGACTTTGCTAATGACCAAAGCTTGGGTTGCTTATTTCACTCTAGGCAAGAATGCACAAATACAATTAATTGATGGCCCCCAAGTCTTGCAGGCAAGCACAGGCTCTCACAGCAGGATTGCAGGGGTTAATAATGCTGCTGCTCTCTGTCCCATCCTAGAGATCGGGTTCAGAGTGCCTTGTGGTTTCTCTGCTGCCTGAGAAGTTTAAGCAAGATGCTCTACTGATATAAATCAGCCTGACTTGCTTGGCCTGGATGACTGTCTGTTGATTTACTCCAGCTGAGAATCTGGCCCCTCATGTTTATTTGGGTATATATCTTGAAGACTAACAAGAAAACATTATGCTTAGCTAAGTAATAAATGCTGTGGCAAAAGACTAGTACCTCCTGGTAGAGCTTTAAAATCAAGATGAAATCTATTTTTTTCCCTTTCATGCTCTCCGCTTCCAAGAGTTCTCCCAAATCCCACTGAAAATTCCAGTTCGAAAGTGGGGATTACTTGTGCGTGTCACTAAGATATGTTTTTATCCTGTTTGCTTTCTGTTTTGAAAGGAAGTGGTAATTCTTCAAATGATGCCTTCAGGGCAGGGCTGCCCTTTCTTGTCCTTCTCCACCCGCGGAATTCCCCCTGGGGTGAATTCTGGGGCCTCAGCCATATTATTTATTCCCGCGTGAGTTTACAGTGCTTCATTTGGGAGGTGTTAACACTCTTTCCCTTTAGTTTTGCAGGGAAAAAGGTGAAACATTGTGAGATACCTATGGGAAAGGCATAGTTCCAGTTGGGAATTATATATCCTTGTTCCTCTGTGACTGCTGTCTTGCTGGTGATCCATGCAGCTCCCGGCATGGCACAGTCCATCAACAAACAGTAAAGGCAAGGGAATAACGCCTTCTGGCCTTCTCCCCCTTACTTCCTTACTTTGCTGCTGTAAGAAGCAGCACAGATTTCACAGAGGACCCTCCTCTCTCTAGAACACCTCCCATGCTCCCCCAGAGGGTATTTAGGACTTTGGTTAACTCACACATTAATGACATTAATTACATAGATCACAGCTCTGTGAGGGGGTGTATTTATTTAATTACTTGTATGGAGATGAACCACTGCACCAGGCTGGCTGTGAGGCAGCTCTGCTATGTCTTCTTATTGATGAATTTAGTGTCACTTAAGAGCTAAATTTATGTACAGGAAGTAGAGAACTGGAGTGTGCTCTGTGTTCTGCATTTATGATCCCAAGTGAAGCTCTGCTCTTCTTCCTGACAAGAGCATATAAGAAAGAGCATCCAGCTCTTTTCATCTGGTTTTCCCTTTTTCTTCTTTTTAAATGCCTTTTTTTCTTAGATATGTGTGCTGAAGATGAAGACAAACTTGCTAATTCTGTCAAAAAAATAAAGTTTTGGCCTGCAGTAGATAAATGTCAGAGCAGAGGCTAAATTCTCTCCTTTTGATGGAAAGTGTCTTTGCTGGTATAAACAACGATTAAAAACTTCCAGCTAAGTCTGATTTGAGAGGTCAGATGTCAACTCTCACCCATAAAATCTCCTGCTGCACATCATTCTACTACTCTTGATCGCTGTTTAAAGACATTTATCCAAACTCCTATTTCCTTTTTTTTTTTTGTATAACAGAAAAAATTAATAATTAATCAAAAGAGTTCTTCACTCAATAGAAAAAGATGTTTTAGGCTCTGTTATGCATTATTACAGACTTACTCTGTAAATAAAAAGAGACCTAATCCAGAGGTTAGTCCGCCCCAAGCTCTTTACTGTCCTCAAGCTATGTGGATCATCTTCCTCATGTTCCCCACAAGCAGCCATATGATGCATGACAGAAATAAAGATGCAGTTGGAAAAGGCAAAACATTTTCTATTTCACAAAGTGAATTATATATCCTAAAAGTAACTGTGGGGCTCCTCATGCCAGTTTAGGGATTTCAGTGGCAGGAGCCAGACCTTGCAATGGTTTAGAACAACCTCAACTTTACCAAGTGTGTGCAGTAGAAGCTCTGACACCTGTTCTGAACTCCAGCCCACCTTCTGCAATGCACAGAAGCGACACATAAGCAAGATGCTGGGGGAAACTAGAGTCTGCCCAGGTCTCTGTCCAGGCATTAGGAGACTTTGAATTAAATGGGAACAAAGAGAGTTACTGTAAAGCAGAGAAGCTGAACTGCCTGGAGTGTTTTTGCCTGGAAAGGTTTTTGGGGAAAAGATATTTTAAAGGATCCCAATTTGTACTTCTCCTCCTTTTTTTTTACTCAGTATTTTCCCAATTTTACCCCAAGAAGAAAGCAAAACTGAATTGAAATGGACCTTCACAGAGCTCTGATGCTTCCCAGCCTGTAAACACAAATGGAGCAGATACGTGTCTGAGACTTCCAACACCTTTTAACTGCCTCAAATATCTCAAAAGCTTTTTCTTTCTCTTTTATACTCCCTTTTATATTCTCCCCAATTAATCCTTTCTCTTCTCTTTCTTTGTCTTGCTCTGCTTCTTAGCTGATAAACCCATCCCCATCCTTACATCTTCTGTTCCTCTTATTTGGGCATCTCCTCCTCCAATCTCATCACTAATTCCAGGCTTGCTGCATTACTTTTCTTCCTACACTGGCTTTCCCAGCTCAGTACACAAACCCAGAAGAGCACTGTGGCAACCAGGCATTTTAACTCCTGAATACATCACTTCTACTTGTGCATCTTTTCCCTTTCATCCTCTCTTCATAGATTTCTGACAAGCTGTTCATCCTGCCCCTCAGCTCCCGCACTACATATGGCTGGCAGAACTCATCTCACCTCACTTTTGACACTGTGGAGTTACATGTCAAGGTATGACCACTACAGGATCCCTTTACAGAGAGAACTGATAGGAAGAACCTGAGTGTTTCCCACTGGCTGCAAAGGGAAATGGTTGTGATTCATTGGAACACCTTTAATTTTCAGTTTTGGGGAAGATGACTGTCACACAACAAAAAACCTGATCGGCAACCAGAATGGTGATTAGAAAATGTGAAGATTCAGAAAATCCCACCGTTTTCATGTGTTCAGAGCTAGGAAAATAGCAAAGTCTGAAAGAAAAGTGCTGGTTGCTTTTGAATTTACAGCTATCTAAAGGCAGTTATGAAAGAGGTCATATAACATGAGGTCAATAACAGTAGAGGACTGAACATAAACAGCCAGGGGGTTTCTCCCAGTCCTATGTTCATAAAAATACACATCCTCATCCTTAGGGGAAGAACAGTAAAAATATGATTAGTATGTCCCTCTATAGCTAAAGGGAATAAAAAAATCTGAAATACTTTGAGCATGAGGGTGTCCCAGCTGGCTTGTTGTAGCTAAGAACACTATAAAAGGCAATGTACCATAATGGCTTTGGCATTGAACCCCTGCTGACCTAACTATCTGGATATATCTGACTCTGTCAACAGAATACTTGGAATATTTTGCTGAGTTTGCTCTCTATTCTTGGATTTTTCTGTCTTTGCTAAGTAAATAAAACCTTTTGTACCATATCTTGTGAAATGGTGAATGCAGTTAACCCTCAGTGGCATAAGCAGTACAGATACATGTAAAAGTGGGTAGTCCTGATCTCTTCCCAGGTTTCATTCAATATACATGAAGATCTCAAAATGTTCTCTGAAGTAAACTGTGGTATACAAATCAGCAGGACTGTTATAGCTACAAAAATTCAACAGATTAGCTGGATACAAATCTCAAAATGGAAAACTTTTAGTATTGGCACCAACTATCAAATCACCAGAGGAGATTGAGGCCCAACATGAGAGATAATGATCTTCAAATAATCCTGGTACTTAGTACAAAAATGCTCACTGTTGCTTGCTTAAAGTGGCTTTTCAGGAAAAACCAACAAGTCCATGGAGTAAAGCTCCTACCTGGTCTAAACAGTTGGTCCGTAGGTAGCGCAGGGCTTGCTGTATGCTCTGGGGCAGAGGCTGCCCTGTTCTCTGGACATGAACTATCAGGGGCACACCAAAGACATTCTTGTCCTTGTAGTCAGGGACTTTCATCCTCTTCATGAACTTTGGCACAGACCTCAAAAAATTGACATGAACATGAAAAAATCAGGGTAATTACACACTTTCTGAGTAACGCTACTGACAGAAATTGGTAACTGGGGCCTTTTTAATAAAGACGGTGAAATAATGTTTAATGAACAATACACAGACACTTTACACTTTGCATAATTTATTAATTTCTTAATATCTGTAAGTGGATGGCCTCTAAGGTATAGCATAACAATCAGTTCTAACAAGAACCTTTT
This sequence comes from Zosterops lateralis, assembly GCF_965231275.1. Taxonomy (NCBI): domain Eukaryota; kingdom Metazoa; phylum Chordata; class Aves; order Passeriformes; family Zosteropidae; genus Zosterops; species Zosterops lateralis. Next base: position 68,454,535 of record NC_139763.1, on the reverse strand, counting down.
ACTAACAGGTGTCATCCAGCCAAAGCCAACAAGGTTTAAAGCATCTTTTAGGGACTCACAGGAATGGCAGAGCAAACCTGAGTGAGGAGGGAAAAGGAGGCTCAGTCCTCTAACATGCTGAATGATCTTTGTACTACCAGTTACATGATTTAGTATTTCCATTCACTAAAACTTTACAAGAAGAAATGATGGTGGGAAATCCCTATGTGTCAGATTCCTCCCTTGTGTTATGTGATTTATTCTAGTTGAGTAACTTAAGTGAGGATAGTGAGCTTGCTTTCTTCAAAAAATTGGTTGATGAAAATAAGAACCAACTAGATTCCCTTTTTGGGAGTCATGACTGCCATGGAATTAAAATAAAAAGGATGAATATGACCCGAATGTGACTAAGACTTTTGTCATCTGTGTGGGAAGAAGTAAAATCTCATTTTAAATTACCTACCGAAAAAGTACAGTGTGTAACTCTACAGCTATATAAAGTCCCTCTCTTAAAAACCCTTAGAGACTTATTATAAAAACTGAAGAAGTATCTCTCAGGATGAAAACCTTGTACAAACAGCAGGACCTAGAACTTGCTGTATTCTAGTCTGCTTATTTGAAGTTAGGTAAGGTGAGATTCATTTCAGTGCAGATGTCAGCTAGCCACAGGGAGTGCACCAAAGGAGAGCAGTGAAATGTGGATTAATCTTACTGAATTTCAGTTCTCTTACAAAGATTTAGAAAGACTCAGTAGTCTGGATTATCTCCCTACCTGCTCTAGGGAGAGACACCTCTGGAGGGTCACCCAAACCCTCAGCCTTGGATTTAATGGGCTGCTTTGGGGTTGCATGTCTTTTCCCTCCCACCACAAACAGCCAACCTGATTTTCTCAGACTAGATTTATAACAGATTACTCTTTTAACTTTTCCTAATGATTGATGTCAGTGAGGTGAATCTCCCATGTATCTATTGTATCTATTTTTCCGTTTCTAAAGGGACACTTGCCTTACATAGCTCACACATGAATTTAGTGGGATTTTGGGGAGGTGCTTTGAGCATGAAAATCGTAATATAAATATCAAGTATACTGTTCTGGACTGGGAGCCTCAATGTATTACGGAAAGATTCTGTCATCCTTTTGCTTATTTCTCAGATACTTTTAAACCCTTTTCCATGCACATTTTTTTTTCTGCTGTACCTCAACCTGTTGGGCCCACCAGGGTTTGTGCACCACAAAACAATGCAGGTTTCTGTAGCCAGTTGCTAGAGAAGGAGCCACATTGTGAGCATTTCCATCCATGTGTGTTTCCCTCGACTCCCTGAGTGAGCAGGTAGCTCTCACAGCTGCAAGGGCTGCAAGCTCCCTCTGACACAGGTCCAAAGTCAGCATCTTTTATTTCTAGAGAAAAATCCCATAACTATTCTAACCCTTCTTTTAAAGCACAAACAAAGCAATATCAAACACATGAAGCAGCAGCTGTTTCTTTTTGAATCACTAAACAAATTCTGGGTAGGACTTACTGTAAACTTTTTCAACATTTTAGTCACTCTCTCCTACTCCTGTTTATATTTCTGGAACTGTAGCATTCTTCAAAAGGCCAGGGTAGTCTCTCTGTTACAGCACAGGAATGAAGTCAGATTTCCAGGATCTATTTCTGACCTTGCCAATGAGCCACTAGGCAACATAGATTAAAATGGACAGTTTTAAATCCTACACTTGAAGTCCATGGTTCCTTCTAATTGCGTTTACTTACTAACAGAGAACCAGAATTAGAAGAAACTATTTTTTTTTTTCTGAAAAGTCTCCTTCCAATTACCAGTGGTACTCACCAGGTCCAGCCATGTTTGTTTGACATGGAGTACTTTTCCATGATGGCAGTGAGACGAAGCAGAGAGAATTTTTGCAGTAGATTCAGCTGGGCTGCTGACTGGTTGCTGATGTGAAGTGATGCAATGGAGCGGCTCAGGCGATGAGAGATTTGGAAACTGTGCCATCGTAATTGTCTTTAGCAAAAGAAATGATAGAAAAGTCAGAGAACTGCTTTGGGCAGAAAAGATGGTGTTCTGTGAGATAGGGCTGGGAGATATATAAAACATACATAAACACGCACATATGTGATGGCTTGTGGTGTATCAATTGAAAGAAAATTTACCTTGGAGATTAAAACAATTTAGTCAATCTCTTTAATTTTGGAAATGCCCAAGTTTTGTCTTTTTAACATTAGATTCACAAGTGTGTGTGGGTCCTGTCCTTATACTTGGGGAAGCAGTGCTGCCTGCTTTGGTCTTTAGCCCACACACTTCCAACAGGATGTGGGAGATGTAGATACAAATGCTCTTTGCCTGACTCAGAATTGGTATTTGATGCCTAGTCCCTCACCTCCCAGGGGACTGACCTGACCACTGAGGTATTTGGAGATGAGGTTCTTCAAATATCTCTGTTATTAAATGCTGAAGGATTTTTTTGAAAAAAGATTAAACCTGTGTCACCTTAGCTAGAGCTATAATCACCAAGCTATTGAACCACTCACATCTTTTTACACCAATGCACTTTCTCTATATATTGGATTCATCAGAAAAAAAACCCCTAATTTTATTTTCTTGTTTCACTAAATGTAAGTTCTGGCTCAAATTCTAGAAACTTTGGCACTGCTCGTTTACTCAATAGTTTCCTCCAGTTCACTTTCACCTTTGTGGTGGTGGTGAGCAAGCACAGTCAGCAGCAAACTATGGCACGGCAGAGTCCCCTGTGAGGGTGTGACAAGACTGATAGCAGATCAGAAAATACGAGCATTATCAGAAAATACTAGGTATGTTCTCCCTGCTTTTGCACTTACAAAGCCACCCTACATACAACAGTTTAGACCCATAAAAGCTTTTGCCCAGGACCACTGGTACTTGGCTCAACAGGAGGTAATCACTTTGACTTAAAACAGCTCTGTAAACTATTAACAAAATTCCACTTTTCACTCTATTAAGAAGTCGATCACTCACCATCATTTCATCCCACCCATGTAAGGGGCTGAGGCAGAGCTCTCTTTCAGCACAAAGAAGCACATTTTTAAAAGCAGATCAGTGCATTAAAAAAGTGTATAAATCTACAGATTCATAAAGACATGGGTGTCTAACTTAGAAGACAAATTAGAAATACATCCTACAACATATATGGGGTCCTACTATATAATCAATGAGTCAAGAGATAAAAAAATGCCTTAGTTTGCTCTAGTAAACCAATTCTGCATTGATTCCACGTAAGAATCTCCACAGCAGATTGTCCCTTACCTCAAAGTCCCACCTTTCCCTGGAAGTCCCCATCCCCATACAGGATGAGCAGTACTATAATAGTACCCTGTGCCTTCTGACTCCCAGGCTGAGAACCTCTGCTTCATTATATTGTATTTCACAGTCTGTGGATTTGTATACAAAATTTTGCTACTTACCTGCTTGGCCTTGTGAGCGATGCTCCCACCCCAGAGTCTCTCCTGTCCCTAACACCAGTGGCTTCTGATTCATTCAGGGATGTTCCATCTCTGTCCATGTCACTGGGGGTGGTCCGGCCATCAGACACAGAGTTTCCTTCAAAATCAAGAGTGATCTGTGTAGGCGACTGGAAAGGCAATGGTGGGGATTCCCTGACTGACACATCAACTGGCACACCTGGCAACACCTTCTTTGACCAGCCATCGACCACCTCCTGCAGTCCATTGACATGTTGCAAAATGTCATCTAACTGAGGGAAAAGAACATCTTTCTCTATGTCCAGGAGGTCCCCAGTACTAGCATACAAGTGGGATCCTGGCACATTGTCATAAATACTAATTCTGCTCTCCTTAGGACAGCCAGCCATCAGTCCAGGTTCCTTTGGCGTAGAGCAGTTCTGCTTTCCCAAAGAGATGCTGCCTGTCCTCCAGTTTACACTGCTATTGTTGTCTGTAGGTGAGAGGCTTTCGATAGAAAGTGCCTTTGGGAAGGTCCCTGGTTTGTGATCCTTGGGAATGTGCACAACCAAGTTCTCTTGGGAATGAAATTCATTTTTGCGGTTTTGGTCCACCACTTGCCGTAAGGCCGTTCCTGCCAGAACATCCAGGTCCTCCAGGTACATCCCACCTCTCTTGTTTGCTTCATGGCATTTGCGTTCCTTCAGACATGGCGTGCTCACCCCACTGCTGCTGTTTTCAGACTGACTGCTGTCACTGCTGGATTTGGCAGAAAAGGGAAGCCCTCTTTTGGCTGAATCTTGCCCCAGATTTTGGAGATCGCCATTGACTATCTGTACACAGTGCATGTCTTTCAAGGATTTTGGCTCAAACTGGAGAACCGGTCCGCTGATCTCTAAAGGACCTGTTCTTCCTGACCCTTTTAATTTTCCATGCACAGCTTTTGCTTTTAGTGTCTCCATGCGTTTTAGAAAGGTTTTTGCTCTGGCTCGGGGTGGATTTTCATTCTTCAGGCCGTCTTTGGGGGACAGGGCTGTGTTTATTGCAGTGGAGTCCTGCAGCAGGGTGCTTTCCCCATCATGATGGGAAGAGCAGTCGCAGGCCTTCCTGGCAGTGCTGGTGGTGCCAGACTGACTCCTGCTGTCACTGCCCCCACTGCTCTCGCTGTGGATCGATGAGACCTCAGGCTCGCTCAGGTCTGTAAGGACGCTCTCACTGCTTGTCGTGTTCTTCATTTTAATGTCCCCAGAAGAGCCATGTCTGTCCGATCGGTGAAGCAAAGCATCAATGTCGTCCACCCGAGACCATCGTCTGCTGGTTCTTTGGAAAGTCCATTTATTACTGATAGCACAGAGGTCTTCTTCATCTGAATCTTCACTCTGGAAAAAAAGCAAGTGACAAGTTAAAATTGTGTGCTTTAACTTGAATTATACCTGATGTTTGAATTAACACAATTGGGCTGCTCCAGGTGAGCCACAGGCAACAAAGTCTCTCTGAGCCAAGTTTATGGAAGACTGGTCATCATTCCTTTCATAACATCCTCTTTCATTTAATGGTAAAGGCCACAAACATCTTAACAAGAAAAGCCTTCTTCATGTTAGGAGTCCCACTGATACCTCTTGGCTTCCATGCCCTGCCTGTGCACTGAATTGTGTAGGGCTGATGCCCACAGTGACTGTTTAGGAAGAAAAATGTTTTGAAAGGCCAAAGTAAAGAATTCCTGATTTGCAGGGGTGGTGTTAAGATACACATGTAAAGACAGGGAAGTAGCTGGGTACTACATCAATGTGAGCTATTTAAAAATCCAAGACAGCAAATATGTGGTGCTGCACGTAGTTTTGCAGTGAGAACTAAATAAACATCTATAAACTTCACAGGCCAGATACATCTAACAAGATTTATGTTTCAGGAACATAACTACAGATAAATAACCATGATGCTTAAAAGAACAATAAAAAAAAATATTTGGCAGTATTGCTTAGGGTGTGTCTGAGTGCAGGCAAAGGAAAGCAGAGACAGAGCCGTGAGATGTGAGCAGGAGGAGCAGCCAGGCTCAAGGTGGGATTGGGCAGCATCTGCAGCTGAGGTGAGCTTTCCTACAGTGGGAATCACTGTCTTCACTGCTGTCATCATCAGAGGCACCCCAAACTTGGTGACCTGAGCCTGCCCCACTGTCTCTGGCTTCCTCCAACCTCTCCTGAGGCAGCAGCAGCCCCACAGCCCTTCCTGGTTTCCTCCATCAGCTGGAGGTGTGCAGAGCCATGCTTATGTTTAGGCAGCTCCAGGAGCTACTCTGCAATGCAGAGAATGTGTGCCTTGAAAAAGAATTTAGATAAAAACCTCACCCTACGACATTTTTCTCATCTGTTTGCTCAAACAAAAAAGATACATCTTCAGCATGAAGCCCACAGTTCCTAACGAGTACCCTTTGCCTGACTTTGAACTGGGCTTATACTGCGTTATTCTTCTGCATTTGTTTTAAAGCAGAACAAACTAACTTCACCTACATGACATCCAAACAGCTCTTCACATTCTTGGAAGCAGTATGAAGGCAGTAAAATATGACAGGCTGTCAGACTAAAATGAGGTGCTAAACCAGAAAGACTATTTTGGGAATGGAAAAATTCTCATTTTAAAAGTCTATTATTAGAAGTATTTTTATATGAAGTTTCGATGGTAAAGTTATCTGCAATCTCTGACTAGATCTTTGCTGGCCTGTCTAATTGAAAAATGTAAACCAAATTTTACAAGAGCGCCCAAAACCTTAAATAGTGTGAAACCTCAAAAGCTGGAGATTGGGATCAATAGCGTGCCAGGTCTCACTGATGCCATAAACTTTTGCCAGTTTATCACTTCAAGTCAGCCAGATGTTTTAGATTATGTCCAAACCATAAAATAAAATATAGCTGTGAAATTTTGGGTTTAGGCGTTCTTCTTTCTTTTGTTAACGTTGAGGTGTGCAGTGCTCCTGTGAGTTTACAGGAGTGAATGGAGATCCTCATTCTGTGGCTTGTTACAGAGAAAAACTGAGCACCTAGTGAAGTATGAGGGAAGGGGCTAGAGAAGGCTAATATTGCTTTGGCCATTTTGTCTGCAGGGAAGAAATAGCATATCAGACAGCTCTACCTTTGTTTTAACTCCACAGCTTGCTGTATGCATATATGGACCAAAGGACTGCACAGCCTCAGGAACTTAAAAATCCATTTATCGTGGTCTTAGTAGTGCCACAAAGTGGATCTTTTAAAAACCGCAAGGGTACGTACTTTTAAATATTTAGCAGTGGTAATTATATCTACAAAGCATACCGCTGCTGAAGCGTTGGTGGCACCAGCCAATAGGATAAACATATTTTTAAAATTTGTTCTACATTGCAATATGCCAAAGGGGCCTTAAAGAAGATTCTTAGCTGACACAAATCCCTGTAGCTGCACTGACATTACTGTATGAGCTGACAGGATTTAGCCTGTATTTTCTACAAGCTGGAATCGATTAAAGTAGCCAGAGTGGTAGAGACATTGCAAAAAACACTGAGAGTACAGAACAGAAGACAGAAATAAAAATAAATTCAGTGGTAAATATACCTTAAATCAAAAGTTTGTGGGTTTTTTGTTTTGTTTGTTTGTTTGTTGTTTTTTTTGGTTTTTTTTTTTTTTTTTTTTTTTTTTTTTTTTTTAATACAAAGCTGAGATGAACAGAAATAGATACTGGTAGTAAACAAGTTTTGCCTCTAACCACAGCAAAGACAGGATTACATTCTGCCCGAGAGTCACTTAGAAAATACAGAGTTTTTCGGTGTCAAAATTTTCAGCTCAATTAATTAAAGGCTTAGCTTTGTGTTCTTTTTAATAGATAAAGAAACATGCTTGTGTTTCATCAGAAGCAAAATCAGGCAAATATGAAATGAAATATCTGGATGCTGAAATACTGCCATGGTGACTCACTACAAATTCAGCTGCACTCTGAGTCCTATGACATACTGTGCTTTTCTTTTGATGAAATCAGTAGAAATTCTGGAAGCCACGAAGATCCTGAATGACCCACTGTTCTTGTCAGACATCTGAGTGTCCTGACTAACGAAACTGTCCCAAAAAAAAATGTTGAGAGCACTTAGCCCACCCACATGTCACCAGCTAGGGGGACAGCGGATCAGGAGAAGGTCTGAAAGCAATGATTCATCTGACACAGGCAGAGCAGACATTTTGGAGCAGTGACTGTGTATTTCTACTGACCTAGGGTGAAATCAAGTGCATGGCTTTGCAGCATTTTCAAAAGTCCAGTTAATACCATTATGTTTGGGAAGATGAGAAGGGGAGAGTTTCTTGAGGAGTGACCGGTAACATTTGCCAAAGAGAAAGAAGTTTTGATTCACAGATTTGTCACAGCTGATTTAAAATACTACAGCTTTTTGACTGAGGGTGAACTTGCCTGAAATACAGAGGGATGCTAACAAAAGGCAAATAGTGGATTTATTTACGGTGGAATTCTGGCACATTTTTCCAGCTGGGGGCAGGAATTCTCATAAATCGACAGCTGCAGAAGGCAGTTAATCCAAAGGCTAATCTCTGTCTGTCCAAATCGCTTACGGACATATTTGCAACACATACATGAGGATTTCTGTTTGCATCTTGATGAAGCCAAGGGAAGAGAGCAGCCCACAGTGGGAATGGTCTGGGTGGGAGAGTGGGCAGTGGGGAACGCTCATGCTGTGCTGGCTTTCACAGGAACCTTGCCTGGCAGCTTGCTAGGCCATATTTTGGTGAATCACTCAAGAAGCTGTGCAAGTCCTGTGCATACCTGTTATGCTGAAGTTCCAAAGCAGGCTAATCTTGCATTTCATTGCTCAGATCACCATAGAGACTATTAGGAAAGGCAGTGTCTACAGCAAAAGATTTATTTAGTTTGGTGATCAAGTACAGACCCAGTTTCTGGCTTTTACACTTGCATTTACATTTCCTCCTGTCAGCAGGCTCTCCTCCCTCTTCTCTCACCCACATTCTCTTCTACTTTCAGTTGCTGTGTATCTGTGGACTAAAATCTCCTCCAACTCCTCTATGACTACATTTTTCTGTGCTCAGCTGCTCTGAGGCCTTGTGCAGGTATGGACCCAACTAGCTTCTTTCCCAAGTAGAGTACCAAGTAGGGCCATGTCTCCTCCACCACAAATTAATGGTCATCTGCAAGGAGAGCACCTGAGGACTTCAGTCCATTCAGAACAGGGAAGAGTGGAGCAAAAAAATAATGAAAAACAAACATAACAAAAAATAATAAAAAAAAAAAAACAAAAACAAAACAAACAAACAAAAACAAACTCAAAAATCCTCCCTTTTTAACACATAAAACCCAAGACAAGAAAAATCCCTGATGCAGTGAAAAGAAGTCCCTGCAGCTCTAGGAAATGGACAAAATAGAAGCTAAAGAGGCTAGTACACAGAGAAACAAGCAGATGTGCCCAAGCAGGATATCTGGACATTAAAACCATCCTCTGTTGAAGTTCCCTCAAACACTGAATAGAGTATGATGAGACTGAATTTGCAAAGACATCAAAAATGCAGCTCTCAGAGGCAGTTTTTAAAAAGCACTAGACAAACACTCCAGGAAGGAAAAACAGCAACCAAGATTTCTCAGAGCTGACAACTACCATTGTACAACACTCAAGGACTTTGGGGAATTTGTGACCAGAAAACCAAACGTTCAACAGTTAATGCTGGACATGTTACAAAACTCTCAAAATCAACAAGCTGTTTCTGCAGCCCTCACTGAAACCCTTTGTGCTCAGATAATTCCCATGTTACACAGGAGCTTGTAAGGATGACAGAGTTTATTTTCATATTCTTAGCCGGGAAGAAGTCAGTACAAGAAACAAAGAAAAGATGTTATTTTCATCTGAGCAGCTTCCATTTTTTCTGAGCAGGATTTTCCACTGTGTACTCATATGGCATTGGCAAACAAGCCAGTCTAATAAAGCTTTACTCTCTTCTCACCCACTAACTTTAATTGCACACATGTAGAGTTTAAGTACTGTGTGAGCTCTTCTAACACACGTAGCATTTACTCACAATTTCTATTCTATCTGTGATTTCAAGATCCAGCAATTGATATTGTCATGCATCCAGATAATTCTGACATTCACATTCAAGGTAAAATAAGCTTAACTTACCTTTAAGAGCATTACTGAATTAAAGGCTAAATTGGGGTGGTCTTATCACAAAAGCCAGGGTATATGTAATGAAGTTCCCTTACCTTTTTTCTTTGGAAGTTCACATCGAGTTTCATTGAGGCGCACTTGTTCAGTGTGTTCAGTCGTCTACAGGGCAAAGCAAATGCAAAAGATTAGCAGCCTCTGACTAAAGGGCATGATTTTTTGCAAGTTCAAAACATTTTATCTTACTGTAGGGTGCCAACCACATGTAACAGCTTCAGAAAGGATACTGCTCATCTATTCCAGCTATATGACTACTGCATGAAAAGGGACCCTTAGTTTCATTTTACTAGATGATCAGGTTTGATAGATTGCTTTTTAATTCATGGACATTTCTGTACTTAGCACTGGAAACAACTATAAACAAACACCTGTGATAGTTGGGGAAATGACAAGAGAAGGAGATGCCTTATATGCAGGACTGTAACATAATTGTTCTAAAATGGGGATTTCAAAGCATTGGTGAAAGACCAAACAAAAAAACAGCTGCAGTTCCTCACTTCTGGCAGCTGGCACCTCCTTTAAAAAGTTGATATAAAAACTTTCTAGCTTAAAAGTTTCTCCAAAGCTAATAGTTTCTTTTCTCCTATCTGTGGATCTTATACACAGGTTAACACATCCAACATTTTAAAATAAATATTTTTAGCTATTTTTGACCATGTTCATACTGATGTTACCAGAGTCTCTGTAAGGCTTCTGCTCCTTAAATCCAAAGGATTATTATTTCAACTCACTGATGACAGTGAGTTGAAATAATAATCCATGTGTCTGTGTGTCTGTGTGTCCATGTGCAAGGACAGCCAGAGGACAAGTAAACATGCTCTTTCAATAGAGAACCTACTGTGGTAATGATAATTGATTTGGTTTTATTTATACTTAAAGATCCTGATCCATGAAACCATCCAACTTCTAAAAGCAGAGACTCAAAGTTAAATATGTTTGACTTTGAAAATTTTCCATATCTAGGACTGAATTTCAAAATAAAGGGAGGTGAGTGAGAGAGCCACATGTCCACAGCACTCTGTTGGCTGCCTGTATCTCCTGTGTCTTTATAGTACGACCTGTCTCTGTTGCTTTTGGGTTGCAGGGAGAGGTCTCTAATTTCCAGAACTTAACATCTGAAATGCATGTGATAAGTTACAAGGACACATGAAAAAAGTATCTGATCAATAATATAATCTCTCAGATAAGAAGATTATGGCATTAGCATATTCCTCCGCAGAACTTCTAATATTAGAATACCTTCCAAATTGCCGCCACTAACAAAGAACCAACCTAGCAAATGTGGATCTTCCTTAAAAAAAAATCCCTCTCAAAATATCACCTGCTCATTTGTAGATCAAATATTCCTCCCTAACTGAAGCCAATAAATCTGTTATGCCGCATCAGAAAAGTCCTGTGCTCATGGTGTTAATTTGGGTATAATGTATGCACAAGCACACCCTGCATGCATGACAGCAATGCTGAAATAAATTCCAGGGTTTGTGGCTGTGTAGCTGTATCTGCAGCCTTCTGCCCACAAATCTTCTTCTAGGATTACATCTGTTATTGCAACACTCCTCTTTTGCCCAAACACAGAATTTCTCAACCCAAAGTGGCATTTTCTTGGGGCCCTGGGGCTGAATAATGTTCAGTGCTTCTTTTGAGAACAAAATGTTTAAATGTGTGTATCAATATCAATTCCAAGTATACAGAAGCACAGACACATTTCCAAAGGATTCCAGCCCAGCTTTCAGTCCTTGGGGACAACTTCCTCTGAGTGGTGAATATTGGCTAATATTGGAGTCCTGAACCTCTTTGTCAGCTGGCCTGTGCTGAAGGAAAAAGTCTGTAGCTACATTTCCACACTTGCTCCACCAAAACCAAAACTACTTTTTACGGAGTGCCAGGGAGTTCAAACCCCAGGTCTTAAATTCACCCCTCTACAAAACATTAGTACGCTTTTTCGGGCTCTTCCAGGGCTGTGGAAAGATTTGCCAGTGAAGTTAGAGAACTAATGATCATATTTGTGAGTTTGTCTGGTACTAACAGCTCAAATCAAAGTCAGTCTGTTTCAGCTTCTTTCGCCTTGTTGATGTTACAGTGGTGGCAGAAAGCTTTTCTCATCAGTTTAAAGTCATCAGATGACTGACAGCGAACTCCTCAGCAAGTCTTTTGAAAAGAAAAAAACCCAGAAGTTTCTGGCTACAAAGGCTGTCACCAATGTCCCAACTGAAATGAGAGGAGCACTGCACTTCTATGCCACTGCTTAAAAACACGGGAAAAGAATGCCTGTTTATAATGTTAACAAAACACAAAGTCTGGACTTGAGAAAAAGCAGGGAAAACCACATTAAATAAACACAAGAGAGGTGGCTATATAAAACCCAAATTTAGAAATTTCTGCATTGTTCAGGGAAAGACTGCAAAACATGAACTATAGCAAGTGTTTCAGTGAGATTAATTTAATTTCTTCTCCAGAGCATCACAGGTGGTTTAACACTGTGAAATAGTTCTTAAAAAGCCAGCAGAGATATTCAGGTGCCCAAACAGATGTTTCTGGTGTTATTTTAGATCCCCATGAGTATCGAGCCTGGCCTTTAGCTGCTGCAGGTACCTCGGCCCAGACAACACCTGGAGAAGTCTGGGCTATCTGAGGAGATTTAAGATGGCCATAGACACAAGTCCTTAGGGTTTTGAATCCCAACCCCAGGGCTGTAATTGTTAACTCTTATGAAAGAAGTTCTTCAGAAGCAGGAAATATATATTTTTTTTGTGCATCCTTTACAGCACTGAGCGGTGTTTACAAATAAATACAAGCTTGTAGCTATGCAGGCTCAGGCTAGCTGGAAAACCTTGTGGGGTACCTGTTCTGCTTTAAGAGCTATCCAATAATAGGGAGACAGCTCTGAAGTGAGTTGGAGTTCCAGGAGGATCCCTGGACCTGTTCTGCAGCTGCTTTCAAGCAGGTGCTTTGGAATGCAGCCAGGGCCACAGGCCACTCATGAAGCAGAGGCATCATGGGGAGGACAAGCATGGACAGCACAGTGTCTCCTGCATCAGCAGATCTGCAAATGCCCTCTCTTATGGACTCTGACCAGGAAAACACACTATGGGTTGTGTAAATGCCTCTCTGAGGGAACCCCAACACTATTTCTTTGCTTTATTGTTATTCCTAGCCAAGTTTAGGTGCTGCATACATGTTCCTGCCTGGCTTCTTCCTGTCCTGTCAGCTTTGGGAAGAGGACATCAAGCTCCTGATGCTGGGCTTTGCTGAGGTTTCAACACTGAATAAGAGTCCTCCCAGCACCATTAGGGCTGGTGTTCAAGGCTGGCACAGGCATGTCCCTGCTCCACCAGTTTTGTGCATGGAGAGAATATCCTGTTTTCCAGTCCTATCACCTTTTCATCACTGTTACCACTGAGGGAGTTACCTTGTAGGCTCCAGGCTCACATGAGATGAGTAATCTCTCCTGGAAGTCAGTGGGTGCCATTCTACTGCCTCCAGAGCAGGGCTTTCTGTCCCACATATGGAGGGCCAGGATAATGTCCCAACGGCACCCAGAGTAAGATAACTCAGCAGATGGTACTAACTCAGCATTTCAGAACTCTGGTGGGAGGATGCCCCATCCCACACAGCAACCTTCCCTGTGTTTATGAGCTGTCTAAGAGACAACAGCTATGGAAAAAAAGGCTGCTGACTGCTTGGCACAGCTCAAATTTTAAGAGCTTGGTTTAGGGAACTGTGTATCAGACTGTTATATACTTGTTCTTCATATTCTTAGTCAATTTATTTACGTGAATACAAAAACTACAGTGTGGCTTGGCTTCTTCTTCTCACCCTCTTATCACAGCAGCCACAAAAGTTCTCAGAGCAGAGTTGGTTGCTGCTATTTTGGAAGCGACACAGCTATAAAATTTTCATGCTCAATTATTGTTTTGGCAGGCTGACAGCATTTGCCTGCAGATTGCCTGGCAATTCTCTATTGTTCATTACTCAATAAAACCTGAGTGGAATGTCTTGATAGATATGCCTCTAACCCAAAGGCCTCAAATTTGGTTTTTACCCTGCCAAATTTTCAAATTATATTGTAAACAGCAGGAATGTTAGAATATCTCAAAAAGGTCACTGAAATCTTTTACAACAGGGAGTCCTAGACTTTCTGACTAAAATACTACTAGCTGCCTTAAAAAAAGGTTCCTCCTCATTTGTGCCTCATGTTGTCTAGTATACTTCAGTGCCAGAAGAAAACTGATTATAAAATGAGATTGAGGGTCTGATTTCAACCCACAAGAGCAGAGAAATTCAGTGTTTATGCTATTACTATTCAGAGCTAAAACTGCTCAAACTGATTATCCATGCTGGCATTTCAGCTTTTAAATTATCTTCCCCCAAAAAATGAGAAGCCCATTTTGTTCAGCACTACGTGCTGAATGCACTATTAGTCAGTGTGATGGCTTGGTCACGCATAGCTTTAGGGGCAGCTTTGAATGCTTGAAGAATGGAAGTTTGACTGCCAACCTGGGAATCTGTGCACACAGAAATAATAACCAGCCTTTTTTAACTTTCTCTTTCCTCAAAGTGCATCACAGCCTGCAGCTCTCATGTGGTACCTTGGCACGCACCTTGCAGTAACACCATCCCAGAGCAAAGGAAGGGCAGAGAACTGGCCACAGTGGTCAGCTGAGCTGTGAGGATTTCCACTGGAAATCTTGGAAGATGCTGATATGATAGCTCATAGAGTAACAAAGCTGGTACTGGGGCAGCAGCTGACACTGCTCAGTTTCTGATGAATCTGAATCTTGGCATTTGGTACTGTGGCTTTTTATGGCTCACTTTCAGTGAAGGGTTTGAAGCTGCTGAATTACATCAAATTAATTGTCTGCAATCTGAAAACATAACCTGTACGTAATGCCTGTATTTCTAATATTATGAGGAGACTATTTAAACAGGTTAGATCTTAATTTTTTAAAGATCTAAGCTGTTTAAAAACTCCCAACAAAAATTCAAGTACACGGGTGTTGTCTTCTGAATAAAATAGTTACAGAAAAAGTTGCAAGAGAGTCATAAAGTGTGGAAATATCTGTATCCATGTTGTTTTTTTTTTCTATAGGTCTCATCATTGTCCCTTGATTTAGGCTAATGTAAAGCACTTTTTCACATGAGTGTATCTATCCAGCTGCTAGTTAATTTTCCAAACCCTCATATTTTAATAAAAGAGAAAAAAACCCCAACCCAACCAAGTCTCTAGCTTCTCATCTTGCAAAATAATCTTCATAAATATATCAACGTAGTATAACTGTAGGTGTATCTGTGAGTCTACAGAGAGGCTGGAGGTGCAAGAGATGAGCTATTCTCATTTTTAGCTGTGTAGGAGTTGGATGCCTGCTGACCATGCCTGAACCAACACCATTGCCAATTGCTCCAGAGAAGAATGATTAGGGAGAGTCACAGAGCTATGAAATGACTATATCTCGCTGTTCTCTCTCACAAGAAAGGGGCAAGAACAGACATCATTCTTGCATTTTTTAATGGTCCTTTCAACTTTGTGGTAAAGCGTAGAGGGGAAGACATCTCAATCTCCCCTCTCTATCACTTTCCAGTTCCCAAACTGCAGCAAAGTATGTCTTCCATCATGCCAGACTGAAACAGAGGGATGTACATATGTATGGGAAGAAGGTGTGTGCATAGCAATCTCTCTCAGCAAGCAGCACAGAACAGAGTGGTTCATGTCTGCAGTTAATTCTGTTTTCAGGCATCTCCGAGAGAGATCACTGGAGAATCCAAGTCTTTCCTACTGGTTTCTCTTCAGACAAAAAGGCTATTACACAGGGAAAGAGAATATTCTGTTCCCCACAGACATAATAGACAGCATGAGAAGCAACAAGTCTTGCTTGCAGTAAGGGAGATTGGGAAAGCAATCTGACAGCTATGCCCAGAAACTACCTGGATCTGCCAGGAAGGGGGGCATAGTCTGGGATGGAGAAGAGGACTAGATGAAGTCTCTTCAAGCCCTATTTTTGGAGATTCTCAGGAATCTTCTCTGCATTCCTACACCAAAAACTCATTAATCCTTGCAATGTACAATATGATATGGAACAGCATCTCCTAAAGCCATCTCTGCTGACTTTAGCCACAGTTGCAGAAGGGGAAACAGAGTCTTGTCCAATTCTCTTGATGTTGGTATTGTGAAAGTTTCCATAACATGCAATGAAGCCTGCTTGGTTAAGGGCCAGATGCTCCTTTGTCCTGACTTGAAGAGGAGAGGAGCAGAACCCAGCTTGAGCTGAGCACAGGGAATAGAAGAGGGGAACAGTATCTCTGCAATGTGGTTTTGCAAAACTGCCACAGAATTGCTGTGTCTTGAGTCCTGGGGGACAGGACTTGAGCAATGCAGTATGGTATATTTATCACAGAGTACAAAAAGCAAGATAAACATCAAACACAAGACTCCTGGGAGGGGCAAAGCACTGATTAGTTGTAGCATCTGCAGTACTGGGGGATCTGCAGTACTGGGGGGGTCTGTAGTACTGGGTCTGGCCCCACTTCTATTATTGGTGCCAAATGAGAGTACCAAGGGAATCACAGCAGCATGAAAAGCATGCCTGCTGCCAGAGAAAAGGGCTTGTTGAATTCTCTTGCTGAATTTATCTTTTTGCTGGACTTAGACATAATAGTTATTGATGTGCAACTCAAATGTCACTCATTTATTCAGCGTTTGCTTGCACTACTGCTAGTTCTTAAAAAGCATCTGTTTCAAATCCAATGGATTTGAGTCTTCTCAAATCATGAGAGGCTTTCTGTGAGTGTAGTGGGTCTCCTACTGCAGCATCTTCTGTAAGAGAAATTAACTCAGAATGGTGGCATTATAGATCTCATCACTTAATGCACCTGGACAAGCACACATCTCTACTGCTGTTATGCCAACAGTTAAATATCAGCTCATGCTTTTAAATTATCAGAAAAGAAACTTTGAGTGTTATTTACCTGCAAAGAGGTTCTACAAGGTCCTTGTCAAGAAAATCATGATCTCTCTTTACTGCAGCAATGTCAATGGGAAACTGGGAGTCTGAAAAATGAGACACAATATTAAGATGACTGCTTGCTACTCAAATGAAAATACATTGTCTATATCTAAATTGCTTTGAATGTGCTTGCTCACTGAAATCTAGTATGACCAATTTCACTCAGCTCTGGTTCCCTTCCAGCTGTATCTGTGACCCTTTCTGACAGCATATTGGGTTTTCTGTTAAAGGTATAGCTGAATGTCCAGTGTATTAGAGTGACAGCAAAATTATTTCGTTTTGGCTTTGAAAAATACTCAGCTGTTCATTTTCACCTTGCACAAATGGATGAGATCAGGGAATTACCACCGCACTTACTTTATCTGCATGAGTAACAAGGTTTTCCCTTCTCATTACAGTGATTTAATGAGTTATTTGCTAGACAGGCTTTGCCCGAGTTATTTGCTAGACAGGCTTTGCCCAAGCCCCAGAAATGTTCTGTGCTTTTTCTTTTTTAAACAGATCCAAATAACAATGATTTCAGACAGAGGGTTACTCAAATAACAGACAAAAAAAACCTCCTCCAACAAACCAAAAAACCCAACTGAATTACCCCAAATATTAGCTAAAAAGAATAGTATGCTGGAAGCTGACATTTGTGATGAAAAGTGACACATCTCTAATGGTGGGATGGGTTCCAGTGCTGTGGCTGCTCTCCAAATTGGTCTGCCATGCTTAGGTACCTCAAGCAGGACCCTGGGATACAGAACTTCAGCCAGCATTTTCAGACACTACTGCTCAACACTGACATAATAGATGCCTGTGAAAAGCACCTTGTTTTCAGAGACATAGGCTGTCTAGAGCACATATTGACTGCATGGGAACTCTTGGAGCCCAGCACAGGTTGTTTCTTTGGAGAGAACATCCCTTTGAATTAAGCAGGCAGCAGCCACTCCTTTCTCTGGTGGAGTCAGTATCTGTCATACTCTGAGTACAAGGCAGACACAAAAGCACTACTGGCAACCCAGGGACTGTGGGAGCTACACATTTGTGTCAATTTTGGTATGGCAGGCTTTTTAGTCTTAGTTTCTTGCTGGATTTAACAGAGAAATCCAGCTGCCTGCCTCCTGCGGAGTCATCTGAGCATCTCTGAATGGTGCTCCTGTTCCCAGGCACCTGAGCAGCCCAACAGGACCCATCACCTGAGCTCTGATGGACCTCAGCTGGCCATGGGGGTGTCCTCAGCATCCCACTGCCTGCCATCCTCAGCCCCACATCAGGAGAGGGATGGTGTCCGAGCTGACTCCCTGCAGACTTGGTTCTGACCCATGAGGCTCCTTGGCCCTCATTCCATGCACGGATCTGTGCTGCTTCCAGACTCATGCTGACCCTGGAAGGTGTCCAGAGGTGTTTGGCAGAACTGCCTTTCGGCCAATAAGCCTGAGTGGGCCTGAGCTGGCTCCGTGTCTCTGGCAGGGAGAACACACATTTTGGGAAAAACGAGGCTCAGCTGCAGTTTCACTCTCAGTGTTGAGCCTGGTGAGAGCAAGAAAAACCCAGCTCCAGTCCCCAAACTACTACTGAACACAGCAGCAGTGTAACCACTCAAAAACCCTGCCCTTGGGGATACTGCTTCCCTGGGCATGAATCTTACACCTAGGAAGGGGCCACCACCATTTGCACTGAGTTAGCACCGAACTATCAGCTTTTCTTACCTTGCAAATGTGAACTGCAATTCAGATTATTCACTTTTGGTAACTCTGAAGGAGTTTTTCAGTCTTACTTTTGGCATGATTGAAATTTTCAATAACTTCTAGTGTTTTAATCTTATTTCAGGCACAGTTCAGAAAGTTTTTAGAAAATAATTTCATGTTTTAGAAATTTTGTAGTTGTTTTTGTTAACACTTGAGGTTTACACAAGCTATGTCCCTCTTTTTTTTTTTAACTTCCCATGGCTACAAGGGTAAGAATCTTACTTTTCTTTATGCACTGGTATGACTCCAGCAGCTGAGGCTTTGTGAAGCATCCAGCCATGGTCATAACTCAGTCAAATGTGGAGCTGGCTGACTGCAAGCTCTCCTGGCAAGGGCCCAGTGCACTTTCAGAACAGCACAAAGAGGAGAAGGACCTACTTACCCTCATAGAACTGAGCATATTGGGGAAATCCAGCTGCACGTAACCAGTCACACGCTTCCTTTGCCTCGATTTCTGGGCAAAAAGAGGAAAGAGAACAAAGTTCACACTTTGTTATTTTGAATCAGAAGTTCTTTCAAAGAAAAGGAAGGATCTATTTGCTGCTAAAGTACTGTCATCACACTTAATCAGAGTTTATAGCATCAGAAGAGAGTCTCTGTAGGAAATCTGCCTGTCTGCACAGGACCCTAGGGTGCACATCACCATTTGGTGGCTGGGATGAAGTGTTAACCATCTCCTTGCAGCAGAAGTTGCTCATCCAGGTTTGTGGCTCTGTGATCTACAATCCACCAAGGGTAAGTTGCTGGTAAAAGGTGAAGATGGAGCAGGGTGAAAATGGGGTGACAGAGAGCAGCATTCTTTCCTGTTCTGAGATTTCTTGTGGAGCAGAATGCCATGTGAAATCCATGGAAAGCTCTGCCAGGAAAACTCCAGTGCAGGTGTCATGGTATTGAAGGGACACCTCTTGCAGGGGCACCTCTATTTTTACCAAGCTCCATGGACTCATATTCTGGAAAGCAGTGTGCTGGGTCCAGCTCTGCCCAGCATCCGCACTGCCTGTATGTGCAGCTGCTCCCAGACCAGCTGGGGGAACAACTGAAAACAGAGGCTTGTTCACACAAATGTGGGTTTCAGGGGAAACCTGGGAAACATCTCTTTGCTGTCCAAACCTAGATCAGGATCTACCACTTGAACAGTTTTGGTTTACAGGATCAAAGTCAAAGCACGTATCGGTACCTCTTACATTTGCAAAACACGAAGAAACAGAGTGTGCAGGTGTTGAAGAAAGGAGACATTTTATGTTGCTTATTAATCAATCTGAATGAACCAGTCAAGGGCTTTGGCACATTTGTGGTTGTAAAAACTAGACAGCCATAATACAACACTCTAACTATAAAGCAAACAATGAAACTGGAAGAAGATGATCAAGCTCAGTTGCTCTTCTGCATATTTTGCCTTGCATGTGAAAAAAAAAATCCAGTTGTAAATCAGTTTTCTACTAAAATGCATTTTTATAGGTAAGAGAAGCTGGTGTGAACTTTTACCCATGTAATTCTGTTCAGATCACTCATCATGCCTTTAATGACTTTACCCACTGAAGCTCACTATAAAATCTGCTTTGAATATACTCTGCAGTGTGCGACCTGCACACCTTTCTGATCCCCTAAATAATGAATCACACCAGTAAATTTTGTAGCAGAAATCAAAATTCAGAATACAAGGACTATGTATCAAAAGCTCAATTTCCCAAAGACGATTAGACAGCCAGGAACAGCTCCACAATGGTCACATTCATTAGCAGTGCTGAAAAGGATTTACCACCAGGTCTTCATTTGCTTTGACATTAGTTCATGTCAAGGCCAAAAAATGGAGTATGAAAGTACATTCAGTTCTTGACACTGCACAAAAGAATAAGCAGCTTACATAAAACGTGGCTCTCACTACAGCACATCTGTGTGCTGAAAGCACATCTCTATTATGTTCCAGTTAGACTATTTCTATTAAATGCTTGGAAAAAAGACAAGTCTTTATACTATTTTTCTTTTGCTTAATTCAATCTCATGAAACACAGACAAATCAATCCCATTTCAAAATGTACTTTACAACTCAGAACAGCTGTACGTACATTCTAGCTTCATCTGGCCTGGAAACACAACTGACAGGGGCTGTGGGTGATGGAGAATGCTACCATTTAATGCTCTTATACGCTTATCATATTTCAATTTTTTTTGCAGTTGGCTGCTCAGAGGAGCTTGCTGAGAAATATTCCTGCACCCCAAATGAGATCTAAAAAATCTCAGGTTGCAATGGGTGAGTAATTGTAGGGAATAACCAAGAAAGTAGATCTCACTCTTTTCTCGTGTTTTGTTTTTAGTTTTTTGTGATGTTTTTGGTTTGTTTTTTACTTTTTTTTTTTTTATGAGGTTGTTTGAAACATACTGTATTCCATTAAATATCATTGGCTGATTAACTTCTGCCTTCAAAACTCTGACTCTACATCCTCCATGAAGGCATTTCTGGAGAGTATTCTTGTTTTCTGAATGACTACCTCAGCCTTGAGTAAGATTTGCTAAGCTTCCAGGATACTCAGTCTCAAGACACATATCATTCCCAGTTCCCTCCCATACCTCTCTTTCTGGTCTAATTCAGAGGACAACAGGAGAAGTGCACCAGGGTGCTGGCACAGCCCAAATTACAACTTTGCTCATACAAGTGTGTTCCCACTGGCTGAGGACACCTGTTCCAGTTCCCCTCTTGGTCCCTCCTACAGTTTAGGTGAAAAGGCACAACAAAGGATTCACTCCTCAGCAGACATCCAAGGTGATTTCTACTATTTTGTCCTGGGCATGTAATCCAAGTTATAGTTCAGAATGTAATATAGGTGCTTTTATTACTGCAATGTTTGAACAATAATTTAACATGGTAAGTTTAACTTTCTCTTCTCTCAGCTGCCCATATCCTGATATTTGCCTTTTCTTACTTCCTAGTTAAACATTAGTGAGGACTTCTTTGGGAAAAGATGTGCAGCACCAAAAAGCTCTCAGTGGAGGTGTCAATGAAGGGTGGTAGAAATACTTTCGGCAGTGTTGTCCCAGTTCTGTTCCTATGTCCAGGCTAGTAGAGGGGTTTGATCCTGCCTGCAGCAGATGCATTGTCTTGGTGCAACACTGAAAGACTTGGAAACCCACACGTGTTCATAGGTGGCACCAAGGCAGTTTGTCAACAGCACAGAGAAGGGCTGTCATGGTGAGAAGAGCGATTTCAGAGAGGACATGGCTCAAGGCTGGCAGGAGGCACAGTTCCTCCAGTTCCTACCAGAAGCACCTGAGCCACCACTGACCCACAAGCAGCTTCCCCCTCGACAGGACCAAAACGTCTGCTTGCCTCAGCACACCTGATGGGGGGTTTGTCCTTAAGCACTACTATTCTGCTCTGTGGCTGGAAAAAAATTAGGGATAATTTGCCTACTGCTTTCCATCTGCTTGGGCAGCAATTAACAACAATCATTAATTATTAAGGCTAGATAATAATTCAGTCCCAAATATTGACAACTGTCAGTATGTCTCACAGGACTTCAATTCTAAGGAGTTTTTTTCCCAGTTTCTAGTTGAAGCTTGGAAGAAAAAAATTCCTTTTCCATTTCATTTTTCTGCTAGTTGTGAGTTATAATTCAGAGCAAAATGAGGAGAGGGGTTCACTCAGGAAATGTGACAAGTATTCAGAACCCAGCTGGGTCTTGGCTTTGAGTCTATCACTAGCATTAAACAGGTCTGAGTTGTCTCCCACAAACCATGTGGGTGGCTCTGGCTGTTCTGCAGCTAAAATGGAGACAGTTGTTTGCCATCTCTCCTGCTCTTCCAACACTTTCTCTGATTCTTCACAAACTGTTTTGTTTCTGCCCAACACCAGACGAACAGTCTAGCACCCAGCTGCCACCAAAGGGGACATCCTTGCCCTGCCTATCCAACGCCAGCTGCTGCTTCTCCTGCTTCCCTTAGTGCCACACCAGCTCCTGGCTAACTCTTCAGAGACCCAGCTCAACCCCCTAAGCTGGTAGAAAACTAACCCTCCAAAAGTGGGAATGGTCTGCTGTTGGATTCACAAATTCACTCAAACCCTCTAAGGGCTCTGTTTAATCTACATTAGCTGCATTTTAACAAGCCCATGAAAGTCAAACCATTGAACAGTCCTTCCCTCACATGAAGGAGCCCAAGAGAACTGTCTAAAAAACTGTTTGGAAAAAATCTCTGTCAAGAGAAACTCATGTAAATAAATTAATTTTCTGGCCTGGAATCTTATCACTGTCCACAAATATCAATGCTAAGACCTCGTTACTATAGTCCTTTCCCTTTTCCTGTCTAGATATCAGTATTTCATCTTATTTCTGCCTTTCTGCCATTGTCCCTGTCTTTTCTGTCTTCTGTTTTGGTGTTTCTCCTTTTATTTTTAAACTGCATTTTTATTTAAAATGCAGATGTCCCTTTGCACAATGCAGTGAAAGATTTATCAACTAGAATAAATAAGGTACATAATTACCCCATCTATTGTGTTTGTCAACTTTATGTGATAACCTTTGCTGTTCATCTTCTGTAACAAATCACTGTTAATGTTCACTTTAGTATTCCCTTTGTATTGCTCACCACTTAAATCTAATTTACTAGATTCAGATAAAATATCTGGAAATGTTACAGAAAATTATTAACCGATTATTTGGGAAAAAGTGCTTTTTACTGTGGAGCCACATCAGTGAGCAAGTGGTTAGTCTGGTGTTACTAACCAGAGGTTGTAACAACTTTTGGTCCTTGTTTTACTTTTTCCTGCAAGAGGAGAAAAATTGTTGGGATGAGTTTGAGTTACATCTTCCAGAACAAAATCTACCTGGCATTCTAGGATCAGTTTGGAAGCTCAGCTCAACCCAGAGTTATAAAATGCCTTTTACTCTCAGGCATTGCTGCGGACCCCTGTGAAAGGTAAACCAGAGAACACTCCAGGAGAGGAAACACTGATGGTGTTTTAGACCTGAGGCATGCTCCAGGCAGCTGTAGACACTGAGTCAGCCTTGTCTCACAGGTCCTGGTACATCCCTTGAGTCCCATAAACCTGTCAAGTCACCAACAAGCAATGTCACCCCCCTGATGTCTTCCCAACAGAGTGCTAATGAGGGAAGATGGGTTCTTTAGAAAAGTTCAGTTCAGGCTGAAGCTGTATGAGAACTGCTCTAGCACCTTTCAGCTGCTTCTTGAAGCTCAGCCTGAGATACTGCAATGGCTGCCATTACTCTCCTGGCTCTATATCTCACAGTCTTCAGCACATTTATCTATGTTACTCTTCTTATTTTATGGATGGGGAATTAAAGCACTTCAGAAATACGTAAGCAGGTTAGAGGTAAGGTTGATGGGAATTAGATGCCCGACTTATCTGGCCATAAAAATAGGGTTATGCCACTCCTCAGGTACCCTTAGAAATCTAGCCTGGACAACCCAAATTCCAAATTTCTCATACTTAAATGCATCACTCTACCATCCCTAGGCTACAATGTAACATTAAAGGCTGATGGGTTTCCACTGAGTGGCATTTGCAAAGCTTCTTCAGAGCTCAGAAATTAGATTACAGTAGAGTGTAAGGGTGCTAAATTGGAAAGAACAGTAATGTATTTGTAAATATGAGAAATGATGACTCTTCAACTCGCATAGGAAATTCACAACAAAACAAGAGCTGACATGTGAGCAACCCGGTCTAGTGAAAGGTGTCCCTGCCCACTGCAGGGGGGTTGTAACCTTAAGGTCCCTTCCAACCAACACCATTCTATGACTTTATGATCCCATTATCTACAACATGCAAGGAGCAGGTTAATACCTTAACTCCTCTATTATCATCTCACTTCACTAGTGCAAGCAGGTGTAGGGCATGGAAAAATTAAAAACTTTTCATACTCCCTAAGGAAAAAATCCCCATGCAATTTAACAAAGACAGATACAATTTTCAGTAACTTTTTATGATTTTAGGTAGAGGTCTAATGGTTTACCCCATTCCTATCCACTCTATAGGATTTTTTCAGAATAATTCCAATAATAACGCAATAGCAATTGTACCATGCAGCCATAAAATTACCATTTATAGTACAAATATATAATAAGTAAAAGAAACCATAAGCATACAATGAATTTATATATTTTACTGCACTATGGTGCATACTTGTCAATAAATCTTGATAATAAGGTTTTCAAAAGTGGAATTTCATTGGAGTTATTTTATATCATGCCATATAATTAGTATTAGAGACAAGGTTATGTTTTGCAAGGAAGGGACAAATAAAACTGTCAAAGTGTTATTTTAGTAGTCCTAAACCTTTCGTGGAATATTGCGGTACCAGTAATATCACAATAAAATATGGACCTTTTAAACTTCTGTGGCTGAATATAATTTAAATGTCAATATAAAAAGATCTTTCATAAGTAGTTCCTTTATGTGTAATTCTTTACCCTCGGTGAGTAATAGTCAAATGATGTCCATTCATACTCTGACTTCTTAGGCTGAAAGTGAGAAGCCTGATTATTTATGGACCTGAAAAAAAAATAAATCTTGTATGCTGAGAGATTAAAAGAGTGTGACTGTTTACCTTGGAGAGCAGATGAATAAGGAAGGGTTGTGCTAAAAGGGTATAAAATCACGGGTAATACAAAAATAGGAAATTGGGAACTACTATTCACTCTACACACAGTACAAGAGCAGGGAGGTTAATAAAAAAGAAGGAATAAGAAAGAAGGAAGGCAATCTGAACTGATATTGCCACAGAACACTGGTATCAGGAGACGAGTTGTAGCTGGAACCTCATCTGACTACTCACTGCTACCAGCACAGATTTGGAAAAGAATTGTCCAGAATGGAAATAAATGAAACCAAGCTAAAGACAGTGTTATGAAAAGGCGTTTTTCTGATTCCATGATCAGCTACTGACACTTCTTGTACTCAGACATAGTCTGGGACTGTATAAAATGTTTATTTCAATGACTACAACAATTGTTTTGTTCTCCACTGCAACCAAATTCTGCACAGCCCAACTGAGAGACTTCTCATGAGCCTTTTATCTTCAGCAAGGCTGCATTTCCCAAGAAAAAAAGGTGTGTTATTCCAGCAAGGAATTAGGAAGCTACGTCCCCCTTGGGTGAAAGGATTATGCTGAATTGCTTTCCCAAATTAATGAGATATTGGTAAAACTGTTAAATCTGAGATTTACAGTAAGTTCATCAAGAATAAAATTTTACAGGTCTGGGAACAGTGTATGTATTAGTATTTTTTACATCTAGGTATTATCAGAGCTAGGTGTACAACACAATGAGTTCCCTCATGTAAATAATGAGAAGGTGGCTGTGCAAACAGCAGCAGGGAAATCAAAGTTTGCAGTGCAGGAGAGACCTTTGTGCAATGTGCTACACTCCACATGCCCTTTAAGCTGAGAGGTGACTTGCTGGGGCCACCAAAGCAGCCAGCACACCAAGACAGCAGGCATGTAGGGACACAATAAAGACCTTAGAAGGAGGAATGTCATGAGGGATGCCCACTTCAGAGTCATTAGACACCCCACCAGGCAGCCACTACTGTTCCTGAAAGTCCATAAAATTGATTCCTTGGGGAATTCTCCCATTATACAGACTTTCAAGGAACTCCTTCTGGTAACAGGGTGTACAGCACAATCAGGCATCTAAACACAGGAATTCAATGAGATTTGGACACCAAGTGGTTTAAGCATTTGAAAGTTTCAGACATAACATTAATAACACTGCAAAGATGTTTAACAGACCCAATTGATGCTGAAAATCCCACCCATGTTATATGGTCCAGTAATGTGATAAAAACAAGAGATTCAGGTGTTCCTTTGAGCATACTCTTGAGATTTTTGGTTGCTCCTTATCATCATCATAATTCCTATTTACTGCTGGTTTCCTTTTCTCCTTTCTTTTACATATCTTCCGCCCTGAAGTAACTTAAAACTAATTTTCTGTCATTCATTTCTCTGACACCTTTGCTACCCACTGTCCCACATGCCCACTCAGTTTATACAACCTTACTCCACACTAGTTTGTTTCCCATTTTTTGCCATCTTCCTTTCAAATTCCTGAAACAGGATTTTAAATCCCTCCTAACCCAAAAAATCTCTCTCTTATCTTCAAGTATCATTTTGAAGCCACTTTTCTTCTTTGCTTACAATTGATTTGTACAATGCAGTACTTTGTGATGACACTAATAAAACAAAAGCTTGCAACCCACATCTCATCTTGAGGCACTTTAAATGGTTATAAAAACTGAAGAGAAAGTTATACATAGGGATCACTTCATCCCTGGGTGAAATGCAGCTGCGTTAGGATGAAATGTGGCAGCTGCGCAAAAGAATGCTGCAGCAGTTTATGACAAGAAACAAGGAGAATACTTTATCCAGCTGAAACCACTAACAGGATTTATGAGATAGAATAAATTTGCATTATATATATATATATATATATATAGGGAGCTGACAAGGACATCAGGCTTTCCTCCCTTTAGCCTTGAGAAAAATACTCTGGTATTGCTCATGGACAGAAGTGATTAAGAACTTGGTTCCTTTCACATCCTCCTCCTTCCCCATTAGGATTTATATTTTTTTTCTTGCCTTCTGACAGCCTCCATGAGTCTTGGCTTCATATAGACTTGGAGGACAGAGTACCACCCATCTGTTCTCTAGTATCACACTGCCCATCCCACCTATTTGGCCTGTCATTCAAAAGCTGAGAACTCCTAACTTGAGAATTACCAGAACTCTTATACATGAGCACTGCATGGCCACTGAAAAACATGTCTGGATAACAGTCTGGAAAATGCGAGTCTTTAAGGACTCTAACATAAAGTATACAGTATTTTTAATATGGAAGAAACACTATCAAATAGGTAGAGAAGAGGTAACAATCCCATCCCTTGGGATTTATTTCAAAACTTCTGGTGACTCCTAGAGTCACTATGGGACAAATTTTGAAAACAGACTCTTCTTTTACAAGTTTCTGCCTTTGGGTTCCCAAGCTAAGAGCTCTAGGTCACATCTCAACTTCCATGTGTTATGGACCAAAGAGTGGCCTGAAGACTGGAATAGCTGCTGTGCTCACACTGAAAAGGGAAATGTTGAGTCCAGCTGTTATTTAGAAAACTTCTTGCTCCCTGGATATGTTATAAAGTGATTTTTGCAATGTACCATTGCTAGTCCAGTACCTAGTCATTATTAATAAGTAGCCAGAGAAAGAGCAGCTATATGTATTCATGCTATATATTTCTGTTATATATTCTTGTCATGTATCTTCTACTGAATCACTATTGTTGAAGAGTGAAGAGCCCAAAGACTACAAAGCAGCTTTGCAGAAAACAACCTGGGTGCCTGGTGGGACACCAACAAAGCACAAAGCAGCCATGTGCCCTTCTGCCAAGGAAGGCAGAGAGCACACTGGGCTGCACTAGGAGAGGTGACAGCAGGTGAAGGGAGGTGATTCTTCCCCTCTTCAGACCACTAGTGAGGCTGGTGTGCTGGCTCCAGTTGTGGGTTCCTCAGCAAAAAGAAAATATAAATTTACTGGAGTGAGTCCAGCACAAGGCTATGAAGGCGATTAAGGGCCTGGAGCACCTGAAAGATGACAAAAGGCTGAGAAAGCTGCAACTGTTCAGCCTGGGAAAGAAAAGTCTCGATGGAATCTCATCTGTGAGTATAACTATCTGAAGGGAGGGTGCAAAGAGGGCACTCAGGATGTTCTCAGTGGTTCCCAGTGACAGGCAATGGGCACAGACTGACACACAGGAGGTTCTGTACATCATGAAACACTTTTTTCCTGTAAGGGTAATCAAGTACTGATACATGTTCTTCAGGGAGCTGGTGGAGGCTTCATCCTTTGGAGATATTCAAAAGCCACCTGGACACAGCTTGCTATAGGTGGTCTTGCTTGAGCCATTGGGTTGAACGAGATGACCTCCAGAGCTTTCCTACCTCAACCATTCAGTGACTCTGACTGTTTCAAGAAGTGTGTAAAAATAGCCCTGAACTGACCCAAGAGTAAGGAGGAAGATATCTCCATCAGCAACATCATATTTCCCTTAGTGAAGAATTTCAGATGAAGACCTGCTGTAAGCTCCTCTACACTGCTTCTCATCTTGAAGAAAACTAGCACTATTGATTTTCAAACCCAGAAAGTCACAGGAAGGGCAAGAATAACATCAAGGAGAGGAACAGCTAATAGGAAATATATATGTATCAATTCCAACTGTGCCACTACTGGAAACTTGCCATAACTTTATACTTGGAATTATAAGTGTTATTATCTTTGTAGCTGGAGCAACTTTTTTATTAGATTGCTAATACTTTAATCATTAGAGCAATAAATTCTTCAATCTGTACACAACGTGTTTCTTCACTGCACATAAAGTGCCAAGGTGTTTTGTCTGGTACCCTGCCCTTGAGATCTGGTTTGAATTTGGATGCAGCAGATGGACACCACTACATTTAGCTTGCAGCTACCCTCCTTCCTTGCAAGGTTTTGAAAATGTCATCTCTTGCAAGGCTAGGGGAGACTTCCAGACAGCCTGAACTCAATCAGCATACAAGATGTCTCTGGAGTGCCCTGACATTCAGAGGCCTCCCAAGAGGATGTAGCGCTGGTCTGACCATTAGTTTTGACTCTTATGTGCATTCATAACTCCAATTAAATACAAAGATTTAATGTCTCTGGAAGTCAGGATTTTCAAGCTCAGTGTCCTAAACTGGAGGTCAAGTTTCAGACTTCAATGCTTTGCTTAGATTTTCCACAATACCCAATGTGGTTTGCATGTGTGGGGTACTGAAGATAATTGGTCAGACAGTAATTGGAGCTCAGCAGATGAAAGGCACCATGGAATGCAGGAGAATGCTTCATGTTGTAATTTAAGTGAAAATGTAAACAATACCCCAAAAGATAGACGTTGTCATCATAAACTTTCTCTCTGAATTATGCAGATAAGTAGAATAAAATGTAATTCCTTATCAACATATTAATTATTCTCTGATGATGCCCTTCATGTTCTGTAGATGTTCAAATTCCATATGGGCAATCAGATATACATCAGAGAAACTCTACCCATCCGAGGTGGTCTTCATGCTGTGAATTTATATTAAACACTGAACATTAATATGAAAGTAACTCCCCTTGGAGATAATACTTTGATGTATTAATAAAAAAGACTTCACATTTCTTGTTGATATCATAAATTAAGATTAAAACACTTCCTTTTGCAGTTCTGTGTGAGATGAGCAATTTGTAGTGCAAGGAACATTGATAAAACACAGCACATACAGCAGAGTTCAAATATTCAAAACTGAGGTACTGAGGTCCAAATCCATGTCTTGTGAATGCAATGCAAAGTGCTGAGCTCTCACCAGGTGTTATCAGTGTTATCTGCTGTTATCAGCTGATTAACACTACAAGCAGATGTGTCTATCCCAGAAAGTGTTTCCTTATTACCTCTTTTCATGCAATGGCCTATGGAGAAAGACGTCCTGTGTATTTCTTCCAAAAAAGAAGAACCCCAAACAGCAGATGGTGACTTATTCACAAAATTTATAAGAAACTGTCACCTACTTAAAATCCAGGAGCAGGAGGCTCCTGACATTATCCTGAAAGTACAGGCAAGGCCTCTACCTATAGACCCAGAGTCTTTTTCTGATTCACAACCATACCACTCTTGTAGCCTTTGAAGTATATCAACATTATTAACATTTCATCATGCCTCGAGACCGTAGTGAAAAATCATTTATAAAATGAAGGTTAACTTTATTTGTGGATAGCTACTGTTTTATTATGATTATTTCT
Organism: Zosterops lateralis; assembly: GCF_965231275.1. Classification (NCBI taxonomy): domain Eukaryota; kingdom Metazoa; phylum Chordata; class Aves; order Passeriformes; family Zosteropidae; genus Zosterops; species Zosterops lateralis. The sequence goes on along the minus strand of NC_139763.1, from coordinate 68,424,387 downwards.
GAGAGGATCAAGCATCCATATCTGTTTAATGCTTTATTCCAGTTGCTATTTTCTGTAAGAACATTACTAAGGAAAACTACCATGATGTCTTTTATAACTCTATGAAGAAATGAAAAATTGGTAAATTAACACTTAGCACAAATTATTATTTTCTTTTATTGGACATTCTGAACTTGGTCTACCTTCCTTTTTGGAGCTGGATTGATCCTGTGTCAGTGCCAGATGTGATGTGATAAGCTGGCTCTGCCATGAGCAGGGGTTGGGCCAGATGACCTCCATTGTTTGATGGTTCCACTAATTTTTAAAATTATTCCAGAGATGAAAGAAATAACATATGCTTACAGAAAGATGTTATTGTGAACTAAATTTTGCCCTCTGCTTTGACTATGCTGTGCTGTAAGAACAGTGGAGCCACACCAGTGTGTGTTTCAGCATGATCTAGTCCAGAGCCACTAATTACATGGCTGTATACTCATCTTTGTAGAGTCGTGAGAAAAAACAAGAGATTAAAGGAAATAATTACTCACCTACTAAAAAAAGAACATCTTTCCTCACTTTGTTTTCCCAAAAGCACCCAATTTTACAAAAGTGCCTTTCAAATACTTTTCTCCAACATGTAAACAGTATTAACGTGGGAAAGTCAAATTAAGGGTCTTTTTCAGAAAGCAGTGGCACTACTGCTCAGACAGCTGCTCAGTTTCCAACATCCATCACATTATTTAATTTTACTGAATAGATACAGATAACTTTCAATATCCAAGGCCACAATTTTAAGGGTATTTAAATTTCTGAACTGGTAGGGTGCAGATTTTCAAAGATGTTCAAAGTATTTAACTGTCATTTACCTACTCAAGCACACTGGATTATGATTTACCCAGTCCTGTCTTCTACTATCAGGTGGCTGCAGACATTTTTTGTGCACTCCAGCACACGTACATCTAAATGTTTTTTGAACAACCAAAGGGATGATACAGAGCCAGCAGTTTTACCAGCAGACTCAAATGTTTTGGATATGTGAACGGACAAACTTCCATGATTTTTCTTCACACAAATAATTACATTTTTTTCTTCATTCCCCTTTACAATGAAAGCTGCAATCCATATGGCTACAGAGCAACACACAGAAAACAGGCTAAACCAATTCTTACATGATAGCTGTCCCTAAACATTTATTCATTCACACTGGAGGAAAGAAGGAACAGACAACTTGGCTATGATGGTATAGTTATTATTTTTAGCCTTTTGGCTGAAGTCTTCAGTTTCCTTTCCATATATTTTTAAATAGAAGGCCGTAGGGGTTTTATGTGCTCCTCCAAGTAGAGAACAGACTTTTAATGTAGCAAAAATACTAATTTTCCATTCTGCAGCTCACCTAGGTCTGTTTCCATCTAATAAACCATTGGACAAAATAACTGTTTCCTATAACATGAAATTCTGCTATGGCAGAAGTAACACTGGGTATCCATAGTACTGACACTTCTCATTTCCTTACCCTTGTTACACTGCAGAGCAAATGGGAGCCAGATACATAGGAACTCTATAATTACTTGACAATAATCATTGCCAGCAATGAAGCAGAGTTAGCAAAGAACTAATTAGTACACCACCCAGGACTAACAACACTTTCTTCCTGTTATTTTTAGCTACAAGCAGGAAAGACATAAATTGCTCTTTTCTCAAATAGCTTAGATAAGGTAGATGTTTGCAGTAATCACTCTATAAAGCTGGACTCTGGCCTTCAGCTATGTTCCATATATTAGCCTGGAAGAAGACAACAGGAAGTCTGGAGACCTACAGTGCTTGCTCCCTGCTGGTGCCAGAGAGTAGATCTGTGGAGTACCTGTCAGGAGACACCAAAGCTACCAAAGAAGCACAAGACTCCTATTTTCATGTCAATGTCTCTTGCTGGATAACAGGAAGGAGTACAGAGGGGCTGGCTCTGCAAATGTGATTGAAATACAGACCCTGTCACTTTTTAACTTGCTGGATGAATTTCAACTAATTCTTAATCCTCTCATAGTTGATGGGAAGTCACTTGGATAGTTTCAGTTGCCATCTCATGGACAGAGTCCCCTTGCTCTAACTGCTGGAGAGCACATTCCCACTTGCCTGAATCATTACTGGCCTGACTGTGGGCAAAGATGGTTTGTTCTCTAGACAGTGCTAGCAGCTAGATATTTGGAAAGTAAATGACTAATCCCTTGCCCAGCTTTTGGTGGGAAAGGAGACATATCACTTAACACACTTCATTTTAAAAATGGAAAAATTATTCTTCCCTCCTTAGGAAGCAAAATTGTTAGACTACATATGCTGAAGTGTGTACTATGCTCAAAATATGCTCCAGATCTATGAGGACCACATAGTTAACTTGCATGTTCTCATCTTCTTTTACCACTTTAACAAACAGGTGGCCTCTTAAAGTGGAGATATCTTTTTTAGTGCTACTAAAGATTTAGTCCAGCCATTGGCTGATATCTAAATTTACTTATTTCATAGTATCCTCTGCCCACAGACAGACACAAAACACTTGCTTTTCCAGCAAATATCACCCAGTTAGAGTTCGAAGTTGCCTTAAACCATGACCTGATTCTGGATCAATTAGAGAGCATTCACCAGGAGATCAATGAATATAAGTCTATGCTATAATTTAAGGTCAGTTTAGTCCAAGAGAGAGGCTAGCTAAGTAAAAATAAGCAAATAACGATCATGGGTTTTTATAAAAATCTGAGAAGAGTGCTGAAGTGCATACTTGAAATATTTCCTGTGAACTCCATAGCATGGCTGGCACACCACAGGTTTAACACTTGGTGCCTGTTCAACGTGTGCTACGTGGATGCACCAAGCCTGCACACACACACACACACTTGCCAAGAAGAATGACAGAGGTAATGTGACTGTTTCTGAAAAATGAAGTGCTTATGGCTTGCTCAGTTTCAGAGTATGTTTCATAATCTTCAACACTCCCAATGTGTCACTCATGGGCTTGCAACATATTCCCTCTGAACAGAAGCTGCTTTGTGCTCATCACTGAAGAAGCATGTGCTGTGCGAGTGCCATACTGTATTTTGGCAGTAGCTGTTAGAAGTAAATTTACAGAGGATTAAGGAGATGGAAGGCAGCATGCCTCACACTGTTATTCTGCAAAGCATTAAAACACCCTGTTTAAAGAAGGGATGAGAGATGGCTGCTATTCAGACTATTTGGGCCTGAGGTTCAATTTGTTTTGACAAATTTGCATTTGGTCCTTGAGAAGTCTCTGAACAGCAACAGCTGCCCTTGCCCAGGAGGAGTGTCTGAGGACACCTCCCTCCTTTGGAAATCACTTTCAGCACAAGGTGGGAGCTGTCCCCAGGGGCACAGAGCCACTCAGACCTGCCCCAGAGGGAAGCTCCCACCAGCTGCTATGCTGCCTCTGGGATCAGCCCTTCCCCATCTCCAGATGTGCTCCATGAAGTACAGGATTCCAGGGCTGCCCTGGGTTCATGTCCCTTCAAGGCCAGAAGAATGAAAGTATGTGCTGAGGACATGAGACATTTTTGGCTGTCCGGAGCTACAATAATGACATACAGATATTCAGATAAACACGAAGATTGAAATTTGGTTGTGTATGCTTTGAAGGAAACTTTTTTCCAAGCATATTCTTTTTCTAGACTTGACCTTGGTCTGCACTTTTAAGAATCTGACATTTTTGATGGTTTATTTCACTTTCAGATTTTGGCAGGATGTAGCCTCAGATATGCCAGAAGTATGACGAGATAAGTTATTCTCCAGACAGAAACAGAAGCAGAAAGCAGGCAGTTGCCTACAAAAGATGGTCTCTCCTATAGATTTTACCATAAAGAACGCCCAGCTCAATTTTTGAAAGGAGAAGACTAAATCTGGCTATGAAATCTCAACAAAATGGCAGTTAAAAAATTCAAATAACCACCTTAGAGCCCATTTGTTGCTCTGAAACCACTGGTTAAAAGAGAAGAAATGATAAAGGTATTTTGATTTAAGAGACAGGCTACATTTTGCAGGGAGTGTTGGAGTTTTAAAGTTTCTCATATTGTTTTGCCTGATGCTTTGCATATTGCAGTGTTTTTTTACACAGTAATGATAGTTAGAAACTCAAAATGCACAATATTCTGTGGTCATGGCATTAGGCTCTGAAAGCTTACTTATTGCTAAGGAATCACATTAGTGTACTGAAAATTACAGTTCCATATTATCTACTACAGCTTCATCTTTAAGAACAAACAATAAGCAAAAAAACCAAAAAATCAGCCTGGAAGTCACTGCTTCACCTGCACTGGTGGATGGCAGAAAAGGCAACACTGTCAAAAGGTGACAATTATAATTGTGATGCTCCATTGGCTGACTCTGATTTTGGGAAAAGAGCTGGGACTCTTGTTAATCTTTCCATAACTCCAAGACAAAGCCAATTTGAGGCTGCTAAAAGTAGCCTCAAAACTGAGACTACAAAGCTCCTATTTGTTGAATGTATTTCAAACAATTTCCTTCACTCATTGTTTACCAATCTGGCCTTTCCTCACCAGGGGTAGAAAAACAAAATGAACACTTTTCACCTGCAAGCTCAAATCCCACTGGAAAGAAGTTTTTCAGGAAAATGTTATTGTGGTGAGGACTTTCAGGGAGTGTTGGAGTTTTAAAGTTTCACATGATGTTTTGCATTTTTCTTCTAAATGAACAGGAAAAAACTCATCTGGCTCTCATTTGAATTCTCAATAGACCTTAGAGAGGAAATTCCAAGCAGAGCTGTACTCCTGCACCTAAAACCTACGTGGGAATGATGCAGCATGCTTGTTTCAAACCAAGAGCAGCCAGAAGAAGCAGAGCTCGGTCAGTGACACACCCACGTGTTCCACACAACAGTAATGGTCTCAGCAGAGGGGCTGGTTACATAAAACAGCCTTCAACAGGACATATCGGAACTTAAATATCTAGATGACTTGCTTTCACAGCAGTCTTTCCATCATGCATGCAGAATATTGACATAAATGGGGATTTTTGGATATAAGGAATGGAAAACATCTCACCCATCTGCAACTACATTGGAACTATTAATCCTAGGTGCCACTGAAAGCTAGGGAGAGAAGGAGGTACTTCTTTTGAAATATTTATCTAGTCTTGGTTAATGTCTGAAAGAGGTAAAATGTCTTGTGCACAGAAAGAGCTTATTCTTCTCTGTGGACTATACAGAGAATTTGGGAGGAACAGGCAGATGAAGCTAAAGACATTTCCAGTGAGATTCTTCTTCGAGGCACATCCTATCAATGTACGGTGTGACTTAAGGTCCCTAATTTCATTTATTTGCACCATTTGCAGTGGTGGCATAGTGATGTGCAATCTCATGTTTGCAATGGGATTTGAGATTTGCGTAGGAACATTTCAGTGCAGGTGCTCAGTGTTTACTACAAACAGCATGTATTTCCCACACAAAGCATATCATGGAATTAGCTACCTGACCTCAAAATCCACTAATCTGAAACATAAACAACTAAATAAGTACTTACGTTGTTCACCCTCTAATCACCACAATGCCTTATTGATGAACAATTCATCTGCTGATTTCCATACATATCTCTATGGCTATTTCCATACACATGTATGTATGTACATACATGTTACAAGGTTATCGCACCAGAATTAAGCTCCTATTATCAAGATTCCTCTCCTGCTGTTGACACTATTCATTCTTGGTATCCAAGTTTTCTTAATTGTTTTATAAGATGAAGCATTTCAAGCTTATAAACAACTCCCAGTACTTTTTAGAATTTGCCAGCAAAATGCTTTTCTTTCCCTAAAAATGTGGGCTGTATCTGAACAAAGATGTTGGCTCAAAGCATGGGGTGGGTTCCAAGTGTAAGTCAGGTTGAGGGCAGGTCTTCCCAGACAGATAGATGGGTAAGCATCTCCACTTTCCAGCTCCCTAAGAGCCTGTTCCTAGTCCTCTGTAGACATAACAAGTGAACTGATTGCTCAGTGCACAGCAGAGACTAATGTGAGAATGTGATCCTGGCAGAGCCTCACCAGAGGATTCTTGTAATTGATGTGAAGACAATATAACTGATTTGTAGACACATCACTCTGCACCACGGTTGCTGCACCAGCTTCCTACAACTGTTGTTGATTGCCTTCATCCCCAAGCATTTTTGTCTCTCTCAGTTTAGAAACTCTGGGAAGAAAGTCACAATAGCAATTTGTTTGTGCCATGCCTATTTGGCATGCTGAATCACACTCTTACACAAATAAACAGGGAACACGATGTAACACCACAGCAGCAGATTTAACTAAGATCCAATTGTGCTTGGTGCCATCTGAATATGGGAAGAATGTTCCCTTAAATGAAAAGCCTTCCACAGAAAAACAAGTTCACCCTTCACAAATATGTACCATAACATGGGACCATACACCATCTTTGCCTTATGACTTCACTGGTAAGAAACTGCCTTTTGGAGCATTTCTCCTCTAATAGGCAGCTCTGCTCTATATTGTTCCTTCTGAATTTGGGGTGTCTTTTAGAGCTAGTATGAAGCCAGTCTTTGCCAGGGAGTGGTACCCTGTCCAAAATCACCTCTCAAATAAGTTACCTTTGGCTGAACCACCAGTATTTGGATGGGGGATGCTACTGGCTCTTGATTTATATTATGAGATTGTAAGCAATTAGAACAAATAGCTTATATTTCAAGCTACAATTTATGAACTTAACTGTCTCACTTTTACTGAGTTCTTTACACCAAAAGCTCAGTGACTTGAAACACAAGTCACCTAAAAAATTAATGTTGAATTATTTTCCCAAAAGTCTTAAGGACAAACACATTTCTAGGGCCTCTGAAGAGGAAATACCTCAGGGAGAATATTGCTATTAGATGACACTGAGCAAATCCTTAAGCAGGAGTGATTGAAGCAGACTGCATACCCTAAGGATTTAATGAGCAGCTTGAAGGAGTTGATGGCCTGAGGCATAGCCTCAGGTCATTAAATCTCAAATGGTTATTAATCCCTAGGAAATGCTTTCTGTCAAGGTCATTAGTGCTATTATACAGTGGAAATTGAGGGTGTATCAAGAAATTAGCATACAGCCTATTTGCAGGATAAATGTTCTCAGAGAGCATGGGCAGGTCATTTCCAGGAAATGCAGTATCCACAAGCCACCTGGCTTGGCAGAACTTCCATGTCCCTCTCTGCACCACTTCTAAGCTGAGTTGCTCTTTTGCAGAGTGGCACTACAGGAACTTTACCATGCACTGAGCACTTGAATTAGCAGTTCGGCATAACTCCAAGGGATAACATCTGCTGAAATCCCTCCTACTTAGCATATGATTTTAGATTGGAGTCCTGCCCTGCTGTTGTTTCTTAGAATAAATCCAGGAAATCTGATTCAGTTGATGTGTACACTAGTGACCATAGCATTTGACCAAAGGCTGAAACCATACAGGTGTTGGGATCACTGCCCTTTTCCCAGAATTTCCTAGGATAAAGGAAACTTCACTGCCTTCAAGCAGAAATACCTGGAACCGGAACAAATACATCAATTGGCACATGTGGGGTTAAGGCCAAGAGACTGATCAGTAGGCAGGGAAGGGCAAGAGGTGGTGAGGTCCCAGTCTGGGGTTTCCCTCTTGGGTCCCATATCTGCGTGGGGCACCTTGTGAACAAAACTTCAGTTTCACAGTCACTGAAGGTGATAACCTTGCCATTAAGCATGGAAAGTGTTGGTGCACAGATCTTGTGGCTTTTTATAAACAGAGTCAAGGGTTCAGGCAATTATTCAGTGCATTTTGTGTAACTAAAGTCATGATTGAGTGTCAGATTCAGTGATTATTTTTTTCCAGATTCAGATGATGGTTTGTGATTTGAATCTGGCAAAACAAATCCTGTAATTCTGTTAAATTGTCTTTGTGGATCAGATTTTCCTACAACCATGATTATTGTGAATTTTGAATTTGGTTTATTTACAAATGTCCTGGAGAACTTATACAATATAACTATTGTATTATAATGATTAGTGCTTGACTTTTAAGGTAATGCAAGAGATTGCAATTACGTAAATCTCTTCCTTCTGCTCTAAACTAAGTAGAAAACCCAGAAAATTGTTACATAGTAGAATCATTTTGATTACATCCCTGAGGATGATTTAGCACCCCAATTATGCAGCTGTTGAAATTAAGTGAAGAGATCTTTCTTTATTAGAGACCCTGAGGAGATTTAAAAAGCAACAGTATATTATACTAAATAAAGAGAAAGAACAAAAGGACATCATGATCTATTTAATTCTTCTGACAATGTCTGCATTAACTGATCAATGCTTAGGCATGCATTCTTATTTACTGTTTAAATGTCCTCATATTCACTGGCATCAGCTAATGCATCCTTACTAAATGGAATTTATGCAAATGTTATTTCAATTACACATTTGTACATAGGTGTTAGGAAAATGCTCATATATGGGAAGCTGAGGGCAAGTCACTTTTTTTAAATTTATTTTTTTAAATTTTTTTTTTGTCTGATTGCTTTCCTGAGAGATGTTCACTGAATAGAATTGGTAAATTACTGAAGTACAGAAAACTAATTTCACCATATTTAAAAAAAAACCCCTGCCCTTGTAGGATGCAACAATGTTGTTTGCATGTATTGGGTCCTTGATTCTGTTAAGCATATCATAAATAGGTTTGAGCACTGATACTGTAAGAAATGAAGTTACACTTTGAAAATGTAAAAGATGAAATTGCACTTTAAAAAAATAAATATAGCTGAATATTCTTCGAAGGAAATTTTTGCTTAATTTAAACGTTAGATATCATTCCAAATACCTTAAAAGAACTGCATACATATCACGGTAAAGAAAATTTTATTTGGCACTACTGGCTTAGGCATGGCTGTAAAGCCGTAAATCAGATGAAGTACGTATTTGGACCCTAAATTATTTTTGGACTTGGAAAATTCCAGTAATGCTATATTTTTACAGCAGTATATTCCTGTAACCTAGATCACAATCAAACGATACATGTAAAGTAATTTTCTTCTGAGGAAAAGATAAATTTAAACTCCTCCTGTAAGGGCCCCAACTGTGCAGTTTCACACTGTCTTAAAGAAAAAGGTTTTTCTCCTGATCAAAATTTTCAACAGATTCTTTGTCATTGAAATCACTGAAATCACTAAATACGTCTTACATTTATTTCTATCCTTGCTTTGCTGGATTGTGGCGTAAGGCACACATAGTGGCATGTACTATTGTACTATTTCCATAAGAAACAGATCTGAAAACGAACCCCACATCCTTCATCTCTCCTGTATTTTCAACAAAGTAGAGGATTCCTTAATGCTGGGCTCCTTTTTTGCTTTTATTTTCACAAGTATCTTTTTCTTCTGGCTCTCCAACTATGTTTTTAACTGTCTTGGTTTTCACAACTATCCCACTAATGCTCAGGATACTTCAGTGAATCTCTGTCAAATATCATTCCTCCATGTACTCTGTTACTGAATTTAGGAAAACGCTGAACTCCACTGGCTGTGAAGGCAGTCACATTTTCTTCACTGGATCTTATGCAAACACAAAGTAAGGAATAACTTGATAGTACTGGGACTGATAACAACTGCAGCCACATCCTGTAAAATGACCAGTTTAAAAAACATTAAAATAAGTAGCGTTGGCTTTTTCCTCCTCCCAAGGATGGCCATGCTCATTTTTATTTTAAAAATACTTCATCTAAGGAGTTGAAATAAACTACGGAAAATAAGGCCAAAGTGGAGAGTACAAGTTCATCTAATCTACTCTCTGTCAAAACCTGCAGGACTAATATTTACTCTTCCTTAGAGGAATCCTGGATTCAGGACAGTTTCTGAGATACACCTGACTAAACAGGTTGCTTTGGTCTCAAACCAGCTAGGTGGCAAATTTACAACTCTTTGCTGAAGTCGATGTTTTGATGATACACTTCCAGCTCTGTTCTCAGGAGGAGACATTAACTTGAGCAGTGTGTGGCTGGAATGCAGTGCTTACTTTTCCAGACCTTGCATTTAACTGCCCCTGGATTGCCACACCTGTAGCAGAAACTCCATAAACCTCTCTTATTTTCTTGCAAGCAGTATCTTATATTCCTGCCATGCTGGCATCTCAGCACCATTTGCATCCCTGCTCACAGAAATGGTGCCATTTCATGCAGTGCTGCTTTCCATGGTGTGTAAGGGGTGCTGGATGATAACCTCAGCTGCAGTGCTCAGATTTGTTAACCCTCACCTCTGATGAATACAACAGTGCAGATCTCCCCAAACTATCATGGCTTTGTTTGGATCAGAGGTCTGCACAAATGTGAGTTTCAGAAGGCAGAAGAGCTGATTCCAGGAAAGCAAAAACAACAGTGAATGAAAAGCTAAGAATATACTTTGGGTGAAGCATGGAAGAGGGAATTGCCAAATCCTCAAATAACGTTGTTTATTTAACAGTATCCTGTTGGGGGGAACTACGTAACTGCAACGACTCTGAGTAACTGTGCGTACTTATGTCATGATAATGTGCTGGACTGTCGAGAAAGTCTACTCTCAAGGGAGCAATATTTGTGTCAGGCAAATACTGTCTTCTAAATAGCCCATGGTTATCCCTCACAGGGCACAATGAACAAAATGTGTGTCTTAAATTATAATCTTAATGACAAATACCTCTCCAAAAGAATATTTCACAATGAATTTTTTTATCAAACACCAGACACTCTCACTAATAATAAATAACCTGAAGAGTACATTCCTGTTTAGTATCAGTAAAAATATCAGCATTTAGCCCTAAAAGCTTTTGCATTTAAAACCTTGTGAGTAGTTCACAGACAATGATGACTGTGTTTCTCTGCTTTGGCAAAAAAAGATATTCAGTCAAAGGTATTCTTGCTTATTTATAGCTCTTTGAAAAAACTGACAGAATTCGAAGAACAAAATCTCGCCACGTATAACCAAGTCTCTACATTTAGCTGGTGTTTGCATCTGCAGCACACATAAAGTAGTAAAGAAGCATTAATTAGTATTAATTACTTTTTGTCAAATTATTGTTTTTCTTCAATCTCGGCGCCTGAGCACTAATATGCCCCAGTAACCTTCCAGAGCATCAATGCAGAGACAGCACTCCTCCCCACTGCCTGCTCTTTTCTACTTCCTTCCCTTTAGAATATTTGAAGGTTGAGGTAGTAGAACACAGAGAAGATGATATTTAGTCTCTCTTCAAATACAGACAGAATACTGCTTTTGAAAGAAGGCAGTGTAGGCTTAGCCCAAAAAAACAGGTTAGTTTCTGGAAAATGTTTCAACTTGCACACAATGAGTGTGAACTTTACCAAAGACACCTCCTGTAGCACTAAACAGCAATAGATCTCCTTCCTCACTTAATACCTCAGTTTTATGTTTCAGTTTACAGTCTGTCTTGATAGTTCATCCTATGTGTGATGAACAAAATCAAAACAGAACTTCCAGAGAACTGTATGAAAAAAAATCCTCAAATGTTCTTTAGTACTGTTTTCCATTTTTAATGCTAAGGAAGATGTCATTGTGGTCAGATGACAGAAAAATACAGCTGTAAAAAGAATAATTTAGAAAAGTAGTCTTAGAAAATGCTGTTACTTAAGTGTCTGTCAAGGGGATGAGGTACAATTGCTCTGTTTCATTAATTTTTAATCACATCTGGCAATTGGCCTCAAAAGTCTCCAAGACTTTATGATGCCTCAAAATGAAAGGGCGAAATGCTCTCCTCCATCATTTTGGAAGACATCAGGACATCTGTGGTAAATGTAAAGGCCCTTCCAAAGCAGCCTGAAGGACTGAATGCTAAGGGAGCTGCTCGAAGGACAGCAATTAGCCATGACACCAGCAGCACCAGCTCATTTATATCACAATGATACCATACCCCTAAGGCAAATACTACTTTCAGGAGGAGATGAAAAAAGAAATTACAGCATCACAAATGAGACCCCAGGAATGTTAAGATGGAAGAACCTTAACTGAAATATAATAAATAGCTTTACTGTGAGGTTTTATCTTTATTTATTTAGTAATTGTTTCATCCATAAATATCCAAAATTTGTAAGTTATTTAGATCCATTCTGCCAGACACCCTCTCAAGTAATTTTCTACTGGAAAAACCTGAACTAGCCACTAACTAAAAAATTAAACCCCAACCATAGCCAGAATCTTTTTCTAAAAAGCACTCTCTGGACTTCCAAATCTGACTTTATCTATCTCTTTAATATAATTTAATAAAATGAGCACATAGAATTGATAACACTTTTGATAGTTTGCCACTGTTAAAGGTGGCAAAGTAGCAGATGTCTACAACAACTGTCACTTCATAGGTGCAATGTACTGATAAAATGTTAACCATCTGTGAGCTGTATAGGTGTTTACTATGCTTGATAAATTCAAACCGAATTCATCACTGGCTGGGCTGGAACACATTGGGGATGAACTGGTAGGGTGACTCCCACATTTTCCTCATGATGGAGAAGCAATTCAATTGTCAAATTGCTCAACAATTTTTCACTATAATAATTTTAAAAATTTGCAGCAAATCTAAAAATGTATAAAATATTGATTTCTTCCTTTACAACACAACTCGCAGAGCTTCACTCACTAATTTCTTCATAAGTCTTTTAATTTCTGCATGCATTATAGAATATTTGTAAAACTGCTTCTTCAAGAAATAATATTCGTACCAGCTATCTCTCTGGGACACTCTCCTGCCCCCCCAAATAATTTCAGAATCTACTGGCTAGTTTCAGTCGCATCTGACAGGAGAAGCCATGTCTTAAAGACATTATTTTTTTGAAAAGCTGGTGTTGAGTAGAGGAAAGTATACAAATTAGCATTCCAGTAAGGGAAAGTCATTTGTGGGGTGACCCACTATGCATGATGAGAAGCAGCAGACAATTGGCTGCAGAGCACACAGTGTCTGTACCACTCGAAAATATTTAGGAGATGGGAGAGAGATCTGGGAAGTGACATGGAGCAGGGGAAGGACAAGTTTCGGTGAGGTGGGAGAAAGGAATCCAAATTTGTAGGAAACCAGGCTGCACTGATGTCAGCGCTCAGAAAGCAGAAATTCATTTAGCTCAATTTTACAATAATGTCTAAGATGGAAATAAAGGTCAACAACCACTAGTCATCCCTGGGTAATGGGCTGTTCCAATTTTTGGCAGCTCCAGGATGACTCATGCGAGGAACACATCACTGCTGCATTCTTCGCCAGTGTTGCAGGAGTGACCACATAATGTCCCCATGGCACAATGTCCTCATACTGCTCTCAGCCCCATCCGTCCCTCACTCCCACTGCTTTCTTCGTTAGAAACTCCAAGAGAAAAAGATAGTGAGTGGCTGGGTCACTAAGAGCTCTGCAGCCTACCCCTGCCCTGAGCTATGTACATACTTGCCTAGGTAAAAAAAAAAAATCTCCTAAAAGAGTAATTTGCAAGAAAGGGCCTCGGAGCATCTTATTTCCCAGTCCTACAGATCTACCAAGCTCCAGCATGAATGTCTCTAAAAGAGACAACAAAAATGAGGACATACTCATGGCCATATCAAACCATCAAGCAACCAGCAATTCCCCAAGTACACATGAAATTCAACATCTCTGCAGACCCATCTTCTGTTTCACAAAACATTTCACAATGAAAGGCTGGATAAAGCCCAACTTTTATCCATACCAGCCAAAAATATGTAATGCATTTACAAGAACAAAGCTTTTAGTCATCATTTTTTGTGGTGTGAAGAGACAAATTTGCACAACTATTTTCATAATTTATATTTCATTACAAAGCCAAAATCAGAACCTTGCAACAGTCAGTGATGATCAAATGTTTAACGACAAACTAGCTGGTCCCCTACAGAGCTTACAGTCCTCACAGACAGGCAGAAAAGAATAAAAAACCAAAAGCATGGAGACTTACGGATGGTCATCCTACGAAGGGAGGAATTTAGCTCTTCTGAGCTAAATGTAGGAGAAGTGAGCTCAACTCACCCAGAACAAGCAGAGCCCAGGACTGCCTCTCTCTGGGGGGAGTGCTCTAATTCTTGGGCTATTATGCAAGAGGAAGATAAGTCACATCCATCTTCCAATGAGTAAAACCCAACTGCATGGAACTGCCAGCATTTATTTCCTATTGTTCCACTGTAATCCCAGTGGAAGAGGTATTTACTTGAATGAGGCAGACTGAATCATCCTTGGGTGGGTGGATGGATGGATGGATAGGTGGATGGGGTTGAGAGGGGGAACAGATCTTCCTTCTCAGATCTTCAGTAAGCAACTGCTGCTCTCCTTAGACTGTACAAGGAATTTAAGCAGTTGTGAGCAAATTGACTGGACCATCTGCTTAACCCCAAGTATCTAAATCCTGAATTAATTGGAGTGGGTTCTCCACAAGACGCATAGTCTCTCTAGCAAATACCACTGTTTCTTGATTTTTCAGACAAATATCATGGTATTGCTAATTACAGTGGGCCTGACTTTCATCTGGAATAAATTAGTCTTGTTGCTGTCTATGACTGACCTAGAAAACCCATGTAAGACTGCAGGATCCTCGCAAGAAAATGAGGCTCTCTGTTAGGTGCGGCCTTGTTGCTAGGAAGACCTGTTGCTGAATGTTTTAATCCAAAAGATTAAAAACATTATTTCACATTATGGTATCTGACTTAGCACGGTAAACAACCTTTAAAACCACAATGTAGAAATAGTCCCTGCTTGCCATCAATGTCAGACTATTTTCTCTTTTTTTCAAAATTATCCAGAAAAATACAATAGGATAGACCTAGGAACCAAGCACTTTTTCAAAGGTAGAACATAATTTTATCTTTACAACAGAGAACAGAAAAGCGTGGGTTTTCTCTGACTGTGGACTTCTTGTAATTTCCCTGAAGATAAATATTTAGATAGCAACCAATGGGATATTTAATTGTCAGGAACTATCATATTTAAAGAAAGTGCTAGAGATTTTCAGACTTGTTTTCCAATGCGTGTTGACAACCTATTCCCATCATTTACCTTTTGTATGACATATAAATACAACCACTGCTGTAATTTGTAAATTGTTAATATTAGGACTGTAGGGATGGCTATGCTTTCAGCTGTGCATAAAAAAATGAGACAGCTTTTACATCAACATCTGGCTGACCTTCATTACTTTCCCATCCATTATTTGTACTCCTCCTCTTTCTCCTTGGCCTCTCTATTTTTTTCTTATTGTGCTCCTGTCTGATTTCATCCAGGAAGCTGCACACCCTGACTGCTCTTGGCTCCTGTGATACTCATAAACCATGAGACAAATAAACACGGGGGAAAGGACAAAACCAAAGCAGGAGGAGTCTGCCAAACCTAGCTATGTGGATCCTCCAGCCGTGCACATAATTAGCCCATGGCACCATCTGAACCGAGACACAGCATCCTGCCTTCTCTTTCCATCCTCTCCCCTGCTCAGTTTGTGTGAAAATGAAAATTTCTCATAAACATGACCAGCACTCACAAAAGAAGGACTGGCAATGGGACAACTATTGCTAAATTGCTAAATGATACAGTCCTCTGTCAGGAACTAATCCATAGATCTGACAAACCCACAATGGGCAGAATAAGGGTGTAAGAGTTCTATTTCAGGAGCTATTCTCAGTACTACTTACTCTTTGGGGGAAGTTTTTCACATCACAGCTTATTTAAGTGTTAAATACGTTCTATAATAATATCTAGTTCAAAGAGATCCTGAGAAGTGTTGCTACTTGGACCTTCAGCTCTCTGGAGGAAAAGAACCCCAAAGGTATGTAATAACGGGAATTGCACAGATAGAGTCTCCAGTGGGTTACCAGTGAAGTTACAGATTAGATACTAGGTTAACATGGGCAGCAAAGGAAGTTGACTAAGAAATGCATGTATCAGTAGAAATGTATTTAATGACTTTATCAGCTTGCCTTTGTCAAATTCTCTTGAGTTTTGAGTTCAGCCACAGAAACACCCCCAAAAGGATCAAAATAATGTTATTTCTCATATCAGAAGAATAATTTTACTTGGAGAATAAGAAAATGAAACAACTTCTCATGAAGAAAAATGACCTTGTAAGATGATGCAGCTCTGAACCAAATTACACATATTCTACTAATCAATAAAATACAGTTGTCAAGGCAACACTGACATCAGAAAGTGAAATACAGAGGTCTGTCTTACATAAACACATACACATACCAATATGTTATGTGAACTTTTGTAATCTAGCAATGACTTCAAGGAAAAATATGTTTTTACAAAAGAACACATATTTTCCCAGGCTTGATAGATTCTTGTGTAAGAACTTTTATGAGATTTTAGACAAGTTGCATTTTGTTTGATAGTCTTTATTCTTGTTCTCTTTTTTTTAACTGGAAAAGAAAGGTTGCAAAAAACCCCTGCTCTCAGTGAAAATTTATTCTTGCTATAAAAGTGATTTAAAACAGTGACAATTGGATGGGAGTTAAAACTCAACCACAGCATTTGAATATTGATCCTGAACATAGTTCAGACTAAAAAAAAAAAAAGAATTTGTATATCCTATTTGCATTATATTATGCAGAGGGACAAGTTCTGAGTACAAAGACTAAATAAGAAAGGACTTTCTTTTCACACGTCTTACAATTCTCATTGTATGTGTTTTTCACATGCAAGCTCTGTTCTGCTGCCTTTTCCAACCACTATTATAAACCCAGTGAGCTGAGTGGAACAAATTACAGGGCAGAATGTTACTGAGTGCGACTACAGGTGATACCAGCCAGCCCCCTCTAATCTCTGATTTTGTGTTTAATTTGAACAGATCATTAGATTTTTTCCTAGCTTAACACCAGAACCTCTCAGTACATGTGCAGGCTGCTGGTACAGGCAGTTTCTTTCACTGTAGCTAAATAAAGTCTAGGCTTCCCAGCAACGTTCAGAACTTCTTGCTCCTTTTTGCAAAAAACCGTGGACAATACCTTCTGGTCACAGGATAGCACTTCATGGCTCTCTAAATTACTGCTAATGTTTCACCTACCTGTGTGCTCAGCCACCTGGAGCTGGCAGATATTTTCCCAACTTGGATGTCATAGCAACCAGGGCTGAGGAATCAAGGCAGAACTATAGCTGTCTATTGAATTTGCTCTGGAAGTTCTTGTGGACAATATAAATGTAATATAAATAAGTAATATGAAGCATGAGGATGTTCAACTGCTGCCTTAGAGGTCTGCAAGCATGCTCATTATAAGTAGCAGGCTTTCAAGACTCTATTTTCTGAAAGATGGTTTTCAAACAATTTTAAAAAATGAACTGGTTTAGCTCATTTAGCATCTAAGTTCACTGAAAAACTTGTTTGGAGATATCCCACTGAGATCTGGGTCAGCTTCCTAATTTTCAGTTCAGTTAAAAAATGAAGCTAAGTCATTATGCAGCTGTCTGAAATACTCTCGTAACTGCAAACCCATGGTGTTTTTACAAAGAACTGAGAATATGAGATAGTATTTTCAGGTATGTATAAGCAATTATAGTCCAAACAAAATAGTGTCTTCATTCCTCATTGGGTTAAGTGATGAAAAGACTGTCACATGTGATTACCTCTATTAATTTGGATTTATAAATTAGGCATGTTCCTGCACACCTATTAAATGCACTAAGTGCTAAATATTAAGATAAATCTACATCTTGAATTCAGTGGCTCAGAAGCACAAGAGAGGTGTATGTCACTGTGCCTCTATCAACCACATTCACTTTTTGTTATCTTGTGTACATATTCTTGCAAACCAAATTAATACAACAGAGCTGCTCATGCAGTTCATTAGCCACTGGTGGAGGGATGTGACAAACTAAACATCTCCTGAACAAATCTTTTAAATCTGCTCAGAGTAGTTGTGGATGTCCCATCCTTGGCAGTGCTCAAGGCCACACTGGGTGGGGTTTTGAGCAACCTGATCTAGTGGACAGTGTCTCTGCCCATGGCAGGAGTTTGGAATTAGATGATCTTTAGGTCCCTTCCAACCCAACCCATTCTATGCATCTATGAGTCTATTGAACCCTTCTGTGACAAGTGAGGGCCCATCTCCTGCTCTAGGTGTATCAGCTGGGATGCACAGACACAGGAGAGACACAGAAGGATCAATGCCTCAATGCTATGCTCTGCTGTGCTGGAAAAGAAGACTTAGAGGTTCCTGGAGTCTAGAAATGGGGGCCCCAAGGACCCAGGCAGCAGAAAGTAGGTGCAATCTCCAAGTATTACCCTGAAATTTAGCCAGCTGAGACCATGTGATGACTTTTCAATGGCACATCAGTGCTCATGGCTAGCAAAGGACTGCCATTTGCAGTTCCTGTCCCTGCTCAAAGCCTGTATAACAAGTGCTAGAGCACACAGTGCTCCTATTTCCCACAAAGTCACTCCCACATGGAGGGACATTTCACACTGAAGGGTAAGTTCAACATCACTTCTCTCAGCAACACCCCATGAAGATGCTCCAGCCACAAACCCCTTTTGCAGGATTGCTGGTTCCCAGGCTCCTTCTGCCCATATTGCTGGCTGCACTGGCAGATTTTAAGAACTGAGACAGCCTTAATTAGTGATTTCACAAGACCTTCCATTCATTTGCAATTCAGCAACTCAATTCCACCTTTTAGAGACATCTACCACTGGTTTTACCATCTCAGCAGAAGTTCCCTCCATCAATCCTTTCCTTTTGTCTATAACATCCACAGATATAAGAGGAAATTTTATGTGACACAGAATGATTCTGTTTTACTGAGTCTACTTGCCATCAAAAGTATCAATAAATCAACAACTAGAGGTAACAAAAGGAACAAAAACAATGCTTAGTGCTTGATTTAAATACATAAACCCTGGAACATTCAGAACTCAATGTCAGCCAGCCCGTCCATCCCTGTGCAAAATGTTTAAACAGCAAGTGAGCTTATCTCTTCTAGATGTGTTTGGTGGATGGAAAATGAATTTAATGTAGCTTCCCTGTCTTTTATCTGCCTACATCAGAACCCTATTATTATTTTAACCTTACAATGACTTAATTAAAATAATGTCCTAGCCAAAAAAAAAAATTGCCTGGGTGGTCTGAATATTATACCTCCGTATTTTTTATGAGGTGACCTTTCTAAGTTCAAGAAATGATGTTTGATCACTGTTTCTGAGTGGGAGTTTTGCTTGTGAGGATTATGAGTGCATTACAAGGAAAGCCTACTTGATTTATGCATAATTTTTCACTGGAGGTACAAAACAAGTAGCCATCAACTTAATGCCACTTAATGCTGAAGGCTTTAAAGGCTCACAAAAAGTCATCCTTTTTACAGAACAGCAAACAATCATGATTCTAGGTTAGGGTTATAAATGAGTAAGTAAACCACTTCTGCACTGCATTCAGTTGGCCCCCACTCTGAACTCATTTAGTACATAAAAGTGTGGCTGTTGCCGTATGTCTTGTGCAGACATTCAGTGGGTGGTTTCATAATGTTCCACAGCCTACAGAGCTCCTTTTTTTTTTTTAATCTGATTTACTGTTTTTATCAATATCTATAAGAAAACAAGAGGCAGCTGTAGCTCTACCACCCGCCCCATGCTTGTCACGTGCTATATTACAAAGTACAAAAAGACAAAATTTGTTTATAAATGGGATAATATGCAACATGTCTAAAATATGATCTATGAGACTTTATTTGTAAAGAACTTGCACACTCAGGAAGGCATTTTCTGGTGGCCACATGAAAAACGATTCCATGTAATGAAGAGATTTAAGAGCTGACTAATAAAAATGTAGGGACTGCACGGGCAGCAGACTAAATGGCCAGAGTCTGACCACACCACCCTACCAATCCTTATGGAAGAGAAATGATCAGGGGCTAAGAGTCCTCAAACGTGCTCCAAATTACTAGGAGAATGCAATCCCATTGGATGGAAAAGCAAACTTGCATCAGCTTAGAGCACTCTTTCCCCCTCCTGCCCAAATTCCAGATTAAAGGGAGACAGTGGACTCACAGTAGATCTGTTTACCAGCACTCTGTCTCTCTCTCTCTCTCTCAAGAGAGACCATATCAAGGACCCTGCGATAAAGACAGATCTAAAAAAGTAACTGGGGCACTAAATTTGTTCTGGATCATCAGACAGCTCAGCGGCATACCCAAGGAAGGTAACTGGTACCTTCCCCTGGAACCCGCGGCTCTATCCACTGTCCTCTTGAGTTAGATATACCAAAAAGCAGGAAAGGCTCAAACTAAAGTAATGAAGAGCATAAGTAGCTACACCTCTGTGAGGGTGCCAGCAAGGAACTGTTCTGTGGGAGGATAACCAAAACATGCAGCGTCTGAAAAGGAAGTGAAGGAAATTAAGGAAATAGAAAAGGTTACAATTAATCTAAATTCCTTAAACTTAAAAATCCAAATCAGAGGTCTACAGATGAGTAAAACCAAAATGTCTGATAGCCATAAGAACATCCTTAAAACACAGAAACAGAAAATCAGTGCACATCAAGATGGCATGAGGAGCAGTGAGACTGAAGAACCTGAGTGGGCTGAATGACAGATGCTGTCCACAAGAGAGGTGATGCTAAGTTTATTTTTGGGATACTGTACAGTGCTTAACTGCTCTGACTGCTCTGATAAAAATACTTGGTAAATATAGGAAACTTCCTCAGCAGCTAGGTACATCACAAGAATTTCTTGCTTGTTTATATTTTTCTTTATTTCTCTTTCTTTCTCTCTGTTAATGAAAAATGTCTTGACTGTACTAAGTGGTTATGTCTGGGAAACTAGATGTGGTGGGGGACACACAATAATTTTCCCTTTCTCCAGGTTTGTTATGGGATCTTGCATTGGACTTGGCATTGTAATCATTAGCAGAGGACCCTGTGAAGAGCCTAAAGGGTACTAAGTGAAGTAGTATTGTCAATTGAAAGGTCCATTTTCCTTTCCATTTTTGTTGACACAGAGCAGTGTTCTTACTGACAAGAAAACATATCCCCCACCCTTTTGTTTCATCATATGAAAATCTTGGCACTCATTCCCTGCAACATGAAAGCAAATGTCTGTAGACATGCCTGGTATATAACAAGTGCCTGTCATGCTGTGATGTGAACTGAATTGATTTGAAGGAAACACCTTGACAGACAGGCCATCAGAGCACACATAAAAATAACAGAGATATAAACGAATAACACTGATGTGCAGCATATCCCTGTTGTTTCTAATAAACTTGGCAAACTCTTTATTCCGTACAAATAAAAAAAATGACAGGAATTGTGGCTGTTTTAGCAACAAATGTCAGAAAAACCAGTATCACAACCCTACCGTACAAATCTCATGCTAAAGAGGGACAAGGTATTTCTGCAAGCCTCACACACTGAAAACAGACTTTCCCCCCAGACTTCCACAAAGTCTTTCCTCCCTCTTCAGTAACAGCACCCACCATCAGCCAAGCCTTTGGCAGGTTACAGAGACCTGTACCCATTTCTGTCCATTCCCCTTCAAACCTCTGCAAACCATAATTTCCAAAATGTGCCCAGCACTAGTGGAAGCACAACTTGCAACTCGCAGCTTTCTGAGACCCAGAAAAAAGCAGCAAACCTCTGACTGTGTGCAGTAGCAAATGCAGCAGCAAAACAAGTCCAGCATGGTCCTTTCAAAAAGTGCCAATAACCCCAAGCAGAACAGGATGTCAGGATAATGCAAAGAATCCACATTTTGCCCCAGTTGTCCCTGCCATAAGTCACTGTGACCCCTCCTCCTAAGTAAATGAAATCAATCAGCAGGGATTTCTGTAAAATACATAAAACAGTCATCTTCCAGACTCTACCAGAAGATAAATGGTTCCAGACATTGGACTGCAGCCATTTTCCCACACATGCTACAGTGTTTTGTCATCCATATTGGGCTATAATAGTGAGTGGGTTTTACTTTTTGGTTTTTTTTCTCAGTCAGCAGCCAATGCTTCTGCTTCTAACTCGTACACAAAAACCACAGCAACAAGAGTAATTTTTTCTGTACACTTTGTAATAGAACAGTTTCATTCCCAATTAGACAGACTGGGGTCTTGTACAGAACTTTGACACTTTTCTGCTACAGATAGTATCATCTTATCACTCCCAGCTGGAGCTCCACAAACCTTTTCAGGATTAAAGCATATCACCCCATATACATGCCACTGAAGTGAAATGAGCATGAAATTATGAGCAAAGCAAACCTTATCTGAGAACCTGCTAACAAGAAATAATAGGATTGCTTACAATATCTCATGTTGGCTTTTGTGCTAATTTCAAAGAAGGACACAAGAAAATGACAAAAGATGCATCTCAGTGTGAGTTTTCAATTAATTTTAACGTATTTTTAAGTAAATCCTTAATAATCTGTTAACATAAAATGCACTTTGGAAAGAACCATGGGGCTTTTTCATTATTAAGAAATGTGCAACCAAATTCTATCCTTAATTAAATCAGGAGTAATTTTATTAACTACAGTAGACTTAAACCTGACTTACTACATCAGTGTAACTGAGGGTAGGATTTACCCCCGGGGTGTTTATACACTGTAGTTACAGTTAGTTTAGATCTATTTGGGTGGGAACTCCTTTCCCCTTTCCAGAAAAAATATTCTTGCCTACCCTTTTTCACCTTGCAGCTGGGGCCAAAACAGCCTTTTCTTCTAAGATATTTTTCTGAAAGGTTACGAACAAATCCTATCCTCGACAGGAGGTGATCTTATTAAACAAAAAAACACCCTCTGAAGTAAGAGAAACCAGCAGTTTTAAAGTTTGTTTACAAGTTTTTAAACAAGCCACCTCAAACAGATAAGCTTATTTACATCTTAAAAATAAATAAAAACTTTAAGTAAAAGCTATTTAATACAGGAGCTACTTATGTCTGTTTTCAAAGCCGAAAAGCCCTTTCAAACAGTATCAGCTGCTGTATTAAACATCCCTGCTCCAGTATAGAAACTTACTGTCCACAGATATCCTTGGGCTCCACTGTACCTCTGAACCAAAATCACTTTCTTCTTTACTTCATTTTCTGCTCTCATGAAATCAGATTCCCAGTTCCTGACAGATGGCTCCTCTGTCACCGAGCTCTGCTTCCGCCTCCTTATCACTGCCAGCTAATACTTCCCCGATGCTTAGCTGTTGTCTGCGGAGCTGTGCTCTACATCATTTCTACTCTGATCAATGCTCCGCTTGGTTTTAGGTTGGTTTCTAGTCCCGCCTCCTGCTCTTGAAGAAACGAAAACTCACAGCTGGATTTTCTATAAATCATCCCTTTTAAGAGTGGCTGAGCAAGTATGGCAAATACTACAGCTAAGACCTGCTGCTCTATTTGAAACTTCAAAAACAATTCCTCACCTTAATGATGCACACATAAAAGTTAATCATGTACTAAAATCACTAATACTAAGAAATAGTGGCCAGATAATTGCGACCTTCAGGGCTTAGATGCTGATTAATGTAATACAAAACTCCTCTCTGTTCTGGGGTGGGGGGGGAGAGATATGGTAAAACCTACTGCCTCAGTGAACTGCTTTATATAGTGCTGTGCTTTGAACAGGAGCTTGTCATTCTTACAACGATAAATTTACATTTGCAATACAGAACTTTCTGACAGACTAACCCAGTGTACACACTATTTAGGCTAGCAGCCCTAAGCTGGAAAGAGACTTTACCATCACAGCAGCTCTTCTGAAGTGTGGGCAGGAAATACTTTTATTTTTGTGCACAGCACTAAGTGCACTGCACAGTGCTGAGCTCATTACCATGTTTAACAAAGCGTGGAGTATAAAAGCAAGGTGGTACCATAAAAGTAGCACTACGAACTTTGTTCCCATGAAAACAGCAAAACAGAGCTGAGTTTCTGTAAACTGTTAATTGTTCTAATCCTCCACCCTCTAGATTTTCTTAAGAAGCTGGGCTGTGGAAATGAAAAATGATTGGGCAGATCTAGATACAGTCTAAATGGGCTGGAAAATCCTAAAGTTTTCTCTAGGGTTATTCTATGGTGAGAGCTTCATCCCAGCTAAAGTGTTGCCAGGGCTAAAACCAGCTTCTTCCTTACTAACAGCTGCCTGTGTCCTGGTGGCCCATGAGTTCCCCTGATTGCTGCCCACACTGAAGAGCAGCTGAGTGGCTGCTGTAGTCTTGATCAACAACTCCTCGGGTTTCCAACTGGAGAAGTGTACAAGAGCAGCATGTGCCAACAGCGGCTCTTCCCCAAATGTGCCTCTCAACTCCCAGCAAGCTTGGACCTGTGGGCTTCTCCTGACAGCTGCTGGAGCTGGACTATTGCATCAGTAGTCTTCTATGAGTGGATCTCATCCCTTTTTGGGTCTTGTCCACCCTATCCTACCGTGTTCCAAAAATGCAGTGGAAAAACACCAAAAAAAGCACTTTTGTCTATTTATTCTGACTCTCAAACCACTTCATTACACGTCCCACAATTCTCCCAAGTTCAGTTTTTCCACATGATAGATGACTTTGTGGGCTTCTGTCAGATCCAATTTGACTGTCTCTTCCCTAAGCTGAAGAATCTCCTCTGTTTCATTCTGGGGCTGGTCAGCCTTTCTGCTCATCCCCATGGGAACTGCTGCTCCCATAGGCACTGCAGCCAGCCCTTTAGTTCACCTGATAGAAGCTGATGCCACAGCACCCAAGCTCAAACCTTACTCCCAGTCCATGATTGATATTGTTGAAAATATTCTCATGTTCTCTGCTTTCAGTTCTGCTGACAGTAAGTGAGGACAGTCAGTTGTCACCTTGTGATCTCCACCATGGCACGAGTGACCTGCACACAAGAATTTTAGAACAACCACAACCAGACTAATTTCCAAATGATTACTAGCCTGGCAGGCCAGGAGAAAGCAGTATGGATTAGGTAGCCAGGAATACTCTGAGCCAAGGACAACACCACTCTGATGCAGCTACTAGTCTCTTAACCAGCAGCCATAAGACACAGGTCCTGGGCCTCTGTCCAAGCTGTGACTCAGATCTGAAGTGCTGCAACGACAGTGCTCTCCTGTGGATGCACTGGTTCATCAGCACCAGTAATTTGATGATGGAGAGTGAAATGAGCATGGGTAGAGCAAGATCCCTGCCCCAATCCAAATATGTAATGGCAAATATAGCAAATCTGCTTTCCGGGTGCTGTGGTACATTCAGTACTTATCAGCTGTCAAAAAAACCTCACATAACCGATTAAAATTACTTGTTTGACCTTTAAAGTGTACGTGAAAATCCATAAATGAGACCCATCAGTAGTGCATATCCACTTGAATAATAATAGAATTTTGAATCCCTAGCAAAGGTTTCTAAAGAGATTAAATACTCAATACTACGGTGTGACATGTACTATATGGATGGAGATCTTCCAAGGACTTTTAGAGAGCATTTTGTTTAATGTCTGGAGTAATGTTTATGGTACAGAGGGCAAGATCTGCTCTTTCTCTGCCCTAAGATTGCTGACCATCACTTGAATAAGAAGAAAAAAAAGTTTGCTGCATATGGAAATAAATATATTTATTCTACATCATCCTCCATGTGCTTTAGTTCCAGAAAGTGCACTGAGTTCTTTGAGGATGAAAGGGAAGATCTGCTGCTACCACTAGTGAGTGTTCAGATCACAGGCTCAAACTAGAGCAAACCCTCAAAAAGGCAGCAAAATGTGGTAGCATAGACGATGGTTTATCAGGACTTTTTCTCTCGGCAAATATTTTATTGGGCCACACTACTTGCTAATTGTGAACACAGCCCTACAGCAGCCCAGTGTGGCTGAACCCAAGGCCATGGAATGAGCTCAGGTCCCAGGAAACAACTCCCTGCATTGCTGATCCCTGTTTTGGACCCCTTTTGGACCAACTTCTTCCTAAGCAGTGTGAACACGAGTCCATCTGCGTTCCCTGGCTGTGGGATCCCTCACTCTCCCTTTTTTGGTAGTACAGATGTTGTCCCAGGGATGAAGGACAACAGGATAGTTCCTCCTGTCACTGTTGTGCAGTCCTCACTTTCCCCCTCACTTGGAGATGGTTGTGAGATTTGCTGAGACCCTGCTGGAACACCAAGCTCACAAATGGTTTGAGGTCCTCATACCTGCACTTAGGAAGCAGAAGGAGAAGGAATAAATGACTTGCCATTTCCCCCCACTGACTTGTAACTAGAAGAGCTCAGACTTCTCCATGCAACCAAGATAGCCGGCTTGGCTCCAAGCTCCTTTTGGGAATTGTATATATTTAATATGTCAAGCCTTCTACTGTGAGGCTGCCTGGGGAAAGCTTTTAACAGTTTAAAGGCACTCTGACTGTAGTATATTTGCCTACAATTTGATAAACAGAATTATTAAAAACCTTGCCTTTTGCATCTTAAATCTCTAAGGTACTCAGCTACACATTTCTTCTTACTGTCAGATTTTGCTTTACTAAGACAGAATTCACGAGGCACTAGACAGATATGGGAAAGCCTTGAGTTCTTTGAGAAGAAACAACGGGTATGAGGACACTGATGGAAAAGTGAGCAAGGTGAAGATGCTTACCTATGAAGATGAGCTCTTGTGACTGCCTACAGATCCTCTGCACCACTGCTCTGCAGCCTTCCTTCTCTGATAATCTGAACATCCATTTTCAGCTGAAACTTCTCCACAGCTGAGCCACAACTGGGTCCTCCAGCTCAAGTTCCCCTCATTAGTTTTCACCATCCAGCTGAAGGCAACAAGACCAGCTAGGAGATCTTTTCCTCTCTAACAGCCATTTCCTCTCTAACAGATTTTCTGAATCCCCTGATGAACGCTGAATGGGGGCTGGATCACAGGGAACGAGAACTGAGTGCAGCATTGCAGATGTGCCCCCCTGTGCCACACACTCACCTCTCCCATAGGAATACACTGCCAGACAGAGCCGACGGCCATGCTGCACTGCCAGCCCACATTTCGGGATTGACTTGCAATTATTCCCCAGTCTGCAAACGCACTCAAGCCTTTGATCTCCTCTGTTGCTCCTAACTGCCAGCCTCCCAGCTTCTGCCAGCATTTCCTGCTGCTGTTCCATAATCACACTACCACACCACTGATAACCATGGTACAAGTGCAAACTGAGCTGCCTGCAGAGGAAGGGCACATGGAGCCAGTGCCCCACTGCATGACCCCTTCCCTTCATCCCACTTTCTTATTGCATGTCCTCTGCTAATCCTGGCAGATTCTGGAGGAGAACTTTAGCCAAAGGTTTTACTTCACACTACCAGGCATGGACAAACTCTGTTTTCAGTTTTCCACTAGAAACACACTCATATTTTTTCCTAAAGAAGATGGAATTTGATAAGTTATAGAGATAAGGGAACATAAGGGCTGCATCACTTTCAGCAAGAAGACAAAGGGGAAAGGAAAAATGATACTGGGTTATTACTATTCGAAACTGCATCAAAATGGATATTTAGAGGCAAAATCAAAATAAAAAAGCAAATTGAAAGCTTCCCATCTAAAACAGAAAACTGTAATAATAACATGTTGAGTAGGGGATTTTCTCCTGGACAGCTTTCATGCAGTAGATGCTCTTACCTCTGACTGCCATTTCCCAGAGAGACCCTGAACTATTTGCCATTCATTTAGTATTGTGGTTGTTACGTAAAGTAGGATAGCTGTGCAACCTCCACCTGATGATAAAGCCATACACTTTTGCATTTTAATATCAAACGCATTCTTCGAACTATCAAAATATACATTACCTAACTTGCTTTTCAGAAAAACCTCTCTCACATATACTTGGTGCTCATTTAGTCTTTCTTCTGCTGGAAAATCTCTGGAGTTCACATGGCATATCTCTGTGTCACGTGTGTTCCCTTTAATAGCCAACATAAATGTTTTTCAGCTCTGGACTCTACAGCTTGAGTCTCACTTACGAAAGCCAGGCAGCGCCTCTCTGCTTTACTCATCACGCAACCAAAGCGCTGCCGATCTCCCGCTTGTCTGCGGGCAAAGCAGGGCCTCCCAGAGCCCGGCCCAACACAGCTCCCTTTGGTTTGATCGAGCTGATCAGCTGATAAATTCCATCCTGATTCCAAACACTCTGCAGCAAGCTCTGTTTCCCAATATTTTTCCCTTCCCAAGGACCCGCAGTGCCACGCCTGATTCAATGGCACCTCTCCGCAATGGGCTCTGTGCTCCTGCAGGCTGGGACAGTGTGGCTGTGTGCTCCCACTAAGGGGACACTGTGTGACAAGGCATCTCAAAGGCCCTGAAAATGGCACTTGCCACACTCCAATGACAGCAAGCCCTGTTTAGCATGAGGTTCACTTTGTGAATGACAGAGGCACAGTATTTCATTAGTATGTTAAAATGCTTCAAAGAGTTCAGAAATACAAATTCTTGGAATTGCTGCGTGAGTCAAAACTTTCAGAAGTTTGCATTAAAATATGATTCACTGGCTTGCTTCAAGGGAGGAAAAAAAATCTTGTTTTCAGCAGAAAGTTAATTGAGTGTCCTTAAAATCAGTAATTAAAAACACCATTAGTAGACAATAATCATCTGCAGTGCTAGTTTCCTTCTGTACATAAAAGGCTTTAAAAGGACAGAGTAAGAGAGAAAAGTTCAGCATCAGCATTTGCCTCAAGACCCAATGCACTCAGGGGTTGGCCCAGCATCCCTTGTGCAGGGAAATGAGAGCTAGAAAAGATATTTTTGTTGCTGTGAATAAAAGTTGGATTTCTGAAGCTATACGCCTGCACCATTTAAAATTAACTCGTTCACAGAAAAAGCCTGAAATGTCATCCTGAGGGACAGCACAACCATCACTATCATCCCCCCATGCACATGTCAGAGAGAAGTGCCACCACCCTGGGCAGAAAATGCAACCACTCTTTGCTGTGTAACAACACAAGGCTGGAAGCAAAGAATATGGTTTCCAAATTAAACAGCGGGAATAATTTCTGCCAACAGGATGTAATTACTCCTCTTGTAAAAGAGCTGTGGAACACTTAATGGTTTCGAGCACTAATACATATGGAAACAGAGTGTTCCACAAATACCCAGCCAAG
Source organism: Zosterops lateralis (assembly GCF_965231275.1). Classification (NCBI taxonomy): domain Eukaryota; kingdom Metazoa; phylum Chordata; class Aves; order Passeriformes; family Zosteropidae; genus Zosterops; species Zosterops lateralis. The sequence goes on along the minus strand of NC_139763.1, from coordinate 68,395,387 downwards.
TGCTAGAGCACCACTGGCTTGGGAAGCAGTAAAAGGACGAGAATACATCCTGTACTGCCTAAGACTTCAAGGGCCTCCTTCCAAATGCTGCTCTAGAGGGACTGCTGAACTTTCTGCAACAGGGCGAAATTTCTTGTCTCTCACAGCAGCGGTAGTTAAGGCACTGTGTCATAGTACTAAGTATAGATTTATCACCATCATATTTCAATGCCAGGTCTGTGACTATTTCAGGTTATTTATCTGACTAGACTGCTATCTTCCCAAATATCTCTTTATGAGCAAGCAGGATCTGAGACTATGTCAAATATATCAAGGTAATTCCATAGGATATATGGAATCTCAAAGTTGATGTGCTACTGATACTAATTTTCTTAAGACCTGACCAAACTACATTTTCAGATCAGAAATAAATAGCAATTTAATAGAAATAAATAACCTGAACATTCCCAGCATCTGAAAGCCCCTTCATAGAAAGTTTATTTATTGACTGAAGGATGTTAGGCCTTAATACCCTATAGCCACTCAGCTCTTACATTTACATGCCAAAATTCATAGCCATACTTAGGAAAACAGACAAGCAGAGCTCTCCACAAAGCAGCTCTCCTGGTACAAGTTTTTTACTGCTTTTACTATTGCAGACTGGAGCTTGGGAGGAAACAAATGTCCCAGCACTTCCTCCTTCACTTCCACTGAAAACATGAAGCTTTCACAACACATACATGTAGGTAAGACCTCCTGCAACAAAACCAGCTCCACTCACACCTCTCACAGAATATCATGTATTTCCCAGAGATTTTAAAATGGGATTTGTTGAAATTGGAACAGTACTTCTTATCACAGGAGAAAATTGTCCCTAACCAAGAAGAAAAGACAAAGCTTTTCTGCACAGCCCTGCTTCAAACATCAGCAGAAAAAAATGCTTACATGCTCACTACTCATCTGAGGAACTGCTCTGGAGCTTTACCGGCTGTAATCAAGACATCAGAGGTTTATTTTGAACAAGCACTTAGGGGAATGGGCATGAATTCACCATGTTAGCAATAGCCCTGTTAGAATGGTGTGATTCTCTCATCCTCACACTGACTGAAGAGAAAACAAGTAAGTCTGGTTGGTGACCATTTCACAATAGAAAATTTATTTTTTAAACATGCAAAGATTCTTTTTGAGCAAAATTCAGCATGATTGAAGTATGAAACATTGTCTTCCTGACCTTTCAGAAATGCAAAAAATCTAACATTTGGTTTATTGGTCTGTTATGCTATTGACAAATTCATTTTCTTTCAACACACACATGCACAAAAAAACCCTTCACTAATCATATTCCTATTACCATAATCCTTCATATCTTTTAGCACGATTTACAGAGAGGAAAAAAATGAAAGAAAAACAAAAACTGGCAGTACATTATGCAGCTTTGGGCAAAGAAGATGATGGATTCTCCCAAAGTAATTTCCTGCAAAATGAGATTTGATATAAGGATCTTGATTATGGATGTCAGTGCTGGGAAGGTACCCAGACATGTGAGACTATAATTTACAACCAATGCAGCCAAGGCAGAGGCCACTACTGCGTTTTAGAAATGAAGAGCATTAGTACAAGGGAACAGAAAAAAAAGGATTTTTTTCAGAAGAATTGGAGACAGCAATATTTGATTTAACTTATAATACTCTACTACCTCCTAAGATGGTCCCAATTAGACCTACTTCTGCATGCCATACTTGGTGAATAATGCCACACTTGGTCTTGTCATCCTCTAACTCTCTTGGCAAAAGCAACAAAGACTTCCTAGCACTAAAAGGCCACACTGCGGTTTTGTTTTCAAAAATCACTTCTAGGAAAAATGAGAGGGTAAAAAAAATCCTCTGTGAGATACTCTGTATCCAAGGACAAAGCAGAATGGTTCCATGTGAGTAATTTTCAGTCTTTGCAAGATTGGCATTTGTGGTATGAACTCAGAAAAGTCATTACCAGTAATTCTGCCATTTCGAGTGTTTGCAACACATGAGGAATAAGTGCTTCTAAAATGAAAATTCCATCCTAACCACTTCAGGAACACTTACAGACCAACTTCCTACAACTTCAATCTAAATCAGTTTCACTGTATTTAAAAAATATTTTTGGATGCTCTAAGTAAACCAAGGCATCCAACCTGTGACTTGAGAAAGAGGTTTTCAGACAAAAATGTTGCAAGAAGCAAGACATAATTAAGGAGACAACACATTTCCATTTGTTCACTGTTGGATTAACCCAAAGTGGGCCTGCAGTCCAGCCATATATTTTCTCTCATCTTTAACACAGCCAAGCAAAAACAAAGAAAAGAAAAGGTATCACATGTGTGTCCACTTTGCAGGAAAGTTTTAAGTGGTCTAAATTAATTATTTTGTTCTTACTTATATATGGAAACTGCTTCTCTGAACTCTGATGAAGACTCCATCTTTGAGCTTCATTTTTATTTGCTATATTTAATGACTTCTATTATAAGCCAGTCTAAATAGGGAATCTAAAAAAAGAAAGAAAATACAAGATTTGGGTCTTTCAAGCACCAGTTTAGGTTTATAAGCAACAAAACAGGCAGTGTGCTGTGATGGTCTGGCTAGTCCCAGCAACTTGGGAGTCTCCCATCTCCCTTCCCAGCAGGAATATTTGACAGTGCCATGGAAAAGACATGTTTTTAAAATCTCAAATAATCAAATTATCAAACAAAATGAAGGGTCAGGATTTCTATGGGCACATGTACAAATGTGACGCACAAGGGACTCCAAAGCCGCTTTTCCCGTACATGCAACCTTCTCTGATGCCGTTGTTTTTGGTGTCTCGTACTGTGTGAAGCTGTACAATACTAATCTTGCTGTCAGAAAACACGTTAAAGGTTCCCCCTTGACACAGGCACACCTATTGACACAAACGCTGGCGGCACAGGTTGTGAAATCCCCGCACCTCTGTCCTATCAACCTGAAATCAGGCTCTGGAGCCGCCGAGGGCGTGGAGACAGCGCACACACAGGGAGTGTTTGCACAAGCCTTGTTTCCATAGGAAACCAGGGTAAACATATCCCCATTTACAAAAAATAGAGTTTTCCACGGCAGGGGCTGGGAAGTCTGCAGCTCTGTCCGTTGCCCACTAGAGGCCGTGAAGCCCTTACGCCTGCTCTCGCCCCGGCTGTCACAATCCAGTGGAGATGAGAAATGAGAAGCACCAAAAATGAGACATATTTTCTTCTGACATTAAAATCTTAACACTTCCTTAGTGCAGTGAGGCACCCCAGTCCTGACAGGCCAGTGGGAGCAACAGGACCTGCTGTGGGTAGCCAGCTCTGCTCACCAACAACTGGAAACCTGAGGAGGAGATGGATGAGAAGGATGATAGAAAAAATGAGAAGCTATAGCTGGCTGATGGGAAGCTACTCCTCTGTGACAAGCCCAAAGTAAACAATGAGTAGCCAAATTTAATGGGTCACTTTTAAAATTAACTGTGCTTTTTGAACATCAGTCACTGTAGCCTGGCAAGCTGCAGCAGTCAACAGAAAGGATGCCAAGCATGAGGGGGATTTAATGAGCAGAGTTTGCTGAAGAACTGAAGCAACAAACACACGTGCACAGAAAAACACTGTGGAGGCTGGTTTGTGGGGAAGAAATCCGAGGATGTTTCTCAGTACACTGAGAAACAAATAGAGGTAGTATAACAAAAAGAATACTCTGTTTCTCCAGTTTAACTCCAAACGGCGCTTTGCTGGTTATTCAGAGATTATATCCCATCTCTCTGTGAGAGACACAGGGAAATAGATGAAAATTATGAGAGGAGACCTGCCCAGAGCTATGCTCTGAGGGAGTACATCAAACCCGGACTTCCACAGGAGGCACAGGAACATGGCCCCTGCAGAGCCTAAGGCTGGAAATCACAGCTAAATGTCTTCTTGCAAGCTTGTGAAAGCTTATCTAGAAAACTACAAAGAGTCAATGTAGATCAGATTATTCTTCACAGCTATTGATTGCCCTGCTTTTTGCAATGTTGAATTTCATTGGACATTGTGCTGTGCATACACCTAGCTTAATTATGTCCCATTTTAAGTTCCTTTACGTTCTGCCATCTGGATTAGTTAAATACTTTTGTGTCTTTGCAACCTCTGTCATGTTCCACACTTGTGCCACAGATCATTAAACAGCATAAATGTCACACAAATCCTAAAATGAAATTTCAGGGCAGCCCAATAAAAACCAATGACCTTAGTAAAAACGTATATTTATTTGTCTTGTATTGCTCTCAAGCACTTGGCAACCTTGTGGTGAAACAGTCTATTAAGACAGGGGAATGTGGGTTTAAGTACCTTCTGGTTGCTGGTCAGATATCTCAAAAGCATTAAGGTATGATGCAAAATGTTAGTGCCACTGCATCCTTGGATTTTCCACTTCCTGCATCCTTTCCATTTTACAGGAAACTAGTGATCAGGTAGTTTGTGTTCAAGTGTACAACTCAGGCAGTTCAGTGTGGAAGAAGAGGATTTTGGCTTTTGCATTTCATAAGAGTATTTAGTGGTAGCTGTTGGTAAGTACCTCGGTGCAGGAGAGTGTTTGGGTTGATGCCCCTTGCCCTGGTGTGCTGAGGCTGACAGCCCTCCCAGCACGGGAGGATGAGGATCCTTGGGCTGTGGCACTTGGCTCATCCCGATGCAGCTCTGCAGGGATGTCACAGCAGAGCTCATTCTGTGACAGCAGCTCCAGAGCAGGAGACCAACACACCGTTTGTGAAGGGTGCAGCACACCCTGCACACCAAACCAGTGTGCTGGGAGCAGTGTGCAAAGCACTGTCTGGAGCTCTTGCTAGGACTGGTCCTTTATCAAAGGAGGATAAATAAATTTAAGACAGATCTGGCTGCATTCATGAAGACAATTTTTTTTTTTTTTTTTTTTTTTTTTTTTTTTTTTTTTTTTTTTTTTTTTTTTTTTTTTTTTGTTAAGGAAACAGAAGTCTGGTGGTTTGTTAACAAAAGAAAAATGTGAGAAGTGGCATGAGTGTTTTTCCACTTTATGAAGGCAACTATGAGGGATTGGGGTGCCTGGAGATGTGGAAGCTCATTCCCACCTCACACTTCCATCCCCAGCCCCACTGGGCAGCTTGCAGTCCCTCTGGCCAACGCTCAAAGAAAAGCTGGGTCCTTATCTCTATCATGTTCCAGTTAAGCGGCCCTGAGAGCAACCCCAGGTGTTCATACAGTCTCTAATCCCATTAGAGCTCTTTTAAAGCAAGTGGCTTGTTGGTTTGGTTTTTTTTTTTTTTTTCTGGTGTCACAGAATTTACACTTAATGGGTTTGCAGTTATTAGGCAGTTAGAAAAGTTATTTGCACTTTGCGATTTTCTGCCAGAAGTGTAGCAAGAGACAAGCACTGAGGTCCTTGTGAATCCCACAGCTGCTGTGACTTTTCCATGTGAGGAAAGAACAGTTGCCAGAGGCATTTCAGAGAAATGCAAGAACACAGAAGTAGTTCATTAGCACTGGAAGTCAATTTGCAATTACTGAGAGCAGATGGCCACTCACACAGTGAATGAACCTTAAACCATCTAGACTTACAAGACTACTGCAAACATTGAAACACTACCAAATTCACCAAAAAAGAAAAAAAAATTCCTACGTGCTCACAGTCAAAAGTCAGCTCAGATTTGGATCCCATATATCCTCTATACAGTGGCTTAAGTCCAGATAAAGCTGTCAATATTAAACTGAGTCAGTGGATTTACCACAGAGTTCACGCCCCTTCTTTTTACTTGCATAAAAAACCTCTCAGAGCAGTCCAAGATAAGCAAAAATAACAAGAACCTTAATAAAATAACAGTATCAGCATCATTAATAAAGCTAGGAATCAAGCTAATCCTCCCTTGTACCATGGCAATTCAGCTGTATCAGAGATGTGGTAGCAGCATTAATAAGAATGGAAACCAAAGCTGAAGTTACATGACTAAGTTTTTCATTAATTTGTAGTTCACTAACAAAAGAATCATACACACACTGCTTTAACAAACATATCTGTGATGCACTCCAGAGCTGTTGAATTCTTTCCATACACAAGCTACTTGTAAAGGCTCTGTGAAGGAGCTTAAGAGAGATGTGTATCTTGAAAGCACTCCTCAGTGCAGCTCATGAACAAATTAGAATTATTATTGCTATAGGCATGTAACTACATATGCGCAAAGGGAAGGACTTGCTTAGCACCATGTGCATTTCCCCCCTGCCAGCTCTTCATTTGGCTTGGCAAACAAGACTACAATTACAGGGGGAAAGAGGGTGGCTATAAGCAAAGAGCTCTGTTGCATAGTCCTTCCTGCACATGTCCAGGGAGCGAAACGCCATGGCTCCACCAGCTCTGAGAAGGCTGTGCAATCATCCTTCAAAATCTTTTTCCCTGGGACACAGAGTTTCAGCAGCTGAGCTGTGTACCCCTGGACAGCAAACAGTGAAGGCTCCCTAAGGTTAACATGACCTGCAGTTTGCAGGTCTTTGCAAATGGGTGCACAAGAGCTCCAGTGCTGTATGGACGTCAAGGCAGCCGGCAGGGAGAGTCGACACGTCAGATGTGCCAAAGCCTTGCGCAAGAAGGTAACTGCAATTGGACTGCACTCTGAAGACCAGCCAAAAGGCTGCAACAGCAACAAGGGGTGTAGGCAAGCTATGTGGCTTAAGACAGAATGGTGATTGGTTTTGCAGATGAGGAAAGGATGTTGACTTGGTGGCACTTGCGATCAGTGCAACTTGCTGAGCAAGGAATAGCGATAACTTAGAGACAGATCCCTCCAGTCACGATAACTGCTAACAAGGCATCCAAAGATTTTTCCTTGGTTTCCCTCACAAGATTAAGGGTAAGAACTTCTACTCACAAGCAAGACAGAATTTAAAATTTCAGGGATGTACTTGTGGCAAAAACCTCAGGTTTATTTTGTACAATCAACTTAATTCTTCTCTTAAGCCAGAAATCCACATAGCAGGTCAGTTTGTTAAGAGAGATTGTGATACAATTCAGCAATTTCCTTGTCTGGCTTCATGGCACAATGTACAAAAACATGTCAAAGCATGAGATGAGCTTATACTACCAAAAGGCTACTTCCACACCTGCAGCAACAGAAAGTGTGAAGTGCTGTAGCTACTTTCAGATTCCTTCCCCTTATACTTCCTTTTCTAACACAAAAAGTAGAAGCACAGGATACTTGAAGAGTTTACATTGTTAAGACATTGGTAGGTTTCAGTATCTCAGAACTACTTCAAGGTTTTCCAAAACTTTAGGAAAACAAAGTTTGTATCAGAAGCTATTTTGACAAAAGGTTGTTTATATATGCATCTGTTTAGTATGCTGAAATATAGTATTTAAAAACCTGTTGACTATAGAAAGTTATTTCTAGCAATGTCTTAGTAACCTTGGTTATTCTTTGAAACATTTTGCATTTCCCTGAAATTGTGTGATCCCAGAACTATTTTAAGCAGCCTATGCCATCATATATGCCATAGCAATTCCACTTAGCCTCTGGGTCCAATTCTACATCTGGCTTTGGCCATTAAAAACTAAATTGAAATTCTTTTTTCTCCAACAAATATTTGTCCCATTGTAGACTGATTAAATATATGGTAGCACTTGTAAACTGTTGTGATGACACAATACTTGGACCTCTCTCCATTAGCAAAGACAGATCTGGAGCAGACACTGGCTTACATACTCAAGGATTTCAGATTTCCAGACACATTTCTAATTTTGTGTAAATCATTTTTTTCTCCTTTCTAAATCTGACATTGCTCTTCATTAAGGGCTGGGATTTGGAAAAAAAAAGGCAGAAAATCCCATGGGATTGAAAACAACAGATGTTGTCTGTTTTAAGCTTCCTTTATTCCAAATCACTGAATTTCGTGCTTTTAAGATTTCCCTGCCTCTCTTTTCAGAGGCCTGTGATTTGCTCTTTAAATGGATTTTCAAGAAGCTGACTCTGACTGGAATGTATGTGAAAGAGATTTTCCACCTAAAATACACTTTTTTTTTCACTGAAGTTACTAGAAACACACTGAAAATATGATAGAAGCACTATTAGGGCAGTATCACTGTGTATCCATACTGCGAGCAATAAACCCCACAGGATACCATCCTGACAAATAGGAAGGGCATGCTACTCACTTTTCACCCAAAAGCCCTTGTGCTTCCTGCTCCTCTATTTCAACACTGCTGAACTGCCAACCTCAAAATCCAAAATATTGCCCCAGGACAGCCAGAAAGGGATTTTAAAGCTTTCCTTAGAATCCATTTTCTTCCTCCTAATCAGCAACTTTCCTGCACTTGCCTGCCCTCCATCAAGCCAAAGAGCCCCTGCCCTTAGGAGATAAAACTCATTCCTTCTTTAGGTGAGTGACTGCATCGTTTCAAAAGGTGATGTGATCATGAAGTCATTGATTCCAGAATGGTCTGGATGAAGAAATAGCTGTGCAATGCTGTGGAAAAAATGCTGTGTAATTTGATCCCTAAGGATATGCCAGGGAAATAATAAACAGGCAAGGATGTTGGGGACAGATTTAACATCGTTTTTTAAAAATTGAGAGGTTCCAAAAAACAGCTATAGGAATTGCTTACGTATTGGATAAAGTAATAGCACAGTGAGGAGCAGTAATTTTGCCTATCTAAAAACCCAAGCTTGATAAATAGTTCTATCAGAATATGGTTATATCTGACAGTGAAAATTTCTTCATTCCAGACAGAAAGTACAAGAAGAATGTCTGAAATATGAGGACACACAAATTCAAATTAGAAGTTAAGCATATGATTTTCATACATTATATATTTCTTTTTAAATTTTTGTCTCCTAGTCAATACAGGGTGAGTTTCTGGGAAGGATATTGAAGCCAAACAACCAAATTCTGTTTTCAACACATTAGATAGACAGGAGGTCAGGCTAAATGAACTAATGGGTTTAAGCTTTACAAGGTCAAACCTTTCTATTAAGTGTCAGAAACTCTATGTTTACAGTGATTATATCCATGGTTATTAATAAAAATAATTGGAAGTGACCACCCCTTTGATTAATCAGATTTGCATTGGTACAAGTTCACTGAATTGCAGATGGAAGAAATATTAAACCTCACCCCTTCACAGATGGCAAGATATTAACAGTGCCTTCACAAAACCTCAATTGGTATTTTATGCCTTAACTTCCTCCTGTATTCCAGTTTTTTTGCAACAGCATATGAACTACAGAATAGAAATTAAGCTGTAATACAGTTTTGTTTGCCAAGCTTGAGTGGATACAAACATTCATCCTTTTGGAATTAGTATGTAATTAATGTTCTTTTATAAATAAAAATCTATTTTCAAGTTAGAAAATATATATATATAAAAGGATTTTCTGGTCTTCAGTAAGGCCATCTCTGCTTCCACCTTCTGTAAGCTTTTGTTGGTCCTGAGGCTCTCAGATACTGATTTCTCCTGTTCTTCCATTTGCTCTGGCCTTGTTGAGCACCTGGGAAAGTTATGTCTCTGCACTACTTGCCACATGCAGGAGATGCAGAAATTCAGTTGCATTTTCTGTAGGATCAAAGGTTATTTTTCTAAATTTTCTTCCAAAATGAAGTTCTAACATATTCACCTCTCAGAAATACCAGAAAAAGAGTGCTTGTCTCTGGCCTTTGCTAATGCCTCTAGATTTTCCAACTGAAGGAGAAGGATGCAATGACACAATCTTTGGTGTGAAATCAAGACCCAGATCATTGACAACAACTACACCAGGAGCAGTCAGCACCAGTCATGAGCTCCAAGCCTGGCAGTTTTGAGGTGTTTTGAGGTCACTTATCTTGAGTCCATGAACTCAGAAGACCCTCATATGAACAGAAGTGCCCTGAGCTGCACATACAAAACCCTTTACCATGATACCCAGGATCCTGAATAGGGCACAGGAAATCTGTAAACTTAGCCCTGTACCAGCTCAAGGGACTTTGGCAACTCAGGCTTCCTCAGCAGTTCACCTGCTGAGACATTGAAAGACACGTTGGTTCACCAGAATATTGTCAAATCTGGCAAGCTTTTACTAAAAGTTTCAAGCCCAACACATCTCTCAACCACAAAAGTCCTGAGAGACTGAAATACCAGTGTGCCCATCAGTACTCTGGTGTGTGTGTTTGGACTGAGCTGGGGCAGCTGAGATGGCTGAAGTGTTGAGTAGCAAAGCAGAGGGCAAAAAGACTTCAAACTTAGTTTGAGCATGTGTACCTAGATTAGACAGGAGGGGGAAATTCCCATTCAAAGATACGGGATATGCCAGCATAGTACTGGCAATGGAACCACAGCAGCTGGGGGGTGAGGAGAGAGAAGTGCACAAAATTACATTGGATAACTACTGGTAAGGGACTTAGCTAATATGCACATTTCTGATTTTCACCAATGACTGAGGAAACTCTCAAATACATGGCAGTTCAGCCAGTGGCTGCTGTCCCGTTACTCAGAAATTGCCTGTGAAATGAACTGAAATTTAGAAAATTGTACAAAAATCAAAAATATTGAAGTTTAGCACTTGTTGACACGTTCACTTCTGATGTCCCTTCAGAAAAGATGTGTGGGCTTTGACATGTTCCTTCTTTTCAGCATTTTTACCTCATCTATATAAGTTATTGTCAGAGGTCTGCAATTTTATTGACAGCTCTGATCTCTGAATTGCAGACTTGCTGTAGTTCTAAGGTTCATGGTTCACCTCTTGGTCTGGACTGTTTTTGTCCTGCAGAATATGACACAGTTTTGGAAACTGCACATGCTGATAGTGATTATGATTCACTACAGCAGCTTCCCAGAAAATTTTGTGGAAACTGTACTTTGTCTGACAATTCATGTGGACAAAGCATGTCCTATAAATTTCCATAATTAAACTTTACAAGAAGTATGCAAACGTTTCATAAACAGTAAGGGGAAAGCACAGTTGTAAACAAACAAACAAACAACAGATATCTGTCAACTTTAACACGCCCATCTGGAGAAGTCAGCTACTTTGAGGAGAGACACAATGGTTACAAGTTTTCAAGAAGCAGCAGCAAGTTGTATACTTCCTTCCAGCCCCTTCCTGGGAAAACTCTGCTGAGTGCAACGAGAGCAACTATGAAACACTAAACATGCTGCTAATGTGCGAAGCCCTGTGTTCTGGGGAGAGAAGAGCATTCAGAAATAATTGAATCATCCAGGGCTGTGCTCAGTGCATACCCTAAGGTGATTATGTTCAGAATAGAAGCTTTCAGAATGTCATTTAGTAAATGAAAACAGAGTTGGATACCAGTAATAAACCAGTGCCCTCAAGCTACTCATTTTTTATAGTGACTTAATTGAAACTTACAAATCACTGAATGCCAGATGCCTGGGAAAGGGGGCAGCACTGAGACCAGAACCAGAGACACAGATCCAGCAACAACTCGTGATTTTGCCTCCCGTAAAGAACAGTTTATGGCTACAGTTTTCTTTCTGTGGTGATAAAAATGAGTCTGTCGTGCTCTGAGTGCTCAATTGTACTTCCTGGATAGGTGCAGAGCTGGGTACCAACTTGTTTTCCACTTTCTAATTGCTGATTAACCCATTAAAATGAAACCAAGCACAAAATTTTGTTTTCCCTTTCTTGTTGTAACAAGGAGGCATCTAAAAACTGCAGTTTAAAAACCTTAATCACACTTCTATTACCTAATTTGCAAGAAGCACAATTCTATTATCTTTAAAAAGCAAGCATACATTTAACTCATACTATTGTGATTCAAATGATATATAACCATTACATTTGGAGTTTCTGCCTTTTTATATACATTTAGCACTTTCTTTTCATAAAAAAGAACTAAAACTTAATCAAGATTTCCAAGTTTTCCAAATTATTACTACTTCGTGTAGGGAGATGTCCCTAACAGCATTGTTCTGTTAAACTGCACACCACGAGAACTAAATTGGCTTTGAAAATGTAGCACTGTAGTTTTCCAAAGCTGAAGCCTAAGACTAAAAAGCATTTCTTTGGACGTAATAAATCTTCAGTGACGAGTAAAACATGAAGGAAGCCTCTCTCTTCTTGAAAGCAGACGACACTCCCTTCCTTTCTAATAACGTACTACAAGGCAGAACTCCCAGCCTGTCATTTTACACACAAACAGCTCATCAGAGTGGTTGAGAATGATTTGGACATGAGTCTGAACATGAGTTTGGGCACTGACATTACTTGCTCAAACCTGAATCAAATCATCCTGGGAGGGGAAAAGGCATCAGAGAAGATCCTCACACTCCAAAGGCAAAGAACCACCCCCATCCTGCCCATGCAGCCCCTCCTACCAGGCGTTGCTTCACTCAGGAGTTTTGGCTGCAAGACTGCTACAAACCCAAGTCTCCAGCAGTGTCCCTTACTCTTGTCCTGCCTATTCTCAGCCCATTTTTCCATTGCTGGAGACTGAGCTTATCACATAACTGCCGTTAACAGAGGATTTTGCAGCCTGCCTCTCCCATGCAAGAGAGCTTCATCACTTTCTGCAGATTAGTTTAGTGTGTTAGTTGCTTTGAAGATAATTGCTCAACAACAAATTCAGTTCTTAACCCTCATTTACATTTCCTAGAAGTTCTGTCAAGGTTGTGCCTTTGGGGCTGATGCTTTCTGGGCTTAATCTCAGTCCAAAGGTGTTTTTCATGCCTGTAAATGTAAATTCAAACACTTTAATTGTTCTCAAACCAGACACACATATGCCATGATTTTCCGCAGGACCTCAATCCAAAAAAACCTGTAATTTCTCAGTACTAGGAAAATATTTCCCAGTTCTCACTGAGCTCTAAGGAATACTCCAAGTTAGAGGAAAATCCTATTTCAGAGACATGAAAAAAACCCGAAATAAATAAAATTAATGCAGAATGGCATTGAGCTGCCTGTTTTTCTCACTGGGGTTAATGTGGGAAACTAGAGTAACCAAAGCAAGTACTTAATTTACAGTCTGAGACACTCAGTTCTGTCCCCAGCCTCTCTGAAAGAGCTGTGACAGCCTCTGGCTCTGCTCAGCACCCCTAAGTAGTTGCATCTGCCCCAGCATGTGGATGGCCTGAGCAGCATCTGGATCCTGGGGCCACCAAGCCCCATAAAGGTTCCCAGTCACCACACACTGTCAGAAAATATAAATTATCCAGGTGTTCAATAAATCAGACTCCTGGGCCTGTCAGCACCACAAACATCCGTGTCTATCCTGATTTTATACACACACAAACACACACATATATACCAATAAAAAATATTATATATATATACATATTCTTCACTTTCACTAAAAGGTGAAACTACAGGGAGCTGGGGTGTAAGATCTGGGCTTATTCATTGCACATAAAACCCCTGCCTGTGTGGTATACTATTGTCTGCTGATGTTCAGGAGAGAGAGCCTTAACTTAATTATTGCAACTGGTGTGGGGAAATTAATCATCACTGAATACTGCAAAATAGAAATCAATACTGTTGTGTCTTTCCGAAATGGTCCATTGCTAGATGGATATTCATGGCTATATTCTCTCATCCCGTGAATATTAATAAGGTAGAAAAGATTATATATATATATCAAAGCCTTAGAAACACGGCTACTGCTAATGCAGGTCCTCAGCAGTAATAGCTTCCAGCTGACTGAATTGTGGGATGCTAAGTAACAGCTCCAGTATAATACAATCCTTCATTTTCTATTCTGAAACTTGTTTACTTCTGTCGCCATTTATTAAAGGACTGTCCAGGTATAATTAAAAAGGACAGGACAACAATAACCTTTAGTACCTCCTTGCTGTGATAAGCGAGATACTTAAAAAAGAGCTTAGACAGTTGACAGGCAAGTACAAATGGGGCTAAATTCACTTTGATGAGCTGTGTGATGGCTTCTTCCACAAATGAGACACAACAGAGAGGCAGGTCATTAGAAATTACACTGCAACGGGATGACTGGCACGTACAGCTTTTGCAATCCTATTAAGCTGTTGCCACTGAATGAAAGCACCTGCTCATTGCAGGGGTAGGTAAGAGATGTTGTTTATACCTGGTGTGGAGGGTTGCCTGTGCCTGAGGCACCACGCTTAGGTAAATACACCCAATGCCTCTGGCCTGATTCAGCCTGGGTTGGTGATACAGATCTTAAACGAATTTCCAGGCATGAAACTATTGTAAAATTGATTTAATGCTGAAAGGCTGTCTTACTGTATCTATTCCACTGTGTTGTATCATAATTTAATAAATCAGAAAGTGCAGAGATGACAAACAGGTAAGCAGCCCAAAGGGTATATTGGGGTGTCATCTAGTGCATGGGCCTCTGGGGTCCTGACATAAGGCCCCAGTGGGAAAGATGCTCCAGCTTCCTTTAACCTCTGACCAGGACATCTGGTCCTCAGATGGGGTATTGCTACAGTAGCTACATCCCATATGATGAGCACACATGATGAAAATTCTAATTTTTTTGCAGTGCCAGACTGTTTCTCAGATGCTCACGAGTACCACCAGTGACACTTGGTGACCTCTTTTGTGGGATTATCAGGCATTCCTAGTCAGCCCTGGGTGTGGGCTTTCCATATGCTCATGAAGACTTCCCTGCTGCAGTACAGTAACATAATGAAGCAACTATTTAGTTATGACTAAAGTCCATTGCTATTTATGGCCTAAGAGTATTTTATCCCAGTTATAGGGAAAGTGGAGACAAACGTTATATGATAGTCTTATTTTACCATCTAACAAAATTATATACCACTTTTTAACATGAGAAACCTAATTTTTCCCACCAGGCAATGTTTTAATTTTTTTTAATTAGTGAGTGTGGAAGAAATACTGTGTATGTACTCATACAGAAGCCATATGTACAAATCATTTGCCTCTGGCCTTGCTATGTTTTCAGTTGCTGATAGTTATATCTTTCTTAGCATGTGCTCCTCCCATCTGTTGTAACCAAATGTTGTTCCTAAGCCTATGCTCTGTTTGGAACCTACAATGACTCACTCAATATAACCTCCTTTGTTTGGGTGGAACTCTACACAGTGCATGAAGATAAGGATTAGAGCCCTCACTGTAAGCTTTCTGAAGCACTAAAGTTATTTTGTCAAATGACTATTGGAAGTCTGAAGCAATGGTACTGCAGCTGCAATGCAAATAGCACTGTTCCCTGAGCTGACATGGGCTGATTTAAGAGACTTACTCAATGTGAGCAGATTTGAACTCGACAGGTAATGCCAGAGCTCCTAGACAGATATGACAACATAAAATGTAAATTATGGCCTTGCAGAAGAGGTCTGTGAACTGGCAAGTCAGATATCCATGTCCATAAAGAGCAGGTTTCTGCGCAGATCCCACTGCCACAGGTGGACAGTTCCTCTAACTGAGCAGGTGCTTTTTGAAGAAATGCCACTTATTGGTCTCAGGCCTTGTTTTGGGCTTTCTCTCATGCCGCATTTGAAGAATAGGAGAAAGCACCCATTTACAGGGTGAAATTCTCTTCTACCTACTTTTATAAGCCAATTTTTAATTCAAACTTTGGAGAAACTTATACGAAAGAGATCTAGTTCACAAAGACTTTTTGCAGGATTTTTTTGGTGTGATCTATGTTTAGACTGATTTCCTAAGGAAATGCCGCTGACATGGCCAGGCTTTGTGTTTTTGGTCTGTCTCCCTTTCTGTGTCAGGCTCCTTATCGCTTCCACCAATAACTTTTGAATGAACTGGCTGATTTGAAAGAGAGACAGATGGCTCAAAGGTATTAAACTCTTACAAGTTTTGTGAAAATAAGCAGCAGGGTAATGGAAAGAGAGCCTCTTAGTGGCTCACTAAAGAAAAGGCTTCGGCACAAATTCAATCCTTATTAAGCCGAAGAAAATCTGTACAAAGCCGAACCCTGACATGCAAACTCACCACAAACAAGTCTTTGCTGGGGCTGGTGTTCAAGAACTAGTTTGTGTTATCTATTGCAAAGCAAGCATCATCTTGTTTACTGTAGAAATATCAAGCTAAATTTTTAATAAGGACACTGCTGAGGCAGTTAATATGCAATGTAATGGTATTCCTTAAGAAGACACTGTAAGCCACAAGCCTTGTTGAACTTATACACTGCCTAACTTTGACAGTGGATCTGAGAAACAGGTTATATCAGTACTCAGGGCTCAGATTAAGATATTTGACATCGGCACATACATCTAACCTCACACAGCAGGTTTGGCATTAAACAAATCACACTTGGCACTTGTTGAACAGGCTCTTGAACACTCCCCCCACCACACATACATTGTCCTACAAAGAGCCTAGGTGGAGAAGGTCTGCACTTGAATCTGACAGAAAGCTTTGATCAGACAAATTAGGACAGGCTTTTATGCAGAGTTCCTGTCTCTACAGACTGCGTGTTTGATGGCAGTGTCCCTGCTGGAGACTCCTCTTCCATTATCGCTCACTGCATGATGCTCAGCTTACAAAGGACACTGCACTTCCCACTTTTCTTGTCTGTTCTGTACCACTTAATTGTTATGAGGACACTTGGAATGTGTGTATTTTAATACTTATCTACTTTTTAGTTAAATATTATGACCCTTAACTATACCAGTTTCTGAGAGCTTAGCTAAGAAAGAAGTGGCACAAGCCTGTATCTAGAGCTTTTAACCATATTTCAGTCTCAAACAGGGACACATAAACAGTGTCAAAATAAACAATGGTGGCATCACACAGCAGTGCACTCCTTGCTATAGTGGTACCAAGCAGCTACAGTGAGGAACACTGCAATTTCTGGGTGCATTTGAAGACACTGAGCACTCTGGCACCTTTGTAGGCACCATCACCTAGCCTTCAGTTAGACCAATGTGCTCTCCATCAACAAAACTGTGATAGGATTTTCTTCCTCTGGTTGCTATCATCCCATGATGCAGCTTCATACACAAAAGCAGCAGGTAACTGCAGACACAGACACTGAGAAAGGTAATTAACCTCTTCTGAGCTAAAGGAGAATCCTTCTCCTCAAGCAGGTAAATGCCAGACTTCCTGGGCATGTCAGCACCACACGCACTGCTAGCAGAACCTCAGGTACCTGCTTTTGGGTCCACCTTACATTTGCAGTCCCTTCTGCTGATGTCCTCCAAGGCAAGCAAATATTGCCACCATCAACCCAACTCACCTACACTAACTCCTCTTGAGGCAAATAGTATCTTACATACTTGCCACTAGTTCATCACACCTGGGTCTTCTTTCAAATTCCCACACGGTCACTGCTTATTGACTTCTAACACCCAGGCAGCCACTGTGAGCCTGTGACAGTGTAGTGATGACATCTAACTTCTGGGCTGGGATGGTGTTCAAAACTTGCATCTGCATGGTTGCCTCTGGCTAACCTCAAGAGTCTTATGCAAAACTACTCAATGGTTGTCTTAATCTCCATGAGCGTGTAATCCCTTCACTGGTGCACTCCCTCCGTGCCAGACATTCCTGTCTGCATGCAGCTGTGCCACAGGGATTGCAACAGGCAACAGCTGCTGTCCCAGAGGTCCTTCAGTGCTCATGATCTCACCATTCCTGTCTTGGGTCACAAGCCATTTTGTAATACCCCACAAATACCTCCTAGACTGGATCTACACCATGTTGTAAAGAGGGCACAACCCAGTGCAGAACAAACAATCCATCTCTGTGCACTGGCTCTGCACCTGGCCATAGCTATAACAAAACCAAGGGAGTGTGTGCACAGCCAAAGGTCTTTCAGTCACCGTGTTACCCAAAAGCTTAACAGGGACAGCCACAGTGCCCCACAGTAAAGTGCCACACTGCTGCATGGCGTGGCTGCAATGTTCATCGTGTCCAGGGAGGTACAGCCACCAGGGTGGGAGAAGAAGTGGCAAAGGGCAGGTGAGAGCATTGACCTGAAGCCAATGGAGACACACCCAGGGGGAAGGAACTACAAGGCCAAGGTCACTGAGAGGGGGCAGAACCGACCAAACCATTGTGTACAGAGCACATTGGAAGTGTCCCCTCAGGCAGGAGGGGTAGCTGGGGTCTATCTTGCCAAGGCCAGACCCTGGGTATTACACTGAGTGGACTGAAGGGACTCTGCACCACACAATTTACTGAAGAGTCTAAGACCCTAAGAGCCCTCTGTGATACACTGCCTGAAGTGCTCTCCTTGAGTGTCCCCAGGGCAGAGCTCTCCTGCATGGGTCTGAGCTGGGACATTCACTGGTGGAAGTGGCAATAAACTCTGCAGGTGACTGACTGATGGATGCATTGTTGCTGGAGCGCTTCCAAAGTTCTCATGGGCAAAGTCAGCAGTACAGATTTTCTTGCATAGATGAGTTTCATCTTCTCCGTGGCACATGGCAGAGTTATTTAGGGCATACTGAGCATATATTATGTGTTTGTATAGCTGAATTGTGAATATGTGTTTGTATTGCTGTATTGCAAGTGTCTTAGAACATACATGGGGTAGACAAGAATCCTTAATTCAGTTTACCTTCAGTGAGCTTTAATTCCACATGTATTATTACATTGCCTAAAATTGTGGGAGGATGCACTCAAATGTGTGATGTGGCAGTGTGGTGTTCCCAAGTAGCCACACTCCTATGGGTATGGTCAATTCTTGAACAATGGACAAGAAACCACACTTGTCTAAAGGAAAAAGATCTGAGAACACCTTGAATGAAGTAAATCACCATAACACTACAAAACTAGGAAATTTTCCTGATTCCAGTCTAGTAGTGTCCCTGTAGGGTCAGGCTGTTGCCAAGAACAGCACATGGCCCCCCAGGGGGACTTCTAGAGGGCCATGATGAGTTCTCCTCTGTCACAGAAACTCTGTTAGCGCTGCCTTGCACTCCGTCCTGCTTTCTCAGCTGCCAGGGAATTTGTACTATAGCCTACCCAAATTATACCACTTGGGAACGTGCTATTTTTGCTCATGAGTGTGTCTGCAGAGGAGTGTTCATCTCTCTGATTTGTAAATGTGCAGCAACGAAGGCTCCCAAATATAAAACTTTTTTTAAAACTACATTTGTACATAATAAAACCATTCCAAATCCGTGATTTTTTTTTTTTTTGACATTATAAGCTTACAGGCATATTTTCATTCCATTTTGTTTATAGAGTAGGGAGGTAAAATGAGAAGAAAAAAGGGTAAAAGGGGCAAGCAGACTCTGTGCAGCCAAATTAAAATGTGCATAAACACTGAAAAAATGTACATAAAGTAAAAAAAAAAAAAGGAAGATTTTGTTTAGACAGCTTTTTTTTAATGATCAGTGATCTTATGCATGCTAGAGTTCTGTCAAACATGTAAAGGCACATTGCTAGCATACTTTCTTAGCAGATTTGGAAGAGGGAGCATGTGTGTAGTGTGATAAGGAAGGGGAAAATACCAAAATGAAAATGGCAGTTACAAAAAGTTATCTCTGTAGGCAGATGCAAAACATAGGGCCAAAATCTGTGTTGTTATTTCTTATGGTAGAGAGTGATAAGGCAAGAAAGTAAAGCAAATAGAGGAGAAAAATCAGACTAGTAGATAGATAAGCAATTAAATCAAGAGCTTAGACGTGTTCTGAACCTCTGCATTTCCCAAACATGCTCAAAGAGCACTATGATATTACTGGCACGTTGCAGCCTCCTACCTGCTGATTCACATGAGGTCCCAATACTTCTCTTTATGAATAATGCCAGAAGAATTTGGCTTTTCTCTTCCTAAGCACTGTATGCTTTGCTTGTGCGGATCTCTCTCGAAATGTCAACTTTACATTTCCAATATCCACAAAGAAATTCTTAATAAAAAGATATGATCTGCATTTCAGAATGAGACCTTTAAATCCTTTAGCCCTGCCAGTTTCTAGGGAACTTTTGTTAAGAATGAAACACCCTGTTTAATAACCGCTTTCCAATAGTAATCAAGAGAGTTGCAAACATCACTGGACCACAGATAACAAAGGCAGTAAAATCCAGGCAAGGGAAAAAGGGATTTTATCCATGATTCTTGTAAACAAATGTGAACAACAATTCAAAATATGTTTGTGTGCATAACCTTGCCATATTTTAATTAGATTTCCAACTAAGATACTCTGAAATGTCTGTTTCAAATAATTCTGCTGAGTTATGACATAAGGACATGTTAGAAATGTGCAAACAAATCCAAGACACCCAGCTGCTTTTTTGCCTTTCTCTGCATTGCTTGTGCAGCTACAGTCTTTGCTTTTAATTCAGTAACACTGCTGATTGACACTAAACAGAGCTGTCCCATTCCTCACTACACTTTCTTACCACCTACCTTGTAATAAAACCATACAAGCACAATCTTTGGGGCCAATGACCTGAACAAGTCCTCCCGTAGTCACACATTTACCAGCCTCAATCCAAAGGAGGGAAGTGGCCTGAAACAAAACCAGTCCTTTTGGCAAGAATGTGCATTTCAGCTGGATTTTATGTCCAGTAGTGTCACTGCCCAGAGCCAGGGCTGAGCAGGGAGCTGCTCACTTCTCCAGAACAGCACCCAGGTTACAGCCAATGCTGCAGAAACAAGCCCCAGGCCTTGCCCCACTCACTCTG
The DNA here is from genome assembly GCF_965231275.1 of Zosterops lateralis. Lineage (NCBI taxonomy): Eukaryota > Metazoa > Chordata > Aves > Passeriformes > Zosteropidae > Zosterops > Zosterops lateralis. The sequence continues at coordinate 68,374,873 of NC_139763.1, read as the reverse complement.
AGACTCCAACGCATACTGCTGCCAGCACAAGAAATTTCATCCAGGTCTTCAATGGAGATAATTTTGGTTAAGAGTTTCAGCTCAGCTATAAGAGGTGTTATGTGGTGTAGTTTTTACGTAGGGTCAAGGATTTCCCCCAGAGTGATCCATGCCAGGTACTGGCCCTGACTGATACCTTCTGTCTGATGTGCAGAGATGTTATGCACCTCACTGGTGCCACATCTGTCACCCTGCTACTGCCAGGCCTGTACCCTTGCCAATTCCTTTGGGAAGAGCTGTAAGTGAAAGGCTCCATGAAATAAACAGTAGTATTTCAGTGCAAGTATGCCTTTTGTGTGTCTTTCTATTCTGGCAAAGCAGTGTGATCTAGTGTACTTGAACAGTGTTGGGGACTGTGGAACTGTGACTCTGGTTTTGCTGCTCTGCTGTCATCTCTACTCTATCAAAATCTGTGAGCTTTGCTGTGTCCATCTTCTGATCTTCATATTGCAGAAACAGCTACAGATTCCAATTTACAGAGATGCTACCAGAGATTTCTAAGGCTGCTGAACACCTGTCACTTCCGCTCACCTCAAAGGTTTCAAATGGTCTGAGGAAGAGGGTCTGGGAGATTCAAAAAAAGGCATCTTTAAGGTCATACTTTACTTCAAAAGCACCACTTGTAAAAAATAGTAAGCTTAATTATTTCTGCTAGCCAGTGGGAACTTTTTACAGTTTTTGATGTGGTATAAAACATACCAATTAAGAAGAGACTAGTAAAGTTTTCTAGGTTTTCAAGATACAGAATCACTGTGGACTCCTTATAACCTAAAGTCTTTCAGGCTTTCTAAAGTCAAAATATTTTAAAGCCAGTACTTCAGAGGTGCACTTTTTATTTTTTTAATGAGTGGTTTACTTTATTATTAAAGCCTACAAAACTACTTTTCTGGCTAAGCTAATTCCTGCTGTCCAGTTACTCTGATCATATAAAAATATCTGTGATGGTCTTTGGCCTTTTAAATGTTTCCTAGAAAGAGTAAGTAATTTTTTTAATATGTTTGTTTTCTGGCATTTTTTGTTCTTCCTCTACTGATAGGAATTGGGACAGATGATATTAAAAAAAGTAGATAACAATAACTAATGCCTATTTTTAGCTCCAAACTCTTCTGTCTTCATAGGACTAAAAACCTGTGTAGATTCATTTTCTTATGTGTACATCTCTGCAGTAGACCTGCATTTACTTGCCCTCCTTTACCTGAGTCAAATTTGTAATCCTGGATAGATAATGGCAGTTTAAATACAGCTATCCATTGCCTGGGGCAAGACTCAGAAGCTGGGGTGAAAAACAACTTCTGATTCAGCATTCTGGATATTTTTTGTGGACTCCTCTATCTCCTGCATTGGTGACAACAGTGACCTACCTACCTTGTCTGTTTCCTTACCCCTCTTTTGTCTTATATTTTATCTCCATTTTGGTTTGTTCAGTTGCTCTGCAGATGTGGCCTCACCTCATGCTGTACATTGGAAATAAAGACACTGGAAAGGGTGGAGCAGACCTGCTGCTCCTCTCTTATCTCACCCTGTATCTCTGCTTTGCTGCAAATTTCCTTAGACTAATCTCTAGCTCCTCAGCTGGGATAAAACAACTTAATTCAAATGGCATCAACTCATTGGACTTGACTGAATACACATTAACAGCTCACCAAGACAAATCACAAATAAACAAAGCTACAAAGTCAGTTTATTTTACTCTGCTTTCATCCTATTTTCTTTTTAAAGACTGCAGAACCACAGGTTAGTTTCATTCAATGAATTATGAATTTAATACCACATATGCTACAGAATTAGAAGGTCTGAGACGGACTCTGCAGCATAGTTCTTGCAGCACAGATCAATGAAATTGGAGGTCCTGGTTCAATTATCTGTGCTTACGTATAGTTCTTAATTCATATAAAATTGAAGCTGATGAAGTTACAAGTGAGAAAGGTTTACTGTTGCTTACGCCCTAGGAATGTGGGCAAGATCTTGAACTTGGGTTGATGCCTTGAGAGGCAGATTCATGGACACAGCATTAAGTACACCACAACCCATGGGCTGTAAAGGACTAGTAAGAGAAGGAGACAGAACAAGGAGGCTTCTCTTTAACTTGGTCTCCCACTGCATCCTTATAGCCAAAGGGGGTAAGTGAATGATAGATTACATGGATGTCAAATGGTGAGACAAACGACTGGACCACTGGTCTCACAGTTTGTGCTCAGCAGTACAAAGTCCAGCTGGTTGTTGGTTACTGTTGATATCCCTGAGGCAATGATACTGGGCGGATACTGATTAATGTCTTTAATAACAACATGGATGATGGAATAGAGTACACTCAGCAAATTTGTGGATGATACCAAACCATGGAGAAGAGGTTGAGATGCTGGAGAACTTGACCTTGAACAAATGAACAAATGACCTTGACAGGCTGGAGGAATTGGCTAATGGGAACCTCATACATTCCACATAAGCAAATGTAAAATCCTGCAACTGGGATGGAATAACCCTCTGCAACCAGGCAGACTGAAGTTAACTGGACCGGGACAGCTCTTGCAGAAAAGTCCTTTGGGGTTCTGTTGGCAACATATTGTACATAAATTTGCCCTTTTGGCCAATGATACCACCCTCACACTAGACTAGTGCATTAGGAAGAATGTAGCCAGCAGATCAAGGTACATGATTGCTTTTTTGTTATCCACACTTGTGAAACTACAGGCTGCTCTGTTCATTTTGGGGTTCCACAGCACAAGGACATCATGGGCATATCACACCAAGCCCTGCAGAGGGCTGAAGCACTTGACATAGAAGGAAAGACCAGCAGAATGGGGTTTGTCAACCTTCAGAAGAAAAGGCTAGGAGAGCTAATTGATGGCTTCACCTACTTAACAGGAAAGTGAAGCCAGGGTCATTTTAGAGGTACACAACTGTAGGATGAAAGGCAACAGAAAGGTTGCAGAATTTTAAATCCAATTAGACATAAGAGAAAATTCACCATGAAGGTGTTCAAATAACATTGTAAGTTGCCCAGAGCACAGTGTGGAAGTTGCGTATCAGTCCTTGGACAACTCAGAAATAAACCTGACAAGGTCCTGAGCAACCGGATCCAACTGTCTCTGCTCTAAACAGGAGCTGGACTGGACAACCTCCCAACGTCTCTTCCAACCTAAATAATTCTGTGATTCTGTAAAGTTCTCAGTCTTGTTGCCTGGGCAGTTCTTGTACATTGAAGTTTTGGAGGATTTAGGATGTTTCACTGAGGCAGACATATCAAAAGAGAAATCACCGTTTCTGAACGTGAGACTACAGGATTATTTCTTGCATTTAGTGGATGCTCCTGCATGTAATATTTCAATGCAAAATAGAACAATTTTGTTTCAGGACAGTGTTTTTCTCTACTGGGGATCTGAACTCTGAGTGTCTATGACAGCAAAGGAATATGTGCCTTACCCAGCAGGTGTGAAGTCATGTAGCCATATGCACACAGCCTGAATAATGTCACCTGAGTCCTACTTAAAACTAGAATCTGAACTGTATTCCAATAGATTGCAGTTTGATTAAAACCAGACTTGGTGAAAACTCAAGTCCAAAAGTCAATAGTCATTTCAGTGAAATAGAACTATGTGGAGTCTCATGCATATTTTTAATCCATATTAAAGAACTTCTTAAAATGTCAAGAGTCCAATCCACTGAATGCAACATTTACCCCCAGGTTAAGCTTCAGAATGGAAACCATCAAATCTCTGTCAATCTCTTATGTGACCAAGAAATGGTCTAAAATTGTCCTAGTGCCAACAACATATTTTACAGATTGGCTGATATCCTTTGTACTTGTTCAGTGCAAAATTAATATAGATCACAGCGAATATAAGGTAATGGAAAATAGAGTTAATCACAAATTTTCCATTTTAGAGAAGATGCAGACTCAAGATACATTTAAAAAAAAATCTACCATACCTCTGTGTCCTTCTAAATGTTTCTGAAGCATAAAAGTCACATGTATTTACTGGTGTCTCAGACTGAAGAGTACACTAGTGCCATTAAAAAAACAAACCCTGCTAAATTACACAATAAAGAGAATTGCAGCATCTGATTTGGCAACTGCCATTGCCATAAAGATCGCCACTTCTAATAAAAGGATGACATGTAGAGATTTTTGCTTAAATCATTTTGTAAATTATTTTGAAACTTTTTCATTGCTATAAAGTTACAGTTATTGTTACTCAAAGGCAGGAAGTCAAATTTTACACTTATACAAATGCTAAAACCATGACAACAGTGAATTTCATTATTTTTGGTGGATTGTTAAAAAGCACCACAGTTAAATACGTTAAGCTTGTCCAAGCTATTTGCACCTCTTAAGTATTAATCTTGGTTTTAAATATTCTTCTTATAGCTTAAACAAAGAAGCAGACCTAAATTCAGTATGAATTACATCAGCAGTTAAATATCTAACAAGAAATTAACATCACTATAAATCTATTTTACATTTTACTATGATTATTTAGGACAGCTGAACCTCATATATGCTGAAAGAGTATGTCAGCATACAGCAGCTGCTGATAATAACCAGCATGTGTTGGCAGGAACTTTTTGTTTTCTGAAGATAATTAAAACTTGCTAGTTTTCCAGCTGCTACAGAGTCAATAAGGAAGACTTTAAAAAAATGAATGGCATATTTCTGATTCACTGATTACTGTGGCTGTATCTATTGAATATTCACTACAGACAAGTGTTCTACAATTTTGGGATTTCATAAGTTTTCTAAAAACAAGCTATATGGCAATAGTTTCAACTAGATAATTTTAAACTGCTTCAGGTGCTCAGGAGGAAGAAAGCATTCTGGTAACAGAAAAGTTTTGCTGAACAAGAAAAGCTACTCACTCAACTCCTTGTGTCCTTCTCCTTAAAATTCGGTGTACTATATATTCCAATAGAAGCTCTCTTTATTGGTCTTGGCAGTTTTTTTGAAAACTTTCTTTTCTTAGAAACATTCACAGGCACCATGGAGCTGTAAAAAGCCTTGCCAGTGTGGGAGTCAGTGGCTCTGCAGAGCTACCACGAAAATGCCAATAGCTTTATACCGATCCTCACTGAAGACTCAAGATGGGGGGTTTTCCAGGACTTTGGACCACAGCTTTCCTCTAGTTTTCACATAATATCATACCTGGTGGCATGTGAGAACTGCCTTCCTGCTTGTACAACAACTTTTAGGCCCTGTGCCCAATGAGAGTCCAACAGCAACACAGGCACTTTCTTAACCAGTCTTCCACGGAAATGGTCCAAAACACAACTTTCTAGAACAATGCAACTGCAAAGGTCTGAGACATTTCTGAGTAACACATAATTACTTAGCTGAGTAAACTAAGCTGAGTAACCTAAGTGACCTCTGCTTGCAGCCATCATTGCTGGTGGCTTTCCATGAGCACCTGGAAACTGGTGGAAACTGGTTTGCACTCTCCAACTAAAAAGATAAACCAAATAATGGAATGGGAACTAAATTTCCCTCAGCAACAGTCCAGTTCTCTCACCAATCCTGACAAAGCTATGGATGTCAGAGGATAGATTACAGCCCTGAAATATGAATCATCTGCTTTGTCAGTCTTAAAATAGACTTCTGTGCCCAATATTAGAGAAAATAAGTATTACTGAAACAAAATGTAATTTAATTTTTTCTCTAGCAATGGCAATTGTTTCCTTTTAAACTTCAGAGGCCAGAACTAATGAATTGATCTTCAGATAAGAGGCCACTCGAAATAATAAGACTTTCAGCAAATAACACTGCCATTATGTGCCAGGGAGCTGAAACGCTCATTATGCAGTTCAGTGAAAACTCAAAAGACACAAAGCATTTGATATGACTGGCAGCAGCACTGTCTAAAAATAGCTCTTCATAAAAGGGAATTAAAATGTCACCAGAAATCTCTTCCTTCCTTCAGAAGCTGCTGGTAAACAGATCTTTCTTAGTCTGAACTGACAATTGTCCCATGTGCAAGCGAAGGGCAGCCCTTCACCTCTTGCTGGCACCCATGGCCCTTCAATTCAACAGGGATGTCAGGGCTGCGAGCTGCTGGGGAGGGATGGCCTCAGGGCTGAACTGTAGCCAGGGATCTCCCCAGGTAGCTGATGGGATGTCTGATCAGCCATCACTGCGATGAAGAGTTTCAGCTTTCAGCATGAAGCACTGGATGAAAATAGAGCAATCCTGGCCATGAATTAGTGCCTCTATTATTTGATCCAGGCTACAGCACTCAGGCAGTAGTATGAAATGCAGTTTTTCTGCCATGCCTCAAGTTTTGGCAAGAGTGTCTAGCTTTAATGCAGAATCAGCAGTTCGAATGATAAAGTTTTGGAAAAAGTATTCTGATATCTCAGTCTGTTATTTTGGAAGGAGCTTTCAAGACAGATATAGACTGATGCTTGCTGAATTTAAGAGACAAGAAACTCCTCTTAACTCTGGATAAGACTGAGGCAGACTGCCACACTTTTAACGAAGTGAAGCTGACAGAATGGCAGTTTTAAAATGGCCTCAGAAATATAAATATAGCTGTAAAAATGAAAAGAAAATGGAAAAAAAAATAAAGTCAAGGACTTACTGCCTTACCCTCCGTGCCAAGCACTAACTTTTGGATTTCACATTATCCCCTGCAGATAAAGGTTTGCAGGAAGAGAAACCCATTACCTCTGAAGTTACAAAATGATTAGATATTCAGCTGCTGCCATCAGATGCAATTAAAGACACAAAACTTAGATTCATCCCGCAGAACAATAAAGTTTGCCAAATATATTACGAAAAAGCCACATTGTGTGGTTCTGAGAGACTTGTCCTGTCCAGACTCCCACTCCTGTATCAGCTGGGGACTAGGGAAAATGAAACATTCTGTGCTTCCTGAAACTGAAATGATGGAAAAGGACTATGTCTTTCACACGAGTCCTACCCTTGTGCCATCTGAGCATTGACAGAGATACTGCTTCCTCCTCAGATCTAGATGCATCTTACATCTTTGGTCCCTTTTCAAATTTTGGGTTTTTTGGAAGGACACTTGATGATGCTGCAGTTATTGGATCAGCAATATGATCTAATTATATGGAATGGCTTTTGCAAGTTATGACCTTAGACAGATTTGGGACACTGATTTCAGGAGGAGAAGGATGGGGTTGTGGTTAGCTAATATGAACTGTCTCACAGTATGATATAATGAAAATTACCTAAGTACTTGGCTTTTAAACAGAATTTATTTCTGCATTTTTGCAGGAATGAAAAGTCACCTCATGACACGATACATTTACTTTTGCGTACTTCCATCAGAAACTTCAAGCATTAAAAAAATGTATCACCTCTTCTGGGGGATAATACTACAGAAACTTTAATACTGGATCTTTAGACCTTGTGAGCAAGATTTCTCCTCATTTTGCACCTTCTGTGGCAGCAGCAAGAGGGGTTACAATTACACCGCTAAATGAAACACAGACTGATTTTTGGTTTTTGGATGGAGACACCACTCAGCTCATGTCCTCACTACCTACAACTAGTCCTCTCTGAAGCTTAGTCTGGGCTAAGCCAGCTGGAGAAGCCCAAAACAGAGCCAGAGAATCTGCTCAGCAGCTCAGGGGGCACTTCAAGCTCACCTCCCATCTCTTTTATTTAGCAGCACAGATATGCCCACTCAGACTCAGAGGGACGTTTTACTGCTGTACCAACATAGGAACATGATGTGTTAACACCTAATATCTGCAAGCAGGAGTTTCTGGATAACAATGTGGATAACTGGACATTGAAGCAATTGGCCCGAAGTCTACATGCAATAAGGAAGGGGGAAGCATTGTCAGAGATCTGGGGAAAATCCACATGGTTCAGCATGTGCTGGGAGTTTGGAAGAGCAGCAGTTCCTGGCAGAGAAGCGTTACACAAGAGGAAAAGCTGTACCATCACCCTCACTTCTCAACCCATTCAGCAATAAAAGCTGTATTGCTTTTTCTTAAAGGCAAGGGTGCCATACAGTCCTGCAAATAATTCCAGGAAGGAAGCTGAGAAATCTCCCAGCAAATGGCAGGTGTGGTGGTTGCTGGATGCCAGTGGGTGTGTGTATGTGACTAAAGAGGATAAAAGCTGGAATTAAATTAGAGATTCCGATTTGAATTTACTGCTTTTATCCATATTCCTAAACCATTCAAGTGGTGGAGGACTAGAAACAAGCACAGCAACATCAACAAAATAAACAAACCATGAAAGACACTAGTGACACATTAAGGGGGAAAAAAACAGATACCCTTTAGGCCATTGGGACAAAAGGAGAGAGATGGCAGTAAATATATAGATTCTGGCTCCAAATTCTGAAAACTTTGCTCCAACAGACCCTCCTCCACCCACAATCCGATTAAAAGAGAGCACAACTATTGCCAAAGGCCTGTAATATCTAGCTCATTAAAACAATACCAGTTGACATTATTAGGATGCATTATTTTGCTCTTTTAGCACAGGAGAAGATTCATCTGAGTAAGTAGCAGGGCTGAGTCCTTCTTTGGCAAAGGGAAAGCAAAACGTCTGGTATGTTCCAGGCAGGCAGTTTCCATGCCTGGCAGATGGTATTTACTTAAGATGTACTGCACAGCCTATTATTTTAAACCAAGTTACTTTGCCGAGTTTACCTAACTTATCACAAGGACAGAAACTTTTGTTCATCTCTGTGTCTATATGAGTCAAAATCCCATGTGTTCTGGACTGCTATGGAGTGATTGTTTTCTCCCAGCAGAATTAAATTCAGTCCTGTAACAAATGAGAGGCGAAAACCCGCAAGATATTTTCAAACTGAGTCACACACATCCTTTGCAGCCAAGCCATAACACTCCCAAGTCCTCTGAATCATACTGTCTACTCTTCAGCTGCTTCTAAACAGTCCAGCTCAAGGTGCTCGAGCCTGCCTCTCTCCCACCATATTATGGTGTGCTCAGCTGACCCATTAAACTGAACCTGAAGAGGAAAACTCCTCAGGTTTTTAAGCAAAAAGTGTACCACAAGGCACAAGGATGAGTGTTTTCTGACTTATTCACATTTATATATCTGTAAAATGAGTATCAATAAGAAATGACACAACAAACCAATATATACTGGATCGAGCTTGCAGGACATGGTATTCATCATTTTACGCTCAAAAGAAGTTATTAAAAGGTGTAACAAACTCAACTACAGATAATTGTTTAATAATCTAGTAACAAGGGTCCTGTTTGTTCAGTCCCTTGGGCACTAATCCAAACACATGTGATGCCCTATATGAAACAGCTCATATATTTGTTTAAGTGCAATTAAACATTTGAGAATATTGTATGATAGGAGTAAGATTAAAAAAAAAATGAGTGAGGCTAAGACGCTATCAATGACTACACAGCTTGCAAACGAATAAAAATTAAAAGTATATAACTATCAATTGCCAAGAAGTAAAAATATCTGTTTGGAACCTAAGGCTGCAGATTTTTTAAATTAACATTCACAGTGCTCATGGTACAAATATTGCACTTTATTTTCAGGGATTTCTGTATAAATATGGATATAAGAAACTGAGTAGCAAAATGCTATGTACACATTCTCTTAATTAATTTACTTTTGTGAGTCATTTCCATCCTACTTATGTTACATAGCATTTTATATGCCACAGTGACTTATCACTTCTTCTAAATTTAAACTAATTCCCCTTCTCATTATTATTACTCTAGTCATTCATTTATTGAGCATAAATCTTGCATTTATTGGCTTAAATGTCTTTTAGTATTACTGTCTCTACTTATACAATGGGGTTAATATGAAATTCAGTCTCCTCCATGATCAATACAGTTAACTACAACTGTTAATTTCACAATTTCAAAACAAGAAGGTTAAGATTTAGCCTTGGCTGAAATCCTGCTTTCAACAAAATTAAGAGCAAAAGTCTCCTAACTCATAAGAAGAGCCAATATTTACTTTTTGGTGTCCAACCTGCATGTGTCAGCTGAAGTGCCCCTGACACTTTGTGGCTGTGAAGCTTTAAGGCCAGAAATAGCCATTATTATTGAATACAGTCTCCAGTACCACACAGGCCACTTCTAGTTAAATATACACAGGTATTTCCAGATAACTTCAGTGTTTGAACCTTTTTGCCAGATAGTGGCTCCAGTGAAGGTTTCTCCCTTTTAAATGCCCTGTTGTTTATGAAGAAAAGCCTTTTAAAACTTTAATTAGCTGGACCACTCTTATAGAGCATTTTTTTTAAATATAAACACATCTCAGGGCACTCTGAGCTTATAAATACCTCTGAGGATGCTCACATTTTTTTTGTCTTAAAGTTTCACACAAATACTTCAATCTTTTCAGAGTACAAGTACATAATAAAAGTATTTTTAAAAATCCTATTATTTTATGAAGAACTCTAATTTATCCAAGTCAAGGTCTAAGGGCTTGAGGAAAGAGTGTATAAGGAAAAAAAGATGATGAAGAAGCTTCAGGTGACAGAGGGTCTCCATATTAAAGGGACCTTAAAGAGTGTATGAAACAACCAACCCAAAGATCCCTCTGCTATGAGCACACACCTGCCTCACCAATATCTGTCAGTGGAGGAGGATGCTACCACAATGGACCATCTCCCAGCTGAGGTCTGCAAAGCAGCTCTGAGCTAAGGATGTTCCTCCTTATGCTCCAGACAACTCCAGCCCCAGTTCTGTCCTCTCCTGCATGCCTGTGCTGGAGCACAGACACAGAGGCACCATGAGAGGAGGCGCTGGGGCTGAAAAGTAGCTATGAAGTCCTGCTGCCCTGACTTACTGGCTTACAGGCTCAGGAGGCAGTAGACCACCAGCACTGGTCAGAGATGACATAAGGGAGGGTGTTTGTCTTGATACTACCAAGGCTGAATCTTGTTGGTTAATCTTTCACTTTCCTGTGTTAAGTCAGTGAGGTTTAAACATGTGCAGGTAAAGTGGCTTGCATCCAGAACATGAGAAAGGCTATGGTTCAGGTTGCATAAACAACTGTATTTTGTCCTCTTTGTATGTCTGACCAAACTCACACTCACTCATACTTTAATTTTTTTTAATTGTATCCCATTTCCCATCCTGTAATCCACACCTGTGTGCATACCAGGTTTTTTTTAATGCAGCCTATGACTACAACATTTTCACCTACATGACTTCCCTGTTCTCCTTTTGAATATCAGAATATATTAGCTCTTATGGTACAATAATCATTGACATTTAAGTCACTTGGATTTCATAATTTCTTCCAAGTCACTTATATACTTCTGTAACAATTTCACAAATTCTACTCATGCTTAGAGAAAGTGAAGAATTAAACACCCCTTACTAACTACAAAAGGAACATTATAAGACAGAAAAGTGCATTTGTTTGCACTTCTAAAACTTGCTCAAATCAGACAAATCCAGGGGACCCAAAGGTAATAGTACACATACAAGATCAAAACTGAAATTGCAACACATAGGAGTATAAAACATCTGCTGAGCATTGAATGGAGAGCCTTGAAAAGTTGAAAGTCTGATTTAATATCGCTCCATCTAACAATTTTCCTCAACTGTTCTTGCCTGTGGACATAAACTGAGACAAATCACAGAACCTTACACACTGTGGGCAGGAATTCACTCACTGAGAATAGGAATTTGTCTGATTTTCATTTGTTTCTTCATATTATTGTCTTACTGAACATGCAGGCTAAGAATCTAATTTTACTGTAGATGAAAGGGAACATTTCTTTAGCAGCCTGTCTATGCTGGGGCAGATGTGGCTTCATTCACCTTGACTTATACTCTACCTGTACTGCACAGTCAATTGTTTAAATTTAACATTTTCAGGGTACGGCCTTAATTCTTCCTTACTTTTACCTACAGCCACTTTTCATATTTTCTGTTCTGCACTGAGTTTAGCCATGTACTCTGAAAGAAATAACAACTTTGTGACTCATGTAATATAAATTCTTGAAAGTCACCACCTTATTTATTTAAAGAAAACATGAGTAATCGTTCATAAATTCTCATACAGTTACTGCATACAGAGTTTGAATAAATACCTCAGACCAAGCATGCTACACCCTGTTCATTAATGCTTGAGGCATGTGTCCCCTTCAGTGTGGAAACTAACGGGCTAATGGGGGAAAGGGAATCATAAAAAGATCACATCTTGAAATTACCTGTTTAATATCAAACAGATAATTACCATTCATATTCACAGGCCACCTCATAATTCTGCCCCAAGGAGTTGGTGGTTACATGAACCAAATATTTAGGACTTTCAAAGTATGATCTGATTGAAATAACAGTCTGGTTCCTGTCATTTCCCTTGTGGTGATTTTCTTTTTAGAAACGATTAAATGGTATAATTCCTCTAATGACTCATTTAGTTTATTTTTAGCTAACACCAAAGGAAAATACAAAGGAAATAGTCTTTAGCAAATGTGTTTTCAAGGAGGAAGAAAAGCTGTACTGTGATATGATAGAGTAAATTAGTGTAGTTTAGAACAGTACCTGCAGCTAATGACTGAAAAGCTAGCACTATATGCAACACTTTGGATCACACTGCATTTCTGACCAGGACTGGAAGCTTTGACTGCTTTATACATTGTAAATTGGATATGCTGTGATTTTGTAAAACATTCCTTTTGCTAAGGAAAAAATTTCCCTGATATAACAGTCCTACTTTAGATGCCTCCAGTCTGAAAACCAGCAAGTGAAAAATAACTGGGTAAGAAGTAGAGAGCAGGTATTCAAACAAGCCCCAGGGCAGCTTAGCACTTAAACATGTGGCAGATCTGTTTTCAGCAAAGCAATTAACAAGGCAGGATTCACCATTCCAACAATCTTAAAATGCAGGCTGGATCTTTTTCTAAACATTTGCTATAATTCAAATTATTAGTCTGGAGAGGTGCTAACACAAGAATTGGGGTAGCTATGCTCAAATACTTTGTCTTAACGGCCTTAAAATGTATGACTCAAAGAGATACAAATTCAAGCAACTAAATAATGATTTACATGCTTTACTCAACTGGATGACTGAAAGCAAGTTTTGGTTCTCATCTTGCATCTCCTAATATATTTTTCAATATATTATTGATAAGTTTCTCTGTGGCACTCTGGTAGTTATGAATCCCATTTGTTAATGGGGTAAAACTCATTCACCTCTGAAAGCACAGACTGATAACTCCACCCATTTTAGAGTACTCTTCCAGTACCCTCTGGGAAAGGGATGGGGACTGATCCAGTACTCTTCCACTGCTTACAGTCTGAACAAAGAAAGCAGAGAGGGTGATATGCTGACCCAGCAAAACTTGGGGTTTTTGTCCCAAGACAAAAAAAGTCTTGTGAGGGTTTGATGGGTCTAGGTTTTTAATCCAGAGTGTAAACTGGAAGTTTCAAACTGAGCCATATTAGCTAGGCTTAGATTTTTTGGTATTGCTAACACAACTACTTGTATCAAAATTATTAATCATCACTTGGAGCACTGTAGAAAAAAATGTGTACCTCGGCTTTGCACTAGATGTGTGTCTGCCTACATATGGGCTTATAGACAGAAACCAGCATCTACCTGCACACACAATTTTCTTACTGCTAATGAACTGGCACTTGACCAACAGTGGATCCTGTCCTCAGCTTACACCAATAAAAAAAATGAAGGAAGCAACAATGTATTTATTCTTACTGACCCAAAATATGTAAATATTTCATATACTGAACAGTGACATACATCACAGGATCAAGGTACTATACCAATATAATTTCTACAGCTCTGTGCAGAACAGGTTTTACATGAAAACTGTAAAAGAGGAGCAGAGATCATTGACCACAGACTGACCACCCATGCAACAAGGTGCAGGAAGAAATGATACAACTTTAAAACTCCTCACCATGCAGCTTCTCCAAAGTCTCAGCACCACTGGCTGTTTTTGGCAGCCCTGGCCATCCTGGACAGATTACAGGTTACAAGAGGGAATGTTAAACAGCACCATGAAAGGTAGAAAAGGTGTGTTAATCCACTGCATCCTCAGTTAAGGGTGTTTGAACACCAACTTGGTACTGGCACTGCACCCAAAACATTTTCAAATAAACCTGTAGAGAAATAAATTACCCTTTCTTTCCATTCAATCCAGGCCATACACTGGGTACACAGAATGACATAATATCCTTCCTGAAATCAGAGCTGCAGTGAAGACCAGTATCCTTCAAACATGACCAGTTCCTGAGACTGCCTTGCAAACAACCACATTTTCCTAATTGCCACAGAAACTATCTTTTTCATCTTTTTAAACCTGGCCAAAGACTTATGCATTGTTTTCTTTGTAAATGCCATAAAATTTCATCACTATATTCTGTACTTCTGCCAGAGTTTGACAGCCATAGATCTAAAGAATCTTACTGGAAAGCAACACACAGAAATAGCCACTCCATTTAACTGCTGCTGGTCAAAACCTCACACCAATTCCTGTGATATCTGCCAGATATGACAGTAAATGATGTTATCTCTATGCCTGTCCCTAGTTAGCAGAATCAAACACCTTTCTGCAAGCTGTCCAGAAAGTGGCTGTTATCATCAGGATTATTTTTTTTTCCCACATGACCTTTTCGTGCATATAGAGCCACATCCACTTTGGAAACGGGTGTTCTTGAAAACAGGATTCCATACAAAAGCATGGTCAATACAAAACTACGTATTGATTTGCTTTTAATTCGGAAAAATCAGTACAGTTGATTAGGGTTTTTATCTTTGCATTAGCCACTGTGAAGATGATTTTCAATTGTGTACACAGGCCAAAGGATTTGTTCCGAGGCCAATCTGCATTTAGCTTTACTGTCATAGACATTCAGAAAAAACCAAATCGATACATTTGTAATGACTGCTTAGATAACTGCTTAAGCAGCTGCAGAAAACCCAGCCAGCAATTATTTTTAAGGGTATGTGACTTCTAAGGACAAGATCTTCTAATGTCCTGACAGTTACACACACTTGTTTCCAAAGGATGTTATCTCAGTTCCCTTCTCCCAGTGGCACTGGACTTCTGCTTCTTTTTTAATTCAGTTACCATGGGCAGGTTTGACCTGCAGCAATCAGAGCACTGGTGCCAGTGACTGCTCACACAGCCAGACAAGACGAAGTTCAGCACCTCAGGTACCACAGTAGTTTATGATTAAAAGGTAATTTAGTTAAATTTCTAATCGCGCACAAGTGCTTGTCTCCTGGTTGTCAGTGCGTGTGGATGGAAACAGAGAGGTACCAATGGCTATTTCAAACCCTGTCTCTGGTCAGGTTAGTTTGGAATAGAGACAAGAATCGAGCCCGAAACACGAGGCACTAAAACCTGTTGTGTTAGGAAAGAGCAGAGCTGCAGACCCTGCCGGGCGCTCCTGGCAGCGACTCACCTTGCTGAATCCTGGCCACCAGCTGGTGCCGGGCGAGGATCCTGCTGGTCCTGTAGGGAGGGCGCCGTGCGGGCGGCTCGCAGCGCCAGAGCAGCTCCTGGCCCTCGGGGGACACGGCGTTCAGGTACAGACAGGCGGTGCCCGCCGCCCGGGGCACCTGCTTCAGCATCGCCGCTGCCCCTGCCCCCGGCCGGGTCGGGGCAAGGAGACAGGGAGGCTCCGAGCGCCGGGGAGCTGCGGGGAGCGAGCGCTTTAAACCAAACAGGAGTGCCAGGAGCTGCTACAGCCCGGGATTCCGGCTCTCTCCCACATGATCCGCGCGGGCCAATCGCTCCCAGAGCAGCCCGTGGAAGTGAGACTGGGGAGCGGGACAGCCAGCCCCGCACAGCCTGCCCCAGCACTGCAAAGCCTGTCCCAGCCCGGCACACAGCCCCAACCCGGCACACAGCCCCAACCTGTCCCCAGCCCCAGCCCTGCACACAGCCCCAGTCCCGCACACAACCCCAGCCCTGCACACAGCTCCAGCCTGGCACACAGCCTGTCCCCAGCCCCACACAGCCTGCCCCAGCCCCGCACAGCCTGTCCCTGTCCCCAGCCTGTCCCGTCTGGCTGGGGGTTTTCCCAATACAGAGGGGCTGCTTCAGAAAGCTAAGAAAAAATAGTTGAAGACACTCAAGAATGCGTGTTTTAGAGTACTCAGGGCTGCCGAAAACCTTTTCCTCCTCTGCTCTACGCTGCCCAGCTGTTGAATCATCTCTGGAGATGATGCCTTCGCTTACTTTTCTAAAAATCATACCCCTGTTTGCTGAGAAAAAGTCTGTTTATAGAAGGGCTGTTTCAATCTCCAAAACCGCACGGTACAACGAGCACTGGAACAAGCAAAGCCTTGGGATGAAAAAAATTCAACAACACCTAGCAGCAGTCACTCAGCAGTAAACAAAACCCAAGAGTTCCTAACATTAATGCTACCAAGAACTGGCCACAGCCTGGAAGAGGGAAAGGAGATGGAGAGATTCTCTGTTATTCAGGTTCCTTGCCATAACATCTTTTTTGTTGTTGGTTTTTTTCAACAGACAGAAGGGCATGTGTTTTCATTCTATCCTCACGTATCAACCACTGAGTTAGTAGAAGATGCTATTTCTTTGATTAATCCTACAGAAACAGAACATTGCCATTTTTATCAGCAGGTTGGCAGCAAATCTGAGTGAAAATATACTGAAAATGCCCTCCTAGACAAATAATTTTAATTATATTTTAAAATACCAATATTTTGGATTAATACACCCCTAGTATGTGCTGATTTCTAAGAATCATGGGAAATGAGTGATTTTTAAGAATCACAGGTCAGGAATGATGCTGTCACCTCCGTGCCCTTTCCCATGAGACCAGTGTCCATCTGGGGCCTGGCAGCTGATAGCACTATTGGAGTGGCTGCAAGCCCCAGGCAGAAGAGGCTGAACCTGCATCTCAACCCACGGGGGATCCTGACCTCCTGAAACTACCCAGACATCTACCTGGGGTGACATTATTGTCTGTGTCCTGTTCTTCAGCCCTGAGGCCAACAATAACTCACCACATGCCACAGTACAATGGAGCACTCCTCCCACTCCCTGCCTCACAGATACTCACCAGGGCAGGGCCGTGAGATGGCACTGCCTGGGACCTGCCTCTTCACAGGGCAGATATAGTCACCTAAATATGAGGGGGGAAGGACAGCTCTTGTTCACAATTATTCATTAAAATTTTGCTCCATGCAAACCCCCTTAGGGCACAGTTTTATTGCGATGCAATCTGTTCTCATTACACCCTATGAATTTTATTTCTCATCAATGTGAGACTTGTGCAGTGCCATAAATTGGAGAAATATAATTCCAGGTACTAGAAATTTAAAATGAATGCTGTAGACTGGAAGCCTCCATTACCTGTTATTTCCATTAACAGCACCTGCAAGTGCTGTACGTGCTGCTTTTTCCTCCAGGTATGGCTGCATGGTCTTCTCTGAGATTCTAAGCAGAGACCTCAAACTCAAGAGCAAAGACATGGCACCACTACCATCTATCCTCCCAAACAGGGCTGGGCACTGGCAGCCAGGCAGTTGGACTGACCAGTCTTCTCTCTGCCTTGCTGTGTAGAGGAGAGGCAGGATTGCTTCACAGGTGTGAGCAGAGAGAGCCTGAACAGCAGGAAAGAGATGGCTCCCATTCCTACCCCAGCTTGCCAAGCCAGTGTGTCAGTCACTCTGCAGCCATCTTTTCAGGAATAAATATCCCAGAGATGCCTAAACGTCAATGACAGGCACACTTTATCCAAGGAGACAATATCTCTGTGCAGGGAAATTCTTATTTGATTAATCTACAGTTCCTTGATCCAATTCTATTTAAAAAATGCTATTGCTAATGTAAAGCAAGTATTGACATTTAATACCACTCTGCTTAAATATTCAGAAGGATTTCTTTTTCTGTTGCATTGACTTTTTCAGCTAATGAGATTCTGTATTCTTCCTTGCAATACTTCTAAATTCTAGGAAGCAGTTTAAGAAAAATGTAATGCTTCAAAAACCAGTCCAAAGAAACAAAAACCATGGCAAGAGCCTAAGTAAGGTGCATATACTAGTGAACAAGTCCACTAAGTGCTCAGCAAGCCCAGTTATATGCTTGTAACAGACAGCAGAGTACCAGCCTCAGTGCCCCTGTGGCTGCCCGTCCTTCTCATGTCCCACCAGAGGGAAAGGCAACAGGGCAGAGCTGTCCTGCCAGCTTCCCAGCAGCTCATCTCAGAGGTCACAAAGGACAGAATAAGAAGCCTCTGTTGCAGAATGATGACTTTCCTTTCCTCCCAGACACGAGGGTCCCAACACAACTTCAGAGCCAGAGGGTTGCCCCAGGCTCAGTGCTGATGAGTGCTGCCTGTGCTGAGGCTGAATTCTTTGGCTTCAGTCCAGTACTTGCATAGTACTCAAATAAAACAAGAAACAACAAGAGTTAGCTGGTCTTATGGTGCATGTTTGAAAGCTCCTGTGCTTGAAGTTGTGCATGGTGAAAGAAAGAAATAGCCCTCCTTGCATACTTTTTAAATGACTGTATCCTTGTTTGGTGACTGCCTTGACACCCACTGTTTATCTTCAAAAATGTGTCATTCAGATGAGGAAACCCCTTTGGCCATCGACCTCTCAGACAAGAAGTACTACAGAAGTCTAAGTTGTTATGTAATAGCACTAATTAATATTTCAGCCAGACTGTTTCTGGAATAGTTAATAGAGCAACACTGAGCTTCATGCTAATGCATCTCATAAAAGCACTTCAAAATAAAAGCTTCCTCGTGCATTTTACAAGGTCTTTGAGGGAACTCCAGCACACACCTGAAATTGCTGCCAGTCTTTACAGAAGCACAGCCCATGAGATGAAAACCCAACCCCATGCTCCTATGTTGTGACTGATCCATGCAGGAGAGGAGATTCCTTCGTAAAACCACGTTTGGAATTAGTGGGTTTGTTTTTAAACAAATCAGAAATGTCCACTCTGGTATCTACAGTGTAATAACCACATGTCACATCTAACATGACAATCAGTAACTTGATGGATACTGAAATACTCTGGGATATCAGGAATCTTTAGTTAAAGGCTTATTTGTACTGCACAATGCTTCTGATGACTGCGTGGACTTAGTGTAACTGGCAAAGTCAGCTCGAGGAGTCATACTCTTCTCTATAAGCATTCACAGGCAGAACTGCAACACTTCTATTAATTGATTTTTGTGTCTCTCTACCACCTTTTCTCCCTGAAATGGCATTTAGTGTGAGACAGAAGGAGTAAACTATTGGCAGGAAAAATTGCCCCAGGGCTGCCCATAGATACTGCAGTATCTCAAGCAGTACTTGAGATCTTCTTCCATTTCACTTCGAGCAGGGTGCTGACATCAGCTGGAGAAAACAATGCAATGTACTCTAGAAATGCTAAAATATATTTGATAACAAACTATCTACTTATGGCTGGCTTTTCTGGGCAAGACAAGAGTGTGAGTTTCTACACTCCACCTTGGCCTTAGAGTATTACTCCATGAGGCAATGCTACAGTGGGATGGTTAAGGATAAATTGAGATGAACAGCACTTTCCCATTTGTATTCCTACAAATAAATTAAATACATAATAAAAAATATTAAAAATACAAATATAAAATATATACAGCTATAGATAAATTATATTAAAATGAATATATAATATTTTATATTTTATATGTAGATATAAAAATATATCTATATAAAACAGGACTGCTGATTTACATCTTAGAATGCACACGTCACAGTGAACTGTGAAATAGGTCTGTGATGTTGTACCTGGCAGAGTTCTACAGGCTTGGATTGAACCTGCTGTTCTTTCAGGATAATCAGCCACTTGATCTTCCCGAAGTGACCCATTTCCCTTTTATTGTTAGTTGCACTTATCTCGTTATTTCACATCTAAAATTTAATGACGGCCTCTCTTCATTAGAAAGCACTGGTTCTGTGAGAACAAAACAGCTTCCTATCCACTACAGGAGCACATTTGTTATTAACATTAGTGACATACACTTTGAAGAAGCAGGAAACTCTTGTTTCAAAGTCACAGAAGAAAAAAACTCAGGCATCTGCTTTTGACTTTCTGAATTCTGGACTCCCTTCTATAATTCTGCAGGTAGAGGAATATTTCAGTTTGCTGGATTATGGCCTAACACCTACTCCAATATCTTATATATGCAATATACCCTGGATACTGAAGTCCTATCCACATATCCCTATCCTATCCACACCTCTTATTTCTTGCCTGTCTCTACCTTTACAGATGCCTGCACAGCAGCTCATGTGCTAAGTACAGGCAGTTTCTCCTTTCTCAAATTCAAGAAGAGAAAAAAATCACATGCAGGGAACCCAAAGCTGTGCTTAAGATGAAGCTGTCACTTACTTCATGTGTTTTGACTCCTATCTCTGTGACCAGGACTTTTAAAAGCAGAAGTTCATTGCCTGCTGTTTAGGAAAAATGTTTTATGTTTGAACACAGACATTCGTTTGACAGTTGTTTGCTGGGATTATTGCAGGCTGCAAACTCTTTCATAGAGGGCATGAAGCATCAGGGACTCTAGAGCAGCCAGAAATGCTTCCCTCTGGCTCAGTGGCACTTTGACTTTCTTCCTGAGGCTGTGCTGGGGTGCTGAGGCTCTGCAGCTCATCTGGGGCTGCCAGGAATCAGACTGGGGCAAAAGGAAAATAGTTTATGTGAGACTTCTGCACCACCAGGAAGCGAGATGGAGACGGCTAACAGCCGCATGGAATTACAACAGAGGATTGTTCCACTGGAGAGTCCGACTCTGATGTGTCCTGGAGGAAAGTCAGCTGCCGTGTCAACTGTATGATAGTGAGCTTTAAAAATGAACACTGCTATACAAGGCTTCTTATATATGAGAGACAGCCTTACACACACCCTTGAAGATAAACTTCAAACCGGGAGATGAGGCTTCTGAATAGTACATTACATCCTTTTCTTCTCTTCCAGTGTCCCTTTTCCAGCATCAGAGGACTATCCATTTACATTTTAAGATCTACATGTTCAATAGATAGTACTGCTACATAAAATACCTCCTGATTACAAGAATATCAGTGGCCTGGCCACAGCACAGAAGCAGAGGATTAGAAATTATGTGTAGGAGTACAACAGTAGTGCATTTAGGGAACAAAAGGATGGCAGGGAGGTGACTGACAGATCAGCCACCCAGGCAAACTTACGGAAATAAGGGCACATGCAAACAGCCAGGAAGATGAGGGTCAAGGCAAGAAAGTGTGATTCATCTCATCAATTCTCCTGTGGAGGTGCTCAGGATGTTAAATAAGCAAAATGAATAGTAACTGATTTGATAAAGGCTTCTCAAAGATCCTCTACCAAGCAATCATAAAGAACCTCAGCTATCACAGATAAAAAGGAAAAGGCCACTTATGGTTTAATGACAGCTTAAAGACAGAAAAAAAAGTAGTAATAAATAATCTGTGTTCACAATTGGATTAGGTTCCCAGAGGATTCACACAGACATTGGTGTTGGAACCTGTTTTGTCCACTATCTGTACGTAGTTTTTATAATGGGACTGAATAATGAGTTGGCAAAATATAACGATGATACCAAATTAGTCTGTCAGTCAAAACAGATATTGGTTGTAAACACTGAAGGTGTTTACAACAATATTGACCAAGAAGGCCTTAAAATTTTAGCTTTTGAGAGCTGATAAATGTACAGGACAAAAAACACCCTAAAGATAACACGGTGCACAGTGATGAGATTTAATAGAGCCGTTATCACTAAGGAAACAGATCTTGGATAGGTTTATTAAAATCCAATACAAGTGCTTAGTAGGAAAAAAAAAAAGCAAAGTAGTTTTAAAACTTTTTGGAAAAGTAATTGAGTGCAAACTAACAAACATGGTTTTGCTATTACAAATGCCTGCCCACCATTTGGTGATTATGAGGTCTTTTTTCACAGTGGATAAAGCTGGGAACAATAAGTGGGGGTAGGTTCAAAATGAATGAACATAAATAGTTCTCCATATATGCACAGCTAACCCCTGGAAGTCATTGTTAGAGGATACTGTGATTTACAGAAGTTAGCAGAATTCAAAAAAGGATAAAATCTCTGGAATAAAAATTCAGCAAGGGCCATTTAGCAGAAAAATTCAGCTCGTGGCTCAGGACCTCCTTGAACCATGTGAATGCAGGTAGGATACACAACATGTACAAAATCACCATATGCCTATCCCAGCATTATATTTTTCTGCAAACAGCTGCATCTGCCCAGTGGCCAACACATGATACGGAGTTGGTCTGACCTGTGGCCACTCCACTGGGCGTGTTCTGAGCTGGAGTGGCCAGTTTGCATTCTCACCTGAGCTAACCAGATGTACCACCCCACGGCTTATGTAAATGTGGGGTCCTAACAGCACTGCTAGTGCATAAATAATCAAAATAACTGCTCCTGTGGTCTGTGGCTGCAGCCTGAGAAATGACAGTATTTCCCTGGGCACAGCCTCTCTGTGCCCTCCTGTCACATTTGCTGGTGAAGTGTAAGCTGCTGGTCTGTTGGCCACAATGTCAGGCACAGGGGATGTGACCTCTCTGTCCCTTCTGTCCTCCCAGAGGCTTAGAAGGGACCAGGAGCTCCTGGATGGTTGGTGAGATCATTGGAAGGGATCAGTTGCTTCATCCAGTGCCTGACTGCTAATTTAGGCATTATGGTCTCACTCCTGTTCAGTTTTCAAACGTTTTTCCTCAGTCAAACCACACCAGCATATGAATAGAGACTCCACTGGCCTTAGCTGAACTCTTCACAAGCCAGGAATAGCCAGTATCCCACACTGTGTAAAGTCCCTAAAGACAGTGGTTCTCAACTGTAAATTAAGGAAAAAGCACAACAGTTGGGTAATAGAGTTCAAAAGAGAGGAAGACATTTCAGGTGGCAGACCTCCTCTGCTAAAGTATTTGGAGACTATTATGACAGAAGTGAGCTAAAAGTAGTTTCCATACCCTTAGTGCAACTCCATCTGCTGAATCTATACACAAGTTCCTCAAACTAAACCCACAGGAACTCTGTAAATATATTTAAGTAGTGGTGGGCTTACACACACCCTAATTTCACACATCCTATTCTCACTAACAAAGTGTTTGGATAACACACTGATAACATAAGGAAGTGTTTAGATAAACTTACTTCCTTACAGTTATCCAAATACATTGTAAATCCCCACAGAGCCCTACTGCTGGTGTCACTCACTTACAGATAAACATTCCTATCTGAGCTGAAGGTTCATGCCATTGCAGACTTCAGGTAAGGGCTTTGATATTTATTTACTTTTCAACAGAACTCCAGTACTCTCATGATCAAATGGGCAAGAGATGAAATATTCAGGTTTTGATCTTGTTTTGACATAAGTTTTTTCCCCTCTCTCTATGCTAGAGAGCCAATGCCAAAGTTAGATTTCGTAAAAGTTTTTAAAAAGCAACAAGGCAGAACAGAAAAATTCTTGGCAACACTATTTAAAGTACAGCAGCAGGGGACTGGTATATGGAAACATGAAATTCTCCAGGCTCCTTGAAATCAATGAATACTTGTTGCATGATTTCAGTCTCTGGCCCAGTAAGGCAGACAGATATGATGGTTAGGGCACAGGGCTGGCTGGCAGTGACTTGCTGGAAGACTTCAGGGAAGTTGTATAATCTGTCTCTGTACACTAGTTTCCTGACTGGTAACAGTAATCTTTGCCTTTCTTAACTATTTTGGTACCTATATGAAAAAAAAAGGAAATACAATTTTGTAGGAAGATTAATTTTCCTTACCAGCAATATCAGTCCACTAGAGGCAGGCCAAAATGTACTGCAATGTAACTACATGAATAAAGGAGAAAATAAATACTCTTTAAAATAGTCTTACACCTGTAGTGGATTCCTTCAGATGAGACACTTATTGCCTAAACTTGCAGAATGCCAGAGATTTCCCAATGTGTTATTAAATGCATGTTATCAGATCTTATCAATGCTGTGTAACAAGGGCGGTACATGTGGCTCTTCAGAGCAATGTGCACTAATCAATAAGCTGAGTCTGGACTCCAGGGCTGGACTGCACCCTTGCATGCAAGAAAGTACTTAGTAGGATACATATGAAGTATTTTGCTCACTGACAGTTGGAATTCCTCTTTTTTTATTCTACAGTCCCCAAGCCACCACCACCAGGACAGCCACAAGGTCCAGCAAAGCCATCTCTTTGCTGGTTACTCTTTCTGAAGACCCAGGAAACCTGGAGCTTTGGCTGATGCATGGGGGAAGTTTAAGTTACAGTGGGGTGGCAACTGTTCCTCTTGGGATGTCCTCTGCAGAGGCTGGTGACCTGTTCTGCCTCTGCCATCTCCTGAATGAAGCAAACTGAATTAAGCCTTGTGGCAGGCACTGGTGTCTCATTAGCAGCCTCACAAATAAAGAAGCCAGGGTAATATGAGACATGCACAGATCACTTATTCCTTACCCAAAGCTAGAATTTAGCACAATCCAAAGCAAGTGCTCTGTATAGCCCTGCCTGTTTGGAGCAGAAAGCATGATGCCTATAGCTTTTAATCTCAAATACTTTCTTTCTTCATATCATAAAATTTAGGAGTATGAGTTCCATATATATATATATTTAATTAACAAAAAACAAAAAGCCCAAACAAATCCCCACAATAACTCCTGGCAGAACTTCCACAAGAAAACCATAATGGTACAGTTTACAATATTGATATTTATGAACTGGACAAGTCCCTGGACAGGTTTTTTTGTCTTCTAGCAACCAACTGCTCTATGCATAATTTAAACATTTCATTTTTAGACTGTATTTCTTGCATACTTCTTTTCACTCACATTTTGCACTGTGCTAAATACACACCACAGAGCTGATGTGTCTCACTGGATAAAGCTGAAGGAGGTTGGTTTTTTTTACAGAGTGGAAACTCACCAAACAGCAGGAGCAAAGAGAGGAAAGGGCTTCCGAAGCTCCCTTTCCAGCTACTCTGCTGCTCCTTCTGAAAAAAGGCAGGCAGCCTGCAGCCCTTTTTCCCCATAGCCTGCCTTTGGAGAATGCTTCCAGTGTACAGGAAGGGCCAGAAAAAGCCTAGAACCTGCAGCAACGCAGGCAAGGTGAACTGTTTTCCAGCAAACATTCCTTCCTTCTCCTCCAGTCCCCAATACAGGTGTACTTCCCTTCTCCTCCCTCTGGCTCACACACTCCCTTGCACACCCTCCTCCAGCAGCCACTTACCAAGACTCTTCCTCTGTTGATTCCCTCTGTGCTCAAAATAGGCACACCAAGAGAGTTGGTTGATAAGTTCCATTCCGGCTGTGAATTTCTTTTTACTCTCTCAATTACAGAGTGATGAAAATATTGCTGTCTGCCCTCATGTTTATCCTGGCATCCTATCACATCCTTCTCACAGGCTTTCTCCCTGTTCCACTGTCTGAGTATACAGCCCTGTTTCAAATCCACCTCACGGTGTTCCTCATTTGTTGTTGTCTACTTAAGGTGTTGCTCCATGTTTATGGAATGTAGTTTTACTGGAAAAATTCCTTGGCCAAAACCTTCAAAAGGAACCACTCATCTTGGGTCTATTTTCCATGACACTTGAAAAGCTCTGACTTTCTGGGAAGGTTGGTTTCCTCTGGAGGTCTGGACATAAGACCTCTTTGAAGTATCTCAAGTTGGGCAAGAAAATATTGCAAAACTGAAATTGCACCTGACCTGTGAAGGTTGGTCCTGTTTATGTTTACCGATTTTTATTTTTTGCCTCTTGTTCCATCACACTTTGACAGGTGAGTGCTGTTCTTAGCTATAAGGACATGAAATTAAGGCAAAACTGGGTCCTAAAAGAAGTTTCCAGACCATGCTGCTGGAAATTCTTTTACTTCAAGCCAGAATTCATTGTATACCCTGTAAGTCCTCAGGATTTGCATATACGTAGCTGACACTGGAATTGGCTTTAAAGTACTTTGTATGTACTCTCTTCTTGGATTGCAAAAGAATGATGCAGAGATTCATGTATTTCAGTCTTTATTTTTTTTCCTTTTACGTCCTAGGGAGCTTATGACAAATAATATACTCACTGGTTCCTAATATGTTACCAAACATAATAGGTTGCATGATAAATTAAAACCAAATGGAGTTCTGAATGTTTTGTTTTCAAACTACTGGCCAGCCTCTATTGCTTTAAAAATAAACTTTGTTCCCACTTCGCTCAGATTAGTGTCACTTCACTTTGCTCAGACTACTGACATGGAGGCAACTCTGACCATGACACCTGGGAATGACATGAAAATAACTTTTAAAAATAGCAATTGTAATGTGAGGGATTACATGTGTGCAGAACATTTCAAACAGGAAACAGTCAGTCTCCCAAGCTTAGGTGTAGCTCAGCTAGGAAGTGCACAGTCACATCATAAACCTCCCATTCACTTTGCTCCTAATTGGCAGCTGTGTTAACAACATCAGCAAAGAACTATTTTCTGAAACCTGGAAGCTAAGAGGTCATACCATAAACTTGTCATGTTGTTATACTCTTTCCTAGACATTCACTAGCAGCTGTTGTGGAAAACAAGGTACCTGAGTCTGATGGACTTTTGTGCTGACTGAGGACACAGTAAAATAAATATTCATACATCAAATAACTACCTACTAGTTTGAAAAGTGAAGTTCAAAATGCACTTTAAAACATGCATTATGAATTCTGCATGGCTGCTGTCCCTGTTGTTTAGCTAAGCCTGTTAGGGTTCACAAGCAAAATAATGCAGTTTTTATTACAATGAATTCAGAATGTCTTCTAAAGATGTGTAATCTGCCTCCCCAGAATAAACTGGAAATTAAGAAATACATTTATGCAAGGTTCAGGTACACTGACAGGTTACTGTCAGAACATGTACCTTTAAGTGCATGTACAAGGGCCACTGAAGTCTCAGGTGCCTCATCAGCTCCATCTCCTGCTTTGCTGACTTGAGCAGGTACCTTAAAATGAAGGCAGAGGTGTTATGAGCAGCAATCTCTAAAATTAAGCTTCTGCTTGCTAGTGGCTCACTGATTTCCATATGAAAGGCACTTAGGTGGCAGCTGAAGAGATGGATTTTCCCAGTCTGTCACTGCAAGCAGGTCTTTGGTGCTGTCACTTGGCTAGGATTATGGCAAGAAATAAGCACCACCATAGGGCAATTCATTCCCCTTGTCTCACACATCTATTTTGGGATGACAGGACTGGCTTTCAGAGGTACCTATTTCTGACTTGACTATAAAGGACCTGGTGTGACTAGCTCAATCCTTTTAGAAGGCATCCCCACTAGACTTTGCTGCTTTCAAGTCAGGGCAAATGCTTTTCACTTAGTATGTTATTTATAACATGAATCAAGATTGTGTGGATAGAGCATAAAATAGAGCCTGCATTCTGAAGACTAAAAGAAGCCTAAGTGGAAAAGGAAAGAATATTTCTTTTCTCAAGTATTTCTGTCAGTTGGTACAGCTTAGTTGACTCGGCTGCTACATTCCCATTTTGGGATCCAACCTTAATCTGGAGTTCAAGCTGAAGCTATGCTCCCACAGGGCTGACAGGTACATCAGTGGCTCTGTCACACAACTTGGGAAGCCAGAGAAATGCCAACATGGATTGTATGCACATCTTCATTGGCAAGACAAGTCTAAGGATGCTGTCTGTCCTTGGGATAGGAGTCTTTGCCTCTACTATTTCACTAGTAGGGTCTGCATAGAGAATAGCTGGAAACTGTTATGTGCTAAGAAACCCAGGGAATAATTAAATGTTAACTTCTTCCTGCTGATTATTTCCTACTTAGGTTATTGCTGAATGTTTCATCCCTGCAATTCTGTGAACATGTATGTTTTAGTCAGGTATCTACTGGCAAAACTGAGATGAGACTTCCGGTGTAAAACAATACCCTCTATTAAAGAAGTAAGTAATCAAATAAGGGCACCTATAAATAGAAGGGGTTGTAAAAACAAATAGGGGAAAGCATCTGGTTTGCAACATCTTTGTACGATTTGCAGTAGCTAAATCTGGAGTCAATTAATGACCTGTTTATTTTCCAGAATTTCAGTAAAATGCCTTGGCAAAAACTTAATCTGTCTCTGGAGAACATCTTAGTTCCTTCCATATGTTGCCCGATCTGTCACAGCAATAAACTTCTTCCCAGTTTCAAGATCCTTAACGATTGCACCGATGCTTTCCATAAAAGAAGAGATAATGGTTCCAGCCCTCTACAAGTAATGATTCTCCCTTAAGAGAAAGCAACACAAAGGAGCGAGTGAGTGCCCTGTGTTACAGCCTCTATTGTGACCTAGAATCCAGAGATTTAAAACAGTTCCTACCTACAATTCATCCCAGCTGTTTTATAATCCCTCTGAATTTGATAGTTTTTTTAAAATGTTGCCACACCACGATTAATGTATATGCCTTGGCTTTGTAAACACTTGTCCTGCTGTCCTTGTTTTTAAGGGTGCCTTCCAAAGAAACAGCTTAGACTATTTAGTAATTATGCATGTTTATGCTTTTTAATAAAACAAACCAGATGTTTCAGAGTCAATTTTATTTGGTGGTGTCTTGTCTAACCCAGATTCTGAAATGTATTTGTCCTCTACGTGAATCAGATTAGGTATAGTATCTTCTGTTTTATTCTATGCTGGAAATACGGATATTCTGGTGATGTCTTAAGTTTTAACTTTCATATTTTCCAGATTCTGTACTGCATTAGTATATAACTCTGAACTTCATATAAAGTGTTAGCAAGTTCTCTTCACAGTGTAGTTAGACAAAACAATCCTCTTCCAAACCAAAATTGCAGCTTCAGGCCCAAAAAGTACAAACACTGGCGAATTGAGGAGAGAAATCTGGGAGGATGGGACTTCATAACCTGAAGCTTTAATTGGACAATTAACCCCAAAATGTAAATAGATCAAAACTTACAAAAGTGTGAAAATGTGTGACCTGTTGTCCATCTTGGGTGTAGCTTTGGCCAGGGTCTTGTACTTCCCAAGGTGTATCCTTTGAAAGCCTTTTAATAAATAAACTTTGTTCCTTTAACATTGTCTAGCCTCTATTATAGGTAGCCTCTCAAGGCATCACTGGTACCTTCCTCTTTCTGATGAACTCACACATCCAACCATGCTGATTTAATAGATAATATTTTTAAAAAGAATCTGCTGGCTTAGAAGTTAAATATAACAAAACAGACTAGTCCGTCCACATGACTCAAACATTTAATAATTTAAATTTATACTACATTTAAGTGCTCTGCTGAATTCAGACCATAATCAAATTATCAGTTTTGTTCTGAAACAAAAGCACTCAGAGCTGTTAGGGATAGAAAGAGAGCACAAATGTGATTTCCAAAATACTCATCTGCCAAGCTGATATAAAACTATGTTTCTGATTCTCTGCGGACTAATGCTTCTTTATGTTCGGGAGTGATGGAGTGGGTCAAGTCAGGATGATAAAAACCATCCTTATATCAGAATTCAGAATGCTTCTGCTGATTTTAGAGAAGTTATTTTTCTTAAAGCGACTGTCGGGAAAATAAATGATCCAAATCTTTAGCCAGTAATGAAACTGTAAAAGTTTCTCCCCAGGAAAGAAACTGGGCAAGTCCCAAACCCCTCACCATGTGGCAGAAATTCACATAGAGGCACAATGTATGTATGCTTGGTTATGCACATTAAGGGTAATTACTGACATTTTGAATTTTCACTGTGTCTTTTTGGTAACACGATTTCCCAGTTTATTCAAAGGAAGCTGGTGGGCTCAATGCTGTCATGGGATTTGAAAATTCTCAACTGAGAAAAGTAAGAGAAGATATGGTAAAATTAAATGAAGTAATAAATTTAATAATAAATTTTCTGCATTTAATAAATGCAGAAAAGAGGAATCAGTTGTCATTTTTACCTTTCTATGATATCAAAAATATAGTGATGTTGAATAAAACTTTAAGTCTACAAATTAATGTTTAACAATTGGAGAGAAATGTGTGCTACACATTGGTTTTATTTACAAGTACATGGTCTGAGTCACTAGTTATACTGTTACCCAGCAGTTCAGCACCCATCGTTTTTCTTTAACTACCAACTTTTCTAGCAGCTGCCTATATTGTATAATTAATTTGCGCTACTTTGTTTAGTGAGCTATTGCGAAGATGAGCATTTACCTTCTCTCAGATGGTGACTTCCACAAATGGAAGTAGGGCTGGCCTTCACTGAAAATCCTCACTTCACCACATCTATACAGGCAACCCTATCCCTTGTGACCGGGAGCAAAGGATTTAACTCAGTGTAACTGAAATGAGGAGCCTTGAGCCTCCAGAGCCCACGTCTAGCATACAGCAGCTGGCTGGGGGCCATGCACATAAAATAAGCCCTTAGGGAGCACTGGTGACCAGGGTGTGGCACAGCAGTTTGCAGGAAGGGTGCTGAGGCAGTGCCAGCCCGACCAGGGAGCAGTGGTATCCACTGGCAGAAAGCCAAGCACGGCTGGCACAGCTGCCCAGACAGCTCTGGCAGGAACACACTACCATTCATTCAACAGAATGGTCAGAAGGAGGATCCAGGGAACTACCTGTTCAGCCTGTCAGCCTGATCTCAGTGTCAGGGAAGGTCAAGGAGTGGACCATCTTGAGTGCTGCCATGTGGCATGTGCAGGATAACCAGGGAATCAGGCCCAGCCAGCATGGGTTTATGAAAGGCAAGTTCTGCTTGAGGAGCCTGATCTCCTTCTGTAACAAGGTGACCCACTTAGCGGATGAGGGAAAGGCTGTGTATGCTGTGTACCTGGACTTTAGCAAAGCCTTTCACACCTTTTCTCACAGCATTCTTCTGGAGACACTGGCTGCTTGTGGCTTGGACAAGTGCACTCTTTGTTGGATAAAAAACTGGCTAGATGTCTGGTCCCAGAGAGTGGTGCAGAATGGAGTTACATCCAGCTGGTGGCTGGTCATCAGTGGTGCTCTCCAGGGTTTAGTATTGGGGCCAGTCCTGTTTAATATCTTTATTGACAATCTGCACAATGGGATTGAGTCAGTTTGCAGATGAGGCCAAGTCAAGTGAGAATGTTGGTCTGCTGGAGGGCAGGAAGGCTCTGCAGAGAGATCTGGACAGGCTGGATCAAAGGGCTGAGGCCAGTTGTATAAGGTTCAATGAGGGGAAGTGCACTGTTCTTGCACTTGGGTCACAACAGCCTCATGCAGCACTACTGGCTGGGGCAATGGCTGGAAAATCTGGCCGTAAAAAAGGACCTGGGGGTGCTGGTCAACAGCAGCAGGATGTGAGCCAGTCCAGCATCCTGGCCTTTGTCAGCAATAGTGTGGCCAGCAGGACCAGGGCAGGGATTGTCCCCCTGTGCTCAGCACTGGTGAGGCCAAACCTCAAATCCTGTGTTCAGTTCTTGGCCCCTCACTACAAGAAGGACATTGAGGGGCTGGAGCATGTCCAGAGAAGGGAAATGGAGCTGGGGAAGGGTCTGGTGCACAAATCCTACGAGGAGCATCTAAGGGAGCTGGGGGTGTTTAGCCTGGAGAAAAGGAGGCTCAGGGGAGAACTTACCACTCTCTACAACTACCTGAAAGGAGGGTGTAACAAGATGGATTCTTCTCCCAAGTGATACGACAAGAGGAACAGCCTCAAATTACACTAGGGAGTTTTAGATTGGATATTAGGAAAAATTTCTTCACCAACAGGGTTGTTAGGCATGAGGCTGCCCAGAAAAGTAGTGGAGTCACCATCCCTAGAGGTATTAAAAAGACATGTTGATGTGGCACTGAGGGACATGGTTTAGTGGTGGACTTGGCAGTGCTGGGTTAATGCTTGGACTTGATGATCTTAAAGGTCTTTTCTAGTCTAAATGATTCTATGACTTTATCTATAATTTAAAACATTTATTGAACCAAGGCAAGTTTTTTGGGAGTGTTTTTAAACACTACTTCCTAAATTTCAAATGAGTATCATATACATAATGAAATTACAATATTCTAATGTTACTCACGACTCTTTAATTTTGTGCCTTGAGATAGATGGTTACATATTTGTTTCTGAAGTAACATTTGCAATTTAGGATTGTAGCAAAATATTTGCTAAAAAAGAGTGTGAATAGTTCACAGGCTTGTCAGAATCCATCTGTTTGTGTCTATTAATGGGTGCATTCCCAGCTGTGGTCTTTCTAATGTAATAAATAAAAAGTTTCTTTCTTATATAAATCCAGTGTCTGAAATCTCCTTGTAAAATTGATTTATTTCAATAAAAATCTGTGCTTATGTTAAAGACACCTCTTAAAATGAGCAAGACCGTGAGATGCCATTCACATATCATTTCAGCAGCCATCTGACACATAAACGACCCAGTCTCAAATAATTTACAACAGCATTTTTCTGGATACACCATGGAGAAGCATGCCATTCAGATCAGGATGAGGGGGACAGGGATGGGAAAAAAGAGGTGTATTTAGCAGAAGAATGAGAGGCATATCCAAAATAATCTAAAGGTTGGGACAAAGGCTTGGGTGCTCACTCCTTCATGCAATGAATCCAACACAAATTTACAGAAGCATACAACACACTTTAGAGAAGCCCAAGCTATGAACCAATATAGGAGGTCCCTAAATCTTTAGGAACCCTGTTTTGTAATACTATGTGTCATTTTTTGGTACTTTGACTGAGAGAAGTTACATTTCTAACTTTGGTTTTGACTTACATCTTTCACCATCCTCTTGAGCTGTCCTTTTCTGGAGCTGGCAGCTACCCTACATTTCTTCATAAACTGCAGCAACAGAAGACTGTATACAAAGACATTTCAAACTAATTTTTGCTCAAATTCAGATGGATCTACATATGATCTAAGGTACATTTGAACTATGCTACTGTTCTGAGGCAATATCCCTGTAAATTCTTTCTTATAACAAAACCAATAATCCAGTTTTGTGGCTGTCTTTTAAAGTGCCTCTGTATTAAATGACCTGTGAAGGTTCAGTGCCCTTCTGCATCATCATGGCCTGGAAAACCAGTCCTCGCCAGAAAACATTCCTTGGTCTATCAAAGCACCTGTGCCATTCATTTAGCAATACTCGGGCAACAGAAGAAATTAATTATCCCCACATTGTTTTACATCTGTGGCAAGTAAAATTTGTGAAGTATTCATAAAATTAAGCAAGCCATTTTGAAGTTATCTTGCTGCTAAAGAAATACCTACGGTTCAAACAACTTTTTACTAAGTATAAATTTTAAGTCATAGTATTTTCAAATATTTTATGATTCAAATTCTCACAGCTTAAAGAAGAAACATTTATAAGTCCCAGTGCCTCCTCTTCCACTGTAATACAGCATCTTACTGGATCTGATTTCTGTAAAAAAGGTTTTAGAGAAAATCTTTTCTATATACTTACTGTTCGACAGCAACAAAGAAATGAATCAGTGTCTCTATGAAATGATCCATTGAAATGCAATTCACTCTGGTGTTTATATACAGCAGAGTATGTTTGGTTCTGATTACCATGCTAGCTGTAAACATCTTATTCTTTAATTCTCATAAATTTTGTTCTACTTCTGCATTGCTAGGTGTCCTGATGCAAAAGCTCAGGAAATAAGGCCCCTGGGTGGCAGTCTGTCCTTGAGGCCAGAAAATGCCTTGAATATTGCACTACCTTAATAAAACCAGCTGCTGTGTCTAATACTGGGTGACGCCCGATGTGCACCCAACCTAATTGGCATTTCTGTATGTAAATTACTGCCCTCTACTGGAATGACAGGCAGAGTGTTTCACATGAAATGGATTGCTTTGTAAAGTAATTAAATTGATTGTTGAAGTCTGGTGTTTCATGGAACCAAGTGCCATGAATTCTGGGTGTTCTTCATCCCTTCTTGGAGCATAGCAGTTTGCTGCACACATATCTGCCTCCATTCAGCCTTTACTTATTTGCAGTACAAGGTGCATCAGGTTGGTCCAATTCTCAAAATATTCTCCTTTTTAAACTGTAAACGGGATGTACAAAGGAGGTACAGAATTGCACTCTTCTCGTGAATGCTCTAATGTCAGTCAAGGAACCTTCTACACTGTCATATTTTTAAGCCTGTAATAATCAAAAGAAAATATCACAAACTCTTACTTAATTGAAAATAATATTCCCAACCCCAAATTTTCAAGAATCACAGACATCACTTCCTTAAAATCATGGGGTTAGCCTGAAACTGTCATTTTACAAAATGAGGTTTTTTTCTTGGCTTTTCAGACTCTGAAGTTCACATTTTCTTTTTAAATTTGCTATGCAAATGTGCTTAAGTAGAAGTGAAAGCTGGGTTTCTCAAATTGTTACTCAAGGAGATGATTTATAAAGGAGTTATGATATATAGCAGCACAAGATTTGGCCATGGTATAACAGAAAAACTAACAAAATAAGGAAGAGCAAGACAGAACATCTGTCTCTCAAGAAATCCAAGAAGTACAAAATATAAGAAGACAAATGTGAGTCAAAGCACTGCTGTGAAACAAGGCCAGTGTCTGGCAAGTATTCCACAAAATCAAATTGTTTAGTCATCTAAGTTCTCATAATCCCTAGAAATATGACAATATGAGACGTTTTGAAGGGTTTTTTTTCATTAACGCAAAAGGCAAAAAGACAAAATTCAGAATTGGGACTTCATGATTCCTGAAACTGAACACCACATTCTACTGTAGCTGGGAAAGCAGAAGAATGGGAGTCCAGTCCCCACTGCCTTCCTGAGTCCAGAAATTTCACATGTTTCAGAATTTGCTGGCCAGCCACCAACAGACTATTGATGTTCACTACACAGCTAAAAGTTTATTGTGGATATAAATGTTCCATATAAATGTTATGGCATCGGTATTATTATAAATAAAGTCACTTTATGCATGGGGATATGGAAGCAGCCTATAGGATTACAATCATATGAATAAATACAAAAACACTTAGTAGGAAATAACTGAGAAGATACATTATTTAATATGCCATGACTGATATAAAGAAACAATCTTGGAATGGAAAATCATCATCACTGTTTAATGTTAGACAAATACATTAAGCATTTTTATCAGTCTATATAAGCTCCCATATATCTTAGAAAAATACAAACACCAATAAACACATCTATCTAAATGTACAGGAACTTAAACAGTATTGTGTTATATTTACTACTTCTGGAAAAATAGTAGTAGGAATTGTTTCCAATATTTGGTCTGCAAACATCAGGATAAGTACAATGCTTACAGGAATACTCCATAAAGTTACAGTGTGGAACACTGACAAGGTATTAGCCTTCTTCTTGTCATGTAGAAGCATCTGCAGGTGGAATGAGCTGAGGCCGTGTATATGTGCAGAGAAAAAAGGAGAAATATTTGTTTACTGAGAACTGAAAGAACCTTGTGAATAATCCAGGAACCACAGAAAGCCAGTAGAAAAAAAAACCCAAAACACAATAAAAAACCAAGAAACCAAAACCCAAACCAAACAAACCCAAACCAACTAAAAAACTACTATAAAAAGGACTGCTATCATAACTTCCTAGGAAAAAAGTGTATTTTCTAAAGATTAATGTGTCAATGAAATCTGTGAACAGCCAAGCCCCAGAAAGAGGGAGACCTGTCAAGAATATTTTTTAAAGCTATCAAACAGAAACTGACTGATTTAAGTGGTATCTAGTTCTATGGCCAGCACTGATTGCCCATTTTATCAGCTGAGATTTGTATCTCTTACTGTCAGGAAATTAAGTATTCAAAATCAAATTTCTTTTAGGAAAATAATCCCTGATACAACTCTCTCTGATGGAAGCAGTACCCATTCAAATACAAAATCTATGTATTAAATGTAAAGCTGGAAGATGAATGCTTCTGTCACCTTAGGAACCTGTGCTACTTCTCCATGATCACTCCAAATCTTACATGGCAAATTGCAGCAGAGCCATGGGAATGAGAAAAATACATCTTTCTCTGGACTTTGAGACAGTGGGGAGTCCTCCATCACTCCCCCTTCACAGTCTCATGCTGATACAGAAATACTTGGCAGGTCAAGCATATTGGTATTTTTTGTAATTGTACTTCTGGAATTAACTTCTTGTTGCTGAGGGTCATGAGAGCCTGGCAGCAGCAGAACTAACAATGGTGGTATTTTGCTACCACTGCCCCCTTTCCAGATTCAAACCACTGGCCTTCAAGGAGTATTTGGAGAAGGAGATGGAACTTACAGGATACTGACATAACCCACAAAACATAGGTGCAAAGAAAAGCCTCTTCATACTTTAATTAAACTAATCTAAAACCCCTCCTCACATTCATAGAGAATGTATGGCACAATTAATTTAATTTATGACATCAATGACTACTTTTCTGGCTACTATACTTTCTTTAGGACTGAGAGCAGAAAATTTCCTGGCATGCCTGGCCAAATGAATCACTCATAAGTCACTTTCTTTCTTCCCTAAAGCACTCCATCATGAATAAAGAATGTCTTTCATAGCTTTTCTCCTTGACAAAGGACAGTCTTTTCCCATTGATGGGGCTGGGTTAGGGAGGAATTTACACATATACATCTTATCAAAATACATGAGAATCAGTATCTTGTACTCTCCAGTGCACTGGTGGGGACACAGACTGCAACATCTCTACTTTCCTTTCTAAAAATGTTATGTGCATGACTTTAAAATAGAACATAAAAGTATACCCACTAAATACTGCGTTTTTCACATATCCATCTCCCACACTCCTT
Organism: Zosterops lateralis; assembly: GCF_965231275.1. Taxonomy (NCBI): domain Eukaryota; kingdom Metazoa; phylum Chordata; class Aves; order Passeriformes; family Zosteropidae; genus Zosterops; species Zosterops lateralis. The sequence goes on along the minus strand of NC_139763.1, from coordinate 68,338,194 downwards.
AATGAAAATTGAGCTTGCAAAATGATTTTCTATAAAAAAATCCACTTGTTTCATGAATTGTTTTAAAGTAGATTAATCTGCTATATTTGCACAAAAATCTTAATTGAGAATAAATTTCAGTAATGTAATAATACCAGGATGCAGCAGACTCAAGGTTGGCCCCATACTGGGACACCTGCCTTTGGTCCTCAGGGGTTCTTGGAGGAGCTGGGAGCCTGGTACATGTATTTCCTTTGGGGTTTCCAGTGACTTCACTCTAAAATAAACTTCAGCTTTGCTGAGTAAAAACTTGAAAAACAAGTTCTTGAAAATTCTTCATTTTAAATGAAAACTAAAAACTGTGAGAAAGCTGTAGATTTGATGGTTCTTTAATTAGGCTGCAGAAATATAGCTGCCCTTGTCTCAATACAGGCATGACAGAAAACTGTGCTAAAATTCACATAGTTCTGGTTGTGAGCACTAGTTTTAGTTTTTTAAGACCCACTTTTCATTTTTTTGAAAAATTGAATTTTTCCCAGGATTACCAGATCAGCAGGTGCCAAGGAGCACCATGCTGTCAGAGGTGCAATTACAAACTTCAGGTTGTTCATTTTCACCCAATAAAACCCCAATAACCCACAAAATGACCACAAATTACTTTTGAAAGGAGCAGGTGCATTGCCTTGTCATCTTTGCCACATGCTGAATGTGGCAGTTACTTTCTGCTGGACAAATTATTCTCCATTTTGTACCTACATCAGATAATGTTCATTTTATCTGATATAAATGCATATCAGTCACATTTGTCACTGCTAATCAATTTATAGGGTCCTCCTGAACAGTTAAGGACACCTAAGAGTAAAACGTCTAAAACTTTCTATTTAAAGGTCTAAATTTGGGCTTCTTTAGACTGAGATTTTCTTTTACTCACAAGCCTGCCTCATTCTTGTTTCAGTTTTGGAGCTTCAGGTAATCAATTTCTATGAAAAAATTAGTCCATGGTATGTTGTCCATACACCATATATTTTCATTCTGCTTGATATGAGACATTAAGTGCTTCATCCTTTCGAATAAAACCCTGCAACCTCACAGGGGAAGTTCAAGAGTCAGTTTAACACTGGTGCCTGAAAAATCTGTCCAAAATTGGACAAGTTAAAACAGTTTGAAATGTCAGTCTGAGCAAACCACTGGAGTTGTGGTGGAAAACTTGATCCCAAATTTTTTTTTACCCAAAGCATAGCCAAGCCAAAAAGAGTGGGAGCATCTGAAATTGGTCCCCAAAACCACCCCAGGCAGTTGCTTGTGGAGAGCTCTGTAGCTGAGTATGAGCTGGGACAGTGCTCAAGGGTGTCCTGTCTAATAGGGCTGTCACAGCAGGCAGTAGAGAGGATGTCAATGGATAGATAAGAGGAACTGTACCAGAAGAGCTAGAGAGGATCAAGTAGGGATTTAATCTCTTTGAGAACACAGGACATACAAAGGATTGTGGGACATGAAGCTCAGGTGAGAAGAGATTTGTCAAAAAGACTGAGGGTGTATCTGTGCTGCAGACACAGTGGAGGCAGCCTTACAGAGCAGAAATCCTGGTAGCAATCTGTGTAGATTGCTAAATAACAGCTAAAAGCTAAACTTCAGACACCAGAGGCAAAGCTTTCTTTTAGCAGAAGAATGCTGGGTAACAAAATGGATTTTGCAAACTTTAGTAAGTCTCAGAATTAAAGTCACCTGCTTAATTCTAACTCAGCTCTCTTTCTACTACACATAAGACAAAGTCTCATCTCCATCTCCACATGCAGTCTCTAAGGATCCCTCTGATGATGGGCAATGGCCATGTATCAGCCCTGATGAAGCTTTTGCAGGTGGGAGACAGAAAAACCCCCAGGTTTCTGAGACTGTGACAAGTAAATGGTGCCCCTGTGGCACAGCACTTTCCATTCTTCTCTACACCAAGTCACTTGAAACAAAATCTGACAGACCACCAGAAACTGCAAGTTATTCATTCCCTGGGTGCAGTACAGTTAGACCCCAAACGCTGGTTTCCACAAAATGTTGTGCAACAGCAGCTACTGAGAGTCATAATTTGAATACTAAAGTAGATAATTCAAGTTCTAACTCACAAGAGCTGATATTCCTCGGGTTCTGCCTCATTTTGCCTCTTGTTTCTATCTGTAAAATGGAAACAATGTAACCTTGCAGCTTCTAGGAATAGCTAAAACATTAATGGTATGACACAGTGCTCCTAAGCACCAGGCTCATGAACACCTGAGGGAATTTGTAATTCTGTGCTTAGTCCAGTATTTCAGAAAGCTGCAGTACAACAGGCTCTAAGTTAAGAGATTCAGCAACGGGGATCATCAATTTCTGCAGTAAATGAGGCTGAAAAATTCTGAGCAACAAAAAGGGTGAGGTGATCATGTCAGTCAATCATGTCAGTCATGTCAGTCATGACAATTCTACCCTGTGAGGGGGGCTGTGCAATACAGCAACAGGGGTCCTTACCTCTCGTGTTTCCTGACTTCAAAGAACTGAATTTAAAAACTAAATTTTAATTTTATTTTATTTTAGTGTATAGTAGCTGAAAGAATGCCAGATAGAAGGTGGAATTTTTCCCTACACACAAGGAATGTAAAAACTGTAAATTGTTGTGTTTTACTGTAACAGGTGACCATCATTTGAGCAGGGATCTCAGAATTACTTTAGGTAATCACTATTGGAGGATCTGTTAAATACCTAAGTCAAATTCCTTAAACAATAGTTTTCAATAATGACAAAGTAGTTCAGGATTACATTAAACCAATAGTATTTTATTAAACTTTTCAGGGGAATAGGTCCCCACAGGGAGTTAAAATTCTGGTACATTTCCCATTCAGAATGTGAATTCCAAATTAAGCCATAAGTATAGTGGAAACAGTGCAAAAAAAAATTGCAAAAAGCCTAAAAAACCCCCTAAGGGTGCAATTTTTGGCACTGTAGAGGATACACTCATTGTTTAAAAAACAAATCCCAGTCAGTGAATCAGAAGAAGTGACTAAGAGCTGCTGGGCACCATGGATCTGTCCTGAACAAGAGACAGTACAGAGCAGCCCTGTCCAGGAGCATGCCAGGAGCCAAGCTGCTGCTCATCACCTCTGCTGTGAAGGGTGAGGGAGGGAAGGAAGGAGCACACTGTAGCATCTTTTTATGCACAATCTACTTTCCACAGCAACCCAGCCATGCTCTCTGCCTATTTGGGAGCAGCTCTCTCCTTGCTCTAGCCAGGATTAATCTCCTTTCTCCAGCTCACACCCCTGCTGCCCAAAAGTGTCCTGCTGCCCTCTGCTCCAGCACAGGACATCAGGGCAGAAACTCTTCCCAAGGAGCACTGGGGAAAGCCCTGAGTAACTTGCCCTGCTCCCAGTGCTGATCCTGCTCTGAGCTGGAGACTAGACCAGAGAATTCCCAACACCTCATCCAACTCAAATAATTATATCGTTTTATGAATTACAAAAATGTGCTTGCTTTTTTTACAGGTGTATCTTGGACAACTGCTCTCCTCATCCTTAACAAATGGATAAAATACTAAAGCAGACTAAAAGAGTAATTATGTAAGTGCCTCCAAAGCTGTCATCACAGCGAGGATTTAAACACAAGTTTTTATTTGGCTTGATAGATGGAATATTAGAGCACATTGATGGTTAAAAACTGCATTTTGTTTTGGTCATTGCTCTTTAACATGAGTTACCAGTCACACTGCTGCTCTGAGGACCAGTCAGAGCTGAACTACAATGCCAACTTTGAGGAAAAAGACGGAACTTGTACAACTATCTACCTGACTGGGATTGGATCTATTGTGATGGAGAAGACGCTGGGCTGGCAACCAGCAAATAGTTGACACATTTAGATTGGCTTAAATTTCCTGCCTTCTCATTAACAAAAGCTGGAAAAAGAGGCCAAGGAATATACACTGCAGCTATGCAGGTGAACACGACAAACAAATATAAAAACAAGCACAAAAGTGCCAGAGACAGAAAAGCAACAGAACAAGAGAACATATCTGGCATCAACAAATATTTGTACACATTTCATTATGTTGTCAGATAAGTAATTTAATTAAAGGGAAAGTGTATCAGCGTCTCACCAGAGTATTATGAATAACACTTAAATTATAGCAGTGCATAAACCCAAGACATTAGCATTCTATCCACCTTAAATAAAAAGTTTTGACTCCATCGATTTTAATACCCACTTGCTTTAAGAAGTTGGCTACAGTACCATGGCAGCCTGCCCAGGTTCTTTGCTCAATCAAGCAATAGTTGTCTTTGACCAAAAAAGAAAAAAATAGCCAACAGTATCCTGGCTGAATGTCTGCTGGCATCTGCTATCAATATAGGAATAAAGGAATTAAAAGTAAATTAAAACATTAAAAGTTTAGTATTTTGGTTAACCATAATATTATAAAATTAGTCGTTTTAGTAATTCATTATTGAAGCTACCCAGTTTAGATTAATTTTTAAAAAAACTACCATGCAATTTTTATCTATTACTTTAATTGTATGTACATAAGAACTAATGTGCTGAAGACATAGTCTGAAAACCTGCCTCATTTACCTCTGTATTATACAATGCCAGCATGTCACAGTGCCCTAGGCAAGGTCACCAAACTCCTAACAATGCTGTAGGATGTGACAGAGGAATCCATCTTTACAAATTAGACTTCATTATCCATGATCCTGCTCATAAATCTTGATATATTGTTTTCTAGTATAAGAACTCTACTTTGCATTTGCACATACCCTCTAGATCTTCTAATTCACAGAGTATTTTACAAATACACACTGGATGGATGCTTGTGTGCATAAAGCACCTGTGCTGCTGCAATAGCAGTGCTCTGAGTGAGACCCGACCCCCTGTGTCCTTCTGGTCCCCACCTGGGGATGGAGAAGCTGCAGGAGGCCGGTTTTGCAGAGCAGGTAGGTGACCTGAAGCTATAGAAACGCCTGAAATGAAACAGATCATTTTTCTTTGGGAGTTGCGGTACTTCTCACACGCAAATCCTATGATGAACCAACCTGGTTGGTTAGACTCAGAGAACTGATCAGAGAAGCAGGTGAGGCTGCTTCCCAGGGGCAAAGCCAAGCCTCTTCATTTCGGAGATGCTCAGAAGGTGCCGGAGCGGCGTGGAGAGCCCGACTGCAGGTGTGAGAGCCCCGCGCTGCCCCCGGCCCCGGGCAGGTGTCCCCTGCAGGGGCTGAGGGGCTGGACCCGCCTGCCCCCCGCTCTGCCGGCCCCCCGCTCTGCCCGCAGCCCGACCCGCCGCCCGCCGTCCTGCCGGCAGCTCCCGTCCCGCCCGGGGCTCTCCTGGCTCCGGCGGGGATGGTGCCCCCCAGACGTGCCCCCGGAGCGGGTCCCCTGGCAGGCATCGGCGGGGACTGACCTGCGAGCCGCCGCTCCCGGACATTCCTCCACAGCAAGTCCCATGCTTTGGCGGTGGAGTCCCGCAGCTGCTCGCTCAGCGACCTCCGGAGCTGCGCCCTGGCGGAGCGGCGCTGGCTGCTCATGCTCGGCGGCTGGGCATGCCGCCCCGGGCAGCCCCTGCTCCCGGCCGGGCACGGGCGGCGGCCGCAGGGCCCCGGGGCAGCCCCACCGCCCCTTGTCACCGCCGGCCCTTCCCTCACCTGAGCGCCGCCCGCCCGGCCCCGGGCAGCGCTGCCGCCGCCAGCTTCCCTCCCGCCCGCCCTCGGCGCCCCGCTCCCCTCCGCCCGCCCTCCCTCGCGGCTCGGCCCCCGCGGGGCGGGGAAGGTGCCCCGGGCTCCGGCTCGGCTCCTGCCCCGGCCGGGACCCCGCGCCCCTGGGGCTCAGGCACCGCGCCACAATTCCGTGACCCGCCTCGTGTCCGTGTCCCTCATTTGGGAACCGTCCGGCCGTGCCCCCGCGGCTGCCCTGCTGTCGGCTCCCCGCCGCCTCCCGCTGCCGCCTCTGCGCGCCCTGGACAGCGACCGGAGCTGCCCGCAGCCACCCCAGCCCTGCCGGCACCCCAGCCCTGCCTCCCCAGCCCTGCAGACACCCCAGCCCTGCAGCCGCCCCAGCCCTGCTGCACCCCAGCCCTGCCAACCCCAGCCCTGCAGCCGCCCCAGCCCTGCTGCACCCCAGCCCTACCATCTCAGCCCTGCAGCCACCCCAGCCCTGCAGCCCCCCCAGCCCTGCAGCCCCAGCCCTCCGAGGAGAGGTCGCCCGCCAGGAGGTGACAGAAAAACTGGCTGGCAACGGGCTGCCTTTCCCCCGGGAGGCTGTAATAGGTGCTTCGCCCATGCTTCAACTTTTGCGGAAAGAAAATCAGTTTGTTGTTGTTGTTGTTGTTGTTGTTTTTTTTTGTTTTTTGTGTTTGTTTTTTTTTTTTTTTTTTTTTTTCAGAGGCCTAGGTTCATCAACTCTCCGCCCAAGACGAAGCCATAGTCCTCGCAACACAGCCTCTCCCATTTCTTTCCCACTTTCTCTGCATTCCACCCACTTACTCCCCACCTCCTTCCCCCTGCACTGCTTCTTCTCTTACAAGCTCTTGTGCTTTTGAAAAGGTTTCAAAGTTAAACCCTGGCAGACACTTTTTGCACACTTTATAGACTGAAATGAATCCTGATTTCTTCATCCGTAGACTAGCCAGAAAGCAATAGCAGGGCCTTTATCCCATTTAGGAAAGCCATTTTGTGTGTCTGCTTCTTCTGTGCTCTGGGAAATACTGTTTTAACAGTGGCCCCTTCCCTATCCTGGATGTTTCTCCAGCAGAGAGTTTGATAGCTGAGAAGGACAACAGTGGCTTCATTTCATTTAGTCACAATCAATTACTTACTGCTTGTCCTTTTGGCAGAGTATTTGTGATGTGCAACACTGATGTTCCTGAAACTGAGTGCCCTACTCTGAACGAGCTGTATGCCCAGGTAAAGCAGTCATGTTAAACACTATCAATATCCCCATCTTGTTTAGATTTAAACTGTAACTGCAATGTCAGCAATACCCATAGAAGCTAAAAGCAAACAGACAGATTTATTCCATGTTTTAATAATGTCTTCTGCTTACTTTGTGATGTGAATTTGTTTTCCTCTGTCCCTGTTCTTAAAAGGTTCATCTAAAAAGGTTCATCTTAAGCTACTCTACTTTAGCTGATATAGTGGAGATGATGGTGCTTGTCCAGAACTTGTGCAGATGTTGTATGTCACTCCTCTGCCTGCAATTCCAGCTACAGTGTCCTCCAAATGACTGGATAAACACTTTTGAGAAAAGGGATGCCTTCCAGGGATGGATGCATTCAAGATCTGGAAGGGAGACAGCATAATTATGTAAATACTCCCACATCCCATGACCCAGAGCAAACACCTGCTGATGTTAATGGGAGAAGAGAGGATTACAGTTCCTACAATCAGCTCCTCTGCCCAGTAAATCTGCCTCTGACCTCTGCCTCTTTATTTAATCTCTCACCAACACAGCCATTATCAGTGCATAAGACCCTACTATGCCTGTTTTCTGCCCCAGGCTTTTATCAGTTAGGAACCAGGCAGAGATGAGAAATTAATTCCTGATATTGTATTCAGCGCCCTGTAAAGATGAGCCATGACACACTGTCTAAAGGTGAAATAATAAACTCAGTTTTGAAGGTTTTGTATCACAGTGCTGTGTCACCACCCACAAACAGCAGCCCACGTCAGCTAGTACTGCAACCTTCAGCAGCGCTCTTCTGGCAGCCACACTTGGATGCACCATCTTAGCGTGCCCTGCTTGTCTGGAAGATAGATTTCCCTTTTTTCAGCTGCTGTCTGCAATGGCCAAAATGTAGCAATAGAACAAAAGATATTATCTTCCTTTCTGTACCATTTTTGAAGATCTTACTGTATTGAAAATATCCCCAGACTTCCAGGTTTACTGAAAGTAGCTAATTAGTGACTAGATACTAGCAATTGCTAATCCCATGTTATCTCACCACAAGTTACTAAGATAAACTGCAGTGATATGGCTGCGTTTCATAATCAGCAACAGAACTGAACTGGCAAGCCTAGACCAAACTCTGTGGCAGGCACTGACAAAAATCTTACTAACTTCAGGTACTTTATTGTGGAAAACTGAATCCAGAGGCAAGATCAGATATTGTAGTTTTCTCCCCAAAGAAAACAGTGCTTATTGAGTAATGAGAACACATCTCATGCAGCAACTGGCCTCTTCCTATGTTATATTTTTAATCATAGTCAGCTGTGCAGAACTCGAATTACCATCACAAGTATTTTTGATGTATTACACCTCATATTAGCAGTTACAATTAGAGCTATTCTACAGAATCTGCTTGAAGGAGGGGACGTGCTAGGAATAATTCACAGGTCAAACATGCTTAATTTCCTTTTAAAATGTTAGAAAACCTGACAAAATGGTAAAATTCTGGTCTCTCCCACATTTTGCATATGTTGTTAAAGTGTATAAGTAGCCAGCTGATCACTACTCATGTTTCCTGCTTGAAACGTTCTGACATCCAGAACAAGATGGCTAACATTTCTGGGGGAAAGAAAAGGAAAGCACATTTTCCACAGAAAATAGAGTTTTCCTTCTTGATACTACTCTAGCCAAAATGGTTCTTTTCAGAGTAATTGCAATGAAACCACTGTATATGATGAACAGAAAGGAGGAAGTTCCCAGCGGCCTTAAAAGAAGATGAACTATTTTATTTGTCTTTGCTCATTGATAACAGAATATTGGCAGGAATGAAAATACTGTCTTTAAATCTTGCAAGCATGTAAAATGTTGGGAAAAAGTCTAAACTAAGGTCTATACCCATGTTCTGATGCCATTGTGGCACGGAAGTCTGATACACTAATTATATATTTAGCAATTTATAGTTCCTTCCAATCACCATGGTAATTAAACACCAAGTTAATTGATACTGCGTAGTATTCTGGCCTCAAAGTAGCTATGTGTTTTTAATTTGTTACAGATTCCAATATGCAGCCTGATGTAGTCCTAGTAAAGTAACTGTACAAACTCCAATGCACCTGGTCAGAAGAGAATCAGACCTAAGGAAAGAGAAACACGACTACATCTTGGTTTGCCATTTGTAAACTACCGAAAGACTATGATAAAAGTACAGCTTCTTTCCTTTCCATCCTCTTGTCTTTTAACTATCACGAGTCAGGATTTTTTGTTACTCTAATTACCTCACAGTATTTGCCTACTTGTAGAAGAACAAAACAGGATATGTCTTTTGGAGGAAAATGTGGGAAGAGTGCATCCTTGGTTACTATGTGCTGTTTAGAGGACACAGGCTCCTTACTCTAGCATCCCTTCAGTCGTAATACTAAAGCTAAAGAGGAAATAACAGGACCTACAAGATCAATGATGCAGTGTGATGCTAATCAGTGCAATGCCAAATTTTATAATGAATCTCATTCTTCAGGAACTGACTGTGATGAAGCTCCTTGAACTTTACTACACTCAAAATGGTGTTTCTGTGCTTTTGTAGCTTCAAATAATAGCTCAGAGAGCCTAGATATAAATGTATCAAGTAATATTTATAACTTTGGCAGAGGTCTTAATCTCTTTGGGGGTTCTAGAGCTCTGGTATTTGTTTTCCATTACAGGTTAAATGGTCTGAGTGTGATGTTGTAAGTCTGGGTTACCACTGGAAGGGAAGAAAAGATTTGAGGTTTTCCATTGCTTGTTTTCCTTACAGCAGACTCCAGTGAATTTCATACTAATTCTGTGGTTGAAGTTATGTGGAAAGCACCAAGGGCATATGAGTAGGTGTCCTCTTTGAGATCTAAGTAAACAAACAAGTATTTTGGATAGAGAAAAATAAGAATTACTGTGAAGGAGGAGAAAATGTTCTAGCTTGTGCTCTGGCACTCTCTCCTTGGTTTTTATTTACATATACAAATTATTATAATTTTAAAGTAGCTTTAATGAGAATAAATTATAAATTAGTTTCACTCTTTTCCGGTTTATCAAGATACTGGCATCTATATGTTCATTCTACTTCATTTTAGCTTTCTGAAGCTCTGGGAAAGGATTGCTCTGCACTTTGCCAACAGCAAAGCACTGCTGGCTTTTATTAGTGGGGGCCAAATTCTTTCACTTTTGTTCACAGTGATTAATACTGAAATAAATGGAACTTCTTGCAGTATTCACTGTGAAAAGACTCTAAGTATGCTCAGATACAGACCACAGTAACAAAGTGTCTGCTGTTTGACTGTGCTCCCTCTCCCTTGCTAGAACAGGCACAGAGGGCATGGGGGGAAATTAAGCTTTAATTCTATTCATACAAAGGATGGTACTTTATTGTTGTTATTATTAATAACAAACTGTGTTCTCAAAGTGCTTGGAACCAAAAACTGGATGGAGCTGAAGTACAATCTTCGCCCTCAGGAGACTGCAAACAAAATACAAAACAGGATACCTGATTGGGGTAGGAAGGGTGGAGTATGAGAGAGCCATAAAACAGTACTGGCCAGAGGCACTGATGCAAAGTGAGTAAGCAAGAGTGTCTCCAAGGAGGTTAATATGGTATCTTTATATATTCAGAGGACCAACTTTAAAGAATCAGGGTCATTTTTAACAAAAGCACTCAACTGTGTATTTGAAAACATAATGAGTAGACAGCAAAAGTTGTACACACACAGGTTGTGGGAAGAAAACTTTTAGTATTGAACAAAGAGATGAGGCAAGGGAAGGCCTTCAGTCAAGCAGCCTCTCCTTGATGCACCATAAAGGCAGGATGAGCTACAATGAGCAGTGATAGCAGGGAACTGCCAAGGTATTTGCATTTGGGATGCAGTGCAGTAGACAAGATTGTATCTATTAAGGCAGAGTAAATGGAAACAAAAGTGAAATTGTAAATGTGGGATGAAAATTTTTTCTACAGCAATCAAAAATTTTCACCTGGAAACCTCCTTCTGACAAAACCCATTGTTTCTTAAAGAATAAAAATTAGAGAAATCATACATTTTTCTGGAAAATAACTACTATTTTCCTGGGTTTAACACATCAGGATTTTCACATTCTGGCCAGCTTTAATGTGCACTTTTCTCTCCATCTTGCATTCTGCTTATATCTAGCTCTCGCAGGTTATTTTTAAATAACCCCTCTACCTCTCCAGTCTCTTGTACTAACACAGCCTAAATTGTCACAGGACATTATAAACTCCAGGGGAAGGTCCTGCGTGACATGTAGAAGGTTGCTCTGTTATATGAGGATGGTGAAGAAGGGGACAGGGAGGCAGTCTGTGGTACAAATGATGATTGGATGGATTGCCCTTTGAGTAAACAGGGCACTTCTATGGAACAGTAGACAATGAAGCTGATGCTTCAGCTGAAATCCTGAAGAATTGCAGCCACAAGAGCCCTTGCACATTTCTCAGATAACAGAGGAGAAGAACGGACAAAACAAAACAAGTGCCAATAAACTTTCACTTCCTTTCGTAAGATGCTCTGTGGACATCTTTATAATATATTATTACATTGAAGATATGAAATCTTGTGCTGAGCAAAGCCAGTCTCTGTAGAAATAACCAATTCTTCAATGATTAAGCAACTGGGAAAGTGGACTACATTTTACATGTGTATATATATTGCTTTTTTACTGGAGCTGAGCTTGAAATTTTGAAGTGATTAATGCTCTTGAATAAGTGAGGAGCTACATTGAAACACAAAATGTCTCAGCACAGAATATTGCCCCTGTTCTTCTCATTCCAGCTTCTGGTGTCTGATTTTTCCCCTCTTCTTCAGTCACTTGACAAAAAATATATTGTTTTAAACTACATCTTTCTTTGCTCTCAAAGTGCTTGTTTCCTTAATATTGTATTGGGACCTTGTCTAAACCACATTTTTATTTTTTTTTGCTAAACTTCCAACTGTTATTACCATCACAGTAGAAATAATTGGAACATTTGTGTAAAAACGCCTTGCCTTGCAGCAGTCAATGGCAATTTAGCACACACCATAGCAGGATATTGGTTCAGAGAGCTGGGAGCTTTTTCTCTTTTTTTTTTAAACTCTCCTGGATTACACAGGAAAACATGATCAATCTTGACAGCAGGTTCTAAAAACAATGCAAGTAAATTGTTCCCCAAACCAATTTACTTATAAGAGTAAGAACATTTTTTTTCAGATAAACAAATACTTCGCTGCACATACACGTTTTGCCAGCATATTGCCAAGTATCAATATATTGCAGCCCTCATCACTGGCCACACAGCTACTATTTTAACTTATTTAACAGATTTGAAATATGTATATTTAATAGAATTAAAAAGCAATGGCACTCATGTTTTTGGCCAGTAAATAAAGAGAGTTGTGGCCAGTTGCAATAGGGGATAGAATTTCAGGTAGGAAGATTATAATGTCCAGAATCAAAATTTGGTTGGGGCCCAAGCCAGTCCCTATTAATCCAAACAGTTCTACAGGATCTTGAATCGCTAAAGCTGATTTTAAATTTCTTCTCGATTCCACAATAAAGAAGGGCTAATTGTCTGTCCACAGTATTGTCTGAGTCTCATTTGAAGTGAAGGCTGGTGACAATTCGATTGTAAGCATCATTTCCCACAGCTCCATTGGGAAGGTTTCCCAGCCGTCCCAGAGCCTGCCTAAGCCCACTCCATCACCCAGCTCTGGCATTACAGAACCCTCTGTTCCAGCAGGCTGAGTGGTACGGCCATTCCTGGGAGTATAAAGGAGCTTAAGCTTAGGAAGAATGCCTGTTTCATGACATTTAAACATATCTGGGTATTCCCACTGAGAAGCAGGATATTCATGCTGTGAAGAAGGGGCTGGACTAGGTGGATCTGCAGCTCTATCCGAAAATGTCCCTGTTTCTGTGAGAACGTTTTGGTAGTGTCAGGCAGCACCTGTATCCCATTAACTCCAAAAGCATTTCAGTGTTTACAGTAACCAGGAAATGTCCATGTCTGTGTTATATTAACAAGTCAGCAGTAACAACTGCAGTTTCAGTTTTTAGAGCTATGCAGAGAAGGGTTTACTCTGAGGTGCTGAGGGTTTTACTTTTTTTGGTTGAAACACAAAGAGTTCTGTAGTACTGCCCTTGAAACCATTACAGAAAGCTTTGGGGAAAAAAGTTACCACATGATGTCTGATAGTGCTTCAGTAATGCCTTCACATAATCAGGTAGGCAAAAGCATAGCTATGAATTGCAAGTCTAAAAAATACTTGTGGCAGCAAATTTGTAGCTCCTTCACCTTTGTTTTGTTTGCTTGTATTCTTCCTGCCTACTGCATGTAAGGGGGTTTGAATAATGGCATAGTTTCATTCAAGATTCATTATCCTGGAAACAAAACTGTGTTCTATTTTATGTGGACTATACTGCATATACACAGAGAGGTAAGCCATAAGGTGTCACTGCATAGCAGGCAGCAGACTTTATAGGAGCAGTGATGTGATGCTGGAGAATTACGGTCTATGTAAAAGAAATCACTTGTGAGAAATAAAAGCATAACTTTTTTTAGTCTTCCAAATAGGCTCCAATTTCTACATGCAAGAGGCAGAAAATCTAAGCTATGCACTCATGTGCTTTTCACACAACTGAATTTTAATAGTGACATTAAATGACTATTATATAAATAATAACATCAAAGACCATGGGAGAAAGCTAGAAAATATAAAGATATTTTTCTTTTCTCTTTTGGATTGAAAACAGTACATGGTAAAGCAACTTAATTCCCAAGAAAGGCAGTAGCAGGGACTGCTCTATAGCTGGCCAAGTGTACCAAAGGTAGAGAGAGCTTGAGGAGGTGTTTCCCCATCACCTGCTGCTGTGTAGACTGATGTGACCAGAATGATGACAGAGATCACAGCCACAGCTCTCTACTGAGTGTGCCACCACTTCCCTGCCAGAAAGCACCATCTTTTTTATTTATAATTACCTGAAAAGTTGATTCCAGAAAGAACAGAACAGGCTTCAGCTCCTCCTTGCATCCCCCTGAAACACTGTATTCTGCTAACCTGATTCCCCTCTTATTAATAGACACTTTTTTGAGACTCCACCAAGACATTTCTCCTTGACTTCATTTAAGTGCCATGTGAATGAAGGAGCTATGCATTCAGGACTGTTCCAGGAGGCAAGAAAAGGTTGTTACTTTGCTTGTACATATTGCTGGTTCCAAAGTTCATTTTTTCAGTATTGAAATGACTTCTATTGAAATCAGTTTCTAGAGATGATGCCGGAACACCTCGACAGTGCTGCAGGTACAGCTGTTGCTCATCTTGTTTACTTACACTACTGTCATGCAGATTCATTTCAACACCTTTTTGTCATTTTGGGCTGACACAAATCTGTTCAGCAGTAATTACCTGAAATTGTTCTACATTTCAGGGACTATTTTTGACTCATTTACATTACAAAAACCCATGCAAATTGCTTGGAGAATAGGTGCTAAAGGGATTATAACTCAGCAGGATCTTACCGCAGTGATAGCTTTTGAGACAGAAGATCAGTTAATTTACCTGACAGAGAACATTTATATTAAGTAATCCTTGGTTTAATCAAAGTTATCAGATACATACTTTCAGAATTCAGGCCTTAAAAATATGTGACTGTCAATGCTAAAGGGAAAAAATCCTGTCAGAATTAAATATGAAAACCAAAAACTAGTCTACTTCTGACTCATACTGGAGGCTATTCCCTATTTCTATTCTGAAATGTTGCTAAATGGTTTTAAAATTATCTAGAGTACTTCATTGCTGCCAGTCAAGTCATAAAGAAAACTGTTTCATCTAGGAAACATTATCCTTCTTTAGGACTTAAGTAGCTTTGGGTTTATCCACTTCTTTCCTGTCTTATAGCTTATCTTTTATTGCAAGATAAATGCAAAATAGGTTGTATGTACTACTAGAAAGTAGCAATAGGCTCTTACTTTGCTTTGCACAAGTATAAATTATCTTTTAATGCAGAATTGCTAAAACTACCAATTAGGGTCTTCTCAGTAATCACCAGGGACATCCTCCATTCCAAAAAGAAGTACTCTAATCATTCTTAAAAGAGCCCCCAACAAACCAACATCATAACTTAGACCAAACACTAGTGACAGTCTCACATTAATGGTGAAGTTACTCATTTGAGGAAGTAATTGCAAAAATTGCCATATGCTTCAGTGGAAAATTTCATCTAGTATGGGTACTCTCACCATGTTTCTTCAGAATACTTGACCATAAAGCCCTCCATTTCTTGCTGATTTGATGATCCTCATTAATTGGGGAAAAAGGTTCCAGCACAGAGAGTGTGCGGTTTCTTCTGTGTCTTGCATAGATTGGATATCCCTATGACTAAAAGGTGAGTAGGAATTTAGTGCCACATTTTTTCATGGGGCAAGTAAAAGAATCTATCTTCACTGCTTACCATCCTTTGCTGACTTCTCTGAATGTTTCTTTTTTTAGACAGTTTTGTAATGTTGATGATGCTGGGCATCACTGTAATATAGTTTCCTGAATTTACATGATTGCATTATAATAATATCAATGCTAGTTTTTATAGTTCATATAAATCAGTGTTTTATTTGCTTTCACAACTAGTGCTGCAAATTGAACAGCTGTTTTCACTGAGCAGTTTTAATTAAACTGTCCATAATGCTGCCTAGATATTTTTCTGAGCTGGTAACACTTTGTTAAGTATGCAGTATCAGTGAACACTTCAGATCATTCCTGAACATTACTTCACACTTAGGTAAATTGAAATCCCATCTTCACTGATATTGTCAAATCACCTTGTTTTGGTGATTTGAATTTGGTTTTCAGAAATCCTTCTAATCTTCGGGACCCTAGGAAATCTTGAATTTGCTACAGATTTTGCCATCTGTTCGCTCACTTGTCAAGATAATGAAGCTTTAAATGATACTTGCCCTAGCAAAATCCTTTGGGCAACCTATTATTAGCCTCTCTTTATTCTGAAAACTGACAAGTTCAATTTATGTGTCTTTGGATCTTTTATGAAGTTTATGTTCTGTGACCAAAATTTCCTTCCCACACTGATTTCTCACATTATTTCATCTCTGTTTTGAGTATCTCTGGAATATTAGTTTGGAAAGCCAAGATAAGTTTTATCTCTTCCTGTTTTTCTGTGCAAAAGCAGCTTCTTTTTTCTTTTTACTAACCCATACTGGATCTTACATCGGTATTCTCATTTGGGAATGTTATAGATTGCTTTGTTGTTTCTAGAAACATATGATAATTAATACGAGAAGCAGTAATTTTTTTTTGTTGCCCGCAATGACTTCTTTTCTACTTTAAATATGGGTATCATTTTATCTCCCCTGGACAGCTAAACTTGATGAATGCATTCCAACACTTCCACATTTACCTCCATTTCTGACAGTGGAAATGTCTTTTTCTCTTATTTGCAGAAAAGACACCAGAATGTACTCACAGCCAGGGATTAAGTCTGTTAAAGAAAAGGCATTAAGGAAATACTCTGTCCAGGCACAAAAATTTCATGGTTTTATAAACTATGCCCCTAAGTCTTAAAGTGCGAGTTCCTTTCCAATTTTCAGAAGTGGTTATACATCTGGGAATATAAACAGGAATCTGGAATTTCAGCTCTTTTTCCTCAGTTTTTAAACTTTGCTTGTTATTACCCAGAAAGGTGGCTAATCCCCAGTCAGTCACAAAGATATAACCCATGGGTGATGTGATGATAGACCATGTTCATTAATCAGCCGAAAGAAAAGCAAGATTTTGTTTTGATTGAAAGAGTGGAGAAGTATTATGCATGGGTTTAGAGATCTTTAAGAGCCATTTGCCCATTTCACTGAGAATCAGAGAGGAGTAAGATGCTCTGGACAACACAGAGGTATGGCATAGAGGCAACAGGAAAGGAGGAAGGAAGAGAAGGAAGAGAAGGAAGAGAAGGAAGAGAAGGAAGAGAAGGGAGGGAGGGAGGGAGGGAGGGAGGGAGGAAGGAAGGAAGGAAGGAAGGAAGGAAGGAAGGAAGGAAGGAAGGAAGGAAGGAAGGAAGGAAGGAAGGAAGGAAGGAAGGAAGGAAGGAAGGAAGACCATTGTAAGGCATCATGAGCAGGCGAGCAACCAGACTGACAGTGACTTTAAGAGGAAACTAAATAGTGGTAAGGAGAAAAAACTAAAACTGGATTTTGCAAAGAAAGAAATGTAGAGAAAGGAAACAGATACAAGGAAGTCCAGAAGACTATCGCAGACAAAACCGTAGGTGGGATTTGTGCATGGTGTAGAGAAGTGAGCAGAGCGATGAACAAAGTGGTCTGGATGCAATGATCTGTTTGCACTGCTAGTCCAGGTTAACAGAATTAATCATGCTTGGTTTTGCACTTCATTAATTTTAACTTCATCTGTGAAGCCGAAATGTTAATAAAATTTCAAAAGCAACAGATTTCCCTTCCTTGAATTTTGGACACCCACTGTTAAAAGAGGATTGAGGGAGGTGGGAAGGTGGGTTGGAAACACATGTCCTTTAGAGGGTGTCTAATTCCATCCCAAACCAGCTGCCTAGAAGAGGTGCTACAGTAGGCCTATGGAGGAGGATTTGATCTAGCTGAAAAAGATGTTACAATTTGAAAATCCCTCTCCACCCATAATTACAGAAGATGTTCTTTGAAAGCCATTTTGGACTGGAGGTAAAGCTGGAGATATCAATTCCATCTCACATTTCCTGTTTCTGTGGAATTCTAATAGTATTTCAGTATTCAACCCTTTTAGACTAATTTAAAAATCTCAGGTTGAGTGTGCTTCAGTTTCACTCTAGTCTTTTCAAAGTCTCTAATACATCTAAAAGCAAATTCATCATGATTCTCAATAGAATTTGTATTCTGAAAGCCTATAACTTGTTTCTTCCTTTTTTGCTTTTTAACATGGGCTGTGTTTTGATGTGGAAACTTAGGAATTGTTTTGCTGTTGAATAACAACTTTTCTCTTGCAACACCAGTTGTAAAACATGAACACCTTGTTGGATCACACTCCAAAATCTGAGATGGGCATCCTGCCAAAGCTCAGGGCTTCCTTTTTGTTTTGACTGTTGCAATGTTCTTGTTTCTGTTAGTATCACGTTCCTACCACTTGTGTTTTTCAGACACCTACGGCCAAACTCAGTGTAATTCCACTGAGCTCACTGAAGCTGCAACAGAAGTGAATTTGTCTCAGTATGTCTGTAAATTAACCAGTCATTTAAGCTGGAGAGTGACATTGATAAGCAGTAACAGCAGAGGAGTGGTGAAAGGAAGATATCTCCTAGTTAGTTTTGGACAGTTGACACTAACTCCGTTGTCAGATAAGTCTTACTGACTGTGGGAAAAGCTGAGTGGGAAAAGTCACACTCGCCGCCTGCTAACTGTAGGAGGAAAACAGATCTGGAATGCAGAGGAAATCTTGACATTATCTGTTCCCCCAACCCCTACCAGCCAGGCAATCAAAATAACTAGCTGAGTATCGGCTGCCTCTGTTCCTGGCCCAAATAAATGTGCCTTCTTGACAGAGTTTTTGCTCACAGGAGAGGAGGCAAAGAAAAGGAAAGAGTCTAAAGTGGGTGTGGGGGAGTGTTTCCTGCCAAAAGCCAGGAGCAGCTTCTCTGTGACATCTGAAAGAATACTGATGACATAAGCCTAGTGCTGTAAATGGAGGTGGCTCTGCCATTCCCAAAGGACAGCAATTCATGCCTGACAGCTCTGCAGCCCAGAACTCCAGTTCTTCATCGCTCCACTTGGCCTCCATTGACATTGCCAAGGACAGTGTGCCAGACTCTGCTAAAAGAAGGATCAAACCCAGGGGAACAAAACCACTGGAAAGAACTTCTCTGTTCCCATCCAAATTAGGTTGTTTAAGAATAAAGTGTAGCTGTTTCAAATGAACACTTGCAGAGTAAATTTATTTCCTTCTGAGCCCTCATAAGACACAGGGTTTATCAAGACCTAAGGAAGCACAGTATTCTATACTTACATCAGTGTATCATAGATTCATCACAGGAAATTAGAGACAGTCTCACATATTTGCTCACTTACCTAGGTGTAGCTTAATACTCTGGATATCATCCCTATAAGGTTGTTGTTACACTTCAAAAATTCCAGAAATATGGGGTCATAGTAGAGGATCACAGCAACAAAAAGCAACAAATGAAAAGGTGCACTTTAAACTATGCTACTGAATATATAGAGTTCTCCAATACATCACCCAGCCATTGAGTGTACTGTATAATTTCTGTCTGTCTTATAAAGAGGTGAAAATATAAAACAGAAGTTTATTTTAACTTTGGAAATTCATCTTATTTTTTCTTATCTCATGAGAGTCCAGAGAGCTGCAAATTGAAGATTTTGACCATGTGTTGGTTAGCAGGCAAGAAAAGTGTGTGAAATAAGGGCTAACTTTATGGGCTACATGTTTATCAGACAAACAGATCCCAGTATCAGTAGTCTGCTAGAGATGTCAAAGTACCTATGGCCTTATGCCTGCTTTGCCTACTCAAAGAGCCTGGAAATCAAAATTTGTGGCTTCTCTTGACAGAGTCCTGGCATGGATGGTAAGGCAGCTACTTCTGGGGACGGCTGAAAAGAAGACCAGTTGGTTGAGGGACGTTATAATTATTTCTTTCCATGTTCCTTCACTGCTTTGGGAAGCAGGCACAGAAGAAACAATTCTCTGAATCTCTCCCTCCTATTTTGTACCCCAGACCCTTCTGTCTTTCTTCGACAGAAGTGAATCACCAACATCCCACAGACACTCATTCTCTGTACTAAGAAACCTTGAGCTGCAGCTGGCTGAGCCAATGCTGACCACTCAGGTGAGTTTTTGGACATGCATGAGCAGGTATGGAGGATCTCCATACAGCCACAGTGCTACTCTAAGCCTTTCCTGGAGCCAAACTTAGCATGAATAAATGGCACAGCGAAGAGCACCTGGCAGGATTGGAACTGTAGCCTGGACACCAATCAGTTCATAGACCATGGACCATGCATGAAAATAAGCTCCTGAGAAATTATTTTAACACTGAATTAGAAACAAATGTAAATGTTTTAAGTCACCTTTTTGTATGAAAACTATTAATGATAATGTAAGACTGTAAGGTTTTTCTGAGGGAAGGACTTTGTTCTGCCTGTACAGTTCTCACAAGGACACTACTCTGGGCCTGAGGCCAATTGTCACTACCTCAGTTAAAAAAAATTAAAATAATAAACGACCTTATTAGCAATCCAAGTAAGCAGCATTTTTAAGAGCTTCCTGAAAGAACTACATAAATTTTATGAAATACAGTATTTCTCCTTGTATATATATATATACAGAGAGAGTCTCCCATTTCCTCAGCTACTTAAAGATGTTGCTTGATTCTGAAATCCCTGAAAAGTAGAGACTTTTTTTTTTCTTTACAAATAATTTTCTCTACAGCTAGAAATGCATCATTAAGAGACTAACTATAATCCCAAAAAATTGCTGGTGACTGCAGCTAGCACAGTTTCACCTTACACAAAAATCCCTAATTTTCTACAGGATATACCCGTAAGATTCTATGCTAGAATCAGTTTACTTCTCAGAGTTAAGCCATAGAAGCCTTATATAACAGTGTCTTCAGGAACCAAGAAATACTCCAGGGTAGGTATGTACCCAATATAAATTAATATCCAATAAAAACCTACAGCCATTACCTTCCCAAACTCTATGTCAAAAGCCTACACTTCATCAAGGCTGGAATAGTAGATTCAGATCCCCTTATTAATACCCATGTGTAAAGCAACCTTTTGGCCATCTGTTTCTTGAACTTGCCTTTCCAATTTCTCTGCCTTCATAAAGACACAGAGCCAAGATCACAACTGACAGATGCCATTATATGCAATGGAATTATATATGGGATGGCTTTGGTATGTCTTTTGCATTCACATGCAGCCCCAGTCATCTCCTCTGGCTGCATTTCAGCAGCGGCTTGACAGCATGGTGGAATTTACTGATTTGTTTATGCCTTGCGCTGAGCACTCAATAAATACCAGCATCTCTATGTGCATTTCTGTCATAGCAACTCGCTGGCCTGCGTGGAATCTAGTACAGAGAACAGGAAGGGCAGAAACTGGATGGTTTTCAGCTGAAAAGCCTTCTAAAGCAACCCTCTGGTTTTGTAGTAGTTGACATCAACACTACATAGCTCTTTGTCCTCCTCTAGTGGTCCCATTATATTTAGGGAGAGGCTTATGCAGTAATTACTTCCTTCAAATCGATGCAGTCATTACCCTGCTGCAAGCTGTTGAGGCCCAGGCCTAGAGGTTCTGTGTTTGATTCTGACATGAGCCACAGTTCCCTGGTGCTCATGGAAGTGGAAAGAGGCACCTCTGCTCATAGCCAGTCACAACTACACAGACCCTGTGTGTCCTTGAGCCATGGCCATCTCCTCTGAGCAGAGGCTGCACCACGGCAGGTTGTTCAATAGCAGGAAACAGTGGCATGGTCTGACTGAGATCCCACAAAAGGTGCTATGTTGCAAAAGTCCAGAAGCTGATTGCTTTGTTTGATTGCTTTATTGTCCCAAATACTTTGCAGTATGTTCCAGCCAGATGCTTTTTTCTGTGTTTTCCTGCCTGACTTGCAAACAAAGAAATGGCGCAAAATCCGTCTTATGTGCTGAGCTGTTCAGAGAGATAATGCATGTCACTCTGATGCAACACAAAATCTTAAACATTAATCCTTAGGAATTGGTGCCAAAAAGTTAAATAACAAAAGCTGAACCTAAAGAATTGTTGCAAGGGAAATGTTTTCTAATGGGAAACACTAAAATTGTTGGAACTTCTACCCATTAGAAATGCTTTCAGTGAAGACAAAAGGTTCCTACCATACAGATTATTCTTTCTTTGTGTGTCTCTCAGAGCTGTAATTCTTAGTTAGCATAATAAAAAGGTTAAGGTTTATTTTGCTCCCTGTATACTTTAACATTGGTTAAAGGTTGTCTAACCTTCAAACTTTTGCAGTTATGTCTTGCACAGGAAATAAAACACAAGGACATAGCTCACATCGTGGCTATCAGAGAGGTCTGAGGGAAAGGTCTAATTGAAACAGAAAACAAGTATACTTTTAAATTGTTATTATTCGGTGAAAATTTTCCAGGCATTTTTTGCTTTTGGAATAAATGTTAAATGGCAAAATGTGTCCTCTGCCATGACTCTTGGAAGCCCCCAGTTAAAAACAAGTTGGCTGCTCAAGAGCAAGGGAGCTCAATATGGCTGGCTGGCTGCAACCTTTGTCAGGCAATTGTTCAGTCACAGGAAAAAAAACCCTCGAGAATCCTGTGCCTCCATGAACTTAGTTGCTGGAAATCAACACCATCTAATTCCAACAGAGGCAAAACTTCAGAGCAATTTATCAATCTGAATTAGATCACCTTTTACAGCAAGGTTCCTGTCACATCTCGAGAGTTGTTACAAACCCAAGCTCATCTACCAGCTGCTTAGTGTTCAGCTCTCCTTAGGAGTCCAAGCTGTAACCGAACTGAGTTAGGAAAAATGTTTATGCTATCTTAATTCTGAAACCACCTATATTTTGTACAATTATGGACTAGATATTATTTTTAACATTTATTATCTCTATTTTCCATATTTTCTTTCTTATTTAAAATGTTGGCTAAAAATCAAATTCATATAAAGAACCATGGAGCAGGAAAATATAGAAAGATTTAAAATTACATTGAGTAGTTGCATGTGTATACAGTGTTCTTATACATTGCTGCTTTATTGTTTTAGAAATGTCTTATATAAAATTCAGAGTATTTCTTAATGGATCAAGCTTTTATCTATAATGCACATGGTAAAACAGTAAACATATACATTTCTAATCTATATCTGTCTGGTTTGGTTTGTTGAGTTTTTTTTGAGAAACGGCAATATCTCATTTTCCTCTTTCTTTTGAGAGCAGAAGATCTCAATGTGCCCTCAACTGCTCCAAGACATCAGTAAGAGTTGACTAGCAAAGACTTGTCTTTTTAGAAGAACAAAGAAGGGCTTTGTTCTATCAGTTCTGATTATGAAAGGAAGAGGCAATCTCACTTCCTAATTTTGGAAGCCAAACTGGCACTGCAGAAAGGTTAGAACTGGAGCCAAACGAAATGACCCTCTGATGCACTGACTGCAGGACAAGCACAACTCCACCTATTTCTAATTTGAGCAACACAGAGCATAAATAGTTAAGAGGCCAAGGCCACCAAACAGCTGGGTTTATTCAGTAGTTTACTTTCACTCCTCAGGAAAACAGCCAGTTCATTTTTCAGTCCAAAGTAAGCACCTCCACTTTGTGCTGGAAACATGTCAAAGTGACCCTGCTCTGCTTTCTAGTAAGTGCACGGGATCATTGGATGAGGATGTTTTATTTTCCCCACTTATTTAAGGTGAGGTTTTCATCTTGGGTAAAGTTTTATAGCTGGAGTGATGACAGCATGAGACACAAGTACTGCGTAGGTCTTGCAAGGCACTACTGAATGTCTAATCCAGCTGCTGCTCCTCCCTGAAGAGGATGAGAAGAGGGGTTTCATAGTCACAGCCTCAGCTCCACCACCAGCACACTTGCCAGACATCTGTGGCAAGTGAAAGGCTGAAAGAGATCACCTCCATGAGCAAGAGGAAAATTCCAGAATAGGATACGGTTCTGTGAGCCACATCCATTTCCCTGTTCAGAGTATGATTAGCCCATAGTTCCTGCCCAGGGACTGCAGCAAAAGTAAAATAAAACCATGAGCATAAAACCTTATATGACTAAGGAAACATAAAAATATGTAATCAGTTGAAACTACTGTACTCAGGTTTGATGTTGTGATGAATCAAGCACCTTCAGTTTCTAACAAGAGCCAGATGGAGTTAAAGCTCCCTCCCATTTTCCAGAATCAGGCCCGTTGGCAGTCGTTCATATACAGCTGCTATATAGCACAGTTCTGTTTCTTACACTATGGAGACCTCTCCTTGAAGTCAATTTGCATTATGCCTGGGCAAATATTGCAGTATCAGGCTGCTCATTAAAGCCCTGGGACCACTACTGCCCCCATTTGAATTCTGCATTATATCAGTCAAGGATACACAATTATCCGTGGAGTTACTTCTGAAATGGCCAAGGTCACTCGAGGATTTTATCGTATTACTGCAGTGCACCATCTTCCTTGCCAGCCCATTGCTGTTCTGCTACAGACTACATTACCATGCATCAGCAAATACACCAGCACGCTGCTATATTTAGTGTTTCATACATACCACTAAAATAGCAGATGTGTCAGCTTTTAATCCGACTTCAAATTTTTGTCAGCAAAGTGGGAACTCATTTTCCCTACCAGTGATGAAGTGTGCTCTGTGTTAGTCATCTTGAACTCTGTGGTGATAACTTAAAAATACATTAGGCAGCTAGAATGCTCAGTCTGAGTGGAATGTTTTTTACAAAGACATATGATGAGGGAAAGTAGGGACTCACAGCATCAGTCAGCAAGGTTTTAATAGTGATTGCCACAGGCTGCCTACAAACCCAGCAGCAATCTGATGGCAAGAGGAGCAGCTAAGCAAAGTGTTCTCTGGGCTACCGCAGAGAATTAGGACCTCCTACATTGCAAGGGCAGAAGAGATAGGTAGTGCAGACAGGGTTTGGTGTTATGTACCTGGCAATATGAGAAGAAAAGCATTGATGATGATGACTTGAACAGAGTGGTCTATTGCATGGTGATGGGACCAGGGCAGTCCTATGAATGGGATCATCTATTAGTGACAGCAGGAATGTGGTTTAGTGGCTGAAACCACACGTACCACCAGAGCCACATTCATTCCCAAAGGAAGCAGAGTTCAGTGGATGAATCTGGTGTTTTCACAGGTCTTGGTAAAGCCACAGAACAGGGTATTTTTAACATATTTGTAGTGCTTATTAATGCCATCACATACAAGCAGTACAAGTGTGAATTGCCTTCCTGTCAACCGCTTCTACAGAAAGCCCACAGACAACCTGCTCACCTCAGGCCAAGGGTGAGCCTGTCTGTGTGAAACCAGCTTTCCCACTCCAAACTGCTTGTCCTCTCTTGCAACTGTCCCTTGCACCTTGCTAACTACATCTTAAAGGGTGTGGGCAACACCACATTTGCAGCCTATGTCTAAGTCCAAATAACGTTGTATTTACTTAATAGTGTGAAGTGATATAAATATATATATTTTTCCAAGTGTTTGTGGAACTCCATTTCAGCACAACCCATGTCCATCCCTGCCCCATGATGCTGTGACAGGGATGTTCTCTGTCACAGTCCTGTCCAGCCATGTGACTTGCAGAGTGATAGAAATCTCATCCCATCCTTTACCCATCCCTGTCCCCAGGCCTCATCCTGGAGCTGTCTGACCTCTGTTCCTGTGTCTGCCCCAGTCCCCAGGGAGCCACCGGCTCATGCTGCATCCTGTCATGATTAAAGAAAACAGAAAGCAGAATAAATTCATGCCTCTAGAATCACATCTCATCATTATTTAATTTTCTTTTCCTGAATGGTTAGATTATCATTAATTCCAGTGCATATACTGTTATAAGTATGAAAATTATTACATCTGGAAGTAATGACACATGGCCTGGCAAGCATTCAGTGGCACTGCCAGCAATGCTGGTACTTCAGATGAGGTTCCCTGCTGTGACTGGGTGGTCTGTGCAGCTGTAGCTTTTCTTAGACACATTTTGGGTATCCTGTTTAACAATTATTTAACAAATATATAACAAATAATGTGAGGCACGCACTACAAGTCCAGGTAATGCAAGCCCCAAAATATTGCATTTGTTTGAGGGGGGAAAAAAGTAACATAAAATTCAACAAGAGAGAGAACAGCGTTCCAAAGGGCAGGGTTTTTCCCTGTCACATGCAAAAATGGTTTACATGGAGAATGACTGCAAGCTAAGGACAGCCCAGCCTTGAGGAAAGGGCTGCAGAAGTTCCCACCCCAGCTGCAGCAGCTCTGAACTGCCCTGAGCATCCCCAGCTCCTGACAAGGTGGGCTTATAGGTGCTCTTTGGTGGGGAAGGCAGGGTGACCCACTGGCACCCTGGGAAAATATTCTTGGCCCCTGAGAGCTCGAGAGCTCTGTCCAAGAAAGGGGTCAGAAGAATAAATGACAAAAGAGAATGAGCAAGAATAAAAAGTAAGGATGTAAGGGAAGAGTGATGCAGAAAACAAACTTGAGTAGAACAGTGAGTGCTGTGTTCTGTGTGTGGCTGATAGAGGCGGGACAGGTTTTCTTCTCATGTAAGAAATTCCAAACCAGAAAATTTATTATCCAGAAAGCACAGAAAATATCAGAAATGTTTAGCAACTGCAAATCTGGAAGAAACACTTGTCCCTCAGTTCAAAACATAAATTTGCCCTTTTTTGTAATTTAAATCATGTTTTCTCTTTTTACCTCTCTCTTTTAATACTTCAGTGTAACAAATTTCAAAGCCAAAAGATTCAAAGTTAAATAAAAATTAACACTTCGCACTTTGAAGACTGTTAAAACATTGCATGTTGAGAGGTGTGCCTATTTTACAGAAATGATTTGATGTAGAAATTAATGGATGCTAACATTTTCCTGTAAAATATTCTATTTGAAGAAATGGACATTTTCTGCCAGAAGCATTTTAATGATAAATTTATTACCAGCTCTACCATATGCTAGATTTCTATGACTTTAGTTTTGCCTCAGTGACCAAACTGTCTCAGAAAATGACCTGTCATTCTTCTTCCATGCCTGCAGTCATCAGATTTTCAACCATCATTCTACAGTTCTACTGTTAGAATGGGCACTAAAACTTTATCTCTTTTAGTGACAAAATTAATATTGTCATAAAAGTAAAACAATTAAATATCAATCATACTATAAAATAGGAACATTGCTAAAATAATTTATTTAAAATGCATGTGCCATTGGTATGTTTTCCTTTTCTTTATAAAGTGAGGCTTCAGTGGCGCAGAGGGGTTTTGATCCAACAATGAATACAATTAAAACAATTGCTCAATCAATTTCAGAACTTCTGAATTTTTTTAGCTTTGGAAAAGCCCAGGCATGTGTTTCATTGGCAAATACCATCACGAATAATTCTACATCCAAATCATAAAACAGGAAAAGTTAATGTGTATAGAGCTTGAATGAAAACACATATATTTACACTATGCTCAGCAGCCTTCATGTTTTGTTGACTTGAAGTTAAGTACATGAGGATAGAATTGCCTACAGAGATCTGAGTTTTCTAGCCCAGGGTTTCTGGCATTTTGCTAAGCCACCAAGTTTGCTAGCAGAATCACTGAATCAGTGAAAATGGCTCCAAAAAGCCACGTTCATCTGAATCTAACTGAGTTAAGGTTGGCCCCTGGAATCAACTGCGGATGCAGTTTAGATCAGAGACAGATGCAAGAAGAAATCACTGAGTGAACAAACTGGCTTAAACTAGTCCTTCAGGCCAAAAAAGAGATGCTAAGTCATCTAGGGACAGGGGGATAATTACAGCAGTGATGTCCAATTGCTTTCCTTTTAATTGGCACACACTGCATACATCCTGAGTAACAAAACAGAAAATGCAGTCAGAAATGGGTGACTCCAGAGGTCAGTTGGTTTATGACTGAAATACTTCTAGCTGGCAAAGTGGATTCATCTAGACTTTGAGGACATTTCTTTTCGAAAAACTGTGAGGCTGTTACTAAACCCCAGTAACCCACATTCTGGGAAGCAGTTCCTTTTCTTTGTATTTCTTAATTGTGCTTCATTACAATTTAATAAGGACATTTACTCTCAATTAGGCAAATCATCCAAGCAGTTTCTTATGCCTGTTGCAATTAATTGGTTTTGTCAAATGCGGGTTTAATTGTGTGTTAAGTATCTTGCTGAACCAGGATCTGTGTGTGCATACATGTCTGTCTATCCAAACCTTTCCTTAGCTCCTAGCATGATAATGTATGTGCAGTTCAGGATATCTGAGTCTTTAGCTCCACTTACTGCTCTGGTCTTGGTGCCTTGTTGGTCCTAAATAAATCCTCCGTAATGGTCAAACTCACTAATGCTTCTAATATTGAAAAATGCTTCAACCAGATAATGGACTCCTGCCAAGGGAGAAATCAGCCATTGTGACTCTGCCACTTGGGACATCTGGGTCTCAGGGGGCTGTTAGATTTTTTGAAAAATATGCCTCTGTAATGAGCCTCTTCCTAAGACTGAGTTGCTGAATTACTGAGATAGAAAAAGCTCTGAGGTGTTCCACATCTTTGCTCACATCTCACACACACACACACCAGGGCCATGGCAAGACCTTGAGTCCTATGCTGACACCAGTAACAAATGCTTGGGTTAATCTCCACTATTTCAGAACTTACCTGGCAAGGTGTAAGTCGAAAGGTGATGAATTATCAGCTTTCCTAAGAACCACTTTAATCCTACACCAATGGGTCATGAACAGCAGCATGGAAATGATTGTCACAGATGCACTGAACACCCATTTAATAGCAGAGACTTCCTGGGTCCTCCATCAATGCAAGCATGGTTACACAAGCCACCAAGAAAGTTTCAAGAAGCAATGCAGACTTACCTGCTTTTTCCTTGCACAGCTTCTGAAACAGCATCTGTAAGAAAGTGATTTTTCTTTAATAATGGTACATTTTTTCCTTCAAATAAGTTCCACACTTCAAGATGACAATCTATGTAATTATTAATTGTCACCACCTTACACAAGGCATAAAATCCAGAGCTTATCAATAAAAATCATGCAGAATAGCTATTTTTGCTTGCTACTGACAACCTGGCACCTATTCTCAAATCAGGTTCACTTGTCTTGCAGTGAGTGAGTTTAGGAGCATACTCTGCAAGGAGAGTATGTGCTACAAGGATACATGAGGTACAACACACTGGAATAGGCCTGAAAGAGTCTTGCAATGCTGGTGGGGCTCAGGGAGCAGACAAGCTGCTGAAAAGTTGTGTAGGCAGCTCTACTGATGGGCAAGAAACAGGACACCACGACTCAGAAAGGTAGGTGCATGTTTCCTGTTCATCTGTGACCCAAGAGAGGGTTGCTCTGCCTTAGGCTTGTCGGCAAACTGACCTGCCATGTTGTTTTCTTCCTATTTTTCACTTTGCTGCTTTGGGTTTGCCATGCTAAACAAAAGGGGTACCATTAACACCACACTTGGATGCACCTCTTGGTCCATTACTTTTCTCTTTAATAGCTTTCAGTGCCCAAATGAGGAGGTTGCTGTCAGTGATTAAACGCATTTCCTTTCACAGTTCCATCAACTCTCAGCAATGCAGGCTGTAAATGAAACTAGTATAATGGATGAAACTGCAGCTAACTTTTTAAAAAAATTATACAGAAGGGTGAACAAATTCCTCCAGGTACCAGTATGAAGTGCCCAACATTCAGGCAGCTGAAAAGACAGCCACTCCTGTGCCTTGCAGTGACACACTCCCTGTTCCTGTTATCTGCTTGTCCCCACATGGACAATCACCTGCACCTTTCCATCAGATGCACCAAGTGCTCCTTTATCTCTTCAGTCAATATTGCTTCTGCAGCCTTGATAGGAATCTGTCTATGAAAACATGCTTTTTATTTACCTTTTATTTAATGAAGAATTTTACTGAGATATTGGAAAATTCCTCCTCTGAGCGCGGAACTGAATTGATTAGGCATCTCTCTTAATAATAACAGGGAAAGCACAGCTAGGCTACATTTTTTTTTTACTTCTGCAAGGCAATTTCATTCTAAAAGAGCCTCTTGCTCCACTGCAAGGTCTGCCTGAACAGCAGCTGAAGCTGACCTATCTTTAGCCAGCAGGGATCCAAGTGGAGTGGTCACTTCTGATGGGAAGATAACGAGTGGCTGAATCCAAATTAGGTTTCAATTCATTTCAATCATCAGTGGCAAAGCATCTCATTTCCACAGAGAAGTAGGAAATTCAGGCACAGGCTGTGTCAATTGGCAAGGCACAGGCAAGTCCCACATGAGTGTGCCAGGTTATTGGGATGCCTTTCTGAGTGAGGTGTATCATATTGTCTCTCCACTCTTCAGTGAGCTGCAGTGTTGTGTATCACCCCATGTGGGGACAGGCATCTGATTTTTAGCATCACAACTCTGGCATAAGCCAGGTTGATGCCTAAATTGCCATACAGAATCTTTGGAAAACCACTTCTTGAAGAATACATAAATGATATGTGAATCAAAAATAAATATTTCAGTCCTTCATGGATAGCTGCTTTGTGTGTTGTAGTGCTGCCAGAAGGACAGCAGTTATTAAAATCACACCCAGCCTATGTTAACTTCCAAGATCTTTTTAGGATGCCTTACAAAAAAGGATGCAAATTATTGCTGGAACAATCCCAAGTGGCAACAGAAAGCTGCCAACTAAAAGTGATTTATGGAAATGATAACGCACTATATAACTGATTGTGTAACAAAGTACATTTATTGGAGGACTAGCAGCCCATCTGAACAGCATGGCACCAGCTAATCAAATATATAGAAACCACGGACTAAGAGAGTACAACTGTAGCCAAAAGACTGTTGCAGCACCTGCTGCTATGAATAATAAAGAAATCATTTGCGTACAACTCCAGCTGTGACAATTTTGCAAGTGCAAGTGTCAAACAGAAGCCAAAGATAAATACACTCTGCTGATAAAGCCATGTTTTATTTGCTGAAGCATGTAAACCAGCCCACAGAAACCAGAAATGTTTAGATGCTGGTCCATTCCTCCCCCTCAGCAGTCCCGTGTCTCAGCAGGGCCATCCCATGTTCACCTCTCTGAGCAAAGGTCTCCAAAATCTTGCCTGGGCAGTGTCACCCAGTGCTCTATGATCAGAGCAGGATGAACCAGTGACATGAATGAGGCAATTGCACTCTCAGTGTTGCTGCAGCTAGCTCAAGAAAGGCTGTGGATCTATTGGTGGGAGAAAAGTGGACATTTTGCAGTTATTAAGAACCTGACATGGCCTCAAGTTTCACCAGGGGATTGGATTTTAAGAAAAAATTTCTTCACAGAAATCATTGCCAAACATCGAGGCAGGCTGTTTGTTCAGGGAAGGGTGGAGTCATCATCCCTGGAAGTATTTGAAAGATATGTAGATGCAGGTGTGGCACTGAGGGACATGGTTAAATGGTGGACTTGACAGTGTTAGGTTAATGGCTGGATGATCTTTGAGGTCTTATACAACCTAAATGATTCAATGATTCTGTGATTTTCCTGAAAGGCATTCTGCGTGGAAACAAATTACTCAAATTAACTCCTTGGATGAAGTGAAAGTGAAGGTAGAAGCAAAACAGCAGCATTATAAATTCAACAAGGAAAATAAACATATTAAACAAAAAACTGTTTCTCTGATGTATATATACTCTTTCAAGGTTATAAGTGATCAGGACATGGAACTCATCAAACAACTGGATTAAATGACTTAATAATATCCCAGAAAGCTTATTGTCACATGAAAGCTTTTTTTTTTTTTTTGACACAGATTATGAAACTGTTGACTTGAACAACTTCAAAACCATTTTAATTTGCAACAGCACAGGGATTCTGCAGTGCCAGCCAATCCTGTAATATCATACACAGTTTCAAAGAAAAAAAAGACCATTTTGCATCCAAGTCTTTTGCTTCCCTCTTCTCCATCGACCTCTATTAGTTATTAGCTCCTTTATGCTCCCATTTCAAATATGCTCATATCTTCCATTGATATTTCTAAGTACCTGTCAAACTGTCATCATTCACTCTCAGGAAATCACACCCTCCAAAAAAAATAAAAAAGGTAATTAGTATATCTGTTCAGCATGCAAATAACTCTTCTAGACATTTAATAAAAAAGCCAAAGAATTTATTCAACATAGATATGGTATCAAAAATATCACTGCTATTAAATAAACCCTGGCATTTGGACAGGACTACTTTACATCTGCTGTTAATAAAAAAGGCTTTGGATTCTGTGAGCTTATGTTCTGCAGTGAGCAACTGGCAGAATCACTCTGAAACACGACACTCCTTGCAGAGGAAAAAGGATAAATCTGTATGACTTCTGACTGGTTCACTGATACTAAAGGAAATCACTCGAAATTGGAAAAGATCCTGCAAAGTATAAAGATTGAAAATCACGCTGGTTCTTAATTCTAGCAATTTAATAACCTGCTAGGCTTCAATTAGAGTGACATATAGACAGTTTTAAAGGAGGAAAACAGCAATCCACATGCAAAACTCAGTCATCTGCAGGTTCAATCACCAGGTTTATTAGATCCTTTCAGAAAGATGTTGACAGAAGGAAAGAAGATCCTAAATACTACTTCAAAATAAAATTCTACAGCCCAAAAAGGGAAGTAATTTTATGACACTCAGCAATGTTAGCCTTAACTTGAAGTTACCTGGCCCCTGCAATGAGATCTTCAATCTGGATGACACTTGCAAGTTCCCTAGAGGACGTTAGTCAGTTGAGAATAATGACAATACTGAAGCTATTCCACAGAAAATACTGCTGAGACTGCTGTGTCAGAAATGTGACTTCTCTCAGAGACTTGGCACCCATCTTTGGTACAGGGTTGAAACTGTTGCTGGATTTTAGTGCTTAAGATGTATCTTCAAAGGCTGACAACGGGGCTCATAATTTTCCTTTAAAATACAACCTCTGCAGAGGTGTTTATTAGAGACCATATTTAATACACGGCCTGAATGCTACTGGAGAAGTCACTTGCAGCATGGAAGACAGATCTTGGTTGGGTGGGATTCTGCCTCACACCTGTTGCATCACAACACATTGGCCTTCTCACCAGGTTAGAAAGTAGAGGGAAGGCAAAATTCTCAATTTCTTCCATTGAATCTGAGCTACTGTGCTGCAAACTATTCATGATGGGGTCAAAGAAAGAAGCTTAACCAGCTCCCCAGTCTGCAGTCAAGCAAGTCTTCTTGCTTGTTCACAAGAAGAGTGACTAGCAGGTCAAGGGAGGTGATTCTGCCCCTCAACTCCACTCTCATGAGACCCTACTGGGAGTGCTGCATCCAGCTCTGGGGACCCCAGCACCGAAAAAACATGGTCCTGTTGGAATGGACTCAGAGGAGGGCCACAAAGATGATCAGAGGGCTGAAAAAAACTTGCCTATGGAGACAGGTTGAGAGAACTGCAGAAGAGAAGACTCTTGGGAGACCTCACTGCAGCCTTTGAGTACCTACAGGGGGGCTTCAAGCATCCGTAAGAATTCAGAGAATACAGACATGTCTTTTGAAAACCCTAAACTTACATATTCTGAGCTGTATTCTAAAAAGGTAAAACTGCAAATACTGCCTAGAGATATAAAAGCATATTTAATAATTGTGCGCAGCTGTTAAAGGCCACTTAATGAAAATTTGAAAATTATTTTCCCTAGTTTTGTAATTTAGTTGGGAAAATTACCCTCACTCACAGTTTTTAAAATGCATTTTTCTTTAGTCTACATATTTATTTTATTTAATTTTGCACCAAGATCAGTGCTGGTTCAAAAAACTGTCATAAAAAGAAAAAAATTGGTTTTTTTTCTGTTTGCTACAAATATGTATCTATTTTGCCTATGTACTATTGATAGAAGTTTAGAAAGTAAGTGACATTTCTCATGGCTGCTGTTTTGAAAGCTTTGATCAAGTAGAAAACTGCCTGGAAACTATTTTAAAGTGAAAGGTTTTGAACAGCATTAAAAAAAAAGGTTTACAATAAGTGGAGCAGGGCAATGATAAAGTATATAAAAATGAAAACCATTTCAACAATGTTCCAAGTGAGATTAGAAGAAAACGAGCTACAAGACTAACAGCAAAGGAACATGCATTTCAGTAAGTGTAATTTATCATACTTATCTAAAAGAATTATTATATTAATAGACCAGGGAGATTTTACCTCTAGCAGCTGCTAATATAATTTCCAAATGTCAAGCAATTACAGCCCGGGGGGTTATAACCAAATTTTTATTGAGGAAGATTCAGTTCCAACACATGAGGAGCAGCTACTTGCAGTGAGTGCTAGTGTGTGCCTCTATGGTATTTTTTACTGTATTAAACCATTGCAATTGCTCATTTTGCCATCAGATTGGATGATACCATTCATCCCAGTGGCACAGCTGGCCATGCCTATTTGTCTTGCATCAGCAATAGCACTCATCTTGACAAATGGGAATCAAAAGCAGCAGAACATCAATTTTATCCTCAAACAGTTTCTGCTCTTTAATTTGTTGCTTTCATCACAAGAGCTCCATTACAGCTCCATTTCCACTGTCTCACATGTTGCTCTAATGCAAGCTCTTTAATACTCTGTAATCTTGGGTTTTTTTTGCTGTCATTCACTCTACATTACCTTTGCTCCTCCTATGATTTCCCCAACGGAGTAAAATGATGGTGTTTACTATTCCTGGTCTTGAAGAGTGAACTGTCTGATCTCCTAAATTTGGCCCCAGTACCACTGGTGGAAGTCTGAACATGAAAATTTTCCAATTATTTAATGGATAGCAAAAAGCCTCCATGTTGACAAGATCCTCTTTGTTGCTGACTATGCCATACCACATATGCAGGTATGCTCAGATATCAGCATTTACATTAGGGTAAAAAAAAATGTTGCAGTAGTTTGCAACTGATCCACAAATCCCACAGGAAAACGAGAGCAGTAACAAGAGAATCAGTAGAAGTGCTACTTTCAACTATTGAGGACTTTTTCCACACTCCTTTTCCATTAAAAATTCAATTGATATGACTTTTCAACAGAATGTGAATTATCAAATAAAAAACAAAATTGTTGAAAGGTTACATCTAGATAGCTTTGAAAGAAAAAATACTTCTTGTGCTGAAAATGTGTTTAATATTTTACTCATTGTATTACATTACTTTAGAAATCTGCAAAGCCTGGTCTTGGACCATATAAGAAAATTTTACAAACTGGAAAAGCATTTCACAGAACAGAAAGACTATTTCTATCAATATTTGTACATGAAACCATGAAAAATGGGCACCAAGATATCACAAGTTTAGATACCTTTTTCACCTTCAAGGATTTTATTATACCTGTGATTTTGGAGGTCACCGGAATTAATTTAGAAAATATCTCTGAACAGCTAAAATTACTATTTTTTAAAATATTATTTTGGAGAAAGAGATATTTAAAACTCCAGAATGTTACTTTGCTGTAATATATCCATGGTAATTTTCTTAAATTTGCAGGGATTCTATACTGTGCTCATGAAAGTCCATGTTCTAACCAAAGCAAGCTGTGAGAACAGCTTCTCTGTTGTCACTATTTTGCCCTTTGTGGCCAGCTGGATATACCTGAGAGACACATCACAGATGTTTCACTGCAGAAACAGATGCCCCTCAGCCCTTCAAGGTGACCAGGGCAGCCATACAGGTCTGGTTCCACCTGCTGTAAAGCAGTGATATAACCCCCATGCTCTTTCACTTACACAAACTCTCAATAGCACTTCCCACTTTTGTGTTTTAGATATGCTTTAATAGTAGCCAATATTTTAAAATCTAATTAAAATCTAATTAAAGTCTAACCTGACAGTTGGGTATTATGTTCAAAGCAGGTACAGGCACCCTCAAGAATTTAGCCAAGGAAATAGCTTGTGGAATATTTATGCACTTTTGGTTTGCATGGTGTCCTAAAATGTTCGGTTCATCCTGCCCAATTCCCAACATCCACCCTTAAGGATCACTTCCTTTCAGGATACAGTTCTGCCATGTCTCAGCAAATTTCATCCTGATAAAATCAAAAAATGTCCTCTTCATTATGCTTTTACCTTTAGCAAGTCCCAGAAGCACTTAGTCATTCTGAACTCTCGACTCTGCAGCAGGACTAACATCAACATGCTCAGAACTGTGCAAATAACAATTAGTGCTCAGTCCTGGACTAAGATAACCAGCCACACTTCTGTATAAACAAAGACATGAGTAAAAACTGGAGATAATGTAGTTGTCACAACATATGCGTGGGGGTCAGGTGGAAATGTGATGGGGCAGAGGTGGGAGGAAGAAAGACAAAAAATAAGGGCAATGACTGCCAAACGGAGATGAACAAAAATGAGAGGCCAGAGCAGCCCCTTTTTACAATCCTGGAACAATACAGTGAGTCACACATTGCTATCATTTTTACCCTCTTGACTAGGAAAAAGTGCTATATCTATTTTAAAGATAGAATGAAGTGGGAAAGGTACAAGAGGTCACACAACAACAAAGAGAGGCATGAAAGCTGGGGACTGCTATCCTGCTCTGGGAAATGAGTGACTGCTAAAGCAAACAGCAGTTAGCAGTAATACATGGCAGAACATGAAAACCAAGCTCCGTGAGCTCTGGCTACAGCTGTGGTGTTATTTTAGCTTGGCCCAGAGCAGTACTTAGATGGGAATGAACTTCAGACCGCCATTAGCAGCAGTTTGTTTGTTTTCACTACTGAGTGTCCACAGAAATGTTTCATGATGGCTGGGCTCTAAGTGGATATCAGGTATTCTCCTTCACAGTCAATAAAACTCATCATTGTAATTTAGTCTTAAACAAAAATGCACTCTCTCCAGTAAACTGATGTATTAGCCATCAGTTAAAATCTTGGTCAACATTTTAGGCTTCTTGAGGAAAACCAACACAGGTTTGTTTAGTGGTCATTTTTCAATAAAAGGTAAAACAGGGATACGTGAAGAATATTTTTTTTATTCCAAAGAGTTACTGAAAATACAGAAGTTGTGCACAGCAGAAAAGCTGTGGACAGCTTCATGAGAACACCTGTGGAAAATGTTAGGCAGCACCTCTGCCCCTTCTGGCATCCAAGCAAGGGCTGATGCCCTTAGGAGAAGCAGACATTCTAAATGTATTGTATCTTGTAATTTATAGATTTTAGTCTTTATAGAACATTTCAGTACTGGAAACCTGCTGTAAATCCTTTTCAATCTGTGACAAATTTTTTTTGTCTGTCCCTGTGGTTTTCTCTCTGTTTATCAGTGCTGTTATGCCAGATTTAAAAAACACAACACCTTTTCCTGTGCAAATGACATGGTTTCACTTTGGGAGGTTTCACAGTTCTCCCTTTCTAAGAAAGAACAGAATGGCTTTCAGTGTGCCAGCACCAGGTAAGAGGATGCCACCTACCTCATCACCTCCACAGCAAATACACACAAGATGTGTCAGAAATTACAACTTCACTGCAAACTCTGGTGTAGCCCATAGGATAACTAATGATTGTGATGTGTATTGACTTCTGTTGTTTATTTTCAAAACGAACACTTCAACACATATAAATATAGGACAATGCATTTGTGTTATGGTTGCAATGTTAATATTTTCATAGAAAAGCATACATTTCCCTTTGCAGTGGGGCTCACTGACAGCAAACTCACATGCATATCATGGACTACAACTAAATGCTGATGGAATGAATGAAGATTTTTCTATCACCTTGCATACCTTTAACTTTTTGTCCTTAATCACTGAGACAAATATCATCCTTCTCAATTTTCTGTTGTGTAATTCAAGTTAATGGCCACTGCTTAAAATTTGTTTTTACAGTTAGATTTAAGGCACTATTCATCTTTTGAAAAGCACTGATTTTACAAAAAAAATCATTGCTTCAGCTGATCTTAAATCAAGGTAGGTCTGATTTATATGAGCTACAAGTCAGGTCCAACAAGAATAAACTTTTAAAGTGAAAATTATTGTGTCAACCCAGAAAATTGAAAAAGCCTGCAGTAGAGGGTGTACCTACTGATCCACATCTATCTTCTGTCCACTTTTACTCACTCTGTCACAGCAACTAAAAATAATGCCAACTCATGATGCAACATCTGAGATCAAAAGCAGTTATTGCTATTCACTTTCAAAAAGTTATCTCCTAATTGGTATACTCTAATGTTCCAAGAAAAAAAATTAAAATAGAAACATTTGAAAAGGGCTTCTTAGTGGGTAAAACCTACTAAGTAATGCAAGAAAGAATTTTCAGCTTCCTCTGCTCTCTGGCTGGGCTTCTGGACTATTGTCAGAATGCACATCTGCAACAACCTTGGTGATACCAGCTGCTAGAAAACTGGATGCTGAGATGTCTGGCTACCTTTACAGCTTGAATTCTGTTTCAGCATGGAAATGTACATTTAATTAGTAATTGTTTTATTAATTATGGAGGGAAGTGAAGGTGGTTCTGCCAAAGTCTCATGGCTGTAAGATGAACCAGTTCCCCATTCCTTGGGACCTCCATGCTGTCTGTATAAAGAACAGTAGCTCTCACTTACTGACAGATTCAGTTTGCTCTTTTATGGGACAGATGTCCTACACAAATCCTTTCTCCAGAAGCTGGAGCAATCATTTTGTACTTCATGAGGTAATGACATGAGAATAAAGGAGAAATGTCATATTACAGTCATTCTGCTGCCTGTGCTACAATTCATAGTGACATGTATCTGAGGATTTGTCCCTACTACACTAGGAGTAAGACAGGACATGTACATCACTGTAAGTAGCTCTTTAGCCAGAGAAGCATGTAAATTCATGCATGTAAATTAATGCAAATAAGTTTTCAAAATTTGCTGACCTCTTGACAGCTGATGGAAAAAAGTTTGAGGGCTTTCTTCTAGGATTAGCTGTACCTCAGGACTGGGGGCTAGGTCTTGAGTTAACCTAGGACCTACAACACTCATGAGAGCTAGAAGGAGACTATCAAATACATAGAACCTTACTATGAGCTGCTAGAGTTAATTATAGAATATCTGGAATTTTGATCTGCTTCTTATGTAGCTTTAAATGTTTCATCCCTTGCAGCAATAGCTGGGGCTTCATGGCCACTTGCACCTTCACATTCAGGGTCCTCCTGCATCTTAGGCTGTCTTTAAAACCCATTTATCACTAGAAATACCTACTAATATTTTACAGCTGATGAAAAGAAGAAAAAAATCAATTAAAACCTTAATGTTTACACCAAGCCAAATATGACAGTATGAAAACAGACTCAAGGATGTACTTTATGAAAGCATATTTTAGCTAACTGAGTATAACAGCCGTGCACAGTGTCAAGCCTCCTTATCTCCATGATTAAAGAATGAGAATATACAACTCTAGGCAGATGATTTAAGAAAGGAGAAGAGGCCTTACATATTAATTGACTATGAGATTAAATAACTATCATTACTTCACTGACTTCTTTATATTTCAGAATCTTAATACCCCTTTGGTCTGAATTCATAGCTACACAAGCCCAAACAGGCAGCAAAGGCTGGGTGTATGTAGCACCATGATGCACTACCTGGAGTTCCTCCAGTCTTCATGCTAAACATTCTTAAGGCTCTTTATAGATAACAGTCTGATTTCTTGCTGCATTTTTTCTACAATGTATTGCAATATTCGCCCTCATTCTGTGTCAAATTTAATATAATTCATATCTAATCTTGGGCAAATTTAAGCTCTCTCTGGACTAAAATGCATTCTAGCATGAACCTTTTTATTTTAGTAAATAATCAAACAATGACATTTCTATGATGACTTTTATTTTGAAGAGTTCTGAAGGAAAGAAAGAGACACACAAATTACATTCTGCACAAGGGCTTTTCCACATTTGGTACCAGAAGGTACTCACCTCTCTTATCTCCAGAAGTTTTAGAGTTTTTGATCCTGTGTTGTAAATTTTCAGTACACTACCTGTCACCTTTTTGATAGTCACAGCATTTTGGAGCACATATTGAGAGCTTTATCCATATGAGACTAAAGTACAAAATCAAGACAACAGCAACATAGAGAATGCAGCAATTTACCATTTATAGAGTGTTATGTTATTTTATTGCTTATATTACAAAGCACCTTGCATTCAGGATTCAACCAGAAATAAGGTCACTTTTTTATGGGAACACAAAATATATGAAAAACTAGGTCAAACCCCATGCATATGTATAGGATGAAAGGATCATCCTTGGATTGAAGACCTCGCAGCCTAGCTTAGACTTTCATTCTAGATGCTATGCCAAATGTGACATTTTGCAAAGGGAACACTCATTGCTCAGTTGTGTGCTTATTCTCAAAAGTGCAATCCAATCTTGGATCCTGACAGGATGGAGAATGAAATGTCTAGTCAGGCATTTAAGCTCCAGAGAGGACAAAGAACTCAGAAACCCCCAGAGCTCAGCATTTGACAACAGCCAGCTGTAGATTTCTACACCAAGACTGGGGCTGAACTTAGGCCTCTCAAGAACTGTGGTTTTCACCACTACAAGATCTTAAGTCCCTGAATGTCTCTCAATTCCCCAAACCTCCAGGTGGGAGCTGGGGGAGTGAAGTCTCTCCCACTATTGGAGAAAAAGAGGTTCAGGACCACTTGGTGAAGCTGAATAGTCAGAAGTTCATGGGACCTGATGACATGCATCCAGGACTCTGAAGAAGCTGGCTGATGATGTTACCAAGTCACTCTCCATTAAATTTCAAAAGGCATGCCAGTCAGGCAAAGTCCATGGTCACTGAAAAAGGAGATTCATAAGTTATTTAAAAAAAGGCAAGAAAGGAAGACATGCGGAACTAGAGAGGCTCATCACTGTACTTGGGAAGGACATGGACAACATCTTCATGAAACCAATATCAAGACACATGCAAGATGAGGTGATCCAGGACAGCCAGCATGGCTTCATAAGGGCAAATCCTGCCTGACCAATCTGTTGGCCTTCTGTGGTGGAGTGATGCCAACTGTTGCAAAGGGCAGACTGACAGATGTCATCTGCCTAGACTCTTGTACAGCCTTTGACACAGGCCCATATGGACACTCTCATCTCTGGAGAGATGTGGATTTGAATGGTGGACTATTTGGTCAATAAGGAATTGGCTGGATGGACACAGCCAGAGAATCGTGTGGCTCTGTGTCCAGATGGAGGCCACTGACAAATGGTGTCCCTCAGGGCCCTGTCTTGGGACCTGTGCTCTTCAAAATCATCATCATTGACATCAACAGTGGGATGGAGCTCACCCTCAACGAGTTTTCAGATGGCACATAGCTGAGCAGTGCAGTTGACACAACAGAAGGACTGGATGCCATCCAGAGGGACCTGGACAAACCTGAGAAGTGGGCCCATAAGAACTCATGAGGTTCAACAAATCCAGGTACAAGGGGCTGCACCTGTCGGGGCCATCCCAGACATGAGCACAGCCTGGGAAGGGAACTCATTGAGAGCAGCCCTGCAGAGAAGGACTTGGGATTTCTTGTGGATGAAAAGCAGGACATGAGCCAGCAGTGTGTGCTCACAGCCCAGAAGGCAAACCACAACCTGGGCTTCCTCCCAAGCAGTGTGACAGCAGGTGGGGGAGGTGATTCTGCCCCTCTACTCTGCCCTCATGAGACACCACTTGGAGGGGTGTGTCTTGCTCTGGGGTCTGCAGCACAGGAAAGACGCGGATGGACCTGTTAGAGCATTTCCATAGGAAGGCCATGAAGATGATCAGAGAGGTGGGGTTAAGACAGGTTGAGAGGGCTGGGGTTGTTTAGCCTGGAGAAGCGAAGACTCCAGGATGACCTCATGGCGGCCTTGCAGAACCTAAAGTGGCCTATAAAAAAGAAAGGGAGAGCAATTTTCATACTGGTGGGAGCAGGCAGTGGGTTTAAACTAAGAGAGGAAAGATTTAGATTAGGTGTTAGGAGGAAATTCTTTACTCAGAGGGTTGCAAGGCACTGGCACAGGTTGCCCAGAGAAGTTGTGGATGCCCCATTCCTTGAAGTGTTAAGGCCAGGTTGGATGGGGGTCCGAGCAACCTGGTCTAGTGGGTGGCATCTCTGCCCATGGCAGAGGGATTGCAACTACATGACTCTTAAGGTCCCTTCCAATACAAACCATTTTATGATCAGGATGCTCAGGTGCCTGTTAGAGATGTTTACAATTTCTAAACTGCTGCCAGTGGATAATGGATACCAAAATAGACATGGCCATCTTTCTGCCACCAGTTCTGCCCCTAACAATGTAATTAAAAACTGAAACATGCCATTTTGCATACACAAGGAAATATGTATTTACAGTTCATTTCAACATTGCTCTGATTTTTCAATATACTCAAGCAGCTACTCTAGATCATGAAGCACAAGATTACGAAAAAAAATCGGAAAAGAATTAAGGAATTCCTGGCAAGTTTTACATTCCCCTTTAAAAAATTACATACACCCTCCCTTCCTCCCTTCCCTCCAGCAAATACCACTCATGTTTAAGATTAGATTATTTTTCTCCCGATTCCTCTTTAGCTGCCAGAGAGTGACTCATTGTCAGATTGATCTAATTACAATTACAGACCTTGTTCTTCTGGTGTTACAAGGGAAAATTAGGAAACAGAAAGGAAAAGGTCAATACAGAAAGACTCTACAAGTCAGGATATGTTAAACAGTGCCATTAGTGATTTCTGTTGATTTTTCTATAGCACTTTTTTACAATAATGCAACAGAAATCAGTTACACTTCTCAGACACCTCCCTGAGAGGTTGCTTTTGTTTCCATGCAACACTACAAATTGTAGTTCTTTGGCATAAGAGTGAGACAAGAGTGTAACAGTTTAATAATATAGTTTAATAATAGCATCATATAGTTACTGTTAGTAGAATAATAAATATGAGCTATTTATGTAACATGAATGCCATATTTTGAAAGATTTATACATTTGGTAGCAGGGATAATTTAACACCAACCGTTCTCCTAAGACATTAGCAAAATGGGATTTTTTTAAAGTTATATTTGCAATGTTTAGGTTTTTAATATTCTAAAGATACTATAATGCATGCTCTATGTTAACTTACAGAACTAGGCATATTGAGCATATCACATAGTGTCTAAGCAATGGATATAGTTTGTGACTCTAATTTATACACTTTGAAGGCAAAAGTATACTTAGAGTGATACTTAGAGTGAAATTCTTTTTCTGAGAAGTCCTATCTCTTGTTTGCCTTCAAGTTTTTCTAGGAGCTAAAGAGAAAGGTTGAGTTTAAGGATCTTGCTTTGTCAGAAAGTTTATTTAATGTTATAACCAATAGCATTAAATTAGTACATTACTGTAATAATGTACTTTAGTGTTTTCATATACTTCTAATTTTCCTAGAGAATGTAATTGGAGTAGGTATTTAACTGCACTCTCCTTGTCACTGCCTTTATCTAATAGCTGACATTATGCAGCTAAATATGTCCCCCCTGAGAGTCTTCTCAATTTGTTTTGAGATGCTGACATAGTTGTAAAAAAAGCATGGCTACCTTAACAGTTTTGCCGGGGAAACAATTAGTAAATCTTACTGGTCTGGCATTTCAGAATAAATTAGCTTTGCTGAAGAAGTTCAAAATACTGAACTAACCCAATGCTGATGCAGTAATACTTTGGAAGACATTATTAATTGGGATTAGCAAAACAGGTTGTTAAGGCTATTCACTGCTTAATTTTATTAATTATGCTTCATTTTGGTTGAAAAACCAAAACCATAAACCTCACAATTGCAGACAATAAGATTTTGCCTTTTTTGTTTTGGAAGTATAGTAAGTAATATAGTTTTCTAGTGGCTAATTAAACAAGCATAAAGAGGGCTAGGAACATAAAGTGCAGGCTACCTGAAAATCTTTACTGCAAAGGGACATCTCCTTGTAACCAAACTCTTTTATTCCCAGGAAAATGTCTGTTACAGAACATGACTGTCCTCAGCAGTAGCTAAAGCAGTTGCATAGATGAGACTCAGTTCAAGAACAGAATAGAATAAATGAAAATGAGGAGTCAAGAGCAAATCAGAATTTCCATTGCAACACTTTTGTCATAAATAATGAAGAATCAAATTAATGGAAGGTATGAA
This sequence comes from Zosterops lateralis, assembly GCF_965231275.1. NCBI lineage: Eukaryota > Metazoa > Chordata > Aves > Passeriformes > Zosteropidae > Zosterops > Zosterops lateralis. The sequence continues at coordinate 68,294,517 of NC_139763.1, read as the reverse complement.
AAAACCACAAACCTATATTGAAAATACATGATCCATTTGTATATTTAACTGAAAATAAGTGCTTTTAAATTCCGAGTCATCAAGATGTTAAATTTGGCACTTGTAAGAAAACTGAGTTAATCTCACAGTACATTGCACATGTGGGATTGACTTCATCTAGCAATGGGTGTCTACAGTGCAAACATCTACAGCTGAGCCAGTTATTCTGTATGGGATATTGGTCATCTCACAGAATAATATCCTGAATAAGGCACTCTCTAAATGTGCGTAGTTTTGCCTTTAAAGAGTATGATCACCTCTCCTTACATGTAAAAAGTCCAAAAAAATCACATGCATTTTGTAGAAACAGCATTTTCCACAGGACTGCAGTTCTGTGTAGCATTTCTTTTTCTGCACTGAATAGTCCCATGAAGGTCTGCAGTGGTACTTCCTGACCTCTCTGAGTCAGTACTAAGGTTTACAGAAGGTACCTAATAAATATGGAAAATTTGAACCCAACAAAAAAAAGTAGCAACATCATAAGAGGTGTGAAAGGACTATGAGAAAGTAGATGCTAATAGACAAAGTCGATCATACCAAGTTGATTTCTTCAGTGTAAATACATCTCAGTGAAAAATATAAGCTTGGTATCCAAGCCGCCTCCAAGGAGACAGTAGACATTTGTGTAAATTTTTCAAAACACTTAATATTTTCAACAATCTGAAACTTAGAATTGGATTCAAATAGCAGAGCTAGCCCTTACAAACATATTTATTGGCTGCTCAGCAAGTGAATTACAGAGGAACTGACAGAAAAGATGTTGAAAAATAAGACATGATGCCTTGTAATGCAAAATAATGTGATAGAGGCTGGTAAATGGCCTTGGTAGGCTGACACAAATTCTCTGCTCTTGTGGCATTCCTCCTGCAGGTCCTGGTCCCTGCTATTCAGATACTATCCTCAAGGCTCTGCCTTCCTCATATTTACCCCTAATTCCCCCCTTCATTTCCCCAGGATTTACTGTTGGAACAGTTCTTGCAGGTACCTCCATCAGCTTCACTGAAAAGGCAGCAGGTTTCCCAAGAAACCATCTACCCTTAACACCTCTGCAGCTGAAACAGGTTACAGCATTCAAAATGAGCAGCTTGAAAATGAGACCTGGGGTTGTAGTAACTAGCCAGGTGCTGAAGTGTAGGACAATATGGAAACATTAACAGCTGGGATAGCTACAGGAAGAAGAGAGTCTGTTTATTTCCTAAATAAATGGAACAGTCTGTCACCATCACAGCTCACTGACACTCCACTCTCTGGCTTGCTCAAGCAAAGAAAAGCTCATGAGATGTTAGGATACACACAGAGAAAAAAGGAGAATAACAGTGATAACAAGGCAGTATCTTTCTGTGAATCAGTGTAAAGTGTCATGAAGGACATAATGGAAGAAGCATTGAACATCTCCCAAAGGAATCACAAACTTTTAGAGGATTCACAGAAGAACCACTCAGAGTTGTTAAAAACTATGGAGAGAGTACAAGAAAGGAGTGATTGCTTCTTGGAGGAAATTATAGCACTAAAGACATTCAGAAGGGCATACATATAAAAAAGTATATAAAGACCTCTGTCTTAATTTGTAACCCTAGAACACCAACATTCAAAGCCATGAATTTTAAAAATGTGAATAGGAAACAGATTCTTCATGAAACAGAAAATTATACTATGACATACATTTCTACAGGAGGTTTTGAGTGCTAGTGTTTAGCAAAGAGACAAAAGAAGTCAGATACCTTTTTGGATGTCAGAAATATCCATATTCATTATTTTTCAAGCCACTTCATTTTTGAAATGAAATTGCTTTAATAAACCTATTTCTACACAGGAGCCAAGTCTTCTGGGTGAAGGTTAAGTCCCATATTGTAAGCAGCATATTCCACATAAGCCTACTCACCAGGCTATAGTGATGCCCTCTGAAATTTGTGTTTCTGGCCACCCTGAAAAAAGATGCTGTGGATCTCATCCAAGTAAGAAGCCTCCCAAAATGCCTCGCCAACATTCAAAGAAGAGTTAAGCAAAATACTACAAGGTGCCTAAAAAGCTATCATTAATTACAATTATGTTTTAAAATAATAAGTAACAGCCACGAGTGAAGTACTTCAATTTTCTTTGCCTTAATTTTTCATTTCCTTAGTAGAAAACTCTAGATAATAGGGTCTGTGCAACACAATCCACTCATCAAACTAATTACAGTATAAATTTCTACTCAATCTGCTTAACTAAGCACTAGTTGGAAAGTTCTTGGGAAACCCTTACCAACATAGTGAAAACCTTCCTTTATATAAATCATTTGAAAGAATATAAGAAAGGGAAGAAATCCATTGAAATTTAGCTCTTAGAAAGCTGATGAATAAGCTAATCTGTTACTGAGTGACTCAACATTCAACTGTTTAAAAATGGCATATGAACAAAACCCCAGGAGAATGCCATTGTTCTGAGCTATTCTCTTTTCTTAATTAGTCCTAATGCTATTTTATAAAACTATTATTCTCTCTTTTTAGGTATCTTCATCTAAACACATAAATATGCAAAATATAGAAAAATAACAAATAACAATAACAAACAATTTCCAAAGTTAAAATTTGCACCTGAAATTGGAAATGCAGTAGTGAGAGAATTACTGAATTTAGGCTTCTTTTAGGATATAAATTGAATATGTTAATTTTATTCATCAGAAACAACGGCACAGTGCACATACATACAAAATCCACCAGAAACAAGGGAAGGTCAGCAGGCTAATCACTTTGGCTTATTTCCCTTTTCTGTACTCCCATCTGCCTATTTTCTCTGCTCTTCGTATTTAAAGGAACAACTTGAACAAAGTTAGGCCAAAATCGACCTACTTTTTTTTACTCATTTTAATTAATTTCTTTGCAGCATCTCTGTAACTTCTATACCTCCTTCTTCACACATGGTTTCTCTATAAAGCCAACTAAATAATGTCATGTTCTCTTGCCACTGATGAGAAAACTTGTAACAGTATGGTACGGAATTATCACCAGGGATGGATCTTTGCATTCAAATACTGTTGTATGTAGGATGGGTATCTCTACATTGAAATACAGATCACCTTAAGCCTACATGAAACTAGAATTAGCAAGGCTGCAGATCAAACTAATAGAAGCAGAAGAGAATGTTTCAATAACACGGTTTCTTGGAAGTGTATTCTTTCCACATAATTTTGTGCAAATAGATTCCTTTCACCTCATATTAAAATGCAGCACTTTGCTCTGAATCTCTCCTCCCAAGCCAGCACAGTCCATGTTACTTATTAATCAAAGACTATGGAAAAGGAATTTTATCAGTAGGTGAGTGCAGTCATTTGAGAGGAAAGAAAACAACCTAAAGTACAGGAATCAAATCAAGTGCTACAAAAAGTACTCTGTTCTGGTATCAGAGATGCCAACTTTTGAAAAAGAACATTAAAATTTTTTCTGAGATGGAAATGGAGTCAAAACTCACTGCAGAAACAGACAAACCTGGCAACTGCTTCTAACACAGCTCAAGACCTAATAACAGGCCAATCTGCCACTCAGTTCCTGCAACTGGCAGAATTTACAGATCAATTCTAGAGTGACTGGGATGCACGGACCACAGCTGCCAGCTCACGAGGGCTCAGCATGCTGGGATGAGCAATGAGCAACCCAAGCTAGAGACTGAAATTGGAAGAGATCCTAAATTACAGCTTTCTTCCCCAAACTACTTCTGCAAACTTTGTTTCATATTTTGGTATGAGAAAAGTACAAATAAAAATCTAACAGAGCTTTAATAAGGATTGACTAGACTACAAAGAGGAGATTATATAATCTCAGAAGGAAAAATAAAAAAATACATAAAGCAAGGACTCTTTCAAAGAACTGCTTTTAGATTTATTGGCCCCACTTAGAAATCAAATCTCAGCCCCAACTGAACTGTCTTTCCAGACACACTCTCGGGCAGGTAAGACGCATAAGGAAACAGCTTGAGTGCAGTTGCCAACCTGAATTTTATGGGACCATGCTAAACTATCCTAATCATATTCATACCATTTAGCTTTGGCTTTTCTGAGGTCTCTAAGAAGAAGTAGATTTGCAAGGTGGCTCAATGAAAACAAAAGGAATAGAGATTCTCCAAACAGACTCTGGCTCTGAAGCAGAGGAGTTGGTATTCCCTGCCATTTCACTTGGATCCAAAACAAAATCAAGTGTGAGACAGTTGAGACTCAGATAATCTGATGGTGGTAAACCAAGTAATTGGGGCTGGATTCAACCTTCATCCACAGGCAGGAGACTCCTTTTTGTCACTGCTTGGTAAAACAGAGCACAGCAGGTACTTTGAAGTGCATTTCATGGCATAGCTGCATTCACATATCTTCCAAGCAGAGAACAGTGTGCTCTCCTGAAGGCTGTTCTGGTGGGTTCTGAAGCCCTCCAGAGGAGAACTGCATGAGGGCTCTGGATGAAAAGGAAAGACTTAACAGCATCTCCATCCCTCTTTCTTGCTGGTGGCTGCAACAAACTTCTGCACCTTGTATTTCTGAAATTACAGCAGCTCTATCCTGTTTCAGCAGTACTATACAGGTGAGCAGAAAAGAATACCCTGGTTTCTCCAGAAGAAGGGGAGAGGGAAGAAAGATATTTCAAAGAAAGGAATTCTTCATCTTTCCAGCACACCCACAAGGAGGCTGAGCTGGAAACTGTAAATGTGGTAAATAGATGTGGGCAGAGTTTCTGGCACTGGTAGCTCTACCAGCTACTCAGACAATCTTGTCCAGAAGACAAGAGTGGACATCCTATACTACAGAAAATTCATATGATAAACTAAATCCCATAGAGCAGTTCCATCATTGCAGTCTTTCTTTCTAAAAAAGGAAAGCATTACACTATTGTGTGTCATGCATCCAGGACAGCCAGCAAGGAAAATGTGTTAGAAAAGCTGTTTATTCTTGGAGAGGTACTACCCTCCATCCTCTTCAGAGCCATATAGTTTCATAGGGTTAGGTCCTGTCCCAGACAGCATGGTTTGAAAATTTGCTATTCCCTACTGGAGAAATGCTAATGAGCACAGACTTTTACCCGAAACATCTTGATGTCTGAAGTTCTTGCCAATTTGTTTGTTTGTTTTTTTAATTAAGAAATAAGTTTGCTCCTCATGCTGAGAAGCAACTGGAGAGCCTGCTGTATCAGGGAACGAAGAGAAAATGTGAGTCACATTTGGCAGCATCTGCCATTACACACAGCAGAAGCTGTACTTAAGCCAATGCTTGCTAAAGGAAGGAACTGAAATAGAGTCTTATCCATCAGCATCACTGCAAAGGTCAGAGGAGGCAGATGCAGCATATCAATTTGATCTGGGATGCTGTATCAGAAGACCTTATGAGGGCTTTCACAGAATGATTCCTAACTCCAGAAATCCCCCAGGCTATTTGAACTGAATAGCAGATGTAGGGCTGGATGATACTCCTCCTCAGGTACAGAATGGATTTGCTTTGTTGGAAATGCCACTAGATATTCAAAGGAAGGAAGAGTACAATAAAGGCTGTCCTTTCCCTTTTTCCTGAGGCTATAGGATGGAAACTGGGATGCAAGTCTGTGATCAGAAGTCTTTTTGCCTTTGACCACAAAGGAAACAGTCACAATCTCGATCACAATTCAGTCTGTGTCTAGAATCATAGCCCGGGATCTGAAGTAGGAAAAAATAACTACTTAGAAGAAAACTGTAGTGCTCCCTTTGGTGCTCCTTTTCTTTCCCAGGTACAAACCCCGAACATTTGGAGGTGTATTTGTACCCCTCACTCAAAAAAACCAGTGCTTTTACATTAAAAAAGTATCAAACACATAACAATTCTGCAAAAACCTGAATGTGTAAAATTCAGCATGAAAAAACTGATCAGATGCCTGTGTTTTTCATAATAAAAGTAAGACACAAAAAAATCTAAAATCTGCTAACCATCATTAACAGAAACAACACATATCATAGAATCACTAAGGTTGGAAAATATCTTTATGATCATCAAGTCCAACTGTCAACCCTGTACCACCACCGCGTCCACCATCAAACCATGTCCTCAAGTGCCATATCCACACTTTTTTTGGAATACTTCCAGGGATGGTGACTCCATCACTTCCCTAGGCAGTGTTAAAATGCTTTATAACCCTTTCTGTGAAAATATTTTTCCTAATATTTAATCTAAACCTCCCCTGGTGGAACTTGAAGCCCTTTCTTTTCATCCTGTCACTTGTTACCTGGGAGAAGAGGTAATGAAGAAGACCAGACCTGAAGACAGGTGAGATACAGAATATAGACAAAAACTCTTTGATTTTGGTAGTGCTGTATAAAAGCAAGAGTGAGAGCACTGAACTCTTACTTTGGTGATGAAAATAAGTTTCCTAAGCTGAAAAGGTGGGATCTGCATCAAATAGGTGGAGAGGGCTTCTCTGTGGAAGAGTACATACTCTAGGAAGAAGTGAGGCAGGGAATACAGAGATGGGTATGAATTTGAAGGGATTCACTAGTACACATATAAAACTACCTTGTTTCTGTTTGGGAGTCCTTGGAGAGAAGGATGCACAGAGGTGTTGTATACCATATAATAATAGCAAAGTTGAAAGTCTACTGCCAGCAAAACTACGTTAAATTTAACTACATAAAGCAAATTTAGCTTTCTGGCTGTCTGCTTATATTACCTATTTATCCACACACGTATTTATGGCACCAGTGCATATTTAGCAACCACCTTTCTTTATGTCTGTGTGCATATCTGCATATGCATGGATAAATGAAAAACATTTATATCTTCTGGCCTTCCTTCCAGTTATGTAACTGCTAAGCAATGTCTTCAGCTGTTACCCCTCTAAAACTGTTCTTCTGATCCTACCTCACTTACAGTTTGCTGCATCTTGTTTTCATTATGCTGTAAAACTGAAGCCATAGAGGAGGAGGGCTGTTAGAAAACCATTTGTTCAATGAAGAGCCCCTCAAAATAGCAAATGCATTTTATTGAGCTCTTTTGGTAGAAGCAATGCTCTTCTGAAAAGCTAACAAAGAAAGTTTTGTCTCTCCCCTGATGGAATGAAATTCCAATTTTACACATGCACACATAGATATCAGAAATAGATGCTTGATTTCTTATAAATATAAATATATCCAAAACCAATTAATTGTTGTACTATAAATATAGTTCTGTTTTTATGAGTGTCATATCTTTTGCTGATGGAGTGCCAAAATCTCTTCTCAACCATTTCACTTCCAAGACAAATTGTCAGTATCCAAAGTGGCAGGTATTAATTTAGAGATGAGCAGGATCTTCATGGGATTACCAGCTGTTCTTCACATTTACATCCTTTGCCAAGATAATAATTCATAATGTTTTCTTGAACCATTCAATTACATGGAAAAGCCTCTGTAATGACCAGTCCTTGGCTCACCTTGTTCTCCTGTGGAAGTACCATTAAAGTATAATTCCATGGGTTGGAAAAACATATGTGAAGATATAAGAGTTGTCTGGGAAATACTTGGCTCCTTGTACAAGCAACAGTAGGATCTGCATAGGGCCATATCTCTCTAGCACATTTACCAGCAGCATTGTTGTCAGGATTATCAGGTTAATTCTGCACCAATCTATTGTGTGAAATACTTCTCATTTGACACACAAATCATGTCCTATATTCCAAAAAAGCTTTCCTCGTAAGTGTAAAGGAGCAATAAGGCAACATGCACGCAGACCAGAGAGAAAAAAAGAAGCACCACAGCTGTTTTGGGTTGGTGCACTGCCTTGTGTGGTGTACAAGTGGCCCAGCTCCCACCTAGGTTTGCAGAAACAGAGCTTCAAGAAGGCTTTAAAAGAAAGGTGTTGCTGTGCCCTGATGTTTACAAAAAAATTCCTAAAGTGTGACGCCCCAACTAAGAGAGACCACAAAGGAACTTTTAAATCTAGGAATTTGGGATTGGGGAATGGAAAGATGGAAGGTGAGTGAGTATACCAAGAAGTGTACATGATAAGAAAGGAATAGGCTATTAAGGAAGTTGCAAGTGAAAATAAAGACTTTAAATTTAATACAGCAAAAGATAGAGGCATGGCTTGGGGAAGGAAAAAAGATTATGACTGCAGTGATGGATGGGGAAAATGATCCCTACAGTAAAGTTTGGTAGATCTCAGTGGCAGAACTGCACTCCTTTCTCACAAGGAAGCATTTAGTTCAGTGACTCTGCTGAATCCAGGGGAATTACTTTTGTGAGTTCAGGGTCTCCTGTGTCAGATAGAGCTCCATGAACTTCAGTGTGCTTCCTATTGAACGGCATTTATCTGAAGAATTCAGTTTTGGCCAATGCATGTCAAAAAGAGCATAGACCAGAGATAAAAAATTAACATGGATATAGAAAAAGTTAATTGCAAAAGAAAACTGGATGAAGTAGGACTGTTAATCCAGAAAAGAGTGGGCTGAGAGTAGTTTCCAAACATATGTTATAATGAGAAAGGAAAAATCTTTTTTCCACAGCTGAGGAGGACAAGAGGAAATTAATTTAATGTGCAAGAAACTTCAAACTACACTTTAAAGAATTATTTTTTAAATGTTAAAACACAGCAAAGCAATAGCTGCATGGTGAGATTGTGAGGTCTCTGTCATCAGAGGTCTTCAAGAAGAGTGCCCACAAACATCTCTCAGAAGTGACAAAGATCTACCCGATCCTACACTGTGGCCAAGGAAATGAAATATAGTTTACAGGAATTCTTTAAAGCCTTTTTTTCATCTCTTGCTCTATTAACCTTAAAATAACCAGTTTATAACTCGTAATACAAGGTATTCTTCATGACTTGATCAGTACAATGAGATTTATATCATCAAATTTTACTTCTGTAATCTCACTTAAAATACTGTTTCACGAGTCCAAATACTGTGCTGTGCTTTTTCAAGTATCTTTTACTGATTAAAGTAAGAGTCAGTTAGAAAGTTGAGATCTGAAGTGGATCATTACTCTTCAGGTCTTGTTTTACAGCTACTTCACACACTGACAGTGGCAGATGCAGTACAGAGGTTTTTCTTGCAAAAAAGTAAACAGTAAAGGTATAGTCCCTGGAGCTGTGACAGGATGGAATAAACGAGGAAAATATCATTACCTTGTATCAGTTTTGTCCCAAAGAGTAAAGTGAAAAAGCTCTCCAGCAAAATGAACCACTATCATAGTAACTGTTGCTGATTCAGAACTATCATCTTTCATATAAATTAAGTCAAAAACATAAACAATCATATTTTAATTTAAAAAGAACTTTTAAAAAGCCCAAAGACTACCTGGTTCCCAGTATGTCATGTTCTTAAATAACTATGGTTACACTTAAAACAGAAATTTGATATTCCTTATTTCTTCAAATGTGGGTTTACATTCAAGTCCTGTGGGCACTGTAATATTTTCAAGAAATGAAGTTTCCTGGACAGTTGGAAGTGATTAACCTTTATGATACTTTGAGATTTTAGTGGGGTTGAGGAACTACAAAAAGCAAATACCAAAGGATTCAAATTTGGGAAACACTATTCCCATTCATGTCACCAAACTCACTACAGATACTTGAAAAGCAATGATTAAAAATAGCTAGACTAGATGCATGTGTGTCAAGCTGCAAGTGTTCCCAGAGGGTAATCACACAGATGTCCAAGCTCACACAACGGAAATTACAAGGCAGGGTGCCTGCCACTAAAGAGACATTTTTCCTTCACACAGTAAATGGTAGACAGTCTTCAAAAAAATGCTGAGGCCTTGTTCACACAGATTAAACGTTCCAGTCCCTGAGGGTCCTTATTCTAGCAAGAACTGTGAGATAAATAAAGACGGAGAATCTGAAAAGAAACAATTCTTCCAAATAAACCAAAACAGCATTATTGGAAATCTAAATACAAACAAATTGCAGCTGAGGTCAGGACGCTGCCTTTAGTTCCCATGCCAAATCTTCCAAAATCAACATTGTGGTTTGGCTGTATGTTATCAATAACTGCTTGCCATGCATTCATCTGACATGACTCACTGACACTCAGCTTCCTTCCTGCACTTCCTTTGGCTCTCAAACATAGCTCTGTATTCAAACTTAATTAGTACTGATGTCACACACTGGCCTCTCGCAGCAGCACTGAGTCGAGCCCCGCACTCACACAGGCAGAAGCTGACAAGTAGGTATGGCCATGCACACTGGGAATGTGCCTGGCTTTGAGAGCCTGCCAGGGACACGGAAAGAGCATGAAATCATTGAAATCTGAATTTTAAAATCAATATTAATGCTGGGTAAATATAAGTGTCTGAATAAATCTCTCTGCCTTGTGTGCAAACACATGAATTCAGCTGAGGAGCCAGGCCATATGGCTCAGGCAGCTCAACATTTATACTGCTAATCTGCACAGTAATAGTCTTCAGCTCTTAAACTTTCCCACTTTAATCATGAGCACATGACACATTTTTTTTGTGGTTTTAAGAACTTCAGATTTTGACCCAAATAGAAGTTTTATATAATTTATTTGAGAAACCAGTAGATATCCAGGAAATTTTGTTGGGACACCAGACAATACAGGATGCGCTGTCTCTGCCAGTCTATGAATTTCACTATTTTGCCAAGCAGGCAACACTAGGCTGCAGCTGGGAAACAAAAAAAAGAGTACAAATAGCAAGTTACTGCTGAAGATGTCAATGCAAAGCAGTTGCTTTCACGGAAAAGGAGGGCTACACTTTCTGAATACTGACTTCCAAGCTACTTTGTTGAATGTATGTTGCTATTTGGAACAACTATTTATTACAGACACATTTGCCAGAGAAGTACGGCAAACATTAAGTATAATATAAAAACAAACAAAAATGGGGCTCCGCAATTTCTGTTTCCGGAGACAGCTTTGAACTGGCTTTGCTACTGCTAAATGTTTTATACCAAAAGCTTTTTAGGTTCATAATTCTTCAGAAACACTAAGTAAAAATAGATGTCTGCCCTTGAGTTTTAAGCCAACATAAAATATTTACAAGGATGGCATGACAACCAGCGTGCTTCAGTTTCTGTAAGAAGTTGGAATTCCCCTGATAAGTGGAGGTTCTGTGAAGTGTTATCACACTATTTATATCAAGTGTTGTAAATGAAATTCTTATGCTGAGGTACATGTATCCAAAGAAAATAAAGACTACTTCAACAATATTTTTTGCTCTTGATTTTCATACAAATTAGCTTTTTCATCTGCCAGAAAGTTCTTTCTGATTATTCTGCAATTACTTCTAATTTCTCTGAAGCAGCACATTAACTAAGAAGAAATAAATTATTATCTACTGTGAATGAACTGACTCCATATCTGTCAGTTTTTGTACTGGAGTTAAAATGTGAAGGACTCCTAAGTTTTCTGAGGGATGAGGTGGACCTAAGTGGTGACCCATGTCACAGATGAATACAGAGATCAGATCCATACAGATTCTTATGAAGCAATGTTGTATGTCTGTGTTACGTGTTCCTACATGATAATCACATGAGAACATGGTGCAGAGACACTCCAGTGGCTCTGAGTGATGTTTGCCAAATAAAGTCAGGTTTTCAATCTCACTCTCAGTCCTGGAGCTGTCAGCAAAGCTGGCAATGGAGAGGTAAAGATACGGAATGTGTGAGGAGAGTCACGGAACAAGAAAAATTATAAAAAAAATACAGTAGACTAGAGAGAGATTTTAGTGAAGAGATGAAACAAGATGCAGTACATTATCAATATACTCTAGCGAGGAATCAATTATTTAAAAGTTGGGAACCTGTGGTCCAGGTGCTTGCAATGCTGCTGAACTTCCCCCCAGGCATGGTGCTCTGAGGCCTTTAAGAAATTCCTGTAGAAGGGCTCCTGCAAAGCACCGTGGGAACAAATGTATCTCCAGACCCGCAGGACTAGAACTAAAGCCTTCATTTGCAGTGTCTTCTTACACAATGTTGACAACACTGTTCTCAAATATTCAGGTAGACACAATTTTGCTTGCTTTTGCATTGTGGGCAAAACAACTTTAAGTTACAAGTACATGTCTTAAATTATTGGTCCCAGCAGTGAGCCTACAATGTAGCAATGATTTGCAAAACACTTGCACAGAACCTTCAGAAGAGCAGGTAATGATAGGATGCTGTGTACCATCAACATACTCGCTCAAAAGCCATGAATTGAACAGAACAAATAAGCTACCAACTCTCACCAATGTCTCCTTGGGAGGTAGAAACAACAAAAAAACAGACAATCTTCAACAATAAAAGCCCTTATGCCTGAAAATCCCTGATCCATCTTTTGTCTTTCAATATGCAAAGTTCATCAAGAGTTCCTTGGATAAGGTAGGGCTAAACAGAGAAAATGTGGTCTTCACCACAGCCATCAGTAGAGTTGTGGCATTCTTCAAAGCTCTGGCAATTTTGTGCCAAAGGCTGCTGGAGCTCATTGTGCTGAAGGACGTTCAGGGACTGAACAATCTCCAGTAAGCCACTGTGCCTTATGCTTTACCTGTGCAACCCCCAAAAGCCCAGCACCCACTGTCTGGCTACATCCATCCTCAAAACGGAGATTTTGATCTACTGTATGGTTTTCTGAGGAGTCGGTTTTGATCTTCACAATGTGAGATATCCAGGGCATTAGTTTTCAAATTAAAAAGCAGCATAACAGCACATTGGCAAAATGTCAGGTAAATACATAGGCTCATTCCCACATGCAACAGCATTATCATCAGGAGAAGTCCAGAGGGAGGAAATTCTGAGAAAGGAAACTCGGAACCAGAAGTCATTATGGTCATAACTCATACATAAGACAAAGCAAAGTGTTTATTTTAAAAATTATTCAAAGTGAGATATGCCTGTACATGTGATTTCCCCAGGGATAGCTGGGTCTCTGGCAAGCACTTAAAACATCCATGCTCCTGGGATAAAGTTTTTTGAAGACAAAATGCTACCATATTATTACCATGAGAAAAAGAATAATTGATTTTCAAAAGTACATGATTTCTGGAAGTTCAAGCTAGTCAAGAAAAGTGTTACAATATGCCAAATGTGATGGACACTGCTGAGGATCTGGCCTTGTCTCTTAGGATTCAGTTTGAATTTAACAGGAGTAGAGTTAGTGAGAAAATAGTAACAATTCAGTAATTTTGAGTCATTTGCTGCAGGAAAACCAAAATAAAACCAGCAGATAGCAAGCAAACAAAGCCTTAAATCCCAATCTTTACTTTGGTTGTTTTTCCTCTCCTGCATGCATGGTGCATGAACTGCACAACTCTCAAAAGTTTAAAAAATTTAGGAATCAGAACCTGTCTTTCCCACCCTTAACTGCAACTCAGTCTTGTTCTAGATCCCCTCAGAAAGAAAGCCCACATGGGGTCTTCTCACATAGCTCTCCTCATAGCTCACTGGGAGCTTCAGTGAAGACAAATCTGCCAGTATGGGCCATACACCATCCAACAGGGCCACTTAATCATTCCTAGCAATCCACTGCCCTTATTTATACCCAGATGTGCCTATGGCTCACCCCAGTTATTTCTACCATATTGTTACCTCTAAGGGTTCCAAAGTTCCTACACAGGTTCCACCTTTACTGGCTGTCACTCTAAAACTCAACCTTTTTCATACCTGAGAAGTGCAAATTGTTTTTCCAGTCCATCTTCTACATGTGCATCCTGCAGTGGATGCAGGAGTTGAGCATGCTGCTAATGATATGGCAAATCTAACTGTATAATTATAGCCATCTTAAAGGGAAAGCCAAATTTTCATATGCCTACGGGGAGTGGTTTAACAAATTTATATGCAGATGGAAGCATATCAAGAGCAAACAGCTAGTCCTTCACAGAATAAATATTCCCATAATAAGTGCATAACAAGGAGTGTTGGTAGATCATGCAAAGCAGATGGCTGATCTGTGCAACTAAATGTGTGGGGCCCAGTAGCCTCATTTATGCTTCCATTTTGCCTTTTTTAGATCCTAAAGAATGAAAATAACAAAACAAATAACAATACAAACAGAACACTGCCCCCTCTCCCCATTCTCTTTCCCCCAAAAACAAAACCAAAAAAACTGCCAGCCAAAACCAAAGAGAAAGAACAGGCCATTCCAGGAGATGACCTGCTGATCCAATGAATGAGAATTGCCAGATGATACACACTGGAAATCAGGATGACCCAGGATATTTTATGTTGAAATCCCTACCACAACTGTGGACCTCTCAGTCAGACTGGGGGAACTGTTTTCCTTAAGACCCTCAGCCATGTGCTACAGCCAAGTGAGGGACCTTCTTAGCTACCAGAAGACTTTGCTTTGCAAATGCAACCTTTGCAGGGAGAGCAGGGTATAAATTGGCACTGTTAAGACCACATGGAGGATACTTGGCAATCACTTCCATTCCAACCTTCTGCCTTCCAGCTGCAAAATGAAGATGGTGAAGACCACAAAATGTCCTTCTTAGGTCTGAAAACTTAAATATTGCAATTCACCCCTTTGCATGTGGCTTTCTCCTGACAAAGCAAGCAGGGAATGTGAACATTCCAGAATCAGATGACATGTATTATTACAGAAATTATACATTATTCTGGATATGGACTCAGTCATGTCTACAGAATGCTTTCAAGCCCTACACTACACTAATGATCATTGGTTTATAGTTGAAAAGGTCTCATGTTTGCTTATATACAATGAAAAGAATACAATCAGTCAAACCTACACTCAAGAAGTGGGACATGGTACACATTTCAGTGTTTTGTCCTCTTATTTCTTTCATGGTGATTTTTCAAAGCTATAGAAAATTTACAGCTTGGTTTGCTGTAAAATTTGTTTTCAGCCAACCATCTCTTCCAATTACTGAGTATTTTAGATGTGCCATATGGTATATAATTTTAGTTTTCCATATAATTTTTGTTTACCCCATAATGAACTTGATATCTTTAGAGCTGGAGAATATCTGATACTAGTAATTCATTTAAGAGCTTGAGGGGACTTTTTAAACATAATTTTTAGTATCCTAAACTATTACATGTCTTAAAGGAAAAAAAAAACTTCCAGAGACTTGTTTGATATAAGAATGTCTACCATGCACATGCACTTCCTATCAATGTGGTGTGATATCAAGATTGGCCCAGATGACTTTATTGTCAGGGCAATCTGGACCTACCCTTGTCCTCACTGCAGGTTTTTAGTTTAGACTGAGATCATGCATTATGTCTTGGAATTAATCTCTATTGTTGAAACTCACGAATCTCTGATATGGTGAAAAAAATTAATCTTGAACTTCAACCACTATGGGCTGTATCTCAAATGATCTGGGAATTATGTATATTTAATGAATATTATAGGTATTTCTCAGAAAAGATCAAATAGTGTTTATACCTGCTCTGAATAAGGCAGAAGTACTTCCTTTGACAGCACTCCTGAAGAAGCCCACCTAAACTGGGGATGTACACTCTGGGGACACCACCACCACCACCTCGGCCACTGTGAGAAAGGTTGAGTTACTTCTTTTGCAACCATCTTTGTAAGATTCCCCATTAAAGATCAGTCTTGCCCAAGAGTCAGTGACTGCGTGAGGAGCTTGGCCACAAACTTCCAATGGAGCTACAACAGAAAAAAATTCACTGTCCCAATGTATTTTTTGTCAGAAAATCAACAAAACCCACCATATTCTCTTTTGCCACATCCTAGGAGAATGGCATTGCAGGAGGGCAGACATGCTGACACGCATGCCAGTGAAGAGGAATGAAGCCACAGGTATGACAGCATAGCCAGGGCTCTGGGGAAGCAGAAAAATGTTTTTGTTTCCTCAAGAGGCACAAGCCGTTCTTGCTGATGAAATTTCAATAAGTTCACAGCAGCTGGCATTCCACATCACAGAGGCATACACAGCTGGATAGTTAGGCATCAAAATCAGTTTCTCTTAGTGTAAAAGAACAGACCACCCAGTAGAACATAAGTATACTCAAGCTAGATGTCTTAAGGAGCCCTCTCAAAGAGGTGCATACAAAAACCCCAGTGGTTAGCATAAAAAGTAATTCTTCTGATATGTCTTAATAAAAATATACCCTGAGGAGAAAAATGCCAATAAATCAACTCAGAGCTACCTACTACTCAAAACTCCTGAAGAGACTGTAAAAAAAGGGAGGCTTCCCTATTAAGCAAAGTCAACAACTCTGCAAGCCTTTGTCAGCGAAGAATCAGACAATCCTGACCCTGGGTTGAATTCCTGCTGGGATTCAAGGACTCAAACGCAAGTCCTTGGTGAAACTTCAGCTGTACCTTCAGAAAGCAACACTTAAAGCAGGCAAGAAATCCTTGAGGCTTTGCTACAGGTACATCTTGGGGATTAAAACTCATTATAACCATTTAATGCCAATATTTCCTTTTCTTTATGTTCACCTCTAGAGTGAAGAAGACACCCAGATCAAGGTCCCTGCTTAAAGAGTTCATTAAAAGGTAAGGGTACAATCATACTGTATTACATTTCAGGTTTATGTTAGCTGTTTAAACTCTCAGTAAATTCACTCTGCAAACAGACTGACTGACTGGCTGAAAAGCCAGTGGAACACAGAACAGTCTGCAAGAATACAAGGATTTGCATCTTAAAATGCTCCAACTGTACAGTCCAGGATCACTGCTGTCTAGAAAGACAGTGAAAGAAAGTCTGACATCAAAGCACCGTTGTGTCAGGATTGCACTGCCTGAGCAAGGAGCAAGGAATAATTTACAGAGTCATGGCTATAGATAGACATCTCATTAGGCAGATTATCTGAGTTTGAAATTTCAAGAACCTTTAGTAAACTATTTTTATACATGAATCAAGGACGACTCCATAAAAAAACCCAGCCATCAAAAGAGGTCAAGGCTTTGGATTTCTCACTGCATCCTGAGCTGGTGTGTCAGCAGAGTGATGCCGTGCACTGCTGGGAGCAGCTCCCTCCCCATGCTGATCCAGAGGGAAGAGTGCCACCTGCTGAGGTCCTGCCAGCCTTCCTGCATCAATCCTCTCATCATCTCTGTCACTCTGTCCACATCCACCCTTCTCTGCCCGTGTGATATTCCAGATTGCTCTGGGGTACCATGTGCCTTCCATCAACAGAGCTTCCTGCTGTGCTGGAGTTAGTGAAGGGAGTGAGAAGACTATTCAGCCTGGGAACTTAAAAGAGAATAGGATTCCCTTTTCACCTGAATCAGGCTGCAAATCTCCTGGGAACCAATCTGGCAGGAACTCTGTTTTGATGAATTTTCTATTTATCTGTACAGGGATTCTTTGTAGTGTAGGCGCAACCATGAATTAATTTTAGTCAATTTATACAAACAAATGAAACATGTTTCCTAGAATACTCTAGGAGTAAGGACAAACAGGCCACAGGAATTAATGTCATTAATGGAACTGTGGCGTTTGCAACCATGATTGCAGAGAAGATGAATCTGAACATGAAGGATAACATTCACTTCAGTGTCTGTGCAACTTGTCAATCCCATGGGCATTACAGAGAGCCCAGATTCTGCTATGGCCTCAACTGCTAAAAGTCTTTTTGGTATTTTTCCAGACAAACTTGTGAGACATGTAATTAGCTCTGAATATGCTCAAATTAGTATTTAGTGTACAGGTTGAGACACTGGATGAAACAAGTAGTCTGGAAACCAGGACCTACAAGAAAAAGGTAGACTAACTGGATTGACCTGCAGAGGGAAGGCAGAAGGCACAGAACAAGAACATAACTTGTTCTGCATACAAGATGAACACAAGGAGATATTTTATACTACAAAAGCATAGTAAAACTTTCTACTGATCAGTGGGGTACTGAAATGTATAATTTGAACAGGCTCTTTATTCTGCTGGTGGGGGTCGTAAAAAAGATATCAGAAAAACATCAGAGTGACACAGGTATAGGTGATTTTGATGTGGTTAAGGGAAATAGCCTAGAAGTTCTCTTGAGGTCTGTCAGACTGTAGGTTGCTGGAGTTGTTCTCTGAGGCTGTGGTAACTCTGTTTCAGTGCAAATTCACAGTCTGAGATGCAAACTCCAGTTTGTTAGCTCAAGTTTTAAGATATGCAAATCCTTCTGGAAATCTTCAGCTCAATTTGCAGCCTTCTGGCTAACCCAAAATGTTCTCAAGCTTTACTTGAGTGGTTCATCTGAAAATTTCTATTAGAAAATAAAGATGCTTCAGCCACTTTTATTTCTGAGCACTTTGGTTTTATATCAAATGATTAGTCATTGTAAGTTTTAATGCAATGCCTGCAATACCAATTTAAAGAACATCATCATTATGACACTTGGCTGCTTCAGATAACATGTGACCTTTCTCCAACAGTGGATTATCAGCAAGCCCCATCTAACAATGAAACTCAAAATCACTACTTTATCACTCTATGTTGAGTTCTGGGAATTTACAAGAAAAAGCCCCTATGAGTGGTAGCAAGATAGAAAGCTTCACCAAATAATTTTTCTGAAGTTGTACTTGGCTTGTGTAAGTGCACATCCTTTTCACAAAGGGCTACATCCATCCCAGGACAGTGGGGTGGCAGTTGTGCAAAGCTGCCTCCTCCCAGTGGAAGCACAAGAAAAAGTTGTACCTTGAGAGGGATTATCTCTGTTAGAGAGACGGGATGCACAATTTGCTCCATTCATTTGCATAAAAAATGCCCTCCCTGTGCATTGTACCGGCCTCTGTCTCTGGTGTGTTACAAATGGAAGTTCCTTCTTCCTCAGCGTGGGAAACAAGCAAGAACAGCCTACAGGCTCTCCAGAGTACAAAGAGCCAGAGGCTGGTATTATGAGAGACCTTTGCACCACTGCTTAAGTGGGACCAAGGGTCTGACTCTGCCCAAGCTCTGAAATGCCACAGAAGCACTTTGTCAGCACAGGCAGGACACATTTTTAATTATACATCTCTGGTAATATTTGAATCCCTTTGCTTTGCTCTTGCTGTGAACAACAATTGTAAAAGTCAAAGGCTCCGTCTCAATCATGCGTCTGATCAACATGTGAAATAGCTGGGAAAACCCTGCCTGAATAAAAATTATGGAAGTACTAAAACAGAGGCTAAGATGAAGAAAGTGAGTAATGGCTTCTTCAAAAAAGGCATTATGGTAAAACCATAACACAGAACATACTCTCCGTTTTTCACGCTGTTGTAATGAATATATCACAGGGCCAGAAAAAAAGAAAACGCAAACTCCTGACCAGATGGGCAGATAGATAAGGTATGATTGTACATACTTCCCTGAAGAAAACTGTGCTCAACCAATCTGACAAGCAAAAATACAAGAGATGGCCTTGTAGGGTTGAACCCAGCACATTCCTGCCATTGTCATCCATGGGAGCTGGCATGCTCTATCATCTATTCTTTCCTCTGGGTGCCATAAAGCACAGTAGAAAATTGTATTGTCACCCTGTTATATAAACCGTGTGTTGCATCTAAAAGCCTGAGCCCAGTGGATGGTATAAAACATGCAAAGAGAAGAAAAGAGAGGGAAACTATTTCCCTTTGGCACTTCACTGAGTACAAAGTTAGCTGCATGGAAGTGAGGTTCTCTCTCTTTGTATTTGCACAGGCTTGGTATAATTTACTGGTATGGTTCCCAAGCACCTCTTGTTACACATGTATAGAGATTCTTATTTTCACAACTTAAATCTCATCTATGAACAAAGAGTAAAGACATTTCAGTTTGTCTTGAAAAGCAATGTGTTTCTGAGCCTGTGTGCTAACACTGAAATGTAAGTCAGCAAACTTAGTGTTTATTATTAGCAAGACTGCCCTATTATGAAATGAAATTGTGTTCCTGCAAACAGTCAGTGTTATCAGAAATACAACACTAAAGTGTTTCTGCAAAATAATTCAGTTAGAAAGTCTGAAAATTAACATAATAACAAATTTCATTCTAGAATATTTTAATTTACATATGATAAATATGACTATAAAAGTCAAGTAGCACACGTAGGATTAATTTGGGATGCATATACTAATTAATCAATTCCAGCCTAAAACTCTTATTTTCTCACTACAGCTGGACCTAGATGGCAAATCCCTCTGTGTGAGCTTGGGGCAGTTATAATGAGAAAGGGATTGGGCTGGCTCAGGAAAGTGCTCACTCAATAAATTTTGCTGGCAGTCTCTGCTCATGGGGTTTCGGCAAAATCACCACCAAGGCCAGCTGCTCTGCTGCCATCCCTGGTGGACCTGCTGGCTGCCCTTGCAGAGGTGGCTGACCTCTATTTCCCAACTGCTCCTGGGGTTCCTCCCTTGTTCAAAGTTTTTCTTGCAATACAAACAGACATTATCAGTTTGAACTACATAAATAGCCATGTAATGCTGAACAATAAAAATAACCAATTCTAGACTCCTCCTGATGCACATTTGGACTTCATATACCATTTGAACTACATTAAATGAACTTTACTCCAAAATCAGTTGGAAACTTCAGTTTTGTTTTATACTGTATACAAAAAAATTGCATATAAATTATCTTGAATACATCCATCCAAGCATCATTAAATGTTTTTAAATTATTTTTCAATGGCATTTTATGAATAAGACAGCTCTTTCCTTTCCTACATAGATAACTCAATGAGTTTTAAAAATAAAATACACAAAGCATGTTCCTAGCCTCCAGGTAATTCTTTTGAAAATTAAATTAAAATAATGAATTTGATGCAAAACAGTGTGTTAAAAGGATACCATTAATGTAATTTTAAATTAAATAAATATTTTCATAGATCAAGTGATTTAACCATAGCAGTTCAAAGTAATTTTAAATGCTGCATAGCTACATTAGAATTATCATGTTCAGCCGATGACAGCATTTTTGTCAGAAAAAAATGGAATTGAGCAATTAATTAAAAAAAGAAATTTTACTGTGTCTGGCTGAGATGGAGTTAATTTCCCCCAAAGTAGCCCTTAATAGGGTTGTGCTTTGTCACTAGAAAGGTTTTGATAACATGCCAGTATTTGGGCGACTGCTGAGCAGCCCTTGAACAGCACCAAGGCTCTCTTTCCAACCTTACCCCCTGACTCTCAAAGGCCAGTGGGCTGGGGGTAGATGAGATCTTCAGAGGGGGCACGGCTGGGACAGCTGACCCAAGCTTGCCAAAGGGATATTCCATACCATATGACGCCTGCTCAGCAATAAAAGCTAAGGGAAAAAAGAAGGAAGCAGGGAAAGGTGTTTGTTATTTATGACATCTGTCTTCCAAAGCAACCATGACATGTGCTGAACTCCTGCTTCTCCAGGCTGAACATTGCCTGCTAAAGGGAAATAGAGAATAAATATTTTGTTTCCTTTTTCTTCTGGATGCAACAACATTTTCTTTTGCTTTATTAAACTGCCTTTATCTTGACCCACAAGATTTTTTTCATCTAATTTCCCCACTGAAGGAGCTGACTGTTGGGAGGAGGGAATAAAGACAAAAAAGAAAAGGTTATGTAGGGTTCTTATGTTTGCAATCAGTCCTTGTTAGGAGTGCACTTTGGCCAGAGTGCTGTCAAGTGCACTGGAAACAAAGCAGATGAGAAAGCCTGGAATATTATAGATATTGGAATATACAGCTCTCAGGAAGGAATGGAGACATCTGCCCTTCACTCCCTATTATTGATTTTCATTAGAGTTAGTACAAGATCTTCCTGGGCAATGAATTCTTTTACTACCATGAAACTACTTAGTCTTAAAGCAGGGAAGATTCAGTATTCCAGGAGCACTTGATCGTCTAAGAAATGACTGCAAGTCTAGAGTGCTCCTGAGAAAGAAGGGTGTCTCAATGTGCAGGCAGAGCAGGGGAAGGACAGGAAGGCAGCCATCCTGTTCAGAGGCACAAAAATCCACCATATTGGGGTACACCTGTATGTGGAGTGGGTCACCTTACCCACTGACTACTTCAGCATGACTGTCCCAGTGAAATGGGTGAGATCAACTACTGAACATAAGAAGAAACTTATGCAAAGACAAGGTTTCAAGCTATCTGCATCTGTACTGGAAAGCTATTTTGCTGACATAATTAATAGCAACATTAAGGATAAAGAGGAAAGCAATTCACATGACTAAAGGACACAGTTTGACATTTGCTTTTCCAACAATGGGAACAACTGGAACTAGCAGTCTTTATAAGGAAGGATGGTCTGGTAAGCAAAACCAGACTATATAGATTCTGCTCTTGACCATGTTGCAACCAATTGGTTGGTTTTGAGACTTGGAGAAAGTCAGTGAAAACCTGATTTCTGCAAAAATTTCTGTTCCTCTTCTGCATGAGTGATGCTACTTTTACAAGTGCACTTAGTTGAAGTATAGACAGAAATCTTCAGCTCCAATATAGACAAACAATTGTGTCTTCAAACACACTACCTCTTTGAGGAAATGAAGCATTAAATGCCATGTCTTCATCATTCAGGTCTAGGCTTCTTGCTTCATCTTCTTGAATTTTGGGGGTCATACAAAGCAGCCCCAAACCAGGATGGCCATAAGAAATCTTTGCCCAGAGACTGCAAGTCTTCTTGGGGCTTTACTATCAACTTTGTCAATGGGGGGCAAGGTCAGAGTAAAGCATGATATTCCTAATCTTCACCCTGGGAAACACCCTACTAGATAATGGATGTAACTGTTGCTATAAATTCTGCCATGAACCAATAAATTGATGACTGTATCCAGCAGTCACAGTGTGTAAAACTTACTTTGGAGTCAGGTTTAGGCACTTCTAATATCAGATGTAAAATTAAGACTGCTTACATATTTTGTGGAGAAATGAAGGATCAGCTCAAGGCTTGTAAATAGCTGAAGATCATCAAAATTCCAGAGTGCTAGCAAAAATAAAAATGGTCATGAGTTGCCATTTGATAACCTTTTCTGCCCTGGATGTTGGCAGCTATCTGATAATAGACTTGTCACACATGCTCACTAATGGAATAATCTCTGATCCCTGGTCCAGGACCAGCAATATTGAACAAGTAGTGCAAGACAAACACAATAATTCTGACTTTGCTTCAGCTGTGTTTATTTTTTAATTTTTCCACCTCAAACATGGTCAGAGGGTCAGACAAGCATTACACTTACTACAGAGATAATAGCCATAGATTAATGCCTGGAATCTCTGACCTAAACTCTGAAACACTATTTATAGCATAAACTAGCATTTCTCAGGGAAAAAAAAAAATCTTAAAGGAATCATAAACATTTCAGTCATGTAGGTAACAAGGCAGTTTTGCTCCTCATTTTCTGAATCAAGTGGCTTAGCACAGATAAACTATAGTTCACAAACAGTCTAAACTATCAGAAGCTGACACTGATGTGAGAGAAGCAGTTTGCCCTGCCTCATCTCTGGCCATTCTGACCCTCTCTTGCACCAGCCTACATAATCAAGTCTGAGCCACGAATCCAGGGTAAAACAAGCCCCCAAACTGTAAAATAATTAATTTTAGCCCTATTGATTTAATATGTTCAGGCCATTTGTCAAAACTGCACTCCTCAACTACACTTAAAGAGAAAACAAAAATGTAGACTTACAACAGATAAAGAAAAAAAGCATTTTCTACCAATACATCAAGTTTTGTTTTCTTGCTCATTCACAGCTTGAATAGTGCAGAGCATACTGTTACCTGGAAGAGCTTTTTGGTGGGTTTTTCACACCACCATTAGACTCCTAAGTTAGACTATCAAAGTTTTCTCTGCTCAGAGCATAGAGAGGCAGGCACTGCCCATGAAGTGCCAAATTGTAATTTATATGCCCTGTGAGGGATTTAGTTTATCCAGCTCTAAGCACCATGCCTTGGGCAGTCACTTCTTCAAATGCTTTACCAAGCAACATCAGCACTTTGGGGGCACAAAACACATCAAGAGACCTCCGTTCAGGCAACTGCTTCAAGGCAAGGTGTGTCTTGCTGTAGATGGACTTTTTCCTCTCTGTTAATGGAAGCTCTATAGCGTAGACATGGATTTACACATGCCAGCAATTGTCAGGTGAAACTTAGCTGTTTGTCTCTTAAGCACCTGGCCTCTCTGCCACCTTAGGTACATATTTCCCGTAGTACCTCAAAAAGAAAGTTTCAGTGAAGCGGCCTTGTAGGGAGAAGGAAAGACAAGAGACATCATCCCTAAATCCATGATTTGCATTTTTATTTCATCAAAATATCATAAGAAGTGCAAGTCATAAAAACAGGCATACAAACAGCATACCTACTGTGACAGGTTTGCCAAAGAACCCATCATTGTACCTTTTACGCTTTTGACCTAGTTGGTATCCATGAAAAATGTGCAGCTAACATCACTGCCTCGTATTGAGAACTGAACAACTGTGTCCTGCCTAATTTCTGCATATCATTCCTGAATTGAAGCATCCCTGCTACTTCTAGAACTGGTCTCTGTTGTATTTGCTAATCTCAATAACTTATGGAGTATTTATTTCTTTAAATGTCTTGGGTATAAAAGCTCCTGGGGAGTGGAGACAGATAAGCTCTTTTGGACCTTCCGACTCACAAAAAATTGGAAGGAAAGAAAAACTGGACCATCAAAATACAAGAGCTTTGATTTATCTCTGTGTTTCTCCCAAGTTATGTATTATACCATCTGGATCATGGGAATTAAACAGATGCAGCCTGGGTGTGACATGGAAGGAATTAGGCCTGTGTCATTTGGTCCCACTTTGTTTACTCTAATAAAAGCAACTTTAGTATATCCTTTTTAAAAAATATGGAAAAGTCTGTATCTTAAGGAATAAGCAGTGAAAATCTCTGTGTTGGAGAGATGTGACAGACTTATGCAGACTGCATACCTGGAGTTAGACATAGCATTATTCAAATTTGCATGAAAAAGAGCACCAAAAGAAGCACTTTGAAGGAAGTAAAGTGATCAGCTCTCCTGAATGACATTTGCAAACACCCAGTTTCAACATTTATTCCTAATTTAAAGCACTGTCCAATTATAAAACAGCTCACTGATCTCTCAAGAAATTCTTGCCTTCAGTAGGTTTCTAGACTGGGTGATGCCCTAAGAAACATTTGTTCTTTCTGCACTACCCTGCTCTTACTCCAGTATACAAAAATGACTGATGTGATGCATGGACTGTACTGATGAGGATTCACAGAACTGCTTTTTTATTGCCCTTGTATTTCCTGATTTCCAACAAAAAGAAAAAAAAAACAGACTTCAGAAAAGAAAAAAAGCCTCCAAAACTTACCTCCTCTGCCTTTCCTCCCACACACCGCTAGCCAAACAACAGTATTACTGCAACACCACTTTGAAAATATTTTCATAGTACTAGTGGGAAGGCAGCTAAACTGTGATACTTGTACATGCCTGGACATTTGGCCAAGGTAAAAAACAAATAATGTTGGCAAGTTTCTTTTTAATTAATCCTGTTATCTATTCCAACTAGAACAAGCAACAAATCAGAACAAATGGTTGTGCTTTTGCAGAAATGGAAAATAGCGAATTATTTTCCAAGGAAAGGAAATAGCTAGTAGGAAGACAATAATGTTTTCAATTAGCAAGCAAGTGGAGCCAACATTCAAATTTCCTTTTCAGTGCACAGGAGTAGGTTCATTTAATGAAATAGAGAATTTTTATGGTGGCATGCGTATCACTCTTCGGTAGATGAATACGACAGTGTTCAAGATATCTTTAATATAATAGATTTTACTTGAATCAAAATTGCATAGATAACTTAAAATAAGCATCAGGTTTGGGGAGAGAGAACTGCTGAGATATTGGCTTAATGTGTAATTACAGCTAATACCAACTGGCTTAGGGATAGGAGGAAAAGAGGGTGGCAAATGTAATTCCAATGTCTGAAAATGCCTCTGAGGGAATTTGTGGAAGAGATGCTAGTAGAACTGATACACATGGCAGAAAACTGCCAGAAAGTATGCTTAACAACACATGGGCAGTAACACAGGATAATGGGTTAGAATAATTGGGATTTTGGAGGCAAACTTCTTTGAATGATCACGCAGATACAGACAATTCGACTGCTACACTTCCATTTCAAAAAGCTTCTGATGATGTTGACTATCAAACTCAAACTATACTGTGAAGGAGAAACTACAAAAAAGAGGTCAAGAAATAAAAACGGATTTTCATTTTCACAGCTAAAAGAGAAAAAATAAGGTTAAGAATAATTTATTATTTTCTTTTATAGTGGATAGATATTACCTGACAGTCTCATGGATATGTTTTCAGTGCACTCACAAATGAACTGGAAAATGGAGGAATAAAAAGGGACAGTTTTCTGATGATATTCAAGTACAGAGATTAATAAAAACAAAAACTGACTGCATATTGTTGCAAGAGGACCTCATGTTGTTGAATGATTGTAAAATAAGCAGAAAAATGTAAATCAATAACAAATATAGTCACTTGCTAGGGAAAGAAAAAAACAAAACTAGCCTCAGGTATTCACTACTTCCTACAAGATGCCTGAGATGCAGTTTTTGCCAGTACAAGAATTACAACCAAAATAATAATTTAGTAACAAATTTACAATAAGAAAAAGATGTTGTATCATCTACTCCACAACTGAACTTTGGAAATCATTGCTACAAGACATTGAATATCAAAAGAACAAACAAATACAAATGAGTACAAAAGGCACAACTAGAATAAAAAAGACTCTTAGAAGCTATCAATTACAAAAATGCAATATCATGTCCATCTTCAATGAATCTGCACGATAAATACCTCAAAGGAAGTTGACATGGCCTACTATTTGTTTACTATGTCCTTACACTTCTTTACTGAACATCCAAAACTAGACACTACCAAAGAAAGGATACAGAGCTATAAGTACTTTTGATTTAATCCAGTGCAGCCACTTTTTATGTTGTATGATGATCACAAGTATTGCTGGGACTCAAGTAATTGAAAACACAGAGACAGAAACCATCCACATTTCCAAACGAAGACACTGACCCTAAATTATTTAGCAACTGGAAAAGTAAATGAAAGCCTTTTGAGAAAACCTTCTGATGGATTTTGATGGACTTTGATTGCAGGCTACAGCCATCACATTGTAAAAAAAAAAAAAATCCCAGGTAAATATTGCTATTATTGGTTAGAAATAGGATTTATCTAAAATTCCAGAGCCGAGCACTCAGGGTTGCAGAGAATGCAGTGTGGAATTCACCATGAGTTGGGCACAGCCAACTGCCAAGCTAAAAAACCTAAGAGAGTACTTCTCAAATAAGCCATGAAGACAAAGCTGTGGTAATGGCTCTGATACCTGGAATCCATCACATGTTACCTCCAGATAGATGAATTACTCGTTCCATTGACTATGAAGGTGATCCAAGTGACTAATTCAGATACAGGAGTTTTCATTAGTGGTCTAAAACCAGATTAGATGAACTCCACAGCCCTGGAGCCCCATTAACTTAACTTTTATCTGTACCTGTTTTGCAAACCAAACTCCTCCACGTAGTGCAATGTTTGCAAGAATCAAACATTTGATATGTGTGGAACAAATTATTTCAAAGAAATGCACAGACAATTTCCATGATACATCGCAAATTTTGAAGTTATTGAACCTGTGAGTCAGATAATGTTGCTACTTACATCAGTTTTAGGTCGTGCTCCAGTTGACACTTGGTAAGGTAAACAATTTAGATCCTGGTAGTCTCTGCTTCTATTCTTCCAAGATCCTTTTTCTTGATGATCTCCATAAAGGCCTGTCTCTACTTGAACAGGGCGCTGTAACAAAGTATTAAAAACCTTATAAATAAAGACAAGTCACAAATAGTTTTAATGTGAACTCTAAGATAAAAACTTTGGAATTTTATCTTTTCATAACCTTTTTTTTCCCCTCTGATGTAAGGAAAACATTGGGTTTCAATCTTTTTTTTCTTAAAAGCACCTGCTGCATCATTTTTACAATTTGCTAAGTTAGACATCCAGACATTATGGGAAGTCACTTCCTTAACATCCAGTATACACAATTAGAGAACTAATCAATAATAATAATACACCTTCCCTAAACTTAAATCACTTTGCAAAAAGAGAAATGTTTTTATTCAAATTATTTTTTAAGCTATCTTTTAACTTTATTTCAGGGGCTTTTTGTATATTAAACAGAGACTCAAGCAAATTCCCATTTTCAAATTACAGATTCCAAACTTTTCAAATCAATTTTTCCTTATTCCCTGAAACCTGGTAAGTTCTCACTCAATTGTTCCACTCCCACACCATCTTTTATAAGGTGGATGTCCTAACTCTGGGCCCACACTGAATGCAGTCTCCAGAAGAGACCAACTGCACAACATTCCCCCACGTGTCCTGGTTTGCCCAAGGAATAACAGGGTGAGTGAGAAAGATGCAATACACGCTGCAGTCCGGCAGAATTCATACTACAGACAACCAGGGAAAAGGGTCGTGGGTGCACTGTAGAGCAGACCCAAACTGTTGGGTACAATCATTCTAATCAGCCCATTTTCAGACTCTTCCCCTCCACAGAGTGACAAATGTGCTGCTGATCTCTAACAGTAATTGCCCAGTTCACAGTTAGTATATTTTGCAGGGATGTAAAATGAGGAGGCTTTGAAAAGGTGACAAAATCATTAGTATGCAGCCCCCCAAAAGTTTGAAAACAATATCCTAATGGAAAAGAATTAAATGAATGTGTAAGTTAAAATTTTGTTCCATGAAGATCATATCTCTAATTTAAATGGGGTAACTATAATCAAAGAGGATTTCCCTGTCATTCATTAATAATAAAGGACTAAAAGTGAAAAATGTGTGATTCATCTTCTTAAGATTTCCTGCTTTTCTATACTGAAACTGAGTACAAGATACTAAGTGGCAACGAAGCAGATACATTAAACAGGGAAACACACTGCAGCAAGAGTGATTTATCTCTGATGTTTCATTCACAAAGTGCCTCCTTCTATACTTCTATACTAAGAAAGAGTTCCCTTTCATAGGAAAGGTACAGATTTTACAGGAGTGGAACTATTACACGAGTTTTTCCAAAACTAGCAGTTTTTCTGTCAGTACATTCAGACAGTACAGCTTTTTGCACTTAAATCATGTGTTTATAGCATTGGTGAGAGAATGTTTCAGAAAATAATTTTATTATAGACAATTCTTTTTAATATCCTCTCTGGATAAACTTCTGAGGAATCCAGTCAGTGCTACTTCCTCAAAATATTTGCCAACAAAAAATTACCAGTAGTAATTTGTGGTTTACCTAGATGTAGAAACAAGTCATCTCTTAGCATTCATGCAAAAGTTATTACATTTTAGAAAACACCTTGAATTTGCTCACCAACATACTGCAAAACTCCCTACTCTCACCCAATAGGTCTTATAATATTTATTCACCCAGTCAATTTTCATTAGCACATATTTTGGCTTGTTCTGTAAAAAAAATCTGTTTAAATGAATATTATTAATAACAGATACCTTCACAACAGGAAAATGCAAAGAGTAAAACAATATCAAAGAATTACTTCCATGAACAGGTAAAAATCCTTCACTATAAAACTGACTGGCTCAGCCTAGTGATACAATTACAAAATATATTTTTGATACAGCATTTGACATAAGAAATAACTCTGTCATCTGTTAAAAATTGTCCTCATGCTCAAGAGAACAACTTTCAGAGCAGCAGCTCCAACAAACCATGTTCCCACTCATACAGCTGTCACCTGCTTTGGAGATGATGGGTCTCCAAAGTCAGCCTTACATCTTTGAACAGCTAACCCAAAATCACTGTCAATCATAATTTCTTGTGTCAGTACCCAGTTGAGGATAAAACCATATGACGAACACAAAAGTGGTTTATTTTAGAGAGGCCAAATTTAAACAGTTACTAGTAAACATACATTTGAGAGAGGCCTTCTTCCTATTTAAGTTTCATGGTAAGTGACAAGAAGAAAACATTTGATATGTGTGGAACAAATTAAAAGCTATAGTTAGAAATATGGTATAAATAGCATGAACTGATAGAATATAAACTACTCATACAACTTGTGTCAAAATCAGACTGTTATTTTTTTCCATTGCCACTGTCATTTTGAGATCTGCAATATCTGTTTCTTCACAGTACATTTATGAAGAGATTTATGAGGATCTATCTCTTCTTTGACTATAAAGTAAAACTAAGGCCACCCAGTCTGAGACAAATTATTCATTAGAATTCAAATCAGAGCAGATGATTTCCTTGCTCTACAAATTCTTTTGCAGGAGACAGCAAATGGTAGCCCATCATCAGTTCCACAACAGATTTTCCAAGACTCTTTTCTTGCTCTGATCTTGCTGGTCTCATCAGAAAGACTTTGTATTAAGTGACCTGTCCGGCTTCTGTATTGAAACTGGCTCTTGGAGGTTTAAAGGTCATCTCCAGTTTGTCAAATAAGGCTACAATTAAACGTTTGGCTGCAATAAAATGTGGCTGACTCACATATTTGCCTGTCCACAGACAACTAAAATGAAATAATCTCTTCTGTTCTTCAGTGTGGGAAGAAGATGTGCCTTGATAAAGAGGACTGCAACTGCTCTAGTATCATATTAAGCAAAACAGTAATTTTGGCACTGGTGTTAGGAACATCCAAACACTCTAGACGGGGCTTTTGGTGGGAGCACGCGTCCCAGGAAAAAGGCTGTGATGAAAGACCTGGCCTCTCTGTACTCAGAAGATGTCTCAACACCAGGCTCAGTAAGAGAACTGCAAGCATCTTATGTATCAAAGTTCATTTGAAAATATCACCTATTTAGATTTTTTTCCACTGTTTACATGCAATATGCCATTCACTGAATGCTTCAGCAAAGGATTTGGAGTCATATCCTATGATCTTCAAGCCATCATGGAAAAAGAATGATGCCTAACCAAACCACAGCTTCTACCTTAGTAGAATAGGCACAGCCATAAAATAATGGGTGTTTGGATCACTGGTTACCATACTGTCTCACGATGGGAAGTGTTTAAACTCTGATGGCTGGGATTTCACTTTCAGACAGAAAAGCAGACTACACTGCCACTGCATTTTGACAGAAGACATTGAGCATTCTCCTGCAGGAAGACAGAACATTGTCCCTTAACAGGCAAATTAATTATGAAATTAATTCAGTTGGACAGAGCTGGTTTGGACTGGCTGACACGTACAGTAAGAAAGAAATGAGAAACAGCCATGGCCACTCTGTTACTAACACTCTCTCTGTAGAATTTGGAAACATAAACTACAAAGTCCAAGATTCTGAACATCCCTCCTAGAGAGACATGAACACTTACATTGTGATGATCCACAAAAATGATTATTTTAAGAATTTACTTTTACAAAATCAAGCAGCAGTGACAGCAAAAACATTCACAAAAGATCACCTTTCATGAATTTCAAACCAACAGTGAGCTGAAAAGCCACACAATTCTATCTTAAGAACTGAGTTTAATCATAGCCTGAAGCAGAGAACAAACACTTCTATTTCTCATGATGGTAATTTCCCATTAATTTCTTATGTAAAAAACCTTGCTTATTCAAAAATTAATAAAATAATATCATTGCCCCTTTCATTCTATTTGCCCTCAAAAGCTTGAGAAACTACTAATCAACTAATCACGACTAATCAACTAATGACACCTGTCATCACAAAATATTCTTAACTAGAAGATTGCAGCTCTAAAACAACTATTCAGATAGAGGAAAGATAGACAAAAGGAAGGAAGGAAGGAAGGAAGGAAGGAAGGAAGGAAGGAAGGAAGGAAGGAAGGAAGGAAGGAAGGAAGGAAGGAAGGAAGGAAGGAAGGAAGGAAGGAAAGAAAGAAAAGAAAGAAAAGAAAGAAAAGAAAAGAAAGAAAAGAAAGAAAAGAAAGAAAGAAAATCTAGTTGTCTGGGCTGACCAGGACACTAGTTCAACTCTTAATGAAGATAATGTCTCTCTTGCTGTTATATCTTTAAATAACAAGTATCAATAGACTAGCGCTTAAATTAACAATCTGAAAAACATGCAAGCAAATATCCCTAAAAAAAAAAAAAAAGTGTTTAATACTGACAGAAAATTTACAAGTTTCACCCTATCACAGTTATGCTTATTTGATCATTAGTATCTAATGAAATTACAGATTTCATTTTACTGAGTGAAAACTTTTAACTTCACCCTAACACCTGAGCTCCTTGGCCTACAGAGAAACACAACTGGATCTGAAAACTATGGCTTGAGGAGTTTTGTAGCTAAATGTTAGAGAAGGTATCATATGACACACACAGATTCTTACCAGTTGCTTGTGCCTTTTAGAAGAAGGAGTACTGGAGGGAGAAGAGCTAGCACTCAGAGCTTCTTCGATATCTAAGTTCAACTGTTCCAGTTTCTTCATAAGCCATGACATAGAGTCTGGCCATTCAGATTCTTTTTCTGGTTGGGTCTAAAAGAAAATAAACATACATGAAATCTTAAAATAGTCAAGATGCTTATTTTCTCTTCCAGCCCCCAAGAAAAAAGCTGACCAGTTCTTTCCCTGTCCTTGAGTGATATTTTTCCATTTAGAAAGCCTCAATTATCACTCCAGTTCTGATGACACATTTTCCTAGTTGTTCTACATACTCAAATGACTTTTGTATATCTGAATGGCTTTCTAACACTTCATCTTGGGTGACCCACTGCTATTTCAAGCTAAGCAGAACACAGACTAAAACTAAAGTCACTTTAATGCCTCTTCTTAAGCCACTTTTATTTCAACATCTCCACTGACTGCTTGTTGCCCACAGGAACCAGAATATTGAAAGTCATCATGTGCACTGTATTATATTCCTTACTGTAATTCTAGACCTGTAAAATCTTCTGCCCATATGGTGGGAATATTTACTGGTCACACTATCATTAGGATGCATATTTCCTTTTTATCTGAAGAGCTTTACTGTATAACAAAAATTTCAATCCATTGTAATGTAATTGACGAAGATGCTTTTCTTATTCCTTAGTTTCCTCAAAATCCTTTCCAGTGCTCTCCTTAAGTACCTTTCTACAGTGGCCCCTATGCATACCACTGATTATGCTTGTTTTCCTTATTCACATCACTTCTAATGATCCACTATAAAAAATCTGACCTCCCTGCCAACTCAGGCAGCTACTGCTCCCCAGAAGTCTCTGTCCTGAAGCTACATCAGTTTTTTCATCTTCCTTCCTTTCACAAACAATACGTATCTTTGCCCAGAAGGTAATTTCATGGTGAGCATGAGCAGATAAACAGTAATAATGCATTTTAATCTTGCCATAATCCTAAGAGCATCATATCAAAACTCCTCAAAACCTAGGGGAGATAGATGAGTACTGTTATTACTCTTACCTGATAAATCTTTATGGTGTTTTGTTTCCTTAGAAGGGTTTCACAAGTGGGACAGAAAGATAACTGTAACTGGCTCACTGATGTAGAAAAAACCCTTTACAAATAGAACCCAGGATATTCACTCCACTATTACATTGACATATATTATTACTAATGGAATTACTCATCTTCTCCACAGTAATTAAGGTCACAAATCATCAGCCACTGAGTTCCATATTAGTAACAGATGCATGCTCCCTTCAGAGGTGCTAGTATGATCTTCTTAGGAATTGTTTCAAAGCACAGAAAAATAAATATCCCAATTTTTACTTTTCAAAATTTTTATTTGGAATTTCAGTTTTTACAACCTCTGAGTACTTTGCCTGAAATGCTGTTTTAAGTGCTAAGCTGCACTTCAGCTCTACAGCTATTAAAATTATTTTAAGAGATACTTTGATTGCTTCCCATTGTCTTCCCAACCATTTCCAAGTAAACTACAGGACATTCCACAGAAAATGAGTATCAAAAGACATTCTCATATTGAATCCATTCTGAGTGAGATGACCTCACACAGGAAATGTGCATATTGATACATGTCCACAACACTCATTTGTAAACAAAGCAAATGTTTTCCTGTGGTTTTGCTTCCTCACATACTGATCTTTCGAATGCTAAAGAACACTCAAAAAAAGACTCAACGAGGACAAAACATGGAAACCCACCCAAATTCCACAAACAATAATGTATAATTTCTGCGAAAATCTAATACAAATGTTTTATTTCTCAACACAGTTGAATGCAATTTATGAAAAAAAGGGGCTGTAAGAATATGTTTTCTTACTTAACAATAGTAAACAATTCTGAAGCAACAGTCATACAGGAAAATGAGTAAAGCGTGTTTGATTACTGTGAGCTATGCAAAAATTATTTTTGTCAGGTGCCAAGCTCTGAAGGTTACATGAGAAGTTTGGATTTCGGAGTTTAATAAGACACAGGAGCAACTTCCACATGTTGAAAGAGATCACCTTCTGTTCTACAACAGAAAAGAGTATTTTGAAGGGTGTTGGAGAGGTGTCTTTAATTTAACATTTTCCATAGGGAATACAAAGACAAAAATTCATGAAGACCTCAAAAAAATTCTAAGATACTCCAAATGTATGCAACAGCACACATGATATTGCATTACAATAAAAAGTGCAGCTCCAGGCACAGGGAAGCACATTTCACCTTTATCTGGACAAATATTTACCTAATGGAACAATACCTCCAATATTTACTAATGTTCTTTCAAACAACTGTATGAGCCAAACCCCTTTATTTTTATAAATTTCTTGTTTCAATGCTACAGAATTCAAACCACAGTCATTTCTAAAAATTACAAGTCCTAAGGAGTTTCACCAAACTATAAATCTCCCAGTATTCTCCATTCAGTTCTTTTTTCTTAGTTCAGTAAGACTCTATATTGTGTCTGCTAAGGGGATGAGGAAAGATGGGGTTTCATTATCCTTGAAGATAAAGCCAAATGGGCCTAGTTAACAAATGCCATTCACTAATTGGAAATTTGGCACAAAAGCACCATTTGGAACAAATGCTGATTGGCTATGTATTTCAAAGGTTGCCTGAAATTCCTGCTAAACAGAAAAAAACATGATGCTACTTACATTCAAAAATATACAGCCTGCACAGTAGGATTTCTAACCAGTGAATAAATTTTGCCTAATCCATTCATGAGGAACACAGTTCCACAGTGTTCAGCCCCAGTAACTAGGTTGGACACTATCAAAGTGCTCCAAAGATCTGAGTATCAGAGTTTCCTGCCCATAGCAACTGCAGAGGCAGTAGGGTCAGGGCGCCTTTGGAAGCTTTTGTGTCTTGCCCTTCAGAAGGAAAAAAATCTCACTTTAAATTATCTAGAGAATCATGGCCTGCTTTATTCATTGTTTTTCTTTTCCCTAAAAGGTTAGAGGGAGAACACTCCTTTCCATATATTCTCAAGGTCTTTCTTTGTTGGAGCCATGGCCATTCAGCAATGCATAGGAACACTGTTACCTTTTGAAGAACCTTGAAAGCATAGACAGAAGTGCTTTACAGGAACACTTTTTACATGCTACCTTAAAACACAGAACCATAGATTCATTTAGTTTGGAAAAGACCTTTAGGATCACCAAATCCAACTGTTAACCCAGCACTATCAAGTCTACCACTAAACCATGTCCTCAGTGCTGCAGCTACACATCAACATCTCCAGGGATGGTGACTCTACCACTTCCCTGGGGAGCCTGTTCCAATGCTTGACAACCCTTTGAAAGAAAGAAAAAAAAAAAAAAAAAAAAAAAAAAAATCCTAATATCCAGTCTAAACCTCCCATGGTGCAATATGAGACCATTTCCTCATGTCCTATTCTAAGCAGTTGTATAAAGTAAAACCAGAGTCTTACTTGTCTTTCTACAAGTAAGACACTAGGTACACTTACAAGTGTAAAACACGTGTCATACAAGTGTTTCCAGGTGGAGCAACACTGTCTATGAAGATTGTAGCATACCCTAGGCCAAGAACAACTTATTGGCCTGGAAAGTAAACTCCTTTGCCATACAGATTTCTCAAGTCTCACACACTCATGCTAGATCAGGAAAAAACCCAACATAATCATAAAACAAGCATCATCCTCCATAGAAAATTAAGTGGTATGAACATCCTAAAATCAGTTACAGATGCAGCCATTGTGCTTAAGATAGCTGTTGTATAGAAGAATTATCTCAACAAATAATATTCACTAAGATACATTTAGCAATCAGCCAAACGTATCAGTTCTGTGTTGCTACTTCCTACAGCAACCACAGTCTATTTTAGAGTGGCTTAATGACTTTGTAACATGTACACATTCATATACATCCTGACTTTCTATTCATTTGCTTAGCCGAAATTTCATTACTACCAATAGCAAATTAGAGGTAAAACCAAGTGCAGGATAGTGCCAAATCATCTAAACACTTACGTGCTCTTTTCTAACACTGAGAAGAAAATACGTTCCAGACATTCAAAGGCTGGTGCCTTTTGGACCAAAGGCTTCTGGACATTGTTTTCCAGCTTTCAAGTGTTCTTCGCTAATCTTATTTGGCAAAAACATCTGTGATAAAAGGCGTATTTGTTTCAATGTTTGGTCATGAGGCTTATTGCAAGAGGCGTAATAGCTGCCAGCAAATCTAAATTTAAACTGAAAGAATGTGGCAGAAATGAACAAGTCCATATAGAACACTCAGGGGTCAGGGTTAACGCCGCTGCCAGACCTCATCCTATACTGGAAGCAGAAAGGCTTTCCGAGTGAAGGGTTATGAGAAAATTACACAACTCTAAATTTATCTGATAATTTGTGGCTTTCACTTCAGAACTTCAATAGGTCCAACTGTTCTGGTAATTAATCTATTGTACAACTTTGGATAGTAAATCAGTAACCTCCAAGTAAAAAATACCAATGCTATTTAACCCTCTTCCCTATTAAATCTGCTCAGATAAAAATTCTCTCTGATGTACAGCCTAGATCTGTAAATAATAATTTTGTGGAACAATTTCAGGGACCAAATATCATATTCTGCTCTTGCTGCACAGATGGGGATCCTCTGTTCTTAAAAGAATCTCTGTTAAAAGAAGGTCTCTCAGCTGCTGATGGCTTTGCCTACAGGGACTGGGGGAGGAAGCCAGATTGATTCCCAATGCAAAATCCTTTAAAAAAAATTATTTAGAATAGAAAGGACTCTTTCATTCCAAAAAAAGATTTATCTGTGCTTTCTATATTGAAGATAAAATATTTCAAAGAGAATGTTCCTTAATATCCCACTACAGTGTTGCTTAAGTATTTACAGAGCTGTTGGATGGACAGCTAACTTGTGGCACCTTCATCATGGAAAGCAGGTGAGTAAAGGATACCACTATTGTCTTTGAACAATAAATACAGTAAAATATAAAAAGTACTGTGGAAATGCTAACTTCAAGATATAGTACAATAAGGATATATGCTTGGATATTTTTAATGATTAACAGGAGCACAACATGGGAGAAAAAAGAACCAAAAGAAGCCATGAGAAAATAATGTAACAAAACCCTTACTTTATTACAGGTATTTGACTACTTGACTTTTCAAAGTCAAAGTAGCTCAGAAATGGACTAAATTCTTCTTCATAACTGCTTTTAATCCGTCAGATAGTAAATTGGCAAATTTCACCTTTAATCTATATTCAACATGTTGAACTTGCACAATAATAATGTCCATCGTATGAAAGAAAAAACTCTGAAGTCCAGTTTCTCTTCTAAGGGTTCTTGCAGCAATTTTTAAGGAGTATTGCTCCAAGCTAGGCAGGACAGGACAGAACCACTTGTATCAATGGAATCTTCCAAATAATAAGTTTATGGAAAATTTCCCAGATGAAGAAACCCAAGCTAATTCCTAGGACTGAAGGCCACAAACCACATCAACATGGTGTTTCACCCAAAATATGAGAGGAGTTGGAAGTGGAGAAGAAAGGAATTCAGTTGAAGACAAGGTTTGGGACAAAATGTTTTCAAAAGGAGTTCTACACTACTGCAGAAGTTTTAAAGTGCAGTAACCCAATCAGTCTAATAGGAAAATTCTCTTGCAGCTTCATTTTGTTTCTAGCAAAAGCAACTAGTTTTGTATTAAGCTTCTCATACAAAAACCCCAAACAAACAGCAAACAACAAACAAACCAAAACCAATAACAATGACAATTTAAAATGGCACCTAGTTGGTTTTAACAAATTGGAATTTGCGTTTGCTCCAATGATTAAATTTTCCATATTCTCAAAGCTTACAGCAACTCCACCTTCTAACAAATTGTGATGTCAAGCAACACCAAATCTCACAAAGAGGCTGTTTGTCAAGCCTGTACTGGTGACACATACTACAGAACTGGCACCCAAATGGCCAGACAGTCTGCCTTAATTGACATCTGCTCCTATTTCAGTGCATGAATTATCCTTGTGGGTTATCCTATCTTTAGCTGCTTCACAACAGATGCCAGTTCATCATTTATCTAGTCTACCATTTCCTCCACCTTGTAAGGTGGAAAAAGTGAACTGCACTTCTAGTATCCCAAACACCCGCTCCAAGCTGACACTGTCCATATTCATTTGGTTTGGCATCACCTGCAACAGTGGTTGTATCTGCACATCACAATTAGTGACAATGAATGTCAAAGTGCTTTACACACATAGGTATTGAGACACAATTTCTTAATGAAAAATTACTAATTGCAAAATCCTCTTTTACCATTACTCCCTTGGAGAATGTAACCAGCTTGTGTCTGTTCACAGCAGGTATCTCCCTGCAGTGCTTCCTGACTAACAAATTCTAGGTTTCCAACTGGGTTCCCTGAGACTGAGGAATCTCATACCCTAAATCCACAAAAAGTTATAGACCAGAAAAATTAACTTACAGATCCTTCTCCCCAGTGTGGTTAGTTGCACCTTTAGAGATTGAGTAGGACTTAACCAGTTTTCCTGAAACAGAGTTCTCTCTTTAAAAAACATTGTGGTTAGAGCTGTCCCGGATGTGTAAAAGCTGGGCTCAGCTTCACCTTTGGCCTAATACCTTTAATATGCTTTAGGGGGAAGGGGATGAACTTTGGAGTGATAGAGAAGAACCAAAAGATACTGACACTCTAGTAAACAAGAGGGAAATACCTATAAATCACCTCAGAGGAATTAGGCAGGGTTCCTCCCAAAAGGTGGTGCAGCCCACAGCCCAGCTGAAGCCTGTATACCTATAGACATGTCATGGGAAACAAGCAGTTGGAGTTGGAAACCATGGTGCAATTAAAAAACTATGATATATCAGGGAAAAATGCTGAGACAGAAGTGAAGTCAAAGGCTATGTGCTTTTTAAAAGAGACATGTAGAGGAGGAGGGGCAGGGTTTTGTGCTCTCTGTGAGGGAAGGGATAGATTGTGAAGAGCTGCCTCTGAAAAACAGCCACAAAAAGTTTGAGAGCCTGTGGGTAAAAAATTCAGACAGGACCAACAAAGAACACTTGTGTGTGGGGGTCTGATCAGGGGGAAACTGAGGCCAAGGGCTCCTGCTTCAGATACAGATAACATCACACTCCAAAATCTCATCCTAGCAGAGGATTTCCACCAGCCAGGCATCTCCTAGGAAGGCAACAGAGCTAGCTGTAAGAAATCCAGGAGAATCCAGGGTGCATAAATGACAACTTCCTGGTTCAGGAATTGGACAAACCAACCAGATGAAGAGCACTTCTGGACCTGGTGCTCATCACAGTTGGATAAGCTCATTAAAGGGGAGGCAGTCCAGGCTGCTGTGACCATGCCCTGGCTGTGAGTTGACAAAATCAATAAGGTTGGAAAAGACCCTGAGTGCATTGAGTCCAACCTATGACCATACACCACCACTTCACATCAGACCATGGCACTGAGTGCCACATCCAGTCTTTTGTTAAACCTTTCCTGTTCATGATCTCAAGGAACATGGGCCTGGTGAGGAGCAAAGCCAGGGCCATTAACTTGGAAAAAAGGACATCAGTAGTTAAAAGTAGCACGAAGTAGAAAAGAGTAATACCAGATAAAAAGGACAACAGTAGGGCATTTGAACTGAAAATTATTTTGTGACCCATTAAACATTCAGGAGATCCCATCCATAAACCTTACGAAAGGTAAGACAATTTTGGGAAGGTTTTTCACTTTGGGAAAAACCCTTCAGAAGTGCTAGGGAGAAAGCCAGCAATGGGCTTATCTACAGGATAAAACACTCCAGAGAGCCTCCGGT
Source organism: Zosterops lateralis (assembly GCF_965231275.1). NCBI lineage: Eukaryota > Metazoa > Chordata > Aves > Passeriformes > Zosteropidae > Zosterops > Zosterops lateralis. The sequence continues at coordinate 68,254,509 of NC_139763.1, read as the reverse complement.
GAGGAAGCCCTTGTGCCTTAATTTGCTGCTGGCCCCAGAACAAAGAGAGCTGTGTGGTGTGTCCCGATGGGGAGCAGGGGCAGCAGTACTCCCCCTGGAGCAACAGGAGCCAACGTGGGTGCCTGCCTCCCCTGCCCTGTCAGCTCCAGCTGTGAAACAGTACACACACAGGTGACGTATTTCACTGTTAAGTGGGGCTTTGTTTGGTGTTTATTGGCAAAGCAATAATCTTGTTTAATACAGCAGCTGAATTAAGCAAGGCTTTGTCTGCTGCCTTTGCACACTGGCAGCCGTGGTGATCAGTCACAACTGTCAGAGCTCACTTGGACACGAGCTGGTGCTCACTGTGTGGGCACTCCAAGGCACCGAGAGCTGGGAATCAATCCCTGCGCTGGCACCGGGGCTGCCCAGGCAATCTGACACACATGCTGAGTCATTTCTTCTGAAAATACCAGTGTCAGTGTTTCCTTGAAGAACTCTGGAGCAGATTCTAAAGATTAGGATGGTAAAGACAAGACAGAGATCTCATAATACCTGGCAAGTTTCTAATTGTAAAGAAAGAGACACCAAGTGCAAGCATACCTTTATTTTAAAAAACTGATGTAGATAACTATAACCTTGACACTTTCTTATCTTAAAATGCCAACATTCTTGTTTTTAGTTACTGGAATTTTAAAAATTTGTATCTAGAGTGAAAGAATTTCTAAGGAAACTGGTACTAGAGATTGAAAGCAGTTAAGTTCCAAAGTATTTGGAGACAAAGTAAGCTGCCTCTTTGGTACCTACATTACACACAAAGATGTAACTCATAAAAGCTCTGTTAATAATATAAACCCAGTAAAATCACAGAAATATTATCATCGTATTTATTACAAGCTGTCACACAAAACCCTCAAACGCAGTAAGGAGGAATAAAAGGGTGCTCTTTCTAAAATTCACAAGCATTCATGGAGTTCTGTCAAAACTGACATTGTTCCCTGCCCAAGTCCTTACAATGAGAAGATACATTAATGTTAGCAAGCCATTTGTACACAGAAATATGAAATTAATGGAACAAATAAAGAGCAAAAGGCACTTTCTGGAATTCAAGGGTACTTAAGGACAAAGATTAGAAAGCTTGGCAGAAGAGATGCTATTTTTAGTGGCTTAGGATAGGTGGTGACAGGACCATGGATGGAACATGAATTTATGAGAGGACAAGAGAATGGATAATTGAAATAATGTAAACCTTCTAAATTATATTCTGAATGAATTTTCATCAAGCTAACAATGAAGAGAGGGCATTAATCCCAGACCCAGAAAAGTAATTAGGCATGAATCCCAGATCTCCTCTGGAAATGTGACACCCAAGTATCCAGGTTTAACCACTGGGCTTTGGTATTATTCAAAAACAATTTAGATGCCATCGATGTACTTGATGGAAGTGCTTAATGATATCTGAATGCATTTTAAAATTCCATGACCATTCCTGAAACTGTTGAAATTTCTAGAGCAACAAAAATAACAAAACTTATAAACCACATTACTCTTCAAGCAATGCTACTACAGTTGGTAAAACATCACAGTATTATCTGACATTAAACTCATGATAACTTACACTTCTCTGTTAAATAATGACAAAAAAAAAAAGATGACAAATTATAGCTCTTGTGTAAGCTGTAAAAGAGATTCATCCAAGTTTCCCCATATTATTGTGAGTGTGTTGAAACACTGGAACAAGTTGTCCAGAGAAGCTGCGGATGCTCCATCCCTGGAAGTGCCCAAGGCCAGATCAGACGGAGCTTTGAGCAATCTGGTCTAGTGTAAGGCACCCCTGCTTGCAGCAGCAGCATTGGAATGAAATTATTTTAATGTCCCTTACAATCCAAACCATCATATGATTTTATTGTACACATGTAGTTCCACAAAAACTCTTGTGGTTGTCCCAAAACAACATGCACCTGCAAGTCTCACAGACACCTCGGTATCTTCATACAAAATGAGAGCTGACACGTGCTTTAATGGGTTTATAGCATGCACACTCAAAATGTCACGTAAGATTTGCAAGGAAACCAAATTCTGCAAGAGCAGCTTTTGCAGCAGCAGCAGCAGCAGCAGGAACCTCCCTGGGGCTGGGAGACGAGACAGCAGCACCATCCCAGGAAAGGCTGCACAAAGGCTTCTTCCTCCAAGTCATACACAGGAGAAAGAACAAAGAAAGGGCTTCTCCAATCAAAAATGAATTTGTGAGCATTATGACCTGCAGCCCACCAGATTTTCTGATCCCTCCAAATAATTTCGTGTAGCATAATTTACAAAAAAAACCCAAACCCGACCAACCAGATAAACAAAAACATCCCACCCCCCCACACACACATACAAAAACGTTGCTTTTCCCGATCCTTCTCCTGGGGGAAGCATTATTTCACAAAAAAAACCCGCACCAAAACCGAACACCCTCAAGACAGCTCCCACAAAACAACGGCACAAATGGTTTCCGGACACTCTGCCCAAGGTCACAGCACACCGAGGGCGGGAGCGGGGCCGGGTCAGCGGCACCGAGGGAGGAGGGCCTGGGGCGCGTTTGGGGCACAGCCGCGGCCGGGAGGCCGAGAGGGGCCCGGGCGGGCGGAGCGGAAGGCGAGGGGAAGGAGAGGAAGGAGGAGAAAGAGGTGGCGGCCGGGGTTTCCCGCCCTGCCCGCCAACAATGGCGGCGCCCGCGCGCCCAACGGTCCCGGCCCGACCCCGCCCCCTCCAGGGGCTCGCGCGCGGCTCGAGGGGGGGGATGGGAGGGGCGGGGCTCGCGCCCGGGCCAGCGCCCCGAGGTGCGCGCGCATCGCCCCCCTTTCTCTTTCCGCTCGCGCGCGGTGACGTCACGGGTTGGGGCGGGGCGGTGGCCGGCGGCGGCTCGCGGGGCGGCAGCGCCACCTGGCGGGCATTGCCGCGCCGGCCGGGAGCGCCCCCTGCCGGGCAGGGAGGGAAGCGCGCCCCGCCGGGCAGGGAGGGAAGCGCGCCCCGCCGGGCAGGGAGGGAAGCGCGCCCCCGCCGGGCAGGGAGGGAAGCGCGCCCCCGCCGGGCAGGGAGGGAAGCGCGCCCCCGCCGGGCAGGGAGGGAAGCGCGCCCCGCCGGGCAGGGAGGGAAGCGCGCCCCCGCCGGGCAGGGAGGGAAGCGCGCCCCCGCCGGGCAGGGAGGGAAGCGCGCCCCCGCCGGGCAGGGAGGGAAGCGCGCCCCCGCCGGGCAGGGGCGGCGAGAGCCGCCGGGGCCGCGCTCCGGGGGCCGGCCGTGCCTCGCTCGTCGGCCCCGCACCCTGAGGCGGCGCCCGCAAGGGCCCTGTGCGGGGAAAAGCCGGTGCCAGCGGGGAGCGGCCCCTGCTAGGGGCGAGGCCGAGCCTCGGAGCCGCCGCCCGCCCGCCCCTGGGAGCGCCCGGCCCGTCCCTGTGGCCTTCAGGGGCGCAGCGGCCGCAGGGGCCGGGACCAGGGGCTGCCGGGCTGGCCCTGCCTCTGGCATGGCCCGGGAGCCTCCCCTGGGGGGCGGAAACTCTCCCGGCCGGGTCTGGCTTTGCCCCTCCAAGAAGTGACTTTTCCATCTCGCCCTGCCTGAGGTTGTGCGTGTGTTGGAGCACTTCAGCTGGAAAGACCTGCCCCATGCCTGAGCTGGGTGCGCGGGGGCCGCACAGCTGAGCAGAAGTACACAAGGCTAAAAAGTAATCTAAAGACAAGCCGGTCTTTCTTTTCTGGGCTCCTCAGTGCACGAGAGACACAGAGCTCCTGGAGCGGACCCAGCGGGGGGCTGCAAGGAACTTGGAGCATCTCTCCTCAGCGGAGGGTTGCAAAGCGTATCAAAGCCTCTCTTACAAGGAAAAGGCTGAGGGAACTGGCCCTGCTCAGCCTTGAGAAGAGACAACCGAGAAGACTTCATCACCATCTATAAGTGTGCAAAGGAAAGGGGTTAGACAATGGACCAGGATGTGCTCCTGTTCCTGCCAAGCAACAGGTCAAGAGGCAAGGGGCAGAAACTGATGCACAGAAGTTCCACCTGTATATCAGGGAGGACTTTTATTCTGTGCGGGTCACCCAGAACTGGAACAGATTCCCCAGAGGGGTTGTGGAGTGTCCCTCAGCAGAGATATTTTCAGAAATATTTCTGCAATTGCATACACCGGTGGGAAATTCCTGCTTTTATGTTGAAGACTACATTTGCTACCATAAGAGCACTGCACTTTAAATTGGCTAACTGCACATCTAAATAGCTACACACCTTTCTGAAAATTAAATCTGTAATTTTCTGCATGGGAAATCTGACCCTCTGTCATAGCTGATAGATGTCAGGGTAAATTGTGCTCAGTTGAGACTGATTCTGTTCGACTTCAGGAGTATAATTTTGTCAGATCTGAGGTATGAATAGATTGCCTTGATTTCAGTAGTTTCATGAATAATAGGAACTGCATGAATAATCTCAGATAGTTATTAATGTAAAATTTGCCCAGATTCTCAAGGCTAGGCATCACTGGATGTCAGAAGCACCTAATTCACTAATTATTTGTGTTCAAACCATTTGATTGCAGCACAGTTTGCCTTGGGTCGGGTGATGACTTTTTTTAGCTGTGAAACAGCCTGAGCTCAGCTCCAATATTTGAACGCAAGGGGAGACTTCCAGACAAGAGAGAAAATTCACCAAACTTCCAGACTTCAGCACAGGTCAAGAGAGGAATGTCTAAAATTAAGGATTTCTGAAAACATTTAAGATTTGATTATTTCATTTGACATCTTAAAATGAGTCTGAGTTGGCAGATTTTGAAAATCTCATATTTTATCTTTTTTGGTGATGCAAAAGGGTTTTTTTTTCTTCAAAGTCCATTACATTTTGGGGCATGAAATGGAAGCATTTGGGTCAGGAGGAAGAAAAGAAATCCTGGATGCTGCAAGTTAAAGTCAGGCTGTAATTGCAGTTCCTTTAATTACCAAGAGGGAAGCCTGGCAAAGCATCAGATCTACATGTGGAGGGAGGATCAGCCTACTAATAGTGACATCATGAGGAGAAACTGGCAGAACAGAGAATCAAGGCTTTGAAACATGGGTTTGGATCATGTTACAGCAAACAGCTCTTGGTGCTGGGGAAGCCTGATTTTGATTGTGGTTGTTTGTCGTCTTGTTCAATAAAAATGAGAATAAATGTAACTCCCAATTTCTACTCTTCCTTAATAAATAAAACTGAAACATTTTGGACCAAATATCAAAATATTTTGAAATTGTTTTTGCCTTCTGGATAGTCTAATTTCTAGTTTCATTTACTTTTTGTAATAGACCTTTCCTAACTATTCATTATAAGAATTTATAGTTTTAATTAACTGCTAAATGTACTATTTTTTTTCCCATTTTATCCATTATATTTTAAAGGTAGTTAAAGTAATTATACTTTAAGTAATTTTTTCATATTTTCTCTCTTTTTTTCCCCCTTGGTGTTTTAAGAGAACAAAGTCATACTATTCTGCCTTTGCATTGCTCAGCTGCTGTCAACTTTCAAAAAGTTTGGATTCCTTCAAGCCAGTTTGAAAGATGGAAAGAAGTATCAGAGAGAACCAAGTTTAATCAAAATTTTGACTGTATAAGAGACAAAAGTGATGGCCCACTATAAGACTAAGGATGAGATAACAGCCAGTATAATTTTTGAGCAGCTGCTGCTGAACTTATTTATGTGTGTTAATTTGCCAGGCAGTGGGAAGGTACCACTAGGAAAGCACATACTGATTGTCCCTTGCCAGAGTCATGGACAGTTGGGGGACATTCTGGGGGAAGGGAAGTAGAGAAGACATGGGCAGTGTTGAGAAAATAACAGGAAGTAGAAACTGGATATAATGCAAGAACAGGAGAGGACTGGGGTATGTTGGAAAGCAGGGAGAGATTTGGAATAGTTTGGGCAGCAGGAGGTCCTGAAAGATGCGAGGCAGGAAGCATTAATTCTGCAGAATGCCAGGGTGGTAATCTTAAGTCTGAAAAGCATTTTGGAACAATTGATTACTTTTCTGAGATGATTATCATGAGGTAATTAGGTGAATGCTGTAGAAACTGTAGGACAATGAATTTTCACTCCCTATCTTGAGACACTTGATTTCATAAAAGACTTTTTTTTCCCCCCTCATGACGGGCAATTAGTCTCTGATCAAGAAACTGAATAAAAATACATCAGAAGGGTTGTTTAGAGCTTATTTGCTAATTTTATAGGATTTGTATCATTCATCCCACATGCTTTTTATTTTTTCAGAAGCAGCAAAGGACTTTTTTCACTTCAACAGGTTCTGTTTAGGTGTCAGCCCTGCCAGGTTGCTCCTTGCACATCACTTGACGACTGCAGTGAACTACATTAGATGCCTGTCTCTCATGGCCAAGGATTAAGACAGGGATTTAGTTAGTCCCCTTTCTGGATGTTAGGCAGGGGAAGAATAGTAGAATAAAAACAGTCACATGAAAGAAAATTATTTTTTGTGGCAAAATTTCAGCAGATGAGTGCATTTTTGAAAAACTTTTCTGGAAAAAAACCTGACATTGGGAATGAGGAAAAAAAACAAACAAACAAAAAAAACCACCTCTGTAAATAAAACTACAGTGTAACACAAACAATAAATTACTTATTTTTTAAGTTTCAAGTTGGCCAAAGTTAAAGGGAGGTGGGAGTAAGTTTGAGTAAGCAGTTGAAATCAGAAATACCATTATGCTTGGTGACTAGATAAAACTAGCTCCAGGTATAATTTATAGTACATGTACATTGCTCAGCTTTAATGCTTTGACTCCTGTTGTTTTGAACGGGCCGTGGGTTGTAGAATTTCAATTAAAAGGAGCTTGTCAAAGTGACATAAGGACACTGATCAGCGCAACAAAGAAATCTCCTTGCATAAATTTTTGGAAGTGAGAAGGATGAGTAAAGAGGCACATTTTTCTTTTCATTGTCTTAAGTTTCTTAAATGCCGGCACTTAATCAGATGGGATCTCCCTCTGGAGCTCTTCAAAGACATCAGTGTCTTTTCCTCAACTGTGTAAGAAATTTATGTGCTTCATTTGACAGCCTGCTTTCTCTAGCGTGGAAACTGGATACATTCCCCAACACCCAGATCCAGATAATATTCTACTGATGTCTTAACTCTGTGTTAAGACAAGACGTGCTGCACTCCCATCCCCACTTCCCTTCCTTCTGGTCTTCCTCCTACATTCCCAGTTTCTCTGGAAGAAAATTAGAAGAGCTGCCGGCCTGCTCCAGCAGCCCCCATGGATGTTCAGGAACCATAGTGTTTAAATATCTGAGTGGCAGAGAACTAATAGCCTAAACTATAAGAGATCAGATTTCACTCCTCCCTGCCTAGTAAAACTGGCAAAATCTTTTAACCTGGAGAAGCAAAGAGTCTTACACATAACATTCTGAACAAGCCATTGGCTGTACCAGGGGCGTGTCTTGCAAGTCACCTCTCTGTGTCACTGTTTGGGGATTTTTTGCCATCTTTGGTAAACTGAAGTATCTATTTCTGCTACAGGCCTATGGTAAAAGCTACAGCATCAGGTGTGCTACTATAATAATCTGCTGTGGTTTATGCTTTTTCTTTGTTCTTTAAATGACAAGAATAGCCATGACAAATATAGAAAATAAGACACTGAAAGAATTGGGCAGAATTTAAATGCTGAATTAAGATCATCACATAATGCACAAGAACAGTCATCTGTCTGTGCATTCATCCTTTATTAATTTATGTAGTGTATAGTTTTATATTTTTAATTATTAATGCTAGTTATCTACCTAAAGTGTTCAGAATTTGAACTACATTTCTTCTTTCAGAGATTAGAAACAGACATAAATACCATGTGAGTGATCAAAACAACTTTCAGAACTTTAACTGTTCATGGTATTTGTAATTATTAATGGTATCCGTAAACAGCTGAAGCCCTGTCTTGCTAAAATTAAAAAATAAAAAAAAGGAACTGTGCACTAAATCCTGTATTATTGCCACATAATACTGAGAGCATATAGTGACTGAATATATATATATATAAAATACTGACTGCATAATATTTTGCTGCCCCGGGACTTATGAAGACTTAGGACTTTTGCTGCCCCCTACTTTATGAAGACTCTTCCATGAGTTTTTTTAGTCACAAACAGAAACAAAATAGTGATTATATATTTTAGCATGTCCTTTTTAACTTGGGAAGAATATAGCTCAGTTGAAAAACATAAAACATTTTCTGTTAAACAAATCAGTTTGATCTCAATTTTTAAATGAAAGTTGCTTTGATAAAACAGCCTTAGGCATTGTTCCTGAAGGAAAAGTTTCTGTGTTCTCAGAGCTTGTGAACATATTGCTCATAACATGTAAGTGTTTTGTATAACACATAGGTTGGAAAATGCAGCCTGGAGCTCAAAAAAATCTCTCTTGCTGTAAGAGTATGATGGTCACTAAATAGCAAAAACTACTGTTACCAGAACTTTTAAGGTTCAGGCATGTTTCCTGTTGCTTGCTTCAGACATTGTCTCCTGTTGTCGCCTCCGTTGAGGGACAACAATGACCTGTAGCAACTGCTTTAAAATATACAAGACATTTGTTAAATCTTCAGAATAGAAATGAAGAAGTTCTGAGGCAGGTGAAGCTGAAAGCATGAGCCTGTCCCAGGGTTTTTCTTACCAAGATTTAGCCTGACTGTTATTGACTCCCAGTGCTAACACAGCTTGTATTTGGGAGTACTTTAGTTTTATTTGAATTTGCCTGGCTCTCTATGAAGTACCGTAACTGAAAGTTAAGAACTCAAAAATTCTGTTTATCCTTGCTAAGGTATTTGGTAAGCTTTATTTATAAGTAATGTTATTAAAAAGAACAGGGAAACATTATTGTTTGGAATTCTAGGAGAATTGTAAGAAAGAGTAAAAAACACCCTGCTGTGGGATGATTACCAGCAGTGATAATTCTATTTGCAAATATTTCAGTTCCCTGTGATATGGCATATTTTAAAAAACCCACCAACCACAAAAATCCACATAAAGAGATCTATTGGTATAACTGCAAATAACTGAAACCAAACAATTCCTAAGCTAATTCAAGGATTTCATCTAGCTTCTCCAGTTACATACTACAAACAAGTGTATTTTGAAATGCAGGATACTTAACAGGAGCAATAATAAGCAAAATCTTGCTAGCAAAATGCAGTATAATAGAGAATTGCAATATTTGCAGGTTTAGAAAGATCTCTAGATATCCTTGAGAAGAAAGCTTTATATGCATTTGGGGTATACCCAAACATGCCAGGATAAAAACTGGAAGGATCATAGTTTGTATTTTAGCACTTTGTCTTAATGCAACACTTGAGGAACTTAAAAAAGTGACAAGTTCTACCAATTGCTCTCCAATCCTGCTCACCTCTGTATAGTCCCAGTGTGACATTGCCACCCATAAAAAACCCCAAAAACCCAAACAACAAACCAAAACCCAAAAACCCAAAACAGTTTCAAAGGGAATTGGGCTTGACAACTTTGAGAGAGAAAATGTGCATAAACTGATCAATGCACAGTTTAGCCCTGATGGAAAAACCCTGATTTGACAGCGTAGAAACCAGCCTGGTTGCAACCCACCCAACATATATTTGAATTTAAAATGCCAAAGTGATAGGAATTTCATATCTTACATGAAAAGTGATTTTCTTTTCATTTAATTGATATTTGTCAATGCGTCAGACTTGAATTACTTTTCAAAGACAGCATAATTTTGACAACTTTCCTTGGGGGAAAATACCTTTACTTGCCGGTTAGGCTATCCAAGCTCCTTAGTAGCCCACCTAGCAAGCTGCTGGAGGCTCCTGACATATCATACCCAGGGTAAAGAATTACTTGCTGTCATAGAGAACTTTGAATCTTTGGGGAGTTTTTTTTCTGAACTAAAGTAACCCCAAATTTAAAAATAATTAGTTCCTTTGCAAAACGGAATGCTTTTATTTGTCATGCTATACCTAGGGGGGGTGGATTTTTTTAATATATACTGCCAATTTTAAATTGAATGAATAAACCAAATTTTCCTTCTCAGATTTGTACTGTTTTCAGCCTTGTACTTGCTAGTCTTACAGATTCATTTTAATTTGCATTAGAATTAAATGCTTTGTGTTCCAAGGTGCTTGTGTAAGCACTCCTTAGCATTTACAGCCATTTGAACAAAATTTTCAAATAAGAAAAAAAAAGCACCCATCAAGAAGGTCTAGTCTGTTTTTTCTTTTTTTTTTCTTTTTTTCTCTTTTTTTTTTTTTTCTTTTTTTTTTTTTTTTTTTAATTTTGGCTTAGATATTGTCATTCTGTTTAATGCAACTTAAACTCATCTTCTTAAGAACTGTTCAGAAAACTGGAAACATGGCACACAGAAGATGATTGGAGATAACTGTGAATGTATACATTCCAATTTATAGCAATTCTTACTATTTACAGTTTGCTGTTATTTTTGTTTGTATTCATGGTAAATTCTTTTACTTGAAGAAGTGGAAATTTTACAGTTTGCTGTGTGTCATTCAAATGCAAAAAGCAGGCTTTGTCATGTCTGAAAAGTTTGGTTTCAAAAGCATTTTCTGAAACTTCTATAATTTGTTTTTGCCTTTATTTCAGAAAGACCTGACTTTGTCTCTGCTTTCGTGGAATATGGGGCATTTCCCACAAAGGCTTTTTAGTCCCATTTCTCTCTTTCAATTATTTTTTTTTTTTTTTTTTTTTTTTTTTTTTTTTTTTTTTTTTTAATCTCAGCAGCATTATATGTCCCCCAAGACAAGGCTTGGACAATTCAAGACAGCTCATGATCTGTACTACACAAAACACCAAACAGAGGGATATCTTGATGGTCTCCTTGCATTAGAAATGCATCTTAGTATTGCAACTTTTATTTAAAAAAAACCCCAGGGTCTTTGGAATGTTTCTGTCTTCCAGGGATAATCTTTTTTAGTTTAATCATCTTTTATTTCAGAAACATGGTAATTTTCCATATATCACCAGTTATTTGTAATACCTTGGGAAAATCTACAACACAGCAGATAAAAGTACAGCTTGAGGTGAAGTCTCAGTCTAGATCCTTAGTTGCACAAATACTCAGTACTCCACTTTCTCTCAGTTAAGGCACCTATCTTGGCATGTTAATACAAGGCACTCTGTATATTCTTTCTTCTAGTTACTGGCTTTGTGCACTTTTCTCTTGATCTCGATATGTGATGTACATTGTAAAGAACAAAATACATACAAGTTGAAGTGTTCTGTTCTGTTGTTTCTTGGCAGGTTTAGCAGCTTTTTTTACATTTTAATTTAAGTAAATCAGACCCCAGACTAACTGCCAAGGCTTTTGCTACAGTGAAAAATCTTCATTATGTAAATACTGTAATGTCACCATTATAGTGCTTCAATAGAAACAATAAATGGTAACTGCAAACCTTACAGTAGTTTATCTACCATATCACTAATTGCTTCATCACAAAAATTAGATTAAAGCCAAGCAAAGTTTCTCTGCACATACATTAGAAATGAGCTGTTAAATCTGTGATGCTAAAATATTACCTCTTCTAGATGTGATCTTTGAAACATTGGATTGGTAGTCTAAATGCCAGAGAATTTCAGAATCCAGAGAAAGCACACATGGAGAGAGCCCAATAATACAACAGAAAAGACTGTTGAGATTTTGCTGAAGTTAATTTCAGAAAGAAAAAATATTTCAAAGGCAAACTTAGACTTCAATGACTTGTCTGATTTATTTCAGGAGAACTCCAAGCTAATTCAGAGGAGATTTCCCTTCACTGCACTGCAAAAGTCTTCGCTCTGAGATAATGCAAAACTGGGCAAGAGTTTTACAAAAGCATCAGTTTGAACAAAAGCTTGGATTGAAAGAACAACCTGTTTCCAGTTTTATTACAGTTTGAAATACTCCAGACTTGGAAAGATTGTTTAGGAAAGGCTTGAGGCTTATGACACTTTCCTATAGAAAGCAACCACACAAGAATGTTGTTAAAATGAAATCTCAGATCCATCAACTCTCTGTGAAGTTCAAGACATTTAATTTTTTTCTTAATGTTTCTCTGAACTGAGTTCAGTCATGGATCTCAGTGTTTACTCTGATTTCTGGTTGTATGGTAGCTTGTGATGTGGCAGGACCAAAATGGTTATAGCATGTCAAATTATATCAGTTGGGGTGCCATGGCACTACCAAAGAAATTAGTCTGTTAAAATATCAAGCTAACATTTTTTTATTAAAACTTCATGCAAAGAGGGACAGAGGGATCCTAGCTCTATCACAAGTCTAATTTTCATTAACTGGGCAGGTGTTATCTAGGAAGAAGTTTCAAAAGCACCTAAATGCCTTATAGGAAGTGCCACAATCTTTCAGTGGGACTATTATGTATGAAGAAATTTGTAACTAATTTTTTTTACTCCATCTCAAGAATTTTACATATTACAAAATATACTTTCCAGGGTTGTTGATTCAGTAATTTTTTTTTCTATATTGTTTTATTGGCTGACTTGAAAAGCATACCAAATCCTCACTTGTCATCCAAACAGACTTTAAAATGCAACCCAACCTGGTCCCCTCAACTTTTGTGCAAGTTTCCAATCTCGTAAGTTCTGCTTACTGCCCATCCCACAGCTTATCCAGTGTCTCCATCTGTTTCTTGAAGAAATATCTTAATTTCAATGATAAGCAGATTAACAGATTTCTACATGTTTTGTCTGGTTCTCTGCACTTAAGACTCAGGCTGTAATTCTCACCGGTGCCTGTTCCCGAGCTGTGACAGAGGAATGTTGTTCATCACAGCCAGGACTTAGACAGGGCATATTTTCTGTTGAATTTTTCTCCCCTTCTGTACAGATACATGAAACACTTGAATGGGCTGACATTGCACAGATTCTAGATATTTTCAGATACTTTTAAAAAAGAATCTTTTATACCTCTTTTATTTATGGTCTCAGTGCAACCATAAACACATAATCTTCTTTTATGTTTTCTGACAAGATCAGAAATAATATTGCTCTTTCCTGAGGGGGGGCTTATGGTTCTAAAATACTCAAATACACAACAAATAAAGTAGTCAATATTTGACAAAAAACATAACTCAAGTTTCAAGTCATGAATATTTTCCCCCTTTGGTATAATACATCTATTTTGTTAACTATTTAGCCTTCTGCAGCTTTACAGATAAATAAAAACAATAACAATAAATATAAACAGTAAGCAGTGCACTAATGCTCTTGAACATGCTAAAGCAGGAGCTCCCAAAAGGCTGTTTGGGGGGTCTTGTGCTGATATGTGCCCATGGGGCCATGATGAGGCTGTACAAAGAAATTCGCTGGCAATGCAGTATCTTCTCAGGAGGAGAACTATAAAGTTCTACACATTAACCTGAACAGCCCCAGGGTTCCACACTGTGCAAGATAACTCAGCAATCTCACCTTCTATTATATATATATTATATATAAAAATATGTATATTACCTATTTCAACACCAAGTTGAAATGTACTTTGTAAATTTTCTAAAGGAGTTTGAAAGTCAAGATGAGTTGTCCTTTTGACTAATTTTCCAATATTCTTCATTAATTTATCCTGAAATTTTAATTTTCTCAGAATCTCACTATGTCAGTCCATATACTACACATTTTTAGAATGATGGCATTCTGCAAACTGCAAAAGAGTCAAGTGCAATGCAGCCCTCTGAATTTTTTGAGTGTTAGTCACCCCAACACATGGAGATTTGTTTATCAGCTTTGCTTTTGATAAAGAACAGGTTGTGTCCCCTCATATTACAACTTTTCCCCAGGAGGATTTTGGCAGAGCCGAAACTGAAAGGGATTGCTCAAAATAGTCTGTGGGATTCCACAAAAACCAGGGTCCCTTCTCCAACCTCAACCCCATAGCCACTGATGTCTGCTAAAGATGATCTTGTGATTTAAAATAGGTGTATCTGCTAATGGCGAGTAGTGTAAATTTTCTAGTGCCATATACATTTTTATTTTTTTAATTCTATATTAATCAACAATCAGTGACAGATGTTTATTAAAACATGTGAGCAGCATGCAAGTATGCTGAAGAGATAAAGGGCAGTAATTTTTATAGTATTTACATGTTTTTCTACATGATTTCAATATACCAATTCTTTTCAGTATGACCTTTAAGCATATCCTTAAATTACGATTCTTCTTATAACTTTACTGTTATTTTCCAAAGTTCCTGTAATTTCTCAGTAGAAACAGTCATGTAGCTATTGTCCACAACAAGCAGGACACAAAAAATGCCACACTGTAATGGGAAATGGTTACACTATTAGGAATACTGAGGTTACAGAAAAAAGTACTCAATGCAAAATGCTGTATTCACCATTAGTCCTTCAAATTTGTGAAGCTAATTAAAAATCCTTTAATTAACTTAATAATTAAAATCCCTAAGCCAGCATTTATCCAGCTCTTAATAATAAAGAGCTGATTGTGATTATTTATTTACTGATAACAATGCATCAGTGCTAAAGTAATCAGCAGTTCTCCAACCCTTTTTCCAAGCACAACAGAAAACAAGCATAAACACTAAAAACCTTGCAAAGTTCAAGTCACCATGTCCTTATCTATCAGCTCTTGAGAATGCGTCATTGAAATACAGAAAGTGCAAATCCAACAGACACACAAAGGAAATTAGAATGTATAAATCAGTGCATCACTCCTTTCTTAGACAAGTAATTTCCCTTTTTCCTCCCCTTGACTTCTTAGCCTGTTCTCCCTGGGCACTGTTATTTCAGTGCTCAGCTCTCCTACCTGGGTAGGCTTCCCATGTCTGCAGAAGGTGACTAAAAGGAGATAATAATAACTGTATTATTCCTCACAAAGAAGTCATCACAAGTTTGCAAATGTTCTTCTCTTCTAGCTTTGGAGCTTCAGTTTCATAGGGTAAAATGAAATACAAACTTCTGAAGTATGGGAGGAATGAGAGTAGGAATTTGTACTTCACTCTAATATGTTCTTTTCTATTTTTTGCTCCAGTACAACTGAATTAGAGAAAAAGGAACTATTGCAGTGCAATTTTCAGATAGCTTGAATTCCACCTAAGTTCCACTGCCTCATTAATGAAAACAGAAAAGTACCTCTCAGGAAAGTGCTTCAGAGTGGCTAAGCAAGGCACTGAGCAGAGTGTAAGCCATCCAAGTGTAAGGGTAAGAAGCTTACTTTGGCAGGTCTCAGACCTGATCACACATATAGGCTTGACTGCTGCTCTGGTCTGATCATTTAAATTGAATGAACTCAATATAATCTGAATAAGAAAAATTCACAGGATCACAGAGTCATCAAGGTTAGAAGATACCTTCAAGATCATCTTGTCCATCCAGCAACCCAGCACCACCGTAATCACCCCTAAACCAAATCCCCAAGTTCCATGTCCAGATGTCTCTTGAACACTCCCAGAGATGGTGACCCCACTACCTCCCTGGGCATCTTATTCCAGTGCTTAACCACTCTTTAGGTGAATTTTTTTTTTTTTTTTTTTTTTTTTTTTGTTTTTGTTTTTTTTTGTTTTTTTTTTTTGTTTTTTTTTTTTTTAATAATATCTAATCTGAACTTCTCCTGGCACAGTTTAGGATCATTTCCTCTTGTCCTTTCACTTGAGACATGTCAGAAGAGACTGACCCCCACTACAGTATGCCCTCCTTTCAGCTGGTTGTAGAGAGTGATGAAGTCCCTCCCAGCCTCCCTTTTTCCAGGCTAAACACCCCCAGCTCCATTAGTTGCTCCTCAAGAGACTTGTGCTCCAGAGCCTTCCCCAGCCCCACTGCCCTTCTCTGGACACACTCCAGCCCCTCAATGTCCTTATAATGAGGGGCCCAGAACTGAACATAGGATTTGAAGAGTGGCCTCACCAATGCCAACTACAGGCAGACATTCACTACCCTGGTCCTGCTGGCAACACAATCTTGATAAAGGCCAAAATTCCATTGGCCTTGTTGGTCACCTGAGCACACTGCCAGGTCAAATTCATTGTCAAAGACTTAAAACTTCCTGATTGCTTTCTCAGAGGATATGATGATTTGATTAAAATGTTTACAGGTCACACAGAAGAATACATTCATTTTAAGGAATCATATTTGACTTTAAGGACTATGGCTTTTGAATAATTTTTCAGGGATTTATCTCCTCTATTTGTGACTGCAGCAACTGACAAGATGGACTGACAGATGTCATCTGCCTAGACTTCTGTACAGCCTTTGAGAAAGTCCCCCATGACATCTTTATCTCCAAAATGAAGTCAGACAGATTTGAAGGGTGGGGATTTGGTTGACAAGGAATTGGCTGGATGGACACAGCCAGAGAATCGTGTGGCTCTGTGTCCAGATGGAGGCCACTGACAAATGGTGTCCCTCAGGGCCCTGTCTTGGGACCTGTGCTCTTTGAAATCTTCATCATTGACATCAACAGTGGGATGGAGCTCACCCTCAGCGAGTTTTCAGATGGCACAAAGCTGAGCAGTGCAGTTGACACAACAGAAGGACTGGATGCCATCCAGAGGGACCTGGACAAACCTGAGAAGTGGGCCCATAAGAACCTCATGAGGTCCAGTAAGTCCAGGTGCAAGGGGCTGCACCTGTCGGGGCCATCCCAGACATGAGCACAGCCTGGGAAGGGAACTCATTGAGAGCAGCCCTGCAGAGAAGGACTTGGGATTTCTTGTGGATGAAAAGCAGGACATGAGCCAGCAAGGTGCCCTCACAGCCCAGAAAGCCAACCTGGGCTGAATGAAGCAGACAAAATGAGGGATAGATGCTATGGAAGCTTCCATATTGTATTTCAGAAAATTGTTCTAGCCTAAATCTTGTGATTTAAGCTGATACAATGATTATCAAACTTTTCATTTGGAAATGATTGTGTAATGAAGATAAAATGCACCTAACTGTAGTACAACAATGGAACAAGGAAATTAAGGACAGTAAGTGAATAATCAAGGAAAGACAAACTAATAATCAATTTTATTTTTTTTCCCCAGTAAATGACCGGTTCCTGAAATAATTTCCAGAGTTCAGTTGCCTTAGCTTTAGATGTTAAAAACAATGGAGCTTTCACAAATTTCCTTTAGAACACTGCAGTTTTCCTTGAAGATTTACTGATGGTGAAAGGTGATGGCACAGCTCACCCGCTAACACAATACAGAGCTGCACACAGAGTCTCTCTCTGACATGTACTGGCCACTCCCATGCCTCTGCAGCCTCCTCCAAAAGTCTTTGAACTTACAGTCTGAAGGCCAAATCCTGACAAAGACATTCATTGTGAATACTACCTTAATTACCTAAATTATCTGTTTCGGTCATCTTGTCTCTCCTGGGGAGTGGCATCTCACTCTTTGTTTGACCCAGCTGAACACAGTAACATTCAATGCAAATATTAGTCCATCATTATGATGCTTTAAACAAACAAGCAGGTTTGGTTTAGATCTTCCTAAATGCATTGAAAGAGGCATGATGTAAATATGGGTGCAGACAGGGAGGCTGCAGAGGGGCTGCTGCAGCACCTGGCATGTCCCAATGGTTACTCTAAGGAGTTCCTTTCCAGCACAGGGCCTTCCTGACTTAGCCCCTTGTCTCTCATGGGAGAGAGAAACAATAGAGGAAGCTGTGACAACTCTGTTAGGTGCCCTAAGTAATGTCAACAGCAACAGAAACCTTTTTGGCTGTTCCAGTTGCTAATATGGGCTGCCCAAAGAAACTATTTAAAATTTCCCCAGAAAGGATTTTCAGTTTGCTGCTGTGATGGAAGGACTGTGCTTGTCTCTTTGCCAACAATATTAGCAGGATTTCGATACAGTCCCTGGGGTGAGGAAAGATCCATGACAATTCATGCTGTCAAGGGTATGATTTTATAATACTTGCTTAATATCTGCCTAAAATATGTTCAACTATTTACTTGCCTGAAATGTTACTCCTGAAAGTAACACATATTGTTTTCAGGGTATGTAAGGATAGGATAACCTTCCTGATGGAAATTTGAATAGTAGTTCCTGGTTAAATATGGTGTTCAGCTGTGTTCTGCTCAGCAGAGTTTGAAGAAGTGACAATCTCGAAAAATGTTATGTTTCAGAAGCTATTCTGAATAATTTACTGCCTCTGCACACAGAGCTGGCTCCACGCACAAACACCAGATCAAGTATGATGTGGAGACTTAAGTTAAACAAGCAAGGAAAAATGGCTGAAGGTGCCACTTCGGAGCTGCAAAAGAATCTCTGGACAGAACTAAGCAAATAATCATAGAATTATTTAGGTTGGAAAGAACCTCTAAGAACATTTAGTCCAACCATTAGCCTAAGTATTTGGGCAGAACCGTGTTGGACATTAAATGTTCTGCTGATTACAGACTCTTGACAAAGAAAAACAGATTGCCAAATTTAGATTTTATGAGAAAGCACAGGAAATATATGTGGAACTGCTGTGAGGGTGGAAACTCGGCGACCATGCTGAATTCATAAATTGAACAAAAGTATCATTTATCTTGTACCACTCAGAAGAGGCAGAAGCTGTATGCCTTTGGAAAAATAAAGAGCATTTTTTAAAGGGCATCATTATATGAATTGTTTTCAGCAGTTTCTTCCACTTGACATAGAGTAGGCAGCATAGCAAGTTGAATTTTTTCCATCTTCCTTCTACTTGTTTACTGCTCAGTGCACTTGAAGATTTGTCTCTACTTATTAATTAGAATGAAACAAGAAGTTCAAGAGTGTTCACCTAAATGCATGTAACAACTATTTAAGAGGAGACTGGGACACTGACTCTGCTTGTGGTGACTGCCTGCAAGGGCCAGTGCTTCCGTCTTGGAGAAGGTGATAGTCTTTCCTCCTTTCTAGAACTCAAATAGGAGGTTTTCAGTCAGTAACAGGTACATCTGGCTAGGAATGTCCCTGCAGGACAGAGCTTAAACCCACTTTCGCTGTGAACTCCAGTAGCAAGGATCTAGCCAGGATCTGGGGTGCTGTGTATGATTGTCTGTATCTGTATGGCTGAAGTTATCTGTTTATTATATGATTTTTAAGTTTAAGGTTTGGCAGTAATGGTTGCCCTTGTCAGCATTTTTACCCCATGCTGTCTTTATTTATTTAGTTTCTTTCCACTAGAAAGACATTTCTCCCTAACACCATTTCTAAACAACAGAAGTAAGTAGCTTGACAGTGACATACATTTGCTTCAACCAGAGTCATGGGGAGAGATTTCAGTCTGCATAGTAATCCATGACTGATATTAAAATTTGAGAGACAAGATGTTTTTTGGGTTTTTTTTTAAATTCTTGGAGGCTTTTCTAGAATGATGCATACTTATTTACATAGAAAAAAAAAAGTCAAAACCAGGACTGCAACATTGCATCCAGTTTTTGAAATGTTTTGACACATTTACTGTGATTTACTAGGTAATTTCACATGCTTGTCTGGCAATTTATAATCCATTATTTTGCACTACAAGCTGCATCCTTGAGCTTATTTTATGGCATAGACATAAAGTAAACTAAATGACAACATCTCCTGGCGTCTCCCTTTTATCTGTGGGAATGATCTTCAGTAAAGAAGATCCAAAGGATGTTGTGCATCCATTTTGAGATATATTATTTTCATTAATGTGAATGTTTCTGAGGAAATGAGGGTTAGAAGAACAATGCAATTACTTAATAAACCATGTGTCATGAGAACCAGGGTCAGTATTGCATCAAAAGTTGCACTGTTTGGGAACTTTGGGCCTTTGTCTTCTAATACTATCTGCTAAGATTTCTAAAAATTTGGCTTATTTCTTTGTGTACTGATGGGTTTTTGCAGTGAAGTTAGGATATGTATGAAATACAGCACAAAACTCCCACTTAGTTAAGGGCATAATTAGTCACCCCAAACTGGAGATATATTAGTCCTAAAGGAGAGAAGCAATTAAGTATTTTATACCATAATTTTGATGTAAATATGGACATTAAAGTCCAAATTCTACTTCCTTTCATTTAATCAGAAATCACTGAAGCAGCTCTGTGTTATAAGCACTAGAAGTAAAAGGAGAACTGCAGACAGTAAAATAAAACACACTGGGTAAAAGACTACAGGACTACAGCCTGGTTTTCAAGGCATAAAGTAGATTTACATGGAAAACAACTTTTAAAAGCTGGAGGAAGGAGAAGAGAGAGGCAGGAAAGGTATGCCTAGCCTGCAGGTTAAGATCAATTTGTGCTGCAAGGTCAGGAACATTGGAATTCTAAGGGTTTGTTTTTGCCCATTATTTGGAGTCACTTCATATTTTTTGTGCTAGAACTGAACTTATCCAATTATAAATGTGTTTAGCTCCAGTCATTTGGTTTGTCACCAGTTGCAAGCAGGGGGAAACTGTGCTTATTGTCCAGAGCATTGACAATTCAGCTGGGAAGCTTCTGTTCCTCCAGTTCCAATAAACAAAGTTAATTTACTCAATTTTTTTTTTTCTGGGAAGGTTATATATCATTGGATGATTTTTATTACACAAGGTTTTTTATTTTGTTCTGAAAATTCTGTTTTCATTTTGGCTACTGGTCTATAGAACATCATGATATATAACAGCACAGATACAAAAAAAACCACAAAAACCCAACCAACCAACCAACCAATCAACCAAAAAAATTATTATATAACACTCTTTAACTTGTCCTCTATGTTGTTTTAATGAAATAATAGTACAAAAACCAGTTTTTAAGTGGAAACAGTGCTGTGGGTTAGGTGGCTCAGTGCTACAGTGCCACCACACTAAAAGCTCATTTTTCAGCATAAAGAAATATATTCTGCTCTAAGACTAAACATGAGCTCTATCCCTTTGGAAGAGTTTTTAGACTGTGTGCTGTACGTGACACAATGTATGATCCTGTAGGAATGTAGGAAATGGAGACAATATTCCCATTTAAATAAAAAAGAAACCAGAAAGCCAAAGTTTGAAGTTCAGGCTAATAGAAGTGTGGTCAATCTGAAGTAAGATTTGTTGAGTGAAAAAACCTAGTATACTTTTACTGAAGATTTAGGTTCTTAATTTTGTAATTCACAATAATTATCGCCCTATAACCATTTACACAACTCCTTTTCTTCCTGTAACCAACCCTAAATGACACCACTTCTTTGAAACACCCTTGAAATTAAAGAGTAGCTTGTATTAGCTTGTATTACCTTCAGTTCCATGTGTTTTTCTTCCTTGTCAGGGTCCTTCAATGCCTTTTCAGAATGATTATTGCCATCTTCTAAATGACAGATGGGCTGATATTTAGTAAGTTCACGTTTAACTTGCTTTCTTTGAGAAACATTCCTTCTCTGAAGACCTTTGAAAAATCCCTCATACAGTGGCAGTTCTGTAAATGTATCATCATCACCTCTGTTATCTGCTTCTTCCTCTTCAGAAGAAAAATCATCTGCTTCTCCTGCCTCACAAATATGGAGCTTAGTGTCATCTTCATGTGATAAAAATTCGAAATCAGAAAATGTGATAGCACATGGTTTGTGTTCTATGACTCTGATGTCATAATTTGCTTCTGGTTTCTTGTCTGAGTTTTTTCCTGTCAGGACTGGCCATTCTGTGTGCACGGGAAGGTCCAAAGGATCTTCCTTTGACCTGTGCTGTGTAGAATGGGGTAGTTCCTCACAAAGGTGCTTTGTCTCGGGCTGGTTGGTGGCACTGGCACGTCCTGTAGCCGTGCCAAGTTGTAGGGCTGTCTCATTGTGGTCCAGTAAGGGTGACACAGACAGCAAGGTCAGCTCAGGTTCCAGTAATGCATTCTGAAATTCATATGGACTTGTCTGATTTTCTGTCTTTCTTTGGTATTCTTCATACTTGGCTTCCTTTGGAGTTCCCAGGTACTTGGCAGATGTAAGATAAGATGAGCCCTGTTCTTCTTCACAGATGTTAGTTTCCATTCCAATGGGTTTCATCCATCAGAGATCAAAATTACTTCATTTTTGCTTTTCTTAAGAAACATAAATCTACATATGTAGTCAGGGAATATATTAAATATATTCCTAGTTTTCCAAAACCATGATCACACAGTCATTATTAATGCTAGGATTCTCATACAAAACATCTGAATCCTTTCAGCTCCTGAAAAAAAAAAGAAAAAAAAATTAATGACAACGTCCTTGCAATGGAGTGCATCAGCAAAAGCAACCCTGAAACATGAAATGTCTATATCAAATTTACTTCAGATTTACTTGTGCCTCTTCAAAAATATTTCACGTATGCAGATTAAATGAACTTAAAACATGAGAATTTTGACATGTTTTGCTTAGCGACTGGGAAGGAAATGGCAAATGCAGAAATGTTTTTTAATTAATGACTCTAAGTTGATTATTGACACAACAGTTCAAAATAATTTAAAGTGATGTTAGACATATGCCTGTTATCTAAAAATGTGTCTGTTCACTGTATTTTCATTGTCTGTTAAATCACTGGCAACTTTTACCCTGCTCTGATAAAGCTACTAAAATGCCATAGGGAAGACTAAGGAACAAAACACAGGGAAATGTCATAGGGAAAGCAGACAGAAAAGAAGATGTCAGTACAGGTATGATTTTCTCTGTCTCAAATTCAGTGAATTGCCAGTGCAATACAGCACCTGCCCATTTCCAATAGATTTGAAAAGGAAAAGGAGGAGGCTAAAAATAACACTACATTGTAGTACTACATTGGAGTTGGCCTTGTCTGATTTAGAAGACTTAAATCCATGCTCACATCCAGGCAGTGCGCCTCCAATGCACTGGGAGAAGGGAGCAGCTGAAGAACTGATCTTGCATCACTGAACAGCTTCCATTCACCCATACATGTCATTTACTTCTTGTGACAGATTGAATATTGATAGTATTTATTTTAATGATTGTTTCAGTACTCCATCTGTGAGACAGCAAAGCAGAACAGAAGCTTTTCAAAATAAAAAGAGAAGATCAAGCCTTTGATGTATGTGGCAAACCTGTCAGTGATAAGAAAGATGTGTCAGAAGGCAGCACTGTGACTGTCAAAGTGGGAAGCAAGCAAAGTAAGATGCTGGCATGTGATGTGCCTGCCACTGCATGTGCCATAAACTGAGCAGTGCACACCACCTAGGCATATTTTAGTGCTGGTTAGTGTATATTTTATTGTTACAGGCATACCTTTGGTAATAGAATACTGTTACACATCCAGAAAATTTGGATTTATTGTATTACCTTCCTCATTTGAACTGCAACTGTAATAGATGTGAACATACACACTGTTTATGTGTATCTCCTCTCAGCTATTGATAGCTATTTAAATGTCAGACATTATTGTAAACTGTCTAACCTCCTGCTGGATTAAGTGGAGAGGGAAAAATGCTTCCAGAAGGTAAATGCTCTCACTTATCTTGTTCACCTATTTTGATGTGGGAGAAGTCTCCCTCCTGGCTTGACTGCCTAATACAAAACAGTGGAGGATGTCTAGGCAAAAAGCTTACACCAAGTCATCCAGCCTTTACAGGGAGGAA
Organism: Zosterops lateralis; assembly: GCF_965231275.1. Taxonomy (NCBI): domain Eukaryota; kingdom Metazoa; phylum Chordata; class Aves; order Passeriformes; family Zosteropidae; genus Zosterops; species Zosterops lateralis. The sequence continues at coordinate 68,231,049 of NC_139763.1, read as the reverse complement.
TAATGCCAAGAAGAATTCCAGCCCCTATCTGTGGTACACAGATTACATTATCTATGCATGAATGAGAAACTTGCATCTGAAGGCGAACGTCTCATTTTGAGGCCTCATCTGAATGAAGGCCCCATTTTCTCAGGTGCTTCAGGTTAGTCATCAACACAGAATTCACTTCACTTCTGTGAAAGTGGAAGAGCTAATTGAGCACAATGTCTTCGAAAAAGAAAACACGTTCCCACATTCAGATGGAATGATTGGAATAACTAACTTTTCTCAGAATATCTTGTACATTGTGGACACAGTGAAAAAGCATCTTGCCATTTCAGATGATATTTATCTGTGGGCCAACACTATGAGCCATCACCTTTGTTTCTGAGTCCCTGACACCCAGCACCCTGGAAAAAGCCATGCTCCCACCACACAGAGCCAAAAAGTTCTGCCTGCTCTAGCAGAATTCCAAAAGGGCAGCAAAAGAGCTTTGGCCTGGCTGCCCACGTCAAGTGAGAGGGGGGGTTGTGTTCACCAGCCATTGCTGCTGATGGCTCTCCCGTTCTTCATCTGATGGTAGTTCCAGAAGAAGTAGCAGTGCTCAGGTCTTCAGGTCTCCTCCAGAGATTTTCTTTCCCAATCTTCACCCCTTCCTATTGTCACTCTTTCTTCCCATCCTTGGCCCGTTTCCTGGACCTTCTTTAGTTTTGGTAATACTGCCAAGCAGGATCTGCTGTGATGACATCTGCAGAATGACCTCTGCGTTCATAGTAACATCCTTGCTGTAATGAGCCAAACATCAAGCAAAAAAATGCTCCAGAAGCAGTTACAGAAATTCATGGGATCACAGGATGGGTTGGGGTTGGGTTGGAGGGGACCACAGGGGGTCATCTGATCCAACCTCCCTGCACAAGCAGGGCCATCCTGGATTGCGTCCAGACAGTTGTTGAGTATCTCTGGTGAGGGAGAGATTCCACAACTTTCCTGGGCAATCTGTTCTAGTCACAGAGACAAGAACAATAGAGAATAATAAAGAAGTTATTACACAGTAAAGTAGTTCTTCCTCAAATTTGGATGGAACTCCCTGTGTATCAGTTTCTGCCTTGAACATCAAATTCTGCAGTAGGCATGCATAATTCAATAAGTGAATTATATATATTTTTATTTCTAGTACTTTAGGATGATATTTTAGGCTCACAAACATAAATTATCATCCAAAATACTGTATTTTTCATTAGCTCTCTATATAACTCTGTAATACTAGTATTTAAAATCAATACCCAACTTCCTTTAAAACTTTGCTAAGTTATTTCTCTCAGATGAGTTTTGGATTTTACAGGATATGATGTAAAGCTATAATTTTTACAATTTAATTGCAAAATCATGAGAGAGTTTTTCTGTTTATTGGATTTGCTTATTCTATTGTACTCTTTATTTTTCCTGGGATAAGACTGGAACAAATCAAGGATGCAAAAGCAGACTGGTTTTGTGCAAGTATGGCAAGAAATCTCTGAGGAGGAAGTGGTGAGAAGAAAGAATACCAGTTTACCCTTGTTCATCCTTTTTACTCAATCTATCTAGCAGTGACTATAAAAAACCCCACACTTTTATGTATAATATTATATTCCACATTTATAAAGAGTTACATGTAGACATTTCTAGCTCCTAAAAAATGGAGCATTCTTGGCAAAGCAGAGAATTTAGAAATCCTGCCCATAGCAAAATTTGTCACTCAGAGTTCTCTGAACATTCAGAGCTAAATCTGGACATGTCGCAAAAGGCCTCTAAGACAGTCCTGCAAAAGAATGTAATTCTCACCACAATGATGAATGTATGCACATACAAGTTCTGAAAACTAGCAATCTTTCTGGAAAAGGTCTTCTAGGCTTTATAAATAGGGAGATTACTTTTGTATGCATATGCAATTCTAAATATATACTGTAGCATTAGCTCTACTGGTAGAAGGTAGTGTAGGTAAGGATGTGGAATAATGGAACTATATGTAGGTTTTTCAACTAAAAAGGGAATGCAGGGCTACCAGAGGTAGCTGTCCAAGCAGAACTGACTCCAGGAAGCATTAGTAGGAGCAAAAACATTAAAAAGTAACACACAGGATTTTTTTTTGCTAAATGTGAAATGCATATCTGTAGCAACTTCAGCTGTTCACACATGTGAGTTTAAAACTTACAAATAGAATGTTATTTATTAATGAAAACTCCCTACAAATCAGCAGTAAATTAATACATATTTGTGATATAGCTAGTGACATGCCATGGAAGGGAAGTTCTCATATGGTCTGGCACAAGCAAGTGTGTATGTGAATCCTCACAGATCAACTTCTGTGTATCAGGCTCTACTGGCTCGATTCCCCTTTGCCTGAAATCAAATGACTATGATTTATTTCATAGTGTTACTCTCACAGCGAGTCACCTAAAACAGCTTTTAAAACATGGCTTAAATTAGTGCATTTCAATACCCATTATGTATTTTGGTGTTACAGAGCCAAATATGTGAATATATGTGAATATATGTAACTTTTTAATTTAAATTCAAATTAAATGTGAACTGACATTGTAAACCAGCAAATCAAGTTCTGATCTTAGCTGGAACAGTACACCACTCATCTAAAATAAAAAGTTCCTACCTCTCTGGCCCTAGTGCATTCTTTGTCCTTTCACAGTGACTTTGCTTAGTATTTTCTATTGACTTATACAATATTCCCCTGAAAACTTAAACAAACAAGGCAAGAGAATGAGAGAGATATTGACTAAAAGAAAATGACGAGATTAGGATTTTTTCCTGATGATAATTTTACCTGTTTTGCAAGGTAACCCCATATTTTTCAATTCTGTTAATTTCCATAAGCGTAACAACAGAAACTGCGTGAGTTGCCAAAAGATCCTCCAAGCACCGGGGCAAAAAAGAAAAAGAAGTGAGCAGATCCTTAACAAAAGACATTTCAGCTTCCTTGCTGCACAAGAGCTATGTCAACAGAAGTATGTGTGAGAATCCCTGGGGCGAAAACAGCCTTCTGCAAGCATTGGCTCAATTATTCACAGAAAAAGACAGAAAAAATAAAAAGAGAGGGGAAGGAAAAAAAATGAAAAGAGAGAGTAAGAGCATGCTTCATAGGAACACCAGGCACTTCTAAAAATACAGCATGACCTCATTCTTCACATTATGCCAGACCTTAACATCGTTCTTTGCTTTATCACCTGGAGCACCTGGAGTCAGGTTCCCACTGCTTGAGTTTGGATGCTGTCAGATTTTGAAAGGGTAGGCAGTGAAATGCCTTTTGATGTAGCATAAAGCCAGTGTAAAGGAGTACCAAAATTAGCTTCTATGTCACTTGCCAATTTTAATTATTTTTTGCCGATATTTCGTCAAGACCTACATTTACTGACAAAGCTTTACAAGTCTTTCCTTTTATATATATTAATAGAACCATGGCTTGCAGACAGACTTCTGCATATGCTGCAAAATGTAGCTGTAGTGCAAGTTACTGGACACATGGGCCTCTGCGTGTGATTATAAATCAGTTATTTGCAAATCCAGCCTCGACAGGAGAAGAGTGTATTGTCAGTGGAAATACAGGGTGAAAAGTCTTTGAGCTGTAGTTAAATTGTGGAAGTCTTTTCCTATATTGCTTTTGCACAGAGCAAAGAGCAAAAACGGAAATGCTGCAATAAGCTTCTACTCATTTAATGAATGTATTCATATACTCAGGGTTGTAGCTGTAGATTAGGTTTTTCACCTTGAGATATCCTTGAGGCACAGATACTTGGCACAGATGCTGCCACATCTGTGTCCATCCTGGCTCATTTCAGTGAGTGAAGAAGGTGGCACTGAGATGCTGGTTTCTCTTACACCTCAAGCTCCTGATTGCCTTCACTGAAGTTAAGCAGTATTTTATCCAGCAAAATATTTGGCATAGTTACGAATGAGTCAGTCAGCAAATGAAGTCACATCTTGAGGCAACCATTTTTCAGGAATTACTTTCTATGACAGTTTAGTGAGGATTGTCTCAATTCAGAAGTGTTCATTATTCCAGGAGAGCTCCACTACCAGGTCTGACTACTACCAGCTTTGCCATTGCTGCCCCCAGCTCCACTGTGTCAGAAGCTCATTCTCACTGCCAAGGAAAGGGAAATATTTTCTCATGCAATAAGCTAGAATGATAGACATTTTGTTAATTAAATAGTGCTTACATTTTTGTTTGTCTTAGGTACAACTGTTGGTGGCAGATGTGCTGTTTTCCAAACACCCTCATTGCAGCAATGTCAGCAATTTATTTACAGCTGGACCTACTTACAGTATATAGGAGGAAAGACTGCTATGAGAGGAATTGTTGACACATTTTGTGCTACTTGCTGAGCCTGAGGCTGAGTTTAATCCAGCAGAGGCACTAACATCCTGCCAGTATGCTGACTCAATTGTGTTTCTGCCTAAACCAGCATTTCCAAAGGCACTGTCATTGTCACCTTACACCACGTGGTAATTGCAAATAAGGTGAGAAAACACCCTCTGCAATATGACTGTTGCCCTTTCTAAGATCATAGATCCATGAGCAATGTTTAGTTATAGTTAGTTTACATAAAGTGGGCCTTGATTTTGCAAATCTTTCTGCTTTGTGCAGCCTGTGAATAGCATGGTTACAATCCTGAGCAAAACTAAATGGCAGGAATGTGTGAGCAGCAGTACAGTATCTTCAAAGAATAAGATCTGTCTTTCCTTGTACCACTGCATTCAATGTGTTACTTTTGTATTCCCTGTTCTGCCTCCTGTGCCTTGTCTTACATGTATGAAATGTACCATCAATTTCCTGATGAGATATTGGCCAGAGGTTGTTTGACTGCATGCTTTTAGAAGGCAATTTTGAGTGCTTTAAGATTACACTCTGAATTGCTTTAGAAATTAAACCTGATGTAAAGACATTGCCCTAGAATACTTCAGCTTTGTTTTTATTTGGGCAGTGCAATCAATGTGGAATAGGAAGAGTAGCCAGCCATACAGGGACACTGTTCATAAACACCAGCTCCAAAATGAATCAACACCTGATAAATATTTTAAAAATAACACTGGATAACCCACATAGGAAAAAAAAATCTGTGTCCCTTAGGCTGATAAGCTTCACACTGGTAAGATCCCAGTTTTTTATCTAAGCTGCCAGTCCACACCAAAGTCAGGAAACATCCTTTCTGCAAGCAAAGACACACAGGTATGAGCTGTTTCTCCTTCCTGTTCCTTCAGCTTGTAAAGTGAATTCCATTATGTATGTTCATGGGATGCTCAATGGACTGCTTGGAAATTAATCTTCATGTTGTACAAGTGGAAAGAAGCTGGAAGGACCAATTATTTTTCATATTGGAGGATGTCTATGATAACATATACTTACATAACACAGTTCTATTCATATCTTTCTATTTTTAAGCTCCTGAAAGAGAAACGAGGTAAGACAACCACTTCTCACTCTACAAGTTAGGGAAATAGCAAACAGCTTGGTTTTAGTTTTTTTTTTTTCTGTTCAGCTCTTCTCTATTCAAAATTGTTTATCAACAACAACAACAAAATTACTCTCCAGCACAAAAATTCTCCTTCACAGCCTACAAGTGTCTTCCAAGATTGTACATATGTATCCCTCTAAAAAATCTCTGCTCAACCTGTGACACCAACTAGCAGCCAAAAGCAGTTATTTTGGCATTTTGCAGGGTCTGAAACTGCTATGGTCTGGTTTTGTATGGTTAATAACTCCTTAAAATTAAAGAAATTAAGTTCTTTAAATTTATTTCCCTCTCTGAAAAACAAAACCACATCACTGTCTTGGGTACCTTCATGAGAAAGTATAATTTAATATTAATTTCAGTTTTAACCATTATTATCTAAAATCTGAATATAAGGAATTGGACAGTTGCATCTGATATGACCACGCAGGCAGTAGAAGAGTTGTAAGCTGGAATCAAAATTTCTCTATCACTAAAGCATTGTCTTAATCACTTTGCATTTTCCATCTGTCAAAATTGTTTTATTTACTAATCATCATGATTGAATTTACACAAAGAATATAAGAGGCTTCATCAGGCATCATGACTGAAGAACAGCACTTGTTTTAATAGGAATGAACTCTTCTTGCTAATATTGTTTGTGGAGGAGAGTCGCATTTCATTAGAAATATGTGCCCTTTTCCCCCTGAACTGTGTTCTCTTAAACAGGGATAAACAAATAATCTTAAGTAATCCCCTACACCCCTCCAAGCTTCTGATTTTCCCATAATCTCTTAAATTGCTCCAACACCCTTCAGTAACTCTTTAGTGCAGTGCTTCTGCTTCAAGCTTCCTTTACACCAAGTTCAATTTCAAGTCCTGGTCCTGATCTTCTAAGTAATCTGAATGCCTTGACTCTTGCTTCAGCACCCTCTGTCCCTGCCACCTGTGACCATGGCCAACGCAAGGGGGAAAGCCTGGTGCAGGGGAAGAGATGTCCCAGCAGCCACCAGGAGCTACTGCACCCATTCCAGGAGAAAGCACATAAAAATACATCTCTCTTGCTGCTTTCTGAGCGAAGTACAGAGAGAAAAATAACTCACAGGACCCTGGTGTTTGGAATAAGAACTGCCTCAGCTGGTCTGAAACCAGCCAAGCTAGAGAGTGGGAAGCAGCCAGACCCCTGTAGCTTCTGAACCCTGCCCAAGTACATTAATCCTCTTTACAAGACCTGATTGTTTCTGATACCTAAGCCAGCTGGCTGAGTACCTGAAAGAAAAAAAAACAGGTAAATTCAACTGCCTAAACACAGGCTTCTAATGTCCTTTGAGGCATCCTAAACTAACCCACTTGGCCTTCAGCTGGCAGCTCAGAGAGGTGCAAATCTTTTCCAACTCCTCTGACATACCTACTGTGTGGATGTGGTGGGACAGCAGGGCATCTCAGGGGCACTGCTTGGCACCTGCAGGTAGGCACTTGTTTAGGCAGATCAATTGTACTTTCAGATTCCTTAGTAGGCTGTTCAAAGAATTTAACTTCAGGCACCTAATTTTGATGAGTAACTTAGGTTTCTTAGTTAAGAGCCTTAATGTCTCCTTTCCCTATAGGAAAAGCCTACATTCTTAATGTATGCATCTCAATTCAGCTGGCATAAGGACTGTATTGCTTCCAAAAAAAGTGTGTGTTAGTCTCCTGGTTAAGCAAAGAAGCTGCTGTAGGAAGCCAAATTGATAAAAATTGCCAGCAGCTCCCTGCTGCTTAAGGACCTGTTTCTGTGCTCCAGTACATTATTAGGGAAACTTTCAAGGCTAGATCAGAACATACTCAGAAAACAAACAAGAACAAGCACTTTAGTGCCAGGTTTGTGGCACTTCAGCTCCCCAGGTTTGCACTCCTATCAGTCTTATAAAGTTTCTGCAGTGTTTTGGCAACATGCTACATTTCTCAGTTGAAATACCCTGCTTAATGCAAGACTGGTAAACAGCTTGAATAGGCAGGGCTTTGATTTATGAACTGCATCAATATGGTAATGAGCATGTTGGCTGGGCAATTAGTTTTAAATTGTATAAGCTCACACCAGCTCTTGTTATTATGAATACAAAGGTTTGTCAGAGTACCTCTGAGTTCAGTATTTCAGAATCCTCTGGTGTCTTTATGCCTATTAGACCAGAACTGAAGCAAATTAAAGCCTCTGCTACACCTTCTGAATCTAATACCACTAAACCATGTGCATGAAAATATCAGCAGCGAATAGATTAAATAAATGCATCCATTTAAAATGCTACTTTGCATGCTTTTTTTTTTTTCTTCCCCAGTCCAAGATGGGCTTTGATCTCCAGCAAATGTCTTTATCACCCTCTCTAATCAGTGTCTGTAATGAATGCTAAAGAAATGGTGACCCTGCAATAAATGTCAATTACTACAAAGGCCGTGCTGCAGGGCAGCCCCTCCTCTCAACACCTGCTGGGTCCATGAGATATAAATGGGCAGCAAGGGAGGACTGTGTCAGCTGCAATGAAGATCAGTTATTTCAGAGAGAGCAGAAGTTATTTTAGAGGAACCTCCTGTGATCCCTATCTGTCTGTGCAGAAAGGCCAAAATGAATCTCGCTCAAAAAAATTTGGTCAAGCAACGATTTTTTGGTACAAGAATTCTTTCCTCAAAACCAACATATTTTTGATGGATAATCCATGAATTTTTGTTTAATCAAAAAAAGAAACCAAAACAAAAAGAACATTTATGTTGGGAGATATTTACTCCTTTTGATTAATTTTCAAAGCTTTCAGAAGAAAGAAGTGTCCAAGCATAAAGTGTTGAGTACATTGATATTTTCATCCTTTCTATCTCTTTCTTTCCCATGTGATTTTGAAAATTATATTGTTAAGTATTCACTTAATTTGACAGAATCTCATAGGTCTTTCAAATTCTTCCGTTTGGAGGTTAAGCTTTGTTTTGTATTTTTTTCCCAGATAAACCAGGCAAAGGCAAAACCTCCAGCAATACTTAATGACAGCTGCTTTAGAGACGCTCCAAGTTTTATTTAGGTACTAAAAGAAGTGTGTTTTAAGCCAAGGTGCATATTTGAGGCCTGAATAGATATTTTGAACAAATTCCCAGTTTGCCTTTCTGCTTTTAGGTTATTTCTTCTCCTGTTATTTGAGATCTTCCAATAATTAGTTACAGTCATCTGTTTTCCAGTCTCAGTTCTTTAATTCCAAGTTTCTGCTTAGTCTGATTTCTTGTTTTGCTTGCTAAATTAAAGAGATTTATGGTATCAGATGTTCTTTCCCCATAGAAGGGGTCGCTTTTTATCAAATAACAGCTCTCCTTTTTGGATAATCTCAAACATTTCAAGTGGTTTAACAAATGTAGTCTAAAAATATCTAAACAAGCTGTAAGCCTACTAGGTGTCACAAATAATGAAGCACTGGAGCTGAGGCACGCTGCTGTGATATGTCTTTTTTTTTGGGATAGCCAAAGAGTAACTCAGGTCTTTACAAGGTACCTGCAATAACAGTATGCCAAGTTCAGAGGTCAATTTTGAAGCTGTTCCCTGGAGCCTTCATAAGATTGGCTTCCTATGCTATTTTGTGAGACTTCCTCAGAGTTTCTCCACCTGTGGCATCTTTCTTCTATCCAGACTGAAACTGCCTGTGGTATTTCCACATGACTGTAGAACAAAGTGGCAAATAAGCATCCCATCATGAAAAATTACACAATCCACTAGCAAAGGCTCCTAGAAATTTTAAAGGGTCTGCTACACCTGAAGTGTAGTCCATAAATAAAGAAGAGCTGGATTTTTTTTTTTTTTTCTCAAAAAAAGTGATTTGGAGTAGAAAAAACAAAAATACCTGAAACACTTCATATGCAGTCTAACAGCTATATAAAGGCAAAAGTGCAGGACGATAATTTCTTAACTTTTTCTAATTTTCCTATATAAGGCATTTCTTTCCAACCTTTAAAAATAAAAACAAAAGATAAGTAGAAATCTTAATCAAAGAGGATGTCAATTGCTGGGCAGGATGAGGCTCACACAAACAAGAAATTAATTTAATCTGATTTCCATGGAAATGTGGTATTGACGCAAATTCTGTTACTGAGTCCCTTAAACAAGCAGAATGGTTATGTCCAGGTTCCACAGTATACAAATATTAAATCAAATTATCAGCACCCTCCCCTGGCCAGGCAAAGACCTCTGCAACTTTATTCAAATAAATGAATCTCTGACAGAGATGGTGTTTCACCTTAATTTTTATGAGTACAAAGTTTTGTGTTAACATAAAAGAGATTTTCTTTCCTTCAGAATGTTGTAAGTCATTAATTCAGATATCAGAGAGTAGCGAAATTAGATATTCCCCCCCTTGTGACAAGAAAAAAAAACTAGTTGCTTTGACTGTTTTAGAAGTGCCACAAATTCAGTTTCAATATTCTTTCATTAAAAATGCTAGTGTGTTCATCTGTGCATATTGCATGTACTTTTACAAAGATCCTCTTATGACTGAGGATGCCTGGGCCGTCTTAGTGGCAGTTAGAGATCAGTTTTTCCATGAAGCTCAGGCACTGTAAATCACACCACTCTAAAGTGTTAGTGTATATTTGTAATGCTTATATGTAAAGTCTTATTTTAACACTGAGGAATAACCACCACATTGGTAATATTTAGTTTTAAAAGTATAAAAAGAAGTAAAAAATTTGTGGTTTTATTGCCTCTCTGCTCAAATAAATGGGAGAACAAATGCTCTAAGTTTAAGCACCTACCTAATGTTCGAAAAAGTTTAAGGCTAAAGTCTTTGATGTTTTGATCACTAAATATATATATATATATATATATATATATGTATAAGGAGGCTTGATCTTCAAAAAGCTACAGGCCTTCCCTTTTGTATAATGTGAGCCACTTCTAAAGTGTGTCTCTCCAAAGGGAAAATGTGTCTGGCAGTAAACAATGATTTCAAAACTTCAGGCTCTGTCTGGCTGTTTATTAATACGTGTCTTCATCCCCATTGTTTTAAAAGAAGCTTAAAAATGGTAAAAAGACTATAAATAATGCAACTCTGGTTCCCCAAGCTGAAGTGATGACAGGGCAAAGCACTGTATGAAATACAGACTTCCCTGCACACCTCATCTAGGCATAAATTGCAAACCACCCACAGCAGGCAGAGTGGCCATGACAAGGAACCAGCAATGTCACCGCCTCTGGCCACCCACACCAGGGCCCTTACTGCTGACAGGTTTTTTTCTGCCACCTCTCTCCCTCTTTAAACTGCAGCAAATGAACAGTTTTTATGCTTTTTGCTGATGGGGGAACATGGAATCAGTTGTGTTCATCTTTCATCGCCAGAAGTTGTGAACACGTGGCAGTGCCTGCAGCCACAAAGATGCCATGTATTATTAACCACAGGGCTGCATTGCTTTAGTCAAGACACACTTTGCAAAATGATGACCAAAAGCAGTGAAAAACAGAGTTTCTTTTCGTGTTTTCTAGGGAAAAACAGACCCTGTGTAGAAACAATGGAGGGATGCACAGTAAGGAAAAAATTACCTGTGCCACTTCCCAAAAAATATGTCCTCCAGGCTTCAACAAGCCCTGGAAGAACCATGCTCTGAGCTCAATAAATAGGCTGCATGATAGCAAATTAATGGACAAATGAAGATTTGTAATAATTTAAAATTTCAGTTGCTCCAGCAGATGAAAATTAACTACCTTAATCAGAGTCAGATTCTGTATAAATATAGAGAAAATTATAACACCACTCTAAAATTGCTTATATTCACAGCTTAACATACTTACTAACCTTTTCCCATTGCACTTTAGCATATTTATATTCTTAAAACATAACATCTCATATGCTAATGGAATATTCACACATATGCAAATCCTCAGGCAAGGACTCTGCTTATAAAACAACCTGGGATATACTCCCCATGTGTTTGCTATAATGCATTACTGTCATCTCTTTAAATCATTGGGAAGGCTGTCATGATTTTATATTCCTAGGAGTTTCCATTGCAGTGAGAGATTGACAAGTATCAGACTGAGAGCTGCTTGACAGACCTCCACCTTGCTCCCACTGAAAATGTATATTACCATATGGATTTTAGTGACTTGTTCCCACCATTCTGTGGCCTGGGATTTCCTGCTGCACCCTGCAATACAGGACGTGGCAATACAGGAAAGGCAATGGTGAAACAAGGCATGTTAATCTTTGACTGTGTGCTGTGATAAGCAATTAACATTGCTGCTGTGTGAGTTATTTACATCTAATTGTGTAATTTTGCAAAAGGTTCAGTTTCCCTTTAATTTGGATGCAGTACCTACCTGGCAACATTAAACTTTTAGTAAATTCTTGTCATAGATGACCTTCAGCTAAGTAAAGAAATGTTACCTTGCATAAACAATTCCAAAGATATTTGAAAGTACCCTAAATAAACACCATACCTGTGAGGGTACAGGCAAGTAGAAGGCTTTTATGAGCTTCTGCCTGAAATACTGTTGAGTTTCCTCTTCTCAGAGCAAGAGGCAGAGTGCCATAGAGTTTACCTGGTGTGTGTTTACTGCTACAAAGCCCCCTTACCACACCCCATTTCCCTATACCATGTAGATATATGGGAAAGCAGCAGTGTCCACCATTCATTTCCATTCTTCAGGCTGAAGACACTGTCAGCATTGTGTGTGTCCAAATTAACTCTTTCAGTTATGAGCCTCAACCTAAGCAAGAAAGATAAAATACTGGGACTACTAACTTCCAGGATTTGTTCTGGGAGAGTTTTTATGTAATGGTGTCAGTCAAGTAGTGTACATGAAAGCAATTCTTCAGAGACAGTTTAAAAGCTACTGCAGAAATGCCTACCAGACTGTGAAAGTTCTATTTTAAGGCGTATTAAAAAGATGACAAGGAAGGTTCCCTCAAGCATGTGTACTCTGTTCATACATGGCCATGACAATTAGTGTAAATGCTCTTTATCAAACACCATTTCATCTCAAATTAACATCTGTGTGGCAAGATTTCAGTTTACTCTGATAGGTACTTAAAGAACTAGTAATTAAAGAAATAAAACTATACTAATTTCAAGATTTTTGAATTCTCCTTTTCCACTTCTTTCAAGAAAACTTGATAGCTTTATTTTGTGCAACATTTTCCATATGGGGGTGGCCTCATTAATGCATATTTGAGGATCTTATGACAAACAAGAGCACATAAATGAAGATAAGTAGTCCCATGTTCATGTGCCTGTTGTTATGAATTCAGCAATGCTGAGTGCCTCTCATTCTCTAAAATCTGGTATGAGACTTAGGAATTTCAAAACACTAGGTGCTTCTACATTTCACCGGAAACTGTGGCTAAATTAAATGCTTCAATTTTTTCCCCTCCCAAAAGATACGTGAGAAATCCACTGCCATAGAAGTACAGAGGAGCTTAGAAGTGTCTGTGGCCTGCAGAACTGGCTGGGATAGCAGAGGTAAACTGATCACTAGTGATGCAGGGAAGAGAACCTCCCTTCAGGTTTCCTTTGTCCTATTTATGTCAAACGCCTTGATGCTTCTGATGCTTCCCTTCTCTTGGTGGATGCTCTGCAATGAATGACACTTTGCAAGCAGGGACAGGATCTCCGTGCAGCATTGGCTGAGCAGGCAGGAGGGAGCTGCCCACGGCCCATGACTCCCCACCAGCTCTAGAAACAGCTCTCAGGGCAGCCCAGAGCCAGGCAGGAGGCAGCTCAGGCACAGCTGCTTTCAGCAGGCCAAGCTGCTTGACTCTGGAGGTTCCTGGATCATGGATTTCTAAAATTGCTGAACATGAACAGCATCTGTTATTAGGTGTCTCTGTCTTGACTTGTAAAGTGAGCAAAAAGTCTAAAGGAAAGGACCCAAGGACAGAATTGTCTAGTACAGGGAGAGAGGAGTTTGGGCATGGCTCACATGGAACAAAGGTTTGCTTTCACAGAAAGTTGGAAATACCTTAGATTTAGGGTAAAGGTTGATATTTTTGAGCTATATGATACTTTAAGTGATCTGGCACTGATCATAGAATGAGTGAGCTCATGCTCTACAGTTACATGTGGAGCCATAACTCAGCCCATCTTTGAAAAACTGTGAGCCTCAGTGTCACCAATAAACTGCAAAAATAGGTAAGTGTGAGTGAGGAGCAGGGCCTGGGACTCTCCCTTTCCAGGGAGATTCTTCTCACAACAGGCCAAATACCCCAGGTACCTTGCTCACTAGGTTTAGCCCTGTAAATCTCATCTCCTTTTCAGAGAAGTGTTTGTTGCTGGCAGGAGGATTGTGCCATGCCAGAGGATGTTGAAGCCTGGTGGCTGATGGACTTTCCTGGAAAGTATGAGCAGTGTTTTAGACAGTAGGTTGAGAAAGCAAATGTTCCAGCTCCTGGGCAATGAGAAACCTCTTTTATGCTGCCATTAGAGCATCATTTCTTCTGAGTTCATCAATGCCATTAAAGAGAAGATCTGTTCCCAGGAAAGAAGGTCCTGCTTTATTCACAGCCTGGGCTGCTCTCAGCACAGGTCACTGTGTGGGTCTTGCTGTGGGATGGGGGCAGATGGGCCAAAGCACTGGGAGCCACTGGCCCCAAAGTCTTGGCACTCACCAGGCCCCAGTGTCCATGCCAGGCAAGGCAGCAGGTCTGTTTTCACCTGTAAACCAGAATGGAAACCAGGGACCAGGCAGCATTGATGAACCCAGGGATTAAAAGCAAGGACGTGTAGAAGCTGAGTTAATTGGTGCTTAAAGCACTTAATGCAGAAATTCAGAAATTAAGATCTGATACAAAGATGACTCAGAGGCAACACATTGGGTTTAGCTGGCACGCATAGGGAGCTTCCCTATTAAAGGGAGCTAAACATTTGTCAGTGCCAGAGGGCTTTTATAACAGGAGAGATGCTTCAGCCCCAAAATGGTGTTTTCTAACAATGCCCTGTCTCCCAGTAAGGGAACACCAAAGCTGACTCAGAGAACTCTGAGCTGAGACTCTACCCAGAGGAATAACATGAATCATCTAAACCATTCTCACATCTTCCCCATCAATTTACTAAAAGCATCATATCTGTAGTTGGATCTGTGGCTTAAAAAATGTGGCCTAAGGCAGGGTATTTTTGCTCCTATGTCAATACATAAAAGATCCAGAATGTGTTTAAGAGTAGACTGATGTGGATTTAAAAAAATCAGTAGAATTCTCAAAATATTCTTCCTGTTTTTTTCTCTGGATAACATCTTACAGAAAGACATACTTCACACAACATGATTTTAAAGTGGTGAAATCTTTGCTTCTTTACTGCCTCTTTTTGTGACTCGTCTTTTGGCTCAAAGGAGGTGTGCCAATATAAAAAAATGTTATTTATATTGTGGTAGAGCCAGGACGCCACATAAAGAACCTGTTCTTTATTGTGTGAAGAGCAGTAAATTCACAGGAATGAGACCCTGCCCAAGGAACCCACAGCCTATAACTCTGAACATGGCACAGCACAAAGAACTATGGAAAGCACAAACAATCATACAGAAGGCAGATCGTGATGGGCATAAATAAACACAAATGTTGGGCAGCAAACCCCTAGAGGCTCATGAGGCTGGCTGAAAGCTTTAGAAATACTGACACATCACAAAATGCTAATTTTACAGTCACATCCAGGATATTTTTAAAAAAGTCTTTAAAGGCATTTTAATAACCCATAAAAGCATTACTGAGTTGTACCTTGGTACTAAAGACCAAGGATGAGGATGTTCCAGGGGCTTTGGCCATTCTAAATTCAGGTGTATAATTTCAAAATATAGATGAAAATATTTTCAGTGATCTTGTGGGAATACCATTCAGCTAGCTACTGCCTTATGTTTCTTTATGCATTTTGACTTAGGTGC
The DNA here is from genome assembly GCF_965231275.1 of Zosterops lateralis. Classification (NCBI taxonomy): domain Eukaryota; kingdom Metazoa; phylum Chordata; class Aves; order Passeriformes; family Zosteropidae; genus Zosterops; species Zosterops lateralis. The sequence continues at coordinate 68,215,716 of NC_139763.1, read as the reverse complement.
GATTTAGATAGTTTAATTCATTCAAACTATTTCAGCCACCTAAAATAACTATTTGCAAAGTTTTGATAGGTCAATGCAACCACACAGTTTGCTGTTATGTATTCAATATCACACTTTCTTCTAAGTGGATTTTCAATCTATTTTGAAGAGTAAAAAGTGGCTTCTTCTCAGCCAGAAATTAATTAAACTCCATTCATTCAAATGAAGATAATTCCATCTACTCAAGGACATTTTCTATGTTAGTGCCTCTTTTCCAAGATTCCAGAAAGTAGTCAACAAAATTAGTATCACAATTATGGAGGAAAGACCAAGGAGGAAACAAAAGAAGGCTGTATACATAATTTCTAGAATATTTTGCCCCTTAAAACTTCTGGAATGAAAAATTCCATCAAATTTAGAGACAAAAACCTGTACATTTTTCACTCCATCTTACTTGATGTGTTACTGTTAGAAACAGGACTGAATTTTACCCTCAGAGAATCTTGTGATTCTCTGAGAAATAATTCTCAGTGTGTCACCATGTTTACCCTAAAAAAAAATAATTCTGGAAAACTGCTCTCCAGAGAGATGCATCTTTTTTTTTTTTGGCAAAGGATGTCCTCACCAAGCTTCTTTTACTACCTTAACATAAAACAATTTCCTTCATGAAATAAACTGTATGGTCAAAGAGAACTGTTTGCTATAATAACTGAGTCTAGAATTTCTTCCATGAGAAATCTCTTGGTCAGGGATATTCTTTTTCTCCATTAGCTACTCAACTCTTATTTACTGTAGTTATTAAAGACAGTTCTTCAGATGATACCACACCAAAGAGCAACAACAAGAACAACAAAAAACAAAGGATTAAATGCGGTGGTTTCCTCCAAATGACTGGCTGAATCAGAGCAAAACAGATTCCTGAGGTGTGTCTTCTGCTGAGGTCACACAGTCTTGGTTTGGCATGTTTATGCCTCTGCTGTCTAGTTGCATTTTGTAAAAGTTGATTAATATAACTAGATTTTATAAATCTCTAATAAAACAATCCATAGCAATACTTCAAACTTTTAGTAAAAAGTGTCATTTCTGCATTATTCATTTTATTGACTAGCGCACACAGGGAGTTAATCAATTTGAGCTGCAAAATAAAATCAGATGTAGTAGGGGCTTTAGCATAGCTAAAAGATTTGGCTGAGGAAAGATGTGAGGAGATGGATGGAATAAAAATTAAAGCTATTCAAAGTCTATTTCTTAAAAAATTCTTTTCATGGAACTGTGAGAAAAACTGTGAGAAACCAAACTAAACCATTATAATAGGTCAAATACTCTAGTTCCTCTTTAAAAAAAATAATCTAGGGAGGCATTTTGCCAGCATTAATAAAATGCCTTTTCTGAAATAAAATAAATCAAATTTAGAAGAAAGAATTTTTTATTATGAATTCTTTTAGGAATTCCTGTTTTGAAGAAATTAACAAAGTTGTTCCCATCCTGATCTGCAGCGAAATATACTTTGAAATGTTACAATTGTCTTGCAAGGTCTAATCTATGATTTCTGCTATTCACCAGTTGAAACCCTATGGAAAATAGTTCCTGCTCTAGAAAATTAACAAAATTTATAGAGAAGCATTAATAACAAAATTTTAAATATTTTTATTTCTATCACAGATACTGGATGAAAAAATCTGAGGCAGGTAGATGGCAATTTCAGTTTTACTTAAGTTGTCTTGGAACAGAAGTGTCAAGGAAAGCCTCAGAGAAGACAAAACTGTTACTCCTTAATCCAAGCTTGGAAGCAGGGCCTGTTAGGCACAGTCTGTGTGACCAGTTTTCACTGTTTTTTCTGAAAATAAGCTGCCTATTAGAAGAGTCTGTCTCTCCCCAGGGACAGCAGAAGGAGCTTAGATGACAATTATTGATGGGTTATCTTTGCTGCCCAATTGAATCTCACCAGGACTGTCCAGCCCAGAACCACACATTCCACAATGAGACACCAAACTGATCTCCTGGGAGCTCTGGATTTAGCTTGTCACATCTCCATTTCTAGGGGGGACCAGCGCAGTCCTCTGAGAAGCTGTGGCAAGCAATCCTAGTCACCGTACTTCAGCAGGGACCTTTGAAGGATGTAGAGGGATATCCTAGGGATGCCCCATCCCCAATTAATCTACAGATGCTGTAGTCTTGAGATTAGTCTATCAAACTCGTTAATGGGACATGTGCCATTAAAAAAAAATAAATGGGCAGAGCATACACAGCAATATTGGCAGAAAGAAGTGCTGCCTTACTCATTATTTTCTCATGCTTCTGGTGGAGTGAATAAATCAGCTCTGAACCTTGTTTAGGAAACTCGCAACACTAGTGTAGACTGCCTAAAATAACTTCCTTATTGATGACCTATAAATCCAACTTAAATCTCACATTAACCTTTTCTCTGAGTAGCTTTTTCATTAGTAGATGATTAAATGATTGGAAATGGCTGAAAATGAAGCCACTCAGCTTGCAAAAGGGCAGACTAATGTCCCTGTTGCATCCACAAGTCCTGGTATTTTTCAAAGTTGGAGGCACCAGCAGAAACTGGGCTGTTTCCTGATCAAACTGATTCAAAAACTTAAATGCAAACCATTGCAATTTAGTGGACAGGCACCTTGTTTGGTTTTTTAAAAGGAAGCTTAAATTCATACTTCCCATGCTGTGCTCAGCTCCCAGGTTGGATCTCATACTTTTCCCCTATTGCATAAATATTAATAGGGTGGATTCCCATTTATGTCAGTACCACATTACTATTTGTGATGTCACATAAACCTTACTTTTCATCTGCCAGAAGCCCATCAGAATTGCACAGAATTAACTGTGTTCTTGTGCAGCACCATACCATAGGAGGAGTTATGCCATTTTTGCCAGACCTACCATATTATGTACATCAACTTCAAAGCATATAATGAAAAAAATAAGTATGTATTTCTTACTGTTAGTCTTTAAATATTGCCCCCATTTTTAATCTCCAGAAACCCAGTTTTGAAGAAGCCTCCCACAATAGCACAGTAGATTGAAACACTAGAAAATACAGAAAAAGAGCCACTTTTAACTGTCAAGAACCATCAGCAGGGATACATGGTCACACTGCAGTGGTAATAAATTGGTTCCTGCATCTACCACCAGTTTCCACTATCTTGTCTGCCAGATTATTACATACGCAGAGAAGCCTTCTGCTGAGAGATATACACTTCAGCTTCAGCCCATGACCTCATATTTTACCTTATTACTAGAGATTCAGACCTAGCAGACCTAGTTTCTGTGTTCTACCCTTAGGTACTTGTACACTGTAATTAAATCCTATCTCACCTGCTCCTTTTTCACGGCCCAACATGTTAAGGTCTTGGAGCCATTTCTTCAGAAGATATATTCTCCTGTCTCCCAAATAAGCCTTGTTCCCTGGACCCCTTCCAAGTTCTCCTTAGGGAATGCACCAAATTACAAACCTCCTGAAAGACTTAGAGGTCCAGCGGGGCTTCACGTGGTGCAATAATTGGGGGAGACTGGCTTTAAAGGATACGGCTGGGCAGGTTAAAGTCAATGGAAGTTCAACGTGTGGAGAGATTAGAGGATCAAGGCTTGGTAGGCTGAATGCAGTATGTCACCTAAAAATGTTAGTAGGGATTCAAACAACAGTGTCTGTTCAAACCCTAAATCTAGGCCTTTTATTCTTTGGTGTGCATTGAAATACCTGTGTAAATAGCTGTGGTTGTGGGGAAGCCCAGGGAAGAACTGCAATTTGCTCCAAGTGGAGTGCAGCTGGGGAGAGGCGCCTGAGTGTGTTTAAGGTGCTGCAGGGACAGAGGACAGTAGGAGTCCCAGCTCCAGAGCCTGGGGTGAGGCAGCAAGGTAGGACCAGCTATGGAAGCTCCTGCATTTCCATCCCATCTGGAATCAGGGTCAGGATGCTGCCTAAAGTCACCTGTCCTCCAAAACTGCTGGCAAGTGAGAGGAATTGGACCTGAAGGGTCAGCATACCCACTGATCCTTACTCAAAAGCTCCTCCTCCCCACCCTCCACACTGTGGAATGCAGGGGATCTGTTCCCCAGTTGTAGGACATGGGGTTATAACTGTAAAGTGTTCAGGCTTACGCTCACTGGAAGGCCCCATGGGAAAGGCAGGCTGGAGGCGGGTGGTGGGAAGTCATTGGAGGGGCGGGAGGCAGTCAGGAGTGAAGAGAAGTCTGCCCAGTGACAGCGGGAAGTGAGACTGTGATTGGCTGGAGGGACGCGTGGACAGCGTATGACAGAAAGGTGATTGGACGCACGCACAGCAGCAGTGCAGCTGGGCCAGCCAATGGGTGCCTTTCTTTCTGTTGAGGGCTATTAAGTCTTGGTTTGGTTTCAGTTATGTTGGGTGGAGATTAAAGGTATAAAAAGGGTGTAATTTCTACAATAAAGCAATCTCCCTCAGATGCATAAGGGGGTCTGTGTCACTTTGTTCCCCATTGCTATGCCCAGTCAGGTCAGCTGTCATCCATCCATCCATCCATCCATCCATCCATCCATCCCACTTGACTGGCCTCGAGCTGCAGGTCTGTGCCACCACAGCTATCATAAAACACTTACAGAGGATGCCTGAATGCAACAAATCCATCACATAAATAAACCATAAGTGAAATCTGCACTGAAAGTGAAAGAAATGCTCTGTTTAACGATGCCGGTTGTTTGATGATTGCAGCGAGTGCAGTGACAGTCACAATGATGAACTGTGTTCCTCTGAGTAGTCTCTCAATAACAGCTGTGTGACAATTCATAAATGACATTTCTCATATACAACACCTGATAATGTCAGCTTCACTACACTAATACACTCATTGCTCTAATATCTCAGTCTTTCAGCTGGAGAATGCTGCCTGCCTGAAAAGCAAAGCAATTTTTGTGCTATTTATCAGAAGACTTTGTACTTTGTTCTCCACGGAAAATGGGATTGTCCTTTCTATGTCATAGGATAGTCCTTATCCCAACAGATAATAAAAGAGATTAAATAAAAATTAAAAAAAAAAGAAGGTAGGAAAAAGGAGAATAGATCACAGTATTTGTCCATTTATCTCATGTAAATAGGTTTAATTAAAAAAGTTATTTTTAAAAAGAAATATTGAAAATCTAGGGGGAAGGTCAGGAATTTCTGAAACATTATTCAAAGGCCCTTTCTGTAAGAAGTTGACTCCTAGGGCTAGATATCACATTTCGAAAAACTGGGGAGCTCCATGAATGTTACCTATCAAAAGCAGGACTGTTCCTCAACATCATCCTCTGATAACATCATTAAGAATCCTTAAAAAAATACTTCTGCTAAGAATCCCTGTAAAATATGTGTCAAATCTAGTATTTTGTGTCTCAGCCCTGCCCCCTTTATGAAAATCTCTGTCCACAGACCAGCTAGTCTTGTTTAGTCTTTATCTTTCAAATATGTACTTGAACTCCTAGAATATCTTTCCTTCTACCTTTTATTCTACTTTCAGTGGTTTTTATTGCATCTCCTTCCTTTATATTATAGGTGGGATGAAGAAATACAGTCTAATTCAATACCAGGAGAGTATTTCTTTCCAGAACCCCTGCTGAAATGCTGTTCATTTACTTGTGGTCTCTCATTCTTGGCAACCAGCCAACAACACTTTTTGATTTTTGAAATGTTAAGGGAAAAAGTTCAGATAATGAAACAAAGTCCAATTAGACGGACTAATGTCAAAGGGTTGATGTCTTTGCAAAGGATTAAAATGTGCATAACACCAGAAGTGGCCTTATTTCAATGTTTTAGACAAAGTGGAATAGAACTGCTGAAATCTCCCACATGAGTGACAGCCTTTGCCTTTGCAGCCTTTGTGGTTGTTTTTCTTGCAGCACAACCACAGATGACAGACTCCATAAATCTGTAGTGAGAAATGGACCTTGTCTGAAGGAGCTTGCAATTTAAGCATGCAAAACAAGAGGTTGGAAGAAAAACGGAGTCAGAAAAGTCAGGTGGCAGGTATGTGATAAAGGCCAGCAGGTCCAGATCCTGTTCCTGCTTGGTTTCAATCGAGTATTCCAAACCTTGATTTTTCTCACATCTCTCCGAGAAGTGGCAAATTAAGGCAACCAAAGTCATCATCACTATATCTAAAAGGTGCTAATATCCAACTGAAGATTTTTTTTCATTATTTAAATGAGTTTCAAGCAGGCCAGGAACAGGCCCTGCAAGGCTCATACCTTTGGCAAACCTCATAGCACAGTTTAGGAAGACCAGACTTGGTTACGGCCCAAGCTGCTGCTGAATCTGCCTCACTGCCACCTTCTTAGTCCTCTGCTGCTCTCTTCAGCTTAAATGAAGGATTCAAAAGGAGAGCACAGTTGCATGCTGCATTGATGTAAATCTTTCTCCTCTGATTTTCTAAAACTACATTTTCATTTTTGTCAAAAGATTTAATGTTTAATTCATCTGTTTTAACAGACAAGAAAATGTGTTCTAGCAAAAAGTTCCTCCTGTGTATGTATGGTCTATTCAAATAACCTTTTTCCCAACTTCTCTGCAATCAGAAGATTTGAATTCTAATGCAAAATGTTCATGCTAGAACCTGATCATATCCCAGAGCTACGATTCTGAGTGGCATCAGTCCATGGTATCTGACAGTATTTGCCAAAAACATGTCAGGACTCCCCTATAGTTCAAATCACCCCATAAATTCTACACTTACACAACATCGGTGACCTCATACCCAAGGCATGCCTTAATGATCAAGCAAGTGGAAACGTTCAGTAAATACATTGAATGTTTGACATTGTTATCAGTGGGTGTTCCCTGGGTCTCTTGTGAAACAATCCCAAGATTAATGCAAGGCCAAGAAGTGTCAGCCAAGTGAAAACCTTAAATGTTAGTTAAGAAATTTAAATAGACAACAGCAGTTTCTCTGCATTAAAATACACCTAAATAGTTCTTAAAGAAGTATGGGGGGAAAAAACCCTGAATTTTCTTAATGGTGAGTTATTTGTGTTGCTTTGACTGATTTTCTTTTAAGTCGTTGCTTCTGACATTGTGAAGCTGGAGGAAATATGCCAGTTTCATAAAGAGTTCTGAGAAATGAAGCATTAAAAGTCTCTACAAAAGTTTTGATAAAGCCCATGATAAAAATTAGGGCTGATACAGACAACTGTTTCAGCCTTTCAGCCTCTCTAAATCAGGTCTTAGAAATACTCTCAGTGAAAAGAAGGTTGATTCCCTAAACCAGAGCACAGTGTCCTCTCTACAGTGCACAAAAAACTTGGCTACTTCTACTGATTCCCATGTCAGCAGAAGGCACTGACAGGCTGTATAAAATCACAGAGGTGGAAAGGAATAAAATCAAAAAGAAAAGATTTTTCTTATTACTTTTCTTTCTCTGTACTTCACTTTACAGGCTAAGTTGGATTTCAATACAGGTGGTTGTTTTTGCACCCTGGGCATCCAGTGCCATCTAACCTCAGACCTGTGGGGCAGCCTCTGAGGGGATGTGTGGGGTGCTGCCAGGGGGTCCCATCCACAGGGCTTTGGTGCCCCCAGCAGCACATAAAAGAAACATTTAACAGCAACATTTGTGTTGCAACCACCATGCTCAGCATTCCTGATTATGAATCTGATTAGGCTGCTGGAGAGAATGGGACAAATCAAATGCTTCAAGTATATGTAGGAAGGATATACAGGGCAAGGGTTGAGTTTGGGAGCCTTGTGTTAATGTATCTTATATCAATACAGAGACATAAAAGAGTCATTTAAAAAGAGTCACAGAGCTAAATGTATGAACAGCAAAAAATGCAAAGCCGATTTCCCAACCTGCTGGCTGACACTCAGTCACAAGCATCACCTGGTTGCCTTCGCACTGAAATGATTTCTATCAAATAATTAACATTCATAAATTAAAGAACATAAATGGAACACCCTAAATGATGGATTTTCAATGGCTTGAGCTGAAAAGGACTTAATGCCTAGGTCATAGAGGTACTTGGATGACCCTACAAGTTGGCTATAATTGTGTTCACGGTGGTGGTAAAAATGATGGATTACAATCACATTTGTGTGCTACATTACTAAGTAATGAACTGCACTGTACTACATGTTTTGCCTCCAGGAACATCTACTTATGTAATTCTTTTTAGTCATCTTTTTGCAGCAGAACATCAGAGTTTGATAACCAACATCTTTAGTTTCAGGAATTCAGAATTGTGCCAAATCTTTAGTGTCAATTACTGCGCCTAAAATGAAACATTTACGGATTCTGTGGACAAAAATTTAAAAATCCAGCATGAACATCCATTAGCAGAAGTTTTTCACTTTTGCTGAAAAGTGAATTCAAACCCTTGACATGTCAATGAGCACATTCACAAGCTGTGAGAGGAAAAGCAGGGCAGTGTCCTCCCAACAGCATCCCTGTTCTCAGCTCTATCATGCCTTTTGCATGGTCTTGATGGCCTGACTTCCAACAGTGTCCAAACGCTTAAAGAAGTAGAAAACAATTTTAAGGGACACACCAAGCACCTAAATGAATTAAGAGTGTCCCATCCGGTTGTCTACTTTGGGAATGAGCTTGCAAACTTTGGTATGCGAGGAAAAGCTTTTCCTTAGGAAAAGAGCTGAGCCTACATAAGAAATGAGTAGGATGGCATTTGCTCCTGGCCTGGATCCCAGGGCACTGAAAAGGCCCTACGAGCATCCTGATGCAGTTCTCTGGCCTAGGGTAATGTCTTTATTCCTCATCAAAGATGAAGCTTATTTTCTTTTTTATCATGATTTTTTTCAACTTAGGGACTTCACATGGATAACACCTTATTGGAATAAGTGATACCAGCAGTTATGTGATAGAGAATGTCTCAGTAATGATTTTTAATGTGGGTAAAAGACTGTGTTACAATAAACAGAAAATATGTTTATCCTATTACAGCTTATGCCAAGGATAAAATCCCCTGTGATTCCTCTGTGTGCACACAAACCAGATGCTGACAGGCCCAGCTGCAGACCTCATTTTACCAGTTTATCCAAGTCATCCTCAGTGAATAATCGCATCTTGTCTTGTTTCTAATCTAATTCCATCCATTATCCAAGATGGATAATTTCCAGGGATACATTATAGTGGCAGAAATGTCTGCAAATAATAAAACCTGTGCAAATCTACTTTTTGATATATGTACTGCACAAGTCTTCTGCCAGCCCTTCTTCCATTTCAGCAGGTCTGCACATGCAGGAAGAGGAAAATGAGAGGCATAAGCCACAATCTGAATATCCAGTGTTTATGCATCCCACATGGCAAAAATGAGTGTATGGCAAAAATCACTGATGCTGGTGATGGCATGCTAAGACCACTGCCTATAGCATGAACTTACATATTTACCCACACTCTCTGCCTGTCCATACCTCTGTTTCTTGCCTTGTGTTAGGTAGGAAGCTTATTCACTCAGCTGTCACTTTTTTGTTGTGTGTCCTGGCTCAGAAAGGATGGCCCGTGACAAAAGATAGCCCAAATTAAAATGCCTCCATGTAAAAAAGACACGCATTAGGTCATTGTCTATATGAGGTAAAGCAGCTTAGCAGGATAAAACTGTCCGTTTCTGGTGGGGCAGAGGTCACCTCTCTCCAGCATTCTTTTTTCTCCATTTTTGCCCATACAAAGCCATCTGGGCACTAAAGAATGTCCTAGCAGCTTCTCAATAAATGTCCTCTATCACAGTGCCTCAAAATTCAACCCAGTGTTTTAACTGGGAAGTGTCTTCAATTGGAAGAGAACCTGATAGAGCAAAAGGTAACTCCTTGTCTCCAGAAAAAGAAGAGCAAAGCAAAAAAAGTGAGGAGTCCTCTTTTCCAAAGGTGTAAATCAGACTTTTAAGATCACAGCCCTAAGGGAACTGCATGTCCTATCCATAAAACCAGACTGGTTATGAAATTGGATGTTTGTTTAATTCAACAGCATTCATGTGCCTGGCTCATCATAAATCTTAATATGTAAATCATCCAACTAAATGGATTTCAGCATGAGCAGATTTCACACTGATTTCCATGAAGAAGACATTAGAGAATTCCTGCTTTAGTCATTAGGGCTGTTTGAAGGGGTATTTACAGGGGCAAAAATGTATCTCTTGTTCTCAGTCCTTCACTCAGTAGCCTCAAATCCCATAAGCTGAGGGTGGAGTTTGGGACCACTTCAGGTGCAAGCTTAGGTGCCAGTACAGACCCTGCTGCCCAATCCCCAGCTGTGGCAGACACAGCTCTCAACCATCTCCATGCAGTGATGGGGCCTCAAGCACATGTTGTGGTTTGGATCCCTTGGGATTCTCATTTGAGCATGAGGAACTCCTGTGCCAGTTGCTGAATCGGAGAAGGGCTCTGGCAGCAGTGGCATCTAGGGCATGGAGCAGATGCACATCTCTGTGCTGCAAGGAAGATCACACCGACAGAGGGAAATGGAAGACATCACCAACTCTGCTAATAGGTGGTCTGAGGTGCATTTTTAACACAGAGTTTATCATGACAGTTGATGTATTTTAAGGTTGGATGCTGCTGAGCTCATTCATCTCACAGAAGGCAGAAGCATGATGGAGCATAAAATCATACCGCTGACACAAAAGCAGACTGAAGTTAATTTAAAAACAAAGCTTAAACATCTGCTCCAAGAACCAGCTCTCTAGTGCATAGATGGGAGCACTAAAGTTTGAAACATTATAGAGTGTTTAACCAGTACCACACCAGCTGTTAGATGTTTTGGCAATGGTGTAGATATTATCTGGCAAGTTCTCATGAGCAGCTGACAAGAATGAAGAGTGACATATAAGAAACAGAAAATGCCAGCCATATGGCACGAATATTATGCTAATGTTTCAGGTGTCAAGCAGTAGTCGCTTGTGTTTAATTTGAGTGAGCAAAATGTATATGGATTTTAATGATTACATGATGTTATACACAATTACATTTACATTCCCATATTGTTACAACCGTAATTTTGCCATTTAACAGTAATATACACTGAACTAAATTTCTCCACTTAGGAGCAATGCTGTTATCTTTATGGCTTTAATAACACATCTCCACCTCACAGGTATAATGTTTATTCCTACAGTGCCACTGCAGTCAGTGAACGAGCTGTGATCCAGCCTGCAAGGCACTGCTGGCTGATGCTGCAGCCTGAGGTTGCTTGGTAAATACCAACAGCATACAAGGAGTGCAGCAACCAGGCTTCTTATGGATGTGTCTCCACAAAAATAAATTGCCATGATTTGACCCCCAAACCTCTTCATGCTGGTGTTGTATTTAGCGAGCATTTTCAGGAGGGAGTTCTCATGGCAGACTGGGTGTCTGAGCTTCAGACACTGAAGGGAAGCCCCACTGGCAGCTCAGCTCCACCACATTTCCTGAAGGAACATGATGACAAGCTGCTTTACAGACCACATGCCACATCAGAACTAGATTTTTCACTGAGAAGTGGAAATAGCAAAGCCTGGTGCCATAAAATTTTGTGTCCTGCTTGCTCTGCATCCCACCCTTAAAGAAGCTTAGATCAGCCTTGTATCTCTGACAACAAAGTGAAAGGAAAACCAGCCTGAGCTGCTGGATTGTCAATAGCTGTCTCACACAGACAAGGCATAAAAGTGGATGTGTGGTCAAAGTGCATTTGTTTCATGATTTATTTTGAGCTGAGGCTGCTTCTTGGTCAATGCATAGAGCAGCACGTGACACGTGTGACATCTGTGCTGAGGCATGATGGTGATGGTTGGACCGACTGTGAGGAAGGCCAGCACCATTTCTGTGTCTATTTTATAGAAGGAATAAAACTTTATAAAAATTAAATTAGAAAGAAAAATTAAGAAAAGGATGTAGATTAATTAAACAGCAGCAAAGGTCCTACTAGGGATGAGATCACGGATTGCTTACTGTGACATTATTTGTGTCCATGCAAAAGGTTTAAGTGATAAAAAAAATCTCCTTATAAACATATTTGTGGGGAATGTTTCCACTCCTTGTGGCATTATATGATGACTATATCATGCAGGTATAATCAACATAGGCTGAAGTGTGTTATGAAGAAAGGAACTGGACAGACACACAGAGCAAATTGAGGAGCACACCCAGGAAAAGATGCAGGTGGGCTAGGAAGGCTGGACCCTCCCTGGTTCTGTGAGGAAAAGAGGAGCTCCTGTGTCTTGCAAACACTCCTTGATGTATTTGGGATGCAAGTCATTGCTGTGTGCTTGAGCTCCCTGAAGATTAATTGAGTAGGTAGAAAATGTCTGCCTGGTGCCACCTGCCACAGTTGCAAGGTTATTCCTAAGCGGATGGAGGATATATTGGCTGGAGTGAGCACTCTCTGTCATGACAGCTCCAAAAGTTGGCTCAGATGTTGCAAGACAGACTATCTGCCTGGAGCTACAAGTTGTGCCATTCTCTATCAAGCTCCCCATTACAAAATCCTGATGAAGGACAGGTTGCCCTCCACATAACTTTGGCAGTGGCATTGCAAGTGTGATAATGTTTCCATTGCCCTTAGATGCAAGCAACGATTTCCAGGTTCTTTGAAAGCAGCATTTTCTGCTGTTTCTAGCAGGCTTTTGAGTATAGCCAGCATGAGAGTCTCCTGTAAGCTCTCATTGTAAGCTCACTAGACCCCCTCAAATTACTACCTACTTGTCACACTAATACCATCTCAGCATGTCTGCCTACCCTTGATGGCTGCACTGGTGCTCCTATGAGCAGTGTGAGGCCAAGCAGCTCTCAGTGGTTTTATTTCCTTGTTTTCCTAAAGGGCATAACCAAGTTTTTTTGTAAGCACAGTCTGGCTTCTTTCTCTCTCAAAATCTTCAGACCAAGCCTGCATCCCATTTTTCTTCTCTATAAAGCTTTGCACTTACAGGAGTGTTAGGTCTACAACATTTTCAAAGCATTGTTCAATGTATTATTCATATAAACCCAGGGCTGATGCTAGTCCACACACCCATCTCTGAGGTTAAGCTCTGTGAGCTGCATTTTTATATGTAAAGAACAGCTCTGGTCATAATGCCAAGTGCAATAACAATTACATAAGGAGGAAAAATGTTACCCTCCAATTATCCCCTAAGTACTGCCGAGGCAAAGCAAGGGCAGTATTTGGGTAGAGCCCAAAAAGAGATCTAAGCCTCCTAAGCATAAGTGGGGATAGGATGCAGCTGTCCCACAGTATGGCTCTGAGCTTTCAGTTTAGTACACTGTCAGTCTTGCACCAAAGATATCTTGTAGATCTGTATATATAAGATTACAATTATTTTAAATTACCTGTTTTATTTTGCTCTGAAGAGAGATGAAGCCATCTGGTCTCATTTTGGAGGTGACAACCAACAACTGCTGGAAGCGACAGCTATCAGCAAAAACCACTCTCTTCTCACAGGGCAACAAGTGACAGGATGTGAGGAGATGGCCTCAAGTTGCACCAGGGGAGACTTAGATTGGATATGAGGAAAATATTTTCATGAAAGGGTGGTCAGGCACTGGAACAGGCTGCCCTGGGAAGTGGTGGAATCACCACCCCTGTAAGGCTCCAAAAAAACCCGCAGATGGGGCACTTGGGGATGCAATTTAGCAGTGAACACAGGTGCTGGATTAACAGTTGGACTTGATGATCTTAGAGGTCTTTTCCAGGCTTAATTCTATAATTCTATGGAAATAATGGAAATTTAATGATTTTGGCAGTGCCAGAGTAGCAGTGTGTGATGGAGCAGCTGCATGGGAGCAATGCAGCACACCCAGTGGGAGAAGCAGAGATGTGTCTCCTGGGCAGAGCTGTGGAGAGGCAGGAAGGTGCCAGCCCCTCCACAGCCTCTGGAGAGGAGTACATGGGGAGGAGTAGCTGACAGCAGAGTGTGGACGTGGGCAGGCAGGAGCCAGGGGACAGGAACGCTGCCGCTCCCTGCCCCTGGTCCTTGTCCTCAGGTTACAGTGGGTATTGCATTTCACATCTCCATGTTTCTCTTCATCCTTCCACCTTTTGTTTGTGATCTTTTCAGGGCAGGACTGTCTCCTAGTACATGTTTTTACAGTGACTTGCACTGTGAAGCCCTGATCTTGCTTGAGGCCTCTAGTCATGACTGTAATACAAATGATAAATCATCATCATAAAACAGGACAGGACAAATCCAGAACTCCTGTCATAACTTAGGGATGAAGTGTCAGCAGCTCACAGACATGTGACAAGGTCAGGGAGACCACAAAGGGCCAGAAGAAGCGAGTGCTCACAGAAAAGAGGAGGTGCTGAATGACTTTGAAATATTTCTAGTATGTGTCAGTGTTATATCTGTGTCAGTTCACAGCTGATTTCCTTTATCGATGTCACCTCCTGACAGTGGCTGGGAAAAGGATGGAGCCAATCACAGGCAAAGTGCAGCTGCCTGAAAACCTGCACACACAGTTGGTGGGTGCTTCCCATCCTCAGGGATGGAAAGCAGCAAGTCCTCTGAGGGCGGCAAGCTGGTCCCCAGGCTTCAGCAAAAGCATTTCTTTGTCCTTTTTCTGATGCCTAGAGACACTTACTTGGTGTCTCCTCTCTTTTTGCCCTCTGTCCCACAGAGGAAAGCTGTGTGGGTATCTCATGCAGGGGATTTCCATAGTTCTGGAGACTCTCCCTTTCACCTGTGAGTCAGCTCAGACATACACAAGGATCATTGGCCAGGGAACTGATTTCCCAGCCCGTATTCCCAGGCAGCCTCTGGGCCTGTGGCTCAGTTCCCTGACAGACCCCATCCATTCCTTCAATCTGTACAAGCCAACAACATGCTTTGCAAAAGCTGTCATCACTCTCAAGGGTTACACATTTTTTTCAGTGTCCCCTAACCTGTAGAGGCAAGGAGTTTGGGAGACCTAGAGCATAACAGGAAAGATTTGCTGCAGGAATGTGATGGTGAAAAAATGGGCCGTTCTGTCCATTCGTAGCAAATCAAATAAGCATAGAAATATCTTTAAGCCATTTTACCTGGCAAGAAGCCATGCTGTCTTTTCAGCCAAAGTGTGATGCTTGGAGAAAATGTAGCTTCAGTGAGCTGAATAACAAGTGAAAAAAGAAGCATAAGGGGAGAGTCAAGCTGTATTTATGGAAAAATATTTTTTCCTTGATGAACCAAAGGATTTATGCTATTCCTTCCTGTAGGTTCACAACTTCCAGGCACCAATTCTCAGTCTTCCTCCTTATTCCTGAGATTAGAGCTTTAAAAATATTTTTAAGGGTTTCAAAATAAATGTAGTCTTTAAAGCCTTCCCTGCTGTAGGCTGCTAAGGCTATGCTGCTGGTCACATTGGCTTACACAACCAGGAAAAGTCCATCTTGTTCCCAGCAATGACTGCATTGTATGGAGCTTCTCTGATGGCTCCTGTTTGCCAGATGACATCGTTTGTAGACAGACAATTACAATATAATGGGGTTTTTTTTCAGAATTTATCGTTGTTAAATTTTACATTTGGTATTGAGTACTCTAAATGAAAGCAGGTTCATTATTCAGTTATATTGCCAAAATCACACATGCTATTGCAAGAAAGAAATCAACCCCAGATTCAGATCCTGGTGTATTGACAACACCAGAATAACTGCTCTCACCCCATCTTTGTGGAGTAAATGTCCATTATTAGGATGAGAACTGGGCCAAATAGCTTTGGCACAGATGACACAGTAAATCAGATGAACACAGAGAATTAAAACAATGAAGCAGGAAGGAGAAAAGCAGGAAGTGCTGAGAAGTTACATCAAATAAAGAGATGTGAGACAACTGTGCTTGAACCTGAGCAAGGATATGCTTTGGGATAAATGAAAAAGAAAACAGCACATGAGCCAGTTTTTCCTGGAGAGCTACCCAGAGGTGAAGTGCTTTAAAGAAGAATTTGAATTCAGAGAATATGCCATAGTCAGTATGATAACACATGCATTAGGCACTGAGAGAGACCAGCACAGAAAGTGATCCAGAGCAAGAAAAGGAGAAAAGGTGTTCAAGAAATTGGAAGTCCAGACAGAAAGTAGAAGCTTTGAGAAGGTACAGGAACCAGACTTAGGAAATCTGGGCACTACCTGAAGGCAAAAAACACATTAGTCTTCATAAAAAAAGTAATTATAATAATTTGGACTGCACTTCAGTACGATGTAAATGGGCTACTGAGTTGTTTAGTATTTAATGCAGTGCCACTAAAACATTACTTGGACATTCTTGTCCTTCATTTTATTGCTGTAACAATGCAACAGCCCATGAAGTACCTCCACAAGGATGCTCTCTCTAGGCTGCCAGTGCTTTTATCTTGCTCTGTGAAGGTCAGATCCTGGCAATGTTAGGCCAGCATTCCATCCTCATTGTAATATTCAGGCACCCTCTGAACCATCTCATTTTAATCCACACAAAACACAGATTTTTGCAGCCTGGTTTTAGGAGATCAAATTGCCATTGTCTCTTATCCTCCTCATGGACACAAACTTCTGGTCTTCCCTGCTCTAAGCTCACCTTTTCTATCAAAACTTACAACTACGAGACTGACTATTCCTTACTTTTTCCAGTTAAAAGCAGCAGATTCAACTTTCAGACTAGCACCTGCCTCTCTGGTTTCTTTTTCCTATTATTTAAAATTAACATAGTGAACTTTAAACACATCTTTTATATATTTATACTATTCATAGAGTTAAAATCTTTAAATATAGTTAAATTTTAACTTTTAACATAGTTAACATAGTAACAGTCTTCAAAACAACATCTTCAAAACCTATTTCTGTACTACCCTGCAACTCATGCTCATCTGACCATGGTTAAGTGAATGTGGACTTTCATTCCTCTTTCTTCTTCCTACTTTTTATTTCTACATCTACCTGGTTTTTTGTTCTGGTTTGGTTTTTTTTGGTTGTTGTTGTTGTCACCTTATCTTCCCAACCCTCAAGTGAGTTTGGAGCAAAGTGGGGCTGTGAATCCATCTGTTGTCTGCTCAGTCACTACGCTGCAAAGTCCTCCTACCACAGAAAGCCTCCACTATGGGCTGGGCTAGGAACTATTTGCTCTCATTACCATCACCTCCGGGAAGGCAAGGAGACATCTGTTGAATCTGTGTAATAGGCCTGACTTCCATTTACCCTTTCTCTTTCCAGCTGTAGAGACCCACCCTGATGTCTCATTAACAAAGTAAAAATAATGACCCTGTTTTGTTTTCCCACCTCCAGGCAGCTGCAGAACCTTCCCTGACCAACTGTAAGCCAAGTCTCTTGTCCCTGGAGTCCTAATGCTTGAGAAACCCACTATGCAATCTTAGATTGCAGTTTGTTCCCTCGTGCTCCGTGCCTTTCAGCTGGCTTCATCTGGGATCAGCAATGGAGGGAGATGATACAGTGTGGGGGAGATGATGCAGACTGAGCTCACGGCAAAGGAATGCAAAGGAGAGAATGTCAGTGGCAGAGGAACAAACTAGATACTAGGTAATTTCGTTCCTCAGCTGTATAAATTGGTATTTTAAATGACAACTACCATGAGTTGCCCTCCCTTCTGTGGATCCCAGTGTTTCTCTTCCTTTACTGCAATGGCCTACAAGGCCTGGGCTCCTCAGAAGGCATTTCTTGGCTATCTTGGCTTTACAAGCTGACAGTGACAGCCCTGGAACTGTTGGATGAATAACGCAGCTGGCAAAGGCTGGCCTCCTTAACTAACTCAGCCATAGACACCTCACATGCAGAAAAGATTTGGGATTTCCTAATGCAGCTCTGCCAGGAGAACCAGCTACATGGTCACTAACATTTTTGCATGTGTTCTAAGCCCTGCAAAATTTCCAGAGACGTTCCCATAGTTATTCTGTCCCCACAGTGTCTCTTGGAGAAAAGATATGGAGGTGACCAGAGCACAGAGAATAATACTCCCCCAGGTCACAGAAAGATTTCTTGAGGCTGCCTCCAGCAGAGAACCTCATGGAAAAAGGGAGGAGAGGGATTGGGAGTTAATCAATCCCACTTACAGCAGGGCTGCATCCTGACTCACAGGTGTGGCCTTATTTCCATCATTTTCTTGGCAGTTTGGAGGTTTATCATCAGAGAGGATTGCTGGCCAGATGTGGGGTGGGTGCTGCAGCTCTGGAAGCACAGCATGAGGGAGGAGCTCCTTGTCCCTGCTCCTGCTGAGGCTGGGGCAGAGTCCCCCTAAGCTGTCACACACAACGACAAGACCTTAAAATAACATTTTTTAAACACTTTTGAGGGATACAGATTGCTGACAGAGAATTTGAGGCAATCTAAATCTTAGGCAAGGACAAAAATTGTCTGAAGGCAGCTTCAAAAAGGATTTAGTTTGACCGTATCTTTAACCTGGGTCGATGAAAAGAAATTTCAGTGACCAATTTCTACAGGGTCTGAAATATAACAGTTTTTAAACACACAACTGAACAGCTGCTGATTCTGACAGAGACATTGCTCTCCCTAAGCATTTGGTAATAGAGTATTTCAGATGATTTAATAGCTAATAAAGCCAGAGTCTTTGCTAAGTAGATGGATACAGCAATATTAAAAAGTTAATTATAGATTTCTATCAAAAAATTCTTTACTCAAAATATTTATTCTCAGACTGAAGCTAATACGCAGGTCTCACTTAAAGAAAAATATTTTAGCCACTATTCAAAAGGTTTCCAATTTCCTCTACCATAGTGGCTTCCAATTACAACCAATTTCAAGGTGTAAGTTTTCAGATTGAGTATTCCTTTTTTCAAGGTAAATCCTCACCAGTTGTCACATAAAACTAGTTTTCCCATTACTCATGTTCTTATGCTTTTTGGCAGCACAGGGATGCTTATTTCCTTTGCTTCTTCTCAGGCATTAGCTAGCTGTGATATCTGTACCTCTATAAAATTACAAAATGGTAAGGAAGGGTCAGAGGAGCAGAAAACAGGGTTAGGGATGCTTGCAAAAAAAACCCACAGGAGAGTCTCTCATGCACAAAATTATTCATTTGCTTCTGTGTTGCTATTTCAGCCTTTGGTTTTTTTTTCACTGATCTTTCAGATCCTTTACTCATTCTCTGTGAGGGCCACTAGAAAACCAGGGTATGTTTTAAAATCCTACATACTCAGCTATGCCAGCTAATTCACAGGCTGAATAAAAAATTCTTTACATCTGTAACTTATCCCATTATCACGGAGGAGTATGCAGCAGAGCTTGTACTCACACTCAAGCTAGTTTATCTCTACCTCTGATTATTTTTGCCTGGTTTATAAAAATGTAATGGATACTCATTGCCATTTAGTTGAGCCAACCTCCCTTGTACAGCACTGCCCATGTCTGCTTTGCCTTGCATTTCTTAGTGTCACCTCCTTTGCAGGGTTTATTAAACCCATGCCCTGCCTCAACACACCCCTTTTCTTCTTTGAAACCGTATCTTGAGGACTCATTGCGATTGTAAAAAAATGTGAGAAATGACATGGCAATGGCTCAAATGTGAAACAATCAAAAATATTTAAAATATATACAAGGAAAGGTGTTGTTTGTTCTCCTACCATTTGGGTAGTGCTGCATTCCTCAGAGAGAGCATTTCTGAGAAGCAGAGAGTTGCTGGGCACGTGTGTGTGGCACGTGGGCTGGAGGAAGAGCACTGGAGGCCGGTAGGCTCCCAGTGCAAATGTGGCTGCCTCTCCCACCTGTGGCTCCAGCATCACCATCCCTGGGGAAAAGGACAGCCCCTGATCACCCATAAAATGCAGCAAGGACATGGCAGTGACTACAGCAGCATGGGCAGCTTAACTTGCTTGGATGTTGCTGAGAAACGCCCACACAAATTTCATGTCCACACAGAGTAAAACACACATAAAGATGCCAGACCTGAGTTCTAACCCTCTAGGAAGACCTGCTAGGATCAAAGAGGACTGCTGGTGGGCTCTGTAGTGCTGATGAGCTGCAAAAATATCAAAACCATAAGCACAACTGTCTTCATCTATCCCTTAAGCACAGGAAGATCAGTCTCACAAGCTAACTGTACATAAAGGATGCCAGCAGCACACATGGTCAGAGGGGGTTGTTGCACCAAGGATGCAGGCACAGAGTGTGATACAAACCACTGAAAGATGCAGAGATTGGTGCAAGTACTTGTGTGTGCAGGATCCAACAGGTTTTGGAACTTACTATGGTGCATACTAAACAACATATTCTTCTGCATCTAAATATGGATGCCAGGTAAATTGAGAATAAAGTCTAAGCTTGAAATTTGTATCAATTTACATATCCCAATGTATATGACAAAGTTAAAGGAGATTTTTTAAAAATTATTTTTATTTTTTTATTATTATTACTAGATATGGAAAGAGATGCAAACTGCTAACTGCTTAAATTTTCAAGGTACTTTCATTTCATGCTGTGCTTGTATCTAGGGTTTTGTTCCCATTTCTAGCAAAATTTGAGCCTAATAAAGAGTACTTTAG
The DNA here is from genome assembly GCF_965231275.1 of Zosterops lateralis. Classification (NCBI taxonomy): domain Eukaryota; kingdom Metazoa; phylum Chordata; class Aves; order Passeriformes; family Zosteropidae; genus Zosterops; species Zosterops lateralis. The sequence goes on along the minus strand of NC_139763.1, from coordinate 68,195,336 downwards.
CCTCCATTTATTGCAGTGGCCATCAGCTAGCTAGATCTTTTATTCCTATTGTCAGTGGCAATAAGAAATTGGCAACAAAAATTGCTATTGTGGCTGTAACTGCAGTGTTATTTATAAACAGCTAGATGCAGAAGAAATGCAATTTAAATTTCATTGTGAGCAATATTCAGTTCTAGAGTCTCTAATGCACAATTCATAGCTGCTTAAATTGTAGTCATTACTCTCATACTACAATACTCTTTTTCACAACAAAGGGAAATTACTTTTCTGTCAATTACTTCTGCAAGATTAGTTAATTTTCACTTGCAAAGGGTATGGAGCAGCATCTCAGTTCCATGGAGATGTTTCTCAGAAGCATTTGGCAATTAAAGTTTGGGGGGAAAGGTAAATGGAAGTCACCTTCAAAATGTAAAAATAAAAGGACAGTACATGCATCCCAAGGCGTGATATGCTGGTGAAGAGCAGCAAACAAGAGCAGCTGTATCACTGACAGACTGCCAACCTCAGTGCTGCAGAAACCTGTACTGTAAAACCTGCACTGTAAAGCCTGTACTGAAATCTACTGAGGAACTGCAAGAGGAGTGCTCCTCCTCTCAGTTTCAGTACTGAGCAGCCACTGAAATCACTGGCAGCATTTGAAATCACTGCCCCTGACTACAGGTGAGCTGTGCATGCAATTATTTATATAAAACATCCTTCTCTTTGGCATCTCCTTCTGCTGCTATCTGTGTGTTTGCTTAATCCATGTCAGAATGGAGATAGCAAGAGCCAAAAACATGAGGAGGAATGTTATTTTTACTTACTTCCTTGAAAATTCTGTGTGAGCTTTAGCATGGCTGGCTTGGATACCTGCCTGAGGCATCACAGCTCCTGACCCTAGCAGCATAATTTAAGGTGTTGAAGTTTTAATGCCTGAATTCCTTGGAGGAGTGATGGAGTAACTGTGTGCAACATTGCCCAAGAGACAACACAGTGCTCTTCCACCACACTTGAAAAACTGCTTCATGAAGGCTCCCCCTTCTTTATCTTTCATGTGTCTCCACATGTAGATGTGGCACTTAGGGACACGTTTTAGTGCTGGGTTTGACATCCCTCGGTTAATGGCTGGACTCAATTACCTTAGAGACCTTTCCCAAACTTTTCCACTAATTCTGTGATTCTATGAATGAGTGCTGGAGCAGGACCTGGGATCCCTCTTGCTAAGATCAGGGATATTGTGGGCAGGAGGTGCAGCTGTGCCTTCTGCCTCGTGCCTGTGAGATGCTCTCAGGGGTGAGGGTGCTGCCTGTGGGCCCAGCACGACATGGTACTGTCACTCCCCAGCCTGCAAGGATTCACGCCCACATAGAGAGAGCAAGCAGGACCCAACAGAGACAGCAAATCTTCTCTTCCCTCTATGAAAATAGTGGAAAGGCCTTTGGAAAATGGGCTGTTCAAGAGAGGCCTCAGATTTAGCACGAAGAGTAGGTGGGGTTTTATACTCTACCTCTGCCCTGCAGCCAGGCAGGGTTGCTTAAATCACCTCAAGGTCTGAGGTATTTTTTTGTAAGTGGAGCAGAACAAGTGGAGTGCAGACACACCATGTAGCTGTATTGTCATGCACTGTGTGCAGCTGGCACAGCACAGCTTCACCTCTAGGTATTATTGCAATTAAAATGATGAAATAACAACAGCACAGGCATCCTCGACAATGATGTTTGTGTTTAGGCATGTCAGACTATGCTGATACTGATATCCTGATCCTATATTGGCATCACAGCTCTCACGGAGTTTTGCAATGTTCTAAATCCTAACCCCTACCAAATTCCAACAAATGCAGTCACAGCCCTCCTTCCTGATACTGCTCTCTTGATACAACAAGGGGCAGAGCATCCTTATCTTTCCTCCCCAGCCTGAGCTGCCTGCAGGTGCTGTTGCTGTGCTTTGGTGCAGAACATTTCAAAGGCAGAAATTACACAGGAGGGAGTTCTCAGCAGAGTTTAAAGAATGTTTCAGGGCACCTTAATCATATGTTATTTCTGTTCCCATTAGATTAATGGATTTTCAGCACTGCTCAACACAAAACTAGACTCTCCACCAGCCACCCATAAAAACATTAGAAAGTGTTTAAAAATCACGGGTGTTTATGTTACGTTTAATTATTTTCCATTTCAGTTGCCTGGATTTTCTTTTGAGACACATGTTCTTACATCAGGGCTACAATCCTACCTTGCACAAAAGATAAATCCACATTCGTTTTCAAGAATTAGAATTAGGTGGGTCTAAATTCTGCAGGTTAATAAAAATAGGTATGAAGACATGAACACAAGTGTAAGGATATAAGAATATCAAGATACATATCAGGGTCAGATAAAGATACAGATTAGAATTTTCAAAGTTTCAGCTTGAGATAAGGACAGACAATATCCAAAATAATTTTCTTTTTATTTTCCTTTGGCTAAACTCCAAAATATTAGAGTCAGTCCCACTTGTTTTTTTACAACCAGTCTTTAAATATATTTTAAATAAATGTTTAAAATATATTTAGTTCACCTATTTGTGTCACTACAGTAACATGCCACAGAAAGAGCTCTCAGCTCTTTATTCACAGAGGGACAGAGAGAAACCACATCAATTTCTGGTTCTATATAATAGAAAAAGTGTTGAAAAAGGTTGTGTTTTTCATGATGTCTAGATATGTTACTCAGACTGCTGTAATTTCAGGACATAATGGAGTAGCACTAAAGCATCTGGGGTTCAAGTGTTGAAAAAGCCAGTTGTGGCTGTAAAGGTTTTGGGATCAACAGTGTTTGGGATCCCTCTAATTTTTATGGATAAAGCCAAGGAGCTTGTGGTCTGGGTTGCTCGGTGGTGCACCTCCCTCCAGCCCTGCACATTCCTCTTACATGTGTGATCCCTACCTTTGACATATGAATACAGTTGGGTTTTTTTTCTGAGAACCCACAACCAGCAATTTAATTAAGGTAATTTAATTTGTCTTCAAAACAATGTGTTATGCGTTAATTAAAGTAACTTAATTTGTCTTCAAAACAGAGTATTATTAATTTACCCTAAGGCATGAGACACAAAACACAAAGGGCAAAAAACATCAGAGGTACATGACTCTTACTCATACCCTCATCTTTCCCCTTGACAGCTTTTGTGCTTTCTCATTTTCAGCTTCAAGGAACATTTGTGTTGTATTAGCACCAGTCTGTTTTTACAGTGCTTTCCTTTGCCCTTAACTCCCTTCCTTTCACACATTGCTTCTGGACAGCTTCTCTCAGGTGACTCAGAGGCACCAGTTTTGCAAAGCTTTTGTGAGAGTATAGTGTGATACTTCTCAGTCCTGGAAAAACAGAGATATTAGCAGTATTGTGACCAAGGTGTTATCTTGTAGGTCCACAGGCCTCCTTGACTTTGTGGACTTTTTAGTATGTGCTCAGCTTCTCTTCACTTCTCTTTATGATCATTTTCATAACCCCTGTTGACTAACTGCACAGCAAATATTCTCATCTCATAAATGCACATGTGGAAGGAGAATATTCATTTTAAAAATAAAAATATCAAGCACATTTTTCTATTTTCCTAGTGGAACTGCTTGTTCCAAAATAACAGCTTATTGCTGTTATAAGCAATGTTGTAATAATAGCCTGTTGCTATTATCAGCAACAAAATGCTACAGAATACTAAACAGTTATAAAATGTAACATTTTATAAAACTTTAAAGTTTTGATAATTTCTAAAAACATAAAAAATTTGCAATTAGGCTGCATACATCGTATAAGTATTTTGTAAGGTAAAACTTGTGTCCAAAAAGACAGAATTTAGTAAGTTATTTTTGATTAATAGAGTGCTGCTGTTGAGAACGTGCTCACATAGCACAAAAATATCTGATATGAAATGATAAAAGTACTTCAAAAGAAACTATTTTAGCTACAGTTCAGCTGAGTCTTAGCTTCATCTAATCCCCACTTCAGTGGTAGATATGAACACACCTCATTCTAGGAACTTGGGAAACACCAAAGAAGAACAGTCCTGTTTGGCCTCGGTGGTGTGTTTATTTCTTGGTGATACTGAATGTTTAGAGTCGTGTGTGTTCCTGGAAGTCTTCACAGCAGGTAGCATTTGTAATGAACTCCTTAAAATCTGAACATACCACCTTCTTGTTTGCCCTTCAGAGTAACTAGGAAACCAGCCTCACCCCAGAGCCTATCCAGAGTTGTCCCCTTCAGACCCTTTTGTAGCTTTGGCAGTTCCAGCTAGCTGAGATGAATTGCTATTGGTAAAAATATCACAGAATTCAGTTCTTTAGCTGCAGCAAGAGAGGTATAAACTGGATATTTCTGACCAGCAATATCAGTCAGAGCTGCCTCTCCCATTTGAAACGAGGCCAGCTAATGCCTTTGGGATGAATCTCAGGAGATAGGACAGAGCCTGCAGAGAGCCACACAAAACCTCTCCTCTCTGTGGTGCAGGAGCTCTGGACTGTCCTAGTGTGCAGGACGGGAAAATCAAAACAGTCGCAAGGAAGCCCCACCTATAATACAAAATGATCCCATTAGTCTCTCCACGACAAAGACCTGGGAGTTATTTTGCTGGGTAGGTGGCCATGGGAACAGTGTGGTTATCATCACACAACAGAGACGGAAACCAGAACTTTCTCCAGGAATGGGGAAGCAGCTTCCAGGAGTATCACAGGGAACAGCAAGAAGCCAAGCTTCCTAAAACAAAATCACCACTAATGAACACCACAAACATAAAAATTACCACAGAAAACTTAAAATCTTTCTGAGCAGGAGGAAAGCAAATAAAGAGTAACACGTACATTTGCTTTCTTGAGATAGCTGTCAAAGGGTTAGACAAGGTATGAAGGCACGTAGCTGGATTTAGCTTCAACCTGGCACAGACTGGAGACACAAAGCTGAAGTTTGTGGAACAAAAGTGAGATTGCTCTGTTTAATCTTTGCCTTTGGAAGAAGCTGGAGGTGAAAGCACAACTGAGAGCTGGCAGGACCATCCTCCTGCTAGCAACACGCACAACTGCTGTAACTGTGTTTATCTCCTAGGCCAGCCTGGCAGAGATGGCAGCTGCCTGTATTGAACCACATTCCAACTCTGGTCACACTGGAATGAATCCAGGGTCATGTCACTGACTTCAATGAAGTTATTCTCTATTCATGCTGAGAATCTGGCCCATTCTATCTAGGCAGCAATATCTAATAGAGAAAATACTGCCAAATTAAGGGAACAAGAAGAACCAAACTACATGGCACGAAGAGGAAACATTTTACATTACAAGGATTATAGAGGCCCTTTAGTTTAAGAACTTTATCAGCATTTAAAGGAGAGTCTGCTGAAATGCATTTCTATATGCCTACATTTTAAGCCTCATTTGCTATTTTAGAAAGGGAAAAGAAAATGTATGGATTTTAACATTATTGGAATAAAAATGCTGCAGTTTGTTCAACACAGAACACTAATTCATTATACATCTATGAGCAGGACTCTTCTGTTTAGGATTTCCTGCATATCAATTAAGAAGGCCTCTCTGGCCAAAATATGTTGAGTTTCATGACTTTCTCTGTGGGAACACTTTTCTTTTGGTGCCAAATTCAGTTTTGGGAAAAAACGCTCTGCTGGGTAAACCCAGGTTGTCCCTGCTGTAGTCACCAACAAAAGATAGAGAAAAGGAATCAAGGTAAGGGAAAATTATCATCACTGTAGTATTTCCAATAAGTTCATATTAATTCTCATCAGGGCTTGACGATACAGTATGTCTGAGTTTAGAGAAGTCAGTGGTGTAACAAAAACTCTGCAACCAATGTTAGAAGAGTAGCAAAAAGTTATAGGTTTATTCTAGCACTTCATTTGTTAAAGAAATATTGACATGTACTTTTTAGCAGGAAATAGATGGAATTGCCTCACTGCCTGTTGTACTAAGTTGGTATCATCCCATGTTATGTGCTCTGACTAATGCAGCAGAAATGCACTTGTATGCCCACACCTCATCTGGATGCTGTTTGTGTTGCTGCATGATCTGGAGGCACCCAGACGGAGAATGAGTGGTGATGGATCCACCAGGGATGGGGTTTCTGCTATACCCAGTTAGCAGTAACATGCCACGTACCCACAATTTTCACTTAACCTATGGATTTCACCCCGACTCACCAGAATATAAATTTATAAACTGATGCAACAGCCTTGCCAAGATGCTTGCTTACTAAGGAAAATGTATGTTATATTGACAAAGATTTTGGATTGTTTTGGGTAGCTAGAAAGAGCTGTGGAACAATCCAGACGGGATTTAAGACAACTTTTTTTTTTTTTTTTTTTTTTTTTTTTTTTTTTTTTTTTTTTTTTTTTTTTCCCAGAGCATGTCTCTCAGCTTGCACTAACATCAAAGTGAATCAAGGAAAGTTGCAGTGAATCAAGAAAAGTTGTAGCATATAGCTCTTTTCATACAAGATTGTATATAAAATAATACTCTAGGATGACAGGGGTCATTTTAGACCATCCTGGACAGTTCCCATTAGGAAGTGAAAATATCACAAGCCTGGAATGGCAAAGTGCCTGCTCAGGTTTGGAATCCTGGTCTGGGTATCAACCCCTAGAGCTCTCCCATAGAAATTAATTTCATTATTCCTATGCAAGAAAGAGCAGGTTATTAATGTTTCAGCTACAGAAATTATCTCCCTGTGCTAGTGCAATGTATCTGTTAGAGTTAGTTCTGTAAATCTGCATCATAATGGACAATATTCTCTTAAACTGATTTCCTGCAATCATCATTAATTGGCCAGCTTTCTAACACCTGGCACCAACAGATTTTTCATCCAGCAAGTGCAGTGCCACACAATGGTAACAGCAGGTTTTTACCTAATCCCTCTCCATACACAAGCAAACATCAAATGTGCCTCTGACAAAGACACACAGACCAGCCTGACATTTGCTGATAACTCCCAGGAGATTCTCCTTCAGTACAACTACTCCTGCTCAAACAGATTTGCCAGTGGAAAAGATGATTTGAAATAATTTCCAACTAGAATAATTGCACTCACTTGAAAAGAACATCCTTCTCTTCCTCAGTTTACACACATATTAGTCCAGCTGTAAATGCAGCTAACACTTTGTGAAGTTTTCCAAAGCAATAATTATTTCATCTTAGGAGAATTCACAACAGCTTGCTCGATAATGAAGTTATGCAGATATATATATACTTCATGCAAAGTTGCATAAACACACATACGTGCACACACAAAATAAAAAAATATAAAAAAGGAGGCTTTTAAATTCCACTCACAGTTTTGAAGTTCAAGCACAAAACTTCTTGCCTTGCATCTGTAGCTCCAAGCTGTCTGCAAAGATAACACAGTCCATCAAGATATCTTGGTTTTGTTTTCTTGCGTAAAAACATCATCTGTCAGAGGCAGAGGAGCTGCCTTGCAGGACCAGCCCCTCGAGCGGAGCACGCCAATGGGGAGTCCCCGGGAGCACATGTGGAATGCTGCTCTCCTGCACGGCGCTCCCGGCCGCGGGCGGGCTCTGCTCTGCGGGACGGGCTGCAGAGGAGCCCGAGGAGCCGGAGGAGCCGGGTGACACTGAACACCGCGCTGGGGGTGACACTGGAACACCCTGGAGCAGCCCGGTGTCCCCAGCCCAGCCCGGGAGCCTTCACAGAGCCCCTCCGTGCCCTCAGTGCTCCTGCTGCACCAGCCACAGCGACACCTTGCCCTGTGCCTCGCCCCTTCTGCCCTTATTCTTTAATGTTTTAATTAAATAGAATCTCATTTACCGTTATATTTCATGCTTCTTCGCTTTTTCCTCTTAGTTGCTATTCTAACCTCGTTTAGAGCTTTATATGCCAAAGCTTATCTCTGGAAAACCACGCCGGTGGAAGAGCCCTGGGCATTGACAGCCCCTCACGTCAATGGGGGCTGGCAGTGCTCCTGACCCTTTGGGTCAGCCTCACCTGGGCTTTTCCCCTTTCCTGAGCCCACAGGCTCCCTGCTCCTCCTCACCTGGGCTTTTCCCCCTTTCCTGAGCCCACAGGCTCCCTGCTCCTCCTCACCTGGGCTTTTCCCCCTTTCCTGAGCCCACAGGCTCCCTGCTCCTGCCCCCGCCACAGCCGCCCCGCTGTCCTGTGGAAACTCCCCACAGGCAGCTTCGCTCTGTGCCTGTCCGCCAGAGGGGTCATTTTCTTCCTGCATCTGTTCAGCTTAGCGACACTTAAATGCAAAGCGCTCGGGAATCGTCTTTAGGGACAGGGAGCCCCGGGTTCCCTCTCCCCGGCACAGGACGGGGCTGAGGGAGGGGAGTGTCCCTCTGGGAGTGCGGCAGGAACGCCGCGCTCCGATCCACAACTCCGAGAGCACATAGGGCTGAACTGACACCTCCAGAGCTGTTTCCACTCCTGCAAAGGCAGGTCACAACATGCTGGGGAGGGAAACCAGTAAACACAGAGTGCAAGAGCCGTGCCTTTTCCAGCCGCAGTGAGAGGCCTGAAGGCCTTCCCCCCTGGCACCCCTCACACCCTCAGAGCACCCAGCCTGGCTTTGGCATTCAGGGGCAGGTTACAGTGGGCTGCCTGTAATAAACACCGCTCTCTCTAGTCTCTGAATAACTTCCCGGTTTAATCAAATTAATTTTGCTTCTAATTTCTAGTTTAGTAGATTGTAAAATGACCCTTCAGTGAATTACCAGTGTTTCCCGATGGTGGATTAACCACGCTGGTTAAAAACCCACACAAAGATCCATTTTCCACCCTCAGAAGCCGCTGGTTTCTCTGAGGAAAAATTCCCACAGAATGTCACTGAGACAGGCCGGACTTCGGTCAGTGAAATGAGCTCCCGCCGGATTCGGGGTGGAATTTCCCATTTCCAGAGGCCGAGGCCAGCACACCCCAATCAGGAAATAACTCTCCGTTAGCAGAGCCAAGAGCCTCGGTGGAAGTGCTTGCTGTCATCGGCCGCCGGCGGGGCGGGGAGCAGCCAGAAGGGACTGTCTTGCCCCTGTGGAAGGTCTTCTGCAAATCCGCAACAAGGGGCAAACTCGTTCCCAGTTCCCAGCCGGGAACATTTTGTCCCGAGGTTTCCGAGGTGGGAGCAGCTGGGGCAAGGCTGGCCGGAGCTTTTCCTGCCTGATCCCGGTTCCGCACCCAGGGCTGGGCAGAGGGCGGAGATGGGTCTGCCTGCCTGGCTCTACCTGGGGCCGGGACGAACCTTGGACTTCTCTTGCTGCTGATGGAGATGCACTGTCTGGCAGCAGTTCGGAGGGAGAAAAAATGTTGAGCCATGTAAAACGGGTATTTCCGCTGTATCTGAGACCTTGCTGAGGTGATGCAGGGGAACCTGAGCAGAAAATTTCCTGTCAGCCAGGGCAGAGACGTATTCAGAGGCTCACTGGTTTTCCACAACCTTTCAGAGGCTCTTCAATTTTCATTTTTTGGTCCCACATGAGGTGAGACCTCCCAAAGAGACAGTTTTGCCCCATCCATGCCCATGTGCACATGGCAGTGACAAGTGGGACCCTGAATCTGCACTGGCACATTGGGAGAGCTGCCCGAGCCCTCTGGTACCTGCTGTGCCTGCAGAGAGGTTGGCACAGGTGGCCCAAATTTGCACTGGGCCTGGGAAGCTCAGCCTGAAAGATGGTGTTTAACGTGCAGCCAAGCCGACTTTCAAAAGCTAAGCATGCACACATAAATGGCTGAGATTTAACAAGTCACCTTACCACAGCAGTGAGAGATGGGCGGTCCTGACATCTCTCTCAGCCTGTTTACTTATCAGCACTTTCTTCCCTGCAGGATAGGTGTGCCATCTGTTAATTCCCAGCTGTATTGCATCTCACTGAACTGTCCTTTTCCTTTACTCCCAGCATGTATTTTTCTTCCTCTCCTTTTAGTCATGATTATGTCTATGTCCTACCAGATTTCTATCCTCAGTATTCACAGCCTGCAAATATTTGTCAGTTTATCACATTGCCTCTGAGCCACCACTTCACCAAGGTCTATTTATATTTTTTCCTCATGAATCAGTTCCTCCAGACCCCCTATTTTTTGCTGCTCTTTCCTGTAGAGTTTGCAGACTTTGTTTGGTTTTAAAAAAGCCAAGGGAAGTTTAATTCTCTTTTCTTTAAAGAAGGGCAATAGCTGGATGAAATGAAACATGCATTAAGGAGAGTTTCAGGCAAACTTGCATTTGAGATGGTCAGTTCTAAACTTTGTATTTGTTCCTTCTTATTTGTCACATTTGTTTGGATCATTAGTGTTTTATGCTGCAGACCTTTGCATCTCCTTTTGTCAAACACAGTAATTCATAATTCACTGTCCTGGGTAAATTCATTGACTTGCATGAAGCTCCCTGGGCAGGCAGGTACATGTGGGGGCAAACAGTTGTGTGATTGCAGTCTCAGGATGAGACCTTCAGTGGTACCTAGGAATCCAACTTGCACCATTTCCAGAAAGATGGGGTCTTCTGCAGCCGAAATGCAGAGCCCAGGAGGAGCATCAGCCCTGCCTGAAATACCAGTCAGAGGTGGCTACTGGGTCAGTGGTCACTGAGAAGGTCACACTCGTACCTGTCTCTGTCTCTGTCTCTATATCTCCCTTGCATTACCCAAGGCCAAAGTGCAAACAGGCATCTGAGTAAAGAGAAATTTGTTGCAACATCGTGTGAATACAAGAAGTCTCTCCAACCTTTGCCACCAGATGCTGTGTGGTTGCCTTCGGCACAAATTGTACTTTACTCTGCTAAGGATCCCACTGGAATCTTACTTTGCTTACTAAGACTTAGAGGGAGCTGAAGGAGAAAAAATAATCTCCAGAGAGCTTAAATAAGGTCTGATTACTCATGGGAGCAGCAGGGGAATGGTAAAATTCTCCTGGATTTGTTGTGAGCCTCTGGCATTGCACCAGACTGCTGTTTTCCAACCACTCTCTTTTCTTGGATGCCTTTAAATCCAGACTGTAACTTTAGATAAGTGAAATTCTGCATAGATGATGAAGAATCAGAGGATTCAATTCAGGGCTGCTCTCCATCTGGTGTATTTTGGGTACTTTAAGGAATTTTGACTCCTTACAGATCCTGGAAAAAAAGTTAAATCATGCATCTTTTGTATAAGTCTCTCCACCAGGGGCTATTCCCTGTGGACTCTGTCTGCAATGCAGCAGCCAGAGAGAACAAGGTCTGTAATTTTAGTTCAGGTATATTTGGGCTTATTTTTATTCACATGAACTACAGCAAGCTGTAGCAGGGATACAGATGCCAATTCAGCTGCAGTGTTTCCATTAGGGGTGATTTACTACTCAAAAGCAAACAAAAGCAACCTAAAAACCGACAAGATAAAGGCAACTAAGTAAGTGTTTAACAATTATACCTACTTGTCTTTGCAATAGTTTTCATAGTCTTGTGGTTTAGGCCTGTTTTATGGTCCTTTTAATTTCATGAAATATGTGGCATGCTGTCGGTATTTTTGTCAGCTCTTGAAATAACTGATAAGCAATGTTTTATCAAAAATCTCATAGCAAAGATTTTTAAATAATACCTGAATTCAATTCAATCCTATCCTGTTGCCCTAGAATGATTTCTTAAGAGTGTGAAAATGGGGAAAAACAAATTCCTATCTAAAATTCTTCATAACTTACACCAAGAAAAGCCAAGAATGCCTTCCAGCTGGTCCGATTAATATGTCATATAATGATATCATCTAATATGTCATATAATGATATCAGCATAACAAATATGTTTCATTTTTCCCTAGATAATTTTATTTAATAGCTAGAAGAATCACCCAGGTCAGAAATTAATTTTACAAAGTAAACATAATTAACTGCTGATCTGCATTTCCCTCCCAGAAAGTAAGGTCAGAGTTCTGGTTTAAAAGACCTTTTCCAGTAAAGTTAGCAGTTTTCAGCTGCATAAAACCAGCACTTTGAGGATGAATCCAAATATTCTAGACTGAACTTCTGACGAAAACTGTTTATATGAATCAGCTCAACCAGCTCCCCTCAACAATAGAGCACTTGTAACTGTGATAGCACTGTCCACTTTTCATTAATATGCAGCTATCAGTGTGGTGAGTCACACTATAAAGCATTTAACAACTGTTCTCATAAATACCATACACCATTTGGTAACTGAATCAAAAGGCTATGTGCCAGTTTTACTTCGGGATAGAAAGGTCTGTTTTAAATTTGCACCAATAGTCTCAGGGTGCACAGATACTACAAAAAATGAATTTAGAAACATGTCATCCCACTCATTTCCTCAAAAATACAGCTGAGAATGAAAAAAATTTATTCAGTGGGCTATTTTGCTATTACTCTGTTTATTCTCATTGCAAGTCAGAATTACAAGACTTGAAATTTTCATTATTCATATCAAAACCCCAATTTTTTAAAATATTCTTAGGGAAGATGTCTACATTAAGTTTCTTACTAAGTTATATTGAAATGAAGTGTTCTGACATGCCCAAAATACAAAAAATATTTTCTTCTGAAATGTCACTTTGCTGGAGTGACATGAAATACTTTGCTTTATAGCAATTCAGTTTGAGATTTCCACTTGGTGACAACATCACCTCATGTTGCAGGAATGCTGGCTCCTGCCATCATCCCATCACTCAGACTGGACACTGATTAGATCACACAAGAAGGCCTGGAAGTCCCCTGATGCAGCTCACTCAATGACAAAGCATGGGAGACTTAACAAGAGGAGCCTTTCGACGTTATCACTGCATTGGCAAACACTGCACAGTTGGAATTCAATTTCTATATAACTCAGATAACTCAGACTGCTGAGGTTTACTGCCCTGACATAGAAGTTAAGGACATTCTGGTTGGAAAGAGTTTGAATGCTTATAAGATGTGTTAATTAGTCTAATGAAATGTACTTGCCAGAACACACTTCTTCCCTGCTACCCGTACATTTTTCAGTTTCCATTTCTCAGAAATAAACCAATTATTATCTAACCCCTTTCACTGAAGCTTCCTCCAGTCAATTATAGAGTGTGAACTTAAACTGGCTGCCCTCCAGAGGTTATAGTGGGAGGGAAGGAACTGTGGAAGTGATGGAGGGACTGAATGTGACTCGAATATCCCATGGGGAGCTGGAGGTGAAGATGTATTATAGTGTATGGGCCCAAAGGAGTAGATATGCAAGAGGTAAGCAGGAACAAATCAATATTTAGCGTATAAATATAAAATCCTACCAAATGATGTATAGCTCCTTTTCTCAAGCGAATGTTAGAAAAAAAACTATTCAGAGGTTTCCCTGGGCACAGTTTCAGAACAAGAGATACAAACTCCCGGCGGAGGGAAACTTACGTGCAACTTACATCTGTCCCGCTCTGGAGTAACTGTGCCCCTCAAAGACCCAGTGTTGCCTTCTAAATGCAAGCAAAAAACTCTACCTTCTAAATGCCCCTGTTTCTCCACCCCCACCCTGTCAGCTGGCCACAGCACTATCCTGTTTCTGAACACCAGCTTCACAAAGTACTTTGCAGACGTAGCTAAAGGCCTTTCACATTCCCCATACAGAAGTGTTGGCCTTCAGAGGCTGACACCATCAACTTTGACCAGTTTTGCAAGGCACTGGCAAAAGATTTTAAAAGGAATACTGAGGTCTTGAAAACTCTCAGTGAACCTTGCAAAGAAATACAAAATTGAAATAACTTCCCTCCAGTTGTGGCAAACGCTCCATTGCTGGTGATAAGATCTTTCTTTAATTATAAAACTGCAGACAATAACATTCTTGTATGTTTATTTTCTGCACTGTTTTTGATGGTTGTCCTTTTCTGATTCACCAAAGCAGCTACATACATTCTGGCTTATTTGAGACTGGTGGCCACAGCAGTAGGAATTCATACAATGTCTAAGAGATCATCATGTGGAACTATGAACAAGAAGGACAGCCCTTTCCTTTTTGGAAAATTTTTGCGCAGGATAAACCTCTCAGAAATGGAAGTGGAAGAAGGTTCAGAAGAGAAAGATACCCTGTTTCTTCCCAGTCTAATCACAATAGTTATATTGAAAGCAGAGGTGAGATAAAGTGACTAGCATGAGATCTACCAAAACAGGGCCCCAATCTGTATGGGGTGCATACTTCAGCACCTCTGGAGGGCTCATACCATTATCCTTTATATTCTTTGATATACTCTTATTCATTATTTCATTTAATATAGTGTTCCTGCTTCTTAGAGCACCAGCTTCTTTATCTAGCATAAACATTCTGGAAATGGATTGTATTTTACAAAGTCACTTGAACCAATTTGGTTTATGAAGTTGTGCTTCCATTCATCTCCTCCTTGATCATCTCTGTCTTAAAGCAAATGAGTCACAGCAAGTGAGACAGTTCCCCGTCATGCCTCCGCACACCAGTTCCGGCACAACAGAACAGCTCTGACTCTTCAAACTCCCACCTAAACCTTCCCAGGGGATAGACTTTTGGCTTGGTGCTCAGGTTTCTTGATCTCACAGAGCAAGAGTAGAGCTGTGGTCTGGAGTTTCATCCCTGATTCCTGAGTTGCAGTCTGTGCTCCCTGAGCAGCAAAGCCCCCAGCCACATACCTTTGTTCTTAGAGCTGAACTTCTAATGCTGTCAGAAGCACACAGAACTCTCAAATCTGTCTGTAACATTAAAATCTCCTTGTTCTACGAGTATATTAAAGACACTGAATGTGCCAGATCAGGCTCAGTCTCACCACCAGTGTGCATATTGTGAGAAACACGTGTCCTTGCCATGCTCTGGGCAGAGCTGAACTACTTCTGCCTTTGATCCAAGCAAAAGAAGGGAAAGTGGATGCCTTAGGAGCATGCCAGCCATAGGTTTATGCATTATGCTTGCCAAGATTGTATGACTTTCTGCTTTTGGCACAAAACTGTGGCATGCTTTTCTCTTTTTGGCAAGTGGACACATCTTGGCAATGGCACATTTCAGGCTTGTGTGTGCTTGCAGTATACAAGGTACTGTCCCAACACCTCACATGACTCTTGCAGGAATAATAATCCTATCTTTTTTTGCCAGAGGAGTGAGCATTCTCAGGAATATATCATAAGGTCACAGAAACATTGGTTGGGAGGGACCTCTGGGGTTCACCCTGCAGCTCTATTGCCAGCACTTGGTCAGGTCAGCCATGCTCTTTCTAATTGAGTTTTCAGGACCCATTCCAAGGATAAAGATTCCCCACAACTCTCATTAGGCTCTCAAACTGTTTCCCAAACTCTCTCCTGAAGCTCTCAGAACACACTCTGTGGCCATTCCCTCTTCTGCAACTGGCCGTCTTCCACTTCCAAGAAATCCTTGATTCTGTAGTCTTTGTAATACCCATTGGCATAGGTGTGGGCTGCTATTTCATCATCTCCTGGTATCCTTTCCACCCTAGACACCTCAGCATCTCCTTCAGGTAATGGGGTTTAGGCCCAAAGCTGGACACTGTTCCAGATGGGCCAGTGCCATGCAGAGGGGATAGTAACAGTCCTTGCTATGATGGCTTTGGTCCTGGCAATGGAGCTGAGGAAGCAGTCTTCTTCCTCTGTGATGGAAGTTCAGGCTGCATCATATTTAACCTGTCACCTGGATCCTTAGGTACTTTTCAGTGGGGCCAGCCTGACTCAGCCAGCTGTTTCCACTCTGTTCTGGTGCAGCTATTATTCTGCCACACACACAGGGCTTTGCCCTTTTCCTTGCTGGAAGTGGAATGACCTCTCAAGGCTCTCAAGGTTCTCAAGATCATGTTGAACTGAGGCACAGGAGTTGAGTACCAGCTTTTTTACTTCACCTGCAACTAGTGTATTGTGAAGTTTTCTGTTAGTCATTTCAGAGACAGTTTTCAGTATTTAACCTGTAGTGCTACTACAGACCTCAACTAGAATTATGGAGGCTTCATGCCTCTGTAAAAGTGACAAAACTGAGCTGTTTTATCTTAGAAACATAGAATAGTTCAGGTTGGAAGATAATTTTAAAGGTCATCTAGTCCAACCACCCTGCAATGAGCAGGGACATCTTCAACTAGCTAGATCAGGTTGCTCAGAACTTGATCCAGCCTGGCCTTGAATGTTTCCAGGAATCTGAAGGATTTGCATTCAAGAAGAGAAACAGAAGAAAGTACATAGAGAAGAGAATGAGGGCTCCTGAGGCGGGTTTTGTTGATATTACACATTCAGGGACAGTCAAAGTCACAGAATCACAGAATCATAGAGTCATAGAATGGAAAGGGCCTTAAAAATCATCTAGTTCCACCCTCCCTGCCGTAGGCATTGTTCCTACACTAGGTTGCTGAAAACCCCATATGACATGGCCTTGAACGTTACATCCACAGCTTCTCTGGGCGACCTGTTCCAGTGCATCACCACCCTCACAGTGAAGAATCTCTTCCTATCACCTAATCTAAACCTACTTTCAGTTTGAAGCCATTCTGCATCATGCTGTAAAAAATTTCTCTCCATCTTTCTTGTAACCTCCCTTCAGATGCTAGAAGGTCACAATGAAGTCACTCCAAAGCCTTCTCTTTTCCAGGCTGAGTAATTCCAGTTCTCTCAGCCTTTCCTCATAGGAGAGGTGCTTCTCTTCTCTGTTTATCTTGGTGGTCTCCTCTGGACTTGCTCCAACAGGCCAGTCCTTCTTATGCTGAGGACGCCAGAGCTGGATGCAGCACTGCAAAGTGGAGTGGGGGAGTGGAATCTCCTCCCTCACCCTGCTGGCCTCGCTTCTTTTGGTGTGGTCTGGGACATGATTGGCATTCTGGGATGCAGTCACACACTTTGCTGGCTCACATCCAGGCCCTCATTCCCCAGCACCCCCAAGTCCTTTGTGGCAGGGC
Source organism: Zosterops lateralis (assembly GCF_965231275.1). Lineage (NCBI taxonomy): Eukaryota > Metazoa > Chordata > Aves > Passeriformes > Zosteropidae > Zosterops > Zosterops lateralis. Next base: position 68,178,542 of record NC_139763.1, on the reverse strand, counting down.
TGCTCTGCATCTCTTCCTTCATCCCCCAGCCTGTGTTGGTACCAGGGGTTGCCCCAACCCAGGTGCAGCATCTTTCACTTGGTCTTGTTGAGCCTTACAAGGTTTCCATGGGCCACTTCTCCAGCTTATCCAGGCATTCCATCCCTCAGATGTGTCAACTGCTCAGCTTGGTATCATCTGCAAATTTGCTGAAGGTACACTCAGGTCATTTGAGTGCTCTTGTGTATGTTTATATGTTTTTTTTATGAAATATAATGCTATACAGAAATGTGTCAGGATGCATTTAAATTCCTGATACATTTATTTGAACGTTACAATCACATTGAACCACTTCATTGCTAATATACAGTCAATTTTTTTTCAGCTCTATTTTCAATATTACTGCAGGCTGCTTTAGTCAGTATACTAGCATTTATGGAATCCAATAGATTGTAAAATAGAATTGACCTTGTCATTAACATTGTCTGTCCTAGCAAGTAGGGAATATATTGTTCACAGCTCTTTCCAGTGTCCTCACATAATAAGTTCACATAAAATACAAGCAATTTTTCCTTTAGCTAGAGAGAACATTTCAGGAGAAGATGGCAAATGCTGTCACACTGGTGTTAAAATCAGACTGTGGTGGCCATAAGAATAAGAAATTCTATTGGATGGGAAAGAGAAAAGCTGCTTTGTTCTTAGCATATCCCTTTCTCTTTTCCAGGATGCTGCAGCAAGCTCAAACTCCGTATTTCTTTGCAGCAAAGTTGTCAGTAATGCTTTCCGCAGAAAATTTTAACTGTAGAAGACCTTGTACCAAACTTGTACAAGTCAGTACTATTTTTAATTTCCATGCATATGAATTACTGGTGGATGCAGTGGTGACAACAGGATTTCATCATGTGCCTCACTTCAGCAAAGTGATACCAAAATATTCAAGAAATGTCTAAAAGTTGGGCATACAGAATTTGTTATAAAACACAGAATTTGTTATAAAACACAGAGCACTAAGAGGATCACTCAACATGAAAAAGAGAGAAAATTTTCAAAGAAAACCAGAAGTAACAAGCATGGAGATTCTATATTCCAGTATGTAGCTTGAAACTGAAGATCAGTGGCCTTATTACAGTACAGTTCAGAGCTCTCAGCAATGTGTTTTCTCTTGTACAGAATTACACCTGTCAGACACAGCCTATTACTTGTAGTAAGGAGGATGTACAAAGAGGGGGTGCTCAGAGAAATGTGGAGTGAGTGATGTTCAGTTCTCTCTCAGGTAGACAATGAGCAGCAATCACAGCAGCCTGCTCTGTAATCCAATTGCTCTTGTTAACTACAAGATTGCTGCATACTTCAGTCTCCTGAAATAGCCTCCTACCAACTCATTGTAGTATGACCCATGTGCTATATTTGTAGAAAAAGGAGATGTTCCATCATCTTTAAACACAGTCCCAGAGCCACTGTCCATGTTTAATCCCTCTCTTCCTCTCTGAGATATTACTTTTGTAGAGTCCTTGAGTCCTGGTACTAGGTCTGGATATACAGTAGCAAAGGACCTTTAAGATATCACAAATTCTTCAGTGTGTCATCCTTATAGCCAAGAAGTCCTTGGAGAAAAGACGGTGGATAATTGAGAAACACATGAAGTAAAATACAGAGTCCAGCTTGGGTAAAAAAGATAAATATTCTGTTTTAAATGGTATGTTCACACCACTATATGACAAAGCCAAAGTATTGCATTTAGGCGAGGAGTGGTGAGCTCAGCTTGAAAAGAAGATTGAAAGAGATAGCGAAGTCCTTAGTCTATAGGAAACGTCTTCTGGATCTTCTTCTTTTCCCACTGGAGAATTACAAACATGAAGGAAGCATTCAGCCCAGATTTTATGACATCTGCTCAAGAGAATGTCTTTTGATGGGGCACCAAGAAGAGATGTTACTGTATCACAACACATTCCAATCCTGTGAGCGTGCAGCATTTAACCTTTTCTTACACATGGAAGCACATCCGTGGAGATGCTGTTCTCACCAGGAATCTCTTCTGGTATAAGCAGGCATGCAACCACCAGCAATGCTGCTTGGCTCAGCTTATCCTTTGTAACAGAAGATTGAGAGACAGCCCTAGGCACAAGTGTTGGCCTTTGAATAATTTGCCATAAGTACAAGAGCACCACCTTGTGATCCCGGAATGCCAGCTGGAGGAGAAGGATGGCAGCAGTGGGCTCTGCCACCCCCAGGACTCCTCTGTCCCTGGGACAGCCATCACCACGCAAACCTGGATGTGCTTCATTGCTTACTGCCTTAGCAATGTGAAAGACCACAGAGACAAACGTGGAACAACTTACTGCGGGGGTTGTCGTCTGTCCCAGAGGGGCTGACCCACCACACCGACAGTCCCAAGGTTGCCGGTAATCAGCAGCCCCTCACTACCCGCGATCAGGGTCCTTGCTGCAGAGTAGCCCGCACCAGAGCAAAGGAGTTAGAGGAATGAGAGGGGACTCTCGGGGAGGTGAACCAGAAGAACTTTATTCTCCGGCTCGGGTCCCAAGAGAGACCACGAGCAGGGATTGCAGCAACTTTTAAACTTCAGGGGGTGGGTGAAAACGCAACCAATGGGTGAATAGGGAGGAGTGTCTTTCACAACAACGACCAATGATGAGTAATGGGGTGAGGAATACATTATAACAGGACCAATTAGAACTACAGAATCAGAGAACTCTCTCGAAGAAGGGGCAGGGTACAAACTGATGGACAGGACTTGAATTATATAACTCAAATGATTGACAACTGAAACTTAGCAAGTAAACAACTATTATGGGATATCGGTTACTAGGGCAACAGGGTTTTGGCGGGAAGAGATGAGGGGAGAGGAAGCCATTTTGGGAAAAGGGAATAAATACAAATTTCACAATTAAACACTGAACCAAACTTGGTGAAGCACCACCACAACTTACCATTGATATTTGATCTGGGAGAAGATGTAGTCCTGCTAACATTCCCTGGTGTGCATGTCTGGGAGAAGAACAACTTCCAGTGCAAGCAGTGTTATACATCCACCCAAAAGGATGTGTCAGTAGCAGTAATAAACTGCCTGGCTGCAGCTACAGCCACCAACCAAATGCCCACAGGGCAGAACAGGATGCAAGATTTATTAAACTTGATTGCTGTAAACCAGGCAAAATCCTAGGCTATGGAAAGAGATTTATTTTTCTGGGTTTTGTAGTGCTAGCACTGATTAGACAGCACAGTCTTGCTCTGCATAGATGATCGGCCTTTGTCTTTTGCTCTGTCTTCAGTAGGACCATTAAAATGGCCAGCCCCAAGTTACAGTTCCAGCGCTTAATGAAAAGACTCCACTTGAGACAAAAAAAGAAAGCTATTTTTCAATTTTTAGAAATCAGTACATTCACTCAGAGATGCCTTTCATGTTATAGCTAAATTTCCATTGCTGTGGGGAATTTTTAAAAAAATTATACAAGCTGAGGGTACTTGTCTGGCAAACAAGGTGTAAAGGTCATATATAAAATACAAAACGTTGCCTAGATGTTATCTGAAACAATATTCTGGGGCAACAAAAATCTGGCCTCAGAATCATGTTTGCAAAAGAAACATTGGCAAAGCAACTTAAGAAGTCCTGAAACATTGTCCAGAAATTTTAATGTTTTTAGCATATAACTGTGGTCAAATCAATGAAAAGCACTTTGCAAGTGCTTTAAGTCTTAATTTAAGTCTTATTCTGGTAATTATGTTAGGAAAATGAAGGAATTTACAAAATCCAAAACATCACCTCCTACTCGTTTACATAGAAAAATCGGAAACGATTTGAATCCTTGCCATATTATTGAAACAAGATGTTTTTTATAAATTCAGATAGTTAGGAAAATCTTCCAAAAGCCTTTAGGTGCCTATGGCACGGATCAGGCAGAATTGAGATGCCTGCATTCAAGGGAGTGAGTCACAACAATTCTGCCTGTGGCACACATACCTGAAAGGCACCTAAGCTGTCATCAGTAAAGTTATTTAGGCACCTAAAGTGTACTTCTAATGTGCATTCCCAGAGGCCTTCTTATCTTGGATGAGATGAGTGTCTCAGCAGATATTTTGTTTCATGGTGTGTTTAGGCATTCTCTAACTATTTGGTGGGCTGCCTAGAATCCTTTGTTTATTAGGGATGTTACACAACACTCAGCCCGTGCCAACACCACTGAGCTCAGCACAAAGCGGGGAGCTCAAGCGCCTGCTGCTATTCCAAAGTGATCCGAATGAACACCCCTGTGAAATGGTGCCCGTCATTTGCTCTACCTGTAAGGTGAGGAACAGTACCATTACTGTAGGCATCTTCTTTTAATCTTCTTGTGCTCTTCATACACAAGCAGCAATTGAAGTGGCTGCAGGTTTTCAAAGCTATAAACCCCTCTCACTCAGCTATCAGAAGCCCTGGAACAGGGAGAGGGAGCTTCAGACTCATGTCTTGTTTTAGCAGTTTCTCTGTATCCCTTTGCTTGGCATCCTGACTGTTGTACATCTTACAGTCTGGTGCCTAACTCTTCCTCAGCTGTATAAGATAAGTAAGGTGAATAATTCAGAACTGCAAATTTCTGCCTCTGAGGTGGCACTGGAAAGTCAGGTTGGATGTCATCATGCTGCATCCCTGTGTATCTACGCTTTGGTGACTTTTCATCCTAACATATGTGACTACAAATCCAGATTCTGGCATCCACTTTTCCAGAAATGCTAAATAAAAACAAGACTACTCTTGTACTGCCGTTTGTTGCCTGAGAAAGTTCTTATCTGAGGTCTGAGGCCTTACAGAGCATCAGTATGCATGATATTTCATGACCAAAGGAATAATCTGAAACTTTGAGTTATTACTATTTAAAAAATAAAAAGAACTGCTTTTGAAGGATACCCCTCTTGAGACTAAAATACCCTAAATGGGGCACCCTAGATCACAGCAATATTACCAAGTATTCCTTCTGTTATATAGCAAAATGCCTCACAAGTCTGAAATCATTACTGGGATGTTTTTAGACAATAGACAGCATGGTAATACTCTCTGTAAATGAGAAATGTTCTAATTATAGAGCAGCAATACAGGAACTGTAATGGTGAGGACCAAACCTCGTGTGTCAGTATCTCAGCACTGTGGCTGGGGAGGAGCAAGGGAACTTGTCACTCTGCAGACCCACAGTCAGTGTTATAAGCAGCTGAAGGAGGGAAGAAATGGCCAGTTTGCATCTGTCATCTGACCACTTTAGGATTGATTTTTTTTTCCCTTTCAGAATTAAGATAACAGCTTCTAGAAGAACATGACCAGAAATGTGACTAAAAATAGCACATCCATAACAGACATATTCAGAAATGTGATTAAAAATAGCATATCCATAACAAACAGCTCTTAATGTTGTGAATAGATATGTTCACAGCAGTAGGCAGAATTTTTTCTTTACATGAAAACACTTGAAAATTATTGTGCCCCAAAACATAAGCTATGGAAAATGTTCCTTTGTTTAGGGCAAGAAGAGAGACACAGTAAAATGAAGGTCATTTTTTCTTTAAGTATCTACTTTAATGGAGCTGTTCCCTCTTCACATTTTTTCCTCTTTTTGTTTTGAGGTATTTCCCTACTATGGGCCACCCCAGTACTATCAAAACCAGCCCAGTGGCAGATGTCCAGCAGCCTATTCCACCTTCTCACAAAGCGCACAGTCCTGATCATTTGCTGCTCGGGACAATCAGGCAGCACCCTGTCCTCCTGAGAAGGGACTGTCATAGGGCCAGGGACAGAGGTTGAAATTAAAGTTACAGCTAACAGAGCTCCCACAGGTACCTGAAATGCTGCACTACTTGTGGCTCTGTGTGTATCTACCTCCCGGTGGCAGCTCTTTGAGATCTGAAGGTCAGGAACGGTCACAAATATTTAGCAGTAATAACCCACCAGAAATGTCAAAGCCAGGAAGTGAAATGTTGCACCCACAATTCTCTATGCATTGTATTTCACTTTCACTAAAGCATAACAAAGCAAAGCAAATAGCCTCGGAAAAGTACATTTAGCCGGTTAGAGAAAGTTGGGAATTTTTTTTAGTATGATTCTGGCTTATGTGTGTATCCAGTTTCTCTGCCTGACCTTTTCCAGATCAGCCTCTGTTGCTCAGAAAATAAGCTGTCTTTTATTCATGCTGGGTTTCCACCCGACATCAAAGAGGTTTGCACATTGGATCAAGACATCAAAGGTGCTGATAATCTCCTGAAATCTGCTGGGTTGTGCCAAATGAATACACTGGTAAGAATTGGCTTTGGTAGTTATTATATTAAAGAAAACCATGAGTTTGGGAAGTTTTGCTTGCAGGGCTTGTTGCCATTCACAGGTTTGAGACAAAATCAACTGCCAAGTATCTTTAATAAGCCTAACTCTCAGGCTGATTTCTCTTCTTTAGGAATTAGTGCTACATTTAATTTCTTTTTCAAAAAGTGAAATTGTGAACTAGGAAAAGTTTGCAGCCTGTAAACAGGCACTCTCAGTCTGCTGAGGCTTGAACAGATGCACAATTCATGAACTGAAACTACATGATATAACAGCTCAACCATTTATTGACTTGATGAAGCAAAGCTTGTTACTAACAATAGGCTATTCAGACCATCTCTCTATTCTGATAAACACACTAGGACAAGAAACAATTTGGAATTCTGGTCTTTGAAATACAGATGAACCCAGTTTAGCTCTTATCATAGATGGAAAACATTTTCTGGTTTATTCTTCAGATAATTTTGAACTTAAAGTTGTTTTTAAAATACTTCTGTAGCTTTTCCTAGAGAAAGATATTCCAGAGCTATGGGAAAAACTTTACATTGGTTCATATTCTCCATCAGCTTGCTCATTCAAGGTTATAACAAAGTTCATCCCAAAATGATCTCAATAATTAATGGCAGTAAACATCTGTGTTCCTAATACATGGAATAGTTCATAATGTACATGACTTATATTTAATTCATTCAATCCAAGTCCTTGAATTAACAAATGGAAAACAAGAAATGTGGAACAAAATTGCTGCAATGCTTCATGAGAAAATCAACTTTGAAAAGCCACAACATTCTGAATAATCTCACAATAATTTAAGATGGTCTGCAGCAACAACAAAAAGCAGTAAATGGAAATCTAGCTGTAAATTGTGTTGCAATCTGTGTTAGCTTCTCAGTGATGCTGGAAAAGCATGTATCTTTATATCTGAGAAATGTGCATATTGAAAAGCAAATAGTTGGATGAAAACAAGTCCCAGTCAATATGGATACAAAGTTTGACCTCCTGATTTCACTGGCAAAACTGGAAAAAAGTGCTGCAATCACTGCATCAGAGAAGAACAATGTACTGAATGTACAGCAGTTTAAGACCTGCAATGGATGTAGTTTTTTAATGCAAAGCAGACACTGATTTTTTTTTTGAGTGATTAAGAGGTGTTTGGGGAAGGACGCAGCTGCATAAATGAAGAATATTCCGCTAAATGACTCAGGAGGTCACTGCAGCAGAAGCATGTTTTTATTTGGATGGGAAGCCATTATATATTTGGTAAAAAAGCATTGAGACTCTTGATTTTCATTTAATTTGACTGTAAAGACACTTTGAGCATCTCCAAAGGAAGGATTGGCTCATACCCGTAGAAACTGTGACATGTTCCAGAGTGGAGAAAATTCTCTTGGGAAAACCCAGCACAAATTCACTTGAATAAATAAGCTTTCCAAGAGAATTATATCAAAGTTTTAAATTTATTGGTAGCCTAACTTAATTACAAGCCTCTGGATTATCCTTAAGTGGGAACTGCTATTGTCCTTCTTGTGGTATCTGGTTGATTTTTTATGACACATTCAAACAGACATGGAAGCATGAGTGTGAGTGTCAGGATGCACCTCTAATCCAGGGGGTTGGATGTCTTCTTGGAAATCTGCTGCCTTGGGTTCTCAGTAATATTTCCATGTGAAATCAGGAGAGGAAGACTACTTTCCCCTTCCCTCTTGCCACATTCAGTTAGCTGAGATATTATTCCAGGGTATGGGAAGCTTTAACTTGGCCCCCACATCCAACACGAGCTATATTTTAAGATCCTGGAAAACGACTCCTGAAACCTATGGGTTCATTCAGCCCAGCTGAGTTTTATAAGCAGTTCTCATCCCATGAGGCTGGTTTCTTGGATTGCCATGCAAAGGCAGGGCTGTGGGTCCCTAAGGCCAACCATGGCTGCCACAGCAGCAGAGGAGAGCAGTGGCAGCTTCTGGGGGTTGCTCTGCCCTTTTAACTGCTCTGCCAGGCACTGAGGGTGCCTTGGCATCATCCCTGCTTTGGACAAAGCCTTGGCACTGAGTCCCTGGGAAGGTAGAGTTGCAAGGACATAGGAGTACAGTGCCAGGCTAGCTGTATATTCCCAGTGGTGTGGCTATGGTAGAATATTTCCCTGTCTGCATGGAGACTGTGTTTGGGCAAGAGGCATCTGCTGGGAAACAAAAAGCCATGTGCAGCTCAAGGCTCTTGGAAGTAGTCACAAAGAACAGAAAAGCCATAGGTGCCTTGCTGTGCCTGCTGCTCTGGCATCAAGGTCAGGCAGGAAGATTCCACTATCCTTAAATAGGGACATGAAGAAGGTAGCAGCTCATCTCCCAGAAGAGTGCTGATTAGTTCTTTTACTTCCCAAGAGATCAACGGTGGTGATTATCTTCTCTACTGCTCTGGCTTTTTGATGTGGGATTGCAAAGATACTTCACATTAGCACTTGTGATATACACATTGCTTTAAAGACAGCATATCGTTTGTGAGATCTTGTAGTCAGACACATTTGATTAAACAAAGAATGTAGCAATGCCATTATTTGTAACTAGATATTGCAAAGAGTGTATGAGTACCAAGGAGAACATATTTCTAATGCAGATCCTGTGCCAAATCCTACAAGGTCATAAAATTCCCTATGAGTATTACTTCAAATCATTATTGTTTTCTGCCTTCATCAGTTCATGAAAGCTCAAAAGAGCCAACTAAATTTCTTTTGAAAGGAATTACAAATTCTGAAAAATCAATAAATACAACTATATTCCCAGCAGAACATTTTTATACTGTGCTAGACAAAGATGAAGATGCATTTCCTGTAAACTTAGCTATGAAAAAGACAGCTCAGAGACTACAATTTAATTACTACAATATAACAAGACATCTGGGGAAATTGCTAGATTGGCAGCTTTTAAAAGAGTTTATAAAGTGATTTTACAGAAAAAAAGAAGGAAAGGATTAATTTTCGTATTTTTTTTTTACTAAGGAAGTTTAGATGTTTATGTGGAATAGAAAGCTTGTCAATATTTTAAAACAGGAAACAAAAAAGATTTTAAACTAAAAGGCAGATATAACTCAGTAGAAGTATGCTACTTCAGAAAAGCAGGTGTCCTTTCATAGCTGAGTATTTGTTCTTCCTTATTGAGTGGATGACATTTATAGCAGATTCTATAGCATAGTGTTTGTTACCATGAAGAACTAGCAGTTGAAATTATCACTCTCCTAGCCTTTGAAAAGTTTACTGAGCAGTGAATTTATCATCAATGACATTTCTGTGTAAATACCATTGCTAATTTTTCTAACTTAATCATATATTCCATGTTCTTGCAGCATTTAGTTTTATTATCAAAATAAGCAAACTAATCCTTCATCTTGTTTTCTCTTTGAATTCAGAATGTCTTTTTTTTCATTGTGTTTTTAATGCTGGTGAAATTCCATTGAATTTATGGGCAGCTACTCTGCTATAAAACTAATATAGTAAAGTAACAATTTTTTCTAATCAGCTTTTCTTTTATTACCTCAGATAAATAAGAGTCTTTATAGAAATACCCTCTATTTTTTTATGACAACTCCCCCTTGTCTAGTTTGTTGTTCAGAAGCTTTAGTAGATGTTTATCCAAAGCTGAACATAATGGTTATTCTCTCCACATAGATAAATAAAAAGTCACAAATTTCCTTTATCCTCCAAATTCACTTCTGTTCCTCAAAATCTGCAGATACTGCTTGTCTTTACATCATGCCCTAAAAGTAATTTTGGGAGATGGGTGTAACTGGTCAGTGTCACCAGCTCACCTTGCAAGAGCTGCCCAGGTCTTTGCAACACCAAAATCACAGAGTTTATTTATGAGAGGCCTTGTAAGAGGCACCACTATTAAACCAATTTTAATTTATCCCACTGGTACAAAACCAATTTAGATTTATTGTTCTAGGTCCAGCAGGTGTTCAGCACTGTGATTCATGAATGAAGTGGCACTTAAGTGGCATTCAGAAGTGCTCCAGGTTTGTTGATCTTCCCATAACGGTGCCATGAGTGGACAGGAGGAAGGCACAGACCTGAGGCCCATCAGTCCATGTGACAGTGAATTCCCTTTCTCCATTTTCAGCCCCATGCTTTGTGGTGTCTGATGACCCAGTCACGTCCAGAGAGATCCACAGCCACCACGTGGACCAACAAGGATCAACAAGGGAAGCAGGAATGTTTTTTCTTCTGCATTACAATGAATATTATGTGATCTGGCAAAATTCCTCTATTGGTCATCAATAGCTGTGGAGAAATCAGAAACTATGACCTTTTGATCACAGCTGCAGCCAACAACCCTCAGTTACAAAATGTGATGCACAAGGGGCAACAGCAGTTTGTCAAAACCCCTGCAGATCCTTGACTGGGAGACAGTCGAGATTGTGTGTGTCATTGGGATAACGGGACCAAATCATGCTGGATTTCCTGTCCATCGGTGGCTTTTGCCCTCACACGAGCAGCATTCCTAAGCAGCCAGTCATGAAAACCTCCTAGCAGCATTGTGCCATCAAAGCAGCACAAAGTAGCTTGAGTGTCCTGCTGAGTGAGGCAGCCAACCTCTTGCCTGCCCAGACACAGTTTTGGAAAGATCTGATACATTCCGTACCCACATGATATTACTAATTCTGAGCACAATATAGCAAGTGTTACTCCGTGCTAGGCTGACTACATGTCCTGTACTGAGCACTGTAATAAACAGTGTTATAATGGCCCTTTGGCAAGAGCTCGTGTCTCTCCCAGTGACAGTGTCACCATTAAAGCTATGCCTGTAGGCCTAATCTCTCTGGCTGCCCTTTTTAAGCCGGCACTCTTTTCTGAAGTTCATTTCCCTTCCTTGCAATGTTATCATTTATTACTGACAAAGGGTAAAAAGCTCAAACATTTGCAAACAAATGTGGTAAGACAGTCCCTACCCTGAAGATAGCATCATTTACTTTGGATATAGATAAATTAGTCATTTATTCTGAAGTTTTGGCTTCTTTATCAAAACTTTACCCACCCTGATGCTCAGTCATCAGTGCCAGACCTGTGCCATGGGAGCAGAACAAACCCCAGCCTGACCTGTGGGGCAGGAAGGGAGATCAGAGCAGTCCCAGCCCTGGTCAGGATCTGATCCCTGATTGCAATTCACACTGAAACTGCTTCTGTTTCAATATTCTCACCATCAGCCAAAAGGAACTGCTCTATATATACAAAATACTTGTTTTATCAAAATCTGGCCATGCTGAACTGTTGGTATGACCTTCTCTAAAATAAAAGGCATCTATAAATAATTCAGACTTTGTAAGGAGCTGAGAGGGAAACACAGGTGAATCTTTTTTTTTTAAACTTCCATATTAGCAAAGAAAGGTGCTTTTAGAGAAAAATAAAATAAACCTCCCTACAACCACTTTTTTCTAGACAGCTGTCTTCACTTTCAAACATGTTTTATAACAAGAGCAAATAAACTCAAAAAATTTGATATTTAAAAAATAACCCATCCAAAGTGCTTGGAGTTTTTGACATGCTTTCACATGTACTTTTGGCTGCAATAAGCAGCAGGTTAGTGTCAACATGAGTTCCTCCTGTCTGTTGCCCTTCTGAGTCCCCAGGAGGCAAAGGCACTTCATATTGGCCTTCCTGAAGGTCACATTTGCTCCTGCTCACACGTTCTGCAAACACAGAGCTTGGTTTCATATCGCTCAGGGTGGGGGCACTGGTAAATCATCAGAGGAGTTGTGATTACTCCAACACTAAATTGAGATTCACTCTCTCTGTGCCCTGACTAATTAAACTATGCACAAATTGTTTTCTACTTTCAGCAGTTATCCCACTTGGACTTCCTGTATTCTTGCAGGAGAATAAAATCAAATGTTATTTACGAGAAGGTTTGAACCCTTCTCCTGGACTCTGTGTGTTTGTGTAAAGGTTTTTTCCTGCATTTTTCCTTCGTGCCTTTGCCCTTTAATAATGTTCTTCTTGTGACTGCACAAATATGATGCTTTCACTGGGACTGCACTCCTTGTCCAGAAGTTCAGAAGTTCAACCTTTCAAGTGCTACATACAAAGGCAAGAAGTGGTGCAACCCGCAGGTGCAGGTGGGAGCACCTGAAATTTTAGGCATGCATAAACTGAGGCTGGTGTTGGAGAGAACAGGTCCCACTCCTCACAGTAGCTGTACATTTACATACTCTGATAGGCTTCTGGCAGTAGGCAGCTGAAAATGATGAGCTGTCTCAACAGATTAAAATTAAATTCTATTGAAGAAAACAACATACAAAAATTATGTTTCTGTATAATCTCTGTGATTAAATGTTACTTGTTTCAAAGCTAATGTTTCTGTCACTTTCAATTACAGCTTTTGGAAGCTTTATTCTGCATCATTTAATCTCTTTAAATAACTCTCCTGTTCTGCTTTGTTGTAGGGATTGGCACACTTAGTATGAATATTGCACTGCTACTAACTCCTACAATAACATCGCTGACTCTGACTTAGAATTACGATAATCATATCTGCTCTCCCTGTCATGTCTGGAAATTGGAAAAAGGAACAAAATCAAATGGAGTCATGCTAGAACTTCTTTACTGGTCAAGTTATATTGAGTAGGCTCACGTCAAATATCTCTGATAATCAGATGAAAATTTAATAATTTCTAAACAGTGACAAACATTCCTTGTTTGGGAATGATTTTCAAGCCTTTTATTTAAAAAATTATTTGCTATTCTAAAGGCTGAAAGGTTGAACATTTTTCACTTTTTCCACTTGTTTTTGCCATTTCCAAATTTTGAGAAAAACACTGAACCTGAGTTAAATTTCAGTGAAGTTAAACAAATTACAACTTGTTCAACTAGTTTGAAGCTCCTGACGTAAATAAAATTAGACAAAAATTCCAGTATTTGTTGACAGAAGAACCTTTGAATCAAAATCAATATAAAAACTGATCTCCATGTCTACATTTGGCTGAATATTTTCCTTCATTTGTCTAAGGAAATTACGATTTACATGCAAAAAGGAAGCTACATTTGCAATTAATGAGCAAATGGAAGAAAGCGGGGGAGGGAGTTTTGCTAGCGAAAAAAAAAAAAAGTTTTCTTTTTTCACCAAAGGCTGCTCTCCAAGGCGAGCTCTGCCACCTCGTGGGCTGCAGCCCTCTTACAGGGTAGAGCCCACCAGAGTTCGGGACAGGAGAGCACAGTTGTACAGGGAGATATGGGTCTGTTAAAAAACAGAAACGATCCAGTATCTAAAATAAATTACAGAAAGAATTTCAATATCAGGGGTTTGAATCATAACTAGTAAAATTACTCTCTCACTTAAAAGGAAATTATGTCAACAGGATAGCAAGGTATATTGGTCTAACTGATTTTTCCAACCATAACTCCTGGATTGCAGGTTTTAAAGCAGCATTAGATCTAGTGCAGATACTCAGTGTCAGTATTACTGGATCTATGCAAGTCCCAACTCCCTGCTGCTGTGCTCCAGGCATGGGCCCTGGCACTGACTCACAGCTACATGAATCCATACAGATCCCAAAGCATCACAGGCTGCAACCTGGCAGGCAGAGCTAGGGGCAGTCCTAGTCCAGCTTCATGACTCAGATATGCCTCTTTTCTGGATGTTTGTTATTTTTTTCTAACAGAAGGTCACAAAACCATGCAAATCACTGGTTTTTTTTTAGTTTGCTGACCCAAACAGAAACCCGAATCAAGTTACAAACAGACGGGGAAAACTGATTCTCTCTTGTGAAATGAAGAGCTGGAAAAATAGTTTGGATCAGCCCACAAAACTTCTTTGACTTAAAAGAATAATCACTAAGCAGTTGAAAATACAAGCTTGGTGATTTCCAGCTGAGAACATTATTTAGTGGATGTGCCTTTTCAGAAATGTTGTGCTGCTCTGACTTTTCTTGCATTTTCAGGAAGCAATAAAATCAAGACAAAATAAGCAAATATTTTCAGTGGCCCCCAGTTTTAGCATGTTCCTTAATCAACAGCTGTACTCAAGGAGCACAGACAGCTTTGGTCTATGGCTCGAGATCCTGATTGTAACCTTCCTGGCTGGCAGCACCAAATGGGAAGGACTGGAGAAGTGTGGGCAGATCCCTTGTTGTACAGCAGTTTCAGCATTACCTCAAACAACAATCTCATCTGGTGACATAAATATAGCTGTCATGCTCACATATATGCTATTTTAGCCATATAGACCCACCAAAAGTTTGCAAATAACCTATCACTAGAGGAACAAACAGCTTTTCAATATTTAGTTTAACCATTTAAACTGAAAAGCTATGAGAAATAAGGAAAAGGAGAATGTCTGTGAAAATGCCACATTTACACAGACTAAATCTTTTTATTACAGAATTTGACTATTATTGCCTACACAAACTTGCTCAGCTCTCAGAGGAAGTGGTTCCTTTGTCATTTCTCTGCGACAAAACTTAAAAAAAGAATGAGCTGGAAGAAAATTCTCAGATATATCCATACAGTTGTGATCATTTAGGGATCATTTCCAAAGTATGCTGCGAACTTCAAACATCAGGTGCTGTTTGGAATTGAAACAACTTCTTATAAAACAAATCTCTGAAACTTGAGCACTTGACAAATGGCTAATGAAAACAAGGAGCTAAAGGAGATGTGTACAAAATGTATTGCTCAATTTTGTTTCTCGAGTGACCAAACACATAGACAATTTTCCCTGAATTACTGGATGTCACTGTGATAGAGTTAAAAAAATAAGGGGAAAAAAAGTGTATTTCAACAGATCTTAAGCAATATACCTGGAATGACATTTATCTATTATATATTTTAAATGATAAATTAAATATACTGAAGCACCAGAGATTCTAGGTGACTTTTCTATTATAGCTGCTTAAGTGTTGAAGGCACATAAAATAGTTAAAGGGTAGCAGTACATAAGGAAGATGTGATTCTGCTTCATTTATTGATGAATCACACTTCCTTGATGAGGAGCTAGAAACTAGACACACTTCTGTGTGATACAGAAGTAGGAAACTATGTTTCTACTAAATATTTTTCAATGAGTAGTGCTTTTTAAAATAAAACCGTCATACAAATTCCTGAGGTAATGCAGATTTTCCTGTTAACTGTAGAGTTTACATGACAGTTTGTTACATTTAAAAAAAAAAATTATTATGTTCATATAGTTCCTATGTTTAATAGTATGATTGATGAGATAGTTTTGAGGGTGAAAAAGTAATGTAGGTAGCTTGGATAAGGAATCTAGATAATTGCTTACCATTAACCACTGACAGCAAGAACAAGTCTCTAAGTGATGGAGCAGAAAGTTAAAGATCTCCAGTAGAAGCTGACAAAACCTTACAATTTGATTTCAAGTGAAAAAAAATCCTGAAGAAAGCCTTTTTCCTTCCTAGCACCACTAGCAGAACATTTATTATATATATGACAGTTATTTTTTAATAAGCACTACACATTGTATTTGTAGTTACAGAGATTTGAACAAGGGACCTGCTGGCTCCCCATTTACATGGAAACAGCAGGAAATGGATTCTGCATTCTGTCAGCAGTTGTGTGACTCCTGCCTTTCCCATTTCAGAAGGACTGGCTGTCACTGGACCCTTTAAAACATGGCCAGTATTCATCATCATAACATCCAAATCGTAATGGGATTATTTTAATCTTGCAAGCAGAAGCACACAGCAAGGCAGATTATGTGTATCTTTTCAGGCTGGTTAGGACCAGGAGCAACCTAGGTCAACATTACTGAAATTCAGCATCTCTGTGGTGGTTTTAAAAATGACTTGATGGACTACTTCCCTTGGTTGTTGACAAGAATCTACATCACTGATCTGCCCCTGAATCATAGGAGTCTGATACCTTAGTCCAGAGGACAGCAGAGAAATACAGAAAAAGGCCTCAAAGGGCCCACAACACTTTGCCTTCTCTGATGGGGGACAGGGTCGATTCTGTTTGGCTTGGGGATGTGAGGCAATGCTTGCAAGAGGTAAAGTCAGGACCAGAAGAACACACACAGCTGCAGCCAGATTTGTATCACTTTACCTATGAGGAAATGACCTGAACATTTAGGGCAGTGCAATAAAATCTCCTGTTCTGTACTATAGACCAGTACTTAAATTTTTGTTAACATTTGAATTCTGCCACAGTAGGAAGCTTCTTGTGCAGCACATTATTCTTGTGTCAGCCATGATAATAAAACCTCCACCTCCTGAAATTTTTTTTGAGCAATAATTTATTTTTACAATAAAAAAGCACTTTAGATTATTTTTAAACAAAAACAAACTTGTGAGTATATGAGTAGCAGCAGCTATAGCAGAAGGATCTAATTTGTTTTTCTCATCCAGAACCTCATGAAGTGTCATTTTTCTTTTTCACATTCCTGTGCTGTTCAAAGCACCAGTTTACAGAGCTTACAAATGCACTTTCCTTTGGAGTCTGGTATGTATTCTCCTGAGGGTCTCAGACAATTACAGTAAAAAATAGAAGCATCAATTGCAATATTTTTGCACAGCATGGTATTACTCCTGCTGAGGTTTTAATTTGCCCTGAGACTGCATATATCAGCAGATTTTCAAAATTACAATATAAACTGATATTTCATTTGGCCTAAAATTCTGCTTAGTTTCCTGTTGTACCAAGGTTTCCCAGACACCAAAATCAGTGTGATTCCCAAGCTCACAGGAAAAGGAACTTGGAATTCAGGATTCAAGAGTAATTATGGAACCTTGCTAGACTGGGGAAGCCACAAGGGCCTAAAACCCTTCCTCTGCACATCACACTACCACTACCAGCACAAAGTGTCAGAGTTAGATACAAGAAAATATTATATCATGGCACAGAGGGGAAGAGAACAGGGATGGAAACTAGTTGAATAAAGGGAAGAAAAAATCTCCCACCTGTATTTCTGTACATTGCCTTTGCTGTTTTGTTTAAGCCAAATTTTTCAAAGCCGTCTCCTGTTCTCTGCAAAATCTATGGGATTTTTACTCTACTTGCAGTGACATGAAGACTGCTTGAAACATCCTCCATTCTAATCAGTGGGAACACTTGAATTTACAAAGGTTTGAATTAGATTGCATCTTTGCATTTGGTTTTTAATATAATAAAAAATCCCCAGCTGAGGAAGCTGGGTTTGTTTAGTCATGAGGAGAGGAGACCCAGGAGGGACCTCATTTCTCTCTACAGCTCCCTGAAAGGAGGTTGTAGTGACCTAGGGGCTGGTCTCTTGTAACACACCTGCAGTGAGAGAACCAGAGGAAATGGCCTTAAATTGAGACAGGGGAGATTGAGATTAGATATTAGAAAAAAAATTTACTGTTGTGTAAAACGCTGGTCAGAATGGTTGGGCATTGGAATAGTTTGCCCAAGGATGTGGGAGTCACCATTCCTGGATGGGTTAGAGAGGCATTTGGATCTGGCACTGGATGATCTAGTTTAGTGGCTTAGGGGTTACAGTGATACTGCTGGGTAGACTGGATGATTTTGTAGGTCTCTTGATGATTCTCTTATTCTATAATTCTGTGTCATTAACAAAGACATTAAATAACCCTGGTCCCAGTACAGAACTCTGAGGGACAACACTGACATCCATCAGGACTCTGAGCCATTACTACCCTCTGGATGTGACCTTTCAAGCAATTCCTTATCTACTCAATAGTCCACCTACCAAATCCACCTCTCTCCAATTAGAGAGAAGAATGTTGTGGGTGATGGTGTCGAAAGCTTAACAGAAGTTCAGACAGATAATAGCTGTGTCCTTGTCCAGTGATGTAGTCACTCCATTGGAGAAGGCCACTATGTTGGTCAAGCAGAACTTGCCCTTGGTGAAGCCGTGCTGGCTGTATCAAATCACCTCCCTGTCCTCTGTGTGCCTTAGGACAGCCTGCAGAAGGATCTGTTCCATGACCTTCCCAGGCACAGAGGGGAGGCTCAGAGGTTGCTAGTTCACAGAGTCCTCCTTTCTAACCTTTCAAAGATGGGTAAAACATTTTCTATTTTCCAGTCACTGGGAACATCATCTGACTGCTATGATTTCTCAAATATGATAGGAATGGCTTGGAAATTACATCAGCCAATTCCCTCAGGATTCTGGGATGCAACTCAGCAGGTCCTATAGACTTACAAACAATCCTCAGGTGGTCATGAACATGATCTTCTCTTACAGTCAGAAGCACTTTGCTCTCCCAAAACACAGTGCTTCCACCCAGTTTTAAACACCTTTTATGATAGGCAAATGTGATAACCCTGACACTACAGAAACTCCTGCTCCAAATGAAACCCTGTCTAAATGAACCACTGTGTAATAATAGAAATTATTTTAAAATCCAGGATTTCCTCATATGACATATAAACATGTAAACCTCAAAGATTACATTCAGCCAGATCAAGAATAAAGCAACATTTAAATGGAACACACTTTGCAACAGAACAAATAATCAGTCCTAACAGTAGATCTACATTAATTTAAAATAATAATAATAATAATAATAAAGTCTGTTATTACTTCCTTAACTCTTATATCTTGCTCAATACCTTCCAAATATTTCTATAGAAACTTGTAACCTTTACAATGCTGACAAAGTGTAAATTTTGCTAATTACATCTGCCCTCCTCCTTGGCAATCCTAACAAAGATGACTGAATTGCAGAATAACTTATTCTAACATGCCTATGTGTTTCTTAGTTACCTACAAAATGATTCCAAGGCTTAAAAAAACATGAGATTCTAAATTAGAAAGACAGCAGATCAACAGATAAAATCTTGTTTCAATCTCTGATCAATATCTGATATTGCATGACAAGGAAAAAACCCTGTTCTTAACCACCCACCTATTTATCAGGTACTGCATGGGAAGAATGATTCTTTCTGATCTTTTTGGGCAATCTCCTTTCTCTTTGATGTATAAGATACAAATAGCGCTTTTTAAAACCTTTTTAATAAATGTAATGGATAATAATTAAGTTTACATAAATAATTAATCAACAGTGTTTGATTGTTGGAAACAAAAAACTTTTGGACAATCCATTATTCTGAAGGCAAGATGACTTGACACTAGTGTGTACAACAGGGGAACAGAATGCATGTTGCTATATTGATGAATGATGTCAAGAACCTGCACCATATGGCATTCAATGATAAACACAAGTTGCAAAACCAAAAGGGAGAAAAAAGCAATGACACTTTACCTGAGGGTGCTTCTATAATGTTTAGCAGAACAGCTGGATTGCCCAAGAATGAATACTCCACTATATTACTAAACATATTGCAACATTAGTAAGATTTTAAATCTAGTAAATCAAAGTTTCTTTGTATTATAGATAAAATCTTGAACCTGTGGAAATCAACAGCAAAATAACTACTTCCTTCACTGTGATAAAAATCCCTCTCATTTCTATATTGATTTAATAATTAAAACTTTTAAAACTACCAGAAACTTCAATGGTTTTTTCTTTTAAATTTGCATATCTGACTTTTCTCAGGGGTTCTCTGACTACACATTCAGGATGGATTTCACATTACCAGTGAAGCTGATCAGCAGCCTTCTCAAGTCAGTGGAAGGTCTCAGAATTGTTTTGAGAATCACCAATTTGATAAAAACAACTTTCCTGAAATAATAGTATACCTCCTAGAACAAGGTGAAGTCTTTAGGTGTCTATTAAAAATACATGAAATTTTCTGTTAGAAACAGAAGCAAATTTTGTTTGCATATATAGCATTAACAAGATTTAGATAAGGCACAGCATGTAAGATAAATGCAGTGATATGTTCCTGAATGTATTTCATGTCTATGTCTTTGTCTTTTTACAGTCTTAAACATCTAGTGCCTATATAAGCTTGTAAGTTCACACTTGTATCTATGTGCAAATAAATTTTTCCTCTGTGATACTGCTACAACTCATTTGCCCTTATCATGTTCTCTCCTTGTTGTTTATTAGCACCATTTGTTATGTCGCATTTAAAATTAGATTGGGAGATATTTGGGGGAGGAATCATTAGCAGGTTGCAATCAGAACTCTAATTATGCTGCTACTGGAGGGTGTTGAGGAACCCATAGCTGAGTGAACAGATGTACTCATTTTTAATAGGGGAAGTCATGTCATAGTAAATTACAGCTCTATTTTCTAGAATATGGGCCTGTTGAAGGATTTGAAGGTAAAAAGTGGTAGCAGAGCTGAAATTGAAAAGCTGTGACATATCTGACACGCTAAGTGCAGACACTTCATGCTGCTGCTCAGACACTGCACACTGATGCAGAATGCAAATAGGCCCAGGACTTCTTCCACTGGCTACCAACAAAGCTTTAGAAAGGCAGACTTTCTGGAACAGATAAACAAAGTGCTGACAGGAAAAGTTACAAGAGAAAGGAAGGGTTTATTGCCTGGCAGTGTTAAAGAATTACAGCAGCTTTTTCTGGGGGGAAGATAATTTACAAGCAGAGGGACTAATGGCCTAAGAAGCCAAATTTCTGCTTCCTAGAAGAAATAGTCTGCTTTGGCTGAGTGGAAGAATGACAGAAAAATTAAAGAGGAGCATACTAAGCTAAGCAGGAAGCTTGATGACAAAGCGCCCTAGGTGTGCAGGTGCTGAAAAAAACCACGACTTGATCCTGTCTGGACTAAATCCCCACAGAAAGTAATGGAAAAATAATGAGCAGTCCGAGCAGCAGACTCTGTATGTCTTGAGTTCACTGGATACAGGCACAGTGATGGAGATGAGATTGAAGATAAATATGGGAGAGCACTGCAGCTGCAGACAAGTCCAGGTCAGTGTCCTGTCTTATGACAGCAGCCACAGAAGGTACAGAGGACAGAGTATATAAGTGGGGCAAATATAGAGTATTAATTTCCCTGAACATTCTCCCAAACTTCAACAATGCTGTTTTAGGGACTCTCTGAGCCGCATGTAGCTTCCACAAAGCCAGTAAACACTGCAACTTTTTCTTCTGTGAGTTTATGTGGCCTTAAACTTCTGTAAACTTTTAGCCTCCCCAGTATACTGTGTCAAGGACTTCTAAAATGTAACTATGACCTGTGTGAAGAACCAGAGTCTTCTTGTTTTGAACCTTTGAAAGTGCTACTTTGAGTTTGTGCCCCTTAGTTCCCAGAAGCAATGTAAGCAGTCTGCTTGCTGTGCTGAAGGTTTTCCAGGAGGCCATCAGCAGGCTGGCCAGTGTGCACCTGGCTGCTAGGACCAGCAAGTCATATGAGACTCATGTTCCTTTATATTGGAAAGTGATAAAGGCCAAAGCAAGTGTGTCAGCACTATACCTCTGCTCGTGCATACTTGCCAAGACTAAGCATGTTCCTTGGCATTGTTTTGGCCCATTCTAATACCTCCTAAGCCAATGCCAAGGCATGCTCTGGAGGACAGCATGTGCTGTTTCTAACAGGCAGCATACTCCGACTGCACCACATCCAACTTCCTTCACACAATGCCCCCCTCCAGCACTGCCCAGCAGGCCCTTCATGCCCCAAAACAAGCCATATGCACTTATGTCATACCCCAGGATACACAAATTTCACCTCATACTATGAAAACCTTACTCTGGTGGGTTGCAACTCAACCCACAATTCAGCATGTCCCATGGATGGGAACAAACATTTTGGTGTCTTCCTCCATAACCTTTGGTGACAACTCATCTAATTTACTGAGAGTGGCCATTCTCTGATTTTATTTACCGCTACAAGTTCTAGTTGTGATTACCAAGAGAAGGCCACTTGTTCAAGTAGAACTGTACAAGTTTATGTAGCCTTCCAGATGTGATCTGCAGGTAGGGTGTCTAGAGCACTTCAGTGGAACCCATTGGCCAGGTCCAAAGAGATGTAGTGGCAGCCAAAGAGGAAAGATACACTGGTCTTGCTCTTTACCTCTTTCCTATCAAGCTTATTAACTTATCTTAAAGGAGCAAAGAATTTATCACAGTTTTGACTTCTGAAACAGATGTCTAATTAGCCATCCCACAAAGATATTAGGGACTGAAAAAAGAAATTACATCTAAGTGCAGAGGACATACAAAAAAAATACAGTTCCAGAAAGGAAAAATTTGTAGGAGGCAGAAAAAGTGACAGTCTGTGCTTTGAATTCTACTCAGAGCCACAGTATCCCTATAAACTGACATATAGATTGGAAGGTCCTTCATTAGATAATATTAAAAATACATCAATTGTTAGCCTATGCACTTTATTTCTCTATCACAAACAGTGCAGTTACATATGTGCAGCTAGAAAATAATCCATACATTTTAACAACTGCATCTCTGAAGGATGGACTTAATGGTTCTTCAAGGCCTGCATACGTTGTTGGTTTAAGCTGGTTCTTCCAGATGAGAGACATCTGAAGCAAAACAAAATAAGAGCACAGTTTTGTCATGAGTACAGAAAATCATTCATATGCACTCAATTCTATTTGCACTAAAGCTTGAAAAGAGGCCCTTCACACAGCTGAAAATTAATTCTCTTCACTGTAAGGAAGTGTAAATTCAGACTGATACCTGAAGAAGTGGAAGGACAAAATAGATGAAGAGAACAAAAGCAAAATATTTAATCTATGTCTTGTTTTCTTTAAATTCAACAGCATAATAGCCTGTTCCTCAAGGTGTGCTTAGTATTTAGAGCTGGGTTCAACATTGCCAACTTTAAAAAACCCACTAATTTTAAAGGGTCCTTGTGTAAGAAATATAAGAACCAGAGAAATGATCAGAAGACCTTATGATACTGTCCGTGTTTTTGTTTAACAAAAAGAAAAGCAGCAGTTTTGTCACTATAGTGTCGTAATGCTGAAGAACAGAAAGTCAATCACTTAATCTCAACTGGTAAAACCTTCCAGCACCAGGAGCTCTGGCTCATTCCCATTCACATCAATAGCAATACAGCTGTAGGAAGACCTATCAATACTAATAGCTTTTCATAGTGAGTATTGCTCTGTGGTAATTTTCAAGACCTCAGCTAGGTAATAGTGTTATGTGCACAAGTCTCCTGTTACCAAAGGTGGATAAATCTGTGGTAAATGTTTTTCAAACTAAATTTCTTCTCCAGATTTCCTTTGTCATTGTGTATTGGATATTATAATGTATAAAACCAAGAAGTGTAGCATGATGTAGCTTGTTATGTTGCTATAGATGTGTATATAACAGACACACATTTACAGTGAGGATGTGAGAATACACTGCTTTTAAGATTCCACCTACTGAATTAGCTAGTAATTCAGAATTAGCTAGGAAATCTGAGTAAACCTCTGATGACTGAGTGACATCAAAACAAAACTTGAAAGATTAGCAAAATTTATGGAAACTGACATTGAACATGAGATGAAAGCTCTTTTGAAAATGGAGAGTCTCTGGAGAAAACTAGGAAATTCAAAAGCTTTGGTATGCTTCAACAAAAAATGTAATTACTCTACAAGGGAAAAGACAAATCAGGAGACTTGAGCAAGACTGCTGTGGCCTGAATAAAAGAGATTCTACAAGTGTAAATCGTTGATTTTATAGGAGATGTGAAGTTATGGTAGCCAAGATGTGAAATATTACTGTGTTCATAAAATGTAGTATGGGCTATAGAACTTTTGAGTTTCAGTAAATGTATGAAAATCATGATTAGGACAAACAATGTGGTCTGCCAGTGGCACAGGACAGACACAGGTTTGGGTAACACTGTTTTCTAGTAACTTACTTTGTAGGAATTCAACAGAAATCTGATTTTTACATGCCCCATTTATTGCCATCCTTGGAAATACACCAAGATGTGCTCAGAGGTTCCTGAATTTAATTTCTTTATTAAATTTTAATTTAATTATCTACTAAAACTTAAATTTAAAAAAAAGTTATTGAAAGTTAGAAATCTAGAAACCACTTATTATCCTCACCACATTAGTTAGGATGTAACAGGCAAGGACATCTAGGATGCAACTTCTTTCTTCTACACTCATCTAATTTTTGCAAAAGTGCATTATTTATCATTTTTTTTTCATTGTAAAAGTAACTCAGGTCAATTAAAAAAAAAAATCTAGTTCAAGTCCTGATGAGAATGAAAGCAAAATACCTACAATTTAAAAATAATCCCTAGTCCACTGTCAGTGACATTTACTCTTATCTAGAAAAAGAAAAAAACCCATCATATGCCAACCTCTTCACAAACTGATTTCTTATTACAGGACAAGCATCCCTTTTCTTTATACATTTAAATATCTGACAGCATGTCATTCATTAAAGATCTTATGGACTAGTTCCATAAGGTACTTCTGTGTCTTATACTCCCAGAAAAGAAGGCTGAATATTTCTTAACTTACTGAGTCACGTTCAAAACACTTTCAGGAGACTTAAGTTCAAATCTGCAATCCTTAATGGACAAGAGCTTCCTTTCTTTTCCAGTTCTGTTATTGCAAAATGCAGGCTGGTGGAAAGTGAAGAACATAAACATGTGTTTTAGTCAGTGACCTTATAAATCTCTGGGGGAAAGACCCAAAATACATATGAAAATAGCCAATGGTTTTTAACAACACCCTCAGTAGAAAAAAGGGCATGTATTCAACATAGCTGAAGTTCATCTGAAGAATGGATCTGTAACTCTACATGTCCCCAGACACATGTTTGAATTTATGTTCAGGCTATTTAAACAATGTTAAAAGCCTCCTTATGTTTTTCTATTATGATTAACTATGCTGCTGTAAATCTTGCTTTACACATATAGCTGGACAATTCTTACTGTTGGGAAAAAAAAAAAAAAAGGGTCTTAGGTTTGCACAGCTATGCACAATTGAGGCCACAGAGGGCATATGAACAGCAATACATACCTCACCTTTTTTTTTCTTGGCTTCTCCAGGTAAATTAGACACTGGGGAAGCTGAGCAGGGTCTGGTTCTTAGCAGCAGGATTTGGAACTTGGAGGAGTACTGATTACATCAGAACAAGTGCCCTGGGTGGTTTGGGGTTTTTTAAACACACCTAACTATTTTCACCTTTCCACATCTTTATGAAAGAGCTTTTTAGAATCTCTTCCAGATGGACAAATGCACAAAAGATTTTACGGTAATGACTGATGCACAGGATGCCCTCTAATGAAATATTAACTCCACAGCCTTTTCCAGAATACAGTTTAAATGGTTGTAAAGAAGTATCTTTTTTTTTTTTTTTTTTTTTTTTTTTTTTTTTTTGCCTCATCCTTGCATGGAAAACTTCTGTAAGGTTTTTATTACTTTAATTTTCCAGATTAAATAAAGGATTTAAGATAAACCATCAGACTCCTGAAAAAAAAGGATTTCTCGGTTTTACTTCTTTTATAATAAAGCAGCTTCTTTGTTGCTGCCAATCTATATGAGATAGGCTTATTTTAGATTTTTATTTGGCTATCACCATTAGTTGTTTTTTCCACTGTCAAATTCAATCTGCGTGACATCAGCATGTCACCAGTAGAACAGATGCCACTTTATTATTGTCTTTTTTTTTTTTTTTTTAATTAGTAATCTAGTCTTCCTTGATGTACTACAATTTACTTGCAGCAATGTAGGTGCTCTGATGAGGACAGGGAACATAACCTAGAGTGACAGCCAATAGAGTGGCAGTGATCTGTTGCAATACTTGAAACTGAAAAGAAAAATCTATCTCAGGCAGATAAGCAGCCTGAAGGATCAAAAGATGCCAAAAACTCTTCTGTTTGAAAAATACAGGTCATTGTACAGCAAAATGGTACTTGGACCTTTTAATGGCTTACTTGGTTTGTTAGCACCAGTCATGCTGTAAATATATTTGGGGGGTCAGTGTAACAACTCTCTAATTTGTTCTAATGCTTCAATAATTAGTTTAAAGCTGTTTAAAATATATATATATATATACACACATACACACACATATATATTTAGACAGAGGTCTTACAGTTTTGCTTCAATTTGGGTATAAGATGGAGCTTCTCTTACAGTACCTGACATTGTGTCACTTTCTGATAATGCAGCTGCTGGTAGTAAGAGGCTTAAACTGCCATTTGTAGTTAAAATCTCTATTTTCAGATATATTGTCTAGTTTATTCATGCAGAGAAGTCATTTTACCTTTTGACCTTTCTGCTGGACTGAACAAAATGGGTGAAGACATATTCTGAAAGTCTTTGTGTTTGCGTGAATTGTGACTGCAGCTGAAATTGCCAGAGTCTCCTGTATTATTCACATTAATTTATTTGTAATACAGTTGGCCAAACCATTCCATTTTAGATAGTTATTTTGTTTTGTTTAGATTTATAGTGAAGTTAAAAAATTAATGAAGCAGAAAATCAAAGCATTGTAGAGCATTTTAATCAGATATAAAGTACCACAACTGCAATGCTTCATGCAGGCACAGGTTTTAAAATGATAAGATTTTTACTTAACAAATTAATTTTGTTCATTTGCTTAATTACTTTCTGTAGCACAAAATAACTGAAAGTTTATGTATAAGCCCATGCTTAAATGGATTGCTGAGGTAGGGCACAATTTCCAAGGTTTTCTTTGCAGTATAAGAAGAAATCTTATGGAATTTTAATAATAAATAGAGCTAATAATAAAAAGAGCCTCAGGCTTTTCAGACATGCTGTATCTTCACTCCTTGATCTCTTCGGGAGCGGAAAGTATCTAAAAGACCACTGGATTCAGACCTATCTGCTTATGTCTGACCTCATGCAAAAAGGATTTGTTTCCACTGGTACTTTAAAAACGTGGAATACCTGTCAGAGCACTTGCTGGAAGCTGGTATGAGTTAGCAAAAGCTCTCCCGGGGCTGGAAAAACTGTGTAGGTTATAAGGAGTGACCAAGAAGTTGCAATTAAGTGACATTGGTAGACACAAGAAGAGCAGACATCATTCAGAAATTATTTAAAAAGTCAGGCAAATGAGCTAAGGATCTGGAAAAGCATAAAAAGACTGTAATAAATACAGCAAACCAAAGAGAATACTAAATAAATCAATGGTCAAATTCAGAGATTACTTTGAGGAGCAGCAGGTACTGAGCAGAGAGAACAGCCAGGCATGAGAAACACTGTAGACTCCAAAATGTAAATGTAGCAAACAGCAGAGTAACAGGGCGTCCTGCCGTCCTGCCGTGCTTGGTAGAAGCCCTGGGTAGGATATTTCTGCTGCAGCTTTCACAGACTCAGTCATGCACCAGGGCAGTGCTGACAAAGAAGTAGCAAGAGAATCACAGCATCAACTAGATTGGAAAAGACCTCTGAGATCATTGAGTCCACCCTATGTCCCAACACCTCCCTGTCCACCAGACCATGGCACTGAGTGCCACATCCAGCCTTTCCCTACACACCTCCAGGGACAGTGATTCCACCACCTCTCTGGGTAGTCCAATTCCATTAAGAATCTCTTTATAATGTCCAGCCTAAATCTGCCCTGGTGCAGCTCTGTCCTCTTGTCGCGCTGCTGGATGCCTGGGAGAAGAGGCCAATTCCCACTTGGCTACACTCTCCAGTCAGGCAGTTGTAAAATTTGCTAATTCGTGGCAATCTGCAAATAAAACTGATTAATGAATGTCCATGAGAGCAAGTAACGTAACTATTTCAGACAAAAAGGTAACATAGCATTGATGAAAAGTGCTCTACTGCCTTGAGCTCCCAGCAGGTTCTTGTGATCTTCATGAGTAAGTCAATTGTTTAGGTTAGAGCAGCCATTTACCTGCATTGTGCTTCCTGACTGTGTGGATAAATGTGCACACAGATCTGATAAAATATGAACAGCCACATGAACATTTCATCTACTTTTTTTTTTTTTTTCACAGAAATCATGTAAGCAGAAAAAAAAAATAGGCTGACACATTTTAGACTATTCATGTGTATAGATATCCATGTTTCATTACTTCAAGGAATTCTACTTTCAAATAATATCACTTGTGCATATGCTTAATTTATTAGGGCTACAAGACAAAGAGCCAAATGAGTCTGTCTATTACATACATATTTTTTGTGTAATTCTCTGCACAGATATTCTGTATTTACACAAAGCCACACACAGATGGAACTTGAAAATTCACTATATGATACATATATTATGGGCAACTCATTAATTTATAGTGAGGCTGCAGAAAAAGTTTTTTAGAAAGGGAAGAAGATAATCCAAATCCTTCTGAAAGCTGGTTTTTGCCATTAAACAAAGCAAAGTAAAGGAACTGGCACAGGAGATACAGTTTTGAGGATGAAATGGCTAGATGAACATCACCAGAGCACAGTGGTCATTATCAATAAGACAACAGTGATGACTCCACCAAATAACAAGAAATAAAATCAAGCCTTTTTTAGATGTTACGGGCTTTTGGAGAATGCACATTCCAAAAGCTCCCTCGACCAAGTCTTTGTAGTGTTAAGTTTCTCCATGGGAAGTTTAGGGGAATTTCTTCACAGAAAGGGCAATTAGATACTGGAATGGGTGCTGTGGTCACTGTCCCTGCAGGTGTTTCAGGAAAGGCTGGATGTGGCACTCAGTGCCATGGGCTGGTTGAGGTGATGGTGTTGGGCCACAGGTTGGACCTCAGAGGTCTTTTCCAGCCTAACTGATCCTGTGATTCCTGGAAATGATGGGCAAGAGGAGTGATTTCAGCTGAGGCTGGGAGGGTTCTCCCCCTCGGCGCGGGCAGAGTTAACTCCTGCGCGGCGCTTGGTAAGGGGCTCTTCTGTCAAAGCCTTGAGGAGCAGGGTGGCCGCCACGGCTCAGGGCGTGTCTGTGTCCCTTGGGAAGGGAAACCCTCGCAGCTGTGGCACGGCCCGGGCGGGCGGAACAGGGATCCCCGCCCAGGCCGGGCTGGGGCGCGGCCCCGCGCTTCTCTGAGAGAGCGGCGGGGCGGGGCCGCCGGCGGAGTTTGTCCCTTGCCGGCCGCCGTAGGAGCGCGCTTCCCGCCGGCGTTTCGCGGGCTTTGGAGCGCCATGAGCCTGTGGGCGGACAAGCACCGGCCCGGCGCCCTCGCCCGCCTCGACTTCCACCGCGAGCAGGCGGCGCGCCTCCGCAACCTGGTCAGTCAGCACTGCCCGGGGCCCCGGCAGCCTCCAGGCCCTCTCGGTCCTCTCCTCTCCGCAGCGAGAATCCCCCCGGAGTCGCCATTGCCCTGAATGAGGGGGGAAACTTAGCTGTGCGGGTGTCCGGCCCTGGGGCAGATCGCTCAGGGTGGCTGAGTCTCCATCCCTGGGGATAGTCGGGAACCATCTGGCTGCAATCCTGTACCCTGTGCCCTGGGGGGTCGGGCCACTGTGGTCCGTTCTAACCCGGCCCACGCTGTAATTGGGATTCCTCCGGGCTCGGGAGCTTTCCCTCCGTGCAGGAGGCTTTCCTGGCTTTCCGAGGAGCCCGTGCCCTGCTTGGGACAGAGCCCTTAATGCCGAGGGAAAGGCTGCAAGGGAATCTGTGGCTCCACTCTTTGAGGAGCGGCGTGCACATGTCCTTCCTGCTGGTTTCACTGTCCCTGGGAACGGGGCTTGACTTGTTTGCTTAATGTTAGCAGAAATTTTTGGGCCGAGCAGCTGGGGATGGAAGGCAGGACTGCTTTCCCTGCCAAATGTGCCGACTGGCACATTCACTTCCTCAGGGATGGGTGATATCTTACTAATGTAGGTGCTTTCTGCGGGTGAGATGTGCTCCAAGTCACGCTTTTTAGGAAATAAACTCTTAAACGTGTGTGTGTATATATATATATATATATATATATATATATGTATCTCATAACTATATATTTGAGCACCTGCTTTAAACTTTGTTTCAAAGCTTTTGTCTATGTGTTTCTCACAGCTGTCACTTTAGTAACCGTGGGAAGCATATAAACGTTGGAGTGAGGTTTTTGGGGTTTGTTTTTGTTGTTGATTTGCCTGGGGTATTTTTCGAGCAGTGAGGTGTTTGAAGTTGAATGAGTTAAATGTGGCTTTCAGAAAAATAGGATGTTTTATGAGAAACATTGCTCTAGGAAAGGATTTCAGCAATTTTAATTCTAGGTGCTGTGTTGTGATGGAGCTGGAAAAGTCATTTAGTATAAACTTGGGTGAAAATGGAAAGATAAATGATCTTATAAGGAAAAATATCAGGTAGTTAACTGATCTTGTTTCTTTTTGTTCAGGTTCAATGTGGCGACTTTCCTCATCTGTTGGTGTATGGACCATCAGGAGCTGGAAAAAAGACAAGAATAATGTGTTTGTTAAGGGAATTATATGGTGCAGGAGTGGAGAAACTGAGGATTGAGCATCAGAGTATAACGGTAAAAAAAATAAATCTCCCGTCTGCTATGAAGTAATGTGGAAATACTGACATATTTCCCTTATGAAGTCTTTGTATTTATTTGAGTTTTTTAAATTATTTTTTTATTTTACACCCAGTATCTTAAATCTTTTTTATGTAATTAATCAGACCAGTTTGGTTATATGAACAAATTATTTTCCAGATGTTTTTTAGGCTTTTAGGATGTGGGGTTCTCTCCTGTTTTCTGTGTCTGGTTGGCTGTTCCTGTGGTGTAGGTTTTTGTTTTTGTTCAGAGTGGGTTTTTTAATTTATTGTTTACAGTTCAGTCTGGACAGTTGCATCTCTGCTGTTGCTGTTTTACTGGCTGGATGATGTGTCAGTATTCCTTTTTTCTTTGGAGGTGGGGCTGGGACCATAGGAGATAAGCCTGTGTCTTGGGAGTTCTTTGATCTCTGAGACTCTTGGTTTGCCTGTGACTTAGCTAGGTGTAAGCTGTAAGAGATTTGAAACTTAATGTGCTTATTTTCTACATAGGCACCTTCTAAGAAGAAGATTGAAATTAGCACCATTGCAAGTAATTATCACCTTGAAGTTAACCCAAGGTAAGTGTGCAGTGCATAATAAATGCAGTAAAAATGCCTCACTTTAAAGGTAAGCCACTGGCTGTGTTGTGAGTGCCTTCAGCCTGGGTGTGTGAGGGACTGATGGCCTGATTTGTTGCCTGAGCAAGTTAGATAATGGTCTATAGGTTTGGGCTGCAAAAGGGGAGAGGATTTTTAATTGAACAAAAATTTGGATAGCTGTATACTAAAGGCAGAAATGTTCTGGTTAACTGGCTGCATATGCACATTGATGTTGAGGACTGGGTAATGGAAACAATTCTGGATTGACAGATTTCACCATTTCAGTTGAAATTGAGAACTTCTACTGGAACTAACACCTCTATATTGTTAGTTCTCTCACAAATACAAAAATTAAGGAATTTGAAAGAAAGAAAGGTTTACCCTATAACTCTACAAATAAAGTGTTTAGAGCATGGGAAAAACCACCACAAAATACTGTCTTGAGTGAGGTCAGAATTTATTTAAACCACAGAAGCTCTAATAAAGCTGTCTACATCTTTGGCAGTTATGAAATTGCTGGTGGTAGTTCAAAGACAGAAACCAAATGTTTGTATTTACCTGAAACCCCATAATGTTGCTTTAAATCACAATGAGTGAATGTCATTGTGCACTGGGAGGTGTTGGTTACTGCTAAACCAAAGCTCATGCTGCCTTGCATTCTAGAAGTTATTCTACTGTGCCAGGTGTCCTTTAAAACCTCATTCTTCAGCTAATCTGTTCATTGATTAGTGAGTGTCTACTGGTATTCTAATACAGACACAAATAATTATCAGTTAATTACCAATAAAAGCTGAGGCTTATTAGTAGTCACTGTTTTGAATATGTCATTTTGGTGATATCAAGTGTGTGACCATTCAATCCAGCTCTGATTACCTGATATTACTAACACTTTTCTTGTTACCTGATATTACTAACACTTTTCTTGTTTCTAGAGTACTTAGAGCTTGAAACATAAAGTGATTATATTTCCATTTAAATATGAAAATGCTGAGTTTTGATTAAGAATTAATATCCTGATTCATAGGCTTTCAGTGACTGAGCAATTGCCATGTTTATGTCTGACCAGACAGTAAAACCTCTGTGCTGTGCAATGGCCTGTGAAGTTTGACTGAATTATAACAATGGTGAAGTCATGTGCATCTTGTGTAACATGGAATGGGGTTAATGGCTAACAGGGAGAGGAAGAGAATTTCTGGGAAGGACTGTAGAATAAAACCCCACATTTGCATCAATCCTTTGAGTCAGGCATCCTATTATGTGGTTAGGCTTAATTGTTCTTCCTGTAATGAGTAAAAAAGTTTACATTGTGTGTCCTGGTTCAAACTGTAGGTAACAAAAGTTTAGATTTCTCATCTGAAGAAAATATGTTCTATTTTAATGAGTTAATAAAACATGTAACAATGGGTTTACTACATTTGAATACAGTTCTACTAATCCAGTTGCAGCTGCATAAGCTTTGGGTTGTTTTTATTATAGAGGAGGTAGCTTTCAACAAAGTATGTGGGTGTTAGTTTAATTTTACCTTAGCAGCTTCTGGATTCTTTTAGCATTCTTGCTCATTTAGTTGACTTTTGGAGAATGTATTTTATATGCAATATAAAGTTGTTTTAAAACAAGATTTATTCAAACTCCTGGTACAGTGATGCAGGAAACAATGACCGTGTGGTAATTCAGGAGCTCTTGAAGACAGTGGCACAGTCCCAGCAGCTTGAGACAAGTACTCAACGAGATTTTAAAGGTGAGTAAAACAGTTAAAACCAGTCAAAATACTTTTTAATCAAGGGGAGATTTCCGTTCAGTGTTTTGTTTGTACCTGTATATTGCATGAAGATTGTGCAGTCAAAAAGGCACACAGGTAATCTTAATCTTTATTTTCCTGCCTGTGGAACCATGCTGCCTTTTTTCTGTGTGTTATCACTTATTTTGGTATTATTGCTTTTACGTCAAAAGTATTTTTTTCTCAGAAAGATTTGCTATTAATACAGAACCCCACTCTGTTTAATCCTTTTTTCAGTGGTGCTGTTAACAGAAGTTGACAAACTCACTAAAGATGCTCAGCATGCCTTGCGAAGAACAATGGAGAAGTACATGGCGACCTGCAGGTTGATCCTGTGCTGCAACTCAATGTCAAAAATTATAGGACCCATTCAGAGCAGATGCCTGGCTGTACGAGTGCCTGCTCCCAGCATTGAAGATGTATGTTGAAACAGAAGCAAAATTAAAGTTACTTTGAAATTCTTACTAGATAAGTTCTTGCTGTGGACTTATATTTTATTTTCACAAAATAACCTACCTTTCCTTTGTGTTGGATGACTTGCCAAGCATGGCTTATGAAAGACTGGTCCATCTCTGGTCCAGAAATCTTTCTAACTGGAGAACCTGTAGGTGCTGAACAGTTTGCTAAGTGTTGTACTCCCTGCTATCTGTTTTCTGTCTAGATCTGCCATGTCTTGTCCAGTGTGTGTAAGAAGGAAGGCCTGACTCTTCCTCAGGAACTGGCTCAAAGGATTGCAGAGAAATCTGGCAGGAATCTTCGGAAAGCTCTACTTATGTGTGAGTCCTGCAGAGTACAACAGTAAGTCACTGCAAAAATTAATGTAAATTATACTGTCACACATAAATGACCTTGCCTCTAAGGCCTCGTTAAAACAGGCAGTAATTTGCTTGGATTGTAATTTCTAAAAAATATTATTTTGTAGGTATCCTTTTACTGCTGATCAAGACATTCCTGAGATGGACTGGGAAGTTTATTTGAGAGAAACTGCAAATGCAATTGTTGGTCAACAAACACCACAAAGGTAGGTGAATGCACTTGTTAAGAGCTATAAATTATGTTTTCCATGTACTGTGGAACCTAAAAAGTTGTATTCAAAAATGTGGCATTTCCAGTTGTGTGTAATTTTCTGTATTTCTACTGGAGTTGGTACTTTGCAGCCAGAGGAGCTGAGCTTTAAAAATTGCCAGAGAAGGCTGAATGAATATCGGGAACTGAAGAACTGTTGCTTTTCCCTGTCAAAGCCTAATAATCTATAATGAGCATAGGCTTAGTTGCATGTTGTGATTCCTGGTTTGTTTTTTTTTTTTTTTTTTTTTTTTTTTTTGGTTGTGGGAGTGGTGGGTGTTTGTGGTTGTTCTGGTTGGTTTGTTTTACTTGAAGTTTCTCTTTGACCATCTTTAGCATAAAGCACCTTTGTAAAAGAACTGGAAGTGAGAAATGATTGCTCTTTTTGAGCACATCAGGAGATGACCCCTGTATCCATCTCACTGTCATATCCAAAGCTTGATCCTTTTAGTGTGTTCCATGTACTACTTGCATGAGATACCACTTAATTTAAATGCTTGTAGCATCTGCCTTCCTGTTATCAAAAGCTGAGCATTGACTAATTGTGTCAGTTCTGCCACCTAATTGTTTTACCTCTTCTTATAAACAATGAGGACAGAAAAACAGCATAAAGGAACTCTGGCTCTAATAAATTGTTTGTGTCTCCTCACTAGTCTTAAGCATAAATAACTTAGATATGAAGAAGAATTAAAGGGAAGCAATCCTGAGACAAATTATAATAGCCTTGTAGCTTCCAGATTAACTGAGACCGTTGTAACTAGAGTACATGTCATTTATCTTTTGAGTAAAAGGTGATAAGCAGCCTTTGAATTGAAATTGATTCATGCAATGCTTTTAATTTTAAAATAATACCCAAAAGCAGAAAAGAAAGTTTTCTTGGATTGCCTCTTTTCCTGCAGTGTATTTCGCTAGTTGTGAAGAGATGAGTCTGCTTTGGGATCATACTTCTCATATTTTGTGGTGTCTTTCCAACAGGCTTTTAGAGGTCCGTGGACGGCTTTATGAACTCCTGACACACTGCATCCCTCCTGAGATTATAATGAAGGTAATTCAGCTGTATAGCTTTTCATGTGTTATAAATTTTTATACTGTGACAGTCTCAACTAAAGCTTTTTTTAAAAAATACACCAAAACATCATAAATTATCCAACTATTGATGAAAAGCTGTGTCTTTTCCAAACAGACTAAAACTTGTTCAGTGGTCAAAGAAAAACAGCATTCTAGCTGAGTAAAAATAAAGGAGGACATTCTTAGCCTCCTGGACTTCTCAGCCAGTTACTATATTAAAGCATAGTTGATGATCATGGTAGTCTTTCACAGCCTTAATGATTATGTGATTCTGTGGGCTAATCTTAATATGATTGGTTTTCTTTTATAAAAGTTTGGTGGTTATGAGTTGAACATTTGCTATGTCTTTGTGGTGAGGCGTGCTGAAGGATGCTAGACCAGCAGGACTATTCAGGTAGATGTCACATTGGGAGGAAAAAAGCAAATGGGATGTGCATGTTTTTATTTTAAGCAGGATGAAAGAATGCTGAAGCCAGGTAGAGTAGAACAAAGATCAAAAATAATGTTAGGAACTTAGCCTAGTAATGTTTGTATTGCCGTCAGACATAATTTCTTTTCATATTAACAAATTTCTGCTTTCTGATGGTTTTGGTACTTTGATGTTTCTTTAACATTCTTTTGTTACAGTAGGTTAGTAGATCCTGAGTTGCTGTGTTTGAGAGGAAAAAGGTGCATATTCTCTACCCACTCCCTCTTCATAAGCTTGAAATGGTCTAGAGATACTTCTCACTTAATCCTGGCTGTTTTAATTGAGATGGATTTGTGATGATTTTATTGCTGCCTCTAAAATAATGCAGTCTGGGGTTTTGTAATGACTAAAGTATTGCAGTCAAGTTGTCTTGTGTTTCTACACATAAATATGTTCATAAATAGAGACAGAGACACTTAAATTCTAAATAACCGTTTCCTTGTTTTTTATTCATGTTGTTTTTCTTTGTGCTTGATGCTGTCAAGATAGAAGTAAATGGTTTTAATACACTTGCTGTCTTGGTAAGAATTCCCCTCAGGCCATGTGCTACATGCAGTATCTCTATTGTAAATGTGTCATCAATGTACTGCAAATACTTAGAGTATTTGGAGATGAGGTTAATTAATTTTCTTTTATTAAGGCATAAATTATTCCAGTAAATGAATATATTTTCTGTTGGATTAATGAGTGAACTGTTGGTTAATGCTTGGTTATTTTCAGAGAACCAAGGTTATCGTCTTAACAAAAAATATCTAATTTTTCAAATACTGCCCTGTTTCTTCCCATTTTAGGGTCTCTTGACAGAACTTCTAAATAATTGTGATGGACAACTGAAAGGAGAAGTTGCACAGATGGCGGCCTTCTATGAACACCGCTTGCAACTGGGCAGCAAAGCCATTTATCATCTGGAAGCATTTGTTGCAAAGTTTATGGCAATTTACAAGAAGTTCATGGAGGATGGGCTGGATGACATGATGTTCTAACTCTGATGCCCAAAGTCACACACAGAATGTTGCATCAAGATACCAATGGTGTTGCAAATCTCTGCTTGTCAGTGCTTGATTATATGTGGATCTAATTCTAAGTCAAATTTTATTTTTTTTTTGCTATTTAATAAAACAATGTTTGTTTGACAGCCGCAAATCCATCTTTAGATCCATACAAAATGCATTGGCCGTTTAGAAAGACAACACATTGCCTTGGAAGATGTGTAAGATCAGAACTGCTTTGCAGTATTTGTAAGCTGACATTAAGAAGAGAGAACACAGGTGCTGTGTGCTTGGTTTTTGTTTGTTAATCACAGATGGGCAAAGCTGAAGGAAAAATATGTTTTTTCCATGTTCTGCCTTGAACATGTATGTTCTGCCTGCTGATCTATACATCTTAGTGTTTGTCTGGCTTCTTTTTGTTAGCCTCAGTGTTTTCTGTGGTGTGCTCACAGCAAATGCTTTCTTTCTTTTCCCTTTGTAAGAAGTTGCCTTGAAATTATGGAGGAGCAGTAATTTGGTGTGGCTTGTGAATCACATGGAACACCTTGTTTAGAAGGATTAGACCTTCACAAGTCGACTTGCTGTCTGACATTCTTGGATTTACCTCAACCTGCTTAATGCTGTTCAGGTAAAAGTTATTCCTTTGACTCTTTTTTTTAATGGAAGGCAAAGTTTCAGCTTTTAATAAATATCTTTCACTTCTTAAACTGATACGTGACATTTTTTAAATGGCAAAATAAATTGTAGAAAATATGAAAAAAAGATGCTGGACTGGTGTTCTAGACTGTCTCACTGCCTAGATGCATTCATCTGCTTTGATGCAGACATCTTCCAGAAAGGTGGGATATCCCACACACACTGTAAGACTGAAGGGAGCCACTGAAGCTAAAAAAAAATCCCAATAAATACAAGCAGCAAGAAAAGTGAAAAAAACACCTCCCAAAGTAATAATAATGATGATAAAAATAGTCTTTCACATGTTACATCAATGTACCATGGTACTCTAAATATTACTAAATTCATGCTCTTTATGTTTTCACCATGCTAATTTAGGCTATTACTAGACAGTATATAAAGCTTAAGTTAATTAAATACTGCTGCTGTTCTCAAGAACTTAAGGGTTCCATGTGGGGTGTTAATGCACAGCTTGCATTCAGATTCATTCTCAGTAAGATGGTGCTGCCCTGTTTCCTGCTCAACTGGGCTCCTGAAGTAGAAAATGAGAGGTTTTTTTCTTCCATATGCTTGTCACCTAAATCCACAGCAATGGTAAGTTGTCATATTGTGACGTGTCATTCACTGTCAGAAGATCCTGGAGAAACATTAAATTAGTCAGTGATAGTGGAAAGGAATACTTAAATTCATTACAAAGTAGGACACAGCTTTCTAATAGAGAGGGCATAATTACTGCACATAAAAACTGCTCTGCTCTGTCCAGAGCCTTATCTACTGATTTTGAAAAGCTGAACGGTTTTTATTATTTCCCTACTTCTAAAGTATAGTGTGTGATAAAGTAAAAGTGTCAATTCATAGGATGATGAAACACTTCCCCCTCCCCAAAAAACCCACCCCAAAAGCTAATGTGGGAGAAGAGGAATGTATGTAGGGGGTTGTGAAATGCACAGGGGTGGCTGTGGAGGGTGGAGAGGCAGGAGCTGTGTGGGAGGTTTGTCAGGGCAAAGGAGCAACTTGCTCTTTCAAAAGGCCTCAGCAGCTTTGTCTACAAGTCAGAAACCCCAATATGAATCTCTGTAGGTGTTCTTGCTGCTTCTTGTTGAAGTTTCCTTTTTATCCTTTTCTACCTGGGATGAATCAGGAGTAGCCAAGGATGGAAAGATGGTATAATGACAGGATTTCTGTGAGAGAAAATGGCTATCATTCTTCCTGAGAGCCAGCATTTCCCCCTGCTGATCCTATTCCCGCCTCTTGTCTTCCACAATCTGGAGTACAAATTTAAACACATGGGCACAATATCTTAAAAGTCTCTGACATGTCTTTCCTTGCTAGTAATTTTTCAAGATATTTTGACTTAGTATCCATAACAGGCTTCAGGAGAAATGGTTGTGTCACCAAGTTTGAGGAGTGTCTGGATCTTGCTCTGTCATGTGGTTTAGTTTTAGTTCGTCCTATGAAGAGCACAGAGTTGGACTTGATGATCCTTAGGAGTGACTTCCACCTTGAGAGATTCTGTGATGATGATCACTAAGAGCTTTCTGGGAATGTTTTAAGAGCCTCACTGCCTTAGATTCTGCTTCCCCTCCCTTAGGGGTAGTTGCAGCTCTTGCTTACAGGCACTGTGATGCAGAACTGAGCTGCTGGGCCCTGCTGCAGGGAGCAGGGACCCTTGAGCTCATGCAGGTGGCTGGCAGAAATAAAACTGAGTTTTCTTCCATTTTTTTTCCCCTCATGGGGCTCCGGTGCAAATCCTTTTACCACAAATACAGAATGTTATCCTGGCAAGCAAGCATCTCCTGGGGTGGGCACAGCTGCCTCTCCAGCCTGGAATAGAATCACAGTGTCATTTAGGTTGGAAAGGGCCTCTAAGATCGAGTCCAGCTGAGCCTGCACACACACAGCCTAGCAGCAGTGCTGTGCTGGACCTACACTGGGCACAGCAACCTGCCTGGTGACTCTCGTGGAAGAGGCAGTGCAGATAGACTCCTGAACACTGACTAGCACAGGCCCAACCT
Organism: Zosterops lateralis; assembly: GCF_965231275.1. NCBI lineage: Eukaryota > Metazoa > Chordata > Aves > Passeriformes > Zosteropidae > Zosterops > Zosterops lateralis. The sequence goes on along the minus strand of NC_139763.1, from coordinate 68,139,408 downwards.
GTAGATGATCCATTTCTTTAGCTGATTTCATCTTTTGAGACCTGCTTAGAATTGCTGCTGAATTGCCTGCTGAGAGGATTACCCTCGCTTTCATCCAGCGACACCTCCTGCTAGGTGGAAATGGAAACTCCACGCTTCTCCCTCCCATGCGAGACTTAAGCATTGAAGGTGTCTGAGGGGTTGCAGGGGAGTCAGCTGCATGCTAGCACAGAAAGCCAGAGGTGAAACCAGTGTAAAAAAAAGGATCAAGAAAATAAGGTCAGCAACTTCTTCTGTTGAAACTTTCTCTGCTCTGCAGAGATCAGCTGTGCAAGGGGTGAATGGTACATTCATACTTTATTCCCCATCTCTGAAGTCCAAGTGTTAACTCCTATGAGGAATGTTATTAAAAGAATTTGACCTCTATTTTTGAATGTACCCTGAAGGCTAATCAATAGTATATCATGCAAGGTGCATGTCAGGAATTAATTACATTTCACAAAATGGTTAAGATTAAAATAATTTGCCATTAATTTCAACACATTGAGAAATTAACTCAAAATTTCCTCTGTCTTCAAAATTATTTTTTGTCCAAATTAACCAGGACCCCTGGTTCCTACTCCAGGGTTTTATTTTTTTTTTTTTTTTTCCTTTTTAAAGCCGCGGATGCTTTGCTTATTCGTAAATTGACCCCAGTAACAGTTAAACATTCTTAGAACAAGTTATCTGTCTTCTACAGTTGCATACAGTGTGTGTGCTGAATTCTGGAAGACATTGTATCCTCTGTTTCAGTAATCTTGGAGTTTGTAAATTGTGTCCCAATCATTTGAGCCTTAGGTGATGTTTCAGTGGAGGTGGGTTTGGCACTTCCTAAATAGGAGTGAGGCATCAGCTATTTACAAGGGTGTAGTTTCACCACTGACACCACTGGTCCATCTGTTTCTCCCAGCAGCCACCAACTCTGTCCTGGCACCTTCCTGGACCTATTTCCAGTTCTGTCCAAGACATGGAGTAGGTGTTGGTCTTGAATGTTTTAATCTCTTTGCAATCCACTGTATACAGTTATAAAGAATAAAGTTTGAGCATGGGGGAAGTTGAAGACTGAGAGCTGTAGACTTACTGTGCTGCTTTCTCTCTTGACTGACCTCATGTGTCCCCAAATAATTTTTCTTGGTTTTCCCTGGGACAATCTACTTTGCTGTATGAAATGTGATGCTTTTAGTTGGCAGTGTGTGACAGCTGGTGAATGGCACAGTTTCACTATAGCTAAATGTTGCCAATGTGGGCTTTTGCTGCAAGCAAGCTGGTGTTCTTTTTTTAAACTTGTGATAGTATGTTCATGTCAAATGATTTTTGTGCCAAACTATAAAGGCAACACTTAGCTCACTCCTGGTCACAATGAAATATGAAAGGCATGCTAGTAAAGCACGTGTTTTGAGAAATCTGTGGAATATTTCCTGTGTTTTATACCACTCAGAATCCTTCTGCAAAATGTTATTTCAGTCTTGAGTGAGAAGAAAGGGAAGAAAATCAGGAGCCCCATCAAAGAGAAGAAGGAAAGAATCAGAATGACAAAGCAGGCAAGGACAGATCCTGAGGGAAGACAGGTACACTCATTAATTGTATTTACATTTCAAAGACGAGTCACCTGCGGTGTTCTCAATCATACGCTACGCTTATATTCCCTGCCACACACCATGAATAATAAATGCACTTTTGAAGTGCAAGAGTAAGTGACCAAATAGGCTTCTTCCAGTTTTAATTTTGTGGATGATCTTAATTTGAGAGGTCAGTACAAATGCCTATGGTAAGTGACAATTTTAGGCCAGTAATTGCTAATTAAGACAGAAAGCAAGATGCTGGCTAAGGCACTTTCAGATAGATCACAGATAACCTTGCAGGAGCTGATTAACTCAAATGGAATGCCTCCTTAGGTGATAGCTACCAAATGATACTTAGAACAATTTTTAAAATTAAAAAGGATGAGGGAGAAGGATTTATGAAACTCTTGGCTGCATTTTCTCCAGAGAAAGAATTTTGATGATAAGTGGGGCTAGCTGTTTGCCAATTAGCAAACAATTAGAAGAAAGACATTTACCCAGCAGGCAAACATCTTTTATGATAGACTCACACTCATCAATCCTGTTTATGCTGAAGGAGGATAAACATTGCTGTGCTCACAGTCTCTCAGTGATTTGAGCAGCACTGGCTGCTGCTCCTGTGCCACCTTTGCATGGGCTGGGTGGGACTCAGTGTGACAGTGCTTAATGTACCAAGCACAGAGCAGAGATCATGGGGTAGCTGGGGACAATTTCCCTGAGTTCCATAGAAAGAGATTAGGAACAGCCCAGCAACAGTCTGTGGAGAAAACAGAAATCCTCAACAACAGGGAATTTTTTTTGGGACCTACAAATCAGAAAAAGTGAGAAAATGTTAGTTTTATTTATATTAGTATCTGTAAAGGAGAACATCAGTCATAGATCAGAGTTAGTGTCAGACATTGGAAGCTTTTCTGAAAGTGGTGTCCTCACTCTTGGAGAGGTGAGACCTCAAATGACCATAAATTCAGAGTGGTTGATGCTGTAAAGTAAAGCAGAGATAAGACAAAAAGCAGCAACCTTTCTACAAAACAGAGATGTGTCATCAGCGCTGCCTGGTGAAAAGGCAGAAGGGATGATGAATGTCTGAGTGTTTAAGGTTGAACTCCTCTCCATGCTCCTTCCACAAGCAAGGGAAAGAGAGACGAGCAGGTGCTGAACCTGAGCTTACTAGTACAAACAAGTCTTCAAGGTATGTTCTGTTGTTCATTCTCTAAAGGAAGCATTCCTTGCCATTGCATCCACAGGCAATAAATGAGTGCAAAACTAGACTTATATACAGATCTACTGACTTGATGCCCAAATGAAGCCAGAAAAATTGTACCTATCTATTTTAGAATCCAGTGCAGAACAGCAAAGAGCACAAGAGGAAAAGCAAATTGAGATCAAGTGCTGCTCAGGAGGGCAGAACATTTCTCTCCTATATCCTTTGGCACAAGGTAGTGCCTACCCTGCAGACTGCAAATGCAGACTGTGTTCAAGAAATTAAGGAATGCACTCAGTCCTGGTTTTGCTACTGGCATCCTAATCAAAACAAGAATGTAGAATAGAGCTTATGTCTTTATAACATTTCTGACATGCATAAATGTGAGGATTTATTAATACATGATCTTTTCAAACAACTACTTATTTTTACTTTTTTTCCACCTTGAGGGAAACTGTCTGGGAACAGTTTCTTTTGCAAGAGTCTGAATTAAGTCTGATCCCAAGAAGCCCAGAGGCAGCCACTGTGAGTGCAAGGCATCCCATGTGGAAGCAGGTCTAACCCATCTCTTAAGGCAGAACTTCCCTGCAGAAGAAGTGGACCTTTGCAGTTCATTTCTTTCAAAACAAAGACATTAACTCCTTGTTTGACATGAGAGTTGCTTTTAGAGCCACTAAGTTGTCCAGAGATTAAAAGTCCTTCCAGCTAGGCTAGTATTGTCCCTGTGACATGGGTCTTGTTTGGAAACACCTGGTGTGGATCAGGTAGACAGGGATATCAGCATTAGGAGAAATCTAGTGGTGACTCATTGCACCTTTGTCTTGGTTTGGATAGACAGGTATCTGCCAAGGAAGATTGGAGTCTCCCTTGGAATGTAAGCTCCCCCCTTCCCCCTTTTCAAATTATTATAAATTTGCAATTTGAAGGCTGTCAGGCAAAGATTTTGGGAATAGGTATAGCAGTTCTTTACTAGGGATATTAAAAATACAAATGTTGTAATACAAAAGAATAAGCAAACAAACAAACAAGGAATCCCAGAAAACCCTGACAGAGTCAGAAATACAACCTGATGCCCTGTTGGTCAGGGCATTGGAAACAGTCCAAAGTCAGCCCTCCTGGAGGGGCAGGTGTGTCCTGTTGGAAGCAGAGATGGTCCTGTGGAGCCAGGGGTCCCAAAGTGGGTCCAGTCTTCCTTTGGGAGTCCTGTGGGAACACCAGAGTGCCTGGTGACACTTGTGGCTCTTCTTATCTTGGTGGAAATGGTTTGGCTCCTTCTCCCTGGGCGGAGCATCTCACAATAGGATGATGAAATGTGTCATGCCATCGGTGAGCTTTAACGGTCCATTAACAGAAGATATTCCCATGGGGGTAGTGGAAGAGTGAACAGAGATAAGAAACAATACCCCACACGGTTTTTAACAGCTGGCTTGGGAGGCAGTGGAAGAGTGAGCAGAGATAAGAAACAATGCCCCACCTGGTTTTTAACAGCTGGCTTGTTATCAGAGAAGGCAGTTACCCTCTCCCTTCTGGAGTTACAACAGATAAAGAAAAATCTCCCCAACTGATCTTTGGCCGCCTCTTTGTTTTGGTCAAGTACTCTTTAAGTATCCAACACTTAGTCTCCTTGGAAACTTATGGGGAAAAAATTCTTTAAAGTAAAAAAGGAACAAACCTAACCCCCAACATTATTAACTAAGGGAATGCTGGAACAGGCTAAAACCTATAGGAGTAGTCAGGTTCAGTTAAAATACCTGTGTTGTCTCAGCAGGAAACTAAGTGTCAGGTGTGCTTGAGGGCAAGGACTGGCAGCTACAATCAGAGGCATTTTTCTTGTGTACTGGATGGGTAAACAGCCTTTTGAACTGGGGGAGCAGATATGATGGAGGGGCTCAGAGCTGCTTTGGTCAACCTGAAGATGAAATGAAAAATACAGATGCTGTTAGAGAACAGCATTAATAATGCTGAGGTTGTTCAATCCCCATATAAGCCACTCACTTAAGAGTTGGACTGGGTTATCCTTGTATGAAATGAAGGGAATGGTGTCATCAGAGCTGAATGACAGCAACAGCATTTTGTGGCTGAAAATTTGCACCATGATGCTAACATTTAGAGGGAAGAAAGGAGCACTGCAGAGGCAATCATTACAGATGGAGGATGCTGATTAGCCTATCTAGCTCTTCCACCTGAGAATACAAGATGTACTATGATGGTACCATGGAAGGAAGTAAAGGAAATGTTATTACAGATATTACATCTAAATTGAATTAAAGCTGCATTAAAAACCAGAGACTACTGCACTTTTTAATGCTAGGTCTGAAAACAGGATATACATCTGCCACTGAGAGGCATGTAAAGAACATGCAGGGGCTTATTTCTCAGAAAACAAGTTTGATCTCTGACTTGCTGCTTCACAAATCCATGGAAACAAAAGCAGGAAGTAAAATTATGGACAGACATTAATAAATAAACATCAGCAAAGCAGCTGTGTTGTTTGGGATTATTGTTTGTTTTTCTTCCAAATATTTACTTTACATTGCAACCTTTAACAGTAAATTGTTAGAATTTCTTTATCTATAAAAATCAGGTAATGAATTTGATCTTCTTTGCAAAAGGTGAATCTGCAGATAAAAGCATTATGTTAATAAATATTTTCTCAGTTGACTAGCAGTCACTGGAACACTTTTCTGCGCTGTACTCATTCACTGTAGAGATTTAAATGAGTTATTAAATCCTTCTGACTTCTAATTATATTGGCAGGGCAAAAGAGCAATCCTTAAAACATGAAGCCCCCTTTTAAAACTGTTTTTGAGGGATCATGTAGTGGCATATAGGGAGGTAAAAATCTCTTTGTTTCCTTGGTTGTGGCTGCTACAAGGCTGTGAAAATATCTCTGGAATGTGACAGTGTCATGAGTTACTGCTCCTGCCATGAGGGCTCTATACACTCAATAATTCTCATAAAAGCCAGTCTGTTTCATATGACTGGACACATCATATGGGCTGACAAAGTGGAACTGTAGTAAAATGGTGTATCTTTCAATTACTTCCCATGTTATGTTACGTCAAGTGGCAGAGTACAATAAATTTTAAAATAAAAAGTTGACATGAATGATTATATAGTAATAGATGCACACATAAAAAATAATCCAGCAATCACCTTGCAATTGTATTTTATCTATTTTCAAGCTACAAAACACAGCTGGCAGCTGTTTATGAAAAGGAATCAGTGTGCTAAAGTCTGCTCAGCCTGAAATAATAACTCTAGGAAAAAATTTCAATAAAGATGTATTTTAAGAACAAAATCAAAGAAAGCAGAGTCACAGAACCTGAGAGTTTCAAAGCAGTTTCTACCTCATACATGCCCTTCTCACCAAAACAAACCCAAGGCTATAAAAATTTCAGGAATGGTTTTCAAAGGCACTGAGCTTTCAGAAGAAAGAAAACCTCTAAGTATTCCCTGTGCACTTCAATGAGGGAATTTTCCCTAGAACTTCCACAGTTTAGTGTTTTCTGTGATCATGCACCAATTGGTGTGGTCAAAGTACAAATAAGTAATGCATAGCCCAGGAATATGGTGCTCTATCAGCTTGGCCAGTTCCTTGTCTTTAAAAATGTGGCAGTACCTCAGTCCGGCCCCACCAGGACCTGTCTGCTGTGGGCTGTTCATGGTCAGGGCACTCTCACTGACTGTTTTCTGCATAGAAGCGCCTACTCTGCTTTTTCTCTGAGGTTAGCAAGAAAGCTCCTTGCTTTGGGTGGTGTGCTGTTTTAAGTTGTTGTCTGACAGCTAATTCTTTCTGACGTGAAAGCAGGTCAGGTAAATACACTCTGCTGCAACCAAGATGACTACCTGCAGCCATGAGGGAGCTGTACACTTGCTTGCCCTAATTCTGAATAACATCTTCTGAGAGCCTTTGAGCAGCGAGGTGACATGGGCAGCACAGGTTTAACAGCCACTTCAAAAGTTATTGTATTTTAAAAACTCAGTTTGCCATGTGGAAAAAGTGAGAAGCACATTTCAGACAGCCATGCTCTCTGTGTTTTTTTTAACTTTTTCTCCCCTTTTTAATTCATTCAGCTCAACACTGTAATTGCCATAACTAATGAGCCCTTCTTGGTGCCATTGATCACCCAAATTTAATACTGAGTCAAGTGATCTTGAGAACAGAGACCATCTCAGAGATTTCTCTGACACTGTGCACAGTGCTTTTTTCTCCCTTCTGCAGGATGAGCTCCTTGCTGTCCTGCATAGCTCTGAAGTCCCATCCAACTTATGACAAGGCTGTTTCAAAGCCAGTTCTTTGTCCCTGTGAAGAATTGATTTTTGTACTCCATGTGAGCAAGGCTCACCTGACGAGCAGGAAGAAGGTGAAGGTTTCTAAGGAACAAAGTTGTCTTGCTTTTCAAATCTTCCCCATTTTTGCTCCATTGCCCACACATATATCATTATCTGGCCTCCTACTCTCAAGATGTGAGCCATCTCTTTTATCACTTGCATGCGCCTCTCTTCCAGCTGAAAAATGGTGTATCACAAGAACAGAACAGATAAGGAGAATAAGTATCCCTTGAGGCGCTAATGAATACAGAGTGTAGGGACAGGGACTGGCTCTGACACAGTGGAAGCCGATGGTTTGCACCACAGGAATGCATCATTTATCTTCTGTGGTGCTATGTGTAGCTTTACTACCTTTATCATCTCTGACATTATGCTAACTTTAACTCTAAAGAGTCCCTACCACACTGATGTATTTAAAAAACACAGCAGAATTTAGAAATGTTGAAACAACTGGCATGTGCCAGGCTGGCAAGAAACTACAAAATTATTTTTTCAATGAATGGCCATCACCTGGTCAGCAGCAAAGCAACATGGAATGTTGAATCAACATATTGGTGAAAGACACTTGGTCAACTAGCATGTGTCTACTTCTTCCCAGTAACAAATATATATATATATTTAAAACAGATAATTAGATAATCTCACTCCTGGTGTGATACCCACCTTCCGGCAGACAAACATGTGAGATGTGGAGAGCACCTCATAAGCAGGATGGTGAAACCAAGCAATACAATTTCCCTTGAGCCAGAACCCAGTTTAAATTTCATTCTTATTTCAATAAAAATATTTGCATCAGAAAGGCAATTGGTCTCAGGCTTTGGCAGGGATTTGCAGAATGACAGTGTTACAGGTTAGCTCCTGCTGTCATGCTGAGCAGCTTTGGAGCAATTCACAACAAACATTGAGGTTGATTAGGTCTTGGTGCACAGCAGGGACTCCAGCAAAGGTTCTGCTGTATCAAGGGAATGTTAAATCCTGTAATAGTGCTGGAAAAGGACACATATTAAAGGCACTGAAAACAAAAAGCATTAGAATTAATGATAATTATCTAACCTTCTTTTTCCCTCAGTGAAAACACCCTGTGCTAGATCTAGTAGACATTTCTACACGTATCACTTCAGGTTACAATGACAAGCCACCTTTTGCTTAAGCTTTTGAAATGATGGCTTCCACAGAGAAATAATGTGTCTTTCAAGGAAAAAGAAATAAAGTGCAGGCTTGATTCTTTCTAGAAACATAAGTATAGAAAATGCTACCAGAAGCTCTGTATGTGTAGCCTCTAAGTGCCTATCAGGGTAGCCATTCACCAACAGATCCATTTTACCTCAGAAAAAGAGACACTTTACAATTAAAAGAATAACAGCATGCAGTCCAGCTGCCACAGGAAAACACTGCAATGAATGATGCATTCAGAGTCTCAGTGCAACGTGAGGATCAAAAGGCAAGCTTTGAAGAAAGAGGATGTTTTAACATTCAGAGTGCTCTGCCTGTAGGTTTCCCTTTTCTGAGATCAACAGAAATCAATTCCAAAAGCTGAGGTCTTCTAGCAGTAGTCGAGATGTTGATACTGAAATATTATGACCTTCGTAATTAAAAATGCTTTGAGTCTCATTAAGGAAATTACAGTTTATTAATACAATTGCACACTGAACAAAACTTTAGTGTGGTCACAATAAATTTGTCAGATAACTTTAAAAGCTGTGGGTGATATATTACATTTAAAAAATGCATAAATCTAAGAAACAGAGCATTTGCATGGGGCAACATCACACTATCCAGAAATCACAGATTATCATGTGAATTACTGTACATGACTCTTTCTAATCAAAGCCAAACCTGTAAGACTCCAACACCACATGAAGTCACATTCACTTAAAGCAAGCAGGTCACAAAAATTTTTTTTTTTCTTTTCCTTGACATCAAAGCCTTGTCTACTGAATTTGTTTAAATTGAACAAGTTGCACTGTGCAGTATAGGTGCTGCTTCAGAGATGGAGCTGAGCTGGCAGTGAGGCACAAACACCAAAGCCTGATTACAGCCCAGCAGTGACATGAGCCTGCTTCCCTCCCCTCCAGTGGGAGGGAAGTTCAGATCTGCTTCTCCTGCATCTTCTCTCATACTGATGAGTCAATGGCATTGAATATTTCATAGAATCATAGGATAGTTTGGGTTGGAATGAACCTGAAGATCACCTGCTTCCAATCTGCCCACTGTGGACAGGGACACCTTCCACTAGACCAGGTTGCTCCGAGCTCCAGATGACCTGGCCTTGAACACTTCCAGGGAGAGGACATCCAGGACTTCTCTGGACAACCTGTTCCAATGCCTCACCAACCTCATCATAAAATATTTGTTCGTATTATCTAGTCTAAATAAAGTTTAGAAAGTGCCTCTCCATCTTTCTAACAAGCCTCCTTTAATCATTGAAAGAGTACAATAAATTCTTTCTAGTCCTTCAGTGCTACCCCAGCAATCTTTCCCCATCAGTTCAGTATATTTTAAGGTGATTTTCCACCATCAAAACACTAGGGTCCCGATGTTTGAAAGTGCATTTATTATTGTGAATGGTACTTTAAATCAAAGTAGCTTTGTCCTAGATTGCAAAAAATACAGAAACTTGCAGGTGGTGAAAACAATATCAGGACAGAGGAAACTTATTCTGGGTCAGAGCAAATATTCCTCCAGCATGGTACTGTGGCAGCAGCCAGTAACAGAGGTACAAGAAAAAAAAGAAGGAAAGAAGAGTGGTGCTCTGTCCTCTTGCCTCCTGTGATCGGCAGCCTAAGAGCTGTATCTGATAGCCAGATATGGATCTGCCCTCCACGGATACTTTCTTGAACTCACTTGTACTTTTAATTACACAAATTCACAAGTCAAACTAACTTGCAATTTAATTATACAGATTTTTTTTTGTTTGTGTTATATATTTCTTTGTGTTTCTCCTGTTGCAATAAAGCACAGAAATTTACCCCTTATTCACTAATTTAATATAGTTTGTGGATTCCAGGATGCTATCTCCCTCAGGAGCAGTATACTATGTATATAATATATAAAAGTGTATAATATGAATTATACACTTCCTTTAAGATGCTTTTGTGATGACACTCTATATAATTAGGTAAAGAGCCATAGCCCATTAATCTGTCCTCATACATACTCAGTTTGCACCTTTGATCATTATAAAGACCTTTACTGCTTCATGTATATTCTTCCAGTGATGGAAAAACCCTGAATTTCATGAAGTATTCAAGATATGGGTGCATCAAGTATTTATCCTCTACCATTCTTCTGCATTTAAATTTTTATTCTTAATGTTTGAATACTTTTTCGACCAGGTTTGAACACTCATCTAATACTTTTGAAGGCATTGAAAATGAGTCTTATGATGATTTCAACAGCTTTCCTGAACAAGAACAGAGGGTACCTCTGTGCCTGTACCCTTATTTTTTTCTATGCACATAACCTGGAAGTTATCCACAAATAATTTTCTGAGACTTTGCACCCAGTCATTAGTTCCATGTGAGAATTTTTCTTGCATCTCCTTGCAGCCAGTAATCCTGAATAACTGTGTCACCAGCAAACTTTATCACTAGCCTAGTAATTTCCTTTGTAATCATAAATTGGTATCTTTTGAAGAGCAACCTTTATACAGGTGTCATACATTTATGCTGAACACTTGGCATTGAATCCTTCACCACTTTCACGCTCCTCTACCAGCATTTTACCCTTCTGGGTTTCCCTTCGAATTTCCCTTAAGAGTTTCTTCCTTTCTGGTTGTAAACTTTTAGGCAGTGAATTTTTTAAAGCATTTTCTAGCAGGTGGTTTGATTCCAGTCCCATTAAATTTAGTGAGAGGATGTGGTTCTTGCACAATTACTTATTGATGTGGGCTTGATGCACTTTTTCAGACTACTAAGAGTTTTTTCCCTTTTGGGGGTTCTCTTATTAATCTTTTCAAGAGCCTTTGTGCCTCTATTGTACCATTTACACAACCTACATATGGAAAATTGTGGTTTCTCAATATTGTGTTTTCTGCCCCCACTGCCCCTGTAGTCTCTTTTAATAATCTATGGTCATTTTCTCTAAGTTTATCAAAGAGTTGGTGATACATCCTTGTTATTATACTGCTCTCCTTTGTTGCTTTCTACCTACGGTTATTTCTTCCAGAAATTTATCTTCATGCTACTTTTTCCACAGAGGAATATTTAGATATTTTTAGCTGTTATGCAAGCCTTGTAACAAAAGGTTGAAAAGAGACTTAAGGTTCATTAAACCCCTTAAGGGCTTTAATGAGCATTATATCATTATCATACTAAGCAAAATCATGTCATGGTGATGAGGAAAAGTAGGACCACTTTCAATTTTCCAAATATCCAAACAAACCATTGAAATTTTTTTTTTTTGCTTGGGTTGAGCATGACCAAACTACTGGCAGCTCCACAGCAGCAAAGCCTCCCTTCATGGATTATTGGTTGTTTTAAATCAAGCATCCTTTTCATTTTGGCAATACATTCCTCTACCCTACCAAAAAATCAATCCAAATTAATTTTGTGTCATGTACTGCTCATTCCCACTGCTTTTGTTTAAATTGAAGACTGAAAGTTTTTCCATAGCTGAAAAATACCTAATGCAATTTTATATTTTAAATGGAGAAGGTGAGGAGGAAAGAACATTTCAAAGATTCTTCTCTTCTTCATTTCACAAGAATATAATGAATTGCTCCTTCTCTTAATTGAATACTGTGACTAATCCTACTAAAAGGGATTATTTAGAACAAGCAGACAATGCTAGATAAATTTTTGTGTCATTCGGCTGTCTTCAGAGAATGAAACTGAAAGCATAAACAACTTTTCTAAATTTTTTTACATGTCACTTTCAAAATTAATATTTTAGGTCAATGATTCAATTTAGACCTTGTTAAATGGCAAAAAAAGAGATCTGTGTAATCAGAAATCACTTTTTTTCTGGTAAATTTCTTTATTGAAGTAAAATCTCATTGGAGACATTTGGAAAGTATTTAAAGATCACAGAATTTTTATCTCAGAGACTCTTTTGTATATACTATATATACACTTCAGATGCCGCTTTATCTCTGTCAGCTATAATAATGGGAACAACTGGAACATATATAAAGACATGGTTCTAAGCTAAATGTTATTTTAGTCTCTCCATTATGGTGATATCAAAAATAAAAAGGGGAGGAAAAATACTAATATATGAAAGAATTATTTAAAAGCATTACTGAATAAACTTCAAACAGTGTTTCCATGAAAAACTTTCCCTGTCAAAAACCAAACTCAATTACTTAGAATAGAAAATTTGTCCATTCTTTTATTTTTTGCATATTTATGGTTAACATGAAGAAATAAGGCTGCTGCCTTTATAAAAACCATCGTAATAGTGAAATTTAATGAACTTAGTAAAGCCTTGATTCTACGTTTTATTTTAAGCACTTGAATAGCTACATCGTTTTAGCTGGATTACTTATGTGTTTATTAAAGATGATTCTAAAATGTTTGTCACAGCAGCAGAAAAGTGGGGACACTTGTAACTAAAATTGGCAAAAGAAGGTGATAAAATAAGATGAAGTAAAGCTGTCTTCATCAAGTCATCCCTCTCCCCTGCTGTGTGCCATCCTCCAGGTGCTTATCCTGGATTAGTTCTCCCTCTTCTCACAGAGCAGTGTGGCCTTTTGTTCTGGGTGGTAGTGTAGGATGCACACAAAGTATTTATTCTATCACCATCTTCATGAACTGTTAAAACCAAGTGGGGCAGTGCTCTAGTGTTGGGGGGTCTTCTGCTAATGGCCCATCAATGCCTTGCCCAGGACTCACAGGTAACTCCCTCCAGGGGTTATCTCTGTGTAATGGGCCATCAAGGACCCACTTCACAGCTCATCATCCCATTGTGAGATGCTCTGCCCAGGGGGAGGAGGCAAGCATTCTCACCTGGATATAAGCTGGGATTTGGGACAGTGCAAGTAGCCCTTACCCACTGGATTCCCAGAGGAGCAGAGCTACCAGACCTTTCTACAGGATCACTGCTTCAGGAAGAGCACCTCACCTGGACTGCTTCCACCATCCTGCTCAGGTTGTGTTCTGACTCTGTCAGTGGTCCTTTGTGTTATTGCATTTATTTTATTGTATTTTTACCTTTTTACCTTTCTTCTTATTAAATTGTATCTCTGACTTGGAGCCTCTCACTCGTTTTGCTTTCAAACCACAACACCTTTCCTGGAGCTGACCCAGTCTCACCAGCTGCAGTACCTGGGCTTCACCTGGCTGGGCTCTCAGAGATGGCTCTGTCTTCAAGCATTATATTAGTTGTCATTGCATAGAGAGAGAATAATGCAGGCAGCTGCTGCCTCTCCTTCCCTCAGATGTGTGCTTCTCCCTGCTGGCCTGCAGGATTAGCCTCCGTTTCCACCTCCTTTGGGCTATTTGGCTTCAGGCTTCAAGGGTTGATGGTGGTGATTTCCCCCCACCCATGCAGATGAGTGTTGAAGTACTGGTGCCCATCCCCGAGGAATGGAAATGTGGGTTCGAAACCCCTCCAGCTGTGGAAGGAGATGAATCAAGCTCTTCTGCTTTCTGGGTCTTCTGCTTCCTGTGGACTTGGCTGTACAAGAAAGAGAAAAAAAGCAAACTCTCTGTAATAGTCTGTTAGACATCAACCCCAAAAAGACATTGGTTCTAGGGACCTTTATTTAGTGAAGAAGGTGTAAATGTGCACCCAGGTCAGGTGCCCAGACACTGTTCTGGATCCATTCTGGATCCCAATGTCTTGTTCAGTAGGACAGCAAGCTTTTGGCAGTATAGCATGAAACCTCCCTGCTAGGAAATCCTGCTCTCAGGTGACGGCAGAATCCTGACAAAGCTTTGATGTGGAAGCTGCTCAGCCATCCCTCCTTCCACAACCAGAGCCATGTTGCTCTGCACCCTGGGAGAGAGAGGAAAACAGCTGTACACTGGCAGCTTGTGCAGCTGTTGGGAAGTTGTCACCTCTTTTATTGACACCCAGCAGCTGGCCAAGACCTTGAAGCCAGGTAATGCTGCTCAGAATATGTTGGTGAGATTTAAGATAGATATACTGTCAACTGAGTGACAGTGATAAGACCATAGATTGTGGTCTAAAATAAATTATTCCATTTATAAGTGATAAACAGGCTGCTGGCTCTTACTGTGAAAATTAAACTAAATATAAGAGTGTATTTGGAGTTTGCACCAGTTCTGCACTCCAGTAACTTGGAGCAGCAGAGTGAAGCGTAAGGAAAAGAGCTCCTTCTGCTGCAATGTTTGTTTTTCTAAGTAAAGAAACCCCACCAAAACCAACAGAGTCTAATTTTCTGACCTGAACACATTCTGAGATAACTGTATCATTCATACACTGGAAATAAACTTAGGATATTTTTGATAAATCAGTTATAACCAGCCTGAAAATATCTATGCAAGAAACACAGAGCTCCTGATTTGGTTGAGATAGAAATCCTTGCTGTGAGTGATAATTGTCTAAACAGACAACATCGTCAGCTGAATGAGTCCAGAGAAAAAAGCTGTGGAAATGACAGAAAATCCTGCAGCTCCTATGGAGATTCTTTGCATCTCTAAGAATTTGTTATTACTAGCTTGAAAATACTGCATTATTCCCTTTAAACAAAACACTAACATTGGTGAGGCCAAAGCTGAAATCAGGGCTGGCAGATGTCTCAGAAGCAGCAGAGGTACTCTGTGGGTCACCTAATCAAAACCAGAAAATCCCACAATGGGTGGTATTTCTCCTGTGTCTCTAAGACCTCTTGTGAAATTCAGATTTTGTTAATATTTTGCACATCTGACTTCCACCAGGGAGGAGGGCTCCCTGCTGTGAGGGGAGCTTTATTAACATTAGGCAGCAACTGGGTTATAGGAGAGTCAATGGATTTTTCTCAAAAAGCTCAGATGGGCTTTACATTACAATAGATGCAAAAAAAAAAAATTAGAGGTTTTTCACTTTCTGTCTCCATGGAACTCTTAAACACTTGGCCCAAATGTGACCCGATTTCCTCCAACCTGCTTTTAAAATCCTCCTAATATCTGAGGTAAATAACCTTTGCTGCAGGGTAAGATGATTATTTTCTTTTTCTTCCTATGTCAAACAAAGAAAAGCTTTCTCTGAAAATCATTTATATATTTGAAGACTATTATGTTTCCTTCAGTCTTTTATTTTTTCTCTTTCTTGACTGACCAAATCAAATTTCTTTCAGCTTCTTCTAATAATTTAGATTTTCTAAACACTAGTTATTTAAAATGTCTCAATATAGATTGGAAGCTTTCTAAGACATGGTCCTCAAAAGCAGATAGGATAGTCCACCTAAGGTCTCAAACACACTAAGCACAGGAGAGTGACTCAGTTTTGTGACTTCCATGAAACTGTTCTGTCACCATCCCAAGCAAGTGTTTATGGGTTTTGTGGCAGCATTACACTACTTGCACATTTTTGGCCTATGGTCCATCTTGCCTGGTCATTATTTCTCATTTTGTTCATTGAATATTTCCTTGCCAAGCATAGTATGTCTCTTTCAATGGTTTCTGAGAACCCTCCATTATTTGCCTTTGTCATCCCATCTTCCAAAAGAATTCCAGCTCCTCCTATATAGGAACCATTCACAAATTGTGCAATATGCTCTCTATCAGCCATCAAAGTTATTAATTAAAATTTCGGTAGAAATCGATGTAGGATGGCTCTGAAGAGCATGCCTTTTTTCAAATGCATACTGTGTGGAGAGTGAACCACTGATTCATTTTGAGGATGATTTTTTTCTATATTCTTAACTCCATTTACTTATTTTACTTGCAACGTTGACACAAGAGTCAAGATGTATCATGTCTTATCCTGCTACCCTGTCAAAAACAGAAAACAGATAGACTTGCTCCTGACAAACCCATGTTGCCTGTTTCCCCTTACATTAGTATTCTGTAGGTTTAAACAATGTAGGTTTAAATAATTTATTCTATTTAAATTAGATGATTTAAATTATTTATTCTACTATCCTTGCATAAATCTGAGTTAGCCTGGCTTCCCCTTAACGTTCTTTCTCTCTCTTTTGGAGGAAAATATTATATTTGCTTTTCTACACTAGTTGGAGATCTTAAATATGATCTGCTAGTTCACAGTAGCTTAAGATTAATTTCATGGTTTCCTAGCAATTTGTGTAACCAGATTTATGTAAGTATTCTTTAAGACGTTCTTTCACTTTATATAGTCCAAACTCTTGTTCTCTCATTAAAACTCTCCTAGCTTGATGGTGGCTGTTACTAATTTTTTGTGAAGACCAAAGAAAAATGCATGTTTTCTTCTCATCTCTTATTTGTTCTTCTTTCTTTTTTGTTTTTCTCTTGCTATGTGTACATTTGTAAAACCTTAGTCTAGTTCTAATTCATGTTATATTGTAGTCATCCTGATTTTGGTTCATCACACCATGCCATGTAATAATTAGCAGTCGTGATTTTTGCTGATTTCTTTTCAACTTCTATGGCATTAAAGAGTTCCTGTCTGCTTTCCACTGGGACAGATTTCTTATTGTGCTTTTAACATTGCCATTTTCTGACATCAGTGCCTTCCTGTTGGAAAGAGTTAAAAAACTTGTAGAAAATAATCCTGATTGATCCTTTTGAAAAATGGAATATGGAAGGACTGGCAGGTAGCGGTGCCATACATATCTGTCAGAACTGTGTCATGCAGCAACCCAGTTTCATGCAAACATGAAATTTCTTTGTGGCATAAGGAAACTTTGTCATTATGGCAAGGCAATATTGTGCCTATAATAATTGGCACAGCATTGCAGAGTAACTACACTGAAGTCTGATATTAACTCTTGGTTTCTTCTTGCTCAATATCTCTCTGAATTTTAAATTTTACCAGAAAGATAGAACCTTATAAACTAAGGAAACTCTCCCAGAGCTTTTATTTGGACTTTGGTTTTTTTTCTCCCAAGACACTCTTCCATTTTGTGTATTTTAAAGAATTATATTATTACACAGATTATTTTCTCAGACAGTGTAAATTAGAACTATTCACATTTATGACCCTTAGGTTCCCCTCACTCTTTCTGTTAAATTACCACAAAACTAAAATATCACAGATTAAAGCAAAGTTAGTTTTAATATATTAAAAATCCTACTAATTTCAATAACTCAGCAATGGCTTCATCGTGCTAACAATTAAAAAATCTTATCAGTATGTGGTAAATGGGATGATTTCTGTTTTTTTGGTGATATTAAATATCAAATAAAATGAATACACTCGGAAAGTGAGTATGATTTCTCTCTTAAAGCAGTGAAAACATTGTGGAATGAATTGCATATATTCACAGTGAAAACTGTCTCTTGAAAAGAAGTTAAGCATTTGAAAGTAGTACATTTTAAACTTTTTCTGATATATCATGTCTGTATTTGTTTCTTGTGAGGTTATTCCATGGATCTGGCAAAAAACTCTTCATTATATATGCATAGCAATAGACGAAAAGTACAAGTTAAAATCATTGGGTTAGGCCATATCCTCTGCTTTCCTTTAGACTGTTCACAAGTACTCCTGGGGCACAGACTTTACACCTTGTGAACATTGCTGGATACCCTTATCAAAAAATCTGGCTTATCCTTCACTTATTTACCCTGGATTTCCAGAAAATGCCGAATCACCTTTGGGCACAGGATGATCTCTCTGGGCAAAGGATGTGAAAAACCAGTAATAAGGACTATTAGCTATTGGTTGTGTTTCTTAAATCATGACTGAAGGATTGTCAGGTGGTGTAAGTGAGCCTGGTTCCCAGCCCTGTACAATGACATAGCTGTGACAATGACACAAAGTCAGATTTCCAGATGGATTTGGACTTGAAAACTAAAGTCCTTCAGGGCTAAAGGAAGATTATCTGAGAGATGGAGAATAGGATGTGCCAATATATTCACTAACTTCAAGAGATGTGAGACATTAACATTTCTCTTTGATTTAACAAGGCTTGGAGACCTTCACATTCCTTTGCTTGAGAAAAGGAAAATAAAGTTTGCTGAGCACTGTAATTTTTTTTTATTTACAGTACTAATTTTTAATCAATACAGGCTTAATATCAAACTTTTAAAAGGTAAGACTTTAAAAAAATCTCCCAAAACAAAAGAACTCTCAAAATGTAAAAGAGAAAAAGCAGAGGTTAACACTACCATTCAGTGTTGGCTTTAAATGTGGCCAAAGGCAGGTAGCTGCTCCATTGTTAAATTAGGATGAAAAGGGCAAGTAATCAAAAGGGAAAAATCTGACAAGAAGTGAAATCTGAGGTTACTCAATGAACATTTTGATGTGGCAGTGCTGAAGTGAGCACTTCTGCTTGATTTTTCATCAGCTCCTTGTTCTTTCTCTACATCATACTCTGTTTTGCTGAAACAGGTCTCTCTGCAGAGAAGGAACAGGTAACTGATTTGGCCATAAACAACCTTTCTATTTTGCTGGGTTACTTTCCAGTTGTATCAGTGTCATGGTCATCCTTTTATAAACACAAAAATGATTGTGCTGGCTGACAAACCATGAAAATGGGAGTAAATCCAGTATTTGGGGACATTCAGAAGGATATAATATTGAGCTCTGAAAATGTCCAGCATTCCTAAGTGTCCTGGGTTGTAGTGTAGGATGTACACAAAGTATTTATTCTATCACCATCTTCATGAACTGTTAAAACCAAGTGGGGCAGTGCTCTAGTGTAGGGCTGTCTTTTGCTAATGGCCCATCAATGCCTTGCCCATGACTCACAGGTAACTCCCTCCAGGAGTTATCTCTGTTAATGGGCCATCAAGAACCCACTTCACAACTCATCATCCCATTGTGAGATGCTCTGCCCAGGGGGAGGAGCCAAGCATTCTCACCTGGATATAATCTGGGATTTGGGACAGGACAAGCAGCCCTTACCTACTGGATTCCCAGAGGAGCAGAGCTACCAGACCTTTCTACAGGATCACTGCTTCAGGAAGAGCACCTCACCTGGACTGCTTCCACCATCCTGCTCAGGTTGTGTTCTGACTCTGTCAGTGATCCTTTGTGTTATTGCATTTATTTCATTTTATTTTTACCTTTTTACCTCTCTTCTTATTAAATTATATTTCTGACGTGGAGCCTCTGACTCATTTTGCTTTTCAAACCACGACACTAAACAAAGCTTCTTTGTTATATCTTCCTCCTGACATTTCAAATTTCTGCCATGTGATAAGGCACAAACAAGTCTTGCCTCTTCTGTTTTTCACATTGTAGTTCAGTTGTGCTTGGGCTAGAAAAAAACCTGACATCTGTGTGACTTACCCATTTTGTAGTTTTCCACCGTGTTTACAATAATACACATTTCTTGTGCTAATACAGATTTACCTGGTCTACACAGCCCAGAATATTCTGTTGGTCACTGAAAAAATCCCAGACCTAGGAGGGACAGCAATGCCAGCCTAGGTGGTTTAGACTCTTTATAAGTCTGTCCTGTAGGCACTGGCAGCACACAGAACTTGCCAGCAATGACAGTGTTGAAGCTCCACTCCCCCAAGGCAGACACGAGCTGTGGCAGACCACTGCTTCATGGCCTCAAATTTGAGCTGATTCCACTGATGGGAAACAGCAGTAGCAACCCAGTTTATCAGCTTGAGAGCTGATGTGAAGTTATTTGCCATTCTTCCAGCCTGAAGGAATAATGAGGAGGAGAAAGGAAGGGCATTCGGTGTCTGTCGAAAAGAAAATGTATTCCTGACATATGCCATGATGTATACCCTTGACTGGCCTAGCTTGAAATTCTCCACCCATTTTAAAGGAGATACAATTGCAGTGGAATCCAGGTTATTTTTTACCCTCACAGTAGAATGAGCACAGGCTGCTCTCTCCTGCCTGGCAGGCTCTCTGCTGTGTGACGGGAGGTGCTCAAGTGAGATCGCTACAGAAGGCCATTTACCTTGGCCTGCCCAGCATGAATGAAATCAAAAATATTTATGGTAATGATGCTACTGCAATTCTGCTTGTAATAGACTCAAAATGCTAAGTGAAGGCATCATGTAGTGGGAGCACAGCACTGAATTATTCCTGTGCATTGAAATGCTGATAGACAAACTAGACTACCAAGTAATTAAGTCACTATTAGACCAAACCATTAAATCCATTGTCTGCTGTTCTAACTGCTGCTAATTGCTGTCACCATGACAACAGGGGAGTTTCTTTATCTGGTATCTCCATGTATTTTCCTTTTCATAATGGAGCCTGCCACAGGGAAATTGACATCTTCCCAACTTGAAATACTTGTGTTGAAATAGAGGTAGACATCTTTAAAAAAGAACAACTTCAATGCCAGCAGTAAAGCAGATCTTATCTAAATTTTTGTAATTTCTTTGCAGAATTATCTGGAACTTAACACAAAGTGCATTTTAGAATAAATTATTAATTTAAAAAGCTTGCCTTCTCACTTGAATGATAAAATTCATGTTTCATCTTAAAATCAGGGTGGTAAATTCATCAGGCTAATATAATACTCTGTACCTTGTGCAGATTTTAGTTCACATCCTGTTTATGGCTACACTTGCATCAATATTAACCTTGGTCAGAGTCCAGATTTTACCTCTAAATCTTTTTTAGAAGGAAAAATAGTCATTTAGGAGCATTTCAAATATTTAAATCCTATGTTTAGGTCAAAGCCATCCCATAGCACCTGCTCTGAAATCCTGCATGTTTCCCTCCCAGCCCCATCAATCAATCTGTTATTCCATTTGAATGGGAGATGAATCACTGCTGAGCTGCAAATAGAAGTCTGCTCTGAACTGCTTGTCTAATATTAACTGCTGATGCCATCTCCTAAGAATGAAGGAAGGATATCCAGAGAAAAGCTGGAGGTCTTTCAGTCCTTCCCATGTTTTACTTCAGCACCAGCTGAGAAGAGGTGTTGTGAATCAGCAATAACAGGTGAATATTTGACTCTATTTTCCAAGGAGAAAGGATACAAAGAGGACTACTTGGGAGCTCTGTCTGGAAAAAAGAACTTCAGGACTTTTTCTGTATGATTTTTGAAGGGATAGGCTCTTGTATAAACTGAACAAGAGTGGCTAAAAGAATTTTCTCTAATCCGACACCAGAGGCTGTTTCCCAGCACTGGAGGGCAGAGGAGAGCCCTGCAGGTGGATTTCTCTCCAGTGCCATGGCACCAGTCTTGGCGACTGTGTTTCATCTGAAAATTGTCTCTGTCCATGGACATCACAACAGTTTGGCAACAGCCTGAGCTTAAATTACAGCAGTCAAGAAGTTGAAAGCCTGTGACATTGGTAAAAATTCAACGCGATGGTTCTCTGTGTGTGTTTTATTTGTACACATTGTAAACATTGCAAAATCTGCCAATATCTGTTATAAATATGCTTCCCAACATTGAGACTGTGATAAACTGGGAAAAGTGTATGGTAAAGTTTGAGTGACACCCAAAAAGTGTCCTAGAGAAAGGGAAGGGAGATAAACACACACTGTAATTCTTGTTACCAAAGTACGTTTCCTTAACTTAAGCAGTATGACATTGTTTATTTAGGAGATAGTATTTCCAAATATAATGTTGCCATTAAAGAGAATTTGCTGAGGCTTTTAAAGGAAGAAGGGCCATCTGTTCTACATTTTTATACAATGTGTTGTTTTCTCATATAAATCTGAAAGGAATTTTATGACCTTTAACACAATGTTTATTAAATTGCTTATGTTGTACTTAGAAGCTGCTAGCTTTTACTTCATAAAGTCATCCAAAGTTTTCAAGTCCATCCTTGAAAAAGATAGTTTCTAACAAGTCCCTTGTTTATAGACACATCTTTAAAAATGGCAACTGAAAATGATGATAAATACCGAAAGAATCTCAGAGTCTGAAACAAAAGCTCCAAGACATGTCATTTGTCCTCTGCTTCATTCAGCACCCAGGAGTATCCATATCTACAGCCTTCCTACTGCACAATTCATTGACACCGTGTGTTCCTGGGGACAAAAATCTTTCTAGCTTTCCAAGCATCCATTTTTTTCAGCTGTTCTGGGTTGGCATGGTGCACAAGTATCAGCAATGCCCTCAGGAAAACCCTGTGATATTGAGCATAGCTGATTCCATCCTAAGCCATTTTCAGTTCCATGTAAAGTCTTGTACAGAAAAACTGTAAAAATTGTGATCTTCATTGAACATAAATTGTCCATGACAGGATTTCATTAAACTATTGAAGATTTGGGCCACCAAGACAGACTGCTCCCACTCCACTAGCATGGTTCTAACAACTCTATGTAGAATAAATTCTCTGAGGCAAAAGTATTGATGGCAGAGCCTCACCCAAGACCTCTGCACTGTAGGCTGGCCATTAATCTGAGTCCTGGTACAATCCTTATCTCGTCCTCATTTTCAAACCCAAGCACATTTTAAATCCCATCAACTAAAAAGACTACTGTTCTGCATTTTCCTAGGCAATGACATCACAGAGAAACACTGGAGCAAACTAAACCCCAATTCAATCTTGCAGCAACAGCAAGAAACTAACTCTAGAGGAGGTTTGGCTATGTCATTTATTTATCTGAAAAGCTGTGCTAGGATTAAATCGTGTAGCCCTTGGTGTCTTCTGTGATATCAGATATTCAGTCAGCATCACTGGGAAATTTCCTCGATCAAAAAGTATTGGAGTGGGATGAAGAAATCCTTTGGAAGTTCATCGCTGCTCTGTTCATTATATGTGTTCCTAAATAACAGCCACTCTACAAACATAGATAATACAAAAATAAAGACAGTGTAGATGAGTTGCTCTGGTTTATTCTCTCCTGCAGAGCAATGCATATATTTTTAGCTTCTAGTGAGGTTTAAAGCCATCACCTTGCAAGCACTTACACAGGTGCTTAACTCTGTGTGTGCAAACAATACCACCGACTGACTCCAATGGGGATATTCCAGGCACAGAGTTCATGACATGCATCTGTGAGTACAAAACTGGCTCTCCGAGGCAGAAGGATTTTTTTTATTGTTCTTCATTATAACCCAGCTCTGCCATAGAAGCCAGTTTTTTAAAAAATGCCTTCAGAAAGACCCTGGCTGAAATAGCTGAAGTGCTCTACTGGGGATCGTTTCAAGAGGAAGCTGATGTACTACCAAATATACGGGGAAAGGCAGAAGGAGGCTAGAGAAGGAAAAGGAAATTGCTCTTTGGAAAAGCTGCAGCATCATTTCAAAGCTTTGCTATTGCTTCATTTGACAAGGGGAAATAATAACTGGTGAATTGATGTAAGATCACAGCAGGGAAGAGCACAGAGCTGTTTAACTCTAGCACACACTCAGGATGGCTCGCTTGGGCTGAGGGACAGCCTGGGATTTGCTATTACCTTTATACTTAACTAACAGGAGAAGAAAGAAGGTGCATATCAAAGCATCTAGAAAGAGAAACCACATAGCAAGACACCCTCTCAAATTAAGGCACAAAAATGTTTAAATGCAAGAAACCCATCATGAGCTGTGTGTAATGCAGTGTCTCCCCTGCAAAGGGAGAGAAACAAGTTGCAGCAGCTATGATTCCGGTCTAGGATTATGAAAAATACTGCACCTTTTGTTTTAAAAGAGAGCTCCAAGAGTGGGGTAAATGCTCCGGACTCTCTGAAATCTAACAGTCCAATTCTGAAATGCACTATTAAAATACATTTTCCATAAGGTTCTTTTAAAAAAATAACCCTCCTGGGAGAGGCTGGAGGGAAAGAGCCATTGGGTTGATTCCCAGCAGCCACCAGCAGGGATGCTATGGACATATCTGTCCAGAGAGCTTCAGAGGATGTCCATCTCCCACACTTACCAAACTATAAATCACAAAATGCTCAACAGCTCTCCATTCAATGCTTTTAGTACAGCAGGCTGAAACCTGTATAAAATATAGTGCAGTAGAGGAAGAGAGGCGGGAGATGTTTGAGGGCACAGACACTGAGATTAATGAGTAAAAATTGTTCTGACAATCTGAGGAAGCTGGTTATGACCCACATCACAGAAGAAAGGAAGAAACCCAAAACTAAGATCAAAAAGCAAACAGGGATGTCCACCAATCTTGCTTGGGGGAAAATTATTTTGAGGGGATTGGCTCAGGTTCAAACACATGATTTATACATGCCAGTCTGAACCTCAAAGAATTCCAGTTTCTTGATCATCCCTAACAGTCTTTCTCTAGTCACAGGGAAAGCCATAAAATAATCTGGAAATCAAACTATGCTTCAGGATAAAGGGCGTTTTCTGCCCAACATAAAATCAGATATTTGCTGCTGCAAATGTCACACAATGGCATTTTACACTGCTGTTGTTTGCCTACTTGCATAACAAAGGCTTTGGGGAATGCAGATATTTTCTTTTTTGAGCACACTCACCCCTAGCTTTATGAGAATTAAAAAAAAAGGGAATCTGTTCATCCAGGGCTGACTGGAAAGCAAAGAGGTATAGAGCAGCAGTTCAGCCTTACTGCCTGCCACCTAATCTTCAGCTAAATTTGACACAATTTGATTGAAAGTGAAATTAAAATAGAGTTTAAAAGCCATTGAAAACTTCTGAGTTCATAAATTATTATTAACCTCCTGAGTACTGTGAGGACTTTGAGTGTTCATGTGGGATGTGAGCCTTGTGCAGGCTGTTGCCTGATGCTTCTGAGAGCCCTTACGCCTCACAGCATTGCTCCCCAGGGGGAACCACAGGCTGGTAGTGGAGGGAACTCTGACTCCCACATCCAGAATGGGAGCTCATCTTCCGGCTCTGGCATGATAGCTTCTGCTGTGTTCTTAATGCCTTAAATTTATCTTTGAATTTTAAAATACATTATTTGTGACTGTTTGCTTTTTGGCTGGTAGAGTTAATTTTTTTCCTAATAGCTGATACCTTGCTGTATTTTGGATTTAGTATGACAGTAACACTGATAACACAGTGATATTTTACTTGTTCCTGAGTAGTGCTCACTCTACCTTAAGGACTTTTCAGTTTCCATGCTCTGCTGAACAGCAGGTACACAAGAAGCTGCGAGGGAGCTTGGCCAGGGCAGCTGACCTGAACTGGCCAAAGGAATATTCCATACTGTGGATTGTCATGTCCAGTTGTAAACTGTGGGAAGCTGATTGCTGCTTGGGGACAGGCTGGCATCAGACATCAATTGATGCATTACTTGTGTTTCTCATGTTTTACTCCTTCCTCTACTACTACTACTACTACTACTACTACTACTATTATTATTATTATTAATAATAATAATAAATTTCAATCATTAAACTGTTCCTTTATCAACCTATGAGTTTTCTTGCTTTTACCCTTCCAGTTCTTTTCCCCCCATCCTGCTGGTGGAGAGGAGTGAGGTACTGGCTGTGTGGTACTTAGTTGCTGCCTAGGATTTAACCACAACAGGGAGAAGAAGAGGCTTTCTAATTCTAAATAATGTCATTCTTTGGGTAACACCCAGTGATGTCAATTTAACTCAGCCAGCTTTGTGGTTCAATCTAATAGGAGAGAATAAACTGAATTGGTAATAAGCTTGCTTCTGACAGTCTTCTAGAAGAATGTGTCATCAGAAAGCTCCCAGATGGAATGAGTAATTCCTGATTTAAAAGAAAAGCCTATTCTTCCCCTCTGCCCCTGAGCACTTGCAGCTGTGGGGGCAGCCACAGGACCAGGCTGCCTGGAGCAGCACAGTGGTGCTTGCCAAACTCTTGCCAGCTCTGCCAAGGCCCCTCTGGCCCCTCCAGAGCCCCATACACATGGGATATACCATGGAAAAGCTGGCAGCAGCACAGGGGAAATGGGGCTGATTCAGAGTTGTGTCCCAGCACCACTGAGCCCTTCCTGATGCCAGCCAGAGAGACAAAACTGGAGCTGCCAAGCTGAGCTGGGCTTCTTCAGAGACATGATTAGCTTAAGTCTTACAGCAACTAGTGCCAGCAAAAGACATAACAGCTGCCTTATCATAGAAGAAAATCAAAACAGCAACTCCAGGACCCCATTATTTCCAATACCTATGAAAGAGATGATGCTGCTTTACTCTCCTCAGTTAAATGAGCATTTTTGTGATGATACATTTGGAAAACCTCGTTAATTGGTCTCCGACTCTGTGCCCCCTGCATCATCAGCATCCCCATCTTATACACAGACATCACATTAAAACTGCACTGAAATAGCTTGCCTATGAAGCACCAAATCTTGTGTGAAACACAGCAAAAATTCATCTGGACCTTGTTAGGGCCCATTCAGAGACCTTCACCAAGTTTGTTCTTCCACTAGCAGCTGCAGCCACCACAGGAACACTCTGCCAGTCAGACTATCAGACTCTACCCCTGCCAAGCAGATAAGAGGAGAACAAAAGAGGAAAAATCAACCTTAAAGCCCTTGAAGGACAGTTCCCATGAGGTGTCAGAATCTGGGGAAGGATTTATTAACAGAAAGGGAAATGCAATATGGGGCACAGAATTGCTACAAGAAAAAGAGAAATGAAAGTACTAGATGGGAAGAAAGTGATAAAATGGAATCTTATAAAAAATAAAGATGGAAGATGAAGGACAAGGATGTAAATGAAAAAGAGAAGACCGAAACTGAGAAAAAGAAAAGGGGATTAAAAAAAGCAATGATAGGTAGAGAAACCTCAAGTTAGTATTTCAATTAATTGGCTTTGGTGCATTTTTCCCAGATACCACCATGCACAGGCACAGCACTACAATTTGACAGTTAATCAGCTATTTGTGGATTCCTCATAACGCCCTATTAATATTAGTACATTAGGGTGAAACCTCCCTACATCCTCCCAGTTTCTGCAGCACATCATATTTGCCTTATCCTCGCCCTTTTAAACAGGTGAGAGGCAGCAGATTTGCATCTTTTCCATATTCCTAAAGCCACCATTTGTTACGTGCCTTTCCAAATCACCCACACACTGCAAGTGCAGTCAGGGAGGTGGCTACATGCAGAAGAGAAGCAGAACAGAACTAGAAAGGAAGGATGGGATCTGTGAGACTGAACTAGTCCTCACTCAAAAAGCCACAACTTTTGGAAGACCTGACACGAGAACATGTTCACTTAATTCAGATAATTAACCCTGAAGGGCAGCCTTACTCATTGCCAGTACCCAATACAGCTTCCAATACTGCAGGAGTGGGCAAGGAGAGAGAAACTGATCTGAAAAGGCCCAATGTATTTTGAAAGGCAAATGAGGGCCAAGTTAGCTCCAGAGGGAAGATGCTGGTGCTATATGGGTGTTACAGAAGGCTGGATTGTGAAGACTGATCCATAGTCCTGAATTCAGAAATGCAACCTGGAAGCAGGGTTGGAAGCTATGGGAAAACTTTTTGGCCCTTCAGACTCGAGAAAGTGCTGAATTTTGAATTTTTCTTAGCTACACACTGGTGTCCTTAGTGACTTTCAAAATCTGAACTTTGATTGCAACATAGAAACTAAATTTACCAATACTTCTGTAATGAAGTCAAAAGTTGTTTAGGGAATTTGGGACACTGGATACCTGAGTATTAAACTAAATATTAGCTTACGGTGTTAAAACTGATGCAGTCTGGGAGAGTCACCATCCCTGGAGGTATTTAAAAGATGTGCAGATGTGGCACTTGGGGCATGGTTTGGTGGTGGATTTGGCAGTGCTGGGTTAGTGGTTGAACTCGATGACCTTAGAGGTCTTTTCCAATCTAAAAGATTCTATGATTCTGTAAGTGTCAGGGCTAGGTTCTTGGACTTCTGCTTTGTTTCCATGCTGTCTGCACTACCCTTACCTCAAGCATTGCCAGTATAAGATTCCCCTCTCTGTTCTTGATGCCTTCATGGACAGACAGATGTCTTCCTGCTCACTAGCCCAGACCACAGTGCTACAGTTTGTTGATCCCAGCCCTTTGGAGGTGCACCACTACAACATATCTTTTCTTAGGAACCTCTTGAAAGCCTCTAAGTAAACACAATGCATGAAAGGAACAACATCCACCTCAGAGTAAAGGAGGAAAAAAGCAAATCCAGACCCTGAAAAATAACAAAAGCTGGCACATTTTTTTAGTCCTAATATGGAAAGAAAATTGGCTCTACAGTTTTTGAAAACCTACTGGTGGAGAGGAGGTGTCACTTCTAGAAGCTTGACTGCTGTCCCAGTTACAGCTTACTCTCCTCAGCTGCAATTGTGACACAAAATTCATGCCTTTCCCAATTCATGAGACATCTGAGGGGAATTTTTATAAACACACGTTGGCAACAACTATGGGTAATAAACCAAGTTTGCATCAGCATCACAGCTCCCTCTTCCTGACATGGAGCTGTCCCTGAAGGAGGGGCTTAAACAACAAAATTTCACTGGGAGATGCATCTGTGCATCCCTTATAATGCTGATGCTGTCCAGGCAGCATCACCCTAAAGGAGGCAGAAGAAAATTCCCCCAGAGAAGATTGACTCTGCAAACTCTGCAGTGTCTAAAAACAGATACATATGAAAACAAAGGCAAATATAATGATATAGCTTATTTATGGTGCCAAGTGTATATGTGAATCCATAAAATCATCACACTTGATGATTTTATGGATTCACATATACACTTGGCACCATAATTAAGATGGTTTTTTCCTATCTAAGAATAAGGCATGCCTGAGAGAGCAAAATAGTAATTAGATTAAGCTGGATTGAATGTCTTAGTGCTACTTTATGCCATTACAAAACTGACATGATTATACAAATGGAAAGCATAAAATTGGAAGTATTAACCTGAAGTTCTTGTAAATTTAGTGCTTGATTCTTCCTGCTCCAGAGACCTTGGAAAAAAAATACATATTTATGTAAGTTGCATTATGGCTGAACCTTCCCCACCAAGCCTGAGATGCTAAGAAGGGACTGTGCCTGGGAACAAAGAAGAGGAAAGATTTTTAGCTCTCTGCTTAAGGTTTTATGCATTCAATTTCCATTAATAAAGCTAATATTTACACTGAGAATTCCAATCTTGAAGAAGTGAATTATGTTCAGAAAAATAACAGTTTATAAAAAGTCCATAACCAGTGAACTGCATTTTAATTTTCAATGTTTTATTTAAAGATTTATTTAAGGGGAAGAAAATAATAAGAGAAGCCTCTGGCCACTGAAGATCTGAATAATTTTATAGATGTAGATGCAAGTAGTCAGCAGAACAAAACAGTACATGACATCATTTCACAGTTCAGAGACTGCTGGAAACAAAGACATCATGTGAAATAATTTTCAAGATATAACTTTCTGTATAATAACAAAGAAAGAAACAAAGAAAAGAAACAAAGAAAAGAAACAAAGAAACAACTAAAGGCAAAACCCAGATAGTCAAGAAATTACACATTGACCACAACTCACTGAGCTGGTTGTTGCAATGAGAATTCCTAAGAAAATTTGATTATCTATGGCATTTTCAGAGAAAAATATGGTTTCAACACTTCTTTTTGCAAAAACTAAGATAATTTCCCGAGTGCAAACCAGTACCAGGCTTCCTGAGTGCAAACACGTTAGCATGCAAAGAAAAGAGATGAAACAATATGAACATGCAGCTGAAACACCCTGGAATTAGCCAGACACCAGGTATTTTTCCATAGCAGAACATCAGTCATGTAGTCTTGATATAAACAAATCAGAATAAACTGCTTACATGTTGTAAATCTGAAAGCCTGGTAGCCTTTTCAAAGTGACTAATTATGCGCTTGAAAATAAATGTTTCTGTACTATCCAAATTCCAACACTTTCCAGTTTGGGTTAATCAACATGGAAAGTTCTTATCCTGCTTTTTCCATCCTGACAGACCCTACAGTTACAGTAGGAATCTCAAATAAATATGGATTTTATAGAAGATCTGATGAGGGTATCAATAGACGTGCATAAGTTTTAATGGGATTTATATTCCTTGGTGGCTTTAAACCTAAAGTTAATGGTTAATGATTAATGGTTGGACTTGATGATCTTAGAAGTCTTTTCCAACCCAAATGATTCTGAGTCTATCTAATACTGAATCCAGCATGGATGCACATTCCATGGGAAAGTTTTGCCAAGACATTACCGAAGTATCACATCTCCATACTTTCACTTCTTGCTTTAGAGCAGGGAGATGATGCTGTGGAAGAGTGGGACTGGCAGCCTGCCCAGCTCTTAGAAATCCCTGTGAGACACATTGTCCTTCATGCAGACCCTGGTGCACAAGGTTACAGTGGAGTGTGGGCAATGTGGGTAGATCTGTGAGATTCCCTAGTTACACAGCATTGTACTCTTTAATTCCTCCTTCTCCTCCCCATCTTGGTCTTGAGACAGTGCAAAAGTTGGATTAAAAGTCTAAATCACATGGGAATAGCACAAGAATTTTCACTAACATAGTTTACAATGAACTAGTCAGGAAAATACCGCCAGTTGCCTGTGTTGGTGACTTTTCCACACTTCCCTGTGGCAAGTTTCACTTCCTTCATGTACAGAATCACAGCCTTCACTTCTTAATACTACTACATCCTTGCTCTCCAGCTATAAATGATCACTGCCATCTGTGCCTGGTAATCCTTTCCTGCACGCATCCGGCATCCCCTTACAAATCTGTGTTTTTCAGATAGAAGCAATCTATAGTAGCACTGGTCATCTGCACTCAAACACATGTCATCTGATCCCTGTTTATTTAATAAAGAGCTTGTATTAGAAACCACTGGCAGTAATTCAACAGTGAAGGACTGTGGATTTAAGCATTAGGGATTTACGTAAGTGGAGAGAAAACCAATCTAGTTTGTGCTTAAATGATTATGTTGAGTCCTGCCAATTGAGCTGGGCAGAAGCTCCTGCCTTGCAACTTCCCTGCTTAGCCTGTGGGATATTTGCCATGAAGGAAAATGGAGCTCCTTGTATCATATTCCCTTCTGAGGACAAAAGAGTAGAGGAGATGGAATAGAAATAAGTTTTTCTTTGTTAAAAATTTAGCATTGTAAGCAAGACATCTTCTAATAAACTGGATGAAGTGGCACGATTTTAGCCAAATAGAATGGTGTACTTAATTTTGTTACTGACAGCTGCAGTTTTGTCATTGCAATAGTTAATTTCTTAACTTCTGATTTACAATCATTTAACAAACTTCTCCTTTCCCCACCTCTATTCCTACTTTTATTTGCAGAGCCCGAAGGAAAAAAAGAGAAAAAGAAACATCAAAGCAGGTATGGAGGCATCATCAGGTCCTGAAACAAAAGCCAATAACCTGATTTTGTATTAGTTCGGACTATCATTAAAACATCACATCTATTTGGAAATGGTACAGCTTCCCAGCTTAGAGGAGCTATTCTGAATTTCCTGAAGCATCTCTCCCTACCCCTTCATCTTCTCTACTGCATGTGCTTGTACAGTGCATGCCAACACCACACCTCTGAAAAGGCAGCCAAAACCCCAAAATGACAGAGTGGCTATGAGGCAATGCGTGAGACAGTGAGTGAAAAGAAAGTTGCACTCATAAATACAGCAACAACATCCACAGACAAGGTTTGGGAAGAGATGGGTAATCTAATCCATTTAAGGGCAGGGATAAAAAAGCAGCTGTCCAACATATTAGGGCCCCTGTGAAAAAAAAAAAAAGTGATGCTAAAATTTGGATTCTACAAAAATCCTGAAGAAGATATATTTATGTGAGCAGATGCAGTGTGGGGAGAGCTGTACATCAGCCCACAGCTGTGGTCAGGTAGGTTTTGAATGTCTCTACAGATGGAGACTCCATGATTTATCTGGGCAACTTTTTCTAGTATTCATCTCTCTTACAGTAAAAATATGTTTCTTGTGGTCAAGTAGATTTTTTGAGAAGTGTTTGACGCTCCCATCTTGTATCTATATACACAGACAAAATCTCCCTCTGAACTGAAAGAACACACAGAAGCATCACCACAATGTGTGGCCACAGAAGCCTCACCCAGGAATCAGAAAAGTACAAAAGCCTTGGGCTATGTAGTGTGCAGTGGCCAACCTGCTCCAAGAGAAGCTTAGCCCAAAGTAGCATAGACATAAGCCAGACTGCCTCTTGACCTATGGGGCAGGAACCACTCCCATGAGCTTTTTCCTTCTGACTATACTTTTTTTCAACTCAGACAGCCAAATACTGGATTTAAGCAGAATGGAGGTGTCCATTACAGAAGTGTAGGAGGCAGTGCAGTATTAACATGGAAGGCATCCACAGACTCTGTACAGTGGGTGGAAAGACAAAGGCACTGAATTTAAATGGGAGAATTCAGTTTTCTCCACTAACACTGAACTGTGTAGTTCTATTGAGTTGCCTGACCCACTTCCCCTTTCCTCCTTGCTCTCTCCACCTCAGAACAGTAATGTGGAAGTCTGGTTGGTGTACCAGTGTCCCAGCTTAGCAGGAAGGATTTCACAGTAATCAACTGCAGCCCACTGAAATATGTACATCCAACCTCACTGAAGCTGGTGAGGGTTTCCACAATGAATTTCAGCTGCAGCCTCCCCTTGCTGGGTTTACAACGCTCAGTTCATCAAATTTACCGGGGCAATATATACAACCTGTTCTGCTCTCAGATATGGCTGTGGGATTGAAGTGAGGCCTCCAATAATACTATTTTTTTTCCCCTGGATTTAATACTTGAGAGAAGAATTAGAACTTAAAAAGTAGGAGACAGTGCAGAATAGCTTCCTGCCTCACAGAAAGGATCATGAGAATTTAAACTAAAATATCCCAAGCAGGATCTACTGAACAGCCCCTGGCTACAGAACTTCCTCTCCTGCAGCTGCTTTCAATAATAAAGCTTCAATGCCTATTGTTTTCATCCTTACTTACAAACAATTCCAAATGGTTGATTTAATTATGCTGAATACAAAGCTGCGCTGTCTCTGGCCAGAATTGCTTCTGACAGTACAGCAGTTGCAAGGCCCCAGTCTCACAGACCTCCAGAATTTAACCTGTCTGCAGAGTAGTTTGCATAGCCCCCAGGTTCTTCTTTCCGGGATGAAAACAGACAAAACCATGCTCATCTTTCATCCTAAAGAAGATAAAATTTTAAAAACCTTCCAGAAATCAAAAGCACAGGAGCTCTTGTCTACTACTTCATATAACAGAGAGAATGGCAGCTTGTTTGCTATTTCCTTTTAATTTCAGAACAAAACAAACCCCTCTACAACTGACTTAAGACCAAAACCAGGAAGAGTTGTGAATAAATCCTGAATTATTATCTTAAGCCAAAGCAAACAAACATGATATCGAGAGAACAGGCAAGATAAAAGGGAATCCATAAAACCTTCAAAACAGTGTGGAGCCACTTGTGATCTAAGGTTTGATCTGTGCCATGATAGTGTAGTGCCAAAGTAACTCCTCCAATGACATCAAGAGAATTACTCTGGCTTTACACCAGCATGGCTTGATTCACAACCTGGCACTGAATGCATTTGTAATTAAACCACCAGAGCGCTTGCCATACTCCCCAGGTTTATAGATGTTCTAAAATTGTTCAATGAGCAGTAGTTATATCCAGGATATGGATATAGCAAAACATATGAGCCAAAATGGTCTAGGCCAAATCTTAAACCGATGGAGCTCTACCAATTAGTGTCTGACACGACCTGTGCATCTGCCCCTCTGTGTGCTGTTGCATATTAGTCAGGGCAAGATGGATCTGCAGAGTGATCTCATCTTGCCAAAGTAATAAAAAAGCATAGTGAAAGTACTGAAAATTAAATGTGAGGTCAGCAAAGACTCAGACCTGGGACTGTGTATATCCCAGCAAATCCTATCCTCTGGCATGCAATTGAGGCTAAGCCTAATGTAAAGACCATGTTTTGCTCAGTGAGCTTATGGGATTCCTTTCAGCAGAAGCCTGGGCTTGACTCAGAGTGTCCCTTCTCTTCTGGTGAGGGCTCTGTAATTCTCAGCCAAGAAATCAACTGAATTCCAGTCCATAAAAACCTCAGTGTGTGAGAGATTGGAACTCATGTAATATGAAGGAGCCCTGGCCTTGGCTGCTGTTGTGGAGAAATGGTGGATGGATGGTGGAAGTGAAATGAGATATGAAGGCGAATGAAGCACAGGATGAAATGGAGGAGAGGCAACTGTGGGAAGTCAGAGCTCTGTTTTCTTCATCACAATAGGAATAAATAAATCCACTATTTGTATTTCTTAAAGGACCTGGCCTATCAGTAGTATGTCAGCTTTCCAAAATCTCTAGGCATCCCAGAAAGAGTCAGACTCTCCAGCTACTGCCTAAAGAGTGCTCCATGTCTTTATCTCAATTTCCATCCCCTCCCCCCAAAACATTCCAACAGGTATGTTCCATGTTGTCATCTGTTACCTCTTCACTCTATATTGTCCCATTTGGCTGAGTTCAACCAGCTGTGGTCATTCATTCCATAAGGACTCACTTTGTGAACAGCTGCATTGTTCTTGTGCTTCCAGTGTCACCTAACCCCTCCTTACTTTCTACGGTAGTTAATACCACAATTTGGTTTCACATTTTACTCTTCTTTTAAATTCATATTTTTTTTCCTAACACTGTTTCAATTGACACTTGCAGACTTTGGAAAACTTTTTATCTCTGCTGCCCCAAGCAACTTCAGCCAAAAGCAAGAAGAAACAGGGTTGGGTGGCTGATCCCCATCACCGGCAGTAGATAAAGGTTGTCATGGTTTAGAAATAGTACAAGAAAATGTGCTCCTGTTACAGAGAACAGCCAAAATCTCTCACCAACTTTTGCAGAATATGAAGTAATTTTACATTGTCATAAAACCTAGAGAGAGGTCACCGTTCCTTTCTGCCCAATTCAGTGATGTTGGCACAACTTAGCCTGAAAAACAAACAAATAAAGTCACAAGGAAGCCCTCATAAACAGATAAAAGTGGTGTGATCTGTAAAAAATATATTTGTTGATAGATGAAGGTAAAAAGTTGCAAGTCACCTTGCATTGTAGAATCCTGAACATTGTTTTAAAGTCAAATGAATTTCCTAAAACAGTTTTGATATACAAATCACTAAACAAACAAGCTTCACAACAGGAAAGAGAAAAAAAAATAATAGGAGTTATTAGCAATTTATTTCTCATGAGTGAACTTGCTGCCAATTCCCCAGTCCTTTTACATAAAACAATATAAAGAGATGAGAAAAACACAGTCTGCTGTAGGAAATTCATTCTGAAATAAATATGGTTTTAAAAGTCAAAATAAAGAAGCTAAAGGGAAATTTCAATGTCCCCAACAGAACTAAAGCTGATGACAATGAATAGTAATTCTCCTGCTTGTGCAATCTGTCCTACTCAGTGTCCTTGGTCTAAGGAATGATATAGGATATAGGGTGCCAAAAATTCAGTAGCATTATATTCTGAGATTAAGGAAATAATAGCAAAAGAAATTATCTCATAACATTTTCTCCACATTTTTGTCTTCATTGGAACAAGAAAAGACAAAAAGAATAATGACCAGCTGGTGAATAAAGTGGCCTATAGCTTCTTGAATGGCAAAATCACCAGAGAAGTTCAATGTCAAAGCATCTGCTCCATGCAGAATGTCATCAATCCAAGTTTCCAAGGGAAGGGAAAAACCTTTGCTGCTTAGACAGATATTAAACCTGCACAGAATCTGAAATATATGTCTCATATTAGAACAGTCATTCATGCTCTTTGGAAGAATTTGTCTCCTACTGTAACTGTTAGATGAAACCGGGACAATTGAAAATATTTATAAAAGATGGGTATGTTTGATATCATGACCTATAAGTGCTTGATAAATCAATAAAACTTTCAGTGTCCACTCAGGAGATGAAATTCCTGGTGGACTGTGGTAAGACACCTGAAAGATATTTTTGTAATAATAGAATATAGATGTTTCAGATCTGCAATTCAGATCCATTTTAAGGGCTCTCTTTTCTCTTTGAAGGACTCTGGGGAGAAGGGAGCTTGGCCTTGTTGCAGAAAGGTTTCCATGAAGTGCTTGGTCTCACCTCATGGCTTGGGCAAATGTAACATGCCTCTGCCCTTTTCTCTTACTGCACAAGTGAACTTTCTGTGGCAAGAGTGACCCTGGCAGAGTCGAGGTTGTGTGAGGGGGCACACACAACACTGAATGAAGTGCCTGCAGAACCAACTCATGACAGAGGCAGACAAATTTGTGGGACCATATGTGAAAAATATGGAACAAAGACACCTATGTCACCCCTCCCTTTTAGCTATATTTTAGAAAAACCTCAAATATTTCTTCGCAGTAAAGATGCTGAAATGCATGGATGAATGGATTTGATTCCACTAGCACAGAGCACTACTATGCATGTAAATTGGTGCTAATTATAAGATAGTCTGTCTTTCAGTATAATTCATATCTTGGGAGGCCCAAAAAATTATTTCATAGAAAGTAAAGGTGCCTTTCTTTTAATTACTAAACTATAAGTTATGCATTAAGTTAAACATTAAGTTATGCATAAGTTATTTAACTATAAGTTTAATTACAAACTATAAGTTATGCATTTGGAAAACTGAGAATTCTTAGAAGTGTAGTTATTCCCTCCTGACTACCAAATTTTAAAGCACCATTAACTCGAACAGATAAAATAAGATTAATTCAGATCATATTATGTCAGTAATGGCTCATAAACATTTCTGCAGTCCCCAGTTTTATCCCAG
Source organism: Zosterops lateralis (assembly GCF_965231275.1). NCBI lineage: Eukaryota > Metazoa > Chordata > Aves > Passeriformes > Zosteropidae > Zosterops > Zosterops lateralis. Next base: position 68,102,688 of record NC_139763.1, on the reverse strand, counting down.
AAAGAGAACAAGTGCTGCACTGGCAGAAGCCAAAGGTGCCTCCTGCCTGGAGGTCTGGTTCTGGTGGTAGCACATACCAGAAACCTGTGGGGGAACCTGTAGGTGACACCATGCCAGCCCCACAGGATGAAAAGGAAGAATTTCTCTGGTCTCCTGAATTTCTGGAAGTGACATTTTTTTATAATCACCCCACTTAGAATCAATTTGGGATTGCTCCACATTGAAAGAAACGATGAAAAAATACAAAAGGCAGCCATTTGTTAAATGTCACATAATCTGCTCACTGATATATATATTAGTATGTATGTTTTTAGTTATGCTTTCAAAAAAAGAGAAAGTTTTATTTGTTTAAATTCAATGTTACTATTTTTATATTAGCCTTTTTTTTCACTCTACATGGTGTGTTTTCCTGTTTAAAAAATATTCACTGCTTTCTACAAAAAATGGACTACTCCTATTCTATTTTATGACATACTTTGTGTTCTTGTTTCTACCTGTTCTATATGACTTCTTACTGTATAGCTTCCTCTGTATCTTGCTGTTCTATTCTTCCTGGAAATATAAACGCCAGCTTTATTAAACCTGCTGTGACACCAATCCTATACAGAATTTGGGGCCCTAGTCACATCTCATTGATGCCTATGAGAAAATAATTGTCCTCCAAATCAATCAAGGTTGGCCAGGCAATAGGTTTGTCACGTCAATAAGGAGAAAGCTGGTGCCCAGCTGTTAAATTTAGAATATTTATAAAGAAAGAAATCTAACCATTTTCTGGATGACTTGTTCTTCCCCTGCTCCCATCTCTTTCCTTCCCTGTGCTCCTGCAGTTTGCTGCTTCCCATCACTTGTATGATTCTGGGCAGAGCTAAAGCAGGTTGTCTGCATGTGGTCAGATCTAAACCCTTGCAAAAGAAACCAACCAGACACACCTTGCTGTTTTGGCAAGTTATAGTTAGACTGGGTACACGCTGAGTCAGTCTTAGCAGCCAAAAAAACCCAGCAGCCCCTTGAATCTCGTATCCTGAGGATCTGGCTGATGTACAAATATGAGCTAAAGAGGCAATTCTCCAATCTGCTCAACTATTTAAAATATAAGTTAAAATTTTAATAGAAATGCTGAGTTTGTCTTGTCATCCAATTACTTATCTTACAGGTTACATTAAAGTTTATAAATGTCACTAGCATATTTGCCTAGTAGCTATTTAACCTAGGAATACATTTGCCATTGTTTCAGCTCACAGGACAACCCATCGTGAGCTGATTTGCAGCCCAGGGTGGTCAGTTTATTACTGCACTTTTTTCCTATGAGCTAGCCTGTTTTTAGTATATGATGAGACTTCATCACTCTGTGGTTTTTAAATTTGAGTAAACTCTTCTAAAAAACTTTTATCAAACCTTTTCAGAAGGGTAGAACTATGTCCCTTTGTTCTTCTTTCCACACTAAATTGAAAGTGCTTTCAAAGAATGTCGCTGTTTACAACACACAAAGGACAAAGCAGGCAGCAGAAGGTCAGACAAGGAAAAGCTCTGTCTTTATTTTCTGACTCCATCTTATAGACATTTTGGTCAGAGGGCCAAAGATTGGCCATACAGGTTGCCACCTCTCTGACCCCATTGGTGAACATCACCATCAATCACATTTCTCCTCCCAGAGAACAAATATGTAAACACAAGTAGATAAATTCCAAAAATATACATTGTTTTCATGAAGCTGCATGAGAATCTTACTGCAAAGATTCAAAGACTTAAAAGCAAGAAAATTCAGGGCGACAAAAGAACATGAAGACACTAGAGAAACAGTGGATGTATTCTAGTTTTCACAGCTGGATGTATTCTAGTTTTCATTTTACCACCCCCTCTACTTGGTAAAGTTTTTGTGAGCTGTGCCACTCCCAGAAGCAAAGCAGTTGCTGTGAATTCCAGGTGGATGGTGGTGCAGGAGGACCTGGGAGCACACATCACAATGATCATACCTGTTGATCAGAGGAAGTTATTTTTCATTGCCTCCCTAAGCTCAGTAGAATCCCTCCACATAGCAAAAGCAAAATGAAAACTCCTGGGCTTCAGCTCAGATATTTGGTTCAAATCATTGCAACCAGGCATCTTCTTTTATTTTTCTTTTTTGTTTGGGAGAAACTTCCCATCTTCCTACTGTAGAACATAGCCATTGCCATGGAGGAATCCTTTCTGTGAAGACATAAACCCATCTTTTTTTACATCCTGCTCCCTTCAAAACTTGCCTGGGGCCCGTCTGCTTGAGCAGGCTGATGTACAAAGACACTGAATCAAGAGGAGGCAGCAGGGGACTGCAGAGAGTTTGAAGTGACTTCCCAGCCTTAACCCTGTTTCCCTGACATGCAATATGCCCAATGAAAGAAATAAGTACAAAATCCATCCAAAGCCACAAAATACTAGGTAGTGTTTAGGCCACTGTCTGAGACTGCTGCTGACCCAAAATTTTCTCCCAGTTTCTTTTGCTACCCTGCCTGCCAGAAATCTTGTGCTGTTTCTTGAATGAGTGCCCAGGACACCTTCATGGTAGACATGAGCACACTGTTCTCTGCTGATGTGAGTTATAAAATATTCGTTCTGATGCAGTTACGCAAGGGTAATCCAATTGTGCTGGAAATTGAATAACTGAATTAGCTGAGCTAGTACAGTTTTCCTTCTTTGGCCACAGCACTGTGCCAAGGAAAACCCAGTTCCTGGAGCATGGCCATTCATGTTTATGTGCAAAAGACTACAGAGGTGAATTGCAAGCTCTTTTTTTCATAGCTGACCACTGCTCTGCACAACAGGGAGCCGGTCTATGGCCCAGCATCCTAAACACCCCAAAAGTGCTGCTGTAACTATGCAACAATAGTTAATAATGTAGCAGGCCAAGTAAAATTCATTTTAGCCTCTGATTTTATACAGTGTTCTGCTATGTCTTTTTTAAAAAGGATTTAAAATAAAAAAGAATTCATACCATTCACCCAAAATCAGTTAAACAGTGCCCTCTTATCTTTGGACTAGACAGGCAGCAGTCTGTGTAGACAAAGACCAACAATCTAAAACTATCCTGCTAGAGAAGAGGTCACCCCAAATCAAGGATGAACACCACTGATTCTCCAAAAAGTACAGGTACTTCACCTCTGAAATGCTGCAGAACCACTCACAGTGTGCATGAACACAGTGAGGTTTTATCTTGACAAATTGTATGACAGCCTCTTCACTGAAGACTAAATTTCATCTGAATACTAATGCTGGCATTGTGTTGACTTTACAATGCCGAGTTCTCTCACTCCCACTATCAGCTCAACCACCATACAAATTTCCTTCATTACTGCTGTGACCTCACATTCCAAAACTCTCCCTTGCAGGAAATTACATGCATTTCAGTGCTGGCAACAAGTAAGGTCTGACAAATATTCCGCTGCAATGGGATTTGAAATCTGGACTTTGAATGCTTTCATCTCCAGATGATATCCTATCATAGGCTTTTTCACATGAAGCTTTAAAAGCATGTGTCCGCCTTTGCAAAGACACACACACACAAAAAATCACTGAAGGGTGTGAAATTGCAATTAATATTGGCTTCCAAAAGTTAAGCCAATCAGAGAAAGAAATTCAGTTTATATGCACCTTTTCAATAGGATGAGGATAGGAAAAAATCTTTTAAAAAGTATTTTGAAAGAGAAAGGAAACTTCCTGTCTTCTCAATTACATGAATAAAAACCTAAGAGCGTTAGAGTTGCTGCTTCAGGTTGTGCAGGTAGCATGAAAAAATAACACAGAATCTATATGAGTACTAGTCTCATTATACCATGATAAGAATTTATCCCACACAACCAAATCCAAGTTCTAGTTTAAGAAATAATCCCACTTGTCACAGATAATCTTGGTCAGTACTTTAACAATATCAAAAGCCCTTACAGGGGGAACTGTTATCTACCAAAGTAGGGAAGGATTGTGGATGGAATGTGCTGTGTTTTGCCAATCCCAGTCTGAGAAAAATTCCTTTTAGGGTCACAGGGCAGGTTTCAGTGGTTTTCAGGCTGCAAAATACTGCAAAACTTCTAGAGCCTAGCAGAAAGGAAATGCAGCTTACTCCATCCTGGCCTTCTCCTCTGCTGTTCCTGAAACTGAACACCAGTTCTAGAAACAGAATAGAATTCATCTCTATGGTATAAGCAGGAATGATTTCCATCCTTCAGACTCTTTCTGCCATGACTGTCCATTATGTCTATAAAGCCCCAGTGTCACTTCAGGAAGCTGTGAGCTGCGCCTGAACTGTACCACAGGCATCAGTAGTGTGCCACACTTAACTTATGCTCCCCATTTATGTTTCAGCTATTATCTGTGTGGGTAAAAAGCAGCTTTCCATTTTCTGTTTCATATGAACCTTATAATTTCTGTGGTCTATCTGTCCCACTGCATCACACACACCTGTATCCAGGCCATAGCAGGCAGAAAACACATGAAGGTGCCAAATGATAAAAGGCTCAATTTTAACTGCCAGACTTGTGGTGGGTCTGGATTTCTTTCCTCTAAACTCACTGAGTTCAACATGCATGTTGGAACAGGGTACCTGTGAAGCTGGTACCTGTCTGCCCCTTTGGTTAAGATCAGACACCACTTTAAGAAAACAGCGGGGAAAGGAGAATGTGCAACACAGTTTCATGAGCCATGTATCCTTTGAAAATCAGGAAATGAAATAAGTTGGATTCTGTAATAATTGACTTTGTGTAAGTGGGTCTGAATTGATCCAATGGATTAATATCTGTGAAAACTTGGAAGGAAAAATTCATGACCCCATATATTTTTTTCCCTTCTCAGCTCTTCTCTCTTTGTTTACTGCAGTTCATTTGATCTTCAGGCAGGTATATATTTTATCTGAGCTCTTCCAGGAAATTCTGTAGGTATTTTGGAACTGCTGTACATTTTCACCAAGGTAACTACACTCAGAATATATAAAAATATATATTTTGTCCCACTATTCTGCTTGTTTTTCACTTCTGTGCCCAGGCCTTCAGTTCTTTACATCTGCATTCCTGCATCAAGTCTCCACTTCAGAGGCATATTCCCAAAAGTCTCAGTTTCTTGAAATGCAGTATTTTTTTTAAAAGCAGAAATGACTTTGTGCTCTGACACTTGAATACCTGAGGGATTTCTACTGAACTTACTGTGTGAATGTTGACAGAATCAGCAGGAGACAAATAGAAGCTTTACTCTTCTAAACAGGGTCATGGAAATGCCACTGTATTTATAACGGAAGGTATAAATCCCCAAACCCCTTTGTTCATTGTTCTGCAAGAACTTGCTTAAGCAAAACTCAACAAAAACCACTGGTGCAGCAGTTCTATTAGATTACACCATCAACAGAGGAAAAAATGACTCTGGAAGACACAGTCTTTTTCCAGAATTTCCTTGTTTTCCACCATACTAGTTTGTGCCTACTTAAGAAGAAGACTTATCATGTACAGGTGTATTATTAATGTTATGTTAGAGGTAATATATGGCAACGTCTGCAATAATCAGTCATTGGAACTTGGTTGACATAATAGGAAAAATCACTATCTTTGAATAACTCGTGTGTCTGACTTGTTTGACTGAGCTGGCAGAGCTCCCAGCAGTGAGAAAGTCCCTGGGCAACCATGCTCCAGTTTACTAAATACTCTAGTCCCATCTTCATTTGGAGGGCATACGGACAGAAGATGTAAAACATCCATATCCAACTCTGTTCATTCCTAAGTAAAGGTCAACGCCAAACAGAAGATGAACGACTCCAGAAAACTATGCAGTAAACATGGTGAGAGAATAAGAGGACAGGAACAAGTGAATAAACAACTAAGATTAGATTAGGATAGATTTGTACCTCATTCTGACCCACTTCTCCTTGCAAAACAGGATGAATTGCTTCAGACATGTTTTAAGTTTTATGTGTGCACTCTCTGTCCTACTGCGTGCTTTCTGCCATCTTCACAGGCAGAAAAGAGACACAAAAATGGAAAAGAAACGCATGCAATTCCTCATCAGGAAAAGGCTATGGGGCATGATGAGATATGCAAGACCTTTACCATTTATTCAAAACTGATGACCAAATTTGCATTTGGCATCTATGAGCACAACAACACCCAGGGTACAGAGAGCAGAAATTCAGCTGCACACACATACACACACAAAAATAAAATAGGTGTGATATGCAGGAGCCTTACAGTTCTGAGGACCATATTAAGGAAGGATAACGTGATGTCTCTCCCATCTCCTTCTGGGTTGCATGTATAAAAATATGACTAGCTGACTTCTGCTCCTTTGATGCAAAGACACTTGCAGCAGTGAAATTGAGGGTATGTCAACACAGTATTCACAGGCATAATTTTGGATTTTATGGGTATACCCAACTTTCAAAATATGTAGTTCATGTACTCAAAGCACTGTAACTGTGGATAGAGTCCAACACATATTTTCTGACAGTGTTGCCAGAAAACATAAATACTGAAGTTCTGTCCAGACTGGGTCTCATTTTGGAACCTGTTCAACCTCATTTTTTCTCCAAACCCAGGATAAACTAGCTACAGAGTTGTTGTTGTTGTTGTTGGTGTTTTTTTTTTTTTTTTTTTTTTTTTTTTTTTTTTTTTTAAATAGGATACAACTTTCTATTTGGGCTATTCTAACCATAGTACTGTGACACCACATACTGTGCAGCATTTCAGCATTTCTTCTGCCGCCAACAGCAGTAAATCGAATGTGCTTGAGCCCATGCTGGCACTGAAGCCAACAGACAGCCAATGCATGATAGGCAACAGAGACAGAGCAGCCATGCAAACCCTCTTTCCCCTCTCTAGTGGATAGCTGGACCCATAGTTCCACTGCAGTCCTGGTCCATGCCTACTCCTGATCAACAGCCAGGATTTGTGTATGATTGCAAACATGCTCATAATTGTGCCAGCACAGCTCTGAAGTGAGTCAGAGACCAAGCCAAAGACTGGATCTCTGCTCACTTCTGTTGCTTGACTCTTAGAGCTTGTTTTGGGTGACTCAGGAATGCTCAAAGACATAAAGGGACAGCTTAGAGGAGAGCTCACTCCAGGGACTGTCTGCAGCAGGCAGCAGAGGTGTATCTGTACCTGGAATGGCTTACAACAATCCCAGTTTCAGCTCCTCAAACTGTGCTGACTTATCTCAGGGTGTGTCATGCTCCTTGTGTCACACTGTGCACACAGGACTGCAGAAAGCTGCAACACAGGTATCACATTACTTCAGGCAATCCAAGCTGAAAAGTAGAAGACTCACAAAATAGCAATTTTTGTCTTTGGGCCTCAAAAGCATCACTTGAGAAGTCAATGTACTAGATAAAGAGCAAGTAATCTGGATGTGAGCCAGTTTGCCTCAAATTGCTCTGTAGAAACCTCCTGTTAAGCACTAAAGAAACAGCTTTTGAGGTATTGCAGAGATTTGGAATAACCAACTGGTTCCTCCATTTCCTTTTCTACTTCCATGACATCTTGAGCCTCCCCTTCCTTAGTACAGCGGTCCCTTGAAATCCTTTACAGAAGCTCTTATGCACTGGACAATAACAGAAGGGATGTGAGGGCCTTTGACTTGTTTGGTACTTTGGGTCAAATTTAAAGTGGCCCTCACATCTAGGCCTGCAGGTCTATCTATAACATAAACATCTATATTTGCCCTAAAATATCCAGTTTGAAACTACTATGCTTCCAACTCCCCCTGATTCATCCTTTGGCTGTCTCATCCTTCAGTTTGTTCTGCTTAGGCTGAGGATTTGAGAATGGGAGGCCAATAAGTGACCGAACCACAATCTCCCTCATATTCCTCGTTTCTGACCTTCAATGCCTTTCTCTGCTTTCCATATTAAGAGACTAGCTGGATAAAGAGCCAAAAAATTCACACACCACTTATGAGGAGCCCTCTATTTTGCAGCTAAGAAGCAGAAAATGTGGGCTGCTCTGCTGTGCTTTATGAAGAGAGATACAGATGGTATAAGACAGCTCACGTGGTTCAGAATAATTGAGAGGGAACCTCAGGATAGACCTGACATATCAATGTAGACATATTATAGTTCCTCTGCAGATGGTGCACACCATGGCATATAGATATACCAGAAGCTCTTCACCACATAAAAGTAAAAGCGGCATGCCTTCTAAAGAAAAAACCTCAAACACAGCCACACAGCTAAAATGAAGCAATCAGTAATTTTGCCACTAGGTCTATTTCTTGAGCTTGACAAGTGCCTGACTAAAGAAAAATAAAAAAACATTGTCTCTTATCTTAAGTTATGGACACAAAGTGATTTCTGTTTCCTGGGTACATGCAGAAGGGAGAGGATCCTCTCCCTCCTTTTTAAATGACACGGAGAATATTTTGTTTAATCAATTAAAGTCTGATGCTGCTACACTTCATTTAGAAGTTCTGACTTTATTATACTTTTGTTCCCTTTTTAAAACTGTTTCTACTTTTTCACTGTAAAATGCTTCGAGCTGCAAATTATTTCTGCATTTCAGATTTATACAGAAATTGTATAAACCAAAAGAAGAAAAATGAAATTATATTCATGCAGCTGTTTCTGCCTATCACCTTTAATCTTTCATGCACTTTAAAATATGTGCTTCCCACAAAGGGAGAGAGAGATCTATTTTTGCTTTATGTGAATATAAAAGTAATTTGTTGCCATAGCAATATTTTCCCATCCAAATGCTCTGAACACCACAGTTGCTTCAGGTTTTGAGCAAACTGTAACTATCCCAAAAAAACATGTCAAGTATTATGCTTCAATAACCTTTTCAGTTCCATTATAATCACGTCTTTCTGCTAGACATTATTAAGAAAAAATAATTCAATAGAGATGTTTATGTCTATACAAGCTTAGTCCCAGAGATCACTTTCAAAATCATTTGCTCTCATCTTGCTTAATTCAATTTCAACTAAATTTCTGCAGAATGGACTGAAAAAAAATCTCTATCCAGTGGGCCAAATTATGAAGCCCACAGGAACAGTGAACAGATTTAGAGCAAAATGTTAATCCCCTACATGTTCTACTTTCTTAAATTCCCCACCTCGTGTAGTGCTCTTCGTAGGGTTCTCAGAGATGTTAGCCCTGTTCATTTCCATAGCAACCCTCTCCACAGAGTGGAACAATTTGTTAAAATTGTTGCGGTTCAGCCTTTGAAAACGGCAATACCACAAAGACTTGTAGGAGAACCCTCCCAGAGCATGGGCTATGAATCGCCACCAAAACACCATTTTTTTCACCTTCATTTTGACCCTGTCCTGAAAACAGCAACTTCCGTGGCTCTGGGAGGACATTTCATGCAAGTTGGAACTGTGGATTATGCTGTGCAAAACGCAGCACCTGGTTGAAGCTTACTATGCATTCTTATTGCAATGTTACATAATGTTTAAATAAAAATAAAACAGAAACCAGATGACATACGTAATCTTAAAGATCCTAATAAAAACTCCAATCCCAGAACACAAATGTGTTGGCAGCTTTCCACTCTCTTCTACCCTCCCCGTAAGAGCAATTTCACAACATGGGGGATTTATGTAAATTGAGGTCAGCTGCTTCAGCTCATCAATGGTGCTCCCAGACATGATGACACATTAAACTCCATCAAACCTGCACACTGGCCACCTGATGCTCATAGGTCTGGTGAAGTTTTCCTGATGTGACCACAGGTAAATCCCTGTGCAGTTCATCTGTAAAGAAGGCACTGCTGGTGTGTGTGTGTCCATTTTTTACTGTTTCAGATTGGATGAGGGTTGTGCCTGCCTAACTGTCTTTGTTACCTTGCACACATTTTCACCAGCCATTGAATGCTTGCTTATCTGTTTTGCTGCACATTCCTCAGCTTGTAAACCCTTTGGGGTTATTTATGATCTAGCCCACAGGGCCCCAGCCTAGCAAGCTTTTCTGTAAAACCACAATATAAACACTAAATAAACATGCTTGTTACAGCCCAGACACACTAACACAGTATCCAATTTCTAAAAAAATCTATCACACACTTTCTTAATCCAGATGTAAACAATGATTTACTGTTTTATTTAAATTATCACCGTCTGTTTAAACTGGACATGAAAAGCAAAATGGTCTGTTTTTCCATGCTCTCACAGCCAACCTGAAATGCAATATGCATTTTGTACTTCTGAATATATTGAATCTGCTGTGGATGGCTGCTCTGTGCAGTCATCTGCACTGGTATTGCCTACATGTGTGTTTTATACAGCGACACAGAGAGGGAAAGGAGATAGTAGAAAACAGCAATGTAATAGAGATCATGAGAAAAGTGGTCAGGAAGCCTTCAACTGACAAGATATTTGCAGTACATAAACTGCCATAACATATTTGCCTCAAGGAGAAGTTTCATGGTCAGCTTAAGACAGACTAAATCCACATACTAGTGCAAACCATGAGCACTCTTGCCTTCTCCTCTGTCCCAGTCTGCAAGTTTCTGTGTACTCCCTTCTGCAGCATTAACGCAAGACTGGGAAAGTGATCTAGACAAAAATGTTTTTCTGTTTTTGAGTTTGGCCAGGTTAAAGTCAGGTCACTTTCCAGACTTGATCATGCAACCAGCCATCTAAGCCTCAGTAATCACCGCTTTCAAGGGCATCACATCTATTTCAATGGAGGTCAGTGAATCCCTGTTGTGAAAGAACACAACTAAGTTTCATATGGATAGTGTTCTCTAAGGGGGAATGCAAAAAATAACTATCCATCAGTATGTGTCAGGCAGTTTACTTCCAGAGGAAACAACTTACTGTAAACAATCTTTCTGTAAGACAGGCACATATTTAAATCACTATTTTACAGATAAGGAAGAAACTGAACTACATAAAGTTTTATCCCTAATGTCAAAGAGGAAATACAGAAAACATGCCTTTGTACAAAGCTCCTTCTCTTTGCAGATGCACCTTTTTTAATGTGTGAGTGCATACATTTAAAGAGATTTATATTACATAAAGAAACGGGTCTAACAGTGTCAAAAATTGTTTTCTTTTTTTCAGTCAAAAAGAAAATAACAACTGATTTTAGTAGTAAAATTGTAAACTGGTTTATCGTTCCATATTTTACATTGCTGACTCCTAAATGTGTTTTGAGATTTTTTTATAATGTTAATTCAAGTTATTCTGCTTTACCAAGGAACAATAGGTGTCAATATTATTGCAACGTCATAGTGCTTATTAATACTATTTTATTGTTAAATTCAACTGACTACCACTTGATATGCAGTGAACTTTAACCATTTTAAACACAATGGTAGATGAGTTCCAGTTGTACTTGTATCAGTCATAGTTTTAGAAACAACAGCTAACAATGAAGTTTATTACAACGAATGATGCACTGAACCATTTTCTTTTTGGCTGTCTACTTTTTCTCCACAGTCAGGCAGTTCCTCAACTGGCAAAGCTCCAAAAGGCATGGAGATTCATAAATGCAAATATGTATCAAATATGCAAACATTATGGATCTGTGTGCCCTGAAATATGCATGCTCTTAAAACACAGCAACATAGTTTCCTGATAATACCTAATGACATCTGACAGCTCATATTATAAACAGATTTCCTTCTGGAAGAAGAATTAGTGGGGAATACAAATGGGGGAATGCAAGAAAGTAAAATAAGTATGTTTACAGGAAGGACAAGTAGGAAACTCCCCAGTGCTGATCGTGCTGCAGAAACTCCTGATCATATTGCAGTACATGGGGTGGAAGGTCTGTGTCCCCAAATCGCACTGCAGAGGGTTTGGGAAACTCTGGGAAAGGAGAAATAAGAACTGGGAGAAGAGGTGGGTCAATGAACCTGCAAGCATGCAGGCTTCCCAGCCAGACTCCTCTGGAAAGAAGGATGAAGCCACTGTGAAGGTACCTGGGAGGCAGACACCAAACCCTGACAGACCTCTCCAACCCACGGCTCATTATCATGTGTTAGGTCAGGGCTTTGCACTTCATGGGGTCAGGGATTTGTTCCTCCTTTCACACAGTGATCCATCCATCAAAGCTGTGCAGTAAGCAGCTTCACCAGCTGGAAATAATGGGCCAGAGGAAGATTTTATTTAAACAGGCAAAACACTGGGAGGGCCACTCTCACAGTTGCCTAAAGGCCCTTCATGCCACCCTGACAGCCAAAGCCAGGCATGTGGAATTAAGATCCCACACAGCAAAGGTGGCTTGGTGTCAGAATGGCATAACAATCCACAGTTATTGCCCGTGTCCTTGGGAAGCAGAGCCATGGGCAGGGCAGTGTGAGGCTGCCCTGAGGAGCCTCTCGCAAGGGGCTCAGGAGGGAGCAAACCCTCCCTGGCTGATGAGCCCTGGCACCCCTCCTTCCCCTGCAGCTGCTTCTACACCAAGGAAACCCACTCAGCACTTCCTTTTGTGAGCCTGGTTTATGCTGGGATCCTGAAGATTGGCCACGGGGTCGTAGGAGCCAGTGCACTGCTTCAGGGGAGACACCAGTGGTGTCCAAGCCTCCCAACTGCACAGGAGCCACTGCCCAGCCCAGCTCTGGAAGGCTCAGCACAGTACAAGAGAGGATTCAGGTCACTGAGATGGATACGGAAGAAAAAATCTTGGGACATGGGGAGTACTGTCATAAAACATAAAGCCTTCAGACATGAAACATCTCATGAGCTAAAAGAAATGGAGGATCACACACAGCTCAATCCAGCTCCGGATTGTCACAGTTTCACCTCTGACCTGCTGCACAAAATCGCTCAGATTCATTGACTATCCACACAAATTTTGTTCCATTACAAATAGAGAACAATGTGTTTGGCCTTCCTGTGAGGTGCTTCATTTTCCATGGAGGAAAAGCAGAATGAATGAATATATATTAATCTTCTTAATTAATACATGGAATCTGCCAGGCAAATTTCATGATTTTACTTCGTATTTGTACAGCACCTCATGCAATATGGGTCCTTTTTTTTGTTTTAACTAGGGCTCGCAGGCACTTGCAGGTCAGCAACAGTACACAGAGTTAATTATTCCCTTGCATGGTTGCATAAGGAAAAAATATTTTTTAGAAATAAAAGTAAAAAAAGAATAAATTCTGGAAGGCTGTCTCCTGAGGCAGCCTATTTGCATCAAACCTCTTCAAAACTAACTGAAAGAAAAAGCAAAGAAAACACAGTATATGAATAAAAAACCCCAAACCAACAAACCAGTCCTAGCAAATATAACATCTTAGACAACTAAGCAAACATATATAAGACATATTTTTTCAATTAATTTTTTGATATCATGCAAAAAAGCCTCACTCCCAAACCCCTAAAAGATACTTAGTTAAGATACCAATACTATGAATATATGCATGTCTAGGTTTTCTGATTTCTGATTTAGTAATTTCAGGTGTTCCATTTGTACTTGAAGAAGTCAGAAATAAAACTTCAGTTCCTGATCATGCTGATTCTGCAAATACTTTCTTAGATGAGTAGTACTCACTCATCTAAAATGGGGGTTTAGTCCATTATTTCCTTCCTTCCTTCCTTCCTTCCTTCCTTCCTTCCTTCCTTCCTTCCTTCCTTCCTTCCTTCCTTCCTTCCTTCCTTCCTTCCTTCCTTCCTTCCTTCCTTCCTTCCTTCCTTCCTTCCTTCCTTCCTTCCTTCCTTCCTTCCTTCCTTCCTTCCTTCCTTCCTTCCTTCCTTCCTTCCTTCCTTCCTTCCTTCCTTCCTTCCTTCCTTCCTTCCTTCCTTCCTTCCTTCCTTCCTTCCCTCCCACTCATTTTGTTTGTTATTTTTGCCAGAACTTTTCTCTGATTACAGCTTTTTGAGGTGTCATCAGCACGTACTCTTGGCAGTAGTTTTGTTTGGACAGATAGAGAAGGCTTACCTACATGAAAGGAACAGGATTTTCATGCCAGATTTCAGTAGAACTGGACTTCTACTGTTGATCTGATGATGTTTGTAAGCAAAAAAAAAAAAAAAAAAAAAAAAATTCTATTGATCTTGCTATTGGTCAGTGGGTGAGGTCAGTGGGAACCAGTGTTTGTCACCAGACCACAGTGACTAATATTTAAGAGAGGCAATTTGGTCCTAAGCATCTCAGTTCTGCTTTGAGTCAACTGCACCTTGGAGACCCTTCAAAGTTGTCCCAGTCTAGCTAAGGTAGCCAAGAACAGGAGTTATCTCCTTCTGGATCTGTCCTGGGCTTTTAAAAGTTATAAATATTTCCTTTAAAAGCCTTTATTTATTTATTAACTCTTACACTGCTGTCCTCCACTGTGCTCTTTTTTCACCTTCTCACCAGTAAATAAACTTCTCTGTCAGTACCATGGTTGCTTACAGATTTTCAAAAGTAGAACTCTTTGTTCAGCCTCCAAAGGTCTTTAAGAAGGGGCTGCTAATTTATATGCCAGCCCCACTAAAAGCATGAGGGCAAACCCTCTGTGTACATGAGCAGAGCTCATTAAATTCAGTGGAACCATGCCTCCAAGTCACCCAGAATTCTGCTGTACACAGCTGTCAAAGACAGGAATTCACAAATAAAACAATCTGGTAAGAAAATTATTTGGTAGAAAAATTAAAGTCTTTAAGATGTGTCACATCTTGCTAACACTTTCGTATACATTGTTTGAATTCAAAGGTGTCAGGAAGGGAAAGTCCTAGAACACTAGAATATGAAATTAAGTAAAGGATCTCGTTATTTCTCTACCATGTAGTCTTTTATTTTTCATTATAAACACCGTCTGGTCTGTGATTAAGCTGACCCTTTGCTTCCTCTGGCTGTGCACTTCTGCCCTTATTCTACAAGGCACATATTTTACCTAAATTGGATATTAATTCAATAAATTTATAATATATTTGTAACTGAAAAAACAATTGAAATGTAGTTCAAGTATACAACTTTCTTGGCTGGTAAAACTGTTTTCAGTGGTGTATTTTTATGTTACAGGAGTAACTGAAAAATTATAAGGGCCTGACTAGAACATTCCTGACATTTTTTATTGATCTGGGACTTGTTTCTACTGAAAAAAAAAAAAAAAAAGCAAGGGAAGACATCAGAAATTTCAGAGTGATGGTTGCAAGATTTTTTTTATTGGTTAAGAACCTAACTCAAAGACCATTTCTGTCAGTCATGAAACTCCTATTACCTTCAGATATATTACTGAGAATGTCATATAAACCATTACTGTGAATGTGTAGTACACTTACAAAGCATAAGCAATAATGCTTCTTAGCACTGTTGATGCTAGAAGCTAAAAGGAATTGAATAGCGATGCTGAGCTTGGGAATCAAATGGCTCAGAAAACATATCTTGACATGTGCTACAAACTGGAGTTATGCACAGCATAGCAGTCTATTTTGGCATGCTAGCATTTAGGTAATTTAAGGAAATATTTAACAAATAACAATGGATGTGCCATTGTATTCCAGTGAATTGTGCTTGTGTTAAGTTTTATCCAAAAGCCTCTGTAATGAGCTAAGAAACTAAAGTTACTAGTGAATTTTCTAACTCCTGTTAATTAAATAGGTGAGAATAATTTGAATTGTTGTCTATAGAATAAATAGGATGATAGGATTTCCTCATGTTGTATTCACCATAACAGGAGGAAATCTGATGTTTTTTATTTAACAATATTTGGTTTTCAATAATCCTCCTTAATTTGGAATACATTAGTGACTTAGTGTTCCAGTGATTTTAACGATTGTTAAGGTTTGGGAGAATCACAACAATAGTACAATGCCTAAACAGAATACAAGCAAATTCTGGGCCCTAAAATACACAGGGGATTTCCTCTGATTTCAAAGAACTTGTGGAACATCAGAAAGGCAGAAAATTTTACCCACTTCTATAAATTCAAACAGATATTTTGACAGTTATCCCCCTAAACCCACTCATCAGATGCCTAATAATGGATACTATAATTACATTTTATGCTAAAGGATTAGTGGGCCATAAAATTTGCTGATAATGTGACTGATGATCATAGGATAGATGAAAGGTGACAGATATGCTAACATTTGCTGAAATGCTGTGCTAGAATTATTTATTTAACCATGTAAAAGATGATATTCAGTTGTTTATCAGATGTTGTTTCTCTAAGTTTTACTTTTTCAGCTGAAGTATGATATAGTTATTCTCAAATATGAGATAGTATTTTTAAAGAAAACCTTGTTAACGTATTTTCTAGATGGAAAGAAGATTAGAAGGTGAAAAAGCCATTTTATTCAACCTTCATCTGAACAACACTCACATTGCAATGAAAACTGCTGAAAAATTGAAATTGTCAGAGACATAGTTCTGGAATGTAGATATGCCTTTCATTGGTCTGCCGAAGAATCAGATTTAAGATTATGGTGCTTTAATAATATACATTATACACAGAAAGTAAATTATATTAAATGGATAAAAGCAAAAATCTTCCATTTTTATGGCACTCTACTCCTGTGAATATATTAAATAAGTGACTATTGATTAGATGATGTTTCAGGATTCCATTAGCTATGAAGATGCAAGCACAAAAAGTTGGATAGAATTTAGTACTTATTTGAGGATTGGAAATAAGATCTGTGAAAGATTATATGAATGAACTCTAGGTTCCAGAAAATGCACGATACAGAAATACACAGAGATTTCTGCCATGATGAGGAATGTGTAGCATGTAATGTGGTGCAATAGGTCATTATCTAAGAAATTGCAACGTGACATATTTTTCTTAGACTTAAATGGGAAAAATCCCACATTTGTCAATAAAACACTCAGAAATTAGGATACTTTGAGGTAAACTTTGCCTCTCTGGGCTAAACCTCCCACACTTTGCATCCTACAAGAGTTTGGAATGAAGAGTCTCATCACACTCTGGCTTTCATTGTAGAAAGCCCCGAGTGTGGGCATGGAGAAAAATGGGAGTGGTGGGGATGCTACAGGTGATTCAGGGATTGATACAGTCAGCATGGGAGCCATGGGCTGCAGAGCACTTCAGAAGAGACATCATCAAAGGCTTTAGAGAACCCCATTCCATGGTGACTGGCTTTTCAAGGAAAAAGGTGTGACAGCTGTTTGCAGTATGGGTACAGCGTTTCTAGGGGGATAAATTATTGCACAGAACTCTCTACACAGGGCTCTGCACAGAGCTCACCATGGTGACTTCTGAGTCACTGGGAAAAAAACCAAAATGCAAAGACATGGCCCCATATGCCCCCAGTTAAAAGGCTGGAGCAATTCCTGAGATTATTTGGGCATCCAGGGTTTAGCTAACTCCCGAGTCGGAGACCTTGCCCAAGAGGGAGGTTGGATATGGCTATTCTGCCTTGCAGTTAAAACAGCCAAATAGCATGGTCATGGCTAGAGCATGGCAGTTCATGTCAAAGAGCAGACCTCAGCACAAAATTGCTAGGGGAAAGTTAAAAATTTTGGATTTCAGAGGCCTTTACTGACTTCTGAAGCTTCTTCTTTCCTAAGACAAGTGCTTCAGGAGCCCAGTATAAACAAAGACATATGCTGTAGGCTGTTAGCTTTGTCTCGTTTAAAAGCTTGTTGGTCTTTCCTTGTGTAGATATAAAACACTGTTCTTCTGGTATTACCCATAATAGGATGAGCCCCCTTCCCTTCTTCACAGTCATCTCTAAACCCAAGTAAACTGCTTTCCAAGGTACACCTCTCAGTTCCATGCTAGTGATGGTCTTCTTGTTCTGAGCTTTTGGAGCCTTGAACTTGGTTTTCTTAAAATGTATTTTTAATGGTCCACCTTTTAAATGTCTTCCATGTCTTCCTTATGCTTGTTACTGTTTTTTCAACATGTAGAATAGTTGGCTATTTTCTAGTACTCACATCCAAGAAGTTTCTTCTATTAGTTGATGGTTGATGTTATTAGCTGATGGTTTTTTACTGATAGCTGCTTTCTGAAATCTGTCAGATAGTTTCCAACTGTGGTTGATGAGGATTTTGCAGTGCTCATGGTACTCTTACTCTCATGGAAACAAGGTGCCTATTTCTGCTTTCACCCCCTCCCAATATTTTTTGAGGCTGTTTGTCATTTTCAAGCACATTTGCTGAAAGATAAATATCCGAAAGATAAATATGTTTCATAAAAGTAGATACATGTAGGAAAATGTTGCTAGAGTTCAAATATCACTCAATAATTTCTGAATCCATTGGGTAGTTTCTGTAGTTACAGATGACAGAATGTTTGTCATTTTGAAATACCCTGCAGCAAGAAATAATAGCCCTGTGTTGATATATGCAGAGTAAACAGAAAATCTAAGTGTAATACTGTTGAAGAGTCAATTAACCAAGAGAGACACAATTCCCTAGAAAGCCAGGTTTGTTAGCTTTCAGAACTACTTGTTTAATCAGATTGCCATGTGATTCTAAGGCAAATACCTTACAAACGTCTGCCACACATCATTTATCAAACAAATTTGTAGTACAAAAAAATGAGATTAGTTTGATCAGACTGTTTTAACATCCTAAAATTATTTTCCTATCTCTTTCTATAGATTCAACCTTTCACTAGTTTTTCTGTTATTGGGCCCAGGCTGACTCCATGCTGAAAGCCTTATCAGCTGATGAACTATCCTTTTTCGAGCATTGACTTGACATTATCACTGTTTGGTCTTCCTGAATTTCCTTAGTAATTTGATATTTATTAAAAATTAACCTAACCCATTTGTTCTCTAATGTCCACACCTCAGAGGCACTCAGTTAAACATCCCTCTTTACTAGGGATGGGCTGCTTCTTTGACTTCTTATGAAATTAGATAGTTATTGAGTTCTTCTGCCTTTTCTATGTCATTATTTAAACATCTCCTTGATTTTATGTCCTATTAATGAGACCAGTGTCAAAATGCTTCCTAAATTATACATGGTAGTTTTTGGTGATGAAGCTGTGGAATATAGCAGGAGATTGAAAGATTTTGTGGTTATGATCTCCTCATACCATTAAGAGATTTAAGTTTTATTCCTACAGGCTTCCAGTGTGACATTATCAAACTAAAGCCCTTTTGTGCCATATGACCACCTCCTTCTGGAGTTGCTAGTGAAGAATTTAAAACATTGCCTGTTTTCCTTGGTCTGTTCCCTCTGCTTCCTTCATGGAATTCTTAATTCAGTAAGACTCTCTATTCTTGGTTCTCAACTTCCCTCCTTCCTAAAGGCAATCATAATCCACTGTTCTCTCATATCAAAAGACAATGAAAGATAGTTTCAGAGCCCCAAGATCTCATTCACCTTTGACCTTACTTTTTCTCCTTGCTTCTCTGCATGTCTCAGTTAATCAAACACGTAGTGTGCAACCCTGAAACTGAATTACCATTTGTCAGCTTTCATGTACACAGGTCTGACCTCCCTGTGCTGTGGCCTCTCTACCCTTTCCTGCACCAAAACTTTTCTTACATGGTCTTCTGTGATCTCTTCTTGTGCTGTGAACATTTCCTACATCACCACATTCTTTTTTCCTTGGCAACCATGTCTATGTTACATTGGAAATACCCTTTTCTTCATTTTTCAACTTTTTAATTTCAGGTTTTGTCTGTAGCTTCTCTTGCTAAATTCTTTTATTTTTGCAAATAATTTATTAGTTAAGCAAATCAGGATCTTTTAAGAGCTTTACCACATCAGTTGCTAATTTATTCTGTTTTCCTGATAATCTTAATTGTACTCCATTTACCTGATAGTTTGTGAGATGGTTCAGGCTTCTTTTTCCCTGCCAGGATTAGGATTAATACACAGGAGTCAAAGTTCGTGTTTGGACTTGGCTGTTTATTATTTCTTCTCTATTTACAGACTCATGAGCTGTGAGCTCTAACTAGCAAATTAGAGAAATGAGGTAAAATGGAGTACTTCTATATCATTACCATGTCTTTTCAAGGACAATCTGTCCAATTATGAAATGCCACCTGAAATATTTTAATTTTAAACCAAATAACTACTTGAAGTTTGCAATGTGGACTCCATCAACCAGTTACAGAAAACCACCCAAACCCATGAAGAAGGAAGAAGAAGGTGGAGAAGAAGGACCCAGGCAACACCCAAAGTTCTCCATCTTGACTCACATGTATTACTATATACTATAATCCTAAAAGCTAAGTTCCCAGAACCCCAACAAGTTTTGCATTTGCAAATAGTCTTGATGATCATTAAAATTCCTATTACGAGCTTCATGCAAGAAATAAAAAGGTTCACTTATAATCCAGCACTTCAGATTTGATGATAATCGGAGCTGGTGAGGATACCCCTGTGAGCAAGACTGGGCCCATTGGTAGCAGTGCTTGAGTATTGTCTCTAGATGAGTGGTTTTGGATGACAGCAAAATGGGCTATCTCTGTGTTCAAGTTCAGGAAGATGCACTTACTTGTTGTGGTGTGCATTTTGGATTTCCTAAGGTTCTGTATGTTTTTTTATTAAATTTCTGTAATGCTTTATCCCCGCCACTCCCAGTTCATTGTAATCCTTCCCTGATAATACCCACGGCTGCACACCCTAAGGCCTGAGTGTTCTGGTGAAGGCCAAGTGACTCAGCCAGGCATCAGGTTTCCCCCACTCCCCTTTTTCCCCATAGATGGCCCTCCTGTTCTGGATCACACCCTGCTTTGGCTCTGGGTTTTCCCCTCCTTGGGGATGCCCCTGGAGTAGAGAGGGGAATCCAGGAGGCTGGGAGCTGTCTCCACATGTGGCCATGAGCCCGAAATAAAGCTTCTTCCTTTCCATGTATGAGCCCTCCTTCTTCCAGCCATGACCACATTTCTGTCTGAGGTTCAGACCCACAGATATCACGTTTTATGGTTCTCTGAAGAGCAGAGCTAGCCGGTGCAAGAGCTCAGAAGAAACCATACTTCCTCTTCTCCTCTTTCTGGACATGATTGCAACTAGGTGCATCCACAATCAGCTACTTTATCCAGGTGTTACTACTGAAGATCATCTGCAAGTTTTTATTCTTCATGGCCAGCAGGTAGGTATCTGGCTGTGGTGCAAACTGGTGCAAAAACTGCTATTTTTAAGACTTTTTGAATTTACAATCTGTTCCTTTTTTGTTCTACTCACTAGTGTTTTCCGATTCTTTGATTTCAGGAGGGTTTCAGAGAGAAAACTCTATTCACCATTTGAACCACAAACTAGACACAGCTTATCCCTGCTGTGGCAGTTTAAAGATAACTTACTGGCACATGAAGAATTTATCCCGGAAAATACACCAAGAATTGCAGTCGAGCACTGTGTGTAGTCCAAGCCCGTGGAATACAAATGCTCTAGTGTGAGCATAGAATTCACAGTTTGGGTTTTTGCAATGTGCCCTAATCAACACTCACAGCACATAAGCTTTTTCTCCCCCCACAACACTTTCCAAAAGTGTAATTTAACACAGACAAGGAGATGATCTCAAGGAGGAATCCCAGGTTCTGAGTAGAGCTATCATGGATCAGATGCAATAAATGAGACTCAGACATAATAAAAATGCTGGTATAATAGATGACTTTAAATAAACAGAAGACTTACATAGGGATAGGTCTGGAAATGACACTAAGGCCCAGGCAGGGGAATGCATGGACTTGAAATACATCCACAATTCATTAAGACCATCTATCCTATTTATTACTACCTTTATGCCCATACAATGTAAATAGAAATGTATTTGGGAATAATTTTCTGGGCTTTGTCCAATACATTAACTGCTACAAGAAGCAGAATACTTCTGGAGTGTGCTTAGTTTCAGTTAAGAGCAGAGAATATGAAGTGATTTTTCAAAATTAATTTTCTGTCTGCTACTTCCAGCTACATCCTTCTGATCTCATATTTTCAAAATGATGGGGAGAGAGAGAAAAAACCCCCTCAACATTCAATCCTGCCTGTTTCCTAAGCAGACTTTTGCAATCTTTACCATGATTATAGAATTATTTTCATAGCCTGAGTAGGATTTTTTATACAATTGATTTCAGAGAGTGCGTACATCAGTCATTGCTGGGGTTTATGCCTTTGCTGTAAAAGCACTGACCAGGTTTTAAGAGCATGTCAGCTAAAATAATGTGCAATGGTGATAAGTGCCAAATTGTTCAGGCAGTGGCTATAGCCAGTCTTCCTCATTTTGACTGCTCCCTGGGAGGGGGTTCCAGAGGTCTGGTATTTCTTGCTTGGCTAATATTAGGCTTAAAATATTCTGATTTAAATATTCTGGGAACAGTCAAGATCTGAAAGAAAAAATGAGGTATTAGTCATGATGCATCCACTAAGGAAAGCCTGTGCCAGCAGAAAAACTGAGAAGTCTGGGGAAAGGTGGAGTGTGTAAAAGACATTCTGCCACTATCAGTTCCCCCATTATTCATTTAGGATTAGTCTCCTTTTGTCTGATCACAGAAGATAATTCCTGAAATAATGCCTCAGTCATCAGCTCTGGACACTCTACTGAGCTCAGTGCAAACAGATTAATCTGAATATCTTAAAAAAAGAAGTCCTTTCCTTTCTCCACAATAATTTTTCCACAGGCAGTAAGAGATGGGAAAGAGAGTATAATATCCATTACTGGCATATGGATATTTTTCAGTTCCTTGTGTTTCCTTACTTACAGGGCTCATCCACCCTTGATTATGTGTTTTCGTCTCCACAGTAATGATTTTGAAGCTATCATTAAATAAATTGATAAGAGTATGAGAATGTAAAAACTAAGTTGCAAACCATAAAAATCATCAAGACTTCACATGTATGGTATGTTGTATAGGGTGCCTTATACAACTCTCAGACCCAGATGTTGAATGACATTGATTATGACTGTCCCCTCTACATTGAAAGATCAAGACAAAAGGCAAGGCTGAGACCTGAAATTCAGAAAATATATTTTATTCCTCAAATATTAATAGCAGCTCCTCCCTAACCATCCTGTGACAGCTCTTTCCATGTGCTTTCATAGCATTTATGTGGTACAGGTATATTTACAAAGTGTTTACAGAACAACTCACCAATACGTTATAGAACAGAGCATATGGAATATCTCTTTTTTTTTTTTCTTCCTTTTTTTTCTTTAATGAATGTATTAAGACTCCCATTCCTCTTAACCAATAATATATTGTATACTTATCTGAATTTCTCTCCCCATTATCAAGCTGTTAGAGTATTGGTTTTGGAGGAAGATTTGATCTCCTCTGTGCTAGCTCTGAACCTGTCTCAGTATTGACACCACAGTTTGTTGGGTGTGTGACCCATTGAAAAACCCTGTGATTCTCTCTAGATACTTTCTTATAAAAGTGCTTAAATTTGTCCCTGCAGTTTTATTGCAAAGTTCTACAGTGTGGATGATATTTGTCACAGTGGTATCCAAATGCTCTTTTAGTTAATGTCTGCTATGTAAATGCATACTTCATTTAACCCACTAAATGTGCATGCCGCTGTATTACCGAAACTGCTTTGTATTTAACTTAAATTTCTTCTTATGAGATATATAAAGCCAAAGTCAGTACTCCAGAACAGCTGATGAACTAAAACTTCATTGATAACAACAACATCAAGATGAAAATTAGTTCCTTCATGTCCCACCCTATAAATGCCAGGCTTCCTCAATACCCTGGCATTATATGTTTTGCCTTTTCTTCCCGCTTAGGTATCAATGAAGACCACATATCTTGCAGACACAAGGTGAAATATCTTTTACCTCTGACATTTTTGGCTCTTCCTTCCTCAGGGAAAATCCTAGTCATACCCATGACAACCAAAAATGTTAATTTCACCTTATCCCCTCCATCATGGTCCCCCATGGTAAGATCTTATTGCAAACTTTCAGCTGTTCACTGGCCAGTACCAAACTGATTATACCCTTACCTGTGCTCCTGTGGTTTATCCTGTTCCAGCAGTGCACAGACATCAACTTCTGCATCAGAGCAAACATTATTTGCTTGGAATTGGTACAAGGTTTCAGTTGTAGTTTCAAGATAGTCTGATTCTTCCACTGCTGATATCCAAAATGGGATGGCCCTAGTCTCTAATTTACAGCTGGG
Source organism: Zosterops lateralis (assembly GCF_965231275.1). Lineage (NCBI taxonomy): Eukaryota > Metazoa > Chordata > Aves > Passeriformes > Zosteropidae > Zosterops > Zosterops lateralis. Next base: position 68,078,763 of record NC_139763.1, on the reverse strand, counting down.
ACAATTCTGTGAATCACAAAGAGGCCAGTCTAGCCTCTTAGGAAGTACACCTTCTCATAAGCCATGAGTGAAATGAGTTTTGCTCTCAGGAACACACTCATTCACTATCTCCATTATCCTTTAAGCAGTGCTTTCTAAACTGCAAAATCGTTAGCAAACAGCACAGCAATCTGATCTCAAGACATAGTGTAGCTGCCAATTTTGAAGCACCATGTGCAATAACACAGCATGGTGTAATAATTTTTCCTGAAATTTTATTTCTTAAAACGTTCTTTGCTTTCCACAGTTCTCTCTCATAAAGAAAAAAACCCAACACAACAAAGGCAAACTTAGAAGTGATCACAATGTCAGTGAGAGTAAAAAGCCCAGATTAGTTATTGCTATTGTCAGGAGGAAGCTATTGTTGAACAACAACCAGGACTGCATTTTCCAAGCCTCTTGACTCATTCTTGAAATTGTGTCCCAAAGGAGTGTAACAGAGAGCAAGTCTGACTGCAGAGTGTGCAAACATGCAGCTGTGGGAACAGAATTCAGAGCTCAGCACAGCCCTTGAAATCAATGTGGCTGCACCAGAGTAGCTGAGAGCAGAATGTACCATATGCTACACATTGGAAGTCCTGTCATGAGTTAGGCAAAGAAAAATATACACAGCACACACAAAATGTAACATAACTAGTTGGAACTAGCCATTTTATGTGAGGAAATCTCCTGTGTTCTGGAAAAAATAAAGCTTCATTTTAAAATACTAAGACTGTTGTACAAGACATCTATGAAACAGTTTGTTAAATGCTATTTTTACTTTATTGTAATCTGTTTGCTTTTATTATAGCAGGAGCCATAAGCTGCAGCAAGGACTGGACAAAATTTGGAATTTCCTTCCACTTTGGGACAAGAAGTAAAAATATCAACATGCACCATGGAAAAAAGTTCTGAAAAACATGGATTCAGAAACAATTTAACGTTTAATCTTTTCATAGCTGAGCACAAAATCTGCAGGTTTCTGCAATGTTACACTGCCTGGAGGTTGAACTCCTGCCTGTTCTGGGCAGGTAAGAGAGCAGGCTCATGGCAGCAGTGGGGCTGGTTGTGAGAGGAGAGCCATTGTTGTATCATGTAGGGACAGTGCAATTCAGTATTCACCACAGGGACAGATTAAAACTGCTAAAACAGGCCAAAACTGCAATCCCAACTGTAAAATACTGTGTTGTTATGAAATCAAGTTTCTACTGAACCGAGTTAGAACACAGTATCTTGGCTCAAAGAAAAACCTCAGATCTGTTTGGGAGATCTGGAGATGTGGGCCAACATTTTACATTTTTTCGGCTGTTTTATTTTGTTGTCCACTGGTGCCCTGATGGTCTTAGAAGCTGCACAAAGCTAATTAGATAAGACAGCATATTTTTAGGTGAATTAGGTATTGCTGCCTCCATTTATGAACCCGGAATTGATGTGCCATTAGGAGGTATTTCTGCCTCTCTGACAGTGCTCTGTCTGCACCAATAAACTGAACAGACTCAGGCTAGGCTACCCCATCTAGCTTTTGCCAGCATCATCTAACACTGTGTCTGCCCATGGCTCAGGAGACTCATCCCAGTAAGCAGTATGGATGGGATCCCTCTGTTTTGGGTTTGAGAAAGAAAAATGTGGAGGTCCATAAAAAGGCAGACCTCACCCCACCTTTTATCCTCTGTGTCCTGTCTGTGATCTATTCCACACGCTTGCATGGTAAGACAAACACATGCCCATGTGGTTGGTAGGATGGACAGAAGGTCTGAGTGATAGGAATCCTTGTTTTTTGCAACATCAGTTTTAGTCCAAACCCATCCACAGTTCTCTTCATCAGGCAGATCCTGACTGCTTGTGCAGGGACATGAGAAGGGGAGGAGCTGGTGCTGATGAGTGCCAGGGGGCATGGAAAGAGTGGGACGGCAGTATTGGCCTAAAATATTTGTGAACAGTGATAGCCACACCTAACTTTAGGTATTTAACCAACTAAGTTTTTTGAGCTGTCATTGCTGGGGCTCCACACTGTCTTTCATGAGTGAAAGGAGATACTTCATGTGAGCAGAGAGAACACTGGGGACCTACAACATTCTCAATTTGGGGGCTTTGCTAAGTGCCCGTGGTCAGGCTGGAGGAACAATTGCCAGGTGGCTTGTTGCAAGAACACACAAAAGGCCTGTGAGAGAGCAGGAAGGTGGTCCAAAATGCCTGATGACAGCACAAATGATTTAACTATAAGAACATATTTCTCTTCTGATAGAGGTTTTCTTTATTAATGCAATCATTTCTATGAACATTTTATAATTGGACCAGTACCTGGAAATGAAGTATTGAAGTTACAGAGCAGATTATGCATGCACTTATGAATTGAAAGGAGAAATTCTAGCTGAAAAATGCTTTACTGAACGTTAAACCTTTCTCCAGTGAAAATTAAAGGGTTGCTTAGGACTGCCTACTTTTGCTATCAAAAGGTACATCAGATGTTGAAGTGCAATTAAAATCCAGTGGGGCCAATTTTGCAGCTAATAAAATTTATCTAAAACTCGAGTTCATTGAAGCAATTTTGATTTTCTGCACCTGAGGATCTGCTTCTTAGTTTTAATTATTTTTTCAAGTGTTCCTCTGCTGTGGTGGAAAGGGAGAAGAGGCAGAAAGAAGTCAGTATGAAAGAGGAAAGATGCATGTAATACCTTCCAAAAACAAAGGTAGCCTTAGGGAAAATGGACGCTTTAATCCAGACTAATACTAATAGATGTAGGAATATGTGTTTTCTGTTTTGTTTTGCCTGGATGTTATTTTGGTTTGTGTTTTATGTAAAAAGGATCAAAATACTCTTCAGAACTTAGTCTTAATCAGTCTACTAAACAGGCACTTTTATCTGTGTAGAAATAGATATTTGTGAGATAGGCTTATTGAGAGAATTACAAAAGGCTTACTTCTCATGAAATGAAAGGATGGCTCTTCCTTCAATTATCATTATTGTGGTTTGGTGCCTTCCCTTAAAAAGCAAATATAGCTCTCAGTAAATTGGCCTGCCCTTTAACATAAGGGTCCTCCTCGGGGTCACATAAATGCAGTAAACTGTGTAAGAGCATGTACCCAAGGGATAGGGAGGGTATATAAAGTACTTATTACGTGTGGTCCTTAATTTGTACTCATCCATTTATAATAATTCCCTCTATAGAGGGAATGCAGTCTTAAAGCCCATACTTTAGTCATCAAGCACTTGCTAAATGATGCTTTTGTGTTGCTTTATCAGTAGCCAAGGATAATATTTGATATGATCAAATGACAGCTGCACTGATTGTATTTTCTCTCCTTTCTAATACGGTTGTGCAAAACAGCTTTGATACAGAAGACACTGATGAACTCTTAGAGAGAGTTTGGCACAGCTTGCACTAATTTGAGACAATGTTTTAATAATTGTTGGCTGCATCTGCAGACCAAAAATATGTCCTGTATAAAAATCAAAACAGATGATTTGGAGTCAAGTAACTCCCCTCCTAAGAATTTTCCAAGGCTGAAAATGTCAGGAAATGTAGCTGCCCCTTTCCCTGGCTCTGTCCCTGTCCCAGCCAGATGGCAGGCAATCCCTCTGCAGAACTGGCAGGGCTGGGGATGCTTCTTCCCACCCAAGCCTGGGAAGTGGGGAAAGAAAGGGAAGGCAGACTAATGGAGAGCACAGGGCTGCTTTGGAGGCTGCAGAACAGCTGCTGGTGCCCCTTACTACCCATAAAGAAGCAATTACTGAAAACGCTGAGTGTAATTAATTGTACATAGGAAAGTCTTCAGAGGGATTTTGTAGGCAAGTAAGGCTTCTTTCTGACCATAATGGTTGTTGCCTCTGATCTGCACCCCACACTGGATTCAGCAAGGGGTGTAAAAAAGGAAGAAAATGGTTATTTTGAAAACATTTCAAATCTTTAATAACTGCATAATCATTTGGTCATTCAGAGAAAACAATAAACATTTTACTAGAACCGGAGTCCTAAAACTAATCTACAGACAGTAAACAAAGGGGAGTAAGAAAGAGGGAAAAAAAAATTAAAAAGCAAGCCTCTACCTGTTACTACCATCTAGTGGTAAAAAAAGAAATAAAGGACGTTTTTGCAGGAGCGCTGTGGGAGGGAGGAGGCTGGTGAATAGAATTAAGAAATCAGAGGATTGTTATCTGTCAGCCACTTTCTTCCCCCAAAAGCAAGCACACACAGAATCTGCTGCACCCTCCTTTTGCTCCTATTATGAAATGTGAGCACAAAGCCAGAGCCGTGAATAGAAAGGATCGGTCAGGGAAATATATTTATCTTGACATTAGAATTCACATCTTTGCTTTCATTGTACAGCTATGATTTAACATCTTCTGCCAATGGCCATCTTTGCACTCATATAGCAAAAGAGAACTCGAGATTTCTCAGTTAACTACAGGAAAATACAAGGCCATGTACATAACCTGAGAGCTGCTCCTCTCCTGGTGGCCGTGTGTGGTGGAGGTGGTGAGTTTACTGTGATGGCCTCAGCTCTCCTCACACTCCCTGCTGCCACCCTGCCTGTGCCATGCTCTTCCCTCCTGGCCTGACTGCCCTCTGACCTGGTGTCAGGGTCTGCAAACATAGGCGAGGAACCTGATGGTTCATTTTGGAGATCTCAAAGCGCAAAAGACACAACAGGGTCTCACAACTCAGTTTGCTTAAACAAAAAATGCACTTTTATTTAGTGCCTACAATGCGATAGTAGGGAAAGAAAATAGAGAATAGTGAGAAAGACAGAGAAAGAGGGGGAGGGGATTATAGCTACCAACTTGGAGGAACGAGTCCTCAAGGTGTAGAGATGCCCAGAGACGCGATCTTCTCCAGTGGGGTGATTACGAAGGTGTGCGGAATTTTCGGAGTTCTTATAGGTTGGTTACCAGAGCAAGTGGCACGAAGCCAAGGAGAACCAGGCAAGTGGCACATGGCACATGGCCAAGGCAGGCACCTGTGTTAAGGTTGGGTGGTCAGAAACAAGCTGCAAGCTGTACCCTTTTAGCACGGTCAGTATAGTCAGCTCAGTCCACTGTAACGAGCTACTATTGTTCTTGCATTCCGTTCTCCTGGAGATGCACATCAGTCCTCGGCAAGGTCCCACCTCAGCCAGGCCAGGGGCTCTCCCCAGTCTCTCCGGGGGTCTTGGTCTTCAACCATCGGAGACAGTTGTGGGGCATAACACATCCTCGGACAGACTCTGACACCTGGCAGCTCAGGGGAGCAGAGCAGGGGCTCTGCTGGTGCTCCTAGTTGAGGGCTAGATTCTTCCTCATGGGAGACAACTGGGACTCCACCAGCGCCTTACCTTCAGCAGCACCTTTAAAGGATCTCCTTCGAAGTTGCCAGTCTACCAGGCAAACTTCTACCTCCCAGGAAAATGAGCTTACCAGTCTGAAATGCAGGACTAAGAAACCAGGTACTCTGTTTAGGACAAGTGCAAGGAGAGGAAATGATAGGAGACTTAACAGCTGCCTTGCACATCATTTTGGTTTCAAGCTCTGTTCCCTTCAGCTCACAGATGAGCTGCTTCTCAAGTTGATGCATATCTCTTCACAAGCCAGTGGAAAAGTCTTTCAGTTCTTCCAAGCTGCTTCTGTCCCCATCACAATCTACTTTCTCTCTGTAATTGATAACCCTAATCCACTTTATTTTGGTCGGGAATCTCAACAGAAAATTCTGTAGTAGACTTTTGTGTCTACACATGGGTAAAGCAAAGGAATTTCAGAAGTAAAGTATATAAACCAAGAAAACAATAGCTATTTGGTTTTAAGACAATGATGAGTTGTCAGGATTAATTAATGGGCAGGAATAATAATTTTTTCTACACATGGAAGACAGAAAAAAATTGTCATTGTCACCCAATGACTTGGACTGAAGTCAGCTGCTGCTCTCCCATATTTCAGTAGGGTTCCTGATGCATATGTATGAATCCTGGCAGCTTCCTGCAACCTTCAGTAGTTATTCCATCAAGGCATCAGCTTCAGTGTCAGGTGTAAGTGGAATCATGCATACCATACCTTCAGCCGCTGGCATGTTGTGTGTCCTCAGATCACCGCTTCCTTCTGCCTGGGCCAGGGCAGCTTCTGCACTAGTGTAGCTCACTGCAATAAATAGATCTATAAAATGTGCCTTTTCCTCCTAGACATCTCTGAGTGCAATCAAAAGTTTATGTACCTCAGTTCAGAGCACACTGGTACTGCTTGGGCAAAAGTGATTTCAACCTTAAATTCAATGCCTAAAATTAGAGTAACCAAGTGCTGTAAGTACAACCTGTACCCCCTCCAAGGGGAAAAAAAAAGAGCAAACCAGAAACAACCAACTAGAATCAATCCTGAGAGACATGTTTTTTTAAAACTCATTGTTTCAAACTTGAAGTTGATGCCTAAAATAGATTAAGAAACTCCTAAACTGCTTCTCTCCACTGAAAGCAGCAGAAAGTGAGAGTGAACAGCTCCAGTGCAAGATATAAAACTAAAGCTGCTGAAGTTCAGCATAAGGTGGATGGGAGTTTTCACTCCTGTTGGGACACTGAAAAACAGGGAGAACTGGACAGGGAAGAAGTTTCCTATTGGCAATTTTCCTATTTTCCCTATTGGCAAATTTCCTGAAAGCAGCAGTTACCCCAAAACTGATTCTAGAAGGAAAACAAGGTACTGTTCTGAAAACAGCCCCATTGGCAGGTTGGATGTCCTTTTACACCGGGATAGGAGATCCCTGGAAGGCTTGTCAATGGTTTATCACTGAAACAAGTCCTGGGCCTTCTACCAGTAGTCAAATTCCCCTAGGTGAGGGGCACAAACACTGTCCCATGTCCCAGGTGGTACTCAAACGTTATTTTTTGCAAACAAGCTGTAGCACTGACAGTGATAAATAATTCATGATCTGTCTCCTTTGCATCTCTCTGGCTCCATGTCCTACAGTCATTTATTAGAATGATGCTGTCTCACATTTATTCAAGTATCTATTGCTGAGAGATCCAAGAAAATAGAAAAATAATTATTCTTCATCAGGATGCAGTTGCATTTATAGAAACATTTGTTATATTTATAGAAGTGTTATTTACCTAAACACTTACTCATGTAAGTGTGTATGCTAAGAGATTCTATGGTATTTATAGTTAAAGGAAATAAGGAACTTGAAATAAAAATTGCATGCAAATTTGTCTGATAATCATTTAGTTCTGATAGAAGTTGCTTTTGCCATTGCATTTATTTAATTAATCTATTTATACATTTAATAATCTCAAGCCTTAACTTAGATATTTACTTGCTACATGGGTACATTTTGTATCATCCTTTGTACTGATAATTGTATATTGTTCTTCTCATGATTCACCTAGGAATGTGTTCCTCCTTCATGAGACAGCCACAAAGACCTTTCTGACCAAAATGTATGGATTTGATTTTCAACCTCCCACACAGAATTAAAATAAAAATCACAAATAAGACTGAGATCTCCAAATCTGATTGATAGATGGTTGACATCCTGATGACTCAGTTAAAAGGGACTTTTATACTTTATTTACAAAAATATTAAGCCTGCATGTCAGGATTGTCAGTCCTATGATGATGGCATGTTTTTTTCCTCTGTTTTCCCCTAATGAATACATTACACATTTTTATTTTTTTTAAAGTCTGATTTCATGAGAAATAAAGTCAATAAAATTGTTTCATGTCACTGTTCTCTTCCACCTCTTCACCCTTTGTCCCTTTTTAATCAATTTAGGCAGAGGCTTGAAAGTCTATGAAGTCTTAAAATTTTTTTAATAATCAGGGGCTGATTAGAGAACACTTTGACTTCATTGATTCTGCTTCTAATGCCTCAGTTGTGATTATCAGCATCCCCCAGAGGGCCAGCATGGGCAGTTGGTGTGACTGTGGTCCTGTCTCTTGCTCGTGTTGTGTCTTGCCCAGGCAATGAGCCCCAAGAGGCAGATAGGGAAGGGATACATGGGCAAGTGGGGGTACTGTGCTGTGGGAATGTGGGAACAAAGCAGTCCTGGGAGCACTATGGCACAACTCTGGGGCACTGGAGAGGCTGTGTTTAAAATGGTTGGAGTCACAGTGTATGGAGAAGCTCTTGTTTTTGAGGTGAGCAGGTGTGAGGTGTCACTTGGCCACTTGCAAGACAAATCCATGTGAAGTAAGAGTTCCTTAGCTCCCCTGTTTATCTACCAAGTTCTTTTCTTTTATGCTCAAAATCTGCTGTTATTGTCCACTGTTCCTGCTCTGACGTAGGTCACACTGCCTACCCAGCCTGTAATCTTTTCTGCAAAGGATGTGCTTTGTTGTTTTCCATAACTTCCTTTCAGAAGGAAACTCCATGTATCCAAGGTTATTGTTATAATTCTTTTTCATGATCATCATTTTCTAATGTGCAAAGCTACTGAAAGTAAATGTATGCTGCAGCTTTGTTATTACATTCCATTTACCAGGAGTATTTTTTCTTGTGTGTAAATGCTTTGTGTCGCCTTTAGTTTTCTTTGTGTTTATTTTAACTCCCTGTTTCTTGTTTGCTGCATAAAAATAATTTATTACCCTCTTCTCTATAGTTTCTAGATACTCAAGAGGTGCAATGTCATGTGGAAACTGCATAGGTACTTCTCATTTATTCTCTGTTATCTTACTGCAGTACAGCTTTCTGAAAATTTTCACCAGGCATGGCATGTAGAGAAAAAGGGGGTGGATAGAATTACGCTAGAAAATTTCCTTCTCTTCTCTTTCTCTTAAAAAGTAGTTACCTCATGCTCTATGATAATTGTTACTATGAGGAGATAAGTGCTACTTTAGCCCCAAATTGATGAGCTTCACGTGGTAATTACTTGGTGAAATTTCATTGCCTATGGTATGCAGGTCAGATTAGATGATTCTTCTGGCATTAAAATTTATGAACGTATAAATGTCTGTTTCTCACTTGTTCTCGTAATGCCTCCTAACATCTTCAGTGAGTAACAGCCCTCTCATCTATCAAATACTCAAAGCTTAGATAAATTATCCTGCATGACCTTCAAAGCTTTTCTGTCATTTTAAGTCTGGTCTTCCAGATGTTGTACCCCTAAAGCTCTGAGTAGGTTAGGAATTATGAGTGCCTGGGGATGCTGGATGAGTATTTGATATACTGCTTTAGTGTAAAAACTCAGGTGGCTTGTCCTAGCCATAGGTTGCTTGCCTTGTAAAATCCACTTTAACTAGCTACCTCACAGGAGTAAGATATTTATAACTCAGAGGGAACTTTATTTCTGGTGTGTGTGTGGATACATTATGATAATAGAAACTTATATGGATGTGTTTAGGAATGTTTTTATCCAACGCCCTCTCTGCATACCCAGTTGTAAGCTCTCTTTTTTTCCACCCAGGGTCTCTCTGGCCATGCATTTAGACCCAAGACTCAGCTTTGATGCAGCACAGATACATAACCTCCACACTGACAAGTCTTAAAGAGATGTGAGAAAGTCTGTATGGAGATAAGAAAGAAAAAATTACTGGCAGAAGTAGGATCATTGAGATAAGATCAGTAGTAGCTGGTGCATTCAAGAGGAAAAACATCAGCATGGAAAGGTATGAAAAAGTAAAGGAAAAATTTTAAGACACTGATTGTGCTGGTTGGGGCTGCTGGTTGTGAATGATCGGCTCACCAGGTAAGAATGGTCAGTGCCATCAGGAGCAGGTGGATATGGATAATTGTCTTCATTCTAATTTTCCCTTTTGTCACGATCTTTATAATGTTCCTGTCTCTGCTTTCTGCTGATTCTATGTGTGTTGTATCACTCAGTAATTTGAAACTGTTTATAATTATTCATATTTTTTCTTCAGGAAGAAGACTTCTCCTGTAGTGAAAGCTTTAAGTTAGAAGCAGGTTTGACATACAGATTCGCAATATCCTAATGCAGCATTTGCTGAAATCTTCAGAAAGAAACCTTTGCATTGTCACTGGAAAAGGTGTTTGGACTACAAGGCTAAATCCTGGCAGATGACAGACATGTTCAAGTTCAAGTTGCCCTGATTAGGCGGCTGAGGATTTCTCAGAAGGGGAGTGTCTGTCAGTGAAAGAGAACTTTCAGAAATCAGATGTGTGCCCTTTGCAGCCTGCCCAACAGTTTTAAGTGCTCTTAAAGACCCCTTCATTATGGGCTAGAGGAAATTAAAGCTTCAGAATCACTGAGAAAATCTGTGTGAGAGGGATGAAGGAGGGAGTTTTGGGTGCATTCTGAGTGGCACTCGGGCACATAACTCTTGGAGAAACCAAGCTACAGCTGCCATTAGGTGTAACAGGCTGTAACTGGTTACTTAGCAGGGCAGGCAACCTCAGCATCAGAACTGGCTTACCTAAAGAAATTTTCTAATGAGTAATCTGCATATCTCGGGTTTAATTTGGTTTTTTCTCACCCGACATTCCAAGGCTGGTGGTTCGTGTGGGCTCAAGGGACTGATTTTCCCTCTTGACCTCTGAAGGATTTAGGGTCTGCTCTCTGACTCTGTGTCTCTGTGTTCTGTGCTGAGCTCGGTGCTCGGTGCTCGGTGCGAGAATGATGAGGAGTCTCAAGGTCTTGGTTTTCTGGTTTCTTGCGTTGTTTATTAGTTCTTATCTTACAATTCTCTGTGTCCAGCCAAGGTGTTCACAGCAGCCTGGACACGAGGTGACTCCCCCCGTGATGGGAGGTCGCTACCTCTTATACAGATAACTACGTACCCATTGTTTACAATTCTATGCCAATGTCTATCACCTATACTAACGGGATCATGTCTACTTTGATCCAATCCACTGAAACTACTTTGTGCCCACGGCACTGAAGAATGTGGATGCCAAGGGAGAAGAAGAACCCAGGGCACCACCCTAAAAACTCCTTGTCCCTTTGCATCCACATTCTAAAAACCCAAAACTACAAAATCTTCTACACAGTGATAACTACACTACTCTCAATAACACCTTTGTGACTTGCAATTCTTCTCTCTGTTGGATGTTTTCCACATGGAGCAAAATCAAAGACTGTGTCTTCCTGGGCTCTGTGCCAGGCAAACCCCCCTGCACAGACCCCAGACCCTCTTTTTCGTGTCCCAGGCCTCTCTACCGAGGTCTGTGACTTCCCAGGGCACCCAGAGGGATGCCCTGGACTCCAACAGCATAGAAATTTTAAAGGGTGGAAACACGCTGAGGGAAACAAACAAACATAAGAGGCAGATCTTGAAATAGTCTTATAAGTCAGAAAACACTTTTCTTCTAATTTGTGGGAGAGGAGATTGGAAAACACCTTTAGAGCATATTTAATACGTGTTTGGATAAATCAGCTTTGTTAAATGAAAATTGTATAGTGACTGGTAGATGAGGGCTGTAATAATCATTTATAGAGAAAGACCCACACAACTATCAGCATAAAGACGTGGAAGGCAACGAGAGCCAAGATTTTCTCATGGAAGGAAAATTGAAGCCAGAGAAATAAGACATTTGTGTGGGCACATGGGTTATTAATTTTTGATTGAATTTCATTGTTGAATCAGTAGCTCTATTGTTTTCTAATGAGGGATCATTTTGAGCAAACATTTTGTTATTATTTATGTTTAGCATTGCAGCATTTTTCTTAATAGTGAGCACTGAGAAGTCAGGAGAGGATTTAAAATCTTACTATTTTAGAAGTATTGGGTTCTCTGTATTTGTTTGAATGTTCAAGTTTTTAAAACTTTCTTCCCCTAAGCACAAGAGCTAAGAACCTGGCTCCCTCAAACTCTTATTTAATTGCTTCAGCCAAAGAGTTTAGGAACTTCAGGAAAAAACAAAAATTATCTGTGAGCCAAATAAAAATGGCACAGCTGACAACAGTGATTATCTCCTTAAACCGTGTACAAGGAAAGATCTCAGTGTACATTTGAAGAGCAAAATACCCAGAAGGAGTTAGGCTTTAAATAAGTGAAAGAACCAAATGGTTGAAGAAAGAAAGATATTTTCCCAGTGTCTCAGCTGTAAATTACTGACAGACTCCTCCAGGGAGACTTTATCAAATAAAACGCAGATATCAGTTGTTTTGCAGTTTGGAGGAAGAGAGTTTGCAGCACATATGAGCTGAGACATAAACCAAATATCTCTCTGATAAACTTTGCTGTCTGGGCAAAACTAAATCTGTTTCTGAATGTAGTGAGCAGGAAAATATTTGGCATCTCCTCCAGAGTAAGAATGGGATTCTCAGGTTATTGAAGCTAAGAGGAAGATGGTTTCAAGATGTTTTTAAAATTAACTAATTTCTGTGGGTATTCTAAATAAGATTGTGTCTTATATTAGCAAAGCTTTTATAGTGTATTTACTTATTCTTCTGATGTCTTCATAAACAAGGCAATAAATCCTGTGTAAGAATCTCATGGTCCAGGTCATAACCCAAGTAGAACATGAGATGGAAAAAAAAATTAAATAAATAAATAAAAATTAAAAGGATTAACTTCTGGTTTGCTTTTTTTAAGCAGAAAAAAAGAATAAAAAGTTTTCCACCTTAATAGTTTAATCTATACTTCAGCTACAGCATTCTTTTCCTTGGAAAGCAAAAGGACTGTTAACAGTTTTTGAGGGTTCCTTTCTTTGAACCAGTCAAATGAAATACTATCCCTTATGTGAGGCTGACATGGTACTTACCTGATGAGCTACAATTTTTCATTTCATTTTTCCCTCAGGGAACTTCTGTCCCAACAGATTTTTTTTTTTTTTTTTTTTTTTTTTTTTTTTTTTTTTTTTTTAAACTTCTTATCTATTCTTTTACCAGTTGGTAAAAATAGAACAGATAAATTAGTGTTGATGGAAAATAAAAACAAAAGGAAAGGTATAGGTAATTAGATTTGTATACATATAGAAACTAATCTGTAGAAGAAATAAAACTGTTACTTTAAAACCCAATAGTTTTAACATATTTTTCATCTACTTTCTACAGAACTAAAGGTACAAAAAGAAGCCTTTAGGAAAAGCTTCTAAATGTATTTTCAGAATTATTTTCTTCACATACAATCTTCCTGCCTATTCTTACAAATCTGTGTTCACCATTACCTGTCTAACACATGGTAATGAATCCCTGCTTCCTTCCTATACCTATGAAGGTGGGATCTTTTTCTATGCTATATTAACTCAGGAAGGGACATTGCATAACAATCTTATTCACTGCCTTTTTCTATATGCGCTGTAAGGCAGGATAAAAAAAAAAAATGCAATAATAGAATTACTATTTGCCCCAAAGGTGATCTGTTGAAATTTTCTTTGTGACTTTGTGATCTGCTAACTGTTAGTTTACTCGTGACTTTATAATAATTCCTACTACTATCTCTCTTAAATTTTTTGTTTGTTTGATTTGGATTTCACTTTTCCCTTAACAATAACTTTATGGCAGAGAACGCCTTATGGGTCAAATCCCATTTTTAGAGGTAAATGGTGGGATAATCAACTGATTAGAAAAGGTGCAATTTGAAAGCACTGCTCATTGGTCTTTACCAGAGCTTGATTGTATGTTTTGCTTGTTGATCACACTGTTGCTTGTGGCCTCAAAACAATCTGTGCTAAGAGTTAAAACTATATTTTCCCATCTATTCTTCATTCTGCTAAAAATTACTGGTCTTTCAGTTGTAAACAAAGGGTGATTTATCTTTGTGGCTAGAAGGAATGGAATTAGCCCATCGTAAATTCAGGGTAATCTGTTTTTCCATTACTAGCTTTAGTTCAACAGCTAATGAAGGCAGAAGCTAGTACATTAGAGAATTATTGTAAGGTGACATTTTAATGAGAACATAACTTTTGGGGAACTAAAAAAGGATATGCAGTCACAAACCCCACGAAGACATTGAGGGCTGGCCTGACTTTCTTTCATCTGAGGCAAATAACTGCTGGAATGGTTTTACTTAAATGTGCCTCAGACTGGCTGTACTTGCTCTGCATAAAGAGCAGGGCAGCCCAATTCATTAAACAGAAAGAAAAGGATGCCTTGGTTCAGGCCAGGCATGGCTGGACACAGCATTTAAAGTCTCCACAAAAACACTCTTTACTTTAGGCTGGACCTCAAGTATGAAGTTTCTTATGACCAATTTGGTATAAATGATTAATTAAGAACATTTCAGAACTATACCCTTGGGTGAAAATAAATAAACATTCTTTTTATGCATGCATCCAGATTCAAATGTACATAGATACACCTTTCCTACTTAGAAGTGTGCTATAAACCCATGTTCTTAATCCACTTGCTATATCTTATTTAGTCTGCAGTTGGATTTCCCTTCAATTCGTGACATTAAATACCATACTGGTTAAATAAAATGTCTATGTTTCTTTATTTCCAGCCATTGAATTGTCAGTGTCCTACTTCACATTGTGTGCTTTTGAAAGTCTTCTATAATTTTTACTTTTTCTTTTTGTGGTTACGTTTTGCCATCAAGACTTGCCACATTTCTCTAATTAATCTCTATTATAAAAACACACACATATGTCTGTATGCATAGAAGAATAGTAAACAGGGCTCAAAGAGAGGAACTTTTGTTCCTCCAGAGCAGTGTAAAACAGATTGTGGGGCAGTACCCATGAAGAGAGAAGGTGTGCCTTTGTCCCTTGTGTGCCAGGGAATATGGCTGTGAGCCTGGGGGACAGTGCTGTCTGCAGTCCTATATCCCCAGCCAGCAGTGGCCTTGGTCAGCAATGCCCTGCTGGAAAGCAGGAAAGCATCACCATGTCCATTCTAAACCAAGGGTAGAAATATACAACCTCAAGGGCTAAAAACGAAGTTCTAAATACTGACCAAAACCTTTATCTTGCTATATTTATATGTATATAAATGTAATACAGCTTCCTGGCTGGCAAAATCTGGAAACCCATCCCAGGTGGTGCTGGAACCCCATCAGGTCCCTCCTCATGGCCAACTCTGGCACAGCCAGCCTTGGTGCAGACGGGAGGGTGGAGCTGCCAGCAGAAGCCCCAAAGAGAATAGTTATGCTTGAGTGGTGGTGAGCTGGAGACCCAGCTTGGCCACCCTGCATGTAATGGGGAGATTTCTGCTGAGTTTAGTGAAATACATGTCCTTTGAAGGATGTTTTCAATAGTTGTAGTTTTTTAACAGTCATAATTAAAGCCAGGACCTCTGTGACAAATTGGAACTCAATCAGCAAGAACATTTTAAAATGTCTGAATGAAAACTAGAACAAACAAAAAGAGTAACCTTCAGTGAAGAAAATTAAGTTTAGAAAGACTTGTTGACTCAAGTGTACCTTATTTTAAACAGCAGTGCTAATCTTAAGGTTTACAATTATAAGAAAGAAGGACAAGTGCAAAAGTCTTTGTAAACGTTATATTCAAATGTGAGTAACTGAAGAAATAAGAACATTCTGTCCCTCAGAGGAACTGCATGAGCTTTATAATATTTACTCAGATTTAGATAACATAGCAAACTGAACGCAGCTCACATTGCAGTCAGTGAGAAGCATTATTTTCAAAATCAAAAGGGCAATTATGAATGAAGAAAAGACTAAAATTACACAGTGCCATTTTATCGTACTAGCAAAATAGAATCAATGAAGCAAAGTCAGAATTTAAGATATCTGCATAGCTGTTATTTAGATTGGCTGGTAATTTCTTAGAGTGGCTGACAGACATGGAATTCCATAAATGCTCCTGAAATGGTGAGGATGAGAAAGCTTGTGCTGTTCTACAGATCTTGGGTCAAGATAAAAAAATTTCCATTTGAATTTTGATTAATCATGTGCCAGTATAACTGGAAAAATCAATGTGTAGTTTTGAAATTCCTGTTACTTTTTGGAGGGTGTTGGGACTCAGCCATGAGATCCTTCAGGTGAAATTTCACATCCTGTAAGAAGCTACAGAACAAAATAAGTTGTGACTGTGAAAGCCTGTCTTTGACATAGATGAAGGAAAGAAAATCAAATCAGGAAAGCCAAAGTGATGGAGTTGGCCATGTGAGACCCCTCCCACAAAGAGCTTTATCAAAGAGGCTACCGTCACTGTAATGAAAAGGTTTAAAAATGCTAATATTTGGAAAAAAAGGAAAGAAATGAGAGTGTAGGTTTTTTTTTTTTTTTGAGGTACTGGAGATTTCTCAGCTGAGGTTAAAGAAAGTAGTTGTGAGCATAAAACCTACAGCAGCCTGACTGTTTATAGTCTCTGAGCAGAATAAAGATCAGTCTCCAACAGAAGACTGTAGTGGCAATGAAGAGAGATTTAACAACCTGCTGCCCTCAGGACTGAGAGGTCCAGGAGACACCAAAACTTGGTCTAAAGATCAAATCCATTAAAAAACTTTCTCAAAATGCACACATTTCTACATATGCTACTAAGTAAAAATGTGTAAAAAGTAGAATCAATGCAGATGTGGAAAAATAGAATTAATAAATGACTATTCAAGGTTTAGGTTAAATTCTATTTGGCTGTTAATGAAAAGGAGTGATGTTCTGCAAAGACATGGTGATTTTCAGCTTAAAAAAGTTGAAAATTTTGTCTGAAGCAGCACTTCTCCTTGGTCTGTCTCATCGTTCAGTTTTCAAGAAAAATTTATGAAGCTAGAAGTGTCTTTTGACTTCCCTTTTTCCTGAACATAACTCAGCAGCTACCTACTGCAAGGAATCATGAGTAAAGTTCTTCATGGATTGCAGTGAAGCACTGGCTATAATAAAACTGAGGAACTTCTCAACCAAGGAGCATTCAAGAATGGCCAGAAAAATGAGACAAGAAAGAGCAACCAGCTCCATTACTCTTTTCACTTCCATCTGCATGTCTCTCACACTAACATGGCTGGTGATAATCTTTAGTACTGCACAGAGCAGCTGTATTGGGAAACCCATGCAAACTAGGTGTTGCTCTGAGGTGAGGGAAAGAAGCAGCTTTGCCCTGCTGCTGTTCTGCCCATGGGAGATACAGGAAGTTGAGGTCCAAGGATTGACTGCCCTGGACAGAAGGGATGCTTTGTGGCTGTGTGACAGTCATTTCAACAAAGGTCACAAATTTCAAAGTTGAAAATTCAAAGCTAAAAAAGAAATGCTACAAGGAAAGATTCCTTACCTTCAGCTTTGTCCCATTTCCAGCTGCTAGTACTGTGTTTTTACTCCATCTCTGCATGCTTCAGGTGTTGGAAGGGGCTGTTTTAATACAAGCTCCTATATATTTTTCTCAGGAAGTTTCATGTGCTGTTCTCATGATCTAAAGGAGATCTAACTGAGCTCATAGTACTTTTGTTCCTCATGAAAAAGGAGAAAGTGAAGAATTTAAAAGCGAAGATGTTACTGCTACTTACATAATAGCTGCCATTATGGGCTAAAGCAGCTTTGCAAAATTTTCCCAAACAAAATGTAGTGTCATTTCACATCACTAGTAGTTACATCTCCTTGTGGCTTTAGGGGAGATATAAAAAATCTTGGACTATTTGCTTCATTCTCAGCCTTTCAGCTGATGCATAGCACTGTAAAACTGTCTGACAAGACAAGTTATCATGTCACTCAGTTTATGGCGAGGATATGATAACTTTATACCTGTGCAGAATTACATTTCTTACCTGAATACAAAGATGAAAAGGTGGGAGGAGGTAATGAAACCAAAGATATCAATAAAATCCACCTGGCATAATCACTCCATGCAAGAAAGTCTTTTGAAGCAAAGATCTGTGGCAGAACCTGTATCCCTATAAGTGGTGCAACCCAAGAGGAATGGATCTGAAAAGACAAGGAGATGAGATGAGGCTGTGAACTGGGTGTTTATCTGCATTTCAAGGGACCTTCCCTGGCCTAGCTCTAACCTTCCTGCTTGGACTGAGCACCTCAAAGTAGCTGGTGTGCCTTGGGTGCTGCCCTGAAAGGCATCCAACAGTTTAGCTCCACTGGGAGGGGCACAGCCTCCACACAGTGGAACTCCACTCATCTCCATGATGTCACCAAGGTCCTTCCAGTTGGGGACAACTGTGAGACTTTCAAAACTGCACACCTGCTACAGACTAAAATTCTGTTATAGATGCAGCCCACACAGAGTGATCTGAAAAAAGTTTTGCAGTTCTGTTGTTTTGAGTCACTGGAAGCAGGTGAAATTTTAATTGTCTTTACACTGTTGACTTGCTATTTCTTTTCATTCCTTCTGTCCCACCTTCCTTCCTTTTTTTTTTTTTTTTTTTTTTTTTTTTTTTTTTTTTTTTTTTCTTTTTCCTTTAAAGTCTTCTAGAATGAATAAGTAAAGCAAGATAATTCAGTGAGACAAATTACCATGCTATGAACAGGGAATTATTCTTCAGGCAAGAGATGCATTACTGTTTGCATATTTCCAATGGAATAAGAAGAGATTTGTTTCACTGCTTCTATTGATGATTGAGTGGTTTAGTTCAGAGCACCTCTTCATGCAAAAATGATTTCCAATGAACTATGAGATGAGACTGGCTAAGGTCTAAGTACCTATATTTTCTACTTCAGTTTCTTCTTTTATTGTTTAGAAAAAACCAGTATGGGGTACCAGAGCTTACAACTGCATATGTCTTATCTTTATTGGGCCAACCTTCTGGCATATTTTTATAAAATCAGAAATGAATCTAAGATAATTTTCAAACTGAAAAGTGTTGGTGTTTGTTATGCTGCTGCCTATTTTGATATTTTTGGCCATCTGAATTGTATAAACATAAATAGGATAGAAGAATCCAGACTGAAATTGCCATCATGGAGCAACAGATGGCTATGGGAACATTGAGTAAAGTCTGATTTGTTGCTGATTATGATTCCATACTGATTGCAGCATAGAAAACTGTCAACAACAGCAGATTCTGACCATCTCCCCACGTTTGAAGACCAAGTGGAGACTATTTTTAGCCTGGACAGGTTAATCTGAACAGGTGAGATGCCCCTTAGTATGAATCTGCACAAAACCAGTAACTCTTCAGGGTGCAAGATCCAAATCATATATATTTTAAAGATTCAGGATGTTAAAATGATGTTACCTAATTGAGGTTGCATAACCCTTATGTGTTTGTTTTCTAGTCCAGTTCTGAAGGCACCAACACTGGCTGCCTTGAAGCTGCTTCTAAAGCAAGACTTATCACAAACCGGGTGACTGTTGCACACTGCAGATGGATTGTTCCTGATGAACATTTCTTCTGCAAAATCTGGACCAGGATTTGGAGGTGAGTGAGTGCATGCTGCTGCACTGCAAAGGCTGGGGAGTGGGATTTGGGACTCCTCCTGCTCCACCTGGGCTGTGTAGCACTATGCAAAGGTTTGTATTCTCTGTGGTCACTCAGTTAAATTAGTTGAAAAGTTACTACCTTGAAAATGAAAATGCTCAAAAATTTCTAACCACTACCACCACATAGGTATATAATTATAAAGTTAAATACACACTTGCATATAAGCATATGCCTCAGGTAATTTTTAATTGCTGAAAAAAACTCATTTGATTTTAAAAAAATGTTTCAAATCCACCTCCAAAATGACAGCTACTCTCTCTATCATAAAAGCTATTGGCTGAATTGGCTTAATGTAACAGTCTCAACAACTAGACAGACTACATTCTAAGCATGGATTGAGCAATACAGTCAACTTTAAGGTGTTCTTTTCAGGTCATAGGTGAAGTAGTGTATGTAAATAAGGAGCTGAAAGTTCGTAGAATTTTGATCTTGAAGTTAAGAAAGAACTCATAGTATGATAGTAAAATGCAGTTTTGACTCAAGCTTTTCTGTAACAAAATATATGCATATGTTGTTTGAGAATGGAGTTACTATGGTAATTTGTTATTTACCAGAAAGGAGTAATTGAACAATTTTTTTTTTTCCTAACTGGTTTATGAACAAGTCACACCTGTTCCTGAGTGGGCTTAAATTACTCACCCTTCTTTTCTATGCCAAACTTTTCATGTTCAATTGCTTTGCTGTTTCAGATTCTATACACTCCTTCCTCTGATGACTGATGCCACTTCTCAATTGCAGAAGTATTTTTTTTCTATCTGACATCTCAAAGGATAAAAAAATATTTTTGTTTATTGACACATTCTGTCTAAAATTAACAAAACCCCCATGCATCGATCATGTCTTTATATGTATATAAAATGTATATATCTAGGTAGATGTATATACACATCTCTATTTCACTGAATCTTGGGTAAGCACTACTCTCTTTAAGATTGAAGAGATTTAATATTCATCAGTTTTACCTCTGTTCATGCCAAAAGAATTCCCTGAACAGATGAGAAATTGGATCCATGGAAGAGAGTGTATAAAAAGATTTTTTTTCTGAAATTAATTGATTTTCTATTTTGCACAGTGTGATGTGCACTAAGCCAGCTGCAGAAAAACATAGAGAAGTAAATGTCATACCTACTGGATTATAACAGCTGGAAAGCTTCCTCTGCCCTTGAATTCATATGGAAATTTAAGGTGGGGTGGTTTGTTTTTTTTATTTTTTGGGGTGGGGTGTGGGTTGTTAAGCTCAGATATGAAACAGAAATCAGCTTACTTTGTAAAACAGCAGTAGGTTATAAGATTACATTGGTATCCATTGACAAACCCTTGCCAGAAAGGAGGAATGAGATCAGCAAATCATGGGCATATTATGATTTGATCCTACCACATACCCAATTAGATCAAAGCTTACCAGCTCCAAATGCCCATTTTTAATTTCACAGTAATGCCTCAGGCCAAATGGGTGCCATTGAAGACATGTTCTGTGATGATAACTGAGACATTTAAGACTCAAAATATTCATGATTTTTAGGGCTGCAGTGTCAGCTTTAAGGATTTTTAATTAACACCTTCTGCATGCATTAAATATGCTCCTTTCACCAACAAGGATTTTTTTTCCTCTTGAATTCTCTGAAAAGAATTTTGCTTCAGGTCTTTTATCACTATCAAGAAATAATAGCAACCACCACATTAAAAAGAAATTACCCGACAAAATGAAAGATTTGCTTGGCTGAGAACATGAGAGAATGTGTACAGTTGTGGGGTAGCTCTCACTATTAATTATATTGCATTCTTCAGCGGAGGAAACAAGATGTTTTTGTCAAGATGCTGGGGAATTACAGGGTCTATGGTGAGGTTATGGTAAATGGGTGGACAAATGCAGAACTGCCTCCAGAGAGACTAAAAGCAGCTTCAGTCCTGTGCATTTAAATGCCAAGTGCATTCAAGGCAGATGTTGTACCTGCATGCACAGAAATCAGCAGTCCTGACTGGCCCTCACCTGGATCTCTCACAAATCCATGGGCAGTGGACCTGTGGTTCCCCTTCCAACCTGCTGCTCTGTGCCCCAGAGCACCCCACAGACCACTGATGCATTATTGAGAGACTCTTCTTCCAGGCAAGGTGATAGGGGAGCAGCCTTGCTGCAACCATACTGGGTTTTGTCAGTGGATTAGAGAAATGTGCAAGCAAATCCATTGCTTGTTTGTGCACCAAACTGCTCTGGTGCATACACAGGGCTCCTCACTGCTGAAAAGCTATCAGCCTCCAGAGAATGTTCCAGCTTTTCCAAGGGAAGGCAGTATTGTCTGTAAACTGTAAGAAGGATTCACTGATTGATGAGAAAAAAATACCATTTTCTTCTTGCTGGTCCCCATCTCCACTTCCCCAGCTTCCCCTACTCTTTCTTACCTAGATGCTACTTTTCTCTTTGGTCTGAATCCTCTTCTTACCTGCTTCTTTGCTTCTTGGCTCCAAAACATGGGACAGCCCATGACATCGCCTCATTCATGGTATTTGAACCTCTTTTTCTCAAAACCCTTCAGAGCACAGCCCTTCTCTTCCTGCTCTTCTTTTATCACATTACCATGGAAAATGGCTTTTTCTGCCCCTCCTTTTTTCTCTCCTCACTTTACTGCTTTTCCTTCTCCCTCTACATCATCCCAGAAATGTCAGGTTTTATGTGTTCTTTATGGGACTCCAAAGGAGTCTGACACGAGTAATCAAGTCCAAAATTTCAGGCTGCTCTTTGTACTTGTCACACTTTTCAGTAATGACCTTCCCAAACTCCTCCTCCCTGTCCACAGACAGGGCACCTGCAATATTTTTGTCAGTGTGGCTTGGGGATAATTTGAGAGACTGGCTGTTCATTAGCATGTTGGCAGAATCAAAAATCTGACCAAAAGCTTAACAATTTGGAACATTTCATTGATTAATCATGTCAATTACCTCATTTTTCTTTGTGTGTGCTACTGAATTCTGCTGTAGCAGTGCCTCTGCAAGTGTCTCAGGAGCACTGCTGTGCTACGTATTAAAGGAAAGTAAAGACCTTTTTTAGGAGTCATGTCACGGTTTTGCAAGATTCGTGTGGATTCGGTGTGAATCTCTGGAACACTTCATTGCAAGATTGAGATTCTGCAGGTCTATCATCCTATTCCTGCATGATGTGCCAGCAGAGAGACCTGTGATATCTACCTCTGTGCAGGATCAGCTGGTGTTTATTTGTAGCTCTGGAGAATCTCTCCCCCTTTATAACAGTATGATTTTGGTGACTAGACAGAAATTAAATAATAATAAAAAAGTCATTGCTTCCAGTTGAAATTTGCAATTTGAGATGGATAAATTGGCATGGCTTTTCCTGTGCACAGGGAGTGCTCAGCAACTAGAGGACACCAGAGCAATGTTGAAGGTTTGTTATGTTTCATGGAATGCTGGGTGCTCCACTTAGGCCCATAGAAGAACTTTCTTCATCAATATCAGCAGTCCAATATTTGAAAGAGACAGCTCCCTCAGTCTTCCTACCTTTATTCTATATTTTAAAAAAGCTGTTCTCCTCAGATGCCTTTAGCTCCTTACAAAACACTTCTGAACTTTTTACCCCCCTAGGTGATGTGTTTTGAGCGTCTGTCTTGCGGCCAATAACTCTTTCCACCTCAAATGCCCTTAACAGTGGGATTTGGGGAGGGCTTTGTCTAATGGCATCCTTCTGGAATGGCTCAGAATCAGCCTGGGTCTTTCAGGTACCTTTTCCTCTGGGAACTATTAATCTATTTATATCCTGAAAGGCTGGGCTTTGTACCTTTGTTTTTGATGTTACTCTGGAAGCTGACAAATATGAATGCTGAAAAGCCCCAAAATCTTGGAATGGAAAGAAATCCAAACCACTCTGGCAAAGCAGATTTAAATACTCATGATGTTTAATACCTGCGAGAGCTGTTCCCATCATATCCTTCAGCTGTACAATGCAGGCCCATGGCACAGACTTGTCCTCTGATTGAGCTAGAAAACGTTTTTCAAAGATTCCCACACTTTATTTAATGACTTCAGGTAATGGCAAATCTAGCACATCTCTTCATGGGTTATTCACATAGTTCCATATTTGCAATTCTGATCATCATAGGTGCAAACAATGACAGTGTAAGAGATGTCACTATAAAAAATTTTCTTCCCCTGCTACTCTTTACAATCTGATGGAATCATTACAGGGACTATATTTCCAGATTCAAGCCCTCACTTAGTTACTCACTGAAAATAAAACAAACAAAACTGTAGAGCTGTTTCATCAAAAGAGTTTTCTGAATGTGGAGAATTGAGTTTCATCCCACCTTTGTAGTGGCAAACATTTGTTAACCCAAAGCCTGAATTCAGAATCAGCCCATCTCAGATATGTAGCTGTTTTGGAAAAGCTTTTTTCCTTTGTTCCTCTTCCATCCTGTTCCGAGCCCAAGGGAGCACTGACACAGTTACAGCTTCAAAGTGAAGGCTCACTTTTGGCCCCTCTGTGCTGGAGAAGCAGTGCAGGAGGACCTGAGGCCATGCACAGTTGCCTGTGAGGGGAGCAGGGCTGGCAGCCATCCCTGGACAAGCCAATGGTGGAGCACAGAGGGATCATCAGCAAGGGCAGCCTGGTGCCTCAGCCAGCTAATGACCTCTCTACTCTCCACTGTTGGTCCCCCACCTTCTCTGTGGTGCTTTTGTTACCCAGCATGACTAATGCTGCAATTACATGCCAGGATTTGTCCGCACTGTGAACTGACAGCTGACAATGTGAATTTCTCTCTCTACAATCCTTTTGTGCTGGCATTTTGCAGGCAATATACTGGAATTTGTTTTTCTGTCTGGGTGCTTACCATGTATGCTTTGGTTAGTCTAAATCGAAATGTTAGTCACAAACGAAGACTACAAATTCCTCCTAGTTTTGTACAAATTTGCCAGATGTCAGTGTGAGTCCATCTTGGCTAATAATGCTTTTAACATTTACTTTGGTACTAGATATACCAGCTTCCAGCAGAGACTTAAAACAGCCTTGACCATTCCATTTGGCCTATATAACATTCAACCTGCAGCTTCATTTTCATGCTGTCTTCAGAAGCCCTTTTTTAAACTGCTTCTCAGTGTTAATAGGCATTTATATATTGACTGTCTTTTATTGATGGAAAATAATCAGTGTTTAAAAAAATTATTATTACTAAAAGAATGTGAGACCTTATCTGGAGAAAAACAAGTGTTTTATAGCAAGTTATTATATGGAGTCATTTTGTAGCATACCCGGTACCATTAAAGGGCTTTCATTAGCACAGTAGTCACTTGCTGCTGATGTGAATGGGAGCTTTACTATTGACTCCAATGGAGACAGGGTTTCAACCACCATTTTAAGGCTTTTATTATAGGAAGAGGTTTATTGAGTGATTTTACAGTCTTGAGGGAAGAAAATCTGTCCAGTTTCCTGCCTTATTTTTATACCTATGGCTCAGAAGAGAGATGCAGACAAAATCTATAAAACCCAAATTTCTTTTATAGACACTGAAAAATGTACTGGGTTGAATTTATCTTGGCTGTGTTTGATCAGCTGTTCCTATGACTCTGCATGCACTGTCTGTGCATAGTGGGCACATGGCCAGCCTGCTGTAAATGAACTGCACCAGCAGAAAATGCAGAGGAGAGAAACTATTTTTCTTGAAATAGCACTATGCAATGTGCTGTTTCATGTTACTTTATAGCCAACACACAGTTACAGCAAAGTGGCTGATGTCTTCCAGCTAATTTTTTGACTAACCTGAACACAGGGGGAACAAGCTTCAAGTCATTCAGTTGATGTGTTGCTTGGATAAAAGAGAACATGAAAGGAACAAGGAGTAAAATATTCAGTGAACATGTGGCGTGTAAAAGGAGGTAAGAGGGCAGATGGAGAAAAAAGTACAGAATGAACACAGCAGAGGAAAGGCATTCAGAAAAAGAACTAATGAAATATTAAATGCCCAGAAGTAGTCAGTGAAACCTGTACTGTGTAGGGCAGCATTACTATTATGCTAACTCCTGAATTAAGACACATCTGAAAAAAATTCACCAAAAGCCTAAGTATAATTCTTCTCTGTCATTGGATAGTTTTGAAATGACTACTTTATGTAGGTTTTGATGAAGCTGCATGAAACACAAAATATTCCTCACATGTGATAATACCTTGTGCCTAGTATCTTGTTGACTTTTCATCTGGACACTGGGTTATGAGGTGTGTTCTCCTGATGACTGAGATATAACACAGGCTAAGTAAATGTGTGAGATCACTAATTTTTCTCCTGGATATGGATTTAAGTGATGCAGAATAACTTGCTGGATCCTGCAAGTCCTTCCAAGTAGTTTTTGCATGGGTGCTGGTGCAACACAGCTATTGCTGGACTGCTGTATTCAATATGGATGAAAAATAATTTTCTACCTTTATATTTTTGACAGATTTGTAATGGATGCTTATATGAATAGCCTTATTTTCCTACACAATCAATTAATATTTTTTGGATGTAACCTCTATTTTCAGCTATAGTATACAGACCCTGCTAAAATGGAGTTCTCCCTTCAAGTCTGAAAAATGAACGGAGAAAAAAGGCTCCAAGTGGAGAAGGATTTTGCTTTTTCCTTTTGAGCTTGCAGGCTCTCTATAAATATGAGGAATTATATTAGATTTCAAGAATGATTTCTCTTTTTTCCCTCATGGGGGAAGATTTCCAAAGTCATAGACCAGTGCAAGCAGGACAACTGATCTTGGCAAAGAAGAACTGGAAACTTCCATAGTGGTGCCAGGACACTCACACCTTGTGCAGTTTGGCAGCAGGTACCAGTCCCCAGTATGTGCTGTGAGGTGTGTGTGAATGAGAGGCCACAGAAAATGTGCCAGAGAACCAAAGGGGTTGAGGGACACAGCTTCCCACACTGCCCACAGAGAACTGTGAGCATCAGCATTTTCTCTTCCTCTTGCTCTGCAGCAGTGCAGGTGCTCAGGTAACCCCTGCCAGCTGTGCAGGCAGAGTTCATGGACTGCAGCCCACATGTCATCTCCAAAGGAACAAATGTTTTGGAAAATGCATGACTCTGTAAGCATGGTATTGTGAGATTTACCCTGCCAGATGATCCCACTCAACGCCAGCTGGAATAGCTCCTCTTGAACATGAGACATGAAACAATGGCTGGCAGAGCCTTGTAGTAGTCATTTAATTTTGCTTGGTCTCCTTCAGGATGGGAGAAGCCTTCTTTTTTATAAATTACTCAGTAAGTCCATCTGAAATTATTTTCTTCTTGAGAAATTGCTCTGAGGACATTGTTTATAAGCTGCTGACCTTTAAATGGCCTTCTTGTTCCATTACCATGGTTCTTGGGTATTTAAAGCTCCAGGTCACTTTCACTTTTAATTGTGCTTTATTATTCTCCCTTGTTGCAGAATGTTTCAGTCAATTTAACTAGAAGGGAGTCTTATACTCTTCCTTAATGGATTGAATTTGGATCATAAAAAAATGAACAATTATCCTTGCCTATTTTATTAATCTTAGTCTTGTCTCATTTATTTTTAAGTTTCGGTGGGCCTCCTTTGAAGACAGCTATAAGCAGAGTTTATTGCAGGTTAGCAGGAGAGATTGTTCTCTACTGCTGGGGGTGAAAATATGATGAGGAAGAAGTAAGAGATGGGGAGAGTTTAATGCTGGTAGGATTTTGAAATAATTGCATGGTTCATATATTTTGTTTCAAAGTAAAGTGAAAATTAATAAAGCAGAGGCATTATCTGACATTTAATCCTGACTTTACATAGAAGCTTGTTGAGAAAAGCATCAGCTTGCTTTCCTTTTCCTCCAAGATTTACTAATTAGACTTTAGTGGTAAAGTACTAAAGCTTAGTACAGATGAAATCTTACATCTTCCTATTAACAAAAGTGATTATAAAACACATAAAACACATTATGGTAACTTCAAATGCTGTTTCTGTAATACTCTGGCAGAATTGTAAGGTGCCAATCAGCTTACTAGCTGTGAGCTTTCAACATGGGAAGTGGCTTGAGTGTATTTTTAATTATAGTTCTTCTCATTTTCTTCCACTTCATCCTGGTTCTGCCTTTCTCTTCTTAAACCTTTTTGCTCAGTTTCTTCCCTCACTCTACTCAGATTCTATGTCCTTCTAGTACGTTGTTCCCCATGTTCATTTTAATTATTATCTTGCTTCATCTGCAAGATAGTTTCTGTTTCGAGTAATATGAAAATTGCACAGAGATTTGACCCTAGGGGAAAAATTACATGCCTGAAATTCCCCAAAGCTTCAATCTAAACCCACCCATCTAGATGTCACTGAATTCTGGCATACCTGAGCCATCCTTTGAAAGTTTCCATTTATGAGAAAATTTCCTCCAGTCTGAGCAATTTATGGACAGAAAGAAGGAAAGGAGGAAAGGAGGGAAGGAAGGAAGGAAGGAAGGAAGGAAGGAAGGAAGGAAGGAAGGAAGGAAGGAAGGAAGGAAGGAAGGAAGGAAGGAAGGAAGGAAGGAAGGAAGGAAGGAAGGAAGGAAGGAAGGAAGGAAGGAAGAAAGAAAAAAAGAAAGAAAGAAAGAAAGAAAGAAAGAAAGAAAGAAAGAAAGAAAGAAAGAAAGAAAGAAAGAAAGAAAGAAAGAAAGAAAGAAAGAGAAATCACAGAAAGAATCATTCTTATGTCTTTGAACCTCCATTTGGGTCAAGATATGGTTATGGTAGACACAATTTGCAGCAGAGTGACAGTGTGGGTACAACCCAGCTGGTACTATCAGTCCTGCAGCTCACTTCCTGGCCTTTCAGCACAGTGAGTTGTGCTATATCTTTTACCCTCAGGCAGACAATGGGTATGTCTCTGTTTTATTTAGATGCGTGGTGTAGATGTAACCAGTGTAGATGTAATCAATGAGACCAATAAATTACAAGGGCCAAAATAGTACCTGATGTTTGCTGTTTAGTTGATGCCTTAGCCCACTAATGCCCCAGAAAATAAGAATCCTTTTGCCTGCAAACTCCATGGTTCCACATTCAATCAGCATTCTCCAAAACCATACAGTATATGTGCAAAGATTTGATTCCTCATTAAATATAGTTGAGGTTACTTCCCTTTAATACAGAGTTAGAGGCTCAGTGCTTGAGTGCAGTAGATAAATACCAGGAGGTGCGTATGAAGTAGGAGATCTGACTCCTTCCTCAGCATCAACAGTTTAACACCTTTATCTCCTGTGTCCTACAGGAACACCCAAGCCAACAGAGGAAAAGGATGAGGACAAAAAATATGCTCCTAAAAGTGTTTGAGAATTGTTCCTGAGGACTTGAATATGGGAACTGGAGTCCCATCTTTTCTCCTTCCTATTCCTCTTCTTTTCCCTCCATGAAGGGAAACTTCACCAAGTTCCTACTCATGCTCCCTTTCTGCCCTTATTCCTGTGTGCAGTGAGAAGATACTCCTGCAGGATGTGATCCCCCCCTTGTCCATCTCTGCCCATTTTTTTTAAAGGGAATTAACTTGGAGAAGAAGAGGGAAGCAAAGGAAACAGTTGCTCCAGGTATGTGTGAGGGTGAGTGCATCTAGAGAATACAGCATCAGGCCAAGGCTGCAGCAAGTACTGAGCCCTGGGCACTGAGTCCCACAGCTGTGGCAATATTCAAGACCTGGGTAAAGCCCATGTCCTGGGTTAAGTGTGTCAGCTGTAATCCAACACTCGCAGCTCATTTATGCCAATGATTTGCCTTCGTGCTGCTGACTAATTCCCATATGAAGAAATGCTGATGTAATGAGGGTAGTTTTGGTGTCTGGTGATGCTCTAAAAAAAATGCCACAGTGGGTTTTATTTGCAGAAATAATACTTTTTTATCAAGTCAGATAGTAAGGTTGGAAAATTATGATGTGCTTTTGTGTGCACAAGCATCCCTGCAACAACAGCAGCAAACTGAAAAGTTCTTTTTATGGTGAGGACCATGCAGAACTTACTTGCAACACAGTCTAGTCCAACTGATGGAGTTACAGAATCATGTAAGCTGCTGTGGGATTCACCTCACTTAACGGTAAACATCTATTGTAGTTGTTAATATCTGAGATAAGTCTCTGTAGAAATCCTATAGAATTGATGGGTAACCAGTTCAAGCCATTAGATTTCAATTAATTGATCTGTAGAGCTATGTATTCCCTTCATGACTGATCAAGGGAATGTAGACAACTATGCCACATTAGATCATATTCTCGGATGTTTACCTCTGATCCAACAATTCTCTACCAATGTTTTCATTGGAGGAGGATCATGTGGTGGTTGGGAAGATAAACTTTTGGTATTTAGGCCAGATGACATATTTTGCCAGGAGACAGGCAAGGACTGAGGGGCTCAAGTCTAATCCTGAAATGCTTAATGTCTCCTACTCTCACTAAGAGGGGTTAAGAACAGTTATTTCATTCAGAAAGCACTTGTTAACAGCAAATTCATGCACCATAGGAAGCTCTGGTAAGAAATTTACATATTTTAATTTGATCATATGGTATCTCATGCTGGAAATAGGTTAATGCTTTACATTCATAAACTTCAAAGAGACCAGTAGTAGCAGAAGAATTATTTGACCATCCTGCGTTAAAGAGGTATGTTAGCTGAACAGAAACATGACCGGATTCCAATATTAGGATCACAGAACTTTTCAGATTTAAACCAGGCAGTGGGATGTGAGGATTTATACTAAGGAAGATCAGAAAACATTGTGGGCAATTACCTGTTTTATAAACTTGTGTACATGGTAGTTTCTGCCACTTTGCAGGAATTTTGCTAACTGCTGCCCTGAAACATGAGGATTCACAGCTAAGGTAATGTTTATTTCGTATTTGATTTAACTGTGTAGGTCCTCATGCTCTCTTGCAAACATGAGATACTTTTTTGGTCCTCGTAATTTATTTTGGTCTCATTGATTACATCTAAACTGGTAAATATAATAGATGCATACCCATTGTCTGCCTGAGGGTAAAAGATATGGCACAACTCACGGTGCTGGAAGGCCAGGAAATGAGCTCCAGGCCTGATGGTACCAGCTGGGTGGTACTCACATTGCCACTCTGCAGCAAAGTGTGTCTACCTTACTGTGTCTTGGCCCAAATGATGGTTCAAAGACATAAGAATGATTCTTTCTGTGGTTTCTTTTTTTTCCTTTTTTTTCTTTCTTTTTTTTTTCTTTTTCTTTTTTCTTTTTTTTTTTTTTTTTAAACTCAAGATATCTGAGATAATGTCAGCAAAATGTCAGATCTTTGAGAGTGACGTTTTCACAACATGAAACGGAGGTCTAATCTCTCATATGCATCTGGGAATATCGGATTCTTTGAGGATATCATTGGAAGTCAGAAAGAGACAAACTGGTGCATTGTCCATGCAAGAGCAGTGCTCAAAGGGAACTGCTACCAAACACGCCTTTGAAAAAACCAAACTGGAGCTGCTGAGAAATGTAATGTAATGTTTAAGCAGAGGCAATGCCTGAATGTACAGTGTGTAAGAAAACTCCCTGCTCCTCTTTTAGCTCAGCAGTGGAGATTCTCAGAGGCACCTTGTAGCAGAGTTTGCAGAATTCCAAAGTCAATTACTTTTCATGAAAACCCACGTATCTCTGTAGCAGCTGGATACCAGCTGATTTCATTGAATGTTTTTTGCCTGTTGTGTAATGAGTGGAGATAAAGCAATGCAGGCATCTATAGTCCTTATAATACTTGCTGGTCTATAGACCTTTGCTGTTTCCCCTTTTAATACAAAACAGCTGTTAGGATTTTAGGCTGCAAAACATTCAGGGAAGAAAGTATCTCTCCCTGCACAGATATACTCAGCAAAGAGAAGTTTCTGGCTTCTAGGTATTACTCTATTAGAAATCATGAATGGTGGTTCATTTTTCTTTAGTACCTTCCCATATGTAGTTGGCTGACCCTGACTGGATGCCAGGCACCCACCAAAACCACTTTATCACTCCCCTCCACAACTGGACCGGGGAGAGAAAATATAACAAAGGGTTCATTAGCTGAGATAAGGACTGGGAGAGATCACTCATCAAATACCATCACAGGCAAAACATCCTCGACTTAGGAGATGTGAAGTGAATTTATTACTAACAAAACCAGAGTGGGATAATGAAAAATAAAATAAATCTTAAAAGCAACTTTCCCTACTCATCCTTCCCAGCTTTACCTTCTCCTCCTCAGTGGTGCAAGGAGATGGGTAATGGGGGTTAAGATCAGTTCATTACACACTGTTCCAGCTTCTTCATGGGGTTCCTCCCACAGGAGATAGTTCCCCATAAACTTCTCCAGTGCGAGTCCATCCTACAGGCAACAGTTCTCTGTGAACTTCTTTGAAGTTCTTCAGGCACAGCCTGCTTCAGCATGGGTCCCCCACGGGGTCACAGGTCCTACCAGAAAACCTGTTTCAGTGTGGGCTTCTCTCTCCACAGGTCTGCAGGTCCCTGTACTCCCCTTTGCTACCAAAACCTAGACTCATAAATCCCATACACCATGCAAAAGTCTTTCTAGCTTCCTGATTGCTTCCAATTATCTGCATTATTTTTAGAATCAGATAAATAGATATAAGTCTAGAAAACCTTTGTAATGGTTTGTAATAATGTTTTGTAATAATTTTGTGAACTACTTCAAACTAAAAAAAAACCTTCCCAGATTATGGCTACCCCAAAGTAGCTGTCTAGCCTCAGGGCAAGGCATTAATTCCAATTTTCATAGACATGAACACAGGAACTCCTGTATTAATTGGGATGTTTGGTGCCATTGGAAATCAGGCCACTTTGGTTTATACGCTCCCATACAGTCTGGAATGTCTACCTTGAGAATTCCAAACTGGAAAATACAGACCCAAAGTGGTTTGGTTACTGAATCATCGCCAACCTTATATTTTTTAGTGAAACAGTAATCTCCACTATCATTGCTATTTGCACTCTTTCCAGTGCCTTTTCACTAAATCTTGTGCTATATCCACAGAAAATGGGATGATTTCTGTTACAATAAAATGCAGTGTTGGACTGCAGTGTATCTGTGATGGACCTGACAAAAACCCTAACACCTTTTCAGGGCCACTTTTTCCTTAGGGCTTCTTAAGTACTTAAATGGGTTTATCTTCTAGAATTTCTGCCTGGTTTGTTGCTGTTGTTGTTGTTGTTGTTTTTAAATTTTGTAAATCCCTTACATATTGTCCCATCATTTGGTGTGGTTGCACTTAGAGCTTGTATTAAACAAAGTATTTTTCTTTAGGAAACTGGGGAGAAATACCTGTTAAGGCTCTGTGAGTGATAAGAAATCACTATGAAAAATACCAGATATTGTGTTCTCCAGAAAATAGAGTTAATCTGCTCTCCTGAATCATATTTGTTAATAAAGGTAATCTATTAATGTGTTCAGCATAATCGATGATACATAGTCAGGTGGCTGTTGCTTGGGGGAAAAGAAATATGTTTTCCCCTTGCCTCTTTTATTGATTTATTGTACTTGTATCTTTAGTTAAGACTGAATTATAAGTGCCTCAGTCCAAGATCCAAGAACAGTTCTTGTGGAGTAGACAGGATACTTGTTTCTAAAAAATGAATAAACTCCCAATCTATTTTTGAATAATAAATCTTGATTTGCATTAATTTTTTGTTAAAATTTGCGTTAGCAAAGTTGTTTTGAATTGAAAATCCTTTCTAAAAATACTTTAAAGGGGGAAGAAAGTAATGAGTATTGCAAGAATAATGAGAATAATCAAATTAAGAGTATCTTAAATTAAAAGTAAATTAATAATTACTTTAAGAACTATACCCTGATTAGAAAGGGAAAGGAGAAGAAAGTGTGAAAGCAAAAAAGTCCCAAATATGCTGTGGTCTGGGACTTCCCAGTCTACATAGTTATTTTTCCCATGGAGATAACACTAAGCATTCAAAAACTGAAAGGTAATCATGGGAAGAATAACATAAAATTTTTGTGCAACTGCTGGCCCCCGTGGTACATTCCCAAACAGCGTGGTGGGGTTTCAGAAAGAGCTGGGCAAGTCAGTCCAGTTTGAGACAAGAATGCAGTAACACATAGCATAAAATATCTCCTTTGTCTTACATTAATTCTGTCATTTTGGTGATCTCAAATAAAGCAGGAAAAGATGACAAGAGCTGGAGAGGAGTTTTGTGGGAATACCTTTTACAGTGAAAAATGCAGTCTGTCAACACAGAAATATTTTATGGTAGAAGAGCCACTGGTTTCATCCATGTTCTCACTTAATTGCTCATGTAGCTTTTACAAAAGTAGCCCTATTTAATGGCTCCCATGTATAAAGCACAGAATCAATGCTGCATTTTAGTGTTTCCTGAAATTACCTTTTCACATTATTTTCCCTTTGGTTTTATCTGTGATGTGAGATGATATTCTTTGCATAAAGCAGTGGCAGTGCATCAGAGCAGTGTTTATAATCTGTGAAGACCCCTAGTTGTCTAATCTCAGCTAAAGACTTTCTCCCAGATAATAAAATGTTCACAGAATTTAATTGACCCATGTCTGATCCCTTATTGAACCAGTGGTGGCCCAGGGCTCATAGCTGAGCTTCAGATACAATTATGTGTATTCAAACTATGTCACTTTACAACCCACCTAAGCATCTTATTTCAGATGCAGCCATATGGAATGATGATACCGAGGCTATATAACCTACTTACTGCAATTTTGAGAGCTGGGATGGCATAGTAATTGTCCCAAAGCCCTCAAGAACCATGAATTATTTGCATTTCTTCGGGGAGTTGTTTTCCTCCAGGACAAATAGCAGTTGGCAGAGGAGTAAGCCTCCAAGACTAATTTAATTCAAAAGCATACATTTGGATACAAATAAATGCTTCAGTATGAAACATAGCTGTGCATCTTTAGGTGCAATGGTACTAGGAAAATCTGTGTTTTCAGAAATTCTTTCAAGTACATGATTAAATACTAACGAGGGAAATAAAAGAGGATCACCTCATCCCTATAGTCTGGATGATATGATGTATTTTTGTCAATACCTCTTACCAGATAATGTAATACTAAAAAATTACTATTCCCTACCCTCATGTGGATCAGAAATAAAAGATACAGAATGCTGTGTATCAATGGGATGCTGATTTCTTTGCCCTTTGATGAATTAAATAATTTTGAAGACATGAAGTGTGTTTTTGCTTATTTCCCAAACACCTTCTACATTTAGTATGCTCTCAGAGGTCAGGTTGTTTCTTTCTTCAAAACTGTGATACATTTTGCGTTGAAAATCCAATTTCTTGCTATGAAACCTTCACAAGAACAGACAGCATTTAACTCTGGCTGTATTTGCTTGGTCTTTTGAGGTTATCTCAGGCACATAATAAGTATTATCAGCTCATCCATTAATAAATGACTGTGAGACCAAGACAGCAGAAATGCTTTGCCCATCAGAGCATATTACAGACATCATACTGTGGTCTGACTACAATGCCTTGTCTTTTTTTGAAAGACACATCAAAATGAAAGACAAATCAGAGCTTGAAGCTTACAAAGAAAAATGTTTTGATATGTAAAATACTATTGAAAATGGGTAGGCATCTCGACCAACATATTTGTCACTCTAGAAATGTCTTTTTCATTTTAAGTCTTATGTGGGCATTGGTTTGTTTGGCTGGTTTGTTGTTGTTGTTTTTGCTTGTGTATGGGGGAGGTTTTTTGCTTCTTTAGGGTTTTTTTTTGGGTGGGGCTTTTTTTGTTTGTTTTGTTTTTTAGTGGGCAGCGGGGTTGCGTAGGTTTGCAGCTTATAAATCTAATTACAGTGACATCATGTTGCTTCCAAAATAACTTTCAGCTTTCTTGAGAACTGATCATTGTTGCTATAGTGAGGCAATTCTGACTTTCTTGTTTCAGTTTTGATTGTAACAGGCTTTGTTAAACTCATGCTGTGGCACAAGGTAAGTTCCAGGTTCTGAAATAATCCCCTTTTTGCCAGGACAGCTTTTTTGAAATACACTGTTTTGTCTTAAAATATAGTAGTTTTTGTTCTTAGCAATGATGTGCAAAAAACCCCTGAATCCATTGTTCTTCGCTTATCTCTGTACAAATTCATTAAAATGCAAAGCTACTGTATTGGCACTTTCAGATTAATTTTCAAAATTTTGCCCCAAAGCATTTTGCAGAATGAAGTTCAGAATTTCATCCTTATCCAAGAAGTCATATAAGAGTTACTTAATTGCTTTGCTGAGATATGTTTATTTTCATGGTTAAAAGCATGTGTTAACTTATATTTGTGTTTAATCAATACTAGAAGCTGTAATTCTGAAATGAAGAGGGTGTTGCTAGCACCATATTGTGATGTTTTTCAAATGAAAATAAGTAAAATTCTTTTGTAAAAAAGCTCTTTCAGGCGTATTTTGCCTCAATCCATGAGTGAAAGAAATACCCTTGCATTGCTCACATAGTTTAGGTTGTTTCCTATTCTGAAACCTCACACCACTTCTGCAGCTGTTCCTCCAAAGTCTCTAACTCAATTCCACTTTCTTTAATATCTGCTTTTACTATGGGTTAGCTAAATAAATTATCAAAAGATAAACAAAAAAAAGCAAATTTATGTCTATTTTACAAAAAATATCTTTGTCAGAAAAATAAACACTTAAAAACCTTCTGCAGATGCTCTTTTAGGATATAATTAACTAAATTATAGAGAAAGAAGTTTGGCATTCATCTTTAATTTTCCACCTTGTATGGTGTTTCCTTTATTGAGAAGGGCATTTATATGAAGTGGCCAGCCTGGAGATTGCTGCACATAAATATTGGTACATCCTCTTATTGAAGTTTATTAGGAAATAAAAAGGAGGATGCTGAGAACAGGAAGTGTCATAAAACATTTTGTTGCTTCTGGACTGTGTTCTGGCTTGTTTATGTCTTGGCTGCAATGATGACTTTTTGTGAATGCTGCCTCATTTAAAAAATATCAATGTGATTACCTTGAATAGGCTGCTTGGAGTGTACTGTAACAAGATTTCCTCACTGCATTATGAGATGCTTCTGAATTGTGTATAATATTTTCTTCCCCTGGTTCAGGACTCACTTCCCAGGCCAAATAAATGGAGTACCTGGTGAAGAAGATATTGGAGTCAGGGAGGGCAGAACCCAGCTTCTCAGGACGGCATCCTGAAGACTGCTGTGCATGGTGGAGAGTCTTCAATGAGCTCATCACTGCTGTCTCCAGCCTAAAACTTCTGACATCATCACACCCAGGATTTTTAGTGTGAAACCAAGGCAGAGTAAGTCAGGCTATGCAGTAAGGGAGGAAATCTGAAACAGTGTAATTCATAATGAAACTGATTCCCCTAAATGCTAATTCTTTATCAGCAGCTTTGTTGATTAAAAAGATAAAATCTCCCCTTCTCTTGGTTGTTAATGGTTATGAGAGACTGATGCACTCTGTGCATATTCAGAGAAGGCACAGGACAATAGACTTTTAACTTGGACACAAACCCCATGGGACATTAGAGAGCTTTGCACAACAGAGGAATAAACATATAGAGGGTAAATACCAGACAGAAATTTGATTAGAAAATCAATACATAGAACAGTTTCCTTGCAATTCAGCCAATTAAGACAATGACCAAACAAAGTCCCTGGGCTGCTTACGCATGTTACATTAGATCTTTATCAGATAAAAGCCAGAGGAAGGAAGCAGAACTTCCTTCTCCCACCTGAGTGCTCTAACTGTGAGGTTTTGGGGCCACAGTCCTTTGCTCCAGATATTTCTGCCTTGTGAAGTTTCATCTTTGGCTGCTCAGAAGAGCAGCTGCCACATCAAGAATCTCTCCCCTCTCCCGCCATTCAAATGTCCCAAAAGTCTGGTGCTTTAGTGCACTCCTTTCACATACATTCCATCAAATCCAGCAGGCAACACAGTGAAGGTCAGGATCTCAGACCCCTGGTAGGTGCATGCTCTGCCTGCCAGGGTCATTGTGTGAAGTGCTCATCTCCCTCTGCTCTTTTAAAATAAGTGAGCCCTGTGCATGTTTGTGCCTCTCTCTAGCTGGGACATCTGGACTCTGAGAAGAGGTATTTGCTATTGGTCTGACTTGGTACTGGCCTCCTTAAGCTCCACAAAAGGGTGGGAGGTTTTTTATAGGGATTTTCCTCTTGAGTATCTCTAGGATGGGGCTTACACAGAGAGATTCTCTGGTTCAGTTTTATCCTCTTTACTGCCTACAAAGGGATGGATCAAATCTGTATGTCTGTGCTGAAAGTCAGATTCCAAATTTGTGTACTGCCATCCCCAGTTAGAGTACCAGAAGAGGAGGGGTTAGATCTTGGAAAAGTTTTACCTTTTCTCTTTAAACTCTATACTTTTTTTCCCCTATCTGAAACATTGGAAGATCTAGTGCCTATCCTGACTTTTTTTTTTTTTTTTTTTTTTTTTTTTTTTTTTTTTTTTTTTTTTTTTTTTTTTCCCAGAAGCCAGGTTCATTATGTGAGTGCAAATACTTTGTGACTCCTTTCTTTCTGCATGAAGTCTCTCATTCCCTAGCCTGTGAGTAAGTAGAGTCTAGGATTCTTTTCTTGCAAACCATATTTTAGTCAGTCAAGATTTTTATAATCTGAATGCGCACTGGGTATATGGATAATGTAATTACATATTAAATTTCAGTTCATGTTCTCCATTTTCTTAATGTGATTGGATGGTCTTTTTTCCCTGATTTAAAGTATTGGTTCTGGATGTCAGGCTCCTAAAAACCAGTTTGATTCGTAACTGCAGAATGGTGGAGCAAATCAATGATATGAAACCGAGTGTGCATTTTACACATTAGCTGAGAGCTGTACTCATCTGGCCTCATTCACACTCAGTTTTATGCTGCTGCCCTTTTGCTGCAGAAATGGAGTTGTTCCAGGCTTAGGTGGCTGTGCAGGGAAGAGCACAAATAAGATGAAAGAGTGGCTTTGTGCAGCTCTGGCTGTGGATGTGTGCATGGGGAAGGGGTGGATGCTGCTGCATTCCTGTATGTCTGCTCCCTGGG
Source organism: Zosterops lateralis (assembly GCF_965231275.1). Taxonomy (NCBI): domain Eukaryota; kingdom Metazoa; phylum Chordata; class Aves; order Passeriformes; family Zosteropidae; genus Zosterops; species Zosterops lateralis. The sequence continues at coordinate 68,040,564 of NC_139763.1, read as the reverse complement.
AGGTGACAGACACCTGAGGCCACAGTGGAATTCTGAGACAAGAGCTCCCAGTATATTCCTAAGCAGGGACCTTCCCTGAGAGCTGTGGGCTGAGGGGAGTGGGAGGAGGAAGAAGGGGACCCTCATAGATCTTTGCCTGGTGTTTTCCTAATTTAGAGGCTTTCCTTGACCCATTTCACACCATCAAAGTACCATAAAAAGGTCCTCAAAACTCACAAACACTTGAGTCTTTTGGGAGAGATATAATTTACGTGAAGGATATTTTCCTTCAGTTTTGTGTGGCCCTAAGTAATTGGATTAATAGTGTTCATTTTAGTGATAGTAATTGTTTGCCCAGAACTGTGGTACAGCTGTTGTTCAAAAATTTAGACCTGGCTGAAAATAAATTGATTTGGTCTTTATCTGAATTTCCTCCAACTGACCTCAGGCATGATGGAACTTGGTGAGCTCCTTGCTTTTTGTAGTTTAATACGATTAATTTAATTCAATTAATTCAATAAAGAATCTTGATGTTTCTTGACTGTGAGCTTTATTTTACTCTATACATCTCTTCCACTATTTCGTTTTTTATCACCTTGAAAGTAGCACCAGAATTAGGCATTCAATTACCCCAGCTGATGTTGCAGGGCTCATTCATGTATCAATGAAAAGCTGGTCCTTTTCAGCTGTTTGATGTGTGCACTGAGAGTGATGATAATATTGTTGAATCAAATGTGTGTGCATGCTGGAGATGTTGTTAGTGTTTGGTGTCAGTGAGAAATGTGATGGTACTGGGTAATCCCTTAAGGCTGGTCCTTTGTAGGCTGAGAACTGGTTGCTTAACGTGTTACTTGTTTGTCCACTGTGATGGAAGACATTTGGAGAACTCTAAATTCACCCTAATGCACCTTTTGTAGAGGAGTTGCTATTACATTATCTCAGATAATATTTGTATAGTGCTCATAGCATCCTGTGTGCCTCCAGGAGTAAAGACAAAATCTGTGCCTTGAAGAGGTGGCAAATTAACGTTTCCACAGAGCTCAGCAGCCTTATGGATTGTAAATTGCAAGGACAGGCCTTAAAAAAAGCAATAAGGTGGTACAGGGAAATGTATCAAATGGTGTACAGTGAAACTACAGGGTAGCAGCCATCAAGCCTGTGATTTTTCAGTTCTGCTATTTCTCTATCGATTTTTTAGATTATTTTCTGCTGCTTTGATTTTAGACATTTAGCATACATCTCATCCAAGGATAAAACAAAAGCAGTAGGTTGCGGAAGGCAGGGCCAGGTAGAGGTTTCTTGAAGGCAAATTAGCATAAAGAGAGGAAAAAAACCCTACCATTGCTACCTCCTTCATTTGATGTAGTATTTAAGTATATTAAGCTTATTTTTAACAAAAAATTGTCAAGAATTTGTGGCTATTTAAAAATATTTAGCCTTATGCTAAATGGTATTCAGAAAATACCCTCCTGATTTTCCGAACCTTCCATTACTCCGTAGAAGATTATTTACCAAGAGCTTTCAGTGGGAAAAAAACTTTTTAATCTGGGACCTCAGGCAGATCTTTTGGTCTGGATTTCCCTTGCAGAACTCTAGTAAAATTTTCAGGTTTTTTTCTGTATTTTTCCTCTGTCTCCGTGCTTTGTGCCCAGGCTTCTCTAATTGCACATGAGCAGTTTCATGGGAATTCTCATGGCCCTTCTGCTGTCTGACCACTTCATAACCATTGGGCAAGACATTCTGGATCTCACTCAACTTGGCCACCCAGAAATTTGGGATCTGATCTGAGAGAGATCTCTCTGTAGCCAGTGGAGTGGGGATGGGAAAGAAGGAAGCTGGCACAGCATAGTATGCTACATCTGAAGAGACATGTCTGAGGCAGGTAAAAGAAATATTTGTCTGTGGAAGAGTTTCTCTCTTTCTACTCTGCTTTGGAACAGCCTCATTTTTACATGGTAAAAGTCACATGAGATCAATTACATTATTTGTTTATTTTATTTTTTATATGGCAAAATTTTCATAAGGGAAGTAGTGCTTTCTAATCACTGGGGTAGTAACTAGTGTTAATAGCAGCTAATTTCAGAAGAAACTTATGTCTGTAATAAAATAACATTACTTTTCTACTTTCTGTTCTTTCATTACTGATTCTTTAATATTTTCAACAGCTTTTCAATTGGCTTTTAAAATGTTTTGTTTCTGTGGGGTACCAAACATAAACACTTATGAAATGAACAACGATTGTTTTGGGGAAGATTTCTAGTATTTGAAACAACTTATAGGTTCAGCGTAATGCTGAGATAACTGAATTAGAAATACTTAATGGATTCCTAAGGCTATCATTTATTCCAGGTGTTTTATATACAACAATGCCACTTGCAGAGTATTCATGCCTAGGCCTTTTACTGGTAGAAATGCTCTATCACATTTACAAAATTGGAGACCCCCAAACAGTAAGTTTACATGGGAGGGTGTCTCTTGAGAAAGAACATCACAGTCCCTCATTTTCCCCTGCCTTTTTTCTTTTCCCTTCCCCTGCTAGAGAATTCACTCTTTATTCTCTTTTGCTTGTTTATTGCTGTTCACTGGATTTGGAAAAGACTGGAACCTCTTCTTCTCTCTCAAGTACTCTAGCACAGTTTGGGCTTGAGATTGTTACTTTGCTATTTCTAGCACTGCAGAATGCAACAAAATCAGATCAGCCCAGGGTGGAAGGATCATTTGGTTCTACCTTTCATGGGAAAGGAATCCTAGCCAATATTATCTAGCATCCTGTCCGATCTCATATTAAAAACTTCCAATGGTGGGCACTCTGCCGCATACCTGGTGAGGTTGTTCCAGTGATTGATCGTTACGACTGTAAAAAATTCTTTAAAAAAATTTCAAGATGAAATCTCTCCCAGTACAACTTACACCCATCATCTCCTCTTTTCTCCATCTGGCTCCTAGTGAAGAGAGAATATCTTTCACCTTTGCAGCTGCCCTTTAAGTACAGAGATACTGTGATGAGGGCCCTGCTCGGCCTTCTCCTCTTCACAAATAAATGATCTAAGTCCTTCAGGCTTTGCTCATACAGCAGACCTTCTTAATTATCTTCATGACACTCCTGTGGACCTTCTCTAGTCTGTCTGCATCTTTCTTAAGTTGTGGGGTCCAGACCTGGGCACACTACTCTGGATGCAGCCTGATCAGCACTGAATACTGTAGAATGATCATATCTCTATACTTCTAGTAATGCCCCTACAAATGCAACCCAGGAGCTGATTTGCCTTTAGTGCTACAGTGGCTCTCTGCTGACTCATGCTCAGCTTGTTGTCTGCCAGGACCCCCAGGTCCCTTGCAGCAAGGTGCTTCCCACACAGACAGATCCTGCCCTGTGCTCTTTGGTTACTTTGTCCCAGCTGCAGCATTTTGACTTGTTCATACAGTTCCTGCCTCTGAAGATGCCTCTCCCCTCTGACAAGCTTGCCTTGCCTCCCAGCTAGGTGCCCTCAGCAAACTGCCCAAACGCTCCTTTCTGTTCTGTCTGAATTTTCAACCTCCCACTTCTTTTAAATCCCATATACTTCCTAACACATGGATGTCTCCACTGAGATTTTGTGTCCTCTGTTCACCAGTGCAAAAGCTTTCATTAACAGTGGATGGCTTGGACAGAGCAGGGCACCCTGGCTGTCTTGGGAGCCTCCTGGAATTACACATGACAGCTGAAGCATTGCACTCTGAGCACAACAAGGAGGGCTGAATGCAGATGCTGATCATTACTGAAACTTTATTTCTATGCTGTATGTCATCATTAACTGAATAAAAAAATATTAAATTTTCTTACTTTCAAGTAGAAGAGGATACTCCTCATGAAGCTCTTCATCCATTCCAAATGTTCTCCTTTTCACATGGCTGTGAATCTTCCCCACATATGATCTTCCTTATTCTCAAGAATATGCAACAAATAGTCACAGGAGCAGACACCATTCTTAATGATTTTTCTCCTTTTTATATCCTTTGACATTTTCCTTTCCAGTGGAGCCCAATATGATGTTTAATATTCTCTTTATTCTTCCTTAACCTTCAATCCTTGATTTTCAGATTCCTGTCTGCCATTCATGTAGCAGCATTACACAGTGAAAAAAGTTTTCTATGCAAATACAAGGCCACTGAACTATTTAGTTTCTGATATTAGGGTGCAGGCTGTGTACTACTATTACTGAATGACGTGTTCTGCAAATCAACTGAATGCGCTTATTTTTTTCCTTCAATATCACTTGAGAATTTCCTCAATGAAGAAGAAACGTGTGCAAATATAAATGAGAAGATAGTCTGAACACAAATAAAGAATGTATCTTCTAGAATAATCAGGTCTGTTAAATGTAAACATAATATATAAATGATCAGACTTAGCACACAGGCTAGATGTGCATTTTTTAGTACATGAAATGTATTGGCATTAATGAATTTAATTCTCCCACATTATTACCCCTTTATTTATTGCAAAGTGCTGTTGGGGCTGGTATGTGGTTATAGCAGGCAAAGGGCAGAATAACTGCACAAAACAGGATGCTGGGGAGACAGCTACAGATGCTTTCCATCAGTGCATGTTCAGGAAACAGAAAATCCAGGTAGCCCTTGGGAAATGCATGATATAGATCACTTGGGTACATTCCAAAGAAAAAATCAGAAATTGAATGCTGTGTCTTAATATTTTGAGCCTTTAGAAGGGAAGGGAAGGGAAGGGAAGGGAAGGGAAGGGAAGGGAAGGGAAGGGAAGGGAAGGGAAGGGAAGGGAAGGGAAAAAGAAAATAACCTCTCAATAAATGTCATTGTGTCTTTTGGAAGAATAAAAATGTGATGCTTCCTTTCTTTCCTCTAACATCTTTCTCATGTACACTTTTATCTCTTCATTGGTCTTCTTGAGATCTGCAGACTTCATTGCTTTGCTTTTGAGAATGCTTCATCATCTTTAGAAGAAAAGGTTTTCCTTGACTTTACAAAACTTAGGTGATATCACAATCCCAGAGCTTTTCAAGAATTTCTTTCTTTTCTTTTTTTAATTTTTCCTTCCTCTTAACTCTTCCCCGCCAGTAAGGCTTTCTTTTCAATCCTACTTTGTTGCAGCACCTTCTATATTTTGCAATGCTAATGTTTAGATCTGTAAAAACAGCAGCACCCGGTTGGTTTCATTCTTGCTCATGGTCTTTGGTGATCTCCACACAGCCTAATCAGAAGGAAGATGAAATATGTATGAACCTCCTAGCCAGTTCAAAAACACTTCATAACCTGTGATGAAGGTGCCTGCCAGAGAAAAACAATTGTCCTTCAGGCTCTGAAATACTCAAGTGTTCTTAAAAGCCATAGGTGGAGGAATACATCAACTTCCAGGAGCAACAGCAGAGCTGTGCCCATCTCTGGATTGCAAATCACTGATCTAACATGGGGGAAAATCCTGTTTGTCTCCTTGTACAGTTACAAATCAAGCATCAGGATTAGTCTAAAGCTCCTTCTTGATAAGGTGGCACCTTTTTGTGATCATACAGATTTTCCTGTCATCACAAACTCCAAACTCACATACTCTTTTCCTACCATTTAAACTTTGCCCCTTATTATTACCAGCCATTAAGTGTCTTGGAGAAGCCTGTGTCTTCTTGGTTTTTTCCATAGTAGGCAGAGCAAACATTTGATGATGTAAATGAGTGAACAAGAGCAGATGTTTTGTTAATCTGTAGTTAATTTGTTAATTGGTGTCTTCTGTGGCAAGAAGAAAAAGAAATATTTATTGAGACATTTTATCAGGGATGACAACAATTTTCCCGGGCTTGGAATTCTTGTTACCACCAGTCCTTATGTTGTTATCTAGATATGGGAGAGATTTTAGCCTTTGTAAATATAGTGGGGGGATCCACAGAACCAGAGATAAGGATTGAACAAATTTAGGCCAAAAATATGACTTGCAGTACTCCCCAGCGCTGTCACCTTTTTGTTTTCCATCACAAAAGCCTCAAGGATTTTGTTTATATGGGCTGACTGCCTACTGGGTGAAATATACCCCATTTTGTTTGTTTTCAACCTCTTGTACAGTCTCTGTTAAATTCTTCTATACTTGTATTGGAGGAGACAGTGAATATATGATGTTTCATATCTCTGTTTTAGCCTCTCCTGTAGGGGCCTGCTTCCCAGTACTGAAGGGTCCTGGTTTACTTAGTTGGTGCTCACTTGGAAGTGATTCAATATTGTGATAATTTTTGTTGCCCTTCACAGAACATTTTTCAACTTTAATATTTCCTTTTGAAAATGAAGGTACCTGTGTTTTATACAACACTTAGGATGTGGGAAAACCATGAATTCATAAAATGGCTTTATAACATTTTCTGGTATTGTTTTCTATTTTCTTCTAATGATCCTTAACATTTACATGTGCTTTTGACTACTACTGAACACTGAGACAGAGATTTTCATGGAAATATTTATCGTAACCTCAAGATCTTACTCTTGAGAGGTAATGTTCAGATAATAGGCCACCATTTTGTATGCAAAGTTAGAGTTTTTCTGCCTGTGCATTTCTTTCATATTTCACCTGTCATTTTATTTTCCACTCAGTCTCATAAATTCTTTTTGACAGTCTTGGCATTCAACCCTTGCCTTTGTTCTCAGTCCTGCTATGAATAATTTTACATCATCAGCACCCTTTTTCTTGGCATTGTTCCTACCTTCATCCCTGCGGTTCATGAATATGTTGAACAGCCCATGGGCCCAATCAGACCTCAATAGGAACCCGCTGGTGACCCTCCTCCATGACCCTTATGCCTCCAACTATTTACTCAAACTTTCCATTCCAAAAATAAATCAGCAATAAAAAGACTGTCTTCTTATTCCATTACTAAGTTTTCTTAAATGTTTGAGGTTTTTTTTTTTTTTTTTTTTTTTTTTTTTTTTTTTTTTTTTTTTTTTTTTTTTTGTGAGAGCATCTGTTGAATACCTTTCAGGATTCAAATGGAGTCTGTTGACCAGACCATCATGTCCACAATCCCACTGCATTCCCTAAGGAACATCAGCAGATTTATAAGGCAAAATCACTCCTTTCCAAGGTCATGTCAATGATTCTGAAGTAGATGGGACTTACCCAAAGTGATATTCAATGGGAACCCAGTGGCTAATTAGGTATAATTTAGTGATCCTCCATTCTAGTGTTTTATGAACCCAGTCAACTGTGATCAGATGTCAGCTTTTGACAAAAGGAAATCCCCCAAACCTCGTCTTTTCTTCTCTGTTGTATGAAGCTCATTTGTGTACAGGAAATTAATAATCTTTAGATCATTACTTTCGAGCTATGACTTGAAAATATACATATATCCTAAATATCCTTACTGCCAAATACAAAAAGAAGTTGGGGTTCTTTTTCTTGTAGAAACCTGTACATTGATACATCACTGCTGGTCAAGCTCAAAGCCCTCATCTAATAAAGAAAAAATAGTCATGAAATTTGGGTATTTTTACCAAAATTTCTTATTATTCTACATATAACAGCTCTATCACATGCTCGATACCTAACTAGCAGATGTGACAAAAAAACCTCCTTGAGCAAGTTTCACAACTTGTTAAAAACAATACCTAAGGAAGATACATGAGTACTAAGCACGTGTGTTCTGAAATTGGTCTTAATTTAAGTAATCAACAAGGCATTTACTGTTATAGCATGCACCTGTGTTTGCATAGCTCTGTTCACCCATATATGCTTTATCCTTAGAGATAAAACCTGCTGCTCAGGGGGAAGCAGGTGTGCTGGTGCATGGACTGCAGCTCTCTAGCAGCACCAGCCAGGACCACCCTCTGAGAAGGAGAGCAGATAATGTAATGCATTAGGGCTCATGGACAACAAGGACTTGTTATTCACATACAATTCTGCCAACTAATCTGCTTTAAACTCCTCCTCAAAAGTAAAGGATCATTAGAATATCACAAAAAATTCAGGCTTCTCAACAAAAAAAATCATTTTGGGAATTACAAAAAGCTCTGAGACACTCGGAGTGGCATATTTCAATTGTGGTGTTCAGCTTTATTTTGTTTCATAACAATATTTGAATAGTAATGAAGTAAGGATATATATAATGTATTATTGACACAAAAATAAATGCCAAAAAAGTCTTTGAAGCAAAATATCTGACTTTTTTCCATTAAATATTTGAAAAAAAACCCCCAACACTTTCCTATAAAATATTCTTACATTAGCAAAACCTTTCTTTTTCCTAGGAAGATTATTCTATTACAAAAACCACACTGAATTTATTATCTGATTACCTAAGTTGTCTATATTCAGTATCTGAACACCTCAAAAGCATTTGTTTTTTCTGTGTTCTGTTTCCTACCCATGACAAGCACTTTCGTTCCTGGACTTTAATTATTGGCATTTTCCATGGGGAAGGATATCTAAATTGGGAATGCTCAACCTCTTAAGAAGGCAGACAATAAATTTCTCTGCAGGAGTCTAGCTGTAGAAAACTTTTGCTGAAAAGACAAAGAAGCAGGATTAATCTAATCCCAGTAAGTCATTTAGAGTAATTCTTTGGTGATAGACAGACATTTGGGAGCCAGTTCACATCCCATGCACTGAGATACTTTGCAGCCTACCCATCTCTCCTGCTTTGTGGAGCAGCCTACACATTTATTCCAGGTGCTCTGATATTAATTACTGAAAGTCTGTAACCAGGGAGGATCTATTCCAGATGTGCTGGCAAGTACCAATGATGCCATTAGTGTATGGAAGAGCTGAAAATTGGAGTACAACTGAATATAGAGCCCAGTGCTGTCCTTCTACTCCAGTAAAATGTCCCTGGTGAAGAAGGAATCAATTTTCATATTGCTGCTGAACTAGAAGGCAGATAATCCATGGAAAGCACTGAATCAAAACTACACTCACAAATTAACATTTAGGAAAGGAGTAACTTTTGTTGCATGGAAGAGAAGCTCTTTGTGAAAGAGGGGAAACTAAAATCTCCAATCAACATTGTGACCTTTGGGTTCTAATAGTTTGAGGAGATTTAAATAGGACATGTGGCATTTTTTGACCTTTGAGGTTTTATACTAATCAAATTTTTGCAGTATGTTTAATAAGCAAGATTTTGCAGGTTAAAAACTTTGCTTGAAAATAAAATATTCCACATTTATTGCTCTTTGAACATTACAATAAGGAATATAGAATTTCTTTATAATGGTTCAGCCGCATAAATTGCTACATCTGGTGTATGTGACTTATTTTTTAAGGCTGTAGTCTATGATTGCCATACAATTCCTCACACCTCTATAGTCAAAGCTCTATCGGTGGTTTTCCTGTATATTCTTCAAGGCTGTATTACTTTATTTGGTGGTACTTCTACATCTCAATATACACTCAGGAAGCTTAGTGACTCAAGACTATGCAGAGTGTAAACTTTAAAAGGGTGGAGAAGAAATCCCCTTGGGCTTCCCCTGCCACAAGCGTGTCTCAGCAGCCATCCCAGGAGATGATTTTTTTTCTGCTGACCACCTATCTAGCCCCAAACATCACTTTTATGAGACAGTCCTCAGAAAGTTTTGTGTGATATCTAATTCCTTGGAGATAAGAGGGAAGTTTTGAAGAGTTTCTGTGATTCTCTTTATTATAAATTTAGACCTGAATCAGAGGCAACAACTCTCCCTCCAGAGTGTTCTTCAACCATGAAGGTACAGAGATAGGGGCAGCTTCAGGCTTTCCAGAACTTGTTGCTCTGAAGGATGTCAGAGCTCTGGCTTTTCAAAAATGTCACAGCTCCTTAAGGAAACTATTATTTTTTTCAACACTACATTTGAAAAATATTCTACCTCCCTGCCAGTAACATATTCACTGGAAATAAAGTGGGAGAGGCTGTTACTGGAAAGGCTTAATACATTTCCTTACAGCTGTCACCTCGTAGTTTTCTGAATGGGAAGTTTTTTTTCCCTGTACAGCCATGTGAGGTATTCCTGAGAGAGCACGGAACTTGTCTTGAGGAGACTTGAAATGACATTGTTAAAAAATCCAGCTGTAAGACAGGCACTGCCTGGCTTGGTAACCAGATAGGGGCAGCTCCCCTGGGAGCACCGAGGTGCTGGTCCTGCTGGGCTGGGAAGGTCCCTCAGCAAGTTAACTGAGAAAAACAGGAGCTGATGCCTTGCTCTGCTTCCTGCCTGTCTTCTCTCAATTCCCTGCCCTCCCCAGGGAAGACCACATAATTGGGGAAGTGCAGAGCCTTGCTCAGCTCATTGCTGTCTCTTCTCTGTCCTGGGGCAGGCCCGAGAGCACCTGGCAGAGATGTTAAATGAGGCTGACTCTACAGATGCTGCTGGGGAAGGCAGCCTGAAGCAGACATAGAGCAGCCTCTAAAATATCTTGTGAGTGAGGGACAGTGAGAGCTCAGTCATTACCCAAATAAAATACTGTTTGAAACCACTGTTCTAACATGCAGTCAGCTGTGTTTAATTAGGAAAATAATCAAATAGGTGTTATTCCTAAGATTAGCTCTAGGATATTCTTAGACAGGCAGAAATTTAGAAGTAAAATGTTTGCATGCAATTAGAACAATTTGTTCTGCCCTGGCTGTCTAAACCATCATTCACAATGTAGCTGAGCTGCCAAGGAGCAGCAGGATAGAAACACCAATTGATCAACAGATGGATTTAATAATTATTGAGAGTGAGATTCTCCTAGAAAAAATATACTTGGGGCTTAGCACATCAGCTGAACATCAGGTCTCATCTCAAATCCTCTGGCTGAAGGATGGATTTCCAAATTGTTGTGTCCCGCTGCAGATTGCCAGTGTTGAGAGAAATGGTGACAGCAGAAGTGTTGAGCTTGCCTCACAGGCCCCAGCTGCTGCACAGGCATCAAGAGACATCAAGAGATGGACAACCTCAAAAAGAAGGGCTGGCTGGCAGCTTTCACAGCCCGCTGGCAAACAGGGACATGGTACTATAAATGTTGTTATCATGAAAGCACACAAAGCTGAGGGTGAGCATGCTCTCCAGTCTTGTGTAGAGAATCGGTGGCATATAAATATGACTATAATAGCATTATAGATGCAACTAGTCAGTACAGTCTTTAATTTCAACAGCCATTGTGTGACCTCCTCAACTCAGTTATTTCAGGCATTAAAAAAGGTCTGCCTCCCTGAAAGTTGAAGACAAATTTCCCATTGTTTTCAGCCTCCTGGGTCAGAAGCCCCTTCCCTTCCCTTCCCTTCCCTTCCCTTCCCTTCCCTTCCCTTCCCTTCCCTTCCCTTCCCTTCCCTTCCCTTCCCTTCCCTTCCCTTCCCTTCCCTTCCCTTCCCTTCCCTTCCCTTCCCTTCCCTTCCCTTCCCTTCCCTTCCCTTCCCTTCCCTTCCCTTCCCTTCCCTTCCCTTCCCTTCCCTTCCCTTCCCTTCCCTTCCCTTCCCTTCCCTTCCCTTCCCTTCCCTTCCCTTCCCTTCCCTTCCCTTCCCTTCCCTTCCCTTCCCTTCCCTTCCCCATTTTGAAAAAAACAAATGAGATGGAAGTTAGTATACACTTGTAAAATTAGTGTTAGTGTTATTAGGTATGATATCTTAGCAATTGAAATATAAGTTTTTCTAAACACAGGCTTTTAACTAACAAAAGGACATATGTTTTTCCTTAATGTGAAATACCTTGGAGAAAAGCTTAAGTCCATATTTACTGTCCAACAGAAGGGATGAGTTGGCTTGTTGAAAGGAAATTGCATTAAGTGCAGAAACCCAACAAAAATATCAATTGCAGTGTTAGCCCTTATGCACTCAGCTTGAGGTTGTTCACCAATCATATGGGAACAATTATCTTTATGGATTATTGATTATATTAAACCCTCAGGCAACTGTGGGCCTCATAAGGCACTTTGTGGTTGCAAGAAGGGTAAATTTTGTTGGCTCTTTCAAGAGCCTTCCTGAATAATTTGAGAATGTATTAATCAACCTCTAGGGGCAGTTACCACCAGTAATCAGGCTAGATGGATAATTTGATTAATTACAGATTCCTCAGAACATAAATAGATACAGTAATGAGATTAGGTAAACTAAAAATACAAGATACTGAGACAAAGGTCTGATTAATTTATATATAAGGCAAGTAAATTGTAAATATGTTGAGATTGGTTGTTGGAAACAGCCAGGGATTGCCAGAGGGAAGGAAATGATGGCATGTTTTTCTCCTCATAACTGCCTTAGTGGGGCATACCAACTGCAGAGTTTCTTCAGTTGTTTCTGAACACGAGAGGTCTTACTATTACCAGTGACGAAATGATGCAAAATAGCAGGATTTGAATCAAACCCCACCAAGGTCAAGGGAAACCCTTCTGCTTTGAATGCTACTGTACTGATACAAGACTCTTTACTTGTCACAAGTTTGGCTCTTGTCTTGGCAATTCTTGAGTTTCCAGTTTGCTGCTCTTGGATCTTTAAGGGTTTTCTCGCACTGCTTAAGGGAGATAATATTCTCTGCATGCTGACATACAGCTGTTCTTTTTGTAACACATCCATTGTGAATATTTAGAATTGGGTTTCTTCCTGCCTACCTGTAATGGTTTTTACCATCCGTGCTAAACCAACACATTCCACCCCTACACCTCTGGAAAATAAATTTAAAAACAATTATTAAAATTACATACAAGATGCAACTCTTATCTACTTAAAATAATAAAACTACTCCATCCCTAGATATTTTCCCACCTCCTCTGGGTTCTGAATTTGTTCATGTTAAAATTCCCAAGCTGGGGAATCAGAAAATTCCTTCAAGGTTTGGCCCATTCTCCTCCGTTCTCCACAACACTCAGGATTTTCAGTCAGTTTCACCATTTTAAAAAAATCATCTTTCATCAGTTCTTCAGGAGAGGAGTCTCTCTTAGAACTCACATGGTAACATGTCGTGGTTTGAAAGCAAAATGAGTGAGAGGCTCCAAGTCAGAAATACAATTTAATAAGAAAGGTAAAAAGGTAAAAAGGTAAAATAAAATAAAATAAAATAAAATAAAATAAAATAAATGCAATAACACAAAGGACCACTGACAGAGTCAGAACACAGCCTGAGCAGGATGGTGGAAGCAGTCCAGGTGAGGTGCTCTTCCTGAAGCAGTGATCCTGTAGAAAGGTCTGGTAGCTCTGGTCCTCTGGGAATCCAGTAGGTAAAGGCTGCTTGTACTGTCCCAAATCCCAGATTATATCCAGGTGAGAATGCTTGGCTCCTCCCCCTGGGCAGAGCATCTCACAATGGGATGATGAGTTGTGAAGTGGGTCCTTGATGGCCCATTAACAGAGATAACCCCTGGAGGGAGTTACCTGTAAGTCATGGGCAAGGCGTTGATGGGCCATTAGCAGAAGACACTCCAAAGGCAGAGGGCTTGGAAACAGTAGAGCACTGCTCCACTTGTTTAACAGTTCATGAAGATGGTGATAGAATAAATACTTTGTGTACAACCCAGGACATAACATCACCACAAGAAACAGTCCTCTGGTGGCTCCCGTGTCACAAATCTGCACCTGCCTGGAAAAAGCTCTCTGCAGACTGTGAAGCCCTCCCATCAGCAGTTTTCCCAACACTGCATATGGGACATGTCTGCTTATTTTAGGGTACCATTTAAGGACACCTCTTCTAGTATAAAACAAAGATTCTCTTCTGTAATTTCCAAAAATCATCTTCATCTCAAGGAACAGAGGCCTCCCTTTTCCCTGGGAGCAAAGGTGCATCACTTTCTCTCTGTCTTCCTCTGTTCAAAGTTCTCCATTAAATCTCAGTTATATCAGTCCACAACTTTGACTAGAGCTATGCATCCCTTAAAGAGCATCCATATGTTACAGTGAAAGTTAGTCCATTCTTCGGGTTTTTAAGTCTTTGTCACCCAGCGGTGTATCTGTATATAAACTTAAAACCATCAAACTACCATATACACTTTTTTCCCTTAATATTCTTTTTTTTTTTTTTTTTTTTTTTTTTGTGTGTGTGTGTTTTATTTGTTTTGCTTTGTTTTGTTTTTGTTTTGCTCTCACAGAAATTCATACTACTCCCGTCTAGTCCAGAGGAGATGGGATTTTAAACCTTCCAGCGAGTCCTTCCAGGAGAGCTCTGTGGGAGAAGACTGCCTAGGAACCTAAGGAAAAAATATGTCATCTCACATCCTTGGTAGTTTACTCTTAATGGAAAATTCCCTTACATTTTTCAAATTGGTGATTTCCACTTTATCCTCAAGGGAGTGTCAAGATGTGTTTGATGCATGCACCATTGTTTAGAAATGGACCTGGCTGGGTTTCACTGGTGATACAGATCTCACTGCAAGTCACCAAATGAATTAGAAATAATGAAGATTGTACTGTGGATTAAGTTTTACCCTTCAAGAAACCCTGTCTAACTGCAGGTTGAACACAGGTATCTCTCAATTTCTGCAATTTATGGTAAAAATATCTATACCTAAATCTGTTTACCCTGCAAACACAATCAGTCATATTTTAATTCAGTGGCTCGTACATGTCTGAAGAGAAGTGATACTACAAAAATTTGTGGTTTGATCTACAGAGCCAACAAGCCTAGGTAAGCTGTAGGAATCTAATTCTCTTTCCCTGTGATAACTCCAAGTGATATATTTACACAATAAAAAAGCAAAAATGCATGGACAAAATTTGCATGCAGTTGTACAGTTGTGTTACCAAGTAGAGGCCTAACAATTAGCAGAATAAAACTGGAGGATAATGAATAACAATAAAACTGGATTTAGATCTAGAGCCTCAGAGTTTTTTTTAACACAAATAATTTGGGCTGAATGTATTTTTGTTAAAAAAGAGAATACCTTGCATATTAGATTTCATCATTCCTATCTCAGAGAAGTTAATATCTGAAACACATATCTGGGGTTCATTCTTAATTACAGTTACAGAAGAAGTAAGCTGAATCCTTAATGTTGTTTAAAATGTATGATTTTAAAAAAGTGTTTTATGTGCAAGCAGCTTAATACTCTTGCTATGTTACATCTGGGACTAGAATCTCACACAGTGAGTATGAGATCTAATCCATGAGACCAATGTGTACAGGGCATTTATGTTCCTGTAATTTCCAAGTATTTGAAATTAGATTTACTTTGTATTTTTTAGAAAGAAACAGAAAGAACAGCAAGTTCTTATAGGATGTAGCTCTATACATTTGCTAAATGTTTATAGAATCATAGAAGCATCATTTGGGAAAAGCCCACTAAGATCATTGAGTCCAGCTGTTAACTCAGCAGTGCCCAGTCCTCCAATGAAAACATGTCCCTCAGTGACACATCTGCATGTCTTTTAAATATCTCCAGGCATGATGATTCTACCACTTCCCTGGGCAGACTCTTCCAATGCATGACCACCCTTTTGGTGAAGAATTTTTTGCTAATATGCAATCTAAACCTTGGTGCAACTTAAGGCCTTTTCTTCTTGTCCTTTCACTTGTTACCTTGGAGAAGAGATGAAACCCCACCTCCGTACCACCTCCTTTCAGGCAGCTATAGAGAGCAATAAGGTTTCTCTGGGCATAATTTTTTCTAATTTACTCATGTTCTCTGGGAAACTTCCCCAAACCTGTGTGAGAGAGGAGCACCTGGGCCTTTTTATCTGTTTTCCGTGTGTCATAGCAGTGAAATTCCTTTAGGTATACTAAAGTGACAGGAGGCAGTTTATTCTTATGTTGCCATCACTTGTATTTTAATAGAAAGAAGAAGGAAGAGGGCAATAAATAATAATGGAGTATGTGCTTTTTATCATGCTTTAATAGGGAAGGTGCTGCTCTGGGGCCGCTTGGCTGGCACAGACAGTGCTGCAAATTGGCAGGGATTGCAGATCCCACTGGATCCCATGGCTGAGCCTGAGCCCAAAGTGCCTCCCAGGGCCACAGACTGGCACAGATGTCAATGTCAGTCATGTGCAAGCAGATATCACTTCAGGACCAGATGATGAACATCTACAAAGAGAAATTTAGAGAAGGACTGCCAATCTGGAGATCAAGAAGCATCATGGAAATCTTATGACTACCCTGCATCACAATGAGCTGAAACTCATCCCAAGGTCAGGGCAGGTAGTGAAAGGTTTGTGTAGCTCAGTATCTCATGTCCAGAAGTAGCTAATATTGTCTGTCCAGAGGGGAGTGTAAAAGCAGGGCATGTGTGCAGGGTGCTTCTTCAGAGATATGTCACACTGGGGCTTGCTTAAACCCGGGGTGGATATTCCTCTACACTGCAAGCTGTAGAGCAAAGAAGAAAAGTGTTACAGTGTGGGGGAGAAAAGGAAAGAATAGAGTGCTTGTATTGAGCAAACCACGACTGCAGGCAGCCTGAGGTGTTTGGCTGGAGAGATTTTTACAAGTGGGTTTTTCATGCACCTTCTGTATGCAATTTCCTGAATTAATTGATACTTTTCTCCATAAGGATTGTACTGCCTATGTTTGCCGTCTGAGAAGCTGTGCACCTGTCAGACC
Source organism: Zosterops lateralis (assembly GCF_965231275.1). NCBI lineage: Eukaryota > Metazoa > Chordata > Aves > Passeriformes > Zosteropidae > Zosterops > Zosterops lateralis. The sequence goes on along the minus strand of NC_139763.1, from coordinate 68,024,133 downwards.
TTCTGCTTGTTATCTAGTACGTGTTCCCAGCCTCCTTTCTTTTTCAGGTCTAGATTTGAACTCATGAGAAGATGAAACATCCTGCCTTATCTATTTCTTCTTCTCCCTGTACAAGCCAGGCTGTTAGCATGTGTGGGGGCAGTGCATCTCAATTGCATCCTGCCGTGGCCCTGATAAATTCAGCAGTGTGTGGCAGTGAAGTGCTTGGCAGACCTCTAAGATAAGTGAGATAAATGCTGTGCACTTTTCCGGTGAAGATCTTCATACAAATGTGAAGTCGCTCACGCTGTGATTCGGGCCTCCTCCTTAGAGAGCTGCTGTGTTTCCCCATCTGCTGCGTAAGGGGAAGACTTATTTGTGAAACTTGAGAGTTTGGGGAAGGGAGAGTAGATCATGTAGTGTCTATTATAGAAGCAAATAGAATATTATTTAAAAGTATTATTGTTACAAGTGGTGGGAAACCTGGCTTGATCTGTCTCTTGTGAGGATATAAGCTCTTCAGAGAAATCTTGAGGCAGCTTCCAGCAGTATAAGTCTCATTTTGACTCAAATCCTCTGCAGAAAGGCATGTAAGTGTTGGACCTGCACTGCTGTGTCAGGACAAAAAAATAAGAGAAATCAGAAGCTGGCATAGAGGTCCTTCTTCACCAAGCATTGCTGTTTACACCTGTCAGGTTCCAGGTTTTTCAAATTGTTCAAGGAAGGAATGAAGCAGAGAAAAATCCCTTTTTTTTTTTTTTTCCAAGTCATGTATGAATGAGGGTGAAGTTGCCCTGGCAGTGAGATGTCCACCCAGACATCTGCCCAGAGAAACACATTGTTACCATGGCTGAGACTGATGGGAACCTTAAGCCCAGTGACTTCAATTTTGACAGTATAACTCAGTACTGAGTTGTGGATGCCTGCAAGCCTGGGCTGGTATCAGCTGCACTAGTAAAAAGCAAAGCTGGTATTTATAGATAGGAGAAGCCTGTGGTTGCCCCAGTTTACACAGCGTGGCAGGAAGAATGATTGTCATGCCTGCCTGCTGCTTCCTGACCTGTCCCATTCTGTGCTATGTATTTATGCTGTGCTGCCCACTCTGTGCTACACTGTGCTGTCTGTGCTGTGCTGTGACATGATGCCTGTGCTTGAGACATTTCTCCCACCCCAAGGTACTGTGAATGAGACACTGTGATTTCCTGAATTGCAGTCACAGGGCAGTAGAGAGAAGACGAAGATCAGATCTCTTCTCTTCTCTTGTCTACCCTCTGCAGGTAGACAATTTAATTCTCTAAGGCTGACGGTGTTTTCACAGACGCTGAGCTTTACATGAGGAGGTGAAGAAAATTAATTAAACTGAACCAGAGCATTGAAGGTGAGCAGAAGATATATTTTGTGTTTGTTACATCTGTTCAGGCAGTGTTTTAAACAAAGCATCCCCTCTTTGCCAGATAGATTTTCAGTAAATACTTTATCTACTGGTCTGTGTAATTTTAACATTTCATTTTGTAACAACATTGCAATATAACAGAATTATAACAGTGTCTCAGTGAAAAGATGCCAACTTCTTATTGCAGTGGCTTGATCTCCAATTCATTTGAATGAAAAAAAAATTTCAAAATTATAAATTATTGATGTTCTTCAACTACAAAATCACTAGATACATGATTCTCCTCTTTTACTGTTGAGCTTACTGAAATACAAGGTGAAATACAAGGTAAAATACAAGGTAATATATTGGTAAACCTATTACATAAAGATCATAAAACTGTCATTATTCTGGTACTATAGAAAGTATCCCCAGAATATGAACAAACACCTGCTTTTTCCAGCTGTGCTTTAATTTTGCTGTCATGTCATTATGTTATCTTTTGTACTTGCTCTTGACACAGTCCAGAAACAATGGAATAGTCCAACAGGGTTTCCTCTTCTTATACCTGCTAAGAGAAATACAACCTCTAATCACTCCCTGAGTTGTACAGGCATTTCATTGTACAGGCTTGTTTTCCAAAGAAGAAGCTGTCAGAAGTACACAAAGCCTGTTGTTGAGTAATTTATTATATTTGAACTGTGGCTCAGTCTGGAGCCCCTAGCTGAGATCAAGATTCCATCAATCTAGGCAAGGTATAGCCATGCTGTAGAAGACATTAATTTTTTCTTAATGATTGGGCAGAGTGGGCAGAAAAAACAGCCCTATAGGGGCATGCTATACCTCCACTATCAGCTAGTCCTGGGAGGAGTCACTAGCAGGCACCTTCCAGACTGATGGTCATCTCCTCCACCACCCTCTCCCAGCATCCTGTCACTGTGCTAGCATTGGGAGACTGCATCCCTTTTCTCTGTGCTGAGCCCACTGAGCTGTCACAGAGAAGAAAGACATGGGGTACAGGGTAGAGGCTGCATCCTGAACTCTACTGCTTCACTGGCCGTATTTTGAGCAGGTGAGATTCATGGACAACTCAAGGTTTGTCTGCAGTTTTAATAAAAAATACCCCCAAATGAGACTGGGTGTCTTTTAGCACAGCCCTGCACACCAGGAGGTGGCATGAATCTGACTCACTGCCTTTGGGTAAGACCAGCTACTGCTGTCAGCATGGATAAAGCTTCCTCTGTTCTGCAGCAAGGCCAGTTTCATGTCCCCATGTCGAAAGAGCTCGTCTGAGAAGCCTTTGCTCAGCACAGGCAGAGGCATTGCCCATGGTCCTGGCACACTGCAATGAAGACAAAATGCATCAAATGTTATTATTTGGCACATGCAATGACAACCAGGAATTTGTGAAGAGCAATGGACATGTCCCTGGACATGGCAACTGAGCTCAAAGAGTGGAGAAGGGCATTGTCCCATTTGTCTCCTTTATACCTGTCCTCTGAGTGAGAAAAGGAATTAGGCTTTCTCAGCTGTAGCCCCAAAAGCAACTCACCATCTCTTCCAGTACAAACCAAGAGGTCATGCACAAGGCTGTTTGGATGGATCAGGAATAATTTGTGGCATTTATAACAAGGACAAATAGGAGAAGTACCATCCTTCATTATGTATTAACGTTGTGCCTGAGTAGTTATGTCCAGGAAAATGCATTATAATGGAGTTCACCCTTAAAAGCTTCTTCACTGTACAAGATCACATCAGTTTTTCCCCACCATGTTTACCTTTTGAGGGTGTGTTCCTACAATTGTAATGCAATTTGCCATATGAGGGATGTGAAATAGAAGCCGTTACTTTAATTTTTGATAGATCTAATTTTTTTCTTGGAGATGTGTAAGTTGATAACTTTCATAGCTGGATTTGACCTAAATTTGTGAAGGTCAGAGATAGCCCTTTGGAGTTTTCATTTCAAACTATGTATTTCACCAGCTGTGGTATAACACACTTTATTCTATAAAATAAAGAAGACAATGAATGAAATATTTTTTACTAGTGAAGTCTGACCTTGGTAGAAATTCACATTTGTTGAGTGTATTTGCACATCTGCATGCTTAAACATAGTCATTAAGCGAAAAAAGGGGAAAATCTCAAAAAGAAACCATGCACTAAAACATTATGGTCAGACATATGCAAAATAATAAATCTTTAAAAAATTCCCACTAGTAATAGGGAATTTTTTCATGATTGGTGAGCTTTGCCTGTGTCCAAGCTGATAAAAACTCAATGGTCATGCAGTTGTGTTTTACTGCATATCATCTAAAAAGCAATTTTCCTTTCATTTGCAGGAAAGCTTCATATTTGATTGATTGCATTGATTTTTGCTTGCATTTTACCTGTACAGATTGATGACTACCATATTATACATGTAGAACCTGAGCAAATAAACTAATTTTGCTATCATTCTATTTATGGGGCACCTTCAAGGGATATTTGCATTTTTCATATAATATTTACATTCTGATACATCTGCCTATGACAAATGGTTTTCCTTCAGGTTGTTTACTCTGTTGCGTGACTTGGCAAAGGTTATTTCACCAATTTGTTTGTTTTCCCCAGAGTGGTTTGTTTGCCAATCAAAAGTATGCTTTACAATAAAGGACAGGTGCTGTCTCATGGAGCATGCCCAATAATTTACCAGTTAGAGGTGGAAAACTATGCCAGAATCAACATAATGGCTTCCTTTTATTTGTTTCCACTCAGTTTGAGTTAATTGTCTTAGTGTAAGTTGTACTGTGTCTGCACTGTTGCAAGGAAACACCCTGACCTGTAGTCACCTCTTTTCCTGACGTGCTGTGTGAACTTGTTCATTGGGATGGAGCAGCACAGGAGAATACAGATGCCTCCATAGGTAGGAGGTAGGTTAGGAAAGGACATATTCCTGAACACCCCCCTGGAAATTGTCTGCTCCATCCATCACCTAAGAACTTATAGGAATCTAAAGCTTCATGCCTAAATTTCCCAAAGATGAATGAAAGGCGTAATTACTCAACTAATGTTGAAATCTAAAGTCAAGCAAATAAATCAGATGGCTGCAAGTCAGATAATGCAATAGTTTCAAGTCAAGCAGTGGCTTTAAACTGAGAAAGGGTAGGTTTAGATTAGCTATAAGGAAAAAAAATCTCTATTGTGAGAGTCATGAAGTGGTGAAAGTTGCAGGTTGCCCAGAAATGTGGAAGTGTTTAAGGCCAGGTTGGATGTGACTGTGAAAAACCTGCTCTATGAAACAGGTCCCTGCCCATGACAGTGGGTTGGAACTAATCAATCTTTAAAATCCCCTCCAACCCAAACCATTCTATGATTGTGAAATTTTGGGATGTCTCAGGTTTTGCTGGTGTCTGTTGGACATGCTCTTCTTTGAGGATGAGGGCTGGAGCAAATAGCTGAGGCAGAGGGTACCAAACCAATCTGGGCACTGTGTTTGCAGTTAGGTCACCAGGGAATCTGATTGCCTCTCACTAACAGGGGACTCAAATCCTAATGATCTGCATGGAGGAGTTTTCTGGGGATGAATAGAAGCAATTGTGCTACACACATGGCTGGGGGAACCATGGTAATTTTTAATAGGTAGGACTAAGTGTATAACCTGGGACTTGGGATTTTGTGTGTTTTTCTGTGGTTCACTTCTTCTTTTCTGTTTTTTTCTTGATTTGCCCTTGCTTTTTTGTTTGTTTTGGTAATTTGTTCTTGAGGGGCCTGTTGTTTTTATTTACTTTTTTTTTTTTTTTTAGGTGAGAAACTCACTCAGAGAATATAAAAAGAAGCTACTGAGAGGGGGGTTTTACCCTATTGATGATGAGCATTCATCATCAATACTTTTTTTTGATTGTAGATAGTGCACCTTCAAGGTAGGACAAAAGAGGCTGAGGATGGTAGCAAGCCATAATGCTTCCCTGAGGATCCTCAGCTACTGCAGGGTCAGACCCTTGAGCCTGACCTACTGTTCCTTGCTCTGAGAAATGCTTGTATTTTCTCACCAAGTTTGTTCTGAGAGTCAGGATGGAGAAGAAAGAATTACAGTCTCCTTCCCCTGTTTTTGTGACACCCCCACTGGCAGCAAAAGGCTGCATTCTGCCTTGGCAAACCTTACTCAGAGTCCTCTCAGACATTCCTATAGCAAGGGTTTCACCAGTTGTTGTTTCCTAGTAAATAAAGTTTTATTTTATTTTAAATAAATTATTTGAAATAAATTTCCTCTTGAATGGAGATTGGTATAAATAAGAACCAGAAGCTGGAAATTCTGCCTAGTGTATCCCAATTAGCGCTGGATTATTAGTCTGCCAGGGTGCCAGCCTAAAAGTCGCTGGCTGCTTTGTAACACAGCTGGGCAACTCACTAATTGTTTTTATTAATGAAGAAGTCTTCCCTTCCTCAGCTGTTTCTTAATGAAATTGTGGGTTCTTCCTTGGTTAGCAAATCAAATCAGATTGCATTTGCACACATTTGTGTGACCAACAGATTGCAATTTGAATAAGAACAACATCTAAGCTCATGGATAATTAATGACCATTCATTGGTAATAATTAAATTTACTGACACACAAAATACTATATCTGACTGAGAGAGATTTGTTAGGTTAGGAATACTTGATCCAATACAGAAAGAGAAATGTTAGGAAACAAACTTTGGCACCAATTTAGAATGTATTTATCTTGAAAATATTACATAATTTTATAGCCCAAATAAGTATCTCAACAGTTCTTTATGGAATTATGTGATGTAGTTTGAAATAAGTGTGTGACACCAAAGTGCTACTTAAGAGACTTTTATTTCTTGCCCTAGTCACTTGATGCAGGTGATAGTTTTGTGAGATTAATACTCCTGTCACATAACACTTGCTTCTGCCTAGTGTTATATCTTCCACTTTATTGTATCTGTGAATCAAATGCAAAAAAAATTATGATGCCAACTAAATTTGACAAGAAAAAAATAGCATCCTTAGTCAATTTTGTGATGCCTCTGAAAGGCTAACGTGGATTTTTTTCCCCCCAATTTTACTTATCCTATTTAGAGATGGAATAAGCAGGCATTCCCTCACAGGGTCCTAGCCTAGATAGGGCTGGTGCATACGGCAATCTCCTGCTCTACTCTTTTGGCCTTTATTTCAGTTCTGTTCTGCTGCAACTGTACTGCAGCAAACTTGCAGCAGCTGAACAAAGAGAGTGTGTCCATTTGTGGTTTCTAGAATTTTCTTGTAACAGATGGGGCTGTGAACCATGTGCTAACCTGAGAGGGTTGGTGCCCAAAGTGCACCCTTTGTAAGCCATGCTAACTGGGACCCTCTCACGAGAGCCCTGAATATCAGAACAAACTTTCCAAATGTAAGAAAGAGTATGAGACTTAGTGTGTAGGAACTTATCCTGTGTGATTATAGTGCTAATCCTGGAGGAGGAGGAATTGTGGAAAATTTTATCCATCACTGGTCCCATGACCTACTGCCCCACGTACATGTGCCTCTAGGATGGGCTCCACAAGCTGGTGCAGAGCTCAGATTATAGCATGGACCACTTTGCTACAGTGTTCTGTCAACCCTGAGTCCTCACAAAGCCCTGTCACTGACCCTCTTTCCCTTTCATCTTTTCTGTCAAAATTGTTATTATAGTATCTTCTCTGAGGTGCTGGAGCAGCATCTCTATTTTTATAAAGGAGAACAAATAGTGAAAAGGCATTGAGAAGTCAAGGAGAAGAGTAAATTCTTGGAGGTTGCTGCAAGGCCAGAGTGTGAGGTTCTTAATTTTCTGACAAGAAGGTGTCTCATTATTTCAGTCCAGAATGACTCTAACAAGAGTAATTTTTAGGTATTTTTTCAAGGCATATATTTGTTGAGAAGTGCAGTTATCTTATGACAACTTATGTGAGATTTTAAGCAAGAAAGAAGATGATGAGTAGGAAAAATGCCCAGAAGCGAATATTGTTACCTTCCCCCTTTCCTATTTCTCATCCACAAAGATGAGAACACTCTGTGAGGTGAGAAGAGAGCCAGGATCAATGCAACCCTTGCATCCTCTTTGATAACATAATGCTGGACTTGCTGGGAGGCTCACATGGATGGAGCAGTTTTAGTAGGCAGAAGTGATAAACCAGGAGTGTCTTGCAGAATGAGGACCTGAGGAAGGTAAGATGCTGATAGTGCTGTTTTCTTTCTGCTGAGAGGGTAATCTAGTTGTGTCTATTCAGTGCACGTCTGCCTACATCCACATCAAACAACTATTCCCTAACTGCTCCCATGAGTTAAAGATCATTTAGCTGTTTGTAAGTCTGCCCCATGACTTCTCTGTTTATTTTTTTTAACTTTATTTTTTTTTAACTTCCATTCTGGAACAAAACTTCAATTCTTGGCAAAGAATAGCTGTTAGCAGCCAGTAACTTGTTCTTGGTTATAACTTGCGAAATGAAGTCACCAAATCAGTCAAGAAACTCTTTTCTATGGGTTGAACTCTAATTGATGAGGTAGAAGAGAAAAAAAAAGGCCACTCATGACAAGATGGACATCGTGAGAACTACTATGTCCTAGGTGAGGAAGTTCTGCAAGATTTGAGAGGCAAGATAAGAGGGAGTTCTCTATACTCATTTCAGTTCTTGTAGCCACAGGTTTGTCTATCTCTTGCAATCTAGCCATGGATTACATGGGTTTGAACCTTGTAGACACATTAGTGGATAGTTTGCCTTTACCCTTATGTGTTTCTGCAGGTGACAGTACTAACAGAGTAGGCTTTCTTAAAAAAAAAAAAAAAGTCAATAGTTGTTGCTGGAGCCGAAGAGAGAGAAAGGTATTCAGCACTGATCCCAGGGTAGCCAGCGGTTCATCCTTTTGGAGAGGTGCTATCCTTTTGGAGAGACCCAGACATCACCCAAACCCAGGCAGGGCAACCACTCTGACCCAAGCCTGATGTGCCCAGGGCATAAAAGAGCAGGTGACATTTCTAAAGCAGAGTTCAGTGTGGATGGTAGGTGTAGTAGTAAGTGAGGCTAAACAATAATATTATGCAAAGTTTTCACATTTACAAAATAAAGCATATTTCTCAAGCAGAACCTCTCCCCTCGATTGATGCAGGAAGTGAGGAATCTTCAATGGACCACTTTTTCCAAACGTATAATAAATAAATTGTCAGCAGCCAGTAGAAAAGACTGAAAAAAAATTCTCTTAAAATAGTTACCTAACCTGCACCTTTTCTTTTCAGCTGCTAAAATTTCTCTGCCACTCAGCAGCCCAGAGAGCAATGCTCAGCATGTTTTACAAGCACTTCATATAACTTGCAGAGAAGAATAAAAAGGTCATCTTTCTAATGCTGTGTAATCCTGCACACTATTAAGTACTAAAGGTACTTCTCTTTTGAACCAATAGTACTGAAAAAAAACAAAAGCGGGAGTCATGAGCATTTAAAAAGGGTTCTGTTGGGCATATATGTGATCAAAGCCAGGAACAGTCCTTTACTGAGAGACACACTATGCATTTTCAAGTTGTAGGACTTGTGTAGTCTTGTCTACACCATAGAATATATTCTCAGCTGTGTCCAGTGGAGCTATGCAATGAGTATGCCTTAATTTCTATATGTCTATTGTTTGTATTGATTATCTGAGCAAATGATGCTAAAGCAGCTAAGTCATGTTTACCTAAATTGAAAAGATAATTGGCCAGATCCATCCCTGATGTAACTGTCCCAATCAGTCAGTTCTGTCAATGACAAATTTGTCTCAAGAGAAGGAAAATTCCCCATGACATGCCTGTTAAACCAAAGCAGGTGCCAAAAATCAATTAGGAAAAATAAGGCATCCTATCCAAGTTTGTGCTTCCCTGAAAAGATCCAGAAAGATGCTGTTGGAGGATGAGTTCCTGTGGCAGGGTGCTGCTGCAGGGCTCTTGTGCCCAGTCCTTGCCCAGGTGGCTCTGTTGCAGACCCTGCTCTGAGCAGATACCTCAAAGGCTTGGCCTGGGTCTCCTCCCTGACATGTCTCCACTGTGGAGTGGGCACAGCTGGGGGAAGAGGGGAAGCTGGTGGAGAGCTCTTTGTCTCTTCCCCAGCTGTACTTCTAAGTACAGCAGGAGCAGACATCTGGGCTGGCAGACCCAACAGGCTTCTACTAACCATGCCTATGTCTAGTGCCACTTAGAGCGGATGTGAAAGAGAGACAGCTTGTTAGTGAGGTCCAAACAGAGCCCGTTTATTTATCAGCATAAACATCCCCAGGGGGCTGGATTAAATGTTTGCATGCTGGGGAAAACAGATTGTGCCAGCAGAAAGGATGAGTCAGTCCTAAAGAGAGATGCATCTTGAATTCAGCTTCTGTGCCTGCCAAACTGCCCTGCACCCTATTACTGGGGAAGCTCAAGCCTGGAGTGTGATTTTCTAGTACTAGTGCATATATTTAGTCAGGTTCTCTCTGACATCCTCTCTTAAATGCTAGCCATTAATGCAATGCACATTCTGTTTGTGTCATTTTGTCCTTAGAGTTTTCTCGATGGATGGATTGTTCTGTAATGCAGGTAACCCTAATGAATAGATAAATGTCAACTCAATATTTCATAAAGTAAAATACTATAGCTATTCTCAATAACACACCAAAGTAATTTCACCTTTACAGGAATTTTGATCTCAATTTCAGTGTTTTCAAATCTATCCAATATAAATCTGAATGAACAATTCATTATGAATAATTTATGCAGCAGATTTGACCCACTTTTCCATTTGCAAATTACTATAATTCCTCTCTAATGGTTGTGTTTTCCCCTCCAGTTTTTCCCTACAAACTGAGATTGAGGCCAAGCAAGGCTATCTAAAATAAATGGTAATTTAACTCTACCTACTGATTGCTTCCAGGCAATGGATGCAACATTTCTATGAGAAAATATGATATGGAAAATACACTTTGATTATTTAAGTTTTGTATTATTCCTCTTTGATGAAAAAGCATAGAGGTAATTGGTTGTTTGCTGAGAGTTTTATGCAACTATCACTTGTACATGCATAGAATTTTTATCTTGTGATTAATCCTCTCTCCGTTACTATTGTAGCTAATTAGTTCATAAAGTTAGTTTTGTAAAGAAGCCCTAAAAAAAATCAGCAACATGCATAGAAAGTTCAGTTGAATCTGCAGAATAACGTGTTTGCCTCCTCTTGCCAAGGCTTTTTCTTTGAGCTTCAGTTCTAGGAAAACTCTGGCTTCGTTCCTGATTGATACAATACAGACATGGCCACATTTATCTGTGGCTCTTCAGAAGACTTTGCATTCTTCTTTTTCCTGATGAAATTTAAACAGTGTTTCTCATGAACTGTGTAGTGATAATTTTCCTTCTTTCTGTTTCTGATTAATTATTATCACACCTGAGCACTGTCCTGAGAATATGTGGAGGTCTTGCGTGTTCTGCTCTGTATACAGTTCAGGAAAGGAGTTTCTAACTGTCCATGGGGGAATGAAACCACATGCACCTTTAATAATCCCAGTGGTTCTGATACAAAGAGTTGTTTTATTGTCAAACAGGTCTTCTGAAATCTTTTGGCTCTTCAATTTGTTCTTTTGTTTGCTTTTTAGAATACAGTGTGGCAGCCTGTATTTCAGCCTTAATAAAGTGCAGAATTAGGCACTCATCCTTTAAAAGGATTCTTATCCCTTTATAAAGATGGATGGCTCAGTCATGGAAAGCAGAACATAGCTTCTGAAAGAAATGGGAACTATGTACAAATGAGGCAGTAAAAATAAATGACACAGTACATTCACTAGCCAAGCAAGATGTTACAGTCTACATAAAGGCTAAGATGCTGACTTCACAGGACCTGGTGAGCAGAGCTTCTGTAGGCAGAAGCAATTTACAATTATTGGTACATTAATGACAGTATGTGATAAGTGAATTACTGGGACGTTGGTAAATGCTATTCTCATTAAAAGTCAATCTATTGTTGGCACTAAATCCATAGTTTTCAGATATGCCTACATATTGAGCCATTAAAAAAGTGTCAGTCTGAGCTATCATCTGGCAAGAAGAGCCTCAACTGAGGAGTGAAACCTTATTTTAGTAGGTGCTATAGAGTAAATCTTTTTTAAGCCACTAGAAAATCATACATATGTAAGATACTGGAAGACATCTTTCTATTAATTTCCTGCAGAAAGTCAGAGAAAGTAGGTTAATGGTCTTTGAGTTACAGGTTCAAGCTGTTGAAGTGCAGTTAATTTTGACAAAGGAAGTTCCCTGGTAAGAGGGCTTGGGCATTTTAAATTTCAGGTGTTACAAAGATATTACTAGAATCTCTCCAAAATCTGACTTGTTCCATCATTGAATGGATTTTCCTTTCAGGTGTTATTCCCATGATGTTGGTAACTTGTATATCTGAAAAGAATATAGGCTTCCAATTGGCTTAGGTGACCCGATGATGGTTCCTGGAGGAATTATTGCTAAATATAGAACCTATGGAAAGTGTCTCCTCTAGAAAATGTTGAGCTAGCAAAAACATGGGGGAAATGAGGAGGAGTGATTAAGAATAGCTAACAGTTACTCCACATAAAGCTGAAGAACTCCTAAACTTCTGTAGTTTTAATCAGTTATAAGTGTGGAATGCTACTGTACTTCTCAAGGGGTCTGGTCGAGGAAATCTGATAGGCAAGGAGACCATTTAGTTTTTGAAGATTGTAGTTGAACAAGGATTCCAACATGGGCTGACCCTTGGAAAGCACTCTCTGGTCAATGAAGGATCAAAGTATATTCTCTTTGACTTCTTGCTTATACAAGCAGCTGCCAGCAAAGATTTGTCTCAGCCAGTTGACTGGAGTGCTAAGACTCTTTGAAATATGAAGGGTCCCTGGGAGATGTGAATAGGGACACACATCCCAGAAAAGGGATTTTTGAAAAGACCAGAGGGATATGCAAAATAACACAAAAGAAGACTTTGCTGAGTCAGCTGAGAAGTTCCATTTATTTTATTCTCTTTTCTTCTTTGTCCTCAAAAAGTCTATAGATAAATGTAATTAGCATCTTTCAGCCTCAGTCTTGTTTAATCTGGCTTTTTAATAGCTTTGGACTGTAATAATAATCCCGATTCCTTACTGATTATTTCATATTTGCATGTTTTCCTATTAGGTAGCTCTTGGGACACACAACATTTTAGGGTTTTCTGATTCCCAAATTGTTCTGAACTAAGATCAGACCTGACTGAAGGAAAGTAGTTAAAGCAGCAGTGTAGTACAGTGAAGCCCTGTTGCCTCAGAAGACTGCTGGGAACACAAATGTTTCTGAGAAACATTAGGCCCACGCAAAAGGACATCAATATTTGTATGACTGTAATCTCAAGCTAATGTGTAAATGCAGTGCATTCCTTAGGGATGGGTGCTGTGCCTGTGCTGACAGACTGTAAAAAGAGGCTCTGGTACTGCTCGAGTGTCAGTGTCTCATAATGAAGCTGATTAGACCTAAAGGGTTCCTCCTTCACTGCATTTGGAAAACATACCCTCAGTGAAGAGCATGCTCATTCAGGGTTTGGGCAAGCTCCTCAGGGGGCCTTTTTTTCCTGGAATAATTTCTGTCTTCTTGGATTGTTCTCCAATCACACTTTGTCCGATAGCCTCATTGACGTGTTGACATAATTCTAGTAAGCTATCATGTAAAGAGGTACTGCACATAGATTGAAAGCATTGGATGTCTTGTGAATCTTCAAGAATTTCTTAGGAATGTTAATGAATCCCATTGTACTCATTCCATCAATGCCCTCTCAGTTTTTTTTTGGTTTTTTTTTTTTTTTTCTTTTTTGTAAGAAAAAGATGACGTGCAAAATGTTTTCAGAAGTTTATTGCAAAGTGCTGAAAGTAGAGCTTTAAAATAAGATCAATACTCTTCTCTGCACCACACAAGTTTAAAAGAGAAAACATTTTGAAATGCAATTTCAGTTTTCTTTACTTGGGATTCCTATTTGAAGCACATGGAATAAACCGAACTTTCCTCCACTATGTCCAAAGGAGCAACTGTATTTTTACTGACAGCCCAATTAACATTTGTAGTGTTCATAGTGCAGAGGAACTAGATTGCCCACCACATATTTGTAATGCAAAAATGTTAGAAGAATGTTTTACCCCAAGTAATAAAATAGATTAAATCAAAATTTGATTTATGGTTTCTGAATGGCACTTCACTCAGACCAAGAAAAAAATGTGGTGTTCTGTATTTGAGAGGTGGTCTTATGTGTTTTTAAGCAACAATTTGATTACCTTAAACTAATGGAAAATTGAATAGGAAGATCAAAAAATCTTCATTCATATAATATATATGAACATATATAAAATTTCTAAATATTTTATTTGTACATCTATATATATACATACACACAAAGACACAATATGTTTTATACTTTATCAGACTTCAAAGACATATTTCAATTTTGACAACGGAATTAGTTTGTGTATTGATGAGTAGTCATTCATATTTTACCTTCTTTAATGAGTTTATAAGTTCATATGGTCCAAGAAGACTTTTCTCACTCCTCTTTGTTAGGCAGGAACTTTAATTCTACCCATCTGGCTTTTAAATAGGAAACTACTTAAAGTTATTTCTGCTTTTTAAAATTTCAGATTTGAAGTAAAAATCTCTGAAGGCGCATATATGTTGTTGCATTGGAGCACAGCTGGATTTCATACCCAGTCCTCATCTGCTTGCAAGATGTTGCGTGTTTAGAAGTTGTCATCTGGAGCACAGGCTGCTCATTAGTATGAGCTGATCTGAACTGTGTCCATGGTTCCAACCCAGTATTCCCTGCCCAGGCAGAGGTCTCCAAAGGTACCCTTGTGATCTCTCCAGCCCTTACACCCTCACCCTCTCCTGCCTTCACATACACATTGATCCCTTAGCTGTACTCTGTGCCAAAGGATGTTTCTGCTGGAAAGCTACCAACAGCCTCTGCCTGCACACTTCCCTTGGTTCTGGACCTTCAGGAAGCAAGTGGCCAGGAGCAAGTCCAGAGAGCTGTAGAGAACATGTGATGTACATGGTGGCTTTAGCAGCCCTAACCTCAACTTCTGGCCTAGGTCCAGGAAGGTACTCAGCTACTAGATCAGATTAGATCTAGCATAAGATTATGTAGGAGTTGTGTGAAGAGAAGAATTAGTAGGGGCTCTGAGTGGCTGTTTTGGAGATGACTGGATTGAAACCTCAAACTTATTTTTTTTTTGTTTTTATTGCTTTATCTGTTTTTTTTAAGGCCTTTTTCGTTATAAACAAAAAAATCTTGTTGAAATAAAATGCATTGAAACTGTGGAAGTTGTTCATCTTCAGTTCTTGCTCTTACTCACTCTTTTAACTTTTTTTCACCAAGGACAGAAGAGATCAACTGTTTCTATGGCCCACAGCAGCAGCCTGTCATTGTCACCTCTCTGGGCCAGGTTGGTAGAGGTCACTAGTCCTGCTGTGAGCTGTGTGGGGCTAAGGCAGAGCCAGTAGTGTAAGCAAGGATTAAAGGACTGGCCACTTGCCTTTCCTCTCTTGCTGTGCCAAAACAGTATCCAGAAGCTGTGGATAGTGCAGCCATCCTGACAGCACTTGGGATGCCCTCAGTACCAGCACTGAGGGTACTTAAATTGATGACACAAGTACATATGTTCCTTCATTAAATAATCAGTGCTGGAGCCATAAGTCATCCTTTTATGGCCAATATTGTGTGACCTCAGCCAGCAGGAGGTAGGTACTGTCCTCTACAGTGTGGCTGGAAAAAAAAAAAGGTTGGTGTTTCTTTCCAGTGATGAGAGAGTGCCAACCTACACACTCCCAGGTGGGGTAAAAACATCTTCTAGGTTTGGTCACAGTGCCACGGGGTGGTATTTGGATAGCAGTAATCTGCCTAATGACAGGTGGTAAGTGCTGTTGGCAGAGGAAGATAACTTACAGCTTTGTCAAGGAAACCATATCATAAAACCCTGTAATGATGGGCAAACAGAGAAGCAGAATGTTCTAGATGACTTCACATGCTTGTTTGAATGAAGCATATCTTGCTGATTTCAAAGACAGCTGAAACTTTTCTTCAATAGTCATCAGCAGATTTGCTCCTGGTGGATACACATGGTGGAGGGTTTCCTGAAGGGCTGTAATTTTTACTCCAGAAAATTGCAGTGGTTTCTTCAGTGTTTCATCAACACCATATTGAATAATGATAATAGTGGTTAAACTACCAGCTTTCTATGATCTCTTTACATATTTTCCTCATGTCCTCTACTTTTTCTATTATGTCTTCAGATAGTTTTTTCTAGGTTAGCTCATAAAATTAGCCTGTTAATACAGAAAATGAAGAAGTGCTTTTGTTAATGATGTAATATAAGGCATTGTTTGACTTCTAGTGAAAAGAGAAGGTGTAGGAGAGAAAAGGCAGAGTGGCTGTCTTGGTATCAGAACAGAAGTTGAAAGGCCTGTGTAATACACCCTTTGCAATACACCCTGTGCATACCCTCAGTGGTGTCTGGGACTCAAAACCTGAGTCTTGGCAGGGCAGTGTTTGGAGCTAGCCTGCAAGAAAGGGCGGAGTCAAAACACTTGTTGATCTCCAGATGCCAGAAACTGAAGCAAATGCTGCAGGGAGTGCCTTTATTCTCTCTGTCTGCAAAACATATTCCTGAACAAATGATACTGTGAGTATTCTTCTGAAGAACCAAAACACATCCAACTGGATAACAGATGTGCAACCCATTGCCTTTAATATGCTGTTTTAGATGTTGATAGCCACCCACAGAGCAGAGACCTGGCCCCCAGTCATTCTTTGCCTTGAGGAACTCTGTTACATCCCATCTTGCACTGGAGGGTCTTCACCCTGCCTGAGGATGCAAAAGGCTGGAATGAACAAATGTCTTGTTCCCTGTTGTTATTTTCCTTCTTTCAAAAGTAAATGTAGAAAGCGGTGCTCTTCAGGCTTCAGGTTCTTTCCTGGAATGGTGAGTTTGAACATTCCCAGGATGCAGAGGACTTAGGCCATTCTCTTGGTGAGCAGACTCTGTATTTCCTTCTGTACAAGAAGTGAACAATGCTGCTTGATCTTATATGCCAAGGCAGTCTTATGGCTCATATTTCAAAAGAAAGCACAGTTTTCACAATGATTTTAGGCTGTAAAAACAATTCTCAACTAAGTGAGTAAGTTAAAAATGTGAGTACATACCTCAAAGACAAAAGAAGGACAAGTTTTTGGGACTCTGTTTCTCTATTTTTTTCCAGTTGAACTAGGTGTACTTCATACAATGTGCTGACTTCTGTGGCTCCTTTTTTAAACCGATTATCTTTCCTAGATATCATACAGGAACCTGGATTTTTAACTCATGTTTGTGACATGAATTTTCACATTTGGGTGCCTGAGTAGCCATAATGTGGAGCAAAAGCAGGGCTGAAGAAAAAGAACATTTCCCATGGGGTAGGTCATCACTGACAACAAATGCAACCTCATTATCCTTTTCTTACCACATTTCCCATGGAGGAAACCTAGAGTGAGATTTACCATAGGATACTTCAGTATGTCTCTTGTTTATTCACACTGGGACAGCAAGAAAAAAACAGAACAAAACAAAATTCCTCACTATCTCCCTTGGTATCACTGCTCTGATGTTGTCTTTGTTCTTCAATGTTCAAGTGGTTTCCACTGAGACTGACCACAGCAAGAGAGAGAAGAGAGAAATGTTTGGGTTTGTTTTTAACAAAAGAAAAACATCTGCTTAATGCTGTCATCTGGTCTGCCATGAGTAAGCTTCACTTTTTTTGTTTTTTTTCCTCCAGTTGCTGCCTCTACAGCCTCTGTCTCTCTCACAAAAATATTCCAGTTCTGGGCATCAAGTGGCAAATACTGTGTGGTAACCATAGGCTCCCTGACAAGTTAGATCAGCAAAAACATTCAGTGATTCCAGCTTAATACAATGAAGTAGCTGTTATTTTGATAGACTAAAGCAAATCTGCCAGTATGATCAGGCATCATGGTTTTGCCTCTTCTTGTCTTGGAAAGCAGAACGGCCTCTTGTTGACAGGGAAAGAAAGCTCTGATAGGCTCTGGAACAGGTTTAGGAAATTGCTGCCAACTCTAGAAATTTGAAAGAACCATAAGCAGATTAGTTATTAGAGAAACAAGATCCTTGGGGTTCACAGTGAGATATTCTGACCTCCCAATATCTTAAATGATTGAGATAAATGAGTCTATTGAACAGCTGCAGTAACTCAGTGTGGTGAGTTGACCCTGAGTGAATATCAGGTGCCCACCAAAAACACTCTGTCACTCCCTTCCTAGCTGGGCAGGGGAGGGAACATAAAACAAAAGGCTCATGGGTCAAGAAAAGGGCAGGGGAAGGTCACTCAGCAATAACTGTCATGAGCCAAACAGGCACGACTTGGAGAAATTACTTATTTCCAATCAAATCCAAGTTGGTCAATGAAAAATAATCCAAATTCTGCCAGTAAATCTACTCCAGCTTGGACTCCTCTCTCCCTGGAGTCACAGGTCCTGCCAGGAGCCTGGTCCAGCATAGACTTCCCATGGGGTCACAGCCTTATTCAGGCAACCATCTGCTTCTAGGTGGTCTCTTCTAAAGGCTGTGGGTAGATCTCAGCTCCCCTGTAGACCTCCAGGAGCTGCAAGGGAATCTCAGCTCCTATGCCTGGAGCACCTCTTCCCCCTCCTTTTTTGCTGACCTTGGTGCCTGTAGGGCTGCTCCTTTCATATAGTCTCTCTCCATTTTCTGGCTCCAGCTGATCTTTTGCAGGCATGGGTTGTTATTTTTTTTTCCATTTCTAAAACCTCTTACTCCAGAGGCACTACCACCAGGGCTGTTGGGCTTGGACTTGAGCAGGAATTGGTCTGTCTTGGAGCCAGCTGGCATTGCCTTTGTTGGACATGGGGGAAGCTTCTGGCATATTCCCTCAGAAACCATCCTGTGGCAAAACCTTGCCACACAAACCCGATACAAGCAGTTTCAGTTAGTACAAATACTTTAAGATTAAATCCAATAGGACAAAATGCCAGGAGATGAATCATATCCATCTTAACACAATTAGAAAATTTCATCTATTAAACACACTTTCCGCCCAGCTCAACGAATAACAGTTAAACAACTGGCCTGAACGCAGCAACTGGCCTGAATGTAGAACCTAAACAGATAAAACAGGTGAAACACATTACTTTATGATATTGTTAAAATCCTTAATCTAAGTCCATGGAGCCAAGTCTCCCAGCTTTTCCTTCCTTGGTGATTTGCTGAAGGACAGGAAGAGCTCCAGGACATTGACAAAGGTAAAGCTTCAGGTACACTGATCACACCAACTGCTATAATAGTAATATAGTAATAGTATATATATAGTTTATAGTAATATATAGTAATCTAGAGCTGTCATGATAGCAGCATACTTCCTCCATTGCTTGTTTTAATTTAAACTGGTAGAACCATAGAACTTGCTGAACTTTGCATATATAACCAATAGTAATACTCTTTCAAAGGTAATCCCAACATTAATATCCCAGGCAGGACAAGAAATAATTAAAATATAGTAGATTTGATATAGAGGTTTCCAACATTAATGTGAAGCACTGTAGTCAATAAAAAAGAACCGTTTTAGTAGTAGTTTTAGTTCATAGAAATGAATATTTAAAAACAATACTAGAATGCATTTTCTTTTGGTTGAATTTTTGCCCTTGCAATATTCATTCTTCTTGACAATAATAGCATTGTTTTCTCTGACTGATACCTTTAATTTTTCCCTTATAAGAGGTGAAATGATGACACATCTCACACATCCCTCCACCATCACTGGGCAGCACTATATAGCTCCATAGATACGTCTCAAACACCTAGATAGTTCTTCCCACAAAAAGAATTAACTTCAAACCTCTTTATTATGGACCCAGATCATCTGCCCCTCTTCATGGTGAAGAGTTTGTATAAGAAAACTGAGACTCCCCACAGGAGGTGGCATTAGCTGGTACACGTCTGCAGCTGTCAAATAGAGCAGCCATTCAGAGAAAAGCTTTCATACCCTCCAGGATTTTGTTTTCTAATTAGCTTTGATATATAGCCATCTCTGAGCCTGACCCTATTCATGCACAAGTTACTGTGACACCTCATTACTGTTTACAGGCATCCACAGTACAAACACAAAAGCAGCCCAGGGTGAGCTCTCCAAATTCCTCACAGATTGAGTTATTTGGATTCAATAACAAGATTAGTGATTTTAGATTACTAAGGAAGAAGCCAATTACCTAGATAATGCTTGATCTGTCTCCTAGTATTAAAAAAAGGCATGGAGTTACTTGGCCACTTGGAATTTTCTGCAGCTAAAAAATGACTATTTTGTAAATAATTGAATTGAATTGAATGCAGAGAGCTAATGAAGCAAACTCAATAGCTTGACTCTTTTAAAAATAAGTAATGCACTGCCCATGCATAAGGCAATGGCACAGCCAAATGACAGTGTTGGAGAGTTACAGTCAAAGCCAGGCTTTGACATCTGGCCCCTGAGCTTGCCAAGCTTATTCAGTCAAGGATTGCAATGGATGACTATGTTAAAAAAGAGAGAGTGAGCTGAGTAGGGATGCAAAACAACCACCTTTCACTCCCATCTCTTCTCCTCCTCCACCCCCATATGTCACAGTGCTAGTGAAAAGAACGATATCCTGCCAAATTAACAGTTCAATCTCATGTCTGTGACAACATTTTTGGAACACGAAAGCTGTTCTAAAACCTAAGCTTGTATCAAAGTCTAATCTGTGACCTATGAGACAGGATGTGTTTGGAGTGGAGCTCAGAATTACTGACCTTTTCATGCTCTAGAGAATCGGGTCATCCAAATTCACCATGATCATGCTTCTTTAAAAATGATGTTTTCCAGCACTCTGTTATCACTTGACAGTGCATGGTTTCATCAGGTTGCTGGTGAAGCCAAGGGCGCCTGATGATACTGGACATCATTAATGGCTGATGGAGAGCTGCTAGATTTCATCCTGATAACTGAAGTTCTCTCTTTTTTATTTCTTTAAGAATATTCTCAATCCTTTCTAAAGGGCTTATGAACTTTAACAAATAGCTGCCATTTAGAGCCTCCCTACATTAGATGCTGAGGGAAAATGATCCATATTAAACATAGTGATTTTGAAATTCATTATTGAAGTTACAATAATCCTCCAAACCAGTGGAGACTATTATGTGAAATGAAACTTACTTTCAGTCACTATAATTTGCTTTCCTTTGGACTCTAGAAGTGATTTAAATTAAATTGAATTTAGCCTTGTTTCTTTCTGAATAAGAGTGTCCATATAAGAGGTTTAATCTGGTTTTATGGTTATTTAGATTAGCTTTACTGAGAAATATGAGAGAAATTGGGAAAAGATAAATAGAGACTACAGAAAAGCTCTTTAGAGTATGTAAAATGTATTTCGTTACCCAACCCTTATTTTAGCCTTTCTACAGAAACTGCAGATTCAGTGGTCATTTTCTGTAATTAAACTGTCATGGAAATATTGAAATAATTTTAATGTAGGCCTTAATCACGGTAAAATGCGTACATATAGGTATTTATCTTTGGAATCAGTGGATTGCACAACAGTATGAGAGTCAGCCACCTATGCTAATATTCACAAGGTATGGGCTTGGAAGTAAAAAGCAGGGTATGGCAAAAGGAGAGGCCTTGTAGCTCTGTTGTTTATCCATTTCTAAGCTCATAAGAATGGAAAGATTAATTAATTTATTTTTTCAGCTTTCCCCAGGGGTTCATGCCTCAATTTTTCTACTGTGCACATGAGTGACTAGCTGTGGACATCTGCAGTGGGGACATAGGGACATATTTGTCTCTTTTCTGACTTTTTTCAGAAGACAGCTGTAATAGTCCTGCTCCTTACTTGTGGAGGACTATGGAAATCACTATGTGTAAGTGGCCTCTGCTGCCTATTTATCACTGATGGCCCAGAAATTATGCTTATACTACTGCAGAGTGTGTGGTAATTCCCACTATGGTTCAAACTGCCTGTAGTTTTAAGGGGAGAGAAAGGACAGTGCCATGGTCTGAAGAACCCTCTTTTTTACTCTTCCCTTTTAAAAAGACTGAAACAAAACGCAAGATGTATTTTTTCTCATAAAACATGTAGGACTTTTGGTTAGCTACCAGCAGTACCTGGAACTGAAGTCAAACATGGGCTACAAGTTCAGGCCTTGACCCTTCCAATTATGAAGTTTTCCAAGCTGGTAAATCAGTAACAGAGTACTAAAGAAATCCTAAATTATGCCAAGCCAGGTGATACCTCTGCTAGATTCAAGTATAGCTCTGAGATCAATAGGGTGAAAATTTGGGTAATGGTTCATGTGTTCACTATCTGCATTTTACAAAGATTCAAGATTTCACACATATTTTTATATGTACCACTGAACTCCTTTCCCCTGAGCAATTTATTAAGCTTGTCACTGGGCTGCTCTGTGGTGTGTTATTAAGTGTAACTATTCATAAGCCATATGGGGATTCCCCTCTCTGAAAGTTCACTACTGCAGCATTTTGAAGAGCATCCCATTCTCTCTACCAGAGAAAGGGGGTGATAAAGCTCTCCAAGGAGCATTGCTGCCAGAAAGTCTGGCAGTCTAGCCTGACCTCCTGAGAGTAGTTCAGCGGTGGCAGTGACAGACAGAAGACTGCCTGGACTCAGAGCCAAAAGTAGAGCCATTTGGAGAAAACAGAAGTGTAGTGAAGGTAGGGCAGAAAGCAAAAAATCACCTATATAACACTACACACAATTTGGATTTAAAACATTTTATTGCATTGCCAATATCACATTTTATTCTGTCCAAGTAACCAGTCAGCCAGATTTCATTCAGCAGCTGTTGTCCTTATATCCAGATATGTTTATGTGTCATTAGATTGGAAAGACCAGGACCCTGTTTGAGCTGAATCCATATTTTTCCAGAAGACCATGACTGATGATCAAAGCCTGGGATCATTTTTTTCTGGCCTTCCTGCTGGGGATTTGACTCATCAGAATTTAGGCTGGGTTTTGAACAGGACATCATTGTGTAAAATAAGATCAAGGCACAGCTGAGAAGTTCTTGAATGGTGTTTGAAAAAAGTCTCATGATGCTTACTCCCTGCCCAGATTCATTTTCAAAGACTTTGGGAACAAAAGAGTATTTAAGAACTTTTGATGCAGGCTACACATCATTTGGTCCAAGAGAGTACTTCTCTTTTGCCTCCCCATGGTGCCTAGCTTGCTGAAACAGCTGAAAGGCCTGAGTTTTAGTGATAAAATGTTCTCAAGTTCCCAAAGTTACACTCCAGTGGAAGTTTAAATGTTACTACTTGTCAGAACTGAGCATCCAGCTGTTTATTTTTCCCAGAAACCTTAACAGTTACTTTCAAACATACAGCTGATGAAGGAGGTCCTCCTCTGCACAGTGGCAGCTGACAGTCTCTGAGGAGACCTGGGCCACCAGTGCTCCCATTCAGCAAGTTTGGCTCTACCTGAACTCCAGCAGAGCACTTTGTCAATCTGCAAGTCATGGGCAAGAGCATTATGCCAGGACCTGTAGGGACAAAAATACAAGATGATTCATGAGCCAGGACAGGGATCAGGGATCATTCCTCCATAATGGTTATATCTTCTGAAAGGCATGGCATACTTGTTATCAGTTGTTAATTCACCTGGTTAAAACCCCAGAAGGGATTCTGGATATTAATATCAGAACCTGAGTTTTCTGTTTTGCAGGCGATTACCACATTTTCTGAAGTGCACATGCTCTCTGATTTTCCCCAGAGTCTTAGGAGTTTTCCTACATAGTGTGATCATGTCAAGGAAAGGCATAGACACTGACTACATCCAGATTAACTTTCTTCCTTACAGATGTGGAAGAAAGTATCAGAAGGCAACCCCACAAGCTGAAGAAGGAAGTTGCCTTGGTTTCCTGCTTTCTTCATCACCATGTTGGCACTTCCAATCCTGCTTGTGCCAAGGGACTGCCCGTATCTTTGCAAAACTGACTGTAGGCTTCTCTCTGGTGAGCAGGGCACCATGCTGTGGATACAGACTGCATGCATACATACATACATACATACATATATATATATATACACACACACATATATACGTGTGTGTGTAGGCATGTATGGATGTGAATGTGGAGGTGTATATTCCTCCAGTCTTGCCTCAGTTAATCTCTGTTGAGGGACTGAGTTTGAGACATTTCATTGTGCTTAGTGTCTCCTAAGGACAAGCCTTAGATGACTTCTATTGAAGGCAGCATGTCTGTCTATAATTGCACTTTTTGAGGCCAAATCTCAGCTCTGGGTTCCACACCAAGACCCAGAAGTCCTGGCAGAAGTCTTGCAGAGTGTTATTTTCAAGTACATATATCTTCTGTTGGATCCAGACCTCAGATATCAAAAAAAAAACTTGTTGTCTGCTTCTCATGTAGCCTAGTGCTATGAAGAACATGGAGATAATTCATGTATATTGTGACACAGGGAATTGGTTATGTACCAACAGGAACTAAAGAGGTCAAAGTAAAGATATGTTAAAAGTTTTGCACAGTGTTGTTATGGGCACCTGCATTTTGGGAAGGGGAAGAAAAGATTAAAGGTTTCTCACAGTTGGGCCACATTCCTTTCATGATTATTTGAATATTACACGAAGCAGATTGTAGCTCACACAAATATCCGATTAGTGAAGATAAGACTGGCAAGGAGAAGGCATTCAATGTGTGAGGTCAGTTATGTTTTGCTGGAATGAAATGTGCTTATGAACAGTGCTCTGGTTCACCAGGGAAAGGTCTAGGCACCTTGATTTCTTCCTGGATTTTTTTCTTGGTTCAGAATGGTATAGACTTCAAGGAGTTTATGAAATATTGAAATGTAAAGTTCTTGCTAAAGAACCTACACTAGTTCATAGTGTGGAAATGCAAACTTATATGCAGTTTATTCTGGTAAAAGATGCCAATGAAGAGGGTGGTGTTTAGAAATATGGTGTAGTGCTGCGTAGAAAATAGTTCCTTTGTTAGGTGCTTTGACAATCTAATCTCAGCAGTATAGATTAAGCCACAGAGAGTCAGCTCTTCAGTCATGTAGTTTTTTGTTTGCCAGCATGTTCATGAAAAGAATGGCTGGTGGATCTAGAGCAGTACTTTAGTGCAGACCAACTTCCCCTGTTACCTTGCTCTGGGTCATGGAGCAGCCTCTGTAAAAGGTGGACTGCTCTTGTTTGAAGTAAAGAAAATTATGTGCTTCAGGAGGGCCTTTAGTGTGTTCCAGCCAGTTGTCCCATTCAGTCCATGGGACAAAACTAGACCTATCTGAGGTACTGCTCCCTGAAACAGGGATAATGTGTCCTGCAGACCTTTAACACCAGCTGTCCCACTGTGGATTCACTGCTATCATGCATCACCTCTTACTAATGCAGAAACCAGGCTTTGCAACCACGACTTTGGAGCAGAAGGGAAAACAAGATGTATTAAAGCATTTCTATTCCTTATTCCCACGTGGCTTCAGCGTCGGATTTTGTCACTGAGCAGCACAGGCATTTTTGCCACTTAAGATAAGATTTGCAGAGTGATTAGGCTGGCATTAGGTCTTTCATAGTGCATTTATTATTTCATAAGAGATTTTAGTTTTCTCTGCATGAGTAAGCAAAACAGCATGACTCCTTGTCTTCCTTTGGGACTCATGGAATGAGATAGGGAAAGGCTATTGAAAATAAATCAACAACATTTTGACTCTACTGAAGAAACCTCTTTGTGTGGGAACAGAGATCTGTGACTTATGTTGTTTGTAGTTTCAGTATTGCTCTTCTCTTCTGGCTAGCACAGTCTATGCCCTAAAAATAAACACACATTGTAGGTTTGCCCAGAGGAGACTGCAGAGCAAATTGGTCTAAAATTCTAAATAATAGATATAATTATGTTGGTTATGTTCAAGAACATTAGTTTCTTCTGTGAAACTGTAAGATGTATCTTGATTAGCAAAACAGTTTTGATTTAAGGATGGAACACAATGGCCAGTTGTGACACAGTTACTGCTTCATTTTTTGGAAATAAACTGCCTGGAGAACTGACCTAGGTTGCACAAGGAGGCAGCCCAATGGGTAGGTACTCTGAGGGTCACCTTGGAAGAGGCAGTACTAAAGGGAAGACTCCAGGCTTCAGCTGTCAAAATGCTGTTTGTTCAGGCTGGCTCAGGTCCTGACAGGACCAGTGGGGAGAAACATCTTTGCCAGGCAGTGTGCCCCAGCCATCTATCTTAGTGTGTGACGTACTCTGTTTGAGAAACCTCTCTCTTGCTCTCTCAGAGCTTATTCTATACTGCATATTTAATATTTGAAGTGCTCAGGTGACTTCCACCCTAAATTTCTGTTCCCTCTTCTGCCCTTTTGTCCTCAGTGTGTCATAGTAAGAATTATGTCTGTCTGGAAGACAAACTTACATTTATAAAATTGAAGCAGAACACCTTCTCTACCTCCCAGGACCATTTTGCAGTAACTTCAATATTTTTTGTGATCAGGCTCCTCAAGATTGGAGACAGAATATACTAGAAGATCTTAAAAATGCCATTATGAATTATAAAATAGAAAGAGTTTTCACATCTCATATGACCTTATACTGAAAACATGATTTTGATCATTCAGGGACAGTAACTTCTCAAGCATGTTGTTGCAAATATCTTTAAGAGAGTGACAGAAATTACATCTAAAGTTTTTCTGTGAGGTACTGAAAAATCTTTATCTTCGGGCTCATTTTCCAGGGCATTAAATGACTTTGTTAGAGAGAGGCCAGGCTACAATGTAACACAGGGCATTGTGATTACTAAAGCCATTACTGGTTATATTGGTTGTTGGAAGCAGTGTGGTGAGAGAATGTGTCAGTGCAAAGAGCAGTGTGGCATCCTCAGCCTGTCCTTTTCTTTCCATCTTCTCTTTCTCTTGCAGAAAAAGAGTTTGCAGTGAATTGCTTTTGAAAAATTGAAGACCTGCATAATAAACTGAGGGCAGCAATTCATGCTGCAAATGGAAAGGCATCTGATAAATGGGGGTGCATTTTCTATTCGAAAGACATAGCAAGCTGGAAAACAGGGTTCTTGGGTGCTTTATATCTGTGCTTGATGGGACTGCCTCAGATCTTATTGGAGTTTCTTATGTCATCCAAAATAAGTTTTCTCATGCTAATGACATTCTTGCTCTGTAGCAAAACTAGAGCTAACTACTCACAGCAAGAAAACCCAGTGGACGTATGAAATGTCTCTGTTCTGAGCTGCTAGGAGCTTGAGATCTCTTCCTTCTTTCCATGGGCTTGTTACTAATTCAAATACTTAAAAGTGTACATTTGTACACGTACTGCTGTAATATCAATCAGGACAGCAGCTGAGGACCTTCACCTTATTTTAGGTGTGTTCACTTTTAGTGCAAACTGTGTGTTATATGTGCTTTAACAATGCACAAATGAAACAGACCCTTGCATAATGAAATAAAGCTGTTTGATGGATTTCAGTGTTTGTTCCAAAAAAAAGCAGAGCAGGGAGGATTTCTGTCATCAAACAAATGCTGGTGCTGCATGGCCAACATGAAGCACTGCATAACTATGGCAAGGCAAAGTTCAGAAAGATGATGGGCACTGACAACTCATTTTCCAACCTGTCTCTAGTTGGTGTATTTGGGAGTCCTATAAACAACTAGGGGAAAAATTGCTAACTTATTGCAATCTGAGGTAGCAAATGAGAAGGTAAATATGCTCAAATAACATGTATTCGGCTAAAAGAATCAGCCTGCATTTCCTTATTCTGTGGGGAACATTGGGACATGGCATCCAAAAATTTGATTCTCCCAGGGATCTCAAAGCATGTATAATGTTGATTCATGTTTGGAAAAAGAAAGAAACAGACCTCATTCTGGGTGGGAGTGACAAATAAATAGGAATTGTATTTCTAGATAATGCTTTTACTGCCATTCTTAGTATCCTTTGGTTGATATTATTGTCTTTGTAGTTTTATTTTAGACAATGCCAAGAAAACGAACAAGTGATGTTTGGAGAAAGGACAAAGACAAACCCCAAGCCTGACATTGATCTAACTCTTCAGCTGGGGCCTTCTGGAGGGGAGCAGCCTTGTCATCAAGAGGCCACTGCCAGAGGTACAATTCCTGGATGCTATTTGAAGCTTCCCCTAGTGGCTGCTTATTTCAAGAGCCTTGGCTTCTCCTTGCTCTGGAGCTGGCATTCAGACATGAATAATGACAGCCAGGCACTTGCTTTTCAGGTGAGCAGCCATATATCTCAGTCAGGGGACAAAAGAGCAGCTGAGGGAAATGGGCTATGTGAATATTTATAGGCACACAGAATGCATGATTTCCTCTTTAATGCTACACAGGCTTGAAAAAAGACCCAGAAAAGGTTGACAAAGGAAAAGCATTAGTCCAGGTTTGTTACTTGGCTGACAAACAAATAGGTGGCGTATTTCTATTCTAATGTTTTTGCTGACATTTTTAGTATCATCTATTTGGTGTTACCCTATTTTGATCTATAAATACTTGCTGGCATATATTTGAGCTGCAAAAAGCTGTGTATTTTTAGAACAAAGTGACCCCTTACCCTATTTTTTACACAGGGGAAGAGCAAAATGTGGAACAGTAATTGAGCTTTGAGTTTTGTATTTTCAGGAAGCTTTGCATATATTAATGTGTTTGAAATTAATGATCCTTTAATTAGCATGATAAGCCAGAAAATTAAAGCAAACATAGGATGACCAACTCTTCCTTTAAAATTTTCAGAATCTATGAAGCCTACTGATACAAGAATTATCAGTGTTTAAAATGCATGTTTATTAAGATTACAAAAGCCTGCATATGCATATATGAGAAAAAAAATCTAATCATTAAATTAAAGTAAGATTTTGAAAGTTTTTAAGAACTATTTGCATATCAGAGAATGGAATCCAGTTTGGAAATACTCTTCTAGCACAGCTCACTAGCTGGTTTTCCTGAGATTAGACTAATCAGCTAGCATGGAAAGAGCTGGCATTTGGTCTTACTGATGCATTACAAAAATACACTGTAGGCTTTGATTAAGGTCTGTTAGAAAACCTGCTGTTAGAAAAATGCCTTGTTGCAGCAGCAAGGAAATTTACATTCTCCAGGTCCATGTGGTTGGATATTATGACTGAGAAAGAATTGTGTAAGGAGTGTGATCTGGATTAAACCAGAGAGACTTCTGCTTGTCAGCCCAAACAGCAGAGCAGGCTGCAGTTTACCCTGTGTTTAGTAAGCACATAAGATAAAAACAAATAGGATCTAGCAAGAAGGAGGCCATGAGAAGAGAGAAGAAACTGTGGGAGTTTTGCAGCTGACACCCACAAGTGTGGGTACAGCCAATGTACTCGAGGGCAGGGCTGTGTTCAGAGGGACCTGGGTGGCCTGGAGGAACAGCCAACAGCAAGCTCTTGAAATTTGTTAAGGAAAAATGAAGTTCTGCCCGAGGTGGGGAGAATTATGGGGGTGGATTGGCACTGCTGTGGGGCAGCTCTGCTTTAGGTGCTCTTTGGGTTTGGTAGATGGTGAGCTGGGTAAGAGCCAGCAGTGGATCTGGCAGCAGCAATATCCTAGACGTTATGAATAGAAACAGTCAGCAGAGCAAAGGAAGTGGTTACTCCCTCAGCTCAGTGTTTGTTACAGTACATTTAGGCTACTGGATTCATCTTTGGCTCCCCAGTTCAAGACAAACATTGATACACTTTGGTAGCACCCTACAACATTCCCTGGGCACCTACAGTGAGGATGGAGCCAGACACTTCAAAGTGCTCTGTGGTGGGAGGATGCTGAGCTGAAAGTTGACCCTGCATGGGGCAGGAGTTTGCATTAGAAATAAGAAGTCCCTTGCAAACTGAGCTGTCCTGTAGTCCTACAAAGAGCATGAAAGGGGAGTAAATCAGGCAAATAAAAATACTGGAGCAATTTATCTGCCAGAGATTCACACACAGAAAGGTCTTTCCCAACCCAGGTCACAAGCACTGTGTATGCACTGTTTATGTTTGTGTGGCAGCAAAAAGAGGCAGAGTAGTAGAGTGGCAGATAGCTTTCTTGGTGGATAAGCATTCAAAAAAGACATCCATTCCACTGAGTGAGCAAAGCAAGGCTTTTGAAGTCTCAAAAGGGAAGCAAACCTGGAGAGAAAAAGAGACACTTTAAGACAGATTGTAAGACTATGAGAGGTGCTCAGGTAGGCGCAAGTACTCAGCTTGGGGCTGGACTCAGATCTCTGAGTCCCCATGAATAATAAGAAAAACATCCAAAAAAACCCACCTTAGAACCATGCTGATTGGTTTTGTCTAGGACTGACTGAGATCTTTGGGGGTAAAAACTAAAATTGGAAGACAAGATCAAATGCATAATTCAAAGTTATAAGAGAACATGAGTCACATGCTGAATGTCACAAAATCAAGTCTCAGGCTCAGAGATACTATTAAAATACAGTAGTTAAAAATCAACATACTGTTTGTGAAGGAAGTCACAGCCAATTTGCTGATTAATCCTCCTTCAATCCTGTAGAACAAGCACTCTTTGGCCTCCATAAAAAGCATCAGAGGCTAAAACTCCAGGGCCCTTGAATGCATTTTTTAATGAAGCTATTTTGATAAATGTTAAAAAATTACATATATTCAGGGAGACTGCACGTTCTGGGTGATTTGTAATGGGTGGATGAGCTTTTTGTTTTGTGTCCCTGACTTGAATACTGCCCAGCACTGGAGTGGTTGGATATCATGAGTACTATCTGCTGGCTTCAGTCCAGTTTCTAGTAGGCAGGTGTCTGTACTATGAAAAAACATCATCACCATTGACACTAATTTGTGTCTTTATTGCAAATCATTGTAGAGAGGCCAATATTCAAATGTGTGTTTATTACTCTTTTCAGCTTTTTCAGGGACAGAAAAGGCACACTAGAATAAGATGGAAGCATCACTGGCAAATACTCATGGCTTGTATTTTTACACACATACACACACACACATATGTATGTGTGTGTATATATATATATATATACTTTACTTAAAGACAACCAAGAAAAATACAGTTTCCAATGCTTTAAATTTTACTGTTTCCAAAAATTCCCATTGAAAAAAGGCCACATAAAGTTTACCTTGCAATAAAACTGCCTTTCTGATGTTTACTTCATCACAGTGTTTGCATTATTTAATATATTCTCAAACTATTTTCTTGCACAAGAGCTTTTCCATATAAAAAACTGAGTAAAGAACTGCATCTCCAACCCTTAATTCACCTCCTGGCAGTCACAGAAGACAACACTTCCAGAGCTCTACTAATGCTCACAGCTTCCCCCATCAGTTGGCTACTGCTTTGCATAAGTGGGGTGTTTCAGAAGAAGATAATTGAGTAGGGACCTGGTTATTGGATTAATTTCAGGTTTTGGTAGCCTTTCTGTATCTGAAACTACATGGATATACCTGTCTCCTGCATTAGCAATAGAAAGGAGAACTAGAGCCGTTGTTGAGGCATGAGAATGAAACATTTCATAACGTGGACCATGCTAGAAACAGTTATATTTCCTTTGGTCTTTTCACCTCTATGAAAATGATGCACTCACCTACACCATCCAGCTCTCATCCTACAGCCTTTTGTTGTGATATTAAAAATTATTTATATGGTCTGGTGCTGATAAAGAGATAGTTGGCAAAGGAAGTAGCATAGAGAGACATAGACGATCATGTAATTTTTTGAAAGTGGAAATGTTCTGCTAGAAATGCTAGAACTTAATGATTTTGCATTATTTACTCTAATAAGGGTGTATCCAATTAAGCCAGTAAATACAAACATCTCCAGTGTAAGGGAATACCTTGCCTTACCTTTTTTTTCTGGCAGATTTTCTTCTTGTGATTACTTTCTCAGTGTGGCAATTGAGGGTGCCTAAAACTTACATACCCCAAAGGAATCTACGGTGGAATTAAATTTCTGACTGCTTCTGGATTATGAATGAAAAAAAAAATGATGAATGAAAAAAAAAAATAAATAAAATTTAGCCTTTCAGGACCAGCCAAGTCTGTGGGAAATGAAGCTTGTACTCTTTCTGCTTTGTCACTCACCAGAAACACCTAACTCTCAACAATTCGTGGAACACTGTTTCCTAGTTTTGTCATTTGCAGTTTAAAACATGGCTTGGAAAAAAATTGCATTGCTACATTTCCTCCATCGTTATATTGGTTTATTCCCAGAAGAATGAAAAGTATATTCAGGATTGTTTTGAGATGGGTTAACAGCTGTCAAGAAATTTAATTGGACTTGAGTAGTTTTGAAGACTGGCTCCCTTGCGTCTCTATAAACACTATCACAGTCCTTATACCAGTGTCAAAAATTCTGCATGAAATTATCGTACTGCCAAAGGGACAGGACTTGGAAAGAGTGAGGGATTTGGAACATTTATTTTTTTGCTGATGTTGCTTATTGTCCTTTTTGACTGTTCTGAACTTGCAAAGTCATTGACTTGGGAGAATTCTGGAAAAGTACCCAGAAACAAGTCATACAGCTCATAGCCCACACAAATTGGTAAAGTTAGGCACCTCACAGAAACCCACAATTTCCAGGACAACATAGAGTGAGGCACTTGCCCATTTCACTGGCAGGGCTGAGTAATTTTCAGTCACAAGTTGCAAGATTGTTTTAAAATTTATTACTACATTTTAGCTTAGGGAGTTCATAAACACCAAAGTCACATAATTAACAAAAAACCCATAAAGGATTTAATTTGGGAAAGTTTTTCCAGCCAACTATAATACATCAAGACTTCTGTCTAGAAATCTAGAAGAAACTTGCTTTATGTGGACAAGGAGGGAGATATGAGATACTTTTTCAAGGTTTGCTCATTTTTATTTTGTAATATCTGTAAACAGAGCAGCATTATATTCCTTGCTCATGTAGTTCAAGTAATGGATGTACAAACATCAGGTTGTAAAAATTCTGTCACCCCTAATAAATTGCACACTGTGCTCGATAAGAATATAGTCCATCACCATCAGATTTAGATGGATAGATATCCATGGTATACTGGGCTCTGCTTCAACCTGCTCGGAGACTTAGGAGTTGTCTAACCCCAGCTGGTCTCTCACATTCTCTGCCACTTTCTCCAGTTCCTTGATTTTGGATCCACACTGAACAGCACTTCCCAATGCTTTCATCAAAGTGAAACAGATAATGTATCACTCGCTTTTATATTCTACAAGTACAGAAGATTGTTTTAATTGTGACATTGAGGTTAAACATTTGGTGTTGCTTAAAGCTCCAAAATCTCAGGACAGAGTCCCATTTCTAAGCAGGGGAAAAGAACTCCCTTTAAAATATTAAGACTTCTCCATATGCAGTTTTCTTATAGACAATAATTTTCTTACTGTTAAAATGACAAACAGAAAGAAAGCAGCATAAAAAAGGACTTGGAAATCACTTGATTACAGCATCACTTGGTTGACACTTTAATAAAAGTGACATTTCAATAATATTGGATAGTAAAATGTAAGATGAAAATAAAGGGGACTTTTGGAACCTAGGATTTATTTTGATAACATCGAGTTACTTTGCAATGTTCATATCTTTATCTGCAGATATGATTAAAAAAAAAACAAAAAACAAACAACCCACACCTTAACACCAGGAAAAATGCTGAATGGAGAAAGGAAAGCCATAGTGCATGAAAGAGGGATTGCTCCCCAGTGTCAATACAGTTTTACCCAGACTTCTGTTTTACAGCAAAATACAACCTTGCCATCACTAGGAGAGCATTAGTGGGCCCAGAGTTGTCAATTAGACCACTTGTTTGCTACTCACAAACTCCGGCCTTCCCAAAGAGGTTTTCTTTTTTAATATTTATGGAAAAGACAGAAGTTTCTCAACACTGTGGTGCTGTACAACGCTGTTTCAATTTTCCGGAAAAGAAAATCACTAAAAGTGTGAAGTGTTATGATAGTACTCCATCCTATACCTGAGTGTCTTCCCCATGTTCTACTGATAAAAAATTATGACAGACATCAGCCTTGTAGATCCAATTTAATTCCTGAAAGCTAGGCTTCGTTTTACCCCTTCATCATAACTTACATTGTTCAAATTATGACATCATTGAGAACCTCACTGTCTGTAAATAAATCTTACCCTGAAATTTGTTAATCTACTTTCTTTGGTGACTTTGTGGATCTGAGATTGTAATTAGAAATTCCAAATTAGAATTGGCAATTGGGTCCATGACTAAATGTTGATAAATGGTTTTTGCACAGCTGTGAAGGAATTAAATCTACTCCAATGCTTCAGCTGTATTGGCTTCATAGAGTTATCACAGCAAAATGTAGTAAAAGCTTACTTTTGCCATTAAAGTGAACAGATCTGCTTCTGAACACATTAAATTGACAAATCTGATGAGTTAGTAGGTGAAATTTTTGGATAGCTATTCTTTAGAATAGAGCTGCACTTCAAAACATATGGTGCTTAACAGGAACATATTCCACCAAGGAGAGGATGGGACCACAATCATAACGAAAAGGGAATGAGTGGGGCCAACCAGTTTCATTGAGTTGGTGGCCTTTGAGAGTGGCCTTTCATCTCAACAGCTTTTTTCTGCCCCCTGTACTTTGTTCTGGCAACACAGGAAAGCAAACCACAGACTTGAACAAGGTGGGATCCAGCACTACCTAGTGAGGAAGATGTGAGCCTGGGGTGCCCCAGCCTCTGCTAATGCTTCAAGATGAGCTGGAAGTCATTGATCGCCACTCATCTGGTCTCTCTTTTGGAGCTTCATGGCACTAGTTTTCTGCTAGGCATGCTTCTAGGACAAATTTTTCATTTGATTTCCCCAGTTCAGTCTGCATTGCACTCGTTTCACTCAGTTCACTGAATAATAAAAAGTCTTCCCTGTTTTGGTGTGAGATCATCAGCAGATCTTGCTAAGAAATCCTGCACTGGATGTATACTCCTCCTTTTATCAGGGCAGAGCCTGTAATACTTGAAATATCAAGAAATAATGATTTGCATGTGTTTGATGGGATTTTTTCCCAAGTCAGTAGGGTGCAAGCTGTGAATTTACAGTGAATGTGTCTAATTTAGTAAAAAATGTCCATGTGTGAACATTTGGAGTTGTACCCTTCTTCCCACCCATCATCTTGAGATTTTGTCTTGAGACTAAGGTATTTTCAAGGAAATGTTGAAGAGGGATCCCCATTCCTATGCCACTCCTTGCCATGGCATACACTACTCTGCTCCTAATTTTCAAAGAATCACAGAGTCACAGACTAATTAGGGTTGTAATGGATCTCTGGAGATATCTAATCCAACTGCCTACCACAGGAGGTTCACCTAAAGCACAGGATGGCATCT
Organism: Zosterops lateralis; assembly: GCF_965231275.1. Classification (NCBI taxonomy): domain Eukaryota; kingdom Metazoa; phylum Chordata; class Aves; order Passeriformes; family Zosteropidae; genus Zosterops; species Zosterops lateralis. The sequence continues at coordinate 67,989,429 of NC_139763.1, read as the reverse complement.
GGGCAGGTTTTGAATATCTCCAGAGAAAGATACTTCAAAACCCCTCTGAGCAACCTGTTCCAGTGCTCTGTCACCCTTGAGACTTCCTATCTCTCAATGTTTTTCCACTACAAGAGACTTTGCAAGTTGAATAAAATTAAGAATAAAATAGAGTTTAGCATCCCATGAGCAGACTACGCAGAATATCAGGAAGAGAAAAGATGAGCATAGTTTATGCTTGGCAGTCATAAAGGTAGCTAAGGGCATTCAAGACAAAATTACCAGTAGATACCCACAGGGAAAAATCCAGTTTTCCATCTTCATGACAATAATCCTATTGATCAAGACTGTAAATCAACATATGGTAAGCCATGTGTGTTTCTTAGAAACTGCTTATTACATACCTGATATATCAACAGGAGAAAGAGGCCTAATGTTTTGTGCTCTTGGGCGCAGTGGATGCTCATTATCAGATCAGAGATATATTTCATAAACTTCATCTGAAACAAATCACCTTCATAATCTGTCTTGGAGCAAGATCAATTTACACAAGCCAAGGATGTCACAGGCTGCCTGCAATCTTCAGAACTGTTGCCTGGTGCTGGAGTGCCAGAGTCTCATTCTCCCAAATGCCAAATTCATATTTTGAAATAGAAACAATACTAACAAATTACAGAAACTGTATGAGAACTAGCAGGCCTGATTTCCCATTATGCTGCTTGTCTGCACTAACATGGAGGTGAATGAGACCATCAAAGCACACTACAGTGCAGTGCAGGAGTGTTCATAAGCAGATATACCAGGCAAGCTTGTTTTTTTTTTCCACAAACTGAAAAATCTAAGTAGGGAAAGCCAGGAGATTATGTGGATTTGAGTCATGCACGCTTCTTACTGCATATCATTAAACTTTATTCTTTAAAATGTATTCATACTCTAAAGACTCACAATCCATGTGATTGTGCTATCATGTAGGAAAAAAGCTAACTAAATGCTACTTGAAAAAGGAACATTAAGTAGCACAGTATCTTGTGGGCTAATTATATGGTGAGGTAAGAGCTGAAAGGGAAAATAAACAGAACTAATGAAACTACCAGATGATACTTTTTAAGGACTTCAGCACACTTGTGTGAATGGAGGAATAATTTCTTGAAGAGTTGAGAATAAAAGCACAACACAGTAACATAGGATGCACTCCAGAAAAATGAGGGAAAATACCTTAGACAGAGATTTCAATCTGAGAGAAAACTGAAAAATAATAGTGGCAAGATAAGGGGAAGCGTGACTTATTGATTTATTATATGGCCCCCAATAAAGTGTTTGCCATTGAACTAAACCACTGTATTCATCCAGTCACTGATGGCTTTGAAGGAATATGCACTTACATGGCAGCATATTTGTGCACACAGACATGGAAGTTGGTTATCTATCCTTAGCCATGTTGTAGCTATTTACACTAATTTTTGTCTTTTATTTTTCTGCCACTCTATTTTCCTTCCATGATCTGAGCATAGAGACTGACCCCCTCACGGAATATTACCTCTCATCCTTAAATTATTGTCTAGGTTTGAGGATCAGTGGCAAAGAGTCTATTTGGGGGCCAGTAACAAACAACATACCCCTCTAGTAAATTGCTGGGCCCGATTCTGTTTAAAATCTTCATTAATGACCTGGGTGGTGAGGCAGAGGGTAGCCTCAGAATATTTGCTGATGACACAAAATAAGGAGGAGTGGCTGATGCTCCAGATAATCAGGCTAACATCCAGAGGGATCTTGACAGGCTGCAGAAATAGATGGACAGAAATGCCACAAGGTTTGACAAGTTGAAGCGCAGAGTTCTGCACCTGAGGAGTAAACATCCAAAGTGCCATACCCTGAGGGTCACCTGGCTGTAAAGCAGCTTTTCAGAAAAGGGCTTGAATGGTTCTGGACTAGATGACCTCCAGAGGTGCTTTTCAAACTCTGCCATTTGTGGTTCTTTGGCTCCAGGTTTCTAAATCTCCCTGTGATTTCTGTGTTACTCTCTAGAAGCACTTGGTAGCCAGGTGAGGAGAAGGATGGGACCTAGTTGCTTAGGACTATTTGAGATGTTTCAGAGAATCCCTCCTGGTTTCCAGATGCTGTAGAGAAGGAACTCGTACAGGTGTTAGATTGTATCTTCAAGTGTTAGTGATATATCTCAGGTTCACTACAACATATCAAACAACAATGGTCATCTCCATTTCCTTCTGTTAGAGGTGAATCAAGCCCTAAACTGAAGCAACTTTAAGTGAATGCCACTCTTCCCCAGCACTTTTGAAAAGATAAGACCAGTGGAATGGATATGTATCTGCTGCCTTGCAATGTGACTGAGCACATTTAAGATATCACCTTGACAGTGTTCTTATAGACACGTGATGCTGAACAGGCAAGTTGCACTGTAATACTGAAAAAGCCCTCCATATCTGTTTTCGAGTTACTGAATCCCATCCAGCTGAGATATTCCCCATCATTTTTTCATACAAAAATGAGATATTGTCTTACTGTGCAACATGGCAGCAATTGACCATGCAGTTTTGTCTTATGCATTCAGAGAGACACTGTGCAAAAAATGGTGTTTAGCTCTACATTCAATGTAGTGTAGGTGTCTGCTTGTCAGCCATGTATCTAAGCTCCCATTATAGTGAATGGAAATCTAGGCATTACATTCAATAGTCTTGGCATTATTGACTAGGAGCCTGCATTTGAGCAGCTGAGTAACTCTCGAGGCTTCTCTGACTCATGAAGGTAGGAAATGATTTGTACAAATATTGCCTTGAGCTTTGGGAACTACAGACGTGATCCAAGTGGTGCAATGAAGGCTGCATAAACAGTTAAGGAAGTATTGGAGGGTAATGAAACTCAGAGATGGGGAAAGATCTTCATTCTACTCAATGTCTGATACGAAGTGTTTGTTTCAAAAGGGTACTTCAGTGGAACACGCTATATTCAGGACTCCGAAGGTCTTTATCCTGAAGGAGTCACAGCAAGAACCAGGTTATAAGTCACTCCAGAAGAAACTACCTGTGAGCAACAGAGGTAATGGCTGAAAGAGAAAGCAGAGAACAGTAATTAACTCTGTCTCTCCACTCTGAGAAAGATGCAATATATTTTATGTCTTCAAGCAGGGGTGAAAAACTATTAAACTCTCATGAATATTCATGCTAATTTTTAGTTCTTCAGAAACTCTGTGGTGATGAAGGACAGCGTTATGGGAGCCTTCAGGCTTATTGGCTTGAAAACAAATGGAAAAAGAAAATTAATGAATTATAGCTATGGGTCTACTTTTAAAAATGGCAATCTGGAAGAATCCCTCCTCTGCTAGAATCACAGAGTCATAGAATGGGTTAGGTTGGAAGGGACCTTAAAGATCACATAGTCTCAAATCCCTGAAAAGGGCAGGGAAACCTTCTATTTGACCAACTTGCTCAAAGCCCTAACCACCCTGGCCTTTAATACTTCTAGGGATGGGGCATCCCTGATTTCTCTCGACAACCTGTACCAGTGCCTCATTACCCCCACCATACAGAATTTCTTCTGAATAGCTAATCTAAAACCCTCTTCTATACTTAGAGGAAATTGGGAGGACAAAAGAAAGAGCAGACATTTTGAAGCTTGCACTGCACTCCTGGAGACAACTTACTCTTTTGCCTCATGAGCATTCTGAGAACAAAGCAGCACATTATTGAAAAAGTGACAAAGTCACTACCCACATCATAATCATGAAGTACAGTAATATTCCCCAAAATCTTTCCCCTAATGTTAAAATCAATATAAGTAAAGTAACAAGAAAATATGTGGCAGCATTTTGTCTGATCATTGTAATATATTGAGTGTGGGTGGTGCAAAGAGATAGTTTCTAACATGGAAATTATTTCTCTGCAATCTACTTTAGATTGAGGGTTGCACTAGTCAAACTGACAGTTTTATCCTTTGCACTTATTTAGCCCATTCACAATCACTTTCAAACACTCATTTGCAAAAAACTTTGTGGATTTGTCTCCTGCTGATGCTTGGAGTGTCTACTTAGAACAGAGACTAGACAGAATTAAAAGAATAAAGTAGATATTTATTAAAGGCCTTCAGTAGAGACACCTTGGGTAGTGCAATAGCCTCGCAGAGGCTACACCCAAGATGGATGATGGTCACGAGTTTTTCAGATAAATATAAGTTTGGTCTATTGGCATATCAGAGGTTAATTGTCCAATTAGAGCTTCAGGTAATGAAGTCACATTCCCTCAGTTTGCTCCTCCCAATTCAATTTTGTTTATACTTTTTGGGGCCTGAGGCTGTGATGGTGACCTTGATTCTCAGGTCTTTGGTTTTGTCTGACCAAAATGTGAAGAAAACTTGCCAACACTTTATATGGAGCTCAGAGTTATACACCAATGCAGTACAAGATCTGAAAAACAGAAAAGCTGAAAACTTAAGGCATCATTCCATATGCATCACCCCACTGCAGAGTAGTAGCTTACCAGAAACAAGAAAAATTTAGAATTTGGTACATTTTTAGCAAGTTTTTTCAAACCTTCACAGGCTATGCTCATAGAAACTCACCAAGTACTTTTTGCCTATACACTCATTTGCTACCTAAGGATATTCTCTGAAGACTTTTTTGTTCATGCTACTCTTGTATTGTCTGTTGTACTTTACATGATTACTATGTTCCTTATATTGTAGACTTTTTTACTTTCAAGGCAAGATACAGTGATAGAAATTTATAATATTGATTTCTTGTGTGTTCATATTTCAATAACAGGTAGAATTTTGTTGAGTGGGTCTGCCTTTCCACCTATATTTTATTTTTATTGTTATTATTGTTGTTTCATTGGTTTTTTCCCCCCAAAACTCCATTTTACACTGCAATAAGGCATTTAACCACTAGAAGAAAAAAAAAATAAGAAAAAAGTGTTTCTGGCTTGTTTTCTTATCCATTTAATACCCATTTTCCCATTTTACATGGGATCTTAATGACACAATTATGAGGTATGAAATACTGGTAGATAGATTTCTATCATCCCAAGGGAAAAACGTCAATGCCGTTATTAGAAGTTAATTGATGATTCCTTCCTATTCAGAATTATCCCACATAAACTTTCAGAATGTTTTTCTTTGCAAAGCCATGTAAATAAATATTATTTCCTGATGTCATTTATTAGTCAAGAGATAGAATATCTAAGGACACACTGCTGGTAGTTAGGATAACGAGATAGGAAAATCCATGTAGTTTTTAATTTTTCTGCAATGCCTCTAGGTTAATTTGAATACTCCAAGGTTATGGACCTTGAATACTTGATCTTACACTATTTTATATCTTGGGTAGTATTTAGACAGTGGACAGAATGGGCTGTTATGTCATATTGACTGTTTATCATAATGACACCACTGAAGACATCAAAGGTACATATTGAAGGGTTTTGGGCATGGATTGTGAGATGAACAGGCGTCAGGAATTGTATACTTTAAATTTGGCATCCATATTTAAATCTATGAAATGAGGGTCACACATGTCACCAGGAAGAAGTACACCATGAATTTTCACTTGGAGATATTTTATGTCCAATTTATATCCTTTTTTTTTTTTTTTTTTTTTTCACTATGACAACCAGAAACATCTAGTTAAGGAGGAAATAGAGTCACAAAATGTGGAACACTTAGATTTTATTATATGGCTTATTCTATAAGTACCAGAGTTTAAACTTTAATTACGTCCCACCTCCTTGCTCCTTTGTTTTATTATTCATTACTTTTCCTGATTTATTTATCTTCATTTTATTTAAGTGCCTGACCCATAACCTGAACACAAATTGAAGGACAAACCAGACATTTTTCCTTCTCTGTTACGTATCAAAAGAGGAAAGGAGTTAGAAGAAACAAGAAAAGTCTTAAGAGAACCCAATTAACTTACCTCCACCCCAAGTTTGGATTTCTTTTTGCTTCCACATGACCTCACCAGACAGGCAGTTGGGGTCAGCCAGACAATAATTCAGTGGGATGCAGTCAACCTGATGTGATGTGAAGCACCTATATTAAGGTAATTGCCAACCACCCTCAGAGCCTCAGGGCTTGATATGGTTGTCCTTATATAAATGTAGTTTCAAATGTCAGAGTCAGACAGGATAGCTAAAGATTATAAATAGATCTGACACGACGCTTATGTGGTGGTGTATGCAGACCCATGTTGGGCTGCACTGTGATCTCAGAAATGCTCATTAGACCTTGGCAAAAAACACCTGGGTTAAGCTTACAAACACTGTCTTCTCTAAGGAACTTAAGCAGTCTAAAGAGCTCCTGGATTTTTTTTACAGCCAGCTTTGGAAATTTGTTTCTTGACTGAACAGCAACTTCGGTAGAACAAAAACTTGGTTTTGAACTTTCAGAGGAAGTTACTGATCCAAGTTATGGCCAGGATGGAAAATTACTGTGACTAAAGCCAACACTCTTGCAGCCCTATGAACAGTAGTCCTAAATTATGCCCTTTGAGCTTTTCTGGACCACAGCAGTCAGTGACCAGAAATCCTGCTCTGAGTGGGCCCTCAGAGCCAGGGAACTCTCAAGTTTACTACATCTTGAAGAATTGCCAAATGACGATGACGGAGCCTAGGCTGATACCACCACTCCTTGAGGCTCAGCTCTTTGCCTGTTGAGAAGATGTGAAGGTATCCAGCTTCACTGAATTCAAGGGGAATTTTTCAGATGTATATACCTTGTACATACTCCTTAAGGTCTCTGTGTGTATGAATGTGCTATAGCAAATGTACTATGAATTTTGCTCTCTTAAATCCTCAAGTGCATTGGATTCTTAAGTAAGTTTGGCCCGTAAGTAGAGCTTGTATAAGCACTGTTGTGCTTATAGAAAATTCTGTAGAACATTATGTTAATTTTTAAAAATAAGCCTGTTAATTAAGTGCTGTTAAGTTAAGGTGCTGTTGAAACTATTAGGCCTAAATCTTTGATAAAGTCTGTGGCTAAATTTGGCAAAGGGGGGCATGCTGAACTTCTTATCCTTACCTGTCCTATCCTTATCATTTTTCCATTCCTAGCCCCCACATAGGTAATTTTAGGTTAGGATAATAATCTAGCTTGATTGATTTTAGATTTTAGTCCAATTTCTCTCTGTGTGCTTTAAGCAACTGGTAAGTAGTTGAATGAACCTTGCCAACAAGCTTTTTTGTACTTTAATATTAAAAATGCTTTTGCCAATACCTTGGCTGGTCATTTCATGAGCAACCTAATCCACTTATTCATGACAAATTATAGGAAAAATATGCCTTCAGGAAAAGCAGCTAGAGGTCCAATCAGTTCCTTGAAGAAATCTCAAATTGTGTCTCAGCTTCCATATCTAGAAAGAAGCCTATCATGAAGATTTTTTGCCCTCTACTGCACAAGAGGTGGGATTTGACTGCCTAATGCCTCTGCTTTGATCATTTTGTCTGCTCCAAAGCAACCAGCATAGCCTTTAGTTCCTGTGGAGGAACATGGATGTCCCATAGAGCTTTTGTCAAGCCTGTAAGTCCTGGGAAGATATCTGATTTTCCACAAGATATCTGTAAAACCATTAGAAACTTATGTTTAGGTATTCTAATGGTGCCTTAGGGAGTCTAGTGAGACTGTATTCTTACCACAGGAATCTGTGCTGGCAATCTAAAACTAGGTGTTACAAGTCCCACGAACTCAGTTCTGTCGTCCAGAGGTAACTTCTTACCAATGTCATAGGGCTTTTCTGAGATGCCTCTAAGCATCCCTAGTAGCCTCTAGAAGCTGTTCCAGGTGATCATCTGTCTCTCATGGGTCCTATGTTGTGGTGGATGTCTTCCAGAAACCCTAGGGCATCTAAAATACTCCAGTGTAAGCAACTGAATCAAGTATCTTTCTCCAATAAGACTATGAGAAACCACAATGTGCCCAGTATCTCAAAAGATGTCCTATATATGTCAAACTAGTGCCATAAACCATGCTTAAAATGGCAGAATGGCCTTAGATATGGCCATTAATAAAAGACTTGAATTATGGAGGTGAAAATTGAATGACAGCTGAAACATATATGCTTGTGAAATTCTAGTGGCTTAACACCTTTTCTTGTTCTGAATTAGAACTTAAAAGTCTTTATGAATTAGACTGTGTAAAATAATACAGAATTTAAAAAATATTTAATAAAAATGACTAGAAGGTCCTTTGAAACACTTTGAGTCTACTGAACTGTATACCACTGGGACTTTTTGGGTGTTTTTTTGGGGGTTTCTGGTGTAGTTCAGAGTTCAGCTGCTTTCACTGTCACAGCTCCTCCTGGGAGATGTAGCTGTAATGCTTTTTATTCCCATCATGTTAACTTTTCCAGACTTCCTGACAGGTATTGTGGTTTATTTTTCATAGCATCTGCTGAACCTAGTGTGCAAAGTTCTGCTTGAAAATGGCAACTTGCTCATACATATTTTTTCTTCATTAAATCTGTAAGTTAATATGTAGAGTAATACTTAGGAAAAAAACTCCAGTTCATAAAAATCCTGACAGGCATGCAATAAGGAAGTGAATGGGGAAGGAGAAGAACTTGGTTAGATTTTAAAGTGACCTTCAGAAGCACATAATTAAATGTACATTTATTTACTGCAAATAAAAGCAAAATAAGAATGACTAGTTAAATACTTCACTAAAGAGTGTTCAACTAATTCTGTCATGGATAATATTCATTACATTGTCTTCCTAGAGAGAAGACAACAAAGTATTTGCCTGTATCCTCACTTTTCTTAAATTCATTCAATGAACAACATTTGCCTTTTACACCAGCACAGTCAGTTGGTAATCACAAGATTTGGCAATCTTCTGGACCACTAGTTAGATGCCATGCCCTGTGCAAAGTTCCAACTCAGGAAAAGCTCTGTTTTCCATGGTCAATATTAGTCATGCAGATCTTGGAAGAAGTGGCTGAGTAACAAGGAAAAGGAGAAATGTGTGCTTAAATCATGCATCTAAAACCTGCTAATATAAAGCCTCTGTTTCCTTTCCCAAAAGCAGTTACAAATCCCTATTCCATTTTTTTCCCATTTCTCAGAAGACTTCTTAGTTAGAGTGAGGGCATCATTCCTCTTGCTCAGCTAAGAACAGCTGGTTTAGGATTTTCTAAGGTTAATGTACTTGTGTGGCATCTCGAAGGATAATAAAGACCGTGTGTTCAGAAAACATGGAAAAGCTTCAGGTAAACATAGTTCCATAAAAGTCATCTTGGCCTGTCATCTTGAAGAATTCAAAATCAAATTTCCACTAATAACCCACCCTTTTGACTTCAGTATGACCAAGTAGGTAAAGCCCCACTGCAGATAATATGCAGTTTTTCCAGGCAAAGGTTTCTGCCCCTTTGAATTCCAAGTCATGCTCTTTCACTAGTGAAAATCATAATACAAGGTCTGCATTACTATGACAAGAGAGGAAAAAAAATTGATAAAGATTTGTAATAACCTAAAAGAAATTTCATACATCACTGAAGACACAGAAAACTGAAAATAAAAGAGCTTGGGGTTATATTTCTTTTTAATAATGTCAGTCAAAAATGTTCCAGTCAGTGGTCTGAACACCATGGATGAGGACAGATTTACCACTTCATTTCACTGAATAACAATTTCAAAGCCTAGCAAAATCTTGGTAAGAGGAGATGGCGAAGCCTAAACTTACTGTCAACAAATCACACTAGACAAATAATCCATTTTGATAAAATTGCTGCATGATCCTTGAACTGGAATATCTAAATGAGACAAAGGGTTTTAGAGGAAGGATGAAGGGAATTTGTAAAGAATCAGTGACACCAAATAGGCTCATGTACAGTTTTGCTGCCACAAAAGAAAAGGGGCAAAGCTGGGTTACTTGCAGCCTTTTAAACTCTGTGTAATGGGCATAGTAGTAAACTCTGTTAGAACAGATGTGGGTAGATTTTTGACTTGGAAAGAAAAAAAAGGACAAGAGTGTAATCAACACTAACTTCACTGGATGCCCAAATGGTTGCTCAGAAATTAATCAGGGTACTGCTCAGATTGTAACACGAGCCTAACTTTTTTTTTTTATTCAGGGCAAGGTTTTAGAAGTAGCTTATGCAAAAGTATGAAGCTTATGTTGCCACTGAAACAAAACCCTGGTTTCCATCACCCCTACACCTAATCATATCTGCCCCACACCATGCAGACAGGTGTTCTGCTCAGTTCCTTGATCCTCTTCACAACCAGTCTAACAAAAATATGACCCTCTGTGTCATGGGTCTACCACTGGATCTCATACATGGAACAGCTTTGCGATTGCTGGTGGGAATAAAAGGGAGAGTGTGGGAATGTGGAATCCTTACAGTGGTTTTAAACAGTGAAACTACATTTTATCTCAGAATTAATTTATCATCAACAATTGTATGCAGCAGCAACACAGAGATATTCCACATTTGGATTCTTAACATTATGCTGGATTTGATTGCTTTTCTTTCACTGAATACTGTTTCTGTTTACAGACTAAACAAAGGAAACTTACAAAGAGGGAGATAACAAATATACAAATTGACAAAAGCATTTTATATTAGATTTCTCAACTTTTGAGATTTTATAAACATTTCCATAAAAAAGGGATATTTGTGAATTAACAACACTGTGGCAGAGCAGAATGAATGCCATTTTATTTCTTTGTGTTCATTTATTTCTCCATTCTTCTTATTTTTCACATTGTCTTTACTGTTTATATTATACAAACATGCTCTGCAGAAATGTGAATTGACTAACAAAAGTAGTTAGTGGCAATAGGGATGAAGTTTGACATCAGCTGCAGGCTACAAGAACAAATGAAACAGAAGCATGAGAACACAGTTCTAAAAAAAAAAAAAAAATAATTTAAGAAGGAATATGCAATGGACATTGTTGTATCCTCAATCAACATATTGTATGGATCTGATAAGGTAGAATGTCAAAAACATGCTTAGTGCTGGGTAACACTGGAATTTACATGAAAATGCTACAAAAAATAAATACCTATGGAATTAAAAATACAGTACATAAAAATAAATTACTTCATTATTGACATTTGGAGTTATTCTCTGAAAACTGTTGCAGAGTTTGCATAGTATTTGTTGAGTGATTCTAACCTTAAATGGAATTCAGAGAGCCATTTTTACAGGAGAAAAAAATATTGTGTGATTTGGAATTCTATACCCTTCTTAAATGTAAATATAGTCTCAGATATCACAATAATGTCTTTCGCTGTACCAATTATAACCAGAGCTTCCATCTATGAACAACAAAGGAATCTTTAAAATATCTCTCAATGGCACAAGATAGAATAAATTTTTATTAATATTTTAATTCTGTTTTTCATCTATTTTGAATTCATAGAAATATAAATTTGAGAGTGTCTGAAGCCAGTAGAGCTACTCCATTGTGAGACCAGCTTGAGTTTTGTCACAACCCATTTTAACTTTTAATTTCCTCATTTTATTCATTTACCTTCAGTAATTTTCCTTGGCTTGACAGGACTTAAGTCAACTGTGTTGGCTTTGATACAATAAAATAATTGACTTTCAGATGTTCAAGGACATCTTGCCCCAGCAACACCTTTCCATCTATGGATGTGTATACACAGACACATGTATGTATGCAAGAGAGGTGCAGTTGGGAAATGAAGCTGAGAGATCAGTGTGGTTCACTTTAAAATTTCATAGGCCTGATTATTCCCAGCAATCATGTAAGTACCTGCTGAGATTAAGTGTGAAGGTTCACCCCAAAGGTTAGCATCCTAAAAATAACCTTTGAAAGGCTGAAGAGCTGTAACAACAGAGAAAACCACCCCTGGCAGTGCCAGAGCAAAAATAGTGGTCTTTTTGAAAGCCAAACATAGCCTCAGTGACCATGGCAGCCAGCTGCCTCAGGTCCTGGGCTTGGAGAGAGGGCAGCCCCAGAGGTGGCCACAGGCAGCAGCAGTACCACAGGTGCTAAAAAAAGAATAAAAATTAAAACATTCTTGGTCAATGTTCTTAAAAGTCAGTCTCTTTAAAGTGAAAATAGTGAAAAGCAGTCGTGGTGCACCTGGAAAAAGATAGCAGACGGCAGGGTTTATTTTTTGAAATGGGAAGGAAATACAGAGAACTGCATTAGACACTGACAGAGAGCTAGTCCTCAGGATAGCCTCAGGCACCAGCAATAGAGCAAGCAGCAATGGTTGAGGACTGTGGGGGTGTATGTGCTTTGAGGGAGTCTGCCTAGTAATGGTGACCCCCAGAGAGGCTAATAAGACCAGGTGAAGAGAGGAAAAGTGGGAAAAAATTAAACCCAGAAATCCTTTGTATTGTTGTGAGGGAGCAAAGAAGTACAATGCTGCTGGAGGCACATCATGCATTATGCAAGTGACCACAGCTGCCCAGCTCCTCCAGGGCCTCACTGTGGTTAGCACCAGAGCAGCTAATGATGCCAAATGTATAATGAGTGGGTGAGGAACCAGGAGCAGGCTTAGTCACTGAGACATCTGAAGTATCATTGAGCTTTTCTACAGAAACAAAAGGGTGACCAGAGAAGGACCTCCATGCACACTGAAAGATACAAAGCTGCTCCCAGAACTCTCATCCAGGAGATGCAGGGCATTGTTCCCTGCTGGATCTGAGCCTTGATGTGAGCTGAGCAGTGCTGGGGGATCCACAAAGGGCCAGGCATGGGAGTGATGTCAGGGCAATGGGGGAGTGGGTGCCCAATGCATGGTGACATAAAGGAATGATATTTCTGAAGGGTAGTCATGGGATGTAGAGGAGGGCTCAGCCTGGTGCTGAAAATGTGTTTGAGGAGCTGCATTGATCTACATGGCCCAGTGGACTACTCCAGTTCTTCATTTCTTCTCCTGCCCAGGCTCATAAATCCTCACCTGCAGTGGGTGGAAAGGCCCTAACATTAGCTCGCTGCTCCTCCTTCTTTTTCCCCAAAACACAATGGATTTTCTTGTGTTCCTGTGCTCTCCAAATCACTCTGGCAGGACAACAAGGCATCAGTGCTCAATTCCGCAAGTGCTTGAAAGGCCTAATTGGTACCACAAAAAAGTGATGCTTTTAACAGACTGAAGTCTGCTTTGACATCAGTAAAACCAGAATTTTCCCAAGATAAACAGTAATCTGCTAGCAGACATTCACCTTATCTGCAACTGGTGATATAGCTCAAGGATGATGCCTTCTATGTTATCTTCATTTTCCATATAAATACTGAAAATGCATGATGACAAACATGTTCTCTTTGCAAAAAAACGCTTTAGATTGAGAACTTGCTTTTCCACAGCTCTAAGAGCATGACAGATCACCAACCAGTACATAAGTGGGACAATTTGGGGAGAAAAGGTCACAGCAGCAGCAGCTCCGACATGGTCCAATTTCTCCACTACTCACAGCTTGCTGCTCTAGGGTACTTCCCTGCTCCATTGTCTGTGTTAGCAGCCCCTCAAGCTTCCATGATGTAAAAAATTCTGCGGATGACAACTAGCCATTTCAGAGACAGAAGGAAAAAAAAAGAATTTTTTCAACCCTTCAAACCAATTGCCTTTATAGATCTGATTTCTGTGGTGGTTGAAGTCGACTTGGAGCCTCAGAGCAAAGTAAACACATATGTTTGGGAAGGCTTTTAAACTACTTGGCACCAAATCACCTTGTGCCACACAGAGAATATTTTTTCAGCCCTACAAACTTCTGATGTGTGTGAAGCGCTGGCTTTCACGTGTCTCTTTGAGATGCAGTTGGTGGTGTGGTTGTACGTGTGACCTCAGACATCTGGACTAGCTGTCAGCCAGAACCATTAGAGTTTGCAGCACCATACTGAGGCACTTTCACATCAGATGGAGAGGAAAATATTCTCAGATATTGGCTTTCTCCCAAAACCAGTACTTCCCTTGGATCACACCTCATGCAAAGCTCTGTATGAACTGAAGAGAAAGATGGGTTATTGGCATATTTTGCACAGGCAGTCTGTTGGCTTTATTGTAAGTGACGACAGCTCCAGCCTGGAGGAGGCATGACATGTTGCTTTGTGCATATATATACTACTTCGCCTGCTGTTTCAATTTGATTTTGTATTTTCTCATTGAAAAAGATAAGACAGATAAAAACCATCTGACTTCTACAGCAAAAAGCATATCCCAGTTGCAGGTATTCCTGCAAAAAAAAAGGAGTGTATACATACAACGGGAAAGAAATATGTTTTTCATATACAGTAGCAAATCAAATTACATTTGAAGGTAAAATCTATTTAATCCCTCTTCCATCCACAGTTGCTGCAAAAATAAGCCACAAATTGGTGCTAACACTGAACAACATCACTTAGACTGTTCTACAAAGTGTCCTCATTAGAAATTTGCATCCAGATCCTGTAGACTTTCGGAGGAATTGCTGCAGTATCAAGACAGAGCTATCATTTGTGAAGCAATTCTCTAGGATAAAATTCTCAGATGCCTGCTGACTTTAATCAAGCAGAGACCAATATCCCAAGTTAGGAGGCTTGCTAGTAAGGCCTCCAATGGTGCTGCTGAGCAGCAGTGAGGGATTCCCAATGAGAAGGGATGAGAAAGTTAAATCGGGTGTCAGGCAGGACCCTCGTAGGTGGATGGAACAGCCCATGGAACTCGTGGTGTCTGGCTCATCTCTGTGCCCCAGCAGGGAGAGAGCAGGCTTTTCCTGCAGTGCAGCTTGTCTGCAGCAGACTGAGGGCAGTGCCCACCCAGCTCCAGTGGAGCTCTGATGGGACCCTGAGGCACCGCGGCTGCCGAGGTCAACAAGTCACAGGTCACTCCTGATCTTAAACACTGCTGGAACTTTTAAATAGGTTTTATGCACTCTGGTGAAACTTTTAAGAGTTTTCACTCTTTAAGATGACTAAAAGTCAGTGTCCAGAGCAGCTAAGAGCAGTCCTGTAACTCAGCAGATGGAAATTGTCATAGCCAGCAACACACCAGGAGCTGAACTTCACCAGGCCCCCGGACTTTCAGGGTTTGGCTGGCTTTGCCCTGGACTGCCTACAGCTTTGCTTTAACTTGCTTCAGCTGCTACCAGCAGCTTCCTAATGAACACGTGGCTGCTGTCTAATTTGTTTTACTTTTGCTTAGCTTTATGTAATCATCTGGCATAACCATAATTTTCACATGGATACTATTTAGTGAGCTGAATTTTTTAGCAGAACAAAATATTTTTGGCCCTAGCAAAAATGGTGTAGTGTAAAGGAATGATACTGCAGCAGAAGCCTTTGCCAAGAGGGACAGAGAGTGGAGGATTACAAGCATGGAAGTAACCTAATGTAGACAAATCATCAGTGTTTAGTTGGAGAAATGCAGTCCCGAGGACTGGGTAAACTGGTTTTAGGGTTGACAAAGAAAACAAGGAAGCAGTATCCAGCATATACGTATATGAAATCTCACATTTCCAATGGAAACAGAAGAGAAGTAGCTCCAATATATCGCATCCCATGGGGTGAACAAGAAGAAGCCCCCACTCCCACCACCAGTGTCATCCTCTGCTTGGTGTAGGGCCTAGGGTGCTGATGACCTGGGACATTGAAGCACTGAACATTTGTGTGCAGGGAGACAGTAGAGGGAGAACACAGAAGTGGGAAAAGGGGCAGCCATTAGGAAGAGAATAGAGCCTTTGTCCTACACCAAGGCTTTCAGGAGATAGTTCTGAAGAACTATCTTGTGTCCCGTAAGACTGAGAATGACTTTACTTAGTGCAGAACAATTTACTACTGGAAGGCAATGAAGATTAAATTAAGAAAAAGAGGAACATGGAGCATGAATGCAATAAAATGCTGTTTACTTCCTGCTTAGGGACTATACAGTGATTAGGGCAGACAAATGCATCAGGGCCTACAGAAACAACCAACACAGACAAGAGCCCCTAAACAACAGCTTAACTGGCTCTAAAATTGCTCTAAGAGATTATACTAGAAAAGGATCTTTCCCACCTCACATGAGTGATGTGACTCCAGACAATTTACTATTCTTGAAAAACCCTCTTTTACTTTTCCTAATTTTTTGTGCATTTGTTTTATGGCTTTTACTGTCTCAGTTTCATTCAGCATCAGAAAAAAACCCCAGATTTCAAGATTTCAAAAACTTCTGTTTTCCATGCTTGCTGAAATTCAGTGTCAAATTCAATTTTCTGCCACAGGTTGACTAACTCACAGTGAGGAACAGAAGTAGAAATGTGACATATTGGGAGGAGTAAGGTATGATGGAAGAGTTTTAATTTCTTAGTTCAGAGGATCCATGGTAGAAGTACATTGTTTTTGAGGCCACTATTAGCAGCTTTTCTTTCCAACACAGTTTGCTCTGGAGTAGGGAGCCCTCTCTCCAGAACCAGAAGCTTAGTTAGCTGCCATTTGGGGTGATGACATGGCATAATTAGTTGGCAAATATGCTCAAGTATTTTGCTCAGGTGGTGAGTTGCTCTGTCAGCCAGCTATGTATAGAGAGAGATGGTACCAAAGGTTCCTTGCTATTGACATAAACACACTAGCATAATTTTGCTGTTTTCAGAAGAGATAATGCCAATGCCAATGTCTAATCTATTTTGTCATGTATTATAGTATAGGCCTCATGACTGTGTTTTTGCTGGCAATATCACTTTGCAATGAGAAGAATACATGGGAGAATGACAACAGTCATCTCTGGCAAGAAAAGTGGCCTTTAAAACATTCTTAAGGCAATGTACATTCAGAGGGATTATTCTCTAATGCAAACAATTTGCTTGGAAGCACACTGCAATGATGACTCTCACTATGAAGAATAGCTTTGCTGCGTGCCCTTCTTTGGCAGTGTGAGAAGGATATATGAGGTCATGGATAATTACCACTAACCCCACTGGGTGTCCACTACTAGCAATTCCAGTTGCACCCATGTGCACCCATGTGCACAGTCTGTAATGTAACACATAGCAGAAAAAGAAAAATCTCATTTTTATAAGTAATTTACTTTGTGTGACAGATGTCCAAGGTTTTAAATAAGTGCACTGTGAAAACAGAAAATGAAAACAGCTTGGATGACTTCATAAGGGGTTACAGGATGAAGCACTTTATTTCCTTTCATGCCAATATATGAGAATATATTAAGTATATTTCATAAAGGGCTAAATGTTAGCATATTGTTGTCCAGTAGGGACATCAATTGCCAATAACAAGTGCCTACAACCAAAGCATGCAGAGATAATGATGATTTACTGGACAGCTTCTGCTGTAATGAAGCTAAAGAAAATTCAAGTTGTCTTGGAGACAAATAGCAGAAATGTACTAAAAAAGGGTAAAAATAAGGGGAAAATATTGAAATACTGATAACCCATAGCGTGATACTAAAAAATTCACTAAAATTCATGGGATGGATTTCCCGTGCATAGAAGCCATTACCTCAGTTTTCCAGTGTTTTGGAATTCCAGATTTAGCACCCATGGGTACATCTGCATGGGGAAGCACAGAGCCCCAGCACAGTTTGTACAGGGTAATACTGGCCTGAATGTTTGAAAAGCATGTTTGCACAGTCCCAGGTCCAGCCTACAAAACCATAACTTGCCTTTTCAGCAGGGTGTGTTAGCTCAGGCACAGCACAGCACTCCAGGACCAGCTCTGAGCACAGACAAAGTTATCTCAAATCTCTCTGCATGTATTCATTTAGACATGTCCTCATAGCTCTCAAACACATTTTTGCTGCGTTTGCCAAATTCCCAGTGGCAACAGTTTTGACAGTCACAGTCAAAATGAAACTGTGTAATAATGAGTTTTCTTGTGGCAGTTGCTCATAAAGTCCTTGGTGACTACACATAGATACCAAGAGATGTTGTGAAGTGCTGCTTTAAGAATAGTGTGACTTTGGTAAAATCTTTCTGGGTGTTAATCAATAAAATCATATTACAAAGTTCTGGAATCCTAGTACAGCGACAAGAATTATGTTTTCTGGTGTTCATTTTCTTTCTTGTGGAAGATTGGGAAATCAATTTCCAAGACCCTCCAAACAGAGACCACATAAACAAATTTAATGATTCTGTCTTAGAATAATTAAGATGCCTGGTCAAGACAGGTTGATGTTTCCCCACCATGAAATTCTCCACTGCCAGAAAAAAAGGTAAAATCAATGGAAGAAAAGCTTTAAGTGAAAGCCTCATTTTTTGTACTTTTTTTGTTGGTTTGGTTGTTTTTTGTTAAGTGGGTGGAAAGAATAGTTGCCACAGTAGTAATAAGATGTTGTTACAAATGCACAGCTGTGGATTGCAGTGAATGCTTTACATATCATAAGTCTCATCCTAACTTGGACCTGGGAGTCTCCCTTATAAATATGACAAGCCATGATCTGTGCAATTAGCTGAAAACTAATTGTGTCAATCTGATCTTTCCTTTTGTTTCCTCAGTTGCTACCCATTTCTTCTTCATCAGGCAGTACTTGTTTATCTCATCTACCTTTAAAAAAATAAGATATCTTAGACTTCTTTTTGACTATTTTTTTTTCTCATCAGTTAGCTCTCATTCAAGAGCTTTTTGGATGAAGAAACCATTACTGTGCTCTTTTTTATTTATGCTAAATCCTACAGAAGATTTCCCAATAAACCTATTAGATTGTTTCTGCCCTCCCCTCTGTCCATGTCATCTTTAGATGGCACAGTTGTGCACTGCCTCTAGAAGTACAGCCACTTTATACAAAAAGCCACCAGTTCCAGTGCTGGAAATAAGCAAACTATTTCACATTTTTGCATCAAAACTAGAAAGGGAATAGGACAAATTCTGGTGCCTATCCTCACATTGTTATACAGTTTTGCTACTTTGGGGGTGTAGATCAATGTAATGAGGCACTCGAGTAAAGCTCTACAAAGGCGTCATGCTGGTACAGCTACTCTGATAAATAATGATGGGACCAGGCAAATTCTTCACACCTGAAAATGGCTCTTTTGCATCTGTTTTTGGTTTTGGACCACCCCAAGCTGGTCTCTAGGAATCAGTGCTCAGGTACAGGTAGGCAAGTTCTTCAGTGCAAGGACCAATTCCAAAAGTCAGTATTGATGAGCCTGTATGAGATCTGGATGCTCACTCCATTCTGCACAGTCCCAAGGATCCCAGAAGGATCTTCATTCTCACAAACACCCATGTTTCTATCTCAGTGCAGGCAACAAAAGCCTCAGGTTCTTATTGATGGTCTGCAACAGGACATTTACATTTTCTCTGAATCTAGACTGAGAAAAAAAGTATACACAATATTTATATCCCAGACTCCAGAGCAGTTTCTGTGCTACTCATGACAAAGTTCCATTCCAATTACTGTGCTATAACTCTTCTTTGGGGTTCTGTTGCTATGCAACATCCACAGGGCTGACCTGTTCTAGGTCAGCCAAGCCTGAAATGGTGTAGAGGGCCTCTACTCCACCACTTGACCATAGAGTGATGAACAATTCCCTGGAGTGAATATGACCCTTGCGGGGCTTGCAGCCAGGGACACAGGGCCACCTCTGATGTCCTCCTCTATTGCTATTGATTTAATAAAGGAGGTTGAGAGCAACTCTTTCCCTAAAGCAAGAAGCTCTTGCTCCTGTTCTGAGCCATAATTCTGCCTTACTGCTGACTGCTTACTGCTGAATGATATGCCTATATCACCTCTAAACCCTGCACTCACAATTAATCTTTCCTATTTTACAGCTGTTTCATTCAGTGAACCTCTGTTTTGGGGATGGTAAGATTGTTGTTTTGAACAAAATGTACCCATGTGGAAGGAGAAAAATATGTTAGATAAAACTACAGAAAGACAGGAAGACTGGTAGAGAAAAACACGTACCAAATACTCAAGGATTTAGGACAGTAGATAGATAGCAGCATTTTTGGAGGCTGATGAAGTTTTCTCTTTCATTAAAATTCTGACCCTATTCAGTGGCATATTTTTTTTGTGTTTTCTCATCTAGACTGTGTCAGGTTATTTTTAATTGTGTAATTCTCCAGCAGCTTGCAAATGTAAAACTTTCATTTTTTATTAAGAAGTTTTTTTCTGTTGATCTTCTATAATAGAAAATGAAATTTCTATGTGAGCCAGCCACTAGAGAGTCTGAGGGAAGCAATATCTGGGTTAACAGACTGTTTTAAACCCATTCTCTCAGGACCTTTCTCTTTCCCTTCAGCATTTTCAGTCTGCCTGCCTCTTCTTGACTGCTTATTTCGTCAGGGTTCAGGCCAATTGTGATGTACTTGAAAAAGTAGGATGGATGCATTAAAGAATGTCTTTTCATACCAAGTGAACATTCAAAATAATCTGACAATAACAGAAATATGTTGGAGAACAGCACCCAGGGCAGGACTGGAGGAATGGTGGTTGGATCAATGCACATTGCACAGGACAAATAATGAGCACACTAGCAAACAACTAACTTTTATCTCATTAGTTGCCCTTGAGGTAGCTGTATTGCTTTGATCTTAATTTAAAACAGCAATAGCAAAAATAAAGTGAAAATTTTAATCTTTGAAGTGCAGTAGCTCCATATTTGCTCACATTTATTGCCTTCAAAGGTACACAACTAGCATGTGCATCATTAGGACTGTCTCTGTGCAGTCTGTGTGTGGCATAAAGATCTAGGGACAATTTGCACAGCTGAAAAAATAAGAAAAATGTTTTTAGAAGCAGAACTTTGTATGCACGTTACATAAGAAAATTTTCATAGATTGTGCTGAAACCTCCAGACTTCCATTTGCAAGCTTGGAAGCTTATGTTATAAAACACTCAGGGCCTGAGTCAGTGCTGTGAACTGCCTTTGATATCAGTAGCCTCTAATATTCCTCCCAGCAGGAATGCTAAAGTTCACTGCCAATAGCTTGGAGGTAGGCTGATGGTGTCCAAACTAAAGGAGTGCAGAAAGAACATTTTATGCCTGAAAAGTGCTAACATGTCCAGTGAAAAAGAAATCTGTGTTACAACACCCTCAGGGCTTTGAAATAGCACTTGTGACAACATTGCATTGTATTCTGATGTACTGTGGTCTAACTCTTATCTGAAGAACAGGCACTTTGGACTCCACAGAGACAGAATGTGGTGCTTTGTAATAAAATAATGATAGGCTGAAGCCATACAAGACTGTGCCAAGATTATCAGTTTCACTCAGAACTTTAGGCTAAATTATCAACCACAGCACAAATAACAGAAAATATCTTCAGCTCAATTATGTGGCTTAGTCTGAGAGATCAATACCTCCAATTTATAGTCCATATTTAACTGTCTTGTGATGGGTGCAACAGCATCCCTCTTTTGCACGTCACGATAATTTTGGAAAGCAATTGAGGAGCCATGTGTCAGCGTTTTGATATTAAATCCATTTAATCAGTAAATGTTAGATGTTTGATTTGCAAAAATATTTCTATGCTTAAGGCACTGGAAAAATGTAAGCTGTAAGGAAGAAAACATACTTCCATTTTTTTCAGGAGGAAAAAAGTGAATATTTTGATTTGTAGGTACAAAATTACAGAACATGATACTTAAGTAAATTTTTTTTAGTTATGTCTTTTTTCCAAATTAATAGACTGATCACATCAAACTAGTCTTCTGCCCCATATTAATCTAATCAAACTGGTTTTTTTTTCATGTCAGTATTATTCAGGCATTGAAAAATGTAACTGAGTTGTCGGGACAGTTTACTTGAAAACCAGAAACAGTAACATGAAAGAGAAGGGACAATTTCTTTTTAACCTTGTGGAGGTATCATTTGATTAAAATGCCATATTGAGAGCCTAGAAATTGGAAATTCTCTTTCAGAGGCTACATGTGACTTTGAGTAAATCATTTAGTGGATTACTCGACCAAGAGAAATAATACCAGTCCAGGTATATATAATGGATATATATATTATAATATATATAATATATGTATATATAATATATATATAATGGATATATATTATAATATATATATATATATATATAATACCAGGAATTATTACTTAGCATATCAACTTTTTATATATATTCCTGATTACACCTACTTATGTTGAAGAGGAAAACACATTTGTGGTGTTAACCCATCTAAGGCAACACAGGTAAATTGAATGTAAGCTGGAGTCCATTCTTGCTTAATAGGTGCCAGTGCAAGTCACACATTGCATTCCTAGGGACACACCAGTGCTGAAAAACAGGAGAGTCCCTGACACTCTGGGTGAAGACATTAAATCTGGCCAGATAACTCAGATCCTAGCAGTGTCCTAAAGTATTTGTGCTACTCCTCCTTCTGCACAAAATGAAAAAATTAAAATTCACTGTGGGGCCCCAGGCTGAATTTGCAAGGGTGGACTTTGGGGAAACAAAGCTGATACTCTCATCTATCATATTTGTGTTGGTAATCATTGAGAAAATACAGAACTACTGTTATGGGGTTAGAGTTCAGAGTAAGCCACCGTTGCAAGTGTGAGTGAGATGAGCTGTGTAGGGTCTATTAAATGCTTTGGCATCTACAGAAGCAAGGTGCAGCAAACACTCACAGTTACCTCTGGTGGAGTGGAAGATATACTGAGCATTGGAAAAAAGCCACAATAGAGGAACACAGCTGTGTTCAAGAGCAGAGTGGGGATATTTTGCAGTGAAAACATCTTGTCTAGAAGAGAGATACACTGCAAAATTCTGGCACATGAGTCCAGAGGGGCAGCCCTTGCTGGACACCTTGGAAGAATGGGCCCTCTTCTCTATTTTAAATAGGTATATACTTTGCCCTGAAGGAATGCATCACAGAAAAGCTGATGAAATAACCATGACAGATTTTACCGTGATACAGGATGGCCTGGCCAATTTTGTGCCATGCTCCTTTCACACAGAAAGATAGTTCTTGCATTATTTCTTTGGAGTAATTGGGTAATGTAAAGAGATCAGGTTCCTGAGGTAAAGGTAAAAATATGGCTGAGATTGTGAACTTCACAGCTACATTTGCAGACAGTCTTCCACTGTTAGGTGTCCTGTTCTTTGAAAGTCATTGGCTATGGGCCAAAACAGGCATAAGTAAATTAAAGTTCACTCATTAAGCCATAGCAGCGTAGATAATGTCATTACACCATGACAAGAACAGTTTCAGAGATTAGTGCTAAGCCCTTTGGGTAAAGACACAAGAAGACCCAAATACATTCACTCACTTCCATATTTTCATGCTGAAGAGCATGTCATAAACATGCAGTTTATCTCAACCCACGTAAGTCTATCCATAAGGCATGTGCAGAAACACATCTCAACACAGTGACTAATCCTGCACCAGCAGCACTGTTTTCTTAGTCACTTTGTGGCTTGGAAGATACATTTAGAACCGATTCAACAACTGAAAGTGGCTATTTTAATGCCTTAGATCAACCTTTCCTAAGTATTTATTTGCAGACTCATGAAAATTTGCTTCCATACTGCAATTATTCCAAATTATTCACATTTTTCTTTGTATACATGTGTGGGATTATGAATATATTGAGAGGTGTAAAATACTATATTCAATATCTACAAGTGACAACTGATTATGTAAGTAACATGGTTCTGTCTCGTTTCCCTCACTCACTGAGTGTAACAGTTGACATTTGCACTGGAAGAAGCTGGTGGAGGGCTGAAGACCTCAGGGGAGAGTGGTGATTTAGGGATAGATTGTAGCTAAAAGAAATAAGAGCTACTTTAAGCACTTAAAAATGCATCCTTTTTAAACTACATAAGACATCACTTAGTCAGGTTCCTAAAAAATCCACAACCTCCTACACTCTTTATTGGTGTAAGTGCAGAGTTTGGACTTAATTTTGGCTCACACTACTCATACAAATGAATCATCTTTGGAAATGCTTGGTGCACTGACAAAAAAACATCAAAACTTGATATTTCTTCTTTGAGTCCAGAAGGTTTGACAGATCTGATACTGGCCCCCATAATGGCGTTTCTAAACTTCCCACTGCCGCTCTTGAGACCATCAGCATGTCCTAGGCAACAGCAAGGGAGCACTAAATCTAGTGTATAACACAGGATAGGCATCTGCTATGCTTTTTTTAGTGCTGCCATTTAAGAGGATTACTAGCATCACCCTCTTGTACAGGCATAACTGGAACCCAAAGGCTGGGACTGTGGAAGGAACAACACAAAGCTGAACACAAGCAAGGAGCCAAGGAGTTGCCCCAGTTGGCCTCATTACCTCCTCCAGGCAGTCCCTGGCTCTTACACAGTGCTGCCAAGGGTTAAATAGAAGTTCATATAATTTGACGGAACTTATATAATGTCCTCTCTTCCTCCATTCTCTTTTAAAGATAGATTGTTCTAATACACTCCATATATAATATAAGTTTATCTCTCTTTATTTTGGCAGGATATTGCAACCTTTGAACTGAAATATCCACAGCCTGCTATCATAACAGAGCTTCTGACATATCAGTATAACCCAGCTTGGCAGGCATCCCTGCAAATACTAGTAAAAGTTTTATTGCTGAAAAAATGGAGCTATTCCCTACCTTACACTCCTTTAAGGGATCAGCGCTCCTGAATACCATAAGGAAAGAAACTGCCATGATCATGTGAAGGCTGTTGCAGTTGTGTTTTTTAGGCCCCATCTTCTTGCTATATCCAAAGAACTAGAGAAGGAGTGGGGATGTGGAATAGCTCGGAGTGAATTGATAGACTAATGGAGATAAAACTAATACCAGAACTGGTCACTGATAATGTTAAAATAACATAGGATTTTCATTGGAATAGACACAAACTCATAAGAAGCAAAAACAAGTCAGGAAGACAGGATATTGCCTGGAAAGATCACCCAGGGGACTGTGAGAGCCACCTGTGAAATCAAAGGAGGGGTAAGGATGGTTAGAGCATGTTGTTGCTGTGAAAAAAAAGCTGATGGTAGCTTAAACAGGCATACATGAGATATAAAACTTAAAGTGTCCTGAGACCAGATCTGATCAGCAGCTTCAAGGCAGAACCTAGGACAGGATTTATAATCTATGCTGAATGCCATGTTACTGCTGTGGCGTATGCTCAGTGTACATGCTGGGTAGTCTACACACCTTGGACATCTATAGATCAATATTTAACTTGAGTATTACAAGTATGTTCCTATGTATGAGGGGCCAGGATCTTGGTAGCATACATCACACCACATCATGGACACTCTTCTGGCAAAGATGCAGACTGAGCCTTGCCTCCTGATTTCCACATTTATGCCTTAGCTGTGGTAGCAAATATCTTAGTAATTTCAAATGGACACATCTGGAAACAGGAGAAGTTCTGCTGCTAAGCAGTAAGACCAAGTGAGTTGTGAAGCATTGTGAGTTATAATGACATGGAACAGGTTAGAAAGGCTCTGAACATGTTGATCAGCCATTCACTGTGACTTGGGAAGGCATGGCTAAAACACGTGTCCATCTATATGTTCTTTACAGCCTTTGAGTGTCTCAAAGCACAGATTTACTTGGGTCATACTGGCCCTGTGGGTCCTCACCAAAA
The DNA here is from genome assembly GCF_965231275.1 of Zosterops lateralis. Lineage (NCBI taxonomy): Eukaryota > Metazoa > Chordata > Aves > Passeriformes > Zosteropidae > Zosterops > Zosterops lateralis. The sequence continues at coordinate 67,964,008 of NC_139763.1, read as the reverse complement.
CCCTGAGGTTCAGCCACTCCTGTACTGACTGTTCCAAAGTCTCTTTTACTGGTGTTGATTTCTGGTTTCTGACTGATCTAAGTGGGCTGGGTCTCAGGAATCAATCATCATTTCAAAGCTCCCAGCAGCAGCTGCTAACAGTCATCCCGAACAACCTTCTAGAGCACAGTTTGCTACTTTTTTTTTCTGCTAGTTTAACTAAGTGGGGAACATATTTAAACTAGCACTGAGGTTTACCAGCACCCAAGTTTATTTTCTAGGCTTTATTGTGTTTTGTTTGGTTAGGTTTTTGATGATGTTTTGGATGATCTCTTGCAGTTACTGTCTCACAGTCACCCCATATTGCCTTCCCCTTGTTTCTTTGTCCCCCTACATTTCTTTCCCCCAGGTCTCTTTGCTCTCCAATTCTCCTCTCTAGAAAGATTTTAAGACAGATAAGTGTCCTCTGATCTCAAGCCATAGAAGTAGGACAATAAGCTTGTTAACCTAAGCCTGAACCAGGCAGGTAGGCACTTTGAGATTAATAGCCTACCCGTTGTTCTCTGAAGGACTCTTGGTATTTGCCCTGGAGATATCTTATCTCTATCACTGAGCAAGCAGGAAATGAAACATAGATTCATAAAGTTTAAACCCAGAAGGGACCATTAGAAGCACTATTCTCATATATATCAGAGACCCTTTAATTTCACCCATTTATCCTTGTAGTGAGTTCAATAACTTCTATTTGAGCAAAGGAAATGCTCCTCCTAAGAGATTCTTCAGATTTAAATTCATGCACTCAAACAAAAAGAAAAAAAAAAAAAAAAAGAAAAAAAAAAAGAAAAAAAAATCAAGCACATGAAGGGAGACAGGTAAAAGCAATACAGATGTCCTCCTCATTCTCTGTAACAGTATCTGCCTCTGTTTTGATACAGACCTGACATGTTTTAGGATGTCTGTTTGAGTCACCTTAAAATGCGCCCATCCCCAGTATAGGAGATCCTGGAAGTTAACACATGTTTAGCCCAGTGATTAGACACCATAACAACCTTTTTAGGTAGGTTGCATATGATAGTATATCAATACAAAAATAGCACAATATTGTATGCAGGACTGTAAATGTCATTGATTTGCAACTCTAGATTGACAAATGAGGGAGGGCTGCCTTGACAACTCAGTTTGTTAGCTCTCTTCCCAGCTCAGTTTTTGCTCACATCTATTCTCTCTGTCGAGATATATTGACCTTAGGAGGATCCTGGACAGAGCACTGATGATGCAAGACAGTCCCACATTATTACAGTGAGAGCCCTATAAGCTCGTAGTCCTCCTTTATTTAGCTATGGACACTAGGAGTAAGTCTAGGTAGCATCTAAGGAAAAGTTGAGGCCAGCAAGGAAGTCATTAAAGTAAGTGCAAAAGGGTAATGTATTCTACAATGCTTTGCAGCAGGACAGAGAATATTCCAAGTCATCTTTAAATAAATTAACCAAACTGACTAGGAAAACAGATCCTATTGTCAAACATAAAACAATTAAATACAGTAACATTTTTGGACACTTGTAATATGTGCTGAGACAAGGAAGACTTTTTATCTCTATGTGTTGCAGTTGTACACCTTTCTGAATGCATAATTACACCAGCACTCCTTCAGGGTGTTTGCAAGGAGTCATTGAAAATGGGGAGGTTTTGAATGATAACATACTCCCTAGTGGTATATCATCTCAAAGAAGGAATGTAAATGTGGTTATAACACTCCTTTTTCTAAAGGCATCCCAACATTTAAAGTTGATTTTAGTTCAAGAGGTTGAGAAAAGTTGTATTGATATCACTAATCCCTTGCTAGATTTTATACAGATGTTGGCCTCTAAAAGTTATGAACATGGTTATATCCAGGTCAGATAAGTTCAGGACCATGTTACTTAGATGTATTTTTTGGTGGATGCAATCTGCAGTATGTTCAATTACAGAACATTTCAGTCTGGGATGTACTTGACAATAGAAGTCTAAAAGACCAGATCTGAGGAGATTTTGAGCAGTCAGTTTCCATCAGCTTCTGAATCTGAAAACGTACCCATAAGAAATCACTGAAATCTGGTTTCTCACCCTCAGCATATTGTGTATCTCTTCCTCTGGAAGTCAAAACGAATGTGCTGTATGTGAAGTATCTTATTAATATCTGAACTGTCTTTTTACTGTGCAAAAGAAACTATAAACCCCACAATTTCATGAAGGAAAGTCATGAAGACAATCTGTGTGTGTGTCCACCAAGGGAGAACCTTTTGCTGACACAGATCACGATTTCATGACAATGCTGATCTAACCAAAGTTTTACTTTGTAATAATACAACTGTTAGAAGAGGATTGTGCAAAGACTTTGAACTGATTTGTGGGAAAGAATGAGGGAAGAACATGCCTAAAAATGTAAGGGAATGAGGAGACTAAAACAAATTAATTTTCTGTGTGATTCCTTGAATTTAAAAAAGTTAAATTCTCTAAGTTCTCATTTAAAAATTTGCTATTATTGAATTAAAAAAATAATTAATAAACCCACAATGTCTTACTAGAATACATATGGATTGATTTCAGAACTATAGATTAGTACAAGGAAAGAATCTGAAGGACGTTGCACAAGGTTGACACTGATAAACAGAGATTCCTGGAATGTCTTTAATTTCAAGCATCCCATCCAGGATTAAATCAGCTGATATTTTACAGTTCTTGTTTTGTGATTTTTTTAGAGCAATTCCTGCTGATAAGAATGTGTGCTAATCTAGCTCAGCAACCAGCCTATCAGTATTAATAACAATCAACAGACTAATTAATGCATGCCTGCTGTGTGTATTTCAACAATATAGATGTCTTGCTATGCAAAAGGTGCAAGACAGTAAGGTAATTTTTATAAGTGGGCTCTGTGTCCTGGTTGTCATAGACAACTGAAATATCTTCTGGTCTTAGTGTCCAAAGAAGCATAATCACATTTTCAGTATTTTATACTGAAATAGTAATTCATAATTTTCAAATATGTTACTGAATTTCAAATTTATCTTTTTACATCTATTGTTTTGCTTAATTCTAGTATATATTGATATGTACTTTTTGAAAGCAAGAAGCATCACTCTTTTATTTCTTTTAGTTTTATGTTCCAATATGGCTCCAATAACACTGTTTTACACCAGCATGGCTGAGTAACAGAATGAGGTACAGTGACAAAATGAAAAAAAAGGAAACTAAATTTCAGTTCTGCAGCCATCATAATAGACAGTCCAGTGATTTAGATAATCTCATCTTGTCCATGACAGCCTCTTTACTGCACAACAGAGAACCATTGAAGCTTTCACCTCATTGCCAGTGTTTGCATATGAGTGCAAATTCATGTTTTCCTATGAATATGAAAGAATCAGTGGGATAATACAAGGTCTCAATTTGCCTTTCTACATATATATTGTATTCTTAGTGCTTATTTCATATCAGCATGTTTAGCAATAAAGGTCATAACATCTTTGGCAACATTGTCTCTACTAGTCAAGTGTGAGAAGCCAGATTAGGTTTTGAGAAAATGTGTTTATACAAAAACCAATTGAGTCATTAAAGTTGCTTCTTATTCTCTGGTAATGTCCCCATGGCAGTATCCAATAAGCATTATGGAGTCAGTCTGACTGAAAAGAAAGCAAAGATTTTCTTATCAAGTATATTGGTACTTGGAGCCCTTTCCAGGTTTAGAAAACATTGCAATCTCCTTTCCTTCACCAGCTGCATGATGTAAGCTTAGAGAAACCATTTAGGATCCCAGCACTCCTTTGAAAACCTAAACTTTTAATAGATGTCATTTGCTGGGCTCACTAGGAGCAGTAAATGCTGTCTGTAATGATCTTCCCTGGCAAGAAAACTGCCTAAAGGGGGGATGTGTGTGCTGTTTGCCACTATCATTGTGCATACGCCTCCCGAGATGCCCAAACAGCCTTCTGACAGCAAGCAGATCAGCCAGTCCTCGAAGACAAGGTGCTTGTCACAAAACATTTCCTGCAATGGCAGACTCTCCGAAGAAAGGGAGCTCTCTCTCCATGTCACCTACACCCTGCAGTGGGACTGTAGCAGTGATGTGCTCAGTGCAGTCATCAGCATGATGCCTCCATAGTCAAGTCCCTGCTCCTCCTCCTAGGGCCTGGGGCCTGGCTATGGTGCTGGTGGATTACAAAGCTCTAGGGAGCTGCAGGTAGCCCTCAGCAGCCATAGCAGAAAAACCAGGCAGGATGAGGACCCTTGCTGTGTGTACTGCAGTGCCCTCAGCAGGTTCCCAAGGATGGACAGCAAATTTTCCCTTTAGTTTCTTAGGTGCTGAAGGAGCTAAGACAAATGTCCTTAGGCATTTCTAACTTATCTGGGATATGGGGCTGTTGTTGTGAGGATGTTGCTTGTGAGTGAGTGGTGAGGAGTTTTATGGCCACCCCTGGCTGCATCTGAGCTGTGGTGAGCCCGCAGTCCTGCCTGCCTGCACCTTTTTGACACCAGTTGCTCCATTATATTTTACCCCTTGGAGCAAACATGAGACCCCGGGCAACATCACTGCTTCGTTGGGGTGACATGGAGCTAGAGTTAGGGAAAGCTTTTGCAGCAGCAGCTCTGGTGGCTGGGAAAGGTGAGTTGCCCCACTGAGTTGGTGAGGTGACCTGCAGTGACTTGTGCAATGGGAACTGTGCTGCCAGCACTGGAGCAGCTGCTGTCAAGTTCCCTGCTGTGACACTGAGAAGAGTCAGTTCTCTACATGTAATTGATGATTTTGAAAAGTGACAGATATATTGATGCCCCGAGAGCCTACAGCCTCTGAGGATGTTCATAGTTTACCTAATAATACCCTGAGTTGCTAAGACAGATGTAGTTGCTGCTGACAACAGGGAAAGAAATGAACCCAATGATGAATGTAGTAACACTTCCCCACATTGGATAAAGGCAGCTTCTGTGCACTGTGGAACAGCATTTTTTTATCCTAAAGGATCTAATACATATTTTCTGTACATTGTGTAATTTGCTGATCTTTTGCTGAAAAACTAGCCTCCTGCTGCCAAGATTCTAACAAACTGATAACATTCTTACCGTGTATTTTAAGCAGACTTTGTGGCAGATTTGCGTTATGATAACTGGCTTGAGTGAAAGATACTGTCTGAACTTAGATCCCACCTAGTCAGCTTTTCCTCATGCTGTGATCAGTATATCAGCATGACTGTGGCACCTGTGTGAGACTGATAATATCTGCATCACCTTATCTAATGTATAGAGTGCCCCTGTGGCTCTGTGGAGTTTGCCGTGATGTTGCTTCCTTGGAGAACTCTCTAAAAATTTGACTTTTTTTTTTCAGTAAGAGTCATTAATACTGGGAGTGATTAATTAATACAGTGTTCAGTGATGCTGCTTTGACTTTATTGATATGCTCCTTTGTACTTCATTTAGTTAGATACTGTTTGCAGTGTGCTCTCTTCCTGCCAGGCAGTAAACTGCATGACTCTCTTTGTCTAGTGCTGGTTTACCTGCACTAGATCTAGAAAGATCTCTTTTGCAATTACTTCTTTTTTAATTCTTTTCTATTAAATTAAACACTGGTGTTAAAAGATTTCTATGACAGCAAGTTTTGATGACAAAGAATTTAGTGCACATCTTTACAGCCCTGGCTACTGCTGCATTTAAATGGAATTTATGCATCCTTGTCTTGAGAGCAGTGCAGCACTGTGTAATGCCTGTCAGCTCAAAATCAATAGGCACCTTGCAGCTAACCTGAAAGCTTCCCAGGCACTGGAGTTATGCTCTGTCCATGCTAACTTGGAGCCTCAGACAGGCTGCTATCACTGCACAAGTTATGCACAGCAGGCTTTCAGCTGGAGCAATCATCCAGGGGTGAGAGAGCAGAAACACAGGGCCTGTTATTTGAACAGGAGTCTTGCATTTATACTCTTTCTCTACTGTTTTACTTTCAAACGTGCATGCCAAGCTGAGGCCTGCCAGACAAATACTCTTATCTTCTCTCCCTCCCACTGTACCCCAGAGGAAGGGTCTGTAATGTGCTCTGTGGGGCAACCTCTGGGAATATGGACCTGAGCCCTTGCCATCTGAAGGAGATTGGAAACCTATTTTACTCCTTCCTGGAGCACTGATTTGATGTCATTGGTCTATTATAAAAAATGCCATCAGCACAGCTATCAGCCTTAGAAGACAGGGGTACAGCCCACTTGGGCAGCTGCGTGGAAAGGCAAAATATTTTTAGCCTGGAACAGAAACCAAAGTTACAGAAGGCTTCTCTCTGGTCTCTCCAGGGTTTTTGACTATCTCTATGTGGTATCCAGGGCCAGTTTTCATGGACAGGATCTCTCTACAAACCTATAGATAATCTATCTAGACAGCCAAAGTGGGTTGTATGGCTCATCCTTTGGAAAGCAGGGGTAGGCGGCCAAACACTCAAGTTTCATATATCTTTAAAAATCCCATTCAAAGTCAACCACCTTGCACAATTTTTTCCCTTACATTCATTTCCCCATAACATTAGAACACTCTCTGCCAGGTGCAGAGGTATTGAGAGAGGTTAGCACTGTAGTGGATCCCATGTTTTTCTGGAACTTCTGCATGGGAGTCAATGGACAATTATTGTCCTGATAGCAACTCTGACCAAATGAATTCTATTTCAGACCAAAATTTAATTTTTATTTAATACCTCAGAGGATACTAAATTCCTTACCACAGCCATGTATTCAACATTCTGAATTCCGTGGCTTCAGAGGCAGTTTCGTCATGTATTTTAAAGAGTCCAAATACACTAACAGTAATTGAAACTTAATCTTATATTCTATAGTGGATTTTATACTTTCATTTGCCTAAAGTTAAAAAACTGAAAAAAATCCTTATTAAAAAAATTATAAGGCTTAGTACCATAAATGCTTCACTCAAGCTAACAAGACAACTACCCAATCCATCTCAACGATGGATAAAAACAATATACATTGTGATAAAAAACTTTGCTTAAACAGTTTTTGAAGCATTAGGGCAATTTTATCATTTTTGGATGAAGTTCGATAAAAGTATGTTTCTTACAGAAATTTCATCCAACTCTCTTCATCTCCTGGTGAGTTCTTGGAAGACTTTCAGAACTTTTTAAAACTCTAGTGATTTTGTGTGCAATTTGTACTTTTGATACATTTATAAAGAAAACGTGGCAATCTTCTTGACACTCTGAGGAGACAGCTTGGCTCTTACAAGGAGGTCAAGTTGTGATTTTGTGATATTGTCCTGTAAAATTGACACCCACCAAGGATAGGATTCAGCTCCAGACTCTTGAACTTAGTCTGGTTCAATGATCATTAGCAGGGTTCTGTGGCTATTTGGAGTGCTCTCAGATGCAGCAGCTGGTTTCCATCTGCAGTTCCAGTGGGCACAGTTCTCTGCCATAACCTCAAGCCCTGTGTGAATCTTGGATGCACTAGGCTATTTCATATTGCAAAAGATACGAGCTATGTATCTGAACTCCTGGTGCAGCTTAGTTACCAACTGATTTCACCATAAGGTAGACACCTTCATTGGGTCAACCAAATACTTTCACTGGTTCTTAAACCAAAGAATTCCTTTTAAATGTTACTTTAGTCTGGAAGATTATTGTTACCAGAATGATTAGCATCAAGAGAAATAGAATGAAGAAAATTGCTCTATATAAGTACCTATAATTTTTGAGTTCTGTCTGCCATGAGCTGATGAGTCTTCCCCATATTAATGGCTACATATCCTACAGCTTTGTAGTATTCATAGGGAACACCTACAGGTGAACATCTTGGACCTGAGAGGAGATGCTGCCAATTATGACTTTTCATTTGGTGTGTAACAAGCTGTAAATTTCTTCTGTTTATTTCAATAAATTATGTTGATAACAATTTTTCATTCTCTTATATATGCCTTACCTAGTGCCAGTAGAATGGATTAAAGCAGAAATAAGAGGTATTCCTCATTAAGAAAGGCCTAGTGGTTTCTGAATAAACTTTTGATGGAACACATGGCTTCCTATTTTTTGCAATTCTTATACTTAAAAATGCACTTTTAACTTTCTTATGCTTTCCATAGAGTTTATAACTTTGTAATTAACTGACCATATAGATGTCCTATTTATTTCATTGTTAATCCAGGGCAGCACAGACAAGGAAAACCAGCAATAGAATCTAATAGAGAATAATCTGAAAATTATGTGATGCAAATACGTATGTATTTTGCTCTGCCTTATGGGAACTGATAAAATCACAATCATAAAATGGTTTGGGCTGGAAGGCTCTTCAAAGATCATCTAGTTCCAACCCTGCTGCCATGGGCAAGGAAGCTACCACTAGACCAGGTTGCTCAGAGTGCTGTCCAGCCTGGCCTTGAACATCTGGAGGAACAGGCATCCACAACTTCCCTGGGCTACCTGTTCCAGTGCCTTGCCACACACAAAGAAAATAACTTCTTCCTCATATCTCACCTACACTAACTGTCCTTCAGCTTAAAGGCCATAAATCATATCACAGTACAATTTCAAGACTTTTCACAGGATTCCACAGAAAGAAGTATTTCCCTTGTTTCAGGTGTGCAAATGCACCTGAAAATAGCATGGGAAAATATACAGCTAGAATAAATCAGTCTTGAAGACAAAGAGTAAAGATTTTTCCCTTGATGGCAAAGCTTCCACTGATTTCAGTGGGGAAAAAGGATTTTGCTCCAAGGAGTTGCATGTTCCTGGACAGACACCTATAGTGCCTGAACGAAGCTGTTAGCAGGTTCCTACTGAAACAGGCTTCTTCGAAGAATGAGAAATATGTACTTGGTGAACAAATTAGGAACCATAGCAACTGTCTAAACACACCAGCACACCCACTACATGAATATAACTTCAGTGCTATGCTCCCATCATTCAATCTGTGTTTGATAAATCTGTGCACAGAGCAGCCAAGGGACATTTGCAGATTGTTGGAGGGAGAACATGGGAGAAGCCATGGCCAAATGCAGTAAATGTCTTGCTACCTATCCATCAAATTCCTCTAATTCTACTAAAATCAAAAGGCAAACTATTGCTGTCCTTGGCATTTGTCACCCCTGAAAGCAAACCACACAACTCACAGCTGGCTCAATTCTAATACTAAATATCTAGGTGGGAATTTGCTGTTTAATTCATCTGAACAGAGCCTAAACTCTGCTATAGTGTGTAATGATATTTCCCTGTATTTATATAGATGTATGTATTTAGTAATTAATTTTCTCTGCATTTATAGGTTTCTACCCTTTCTAAAAAAATTAAAATTGATTTTTTTTGTTTGTTTGTTTTTGTCAAGTGAGTTCAAAAGATGGCATTAGACATGTAATAAAGAACCTTTAGCTCTGGAAGTGAGATTTCCCATTTAGTCAACCAGAAATATTTTATAAAGAAATCTTACAGAATAACTACCCTCACTCAGTAAATCAGAAAAGTGAAGCATGAAAAAGGGAAAGGATCTGGCTGTGGCAATTGTGTTTCAGGTGACTGAGAGAGTTGGAAACCAAATCTTCCAAGTTTTAGTCTGGGATTAGCTCAGCTGGATCGTACCTCTCTGCAGACAGGCAGGTGTAAGGACTAACCTGAGCAGCTCTACTAACCCCCTGTCCTAGCTACAAGACCAGTCTGATAACGAGAGAAAAAGCTTTCAATGATCATTTGCTGTTTTCAGAAACCTTTACTGTGCTTCTATTAGTCCTCTACGGTTCCCGTTAACTCCTTTAATTTGTTCTCTTCAGTTTAGATGCAAATTTCCAAAGACCAGATTTCATAACCAGCTGTCAGCAGCTATACCAAAAGTGTGAACTCCTCATAATACACATAATTTGATCCTTGATTGTTTCTCAGGGTATTGGTGGCTGAGATCTGCCTCTTCCCATGTTCTCTCCAGGTAAGGTGGTGTGGACAATCTGCAGGTAAGGTGGTGTGAACATTCTGCTTGCCCTTTCAGGCCAGAATGGTGGAGTTGGTTCTTGGTTCAGTTCACTACTTAAATCCCTAATGGCAACTCTTGTCTGAAATCATCTCATCTAACTTTAGACATCTAGAAGGGAGCTGTTTTGCTGCAGATTTGGTTATCAAGTCTCCTTGTGCAGTCAATGAATACAGACAGGAATTTCCAGAGGACAGTTAATTCCAAAGGTTTGAGTCCAGAAAATGTGTGGTAAATATGACCCTCTGGAGGGGCTTGTCTCTTTCTATAGGCTAAATACAGAACCAATCTAAATAGAATAGACAAGATGCCTTATATTTAGATAGCTGTCATTAGGTGAGGTAAAAATCTACCTTTAATAGCTTCACACCTTCTTTTACCCATCTGTTAAGTGGGACTAATGCAGCCATCAGTAGAATGCCAGGTGTCCACATTTATTATCTGCAATTATGGGGAGATTGTTGAATGCATATCTCTTTGGAACTACGAAGAACTCGTTATTCACAACTGTGACAGATGGCAGAACTGTTGGGCACAGTTTACTGTAAATATTCCGTCTATTATGTCTTGCTAGGAGGTGTAACTAGGCAATGAGGAGCTAGGAGGACTCCTTATATTGTCCTGAGTAGAGGACAGAGGGTTCAGTAGCTGGTACCCCAAGGAAGAGGAGACAGGTCTAGCCTTTCCCATGAGCAGATGGATAGGCTTGGCTAGGAGCAGCTCCCAGAGGGCTGCGTGGGGCAGCAGAGGAGCTGGAGGTAGTCTCAGCAAAGGATGGCTGCAGTGGCACAACATATGAGCTCCCAAGAGGAGCAAAGGACCAGTTTTTAGAGCAGAATACAGGCCAAAAGAAAGATAAATTCATACCTGCCTCATATAGGGTGAGGCCAGAGCCACCTACTTTGCTCTCACGCTATTCACACTGGCCAATGTGGATCCCTCCTACAACTGGGTACAGTATCTGATTCAATTTTAGTGGAGATCCACATTAAATAAATATTTAGTCCTTTGTGAAGGGCCTGGAGTCTTTACATGGATTTACAATTTGTTTGACAAATTTACTTACAATTTGATTTTACAAATGTAAAGGTACATGTCAAAGTAACCAGAGTGTTGTTGAAATAAGGTGGCTACAAAGCTGAACAAGCTACAGAGACAGCTACTGCAGAGTAAAGCACTTGCAGTAGATCAATACTTTCACTAACTCACAATAGCTTCTTTAGAAATGCATGACTGATGGGCACAAAAGTGCCTTGAAGCTGATGGAACTAGAATTCCATAGGCCAACAGGGAATTTGGACCATCACCTGCAATTAATATGAGTTACCTTGAAATAAGAGAGTATTTTCATAAACAAAAAGGTTCTTTGATGCCAAAATACAGGCAGAAGGCCACTTTTCCTGCTCTGTCATACCTAGCTCAAATCATTTTGACCTTGGCAAAAATAATAGCAAAATTAATATTTGTGAGGTTTTAGCAGCAGAAATAGACATCAGAGCAGTTGGAAATGTACTCCATGAAAATGTTCACAGATATGCAGAGGGCCAGGACACGGCACAAATTTCATAAAGATGCATTTTTCAAATTTACTTGATCTGTGTCCTGGTTTAGGGGGTATGATGTGCTGAAATGAGACAACTCTTTGACAGAGATTTTGGCAGGTATTTTCACTCTGCTTTTGCACTGTGTATTTATTTCCATGGAATTTTTCAGCCTGGAGATTGTTTGTACACAGTGCAAAGCAGCTGAGAATAGGCCTCACCATTGTACCAACTCTACCCCCTAAACTTCTTATAAACTTGATGAATTAAGTAGATTTGCTCTGTTCTCTCATTTAGAGTTTTCTAGGCAACAAATCTCATTCCTGCTTTTCTACCTGTATTGAATTCAGTTCACTTTATCTCACAGGAATAGCCCACCATTTGCACCATAATATATGGAAACTCACTTCTGTTGCAAATGTCAGCATAATGTGAAGGACTTGTTTACAGCTCCCATGAGCAGTTGTACTGAGGCACATGCTGCTGTTAAGAATTATTTGGGTGCTCATAACCATTTCTTTTATTGAGCTGATATCCTGTCACATAAACAGCAATCCACAGTATAGTGAAAATTTAAAGAAAAGGGTTATGGTAGAGAAGCCTTATTGCTAATTTTTTAAAATTATTACTTTTTAATGCAAGATTGTCAAACATGGCAATTATTCAAATTATTTATCTAATAAAATTTTTTATCAGCAGATGTTTACGCCTAGGATTTACCTAAGAGAATTTCTGTAAGAAAAACTCTTCAGATCATGAGAACCAGGAGCAGAGTATAGTTTGCATTACCAAACATTTTGTTTCTGCAGATAGGTAATAGGACATTCATTTTTTCTTACCTATAAGCACCTGAAAATTTGGAATAGATTGCTGACAATTTTTTTCACTTAAAGGAGCTTAAAACCTCTAAAAGATTATTCTGAAAGTCGAGCTGAATATATGCACAGATTTAAAACATGTTAATTTATACTGATCTTAACCATTCAATTAAGCTCATGCTCAAAATGGTTTCCTCTGATAGGAACTGCCTACCATCTGTTAATTCAACTATTTCTATTGCCAATGATCTTAAGTTCATCATTTATGCTAGAGTGATTGAGAGTCTTAATCATAAATATCATCTGTTCTTTTCCCTCCCTGTCCTCCCCCTCTCCACTTGGGTCATGATATTTTAGGGGGCTTTCTTAATCGGCAGTTTCTGAAAGCAAAACCACAGGAAGAAAGCAAGCACAGCCTGGGAAGGAGGAAAGGGGAAGTTGTTATTGTTGCCTGCTGGCTTACAGTGATTTTTCACTGACCACAGCACAAATCAGATTGTGTGCACTTTCCTTTGATACAGAGCTGCAATTAGAAGGGATGGTGGCTACAGCTTTGGGTCATCTATTCACTGCCTTTCTGCATGTCGGTGTTTTTCACACAGACAAAAACCTTTTAATTTTCATAAAAGGGTCAGGTCCCTGAGGAAGTGTAATAGACATCTGAATCAGCAATATTTGCTTCAGTAACTCCCAGAACTTTCCTTTTAAAGTTCCTTCTGGCCAATCCTTGTATCTAGAGCTCTCATATCCTAAGAGTAGCATGTTGTTCCAGACAAAATCTATGTTTAAGTGAAATTAAGAACCATTTCAAACAAACAAGGAAGAATGGATTTTTACAGTGTCTTGCTAGGGCTTTCTAGAGATGTACAAAAACTAAATGCTGCTATCTTGTTTCATTTAATAAATAATTTGCTATTTATGTATTTCTGGTGCTTACACACATATATATTTTTCAGGCTGTTGTATTCCATGGCTAATTCCCTTTTCCCTGTCCTTGAAAACATGCACTTTCGCCAAGGCTCTGCCACCAGGAAAAAAGCACAGAAAGGAAAGGTGAAGACCATCGCCTCCTAATACTACCTTCTCTAGAGATGCTGAACACATACTTCATGCTTCATAGCAGCATTGGGACACCAGAAATTTATCTTTAAATTCTTGCTGCTGACACTGGAGTTCAGTGGGTCTTACGTTCAGCCTGAAAGTGTAGACATATTGGCTCTTTGATGCTCTTAAAGCCTTGATGGTGCAGATTCTCCAGAGGCTGCAGAGGAGTCAGTGAGCACCTGTCACCTGAAAGTCCTTGTGCTTGCATGAACAGCATGAATGGTAAGAACCCCCATCCTGTCTCACTCTGTGAAGTGTGTTTTGACCAAATGTATCAACTCAGGCTTTGTATTCCCATAAAAGATATCAGGGAAAAAGAATTAATTATTGACTTTTTGACTGTGTGTTCCAGGGCTGTTCTATTTCTCTTTCCCCTTTTCACTGTGAGTAGATATCTGACTATACGAGGGGTGGAGTGAAGTTCAGCATAGAAGAAAAAATGTTTTTATCAGCTGGGTAACAGTGAGGGTGCTATTACTTTTGCACCACCAGCTGCTTACTACATGAATGATTTATGAAAGTGTGACTGTCTGACTTCATATTAGGTTCTGCTATTTCAGCACTCCTATTAGCAGGGATATTAGCAAAAATTATCATTCCTCTGTGTTTGAACAAGAATTTAGAAGCTTATCTCTTTTCTTGTAAAGCAAACAACAACACAAACCCAAGTAGATTGCATTAAGAACAAGATACAGTGATGAACTGAATTCCCAAAACTCCCACTGAGGAAATGGAGGGAAGGCACTCTGCATTTCTTGGGATGGGGAAATCTAGTTCATGCAGTTTTCTGATAAATTATAAATACACAGTTGAATTTACAACTAGGTCTTGATGAAGAGTATATAGTGCTGGAACAATCATGGAGGAATCAGAGTGGACACTTAAATTCATTAATATTCAGTTGAGTTGCAAAAACGAACTCACATGGTATGATTTTCTAAGCCACTTGGAATCTGTTTTGAAGTGTGTTGCCATTTTCATGCCACATTACATTTCCAGGAAGAAATAGAGCCTTATGATTGTACTCTACAGTATTCCACAGTAATTTCTTCACTATCACATAGCTTATTTACGTAAAATATGTATTGAAGCTCAAAAGATAGATGAAGTTCACTAGCAGTGGGATTCAAACTCTGAAGAACAAAGAGATAAGAAGAGATAAAGCTGCTGTTTTATCATGAAATGTGAATTCCCTTGGCTAAACTGTAAACGCCTTATTACTTTGCTGTTCTGACACTAAGGAATTGAAGTGTAATTAAACCTGATTTGTTTTCAATTGCAAACTCTGCTATTTAATTTTATATCTACTTCGTTATCAAAGTTAACATCATCATAATAATATAACTTTAACTCCATAGATAGCAGGTCTTTAACCTAATCCTCCACAAAAAACTAAAATAATTTCATGGTATGCCATTACAGCAAAGCAAGTGCGTGTTATGATTTCCATGATATAGGTCTCAAAACAGATTGAAGAATTTTATCTTCATGAACAACCATATGGCTACCATTACACAGATATTTTCTTTCCTCTAACTTGGAAAACTGGGCTCTGGTTATTAGAAATGCCTCCATAAAGTCAGGGGTAATCCACAGCTCCCTTGGAGCTTGTGAGTGTGTTCATTGCAGTAATAGCCATTCCGTGTGACCATTGGTGAATCTGCAGTAGTATTTCTTATTATGAGGAAATAAGTGCAGTTGAGGATCATCTCCCCATAGCTCTTTAGACCCCTAAGGCTAATGCTGGCATTTCCAAATCTGCAGCTGAATTTCTGCTCTTCCTGAGGGTGACAAGGTTTCTCTCCTTGAGTGCCTCTAAAGCTGACTGAAGCAGCAAAGCTGTTTGGCTCCTGGCTAATAGCTCAGAGACCAAGGTCAAGCTGAGGCTCAGAAGATTCCCAGAAGTGAAGTTATTAGGAAAACGTAAATGTTTTCAGGTGGGAAAATAGCTAGGGTTTTGCAGTCTTCCTCTCTTGACCCTTTTTACTCCAATTTCCCAAGCCATGTGCTAGGAACATAGAATGTACCTGTACAGAGACAGGGACGAGTTGGTAAAGCCTTCTCCATGACTGTGGCTGAGAGGAGAGGCCAATGCCAATCTTGGGGGATGTGGCAGGAGGCAAAGAGCTGTGTGTGTCTAACAGTGCATGTCAGCAATGCCAAGTCTGTGCTCACAGCAGTGCCACAGGTGGGCCCAGCCTACTCCCCCCTGTTGACATCCCTGAGGTTTGAGGAAGAGGGGAAATATGTTATATTTCTATCTAAATACCTATTCTACCTTTCTGTCTTATCTAGCCAAAACTTCATGCTCTAGCTATGTCCACCTGGTTTTGTTTGCTTTAGCCTCCCTGGATATTTTCAAGAAAGGACTGGACATGACACTTAGTGCTATGGTCTAGTTGACAGGGTGGAGATCAGTCAAAGGATGCATGATGATCTTGGAGGTCTTTTCCAACTTAAATGATTCTGTGATTGTGTCCTAATTGGCAGAAGAGGAACAGTGCAATGTCATTACAATGGCCATGGAGAAAGTGTGACGTGTGCTTTGGCTCCCGGGGCTTGAGCTGTTGAAGAAAATGATTTTATGTGTGACTGAAGTTAGGGGGTTTTGGTTGAGGACTGTGAGCAGACGACCCCTTTCAATAAGCTGCCTCCACCATTTTCCTCACTTAGACTGCTGCTTTGTCTTTCCCTCTCCTTGGCATTTTGCTCCTGGCCAGGTGGCTCCCCGCAACACTTAAAAGTGCATGGGCAGCCTGACAGCTTGGCTGGTGGCTCTGAGCCTGGGAGCCTGGGAAGTGCAAGGCAGGCGCTGGGCGGGAGGTGGGAATAAAGCAGTATCCCCATGTCAAAACAAAAGTGATCTATCTTGTTAAGCTGAGGAAGCAGAACAGTATCCCCGTGTAGAAACAAAGCAATATCGCCACATCAAAATAGGAGCCATCTGATTTGTTAAGTCTGGTAGTTCTATGAAATACTGAGTGTCCTTAAGTCCCAAAGAATTGGTTTTGTTTTTATTTTTCACATTATTATCACTTATTTTCAGAAAGAGGACAATCAGTACAAGTCAATATGGATTGTCTTCATTTGCAAGTTGACTTGTTGGAACCCTCTTAAAACTGTTCTTATTTATTGTTAGAAAAAAAAGATTTTTCCTCATGTAGAATTTAGATGGAAAATTGGTCAGCAGAGGTTTATTTGTGTCTGGAGTAGGGAAGCAGCTTTGTAACAGAAATATAGATTGGACTGTAATCACATTGATTTTGGTAAATATTGCCATCTTCTTCTCTGTGTGTGAGTGTGCAGGTTAATTAAAAAGTTCAGAGCCTTGTCTGTGAAAATTCATCTTTTAAAAAATGTAGATTTGAATTTAGAAGCTTAATGAGATTTACAGGAAACTTGGAGTGTTTTCTGTTCGAAGTCAGAAGGCAGAAGGAGTAATACTACAGTCTGTTTTCTGACCTTTTCTTGAGTAAATTGACTTTCTTGGATATGTAAGGCAGTTATTAATGCTATAGACAGTAATTAAATCCATATGATATTTATTGCACACGCACACACATGAAATTCCACAGTCAAGTAGCCAAGAGTAATGTTAATCAGAGAACCAGCATCCTTCATGATAAAGCTTTAGGAATCATTGCAGAGAGCTCCACCACTCCAGCTCAGGGAGCAGCTGGTGGCAGTAGCAGGGGATCATTTTTATGGGGATAAGCAGAATATAGGATAGCAGAGTTTCCCACTGAGAAACCAGATAGCACTGGAGGAGTGGCCAATGGCAGGAGCTTTGAGCTCCACTCCTGGCTCTGGAGAGGAGTGTGCAGAGCTGTATCTGCCTTTCTTACAGCCAGGTGAGCATTTCTGTTCAGATACACCTCAGTCTTGCCTTCTGCATACCCCCTTCTCAGCCTCAATCTCTGTGTTCATACAATCTAAGTCTATTGGCTTGGGTTTCACACCCTAAAAGTAGATTTCCTGCATGGCTATTTTCAGACCTCTAGTTTCTTTCCTCCGGTGTACTTATCCATAACTCTATGACCCTTCTCTATATTTTTGTCAGCCTCTTTTCCTCACTTTGCCTTCTAGTTGTCCATTCCCCACAGAATCCTTGTCCTAATCTCTGTGTTGTGATTACTGCATACATTTTTTGACATCACCAGTTCTCCTAAAGCTTGTGACAGGCTGCCTACTACTCCATAAAAATTAAACTCCCTACCAGCTTCTATACCATTTTCTTTAAAAATCTGGTGTGAGAAAGAGGTATAAATTTTATGTTATAGGCTGGCTTACAGACCTCTCCTCTAGGAAGAAAACTCAACTCCATTTTCAGATTGAAGCATACAGATATGCATGTTTTATCACTTCAGCAATATGATTCAAAATATGATTTTGCTGGTTAGGAATGTGACACAATACCTGTCATATCTACTGGCTGGACCGCTGGGCTGAGACTTGATTCTTGTCTTTGCTGTCAAAAATATATCTGCATTTGGCATTAAAAGTCATGAAAATAAAACACAGAAAGATTTCTTGGGAGGCAGGGATCCTTATTTTCCCTCTTGTAGAAATGGTTCAAGCCACTACACCATCAAATAAAACTCTTTTCTGTGTACACCTTGCCCAATGTACCTGGCACTTTTTCTCTACTATCACAGAGGTGGTATCAGACTTTCACATGAAATGGAATTCTCCTATTTTGAAGCAAACCTGTGGGCTATGCCACCTGACTGTCAATATTAGACCTTTCCTGCAAATTTTCCTGCGACTAAGATAGTCTTACAAATCTCCGAACGGCTGTTTGTTGGTGCAAAGATGAGTCAAACACCTCCAACCTTCCCAGCAATTTTTTTTGTATACAAATACAACGATGAGTAAGGCACTGAAGTTGTAATCACACTAGAAATTGTCTGAGGCTGCACTTAGGTTTAAATTTATCAGGATTGCCTTGTGACTTCCCCCAAGAATATTCCTGAGGGAATTGGGAGTCATGAGAGTACAACAGTTGATACAATAGGAAAACTGGGGTAGCACCCTGAAACAGCTTCCAAAAACCCCTCTGACAATGTTTATGATCCAATGGTGGGTGAATGCCTGCATCAGTGGAAATATCTGAACTATAGCTGTGCAGGGGTGCTACAGGGCTTCTTCCAGCTTTTTCAGAGAAGCATTACACAGACAGACAGCACCAGCACCCTGACCCAGCTCTCATCTCTGTACAAGCAAGATATGTCTGTGCTGGGATTTCTGAGAGTAATTTGAGTTTCTGGAAACTGGCATTTCCAGAAGGAATTCTCTATTTCTCTGCAGTGGCTGATCCTGGAGACTTTCTCCTGTCTTTTCCATCATTAGGGTGTGGTTGCTTCACATACACCGAGATGCATGAACAGATTTCCCCTGACATGGGGTTGTTGGGAACTAGGGACACACTTCAACATTCCTCCAGTCACAAGCACATCCATCAGCCTGGATCTGTGTCCATGCCCACTCAAGGCTGGGCTGGTGGGTGTATAGTTGCAGCATTTACCCCAGTGATTTGGCTTTTATACTGCAGTAATCTCCTCTTCTGGTCCTGCTTTATAAATAGTGGCACTGGGGATTTCAGGCAAACTAGATCTGCCTTGAAACCGGTGTATTTATGAGCTCTTGAATTGTTTTACTAGAAAAGCAGTTAATATTTCTGGTGAGGGCCAAAAATAGAGTGAAAAGACCACAAGAAGTATTACGTTGTCAGCAAGTCCTGTATCCTCCTGCTTATGACCGGATTTTCTCAGCACCTGGAGGTGTCTGAGGTGACTATTTTCTATAGTAATTTTGAAGAACTTCACCATTACTGGTATGGTATTACTATTGACATTATCCTGTACTACTGAAATTTGGCATCAGAAAAGCCCCAGGCCTGAGACCACAAGCTGGTTCTGTAGACTTTCACTGGCCAAGGCTATAAGCTCCAAAAATCCAGAAGGATGACTGATTTCCCTTAGGGTTTTCCCCTCAGAGAGCAGGGTGCCCATCTGCTCAGCCAGGTCTGGTATGGAGATACATAAACTCAGCACAGCTCTGTGTCCTCTCTGTCTTCCTTGCAGAGGGATTTGGTGCATGTGAGACTGGACCACGGGCAAGGCTCATTTGCCTGCCCATACATACCTAGTGCTGCTTGGGATGCTGTGGGGTATCCAAGACACCCAGAGAATAAACATGTATGGCACACAGCAGAGGGAAATCTGTGTCCATAGGGATCCAGATCATCCAGGATTCAGAGACTTAAGAATGCTACAAATGCCACGAGATGCCAAGGTGTTCATGGTGTGGGTTACTTAGGGATGAGCAGGTGGGAAATTTGCCAAGTTGTTCATCCAACCCAAGGGTCTGAGGTGAAAGAGCCTTGTGGGAATTAAAGAACTGAGGAGACATGGAAAAGTCCACCTTGGGCTGTTCTTACTGAGATGATTCTCAGAATAGCTCCAGAAGAGGGGTCTTTACCCCTAAGTTTTACCAAGCTTTTCCAACAAAGTACATCAGAACTATCACAGCTCTGTTTTTTCTTTAGCCAAATTATATCCTCATTATGTTTGAGGTTTTGCTTTTGTTAAAAAAACCAACCAAAAATCTGACATCTATAAATAAAATGGGAAGAAGTGAAATTTTTTTACATGTGAATTTTCAGAACATTTGTCCAGCTTGATAAATGTGATGTGAAAACTATAACTACAGCATAAACAAAAACATATAACAAATCATGGCTCAAGTGCATTGGGGAAATAACTCATATTTTGCAGAAATTAATATTAGGAAGTTATAGCACAACTTTTTACAGTGTTTAAGTGTGAATCATAAGTATCTAAATAGTACATTGATATTAAATTCTTCCACTTTTTAACCTATTTCAATGATCAGGTATTAGGGCAGGGTAATAAAGTTGCAAAGATGTAATGCTTCATTAGTAGATTATACTGTCCATATGACACACCTTATCATGGCATTAACAAAATTCTTGCCAGTAGTTATGAATTCACTAGAGAAATTCCTTATGGGGAAATTTTATTGATTTCAAAACATAAATCTTCTTCTAGAGGTCATTGTAGCTTCTTAACTACCCTCAAGAAGATGAAGACAGGACTCCTATTGCCTTCAGCAAGGATTAATCCACCCTTTCTTGCTGTTCCTACAAGACAGACACTAAGGTTTCCAGCAGGCAACTTTCCATGTTTGTCTGCCCTTGGAGCAGTTACAGTCACTCTGAAATTCCCTGCTCTTCGTTGCTGCTAGACCTTGGACTCCTATGAAAATATGTATTATACCTGCAGCATATGCCTGCTGCTGGTGATCTGAATACCCTGTTGGGATGCTTCTGTAAAAGCAAAAATAAAATTAATATTTTATTCTTCTAAATAAAAATTTTGAAAGAAAAATATCTGTTTTTCTTGGGAAAAAATGTCTAGGAAAACAAGTATATACAGGGCATGTATTCTTACGGTTTAACAGATAAAACGTGCAGATTTTGAGATAGAATTTTGTTAGAACACACCAATTCCTTTATACTCATACCAGTCAAACAGCCAGTTTGCCTTCTTATTGCAATTTATATTGAAAGTTGTAATTCTTCATAATTTTTTCTTTGTGAAAACAAGATTGTTAATAGCAACTGTTTAGTTAAGCAGTGGCACTGGTTTCCCACTGGTTAACAAGAGCCTTTTCATACACAAGGTCTAATGCATATTTCAATGGCAGGAATAGCAATTTTGTTTGGCAGTCCCAAATATCATTTTGTTGCAGCACCTATGCTAGGAATGAATACACTTTATGTTAGTGTCCAGGAGGTTTTCCAATTAAATGTATCAAAGCTGACAGGACTTGAATGAGTTATCTTCTGCTTTTATGTCTTTTTAAAATGTGACTGCCTTATTTTTTTTAGCACTTCTGCTGGCTTGTTAGCATAACTTAGACCTTTTGCTAACTTACCCAAAGTGACCTAAACAGTTGCAGTCTTATATGCAGCTATGACTTAATCTGCATATCAATATCTGATATCAATAGCAGCTTGATTCCTCAACAGATTGTATATCTGTTCCTACATATCTGCTCAAATCCCCATTTGGTCAATCAGATTCTCCTGTTATAATGAAATAATCATTTTATTCAGGTAAAATCCTAAGAGTGAATTAGTCTTTTCATTTCAACAAAAAAATCTGCAACATTAAGTTTGGGTATAAATAAATATAATCACTAATGATCATTGATAAATTATTAAATAATCTTATTAAATAATTTACAATTGCAAGGAAATAAGTATTTTTGCCAACAATTAATTACATTTTAAAAGACTCTCTGATTTTCCTAAAATAGCGTCTGCCTTAATGATGGATTTTTCAGTTTCTTATTGTTCGTAATGTGTCCTTGTGGTCTTCAGAAAATAATAATTTTATATGTTCATAAAGATAATGGCTTTTATGAACTGATATCAAATGTTTGTCATTTTTCTACCCAACAGAGAGAGTGTCTAAGCTGTTTCCTTTCTTACTCAGTTTATTTCTATCAATTATTTATTTCATACCAGTTTTTCTAACCTAATCAATTTTCACACATTTTTTTCCACAGTCAGGCTTGAAAAGTAGCGAAAATCCAGTTAGCTGAGGTTATGACTCCAGTTATACAGAATAAGGAAATCTGATATGCTGTGATTTATTTTATCAAATGCCTACTGAATACTAAGGAAAATTTTCTGCATCTGATTTCCATGCAATTTAAAAGTCAATCACACTGGGCATTTGATATTATTAATGCTTTTTGAAGCCAGGCCTCTCTTTTTCATCTGTTGTATGCCAGGGAGGGGTTTTGTTTGCAGTTGCCAAAACAAAAATCCCAGTTTTGTGCTCTGTAGTTTAACACAGTGAGCAAAGGCTATGTTGCTGGATCAGGAATATTTGAGGATACCAACTGAAGGCAGCAGCTCAACAGCCAGGTGCCAGGCAGGACATTAACCTCAATGTCAAACTGCTATAGCTTTTCATCTGATGAGCTGAAGTCCATGATGAAGACCCAGGCTCCTCTGTTGAGGCAGTGCAGCTCCCTTGACGGATGTCAGGCATGTATGGCCACAGTTTCCTCCCAGCAGAGAGGATGGTTCTCAACCAGGATCTAGAAAACAGCCAGGCTTGTCTCATTCCATGTCCAGAGGCACTAGAGTGACCAGGGTTCTCAGATCACAGCAAGTATGCCTGGACATGACCATGCTCTGTAAAAAACATTCCATTTCTTTTGGAAAAGGTAAAGGAGGACACGGTGGGACCCCTTTCACATAGTGCTGCAGTAACCAAAGCATCCTTTGGGGCCTTGGGGTATCCATTCTAAGCAGATACATTGCCACCACAGTTTTTCCTTTATTTTAGCCTGAAGGTTATTGTGGTTAGCTATTCTCACCTTCAGAGAGGTCTCTGGTTTGACGTCTTCTCTGCATGTTAAAGCAAGTTGGGAAAGTAAGGTGATAATTTAATAGTTCTTAGGCTCTCAAGAAAAAAATTCTCCTTTTTCTGTCTCCCTTTTAATGTGTGTGTTCTGAAAGATGCTTAGTAAGACCTACAGCTATATACCTATGCAATGGTAACCTCAAACGTCAAGATAAACTCGCTCAAATCTTGACTCAAATGATTATTATAGCTGCAGTAGGTATCCTTTCTGCTCTTGGTACCTTCAGATAATATCAGATGATGTTTTGTTGTACAGACATTGCACAAACAGCACCAAGCACACAAAAAGATCATAGAATTATAGAATGGTTTGGGTTGGAAGCATCTTAAAAATCACCCAATCCCAATCCCCTTGCTGTGGGCAGGAACACCTTCCACCAGATGTGCAGCCTTTGTTAGGGAGAGCATGTATTTGAGTAATGTCACAGATATCAGTAGGTGAAAAGATAAATAAAATGCAAGCAGGGTGACATTTTGTCTCTCAGACTTGCCTTCACAACTTTTTTTTTTTTTTTTTTTTTTTTTTTTCCCCTAGGTCTGTAAAGGCATTTTACAGAGGGTTTTTTTCTGTTTCTACTAAAACAGGGTGTCTTGAAACTCCAAATGAAGAGGGTTTAGCAGCAAGGCAATTGATAGGCAATAAACAACAGCAAAGGATTTAGTTTTCAGATATACAAGATTTTGAAGCATTTTTGTTAAACCGCTGTCATAGTTGGAATCTGGAGATTATCAATAAGTATTATCCCTAATGTAATTTCTTTCCAATCGTCATCCAGAAAACACAACTGGAATTATGAGTATCTTATTGTTAGTGAAATTGAGCAGACATTGCTATTTAAACAGAACATAACTTCCAGTTCAGTCTCAACAGTTCTTGTATTCAACGTTGCTTCCCTGAGTTTATACTCTTGCTCTGGATAACCAGTCCTACCATTTGTCCAGAAAAACCTGATGTACTCTACTTTTGCTATTTACTTTGGTGTTGTTTTAAGTATTTTTACTCCTATGACTTGGGGAAGTGATTTGGAAGTGTTAATAAAGCAGACAAATGCTGGAATCTAGCTATCTCACTGGGAAGCTTGGAAAGAAGTTTTAAAGATCTGAGCCATCAGTTAGAGATAAAATTTAACAAATGCTGTTATATATTTTTATTGCAGTGATCATGGTCTTTTTATAGTTTTAAAATTTCTATTTTCACACTCAATACATTTCACAATTAGTTTCATACCCAATCACATCCAATTTTGAAATCTGTTTGGCTAAAATAAAAGGCATCCATCTATACATGAACATTTGTGATGAGAAACAGTCTTCTGCTGGATGTTTATAGCCTTCATATATTGAGTCTGTAGGTAATTTTCAATTGAATTCAACCACTGTTAAAGTATTGTGTTGAATTTTGCAATGATTACTTGCTTGTTAAAAACAGGTGATTGTTTTCTGTTCTGATTTAATTCCCTGCACTACAAAGAAGCTGTTAACATGTTCTTGCCCAGCAAACTAATTTGGTCAACTTTCTTACTCAAGAAGTCCTTTATATTTTTCATAGATTGTATAAACTAGGATTTATGCAACTGTGAATACATGCAGGGAAATATAAATCACACACCACATTGCACATCATTATAGATTTGTCCCCTGTCAAATAAGATGTATAGCAACTTTGAGCTGGCCCAGCCTGTGTTGGCCAAGCCAGATAAAGATAAATCCTCGTTAAAGTAGGAATTGTGAAGCTTTTAACAACCAAGTCATTAAATGGACGGTATAAGACAATACTAATGATATCCAGCAGAGAAGATACAAAAAGGTGTGGCAGAACATCTCTGCAATGTGCAGGTGTGTATATTTATCCCTGTAGTTAAAAATCAAATGAGAGAAGCATTTTGGGGGAACTTAATCCTGGGATGAAGTGCAGTGCCTTGTAGTGCACTGGGAATGTGTTATTTATTGACAAAAGTGAAGCGTGGGATGAAAATATTCAGTAACACTGGTAAGGGGATAACTCTCCTGATACATCAGTATAAGTCATATATTCATTGATTCAGGGATTGTCTGAGGGGTTCTGAGATAAGAGTTTAGAGGCACAGTAAATTTCTCTAAAAAGATGTGTTTTTAAGGCAATATGAAAGATTTCAGTAGCCTATAAATCTCAATCTCTAAGAATGATCTTTCAAACATATAAGTACCTTTCATCTATGCTACAGTATATGTGTTAAAATCTCCATAATCAGAAAGACATTTATTCATACTAACAGAGTGTACCCTGATTTTTCTGTTCAAAGTTAGCTCTCTTTAATGCCCCATTCCTAAAGGGCATGTCTTCAGTGCTCACTCTGCATCAGATTAATGAGGGCATCTTTTACAAATGGGGGCAGTAAATCTTCTCCCATCCCTGATTCACTGCCAATTTTTCCCCTTCAGGATTTTTCTTTTATTTTTTTTTTTTTTTTTCAAAATGAGAGACTTTGAATAGAGTTTTCATTTCTGCCATAACTGGGCCACTACTTAAGTGAGTAGCTTCAGGAAATACTCTCATAGTCATTATTATTCAAAATACTCAGAACCATAGCTCTGAACTACAGAAAAATTGTCAGGGTTGAATGACAAAGTATTGTTCATTCCTCCATAGTCAGCTAAGTACAAGCTTGCCTCAAAACTGAGAGTTCAGAAGTTCAACATGAGTTCAAATGTTATTGAGTTCACATTTCACTAGAGAAAGAGAGAATGAGTGATAAATGTTTATACTAGAGCACTGGTTTAAAATATATGTGTTATGGCTTCTATATCTACTTACAGTTATATCTGAATACATTGCACTACTGTGACTGGGCAAACCACTCAAGGGAGTGACCAGTGAAACATGAACAGATGGGAGCTGGCTTAGATCAGTGAACCAGTGGTCCTTGAAATGTGCAGGTGACTAAGCATCAGGGACTTGGAATCAAGATGTGCAGTGGGAAATGCTGCAAACTGCTCCAAAATAAAACTCAGCCACATTAGTGACATGGATCATAGATGCTGGCAAATGGGTGCTGCACGTTTTGCCTGGTGGTGTCTGATCTTTTAAAATTTTTTATTGACTGATGAAATGACAGCTGCATATGTGTGTTAAGATAAGAGTAGTGAGAGATGCTTCTGCCTGAATTAAGGTGCAAATATATACAGAAGTCAATAATTTGGACTTTATTTAACAATGAATGTGAGGTAGTGAGATAGAAAGAAACAGAAAAGAAAGGAGAGAGAGCAGAAGATAGTCACCACCCATGGATACCACCAATGGATCCAGCATAACCCTTTTAGTCCTCCATTGAAACAAAAGCTAGAAGGATATCTCGGAAGGTCACTGGCTGCTTTTCTTAGCTCTGAAATAAGATCTAACACAGTTTCTGAGCTACTCCTAACAGACACTTCTTTAACTGGACCTGTTCTTCAAAATCTCCAGTTGCAGGAATTCCACAACCATCAGTGATAATTAAATTTAAAAATTAAATTAGATAAAGTGTTCAATTATCTTGACATCAAAAAAGCTTTTACAATGTCTAATTTAAATATCTTGTTATAAATTAGTCTGAATTCCTCTTGCTTTTTGATCACTCCAATTGAGAACAGTTGATTACTGTTCAAACAGTCTCAAATCTCTTAACATGATTATACTGTCCTGTTTCAGTCTTCTCTTTTCTGAAATGAACATTTTCTTCAGCTTTTGCTGCAAATTTTTTAAACTACTTTTTTTTCTTTATCACTTGGGGTTTCCTTCCAGATTATCCACAAAATTTTTAATGATGATTTACAAAATGGAACCTGTAGTTGTCATCAAGTCTCTAGCATTTGTTCCAAGGAGTGTAATGGCTGTGCAGTATTGTAATAATTACTTGTGCGTTAATATTTAGCTATCAGTAAGTCTTGTATTTAATGATATTTTCATTCATTTCAGAATGAGACTTGTCTCTTTTGTGACAACGTCTCAAACACTGACTCATTTCATGCAACCCCCCAGCCTTGCTTGCAGTGTTGTTAGCTAAACAGTAAATTACACTTTTTATCTCATTTTGCATTTGTGATTTTAATTTTTCTTTTCTACCTGGGGATCTTTTAGTTTGGTCTTATTAAATTTTATTAAATTATATTGATTTAAGACTAGTGCTCTAAGTTATAAAATTAGTTCTCAGTTCTACTTCTGACCATTGAAGTGCATGTTCTACTTCTCAACATTGTCATCTGCAGATTTCATGGGACTACCCATTTAATTACCACAATATTCAAGGCTTATATTGAATATTAAAGGAGAGGGACTTTCGTAGGGACTCACAATTTGTCAGGACTTCCCATTTTTTGAAAGCAAACCCTTAATAAAACCACTTCAACAATATTTTCCATATTTACATAGGAAAATATAGGGACTGTGCCACAAGCTTTACTAAAGCTTTACATATTGATACTTTTTGATAATGATATTGATACTCTTGAATGCTTTATGCTCAAGATTTACTTATTGTATCTTCTATTCCTACCCTATCCACTAGGCGTTGTTACCCTACTGAGTAATGGAACTAGAGAGATGTGACTGCTCTTGACAAATCCACATTGTTCTGCTTTCATTACTGTACTATCCTTCAAGTGCTTACAATCTGAGGTTTAGGAATTTGCTCCAGTAGCTTTCCAGGAAAAAGTTTAGGCTATTTGGCTCATAGCTACCCGTTGCAAAGGCTGATGCTATTTAGATCTACAGGTGAGCAAGTTAAGGAAAATTATATCACAGCTCTGAGTACAGCTTGAAAAGAGTAGCAATTCTATAATTTGGATTTCTGAACAAAGCTTAGATTTTTGGATAAAGGAGCTGTAATACTGCTATGGTCATACTATTGCTTTCCTGTGCTGTCAGTTCCTGGAAACAGTATCTGTTTCTTTTACATTGACACAGAAAAATAAAAGTCATCTGAATAAGAGAAATGTTGCCATTCCAAAGAATGTGTTTGTATATCCATTAATATTTACAGCTGGTTGGAATAGCTATAGACAGTTTCTGCAAGCAGAAACTGAAGGAAAAGAAAACTTCTTGACCTTAAGGGAAGCGGAGCAAGAGATATATAACAGGTATGATGAGATCACTCTCTTGGCAGAGAAGTAGGTCATGTTCAGGAAACAGATTTCTCAAATTCCTTGTGAGTCACTTTTGATAGTCCCGCAAGCTTTCTTTCTGTAGGTATCTGGATATTTCCTTTCTTTTATCCACTCTCCATACAAAAAATGAAAGGAATAGAACTCCCATTCTTACATATTTCATCTCCAAATAATTTGGTATAGAGATCTATATGGACTAGAGACCTATATACTTTCTGATTATATTTGGGCCATGGTTTATACAATGGAGCTCTGATACTAAGGACACTATCCAGCCATAAAATATAAAAATAATTATGTGAATGTCAATACTGAGCAAAAGGAAGGAAATTGTTTCTGCTCTCTTCAGACAATTATTCTTGAAATACAGCCTAGGCTACTTGAAGCATGCAGAACTCCAACTAGAACTAAATTGTCTGAGGAGTGTCAATCGTGATTGCACTGTTGAAAGGATTTATATAGAGGGAGATGCATAAGAAAAAAATCCAAGGGATGTGAGAACAGTGTGAGAAAATGCCATGCCATGCCGTGCCACACCATACAGAGGATAGTGGGCAAACAAGAGACAGAGAACAAACTGAACCTAAGCAGGTAAATCATGCTATTAAGAGAGTTAGTGCTGTGTTCTGGTCTCTGCTTCAGTAAGATTGCTCCTTGTCTCCTAGAAAAGAGTTATTTACTGCTGGATCCATTCTTGAGTGGCAGAGCCAGCAGGTCTCAGGAGCAAGTGTGGACACCTTGTCTTGGTGTGTTACTGCCAGAGGCCCAGACAGCCTGGCTGGGATCAGGATCTGCTCTCAGCAG
Organism: Zosterops lateralis; assembly: GCF_965231275.1. Lineage (NCBI taxonomy): Eukaryota > Metazoa > Chordata > Aves > Passeriformes > Zosteropidae > Zosterops > Zosterops lateralis. The sequence goes on along the minus strand of NC_139763.1, from coordinate 67,935,215 downwards.
ATGTAGCAGCCATCATGCTGAAAGGGAGCCTGAAGCCCATGGGGTAGGAAAAAGAAGGGCTGAGTTACATATCTTATTCTTTTCTGTCTAGCGCTCAGAAAAAAAAAAAAAAAAAATCTGAACTGGTAGCAGACATCTCCATACTTGCAGAATGGCAGCTAAAGGACATTTCAAATGACACTTAGGCAACCAAATAGAGCTCCAAATGTCTCTTGGCGATAATGAGAACAAAATGATGTGTTTTAAGCATCCATATTGGTGTGTCAACAATCTGAGTAGAAACTGAAATGCTGAGTGCTGCTGAACCATGAAGGTCTGGTCTCCAGAGATGGCTTCCAAAGGCACCCACTCTTCTCACTGTAGACAGGGGAGATTCATATCCCCTCCACCTCAGTCACCCCTCAGGCAAAAGAGGTAGACAGCAGCACTGCTGTTGGTGGAGCTACCAACTGAAAATAGATGTCCTGAAGAAATTATGGTACTTCCCAAACTGGGAGGGGGTTTAAACAAAGGTGTCTGACAGCAGTGCCATACTTCAGTGTGCACACCTGTGGGCAAGAAAAGCACCCTTGATCCTGCATACCCCAAACTGTCCCTCCAGGTGAACTCACCAGGATGCCCATTCTCCCATTGCTCATGATAGTAAGAAAAAAAACCCCAGTTAATTCTCTCTTTGAACAAAATATCCAACACAGGTGCTTATACATTGGGACAAAAAAAAGAAGGCAGATAGGAAAAGTTGTGACTGAATTCAGTTGCTGTAAATCACCATAAGAAAAAAAGAAAAGAAAGAAAGAAGAAACCACAACTATGCATATTCAGCAAAGCTTTCACACTGAGTGAAATCTAGGCATTATCAGGAGACAGGTATCAGGAAGCTTCTTTGGACTCAATTTTTTATCCCTTGATACAGGACAAATATTTGCTCTCATTTGTCTCAGCTGAGGGCCCCAGGTTACTTAAAATTTAGCCAACCTATTGCCAATCTGTAGAGTAAATACTACACATTTTATATTAATATTTGGCTGAATAGCCAGAAAATTCTGTGATCTGATAGTATAATTTAATTTTTTTTCAATTGCAAATGGCATATTCATTAATACAAAAATTGTAGAAGAATAAGACAACAATAACTGCTGTGACACAACTGTGTCTACAGCAATATACAACAAATGAATTTGATAAAAAAACTCAAACAGATTATGAGAAGTTAGCTGGAATCTGGATTTTGAAGCACTATTACTACCACACAGTAAATGAGCTGAAAAACTGATGAGGAAGAATTTGGTAGAAGTTAGGCCTGGTAAAGAAACAAAGGATAATAATAAGAATTTAATCAAAATGAAATTGATTTTCCTTCAGACCTCCAGACCCTTTCTCAGCTCTGTTGCCCTTCTCTGGACATGCTCCAGCACCTTATTGTCCTTCCTGTAGTGAGGGGCCCAGAACTGAACACAGGATTTGAGGTTTGGCCTCACCAGTGCCCAGTACAGGGGGACAATCCCTGCCCTGGTCCCACTGACCACACTACTGCTGATACAACAGATAAAAACAAATAAATTATATGTTGTATAGTTAGCATATTTAATAGGAAACTTACTTCTCTCACAGAACCATCTCTGATATTTAGCAATACTTAAATAAATAAATAAAAAATTAGAAGTGAATATAAACTATAAGAATAATGACAGTTGAAACAAAGCACTCTTGTTTCATATATAGGTATAAAAATGCATGCTATGTATTTTAGAGAGGACAAGAGATACAGCAAATGCTACCAAGTGAAGATCTGACAAACTTCTGGGGATGAAGACTACTGTATTGTTTGCTAATTTTTAAGATAAAATCCATCAGTATTAGAGGCAAACTATAAGAAGAAAAGATGATATGATCTGGTATTCCATTTCCGTATTCCTGTTAACATAGTCAGGTGATCATTCTGGACAATATATTGCTTGATCTTATCTATAAATACATGTAGACTGACTAATAGTAATTTGCATCAACTTTTAGAATGATCTGACGAAAAAGTCTTGAGCACTGCATTTCTAGGACAAATGTACATTTAGACGTTTATTATATATGTTGTGTGATGTTTATTTATTAAACGTATACCCTGTTTACCTGGAGGTAAGAGTAAGAGATTCAAAAGCAGCAGACTGGTTATAATTGAGATGTACTGGACACTTATTTTTTTTGTTACAAAGCACTTCACACTCTGACATTACCATCCCTCTAATATGTTAGATGCAGTTCACTCAAAATGAGACTTTAGAAATGTATTTTTCTGCTAGAAATAAAACAGCTTTGAGATGTTTCTCACAAAATAATGGGCTTTGAGAAAAATGTTTTTTTCATACAAGTAAGATTTTAGAGTGGTTGCCAAGAATCAGCAGCAATTGGGAAGATTTAATTGGGACTAGTGATATTTTATCTCACAGAAATCCATTAAGTCTTGTTTGAAGCAAGAAATTCATAAATTCTTAGAGGTAAAATTACATTATGTATTTTTTGCTGTAAATTCTTCCTTAATCAAAAAGCGATATTACTCCCAGTATCCTTAAACTAAGCAATTTCCTTCATATTTTATTACTGTATGTGCTACCATTCTTTCATTTAGCCTCAACATGGCTTTCAAATCATGGAAATAATATTATCTTCATTTTTCATAGGGAGAATTTTTCATAAATGAATTGAATCATAGAGAAAGTAAGTGTTTTGTCCAATCTGGCACTGGAAGGTCATGGCAGGATCAAGGATCAATATAGAACTTTCTGCTGGGTAGGATCAGAGCATGCTGCAAATCCAGGAAAATGTGAACATTAGCAATTAAATGAATGGTATGAAATTACTAAGGCAATGATGTTACACAGCAGTATACTTCAGATCTTGCATTTCATACTGTCTTTATACAAGTGGGTATTCCCACTTAGAAGCATGGGAATCCAATTCCATGGGGCAGCTGTTTAAGTTACATGTGCATATACTGTTTGGACCTACTGTGCTTGAGTCTGACTTTTGTTACCATGAGGTCTTGGCTTGGCTGTAAGGAGCTGTAGCTTCTCCCCTGCCTCTGTATCTACTACCCTCTGCTTATGCTTTTTTTTTTTTGATGTTGTTGTTTTGTTTGTTTGTTTGTTGACCTAAAGAGTGGAACCGTTCACATCAAAATTTAAATGGTCAAGAGCAGCTGAGTAAAACCTTGCTGAGTTGAATGGAGAAGTTCAAATCCCATTGAGTTTCTCTGCTTGCTTTCAACCAGCTTGGGTAGTCATGTGTGGTTTGGATGAGTCATGGGTGAGTTTTTTTCAGAACTGTAACAACTGGAGACTAATTTTCATAACTTTCTTTTTTGGTAAAAACAAATAATTAGGTCATTTGTTCTGACTGCTCTGCCTGGTAGTGTACACAAGCTATAAAACACCCCTTCCCCATTATGTGGCTACACCAGTCTTCCTAGAAAATGAAGTCTGAAAGTCTAAATTTGGGAATGTAACTTTGACCTTGGAAGTGGATATAGTAGATAAAAGATATAGACATTCCAGTTTATGTGATACAGAAACAAACTATGATGTTTCTTGTCTACTCACAATCGTAGACCTACCCAAGAAATAAAAAAGCTACTTAGACCTCCTCCCTTAAAAGCAAAATAAAGTTAATTAACGAAATGGTCAAATTTATAGCATAGTCTGTTCCACAGTATATTTTCAGTTATTCATTTTATTAATTGCTTGTGGAAATTTTTGGAAGCTTCTCCACTCTAGAATGTAAATTCCTTTGTGTCTTACTTGTTTCCTTGCAAAATGTAACCAGAGAAGGCAATAGGCCTGGGTTTACGTCTTTTACCCTTGGCATCACACACTTCTGGCCAGCATGTTTTCTTAGGAAGTGCAAGATCTAGATACAAGTTTATAATCTGACCCTAACTCTCTTAGATTACCCCAGCTGAAGGCAAACTTTGTAGAGACACCATTTGTCCTCCTGTTATGGCTGATCACAGAGCCAACCCCATGGTGCTTATGAGGCACAGATGGGCAGGCCAGGCCAGCCATGGCTCTAAAACATATTGTTATGGCACTCATAACATATAAACTGCCATTTCAGTTTGCTCCCAGGGCTGTTTTTGCATTTTGCATCTGATAAAAGCCAGCAATGACACTAAAAGTGAAGGCTGCGAATTCTGCTGTTTGTCCTGCCCAGAGCATCACCTGGTTTCTCATGGAGCATAGCAGCTCCCTCCCGTGTTTCTGGATCCTCCTGGGGCTTTGGTCGATGTTGTGTGCCTGTCCACTCAGGCACACATGCAAATGCTCATAGCCAGAAGTGGAACAGGAGGTACCCTGGACCTTACAGGACCTTACAGGAACCAATCAATCACTCCAGGTGCCTGCAAAGGAAAGACAGAGGCTGAGTAGTCACTCAAACACAGTTATCCAGAGTCCTGCCCTGGTTATATGCAGTATCTACAAGGGTCTATGCCATTCTAATTTTTATCCCCACAATACCTCAGTGCTCACAAGGGTATATTTACATGAAAAGCCCTCCAAATAAAATAAAAAAGCCCTCAGAATTAGGCAACATCTCTGTTGATTGCTCAGCAGCATTTCAGCATCCCACAAGTGCTAAATGTCTATGTAGTGCTTATCAGAATGCCTGGCCTTTATTTCATTGCTTCATTGTGTTACCTAGAACATTCACTACTGATAGAAGGAAAAGAAGCTCTTTCTTGACTTTTTTTCACAAGATCATGCTAATAATGAATGTACCTATCACTGTTACTAATTCATTTTCCACGTTGTCAGTACTGCAATAATTTTTATGGACATGGACATTTTAATAATTGATTCAATATCAGTTGTTCTTAACTTCCTCTCCTTTAATTTGCTTGGCAAAACTGTATTTAATGATAATCTAAGCATTAAGCATAATTTTACACCAAGTCTCAGCTTAAAAATGTCATTTCAATGTACATGTGCTTGTTCATCCTTTGTAGGAATACCAAAACCATAAAAACACTTTGCGAGTTTATTCCATCAAATTGAAATTATGAAAGTAATTCAGTATGCTATGACTTCAAACTATGTCTCAAACAGGGTTTTCTGGGAATAGAGACTAAGGTGGGTTGTTAGTTGGATTTTCTTTAGTCGAGGCAGTGTGTCTAACCAGAAAATAAATTCTCTTTAATAACACTTTCTAAATATTCTTCCCTGTGTGACATAACTTGACCTACAAGCCTAAATATCCTCCAAGTCACACCCTATAAATTAAAGAGACTCCAGTAACTAGGCTAAGTGAATCCAGTTCATTCAAAACTCAGAAATGTCAGCCACATTTCTACAGGGCGAGAGAGCTATTTGGCTTATTCCTTTAGAGGCAAACTTTAAAAAAACCAAAACAACACCTCAAGGCAAATAATAGCACTATTAGATGTGCTAGATGTTCTAACCAGCTTACAAGAAACATGCAACTCATGCCTTATTTCTGCCTGGTCTACTACAAGAGGATGCTGCTGAAAAATCCTGTCTTTTCAAGCCACTTTTGGTCTAAATATACGTTTTAGATCTAGACCTTAAGGCACACTGAAACTCCAGCCCTTTGCCCCACATCCTTTGAAGATAAAACATGGTCAATCTGGAAACTGAAACTCTTCTTCCCTAAGTGTAGTCTTCTCCTAGGGCTCTGGAGGGCACCTGCATGGGCTTGCTAGTGTACAAGCGCAGAATGTGACAAGAATCACATTTTGCCTCTGCTGCCTGAAGCAATTACCACCTCTGCTTTTCCTCTGGAGTCCTTTGCTCACTCAGATCCGCTGAAATGTTGTGCATGAGGACCCTCAGACTCATCTCTGTCCAATTGAGAGGGATGATTCAAATAGTTCATATTTGATAAGTGTCCTCATTTTGATAGGAATGATTTAATGAAGGGCTCTGAGGAAACAGTAGCTGACAGCAGGAGTTACCAACAAACAGGTGAGACAGTCACAAACCAAGGAAAAAGGTGATTTTTTTAGATCAGTCAGCCAGAAATGGGCATAACCAAGCACTAACACTGCAGAACTAATAAAATCTGAAATGCCCCATTAATAAGTTGAGGGGTTCTTACCTCTCCAGGCGCAGGAAGCTGTCAGGCTCACAGTTCAACAGGCACAACTTTGCCAAGTTAAGACACATGGACAAAACACAGCTCATAATTTGTCACTGTCATCCTTGCCATTACAGCAGTCTGTACTCTGGTTCAATGCAGCCTTCCTTCTCATTTATTGTAATAGTGTGGGGAAAACCCGCAAAACAAATAGTTTGAAAATGAATCAAGGAGATTTAAGAATTTAATGTGGAAAGGGGAAGAGAACTGTATTAATTTGAACTTAGTCTTGATACAACAAGGTTTGTAGGTACTGATAATTCCAAACATGATTGGAGTGGTCCTATGAAATGGAATTGGAATGAAATCTCAGTCATCATTCAAAACAGGGCATAGAGGAAGGTTTGAAAGAACATTTAATTTTTCAAATTTCCTGCATTATCGAGTAAAATTAACATGTAATCCTCTTAAAGACTGTGTTTTAAATTAAGAAATTATGTTATATTTGAAGAAGTGATAAATAGATTACAGTTCTACTGACAGAGAAAATTATAACATGCAGCTCTTTGATAGTCCCTTTCAGTGTAGCAGAGGGATGGGGACCTGAATGAGCTGAGTACCACAAGAAAAAGCATCCACAGTATGCAGCTCTTCTATGACTTGGCCTTTTGTGATTGCTTGGGGCTGCTCCAGGAGGCTTCTCACAGAATAATGAGTTGGATTTCCATTCTGAATTGTCCCTGGGAGAAATCTTTCTCTGGGTTACAGAAGGAGCCTGAAAAGATTACATCCTCACAGTTAAATATAGGCTTCGTCCACAACCTTCCTAACATCCTTTTTTTAAAAAAACCCTACTACTTCTCAGGTCTTTTTTTCCAGTGTGCTTGAAGACATTCACATATCTCCCTGCACTTCCAGAGATGAAGACATCTCAAAAGAATTGTGATGTACTGCACATTTAGAAAAGGAAACGCTCACATCATGGGAGGTCTGTTCTACATAGAGATCTAAATGTGCATATTAAAGAAAGAGAAGCCACAATGGGCTACAAATATTCTTTTGATATCCATCTGAACTATTACTGGCACTACACTTTTCCCCTTTCTATTTCTTCTGATGATGAACCTCCAGTTGCAGAGCAGATGAGAGCAGAAAGCTCTGTAATTTAATGCCCAATCCCAACTTGCTCAAGAAAGAAGGTAACGAAACAACACTTACTGACCACCTGCTTTATTCTGTAGCTGAACTTTAGTAGACTACAAAGAAGTCTAGAAGAAAGAAGAGAGGAGTCAGGAAAATAAGGGACATCTATCCCAGTATATTTTTTTGCTTTCTTCTGCTTTTAATCTTGTTATTAAAAGAAAAATGTTTCCAGTGGTACAAACAGCACTGATCTTTTTGAACACAGAATAATCAGAAATATGGAGTGTGACACTTCCTAAAGTCAAATAAATTTGATTCTCTTTCATATGACATCTTTCATCCCCTCCCACTTTTCTTTCTTCCTGTATTCTCCTCCACCTTCAGGAGTTTCCTTTTAATGAAAGGGCAGAATATTTCAGAAGAAGAGGTTGTGGGCTGTCATGTCATTATCTGTGAGTCCAAAAGACATTCTGTCTTGAGAATGAGTTATAAAACACTTCCAGAGCTGGACATGCATCTGAAACCAATTTGACCAAAAGGTTTTGCTTTGATTCCACCATTTACTTCCTGTGTTTCATTATGCTTTTGTAGCCCTTCACTTTCATAATTCCCATAGGCATCAGCAAATAAATTTAAATTGAAATTTATTTGCCTAAACAGGTATTTTCTATCTCAATTTACATGTGACAAGCTTAATGAAATCTCATATGGACAACATGCAGTGGTATACCAATTAGCTTTCAGAAATAGCCTGCTTTTGTTCAAAAGTTTAGGCAGTAGACTTTTTAGGTGTCAAAATATCTGGACAATATATGATTTGTGATATCGTTAGCTATTTGCGTATTCAAATTATAGGACTGCTTTCTGTTTCTTTGCTTCTCTGCATTAGAGAAGTTCAGACAGAATCACACAGAGAATGTCAGAAAAGCCAGGAAATGGAATTCACATGCTGCTGCCTTGAAGAAACTGTAGAGGAAACAGGGTGTCACATGTAGTATTTGTACCATATACTGATGTATGCAAAAAAAGTGGCTATTCCCTCTGCCTGCAACAAAAACAGATTATTATCAGTTTAAGAACATCTTTTTGTCATGACCTTTGTGTTTGAAAGTAAAGAACAAAGAACAGGGTGGAGGAAAGAAGTTAAGAAATTAAGGAAGAAATTAAGAGGGAAGGGTATGTCTTCTAGGCAAGCAAATGTGGTACGGTAGCAAATAATTTCTAGAAACATATAAGACTTTTGAGCATTGGTTATTCTTCATGTATAGGACACTTCCTGATATCTTGAAAAATATCCCCCTAACACAGAGAAGGAATTTTCAGAATAATACAAAAAAGATGGCTGTGCCTAGGGTAAAGAAGGTCCTGATCAGCCAGAACAACCCAAAGATACAAGGCAAAGTCACTTTTTTAATACATTCTTGGTGCAAATCCTGTTTCAAAATTAACTCAGCAGAGTGCTGAAATAACATGCACTTCTTACTCATTTGACTTTTTCTTGTCAGTGTTGTCAAAATTCTCATCTGAAAAACCTTTTCTTTTCCCTTAGTTAACTATTCAACTAGTGAACATTTAAAATGCTAGATTTTTTTGTAGTGTATTTTTAGTAGAGATTTTTTTGTTTGCAAGGCAAAGGTCTTGACAGACCCATGAGTTATTAATGAAAAGCCATATTTTGAGAAAAGGCCTGTTAAATCAAGGGATTTTAAGAATTGTATATATTCATACAGTGATCCTGAGACTGTGAATAGGTCAAGCAGAAGGGAAAAAACTAAAAGTGGAAGGTCAGGATACAAGTTAATTTTGCTACAAGATTTTCCATGATAAAACAGCTATTTAGTATTAGAGAAGGAAAATATATGTTATAAATTGGTTACTTAAAATATAGAGCATTTTTCCAAGAGCAACCCAAACAATCCCACTTCAAAATACTTCCCCTTTTTCTGCCATCTAGGATATTTTTTATGTTACATAGTAGAATCCTTTTTCTTACTGTAATGGAAGTGTCCCTGGGTGATCAGCTGACAACAGTAATCTTTTCATGATTATTCTGTACTCTAATTATTAGTTTGTCATATGTCTGGGAAAATAGGAATTAATAGAAAACTAACGTGGAAATCACACAGTCTGTAAATCAAAGACTATGCAATAGTTTGTACTTCCATTTAAATTAATTTAAACCAGACTTGGCCCTCTTACTTTAGAAGAGTATCTCAAATTCTCTGTGGGGGAGCCCAGCATTCGGCCCCAAGGTTTTAAAAATAAATGGGTTCCATTTGTGTGAAGTAATGGCCAGAATTTTCCAATGTTCAGGGCACTTGAGAGTTAAAAGCCTGAAGCAAAATCAGAAAGGCTTAGATCAGAAAGGCAATGAGTTTTGGCCTATGGAAATAATAAAGCACACATGCTGGAAGGGATCCCAGGGACTGCACATACTCTGCCCTTGTTAATTTTTCACGGCATTTTGCATAAAAAGGTACAAATACATCTCACTGCATGAGAACTGTTTGTGCACGTAGAAATGGCACTTCAGCCTGGAAGCCTTTTTAAGCCTTCACATTTCTTTAATTCAAAAGTACTGTTCACTGGAGTTGAGAACAGCACATTACACAACCTCTGTGCCCAGCCTGAGGATTACTGATGCAGCAATCTCTCCCCAGCCGCTCTCTGCCGAAGCAGGTGGGCTGCTGATTTTGGAAGAGGTGCGCTTGCACATTGTGGGATGCTTTCACACTGTTCAAGCAGTTTCTCCTTTAGGTTATGTGAGATGTAGCAAAGGGGGATTGTCTATGGTACATAGGCAGCGCCATGCACTTGTTGATCATTCATTCAGGTTCCCAGAAAGGGATTTTTCTGACCACATGTAGACATTTATTTCATAGATGGCTTAGTGTGAAATGGTGAGTTAGACTGGCTGGCCAAGTCACACAACCAGCACTTCTAGGGCATTAGGAGACACCAAATCCAGCAGCCCGATAGAGGCAAGGCTGCTACAGCTCCATGCCCCTGCATCCAGCCAGAAGAAAGTCTGTGCACATGCACATAATACATGTGCTTAAATTAATGGGAAGCCACATAAATCAGCAGAGACAGAAACTACAAAACCCACACAACAAAACAGCACCAGTGCCATGCTCTTTTTCCCTCAGCCAACATCCAGACCCTAGTGACTCCAGAAGCAAGGACCTCCTATTCTTCAAGTCCACTTTGACTATCCTGTGTACTTCTGATTCCCTCAGTATTTGGCTTCCAATATTCTCCTTGTACTCTCAGGCAAGTCTAAACTAGTACCTACACACACTGACTGACACTCACACCCACACAATGTGCACCCTGTCCTCCCGTGCTGCAGATACCACAGGAGTGTGGCCCCCCACATGAGACTTTTTGTCTCTCTTTCAGTTGCTGGCCCTCAAACCTCCATACACATACACACATGGAGTCACCTTGACCAGAGAAAAGAGTCAGAAATGGAGTTAAATGAGAAAACAGGACATATAGTTGTGATCAGACAAAATTTGTTCATGTGGCGGGGCAAGTGTAGCAGTCAGCAACCTCTATACCTGTGACCTACACATTTATTTCCTTATTCATTCTATTGCATGACTCTGCTACCTCCCCAAACCACCTTGATCCCTTTCTTTCCCCACATTCTGTTCTTCCCTAAATATCCCTCATACAAATGTTTGTACAAATCCAAGATAATTTTCCTTTGCGTCCCACAGTGTCTCTCAAACCCTTGCAGGGAGTAATCCCCCACAGTGTATAAAGGTGATCAAGGAAGCATCTCCCATTGACCCACAGATTGGTGTCATGTCTGGTAAATCTGGCTGATGCTTTGAGACAGTCCTAGAATGAGCCAAATCCGGGTACTTCATTTTCTCTGTTCAGGTTAGTGGGGCTTCTCTTCCTGTCACTGTTCCAGTGTGTTCTGTTGTCTTTGAGGAATGAGCCTTTTGACACATAGGTCCAAAACAATTTCAAACTTGATGGTAATATCTGAAAAAGATCAAATGAATGATGACATAAGAGTTCCCATTCTCCCATCAGACGCCTACATAGATTAGATAGTCATGTGAACATCAGGCCTGGTGGTTGTGTTAAATATAGCAATCTGTATTTAGTGGGGAAGAGGACAAATATTTTCCTCTTTAAACCAGTGTAGATCCTCGTCCTCTAAGAATTCATTTTATCACCATAAGCCGCCCCATGCTTGCTTGAAGGCAGCTTATATTCATGTGTCCATCCCACGTGTTCTTACAGACCCAGCATGGTAAATAATCTTCACTAGATTAAGATTCCTTTCATATCAGAAGGGGTGTCAGCACTTAATGAACATGAAGAACTCCATGTTACTACAGGCAATTCTAATCAAGATGAGCTAGTTGAATAAAGAAAAGGGAAAGAATTGTTATTAATTCTGCTACATTTGTAGAGGCAAGGCTCTATTATTCTGTACTGCTGATTTAGGTTAATCAGCTGAAATGCAACCTGAAAAATTGTCGTAAATACATAATTAGGACATCACAAATGTACAAATCTATCAAAATACCACAGAATTTACCAGAAATAATTCAAAGCCATCCCTTTCTACAGACAACACTATTTTTATATCAGAATTTTAGAAAGCATTGCTGATGGACATTTTGGCAAATAAAATTCCCACTATGATTTTAAAAGAACGTTCTGTGTATAATCTTTCCAGATGTAGATGAATACAGATAATTACAAAGAACATGATTTATAAACATGGGTGAATATTTTAAGGAGAAAAATGTGTTCTTCTAAGGACTAATTGTCATGCAAGTGTGACCAGAAAGCAGGAAAGCCTCCTGTTACACATCAATCTATATTTCACGGAGCAAGTCAATGCATACATACATCTGCCTCATAATATGCTGATAAAAAAAATAACCCACAACCAACCAAACAAAAACAAGACAACCCAAACAAAGCCAAAACCAAACCAAAAATAATTCCCCTGAAAGTAGAACTTTCTTGAAACAAAGAAGAGATTGGTTGAAGAGAAATCAAGATCTATTTTACCAAAATTAAGGAATTATCAGTTTTTTCCCATTTCAGCTAACTCTTATCCAGGAGAACCAGGATCTTCTCAATATGTAAGAAGAAAAAAACAAACAAACAAAAAATTATTTGCTTTAATTTTACAATGATTAAAAGAGTTTCAGTTATACCAGTACAGGTGAAAAGGGAAGTAAGCCTGATTGTTTTGCTGGCATTGGAATTGGTGACAGTTCATCTGAACAGTCCGAAAGAGATAAAAGACCATGTTAATAATTAAATAACATTGATGTTGACAAGTTTCAGCACTCAAGCTCATCTTCTGTCCCTCTTTCACTTCCCAGTACAGAGGAAGCTTTCTCTCCATGCTTTGGAATTGCCTAAAACAGAACTCCAGCCACTGTCAGCCTTATTCTTTTCATCTTTCCTCTCTGAAATAAACCTTTGACGTGGCTGTGGTTTGTAAATTACAGGGTCACCTCCGACCCACTAATTACAGCAGATCCCAACACAGAACTCAAGGAGCACTTCTACTTGTTATGCTCATCTCGAGGACAACCCCATTGGGAAATGATGAGGAAGCAGTGACAGTACTGAATAAACTGAAAGAACTGAAGCTTAAGGAGTCAGGAAGTACCATTTCAACTGTAAATTGTAGGATGACACTGAAACAGTTCAGATTAGATGTGAACCCCCTTTACTATAGATAAAACACCTCTTAGAAGAGCTGTTCTAAGAAAGGCATAAATTTCCTCCCTCACAAATCCTGAAACCCTGTCCTATCCATCCTGAGAGAAGAGCATCAGAAACAGTTCTCAGACAAGAAAGAACTAATGCTGCCTTCCTAGTATGAAACAGTTTTCTAGGCAGTTCATTGTTGGACAATTTCCAAATGCCACAGATGAATTAGATGGCAAAACTTCCCTTGATGTCCATGGCAACAGGAGCATTGAATGACAAACGGAAGGGCAGGTAAATCTAGAAAGAATATTATATCATGTTTTGCTGTGATGGAAAGAGCATTGGCATTTGCCACCCAGTCTGATTTTGGGGTTTAACAATAGTTTTAAAATGTGGATTTAAAAAAGTATTGCATAAAAAATAAACCATCTTCTTTTCTTTCTAAGTCCAAAAGTTATTTACAGTAGTTTTTGTGTTGCTACTGGATAGTGTTTTCCAGGGGGAGAACCACACCCACATCAATAACTGGATAATAATATTTTAGTAGCCTAGATAATTTAGATAATTTCATAAATAGATAAACTAGATAATTTCAACATGGTCAAGATGGCATTTACCTGAAGAGAGTGCTAGCACTTCCCTAGGAATTGTCATTTCTAGTTCACCAATGGGACCATCTCATGCCCTCAGGTCCATCCATCCAGTAGAGACATTAGACCTCTCACATATGAAAACACAATCGGCCTAGCAGATTCCCATTTGGGAATGCTATTTTTGGTTCACCATCTGAAAGTTTTGGTAAGAAAGTAGAATAAAGCACTTTATGTAAAAGGAAGATACCTAAAAAGTATCCCTAAATCACAATCTCCATGGATTAAAAAAGAAGAGCACTTTGTATGAGAGGAGGAAATATAATCTTCTGAAGAGCTTCCTTGAGTTTTTCCCTCCTTTTTTGCATGTTATATGATTTCTGTACATCACAGGGGACCTTCACATGGATATTTCTTACCTTCAATCTTATGTTCAAAGAATTATTTCAATTGTTTACCAGTAAGGATGGTGATGTAAGGCACAGAGATTTCAGATTTGAAAATAAGGCTGAAAAAAACAACACTGAGGGTGTAAAAAATAGAATTTAATTTATCTAAGGAAAAAGGATACCAGATTCAGTTTCATTGAAAGTGCAGCCTCTAGAAAAAAGGTATAAATAATTTGAAGTTTACGTGTGTAAGAGCAGAACTTGGCTCTAATCAGGACAGGAGAAGATTGTGATTATTCTGTGTCTTTGTGCAGTATATTATTGGCAGAGTCTGAAAAACTCCCATTGTCAGAGCATTTGAGAAAAGCTTAAAAGCTGTTTTAATTTATTAAAGAGATAGTCCTACGTGTTTCTTTTTGTCCAGTATGCAGAAACCAACAAATTTTCTGTCAAATATTTTCTTTCCTTTTCTCTTTTTCTGAGATTAGTTGTTTGTTTGTTTAGGGTTTTGGCTGGGTTTTTTGTTTGTTTGACTGGTTTTTTTTACAGATGTATCTGTAAAATAGAGTTAGATAGGGTTAACCTCTAATAGAGCTAGAGTTAGAGGAGCTGGTCTATCTATGTAAAGTAAATCTGTGAGAGATTGGATTCCTTACAATATCATTTTTTTTTCCAGGACAGAAAGCTGGAAACGGAGAAATTCCAAAGGTGCATAAATGCAACCAAAAATAGGATCTGTAGGGTGATAGGGTGGTGTATTTACAGACTGGGGAGGTCCTGTGCTGTCACTTCAGTCATGTAACCTGCTAGAGGGAAGTGCTAAATGGTGGACATAATACCACTCAACTATTCACTGGAAAAAGTCTGTATGTGAGGGAAAGAATATCTTACATAATTTGTGAAAAGCAGCTTTTATTTAAATCATTAAGATTCCTTGAACTGACAGAAGGGATGAGTGAAACAGGCCAGGACAACCATGTATGCATTTCTGCCTTCAGATGAACTGATTTTGTGTGGCTGCATAAAATTTACTTGCCTCAAAAAGCAAAAGTAACTGTATATTAAATCTGAATCCTGCCTATGAAACCCAGATCTATATAGAGAGTATAAATAGACATTATTTAAAGGGGTTTGATATGGTTTGATACATGTAGGAAGAATGTGATATATGTTGTTTGAACACAACCATCAGTACAGAGAGGTTCTGGCCCTAAATTAGTTGTCTATTTAATTGTTTAAAAGTTGTGCTTAAAAAGGAGAAGCTACTGTGGACTGGGTACTAGTTTCCAAATTATTCTTTGCTGGCATTTCTATTTTCCTCTAGTCTGCATTTTAAAGTTTCTCAAGTTACAATATTCTGAATTTCTATACTTCTAAACTTGCAAATTAGTAAATGCTCAGGAAAGCTCTAATTTCACTTTATTACACTATATATTCACTATATTACACTATATCCTCCACTCCTCATGATATTGGCATTGCTGTATTTACAGTATTTGTATGTTCACTTGAGGTAAACATTTGAGGATGAGGTAAAATTTGCATGTCAATTCAGCCACACTGCTACCACCAGAAATGCTTCCCAGTTCCCTGATCAACATGTGCTCTCTTCTATATCCAGATCTGCATGAGACTGATGTGCAGCAAGGTACTTACTTTGCCAGATATAAGAAGAGCTGCAGCAAACTTGGAAAATTATTTGGCTTAAGAGCCAGGTCTCCAAGTTACTCCTTATGAGAAGATAACACCCAGCAATGGTATTTCATAACTAGTTACATCACACATCATTTATGTAGAAACTTTCTATTTTTTGGCACTGGTAGGTTCAAAATTGGTCACAATATGAATGAAATTGCTAGGAAAATATGTCATTCAAGCCCTGAGCAAAAGGAAATTGTTACAAAATGTAGAATATATAAAATTTTTTAAAAGAATGTTTGATGTTTTATCTTTGTATAAGAATCAATAAGAAGAGAGATTTAATCCATGAAACAGAGAGCTACTAACAAGGTTGAAGTGATGTCCAGGTGTTAGAAAAACACATTACTTGATGGTAGAATTACCTTGAGAAGGTTATGGGCTTGACAATTCTCTCAGACCTAGAGGGAGTTTAAAAAAGCATGAGAAGATTGATGTCCACTGATAGTGGGCACAAAGAATACAGAATTTATGGACCATAAGGATATTTAGCAGAACTCCCAAGATAAGGAAGAAACTAACAAAGCTCTCTCAGCAGTTGTGCTGAAATAATCTCTCACTAGAGAAAAGATAATTCCATAAAGGCTGATTGCTGACCACCCAAGAAACTCACCATTTTGAATTGCTTAAGGTCATGGTGAGAGGGACAGAGAAAAAGGGTGGACCTCACTCAGCAACCTCAGAACATGTTTATGCCACATGTGTTTAACAACCCAAGAGTCTCTCCTGCAAACTCATATCCCTGCTTTTTCTTTCTCCTAAAATGAAATATAGATCATTGTTAAGGCAGAGGAGAAAATGGGCAGGCCTTGCTGGAGGACAGATCACCATGTATACTCATCTAGCAGCTTCACTGAAACACCACTTAAAGCAGTCCTCAGAGACAGCTGTGATTGATAGACACATTGTCTATTCAAGATTGTGCTAACTCAGTTGGAAGGGTGGAACAATATGCACAGTCCTGCAAAAAAAAAAAAAGTGTATTCCCTGAACAGAGGGTGAATCAAGGTGAAACATAAACAATCAGATTGTGAGACAGAAGCAGTTTGAAATGTTGTTCTGATCAATGTATCAAGGGGAGTCAAAAGCATCACAGTCGAGGTTTTAGACATGGAGAAATGGCAGAGCTTTGTCATGGACACAGGTGTGCTATAACCTTACTAGATAAATTATTTTTGTTTGAGCTTGCTTTGTTTTCCTTGGTAACAGACAAAAAGGTTGATTTTGCTACCAAACTGGACCTACAGCAATGTTTTACAAAACAACGTTAAGGGTGGAGTTTTCAGACAGCTGGTAAGCTGCCACCAAGATTACAATGCCTGCACAGCACATCTAATAACAGCAGACAACAACAGCCAGACAGAATATTTTTATAAAATAGCTTGACAGTATGTGAGAGACAGAGTTAATTTTGCCTGTTTTACCTCAGGAAAGATCTATCCTGCAAAGAGCATGTTGAAAAGTCCTCCATATAAAATTCCCCTGTGACCAGTCTACTGGCTGGTGGTTATGGTATACTCTGGAAGACATGAATTTAGATAGCTTTCAGAAGTAGAAGTATACTGTATGTGAGAGTGCTCTATTCAGCTGGCTCTTCTGGGAAGAAAGTATCACTTCCTTCTCCCCAGGAGTTTCCAGAGACAGCCCTTTCCACCACTGTGTTTTGTAAAGATTACAATCCTGCGTGTTCCAATATCTTGCCTAGATTAGGCATAAACTGCTGCACTAGAAAAGGGTGCTGTGAAAGGGTGAGCTCAGACATTGACCATCCCTGGTGCTCAATCCCTGATGCTGATTTGAACTGCTTAAGCCATCTCTCTCCATGAGAGAGAGGCTTGCTGTAATACAGTTCCTCCTCAGCAGCACAGACATGAGCCAGTCCCCACTATTTCCTCTCCACCTGGCCCCTTCCTGTTTAGCACCGCTACACAATGAACCTAAGGGGACAAGAGACAAACAGGGTCTCTGGTGCCTATGGAGAAATTAATATGCTTTAGCTTACAAAACCACAAGTCAAAGTCTGTGTACATTTCCTTGTATGGCTTTACAGCTGATGGAGAAACAGGCACCTATAGAGGTGACACAACTCATCCCAGGGTTGGTGTCTGCACTGTCAGCTCCCATGTCACTCCCAGATCCTGAAATACAGATTATCTGTATTGGATTCCTGCCTTTGAGGTCCTGATGATGAACACTCAGTGTTTTCAGGAGGGTGATCCTGCCTAGACAGGAGCATGGCATACTGCACCCAAGGTCATCCCAGACCCACAACCTGGTGTTGCTCAGCCACCCTGCACCCCAGTGTTGTCACACAACACATTCACATGGCAAAACAAGCCCCATGATTATTTCAGCTGCTTTGAACTGGATCCCACCCCTCAGAGCATAATTTATGAGGCATCATGAAAGACCTAGAAAAGGCCAGGCGAAAGCTGGCCATGGGCAGTTTTCATGAAAAGGCAACAATGATGTGCCCATCAGGCAGTCAGCAATGCCTGGTTTGGGGTTATCTCCCTAGGGTGGTGATGGAGGCAGTGCAAATCTGTGCTAAAATGTGTGTCCTAAGCATCACCCTCTTGAGTGCCTGTTTCTTTGTTCACAGAGTACCTAGAGTGACATGTTCAGATTCAGAGATCTAACTTTTACATCATTACAGATGAACCTTGAAAAGATTTTTCAGGACAAGAACATTAAAAAGGCTCAGGAGAAGATAATTTCCAACATAATAAACAAACACATTAATCCTTATCAAATGCCACAGCATTTCTACCCATACTGCCCATGCATTACTTACTATATTAAGGAAGGTTCTTCTGCTGAAGAGCACAACATAACAAAATTGCTCTGAAAAAGTAGTTAATATTTATTATGCTTGTGACACCATGAGAGTTTGAATGACTGAATTGACAGCTACAGTTGATGGTAATAGACCTAGAAGCCATTAAAAATTTGATAGCACAAAATAAGGCCTTCCATTCATCACCTAGTTCTGCCTAACAAAGAAGATATGATACTTGATGTATCTACACTTTATGAAAAGCCCAGACTGCAAGCATACTCTTGAGCCCTAAATCATCTTACACAGTTGAGTTATAGAATATAGAGGAAATCTGCATTAACAGGGGTTGACCATAAATTCATGTGTTTCTTTCCATGGCTGGACACACCAGGTCTGACCCAACTATAAACAAGCACCTGCCCTTCTGGCCTCATCATAGAGCTACTTTCTGGTGGACAAATTAACCTTTGGCCCTTTAAAAAAAACCCCTCATGATATTATATAATGTAAGAGCAAATATGAGTTTAAAAGAGTGGGATTTATTACTGCTTGGGACATGTGTAGTCTATCATTGCCTTGAACCCTGGTTGTGTGGAACTGCATAACTGTGTCAGGCACATCTAAGCATATAGAGATCACAGATTGCATAGATAGCCATACTCCCAGTTTTTATCCAGTCTGTAAACTCTGGTTTTCTTTCACTTGCTCAATACAATGGCTTTAGAAATCATATAAACTCCATGAGGATTTGTATGCAGACTGAATGCTGCAGTTTGATTTGAAATGTTTGCAAATGAACCAGTCCCTTCAGGCTCATGATTAGATTTGTCTTACAAGAACTCACTGCACCATCGTCTAAACATTGCTCTCATCTCTGGTTGATAAAACAAACATTTTCTTCATCTCCAGAACAGACTGATTTAAACAGTCTCAAGGTTTTTTACAATTCTATGTGAAAAAAGCTAATAATGATTTCCTGTTCCAGAGAAAGAGCAGATCCCATCCATATGCTTAGATGGTGTTTGAATCTTTAAGCATCTGGGAATGAAAGGCTAGGTTCAGTTGGAAAACTTGAGAGCATTTGATTTGAGACAGGAATATCTTACAGAACTGTAGTCTAGTTGTGTTCTCTAAACATTCATGTGAAAGACTTTGTTTTGCAAATCATTAAAGTAATGTAGGAAGTGATCAGAGAAAATTGTTATGGTCCCTTACCCTATCAATTCTGGATAGGAAATAGTGAGCCAGCAGCCACCTGTGCAGTGATTTTATTTTTTAAATATGAAGAGGTTCTCTTAGTAGAACTTCCTGGCTAACATAGATTTAGCTTGTTCTCCTTTCTCCTTTACTACAGAAATTAAAACTTTCTATCTCTGTCACTTAGATCTGCCCTTCACTTTCTAATTGACGTAAGGTCACAAGGGATATGTTAGCTGCAAATGTCTGTTAAATCTGAGGAGAAAATCTTTGTTCAGATTTTTTTTTTTTTCAACTACATCCCTTTCTCTACTTAGTTCCTGGAACCAATTATAATGAAAAGGTTTCTACCCAACGAGAAGGACAGACTCATATATGAACAGCATGCTGAAACCAAGTCTTTTCTCATTAGTCCTCAGTTTGCTGTGCTTTATCAGGGTTCATAAGCAATATTTGAAGGCAACAATAATCCAGATTATAAAATTAATGCAAACTAAAAATCAGATAATTTTAGTAGCATTCAGCATATCATGACCTCTTCAGCACTCCCATCACACCAATTCCAGAGAAATGAGATGTAAAAATAGCTATATATGCCTATTTTCAACAATGCATATCAGGAACCATATGTCCAGTAATCTGTTGAAAGGGAAACTCATATTAATCCAATTTACAGATCAGGAAGAGAATGTAAAGAACATTGTAAAGAAATCATGGTAAACTAGTTAATTAATAATTAGAGTGAAAAAATATAAAGAGCTGCTATCCTTTAAAACTGACTGAGCTTTACAAATAAAAATAAAGAGGCGAAATAGAATCAGCAGCTGGAATAATAAGAGGAATACAGGAAACTAAAACTATTAAATGCAGAAATAATAATGTGCTTGAGGTCTGTTGAAATTACCTCAATTTTTCCCTCAAGCCAGCAGTTATTTTTCTCTGAGTGGGAATAGTACAAGGTTGGCAGGTCTGCATCCTACCCACAGTACCATAGCCAGGAGAAAAAAACATCACTAAAATCCTCAACACAAAAGGAGCAGCTGCCTGAAAAAATAAATCACTGCCAAAATACTCAGACAGCCTATTCAAACACGAGCAAAGGAGGTGAATACTAGCAATTGCTAAACAAACCAAATGAAGCAATTGATGCTCAGCTCTTGCGGTGCAAGGTAATAACAGTCCATGAGCATATCCACCCTACTGTTCTCCTTTCTGAGGGGTAGAGGTTGACAGTGGAATTTCTCAGGTCTCAAAGGTTCTTGCAGTGACACTTGAACAAAATAAAAAGATGGACCAGACATTTTTGAGTTTTGGGAATTCAGGATTTACAACTGTCTGGCTAATACCTCTCTTATTTGTGTTATGTCCTTGAGGTCAGTTGAGTTCCTCCACTGGGCCATATTCAATCCCTCAGTCCCTTCAATGTCCCTCAGTCACTTTCCTTCTTCATACCTCTGTATATGCACTTCAAATTGATAGGACCCTGCACTTCAAGAAGGGACTCTTCTGGGTTGTGACTTACAAAGCTGAACCAGAGAGGGAGATATGAGCTAAGCCTCACTGCCCTGAGCCCTCTCCATGACCTGAACACTTCATATAGCTTTGTATCCACATCTGTCCCATGCAAAGCAAACTTTGCAAAAAGGGGCAAAAAATATTTACAAGTCTGGGTTGCCTTTTCAACACTCTGTGGTGGAGTCCATCTAAGAAAGTTCCTAAAAATTTCATGCATCCAATATCAGCCCCATGACAACTGATAGGACCTTGTGGTGGATATGAAGGAGTGTTTGACAGGTCCATGTGTACTGGAGGTAGATGGTGTCATACTGACAAGAGGCCCAAGTCTCACTTCTGGGAATGGGTCTCAGGCTTACATACAAACAGTAGCTCAGAGTGCAGCCACAGCCAGAAGGCCAACAGAGTATTGGGCTTCATCAAGAGAAACATTGATAGTAAAACAGAAAATAACATCTCACTGCTATGAAAAAACTGGTGCAGCCACACCACTGGCTCTTGAGAAGTAAAGGGAAGTCCATGTACTCCTCAGGCTCAGCTCAAGAAAAATCCAGTAGAAATAACTGAAAGATGAAGAGAATAGAACATCTGCCTTATGAGAAGAGATCATGAGAGACAGGACTTAGAAGCAGAAATGAAAAAGGCTGGGGGGAAATCTCGATCTTGTAATCTGTGGAGATGAGAAATCTGGATGGAATATGACTAAAGTTTGTAAAGCCATGAAACCAGTGGGCAAGATAATTTAGAACTGTTACTCACCAAACTTTGCAAACTTTGAGTTACAGACAGGTTTTTAAACCAATAGGAGCTTGATTTAAAACATCTGAGAGAGAGTAACTCTCTCCAGAGGGTAGTGAGTCCCTGCAATTTACAGCACAAGAGTTTGTAGATGCAGATGATATCAGCAGGTTCAGAAAACTGTTAGACAACTCATGAACAATAGGTCCATAAAGAGATATTAAAGAAAGAAGTAATCTACTTTATAATATTTAGAAAGTCATACACCTTCTAATATATAATTTCTAACATCCCAGCTGGGTTTGTGAGAGTATAGGGAGAAGAGACAGCAGAAAATGGTGGAGCTCCTCTGCCCTGCTGAAACAGCATTTCCTGTCATCACTCAATGGAGAGAGAGAATAGGGAGCAGGACAGACCCATGGTCTGACCCAGACAGGTATTTATTCTGTTCTCATGTTCTTCAGTGCACCATGAATACGCACACTGTGCTAGGAAATTCATATTCTGTTGACTTCAACTATTTCATTACAAATGATTAAAAAAAGAGAAAAAGGGTCTGGTCTAACAATGATCATACTGAGTGGGAGTTTGAATTATCTTCCAATTTATGAATTAGAGCTTGACTAGAAATATAGCTCATCAAAAAGTGAAGAAAGAAAGAAAGAAAACAGGAAATTATTCTGCTATATTAACATGTTTAATTCTTTATGCAAGCTTTTGTTAGTAGAGCCCATGCAACTGCTGCAGTAAAAGAATACAGTTTATGACATTATGTATAGTCTAGAGGTGGAAAATGACCAGGTAGGAATATGATTATCTAGTATTCAATTTGTGTGTGACATTCAGAAAGCGGCAGGAAGTAAATAAGGATAATTCCATCATTATCGCATAGTGCTCACACTTTAATGCTTTTATAATGTACAGTAGTCTTTCTGGGCCTTTCCACAGTAATTGCTGGGTCGACTCAGAGTGTCATCAATATTCTGCAACTGCATTATACTGCATAATGCTAATAGTATTACAGAATGATAGCAGGCAAACAATTACAACAAGAAGCAAAGGAAAAACAAGGAGAGGACCCAAGGAAGCACTGGGGAGACTCTATGGTGTGACATACATACGAAGATGGAAGAACTGCATAGTTAATATTGTCATTTGTATGGTTTTAGCTGATGGGTTAAAAAAGCTATTCCACCCAATGTGTTGCCACCAGAAGACTTGATTCAGTGCATATGTAAACATATACCTCTTCTGAGCATGTGAGGAAGACCACTGAAGGTCAGGTTACTATCCACTTCAATAAGAAGTTACTTTCACGGACTTCCAGATCATGGTCTGTGACAATAACATTTCTGGAAGTTGAAAAAGAGTATGTATCCTCAAATTTCAGATACAAAGCCTGGATTGTCTTGATTTGAAGAGGACTACATAACATTTCATGGTAGAAACAACTAGTATTGCATATTTCATTGACACTTATCTGTAAGAGGTTGACTTGCAACCTGGATGTAGGTGACATATGCAGACAAAAATAAAATCACTTCATAACTGGGCAGGTTAACTGAAACTTGAAAAAAACTTCATATTGCAAATATAATGTTCCCTTAACCCAGCCGTGCAAAGGAAGAAGTAGAAAATATCTATACTCTAATCATCTCTTTTCCTTACAATTAATTGCAATCATTGCAGCAAAAACATATCTTAGGACTTTTCTCCTTTATATTCTTTTCTCCAGGCTGAACTATGCCAGCACTTTCAGCTTCTCTTGCTTGTCAGACTCTCTAGTCCCTCAATCATGGTAATGGCCCTTCACTGGGCTCCCTCTAGTAAATCTATCTCTCGTTCTGTGGAGCCCGGAACTGGAAACAGAACTGCAGATAAGTCTTTGAGAGTGCCGAGCAGTGGTCAGGAATCAGCTCCCTTGGCCTGCTGGCAATGCAGTATAGGAGAGGGTTGACCTTTCCTGCAATGGAGCATTGCATTTTTGTTCAGCAGAGCCACTGAATCCTTTCCTACAAAGCTGGTCTCCAGTGGTTCAGTAACCAGTGTGTACTGGTGCACATGCTTATTGCTCCCCTTGCAGGAGCAGGACTTGGCATTTCTTTTTGCTGAACTTGATGAGATGCCTGTTGGCCCATTTCTGCAGAATGTTAAGGTCTCTCTGAATGGCAGCACAACCCCCTGGTGTATTAGCCACTGCTCTCAATTTTGCATCCTTACTAGGAGTATCTTATTCTAGGTCATTAAAGAACTTGTTAATGTGTAGTACTGGATGTAGTATCAACTCTTGAGATCCTCCACGAGTGGCTGAGCTCCAGCTGGACTTTGTGGAGCTGGTCACAACCCTTTGAGCCCAGCAGCTCAGCCAATTTTCATCCCACCTTTCTGTCCACATAATTCCCATTCATCAGCTTTTCAACAAGGATATGATGGGAAACTGCATCAAAAGCCTTACTAAAATCAAGGTAAACAACATCCACTGTTTGTTCCATATACTCCAACTCAGTTTTTTCATGCCAGAAAGTATGAAAATTATCAGCCATCATTCTCCTTTTGTATATCCATGCTGACTTCTCCCAATCACCTTCTTGTACTTTATGTGTTTGGAAATGGCTTTCAGAATTATTTGCTCCATCATCTTCCCAGGAGCTGAAATGAGGCTGGTCAGCCAGGAGTTCCCCAGACTGTTCCCTCTTGCCCTTTTTGAAGAACATAGTGGAGTTTACTTTCTCCCAGTCCTCTGAAAATTTGTGACAGTCATCACAGCCTTTCAAAAATTATCAGTGGTATATATAATAGTACATAGTGTTTTTATCTCAGTCTCAAGGGACATGTTTTCTCTTTTCCCATGCATTATAATCTACTTTATTTCTTCCCACAATACAATAATGAGTAGAAGTTTAAAGAGCTGAAATTCTTTCAGATTTCAGACTCAAAGAAAAGTGGTATGGCCAAAACCCTGCCTGTAATTTGGTTTTTCCCAATAATGTCTATTGATCTTATATCAGTTATTTCCTTTCCATATAAATTTTCTTGCTTTAGTTACATTCTACCATTGGAGAATACCATCACTGCCAAAGGAGTTCAGCAATTTTTTCTGCAGGAGTTAGCTGTAGGAAATACTAAAGGATTATTCTGAATATATGGAAAATAATTAATTTGTGACTTTGTATCAGGAATACTGGTGTGAGGCTGCTTTCCTTTCCTAAAATTCTGCTAAACTTTTGAGTTCCTGAAACTGTTATGCACAGCCCTATACACAGCTGGAACTTTATATGGCTGCACCACTAACAAAAGTGACACTGTGCATCAGAAAAGCCATGCAGAAGCATTTGTTAAGAACAAAGAGTCTTCTTTTGCACTGAATATTCTTGCTTCATGTGTTCTATGAATATACTTTAAAACACTATGTTGCTAGGCAATTTTTAACACCTCTTTTTACCACTTCATAGTGATGCTACTGTGTTTTTTTATTAAATTTCTTCCTCCCTCCAGGATTCTCATGAACTATAAACTCCTAAAATTGTTTCTAAAATGACTAACTTGATGTAAGAGAGGTAACTTGCCACTTTTGTAAAACACTAGGCTTTTCTGTTCCTTAAAACAAATCATGTTCTGAGTCTGCCTTTCTGCTAACAGCAGTCTCCAGTGTAAGTATACTTGCTGGCTGTTCTCTGCTTTTAAAAGTTATGGTTAACTGCAGCCATTCTCAGTCTGGAAGAGAAACAGAACATCTAACTCATGCTGCTGTTGGCAATTAAGAACAAACAAACAGCAACAAAAAATGTGATTTAATGGCAGAACACTACTTACATATGGACTGAGAGTTTGATTCCAAACAGAAAATACTAATCCACAGACACAGTCCTTAGAAAACAGCTGAGATGAACAGTTACAATAATGGATTTAGTTAAACTGTGCTTCTTACATTTCTTCAGGGGGGATTTCCAAAAAATCCCTGGATCTCATAGCGTGACCAATTCCTTTCTCCATGTGGTAGGTTGACCCTGGCTGGATGCCAGGCACCCACCAAAGCTGCTCTCTCAGTCTGCACCAGAACTGGGCAGGGCAGAGAAAATTCTCATGAGTTGAGGAATGGACGAGGACAGACCACTCACCAAGGGCCTTTATGGGCAAAGCAAGAAACTTAGGGAAATTAATTGAATTTGTTAACAATCAAAATCGGAGCAGGTAATGAGAAATAAACCAAATCTTGAAAATATCTTCCCCACAGGAGCAGATATCCAACCAGCAGCCCATGGTAAAACTCTATACTGGAACAGGTGGATGACCAAAAGAAGGCATGAGGGAAGCCCATGCTGGAGCAGGCTCCTGGCAGTGACCTGTGGACCCCTGAAGAGAGAAACCTACCCTTGTACAGGTTTTCTGTGACCCCACTGTAGCAGTCTGCTCCTGAGGAGCTGCACCCTGTGAAGGGACCCATGCTGGAGCAGCTCATGCAGAACTGAAGCCTGTGTGAAGGACTCACTTTGGAGAGGGTCCTGGAGGACTGTTGCCCACAGGAGGGACCCCATGCTGAAGCAGGGAAGGAATACTTTCCCTAAAGAGGAAGCAGCAACTGAAACGTGATGAATTGACCACAACCCCCATTCCCTGTCTCCCTGCAACACTGCAGGAGAGGATGCACAGATCAGGAAGGAGTGAGGGGTGAGGGGAAGCTGGTTTTTAAGGCTTGTTTTACTTCTCATTATCTTGATCTAATTTTGATAGATATGTGAGGAAGCCTTGAAAGGGTTAGTCCACATACACCCTGTTTATGCATTTATTCCTAGGGACGAGCAATAAAGAGTGAGTTTTGATCTATGCTGGATGGGAACTCTAAACTGAACAGCTTGTGCCAGAGGGGAAAGGTGGGAGATTTAGTCTTCTTTTCCCTGCAGCAGGCCTGTGCTCTTGTCACTCAAAGATGACTAAAATGTGATGTTGGTTACAACATGACAGCCCTGGCTGATAGCAGAACCTGTTGCAGGGCTCCAAATAGCGACATGCCTTGGTATCTGAGGAAGAGAGAAAACATTTATCCATGTCTTATACCTTCTGTATTTAGAACAGTAAGCATTTTGGGGACCTTGGAGGGGCAGTTGAACCCTAATCAGTTCCCTAAGATTTTTTTGTGGGTAGTCCTTTATGCTAAAATCAAATCTGTAAATTCAGCTAATTTCCATCATGCCTAGAAACCACCCCAGACAGATACCGTGACATCACTCCAAAAGACTTCTGATGAGGTCTCATTTGGTATAGACTGTACAGAAATATTTGTCCACAAGAAGAACACGGGGCCACATTTGTGATGAACCTGGAAAAAAATTCAATTATAAGTGGAAATATAAAATGGTAATCATTTTGTGATAAGAATTAAAGTGAATTATGAGTTCCTACTGTTCTCCTAATTTTAGTAAAAATTTCAAGTATTTTGTGAACTAAGGTGCCATCAATGTGATATGACTGCATTCATACAATGACTACATTTAAATGGAAAATGGGAATTGAAAACTGAAATAACACTGGTTTTGTTTGTGTTTTCTTTTCCTAGAACATTTTGAAAAGGAAGTAGGGGGACACACTTATTCCTTTGCAGTCTGGCAAAAAATTTGAAGACATGATGATTTCCAGTTTGTGGGGACACCGACCAACCATGTGGGTCAGATCTCCCAAAATTCAGAATGGGAGAAGATCAAATATTTAATTTAGTCTCCAAGTCATCTTGTGTGTGGTGGCTTGGTGGCTTTTCTTTCTTTTTTTCATAAAGCACACATGGGAAAAGTGCCTTTAGGAGTTTCCTGGAAGTAAATATAAACCCACTGTTCTGATTTGTAAGACTGTTTTTTTTTTTGTTTTGTTTTTGTTTTTGTTTTTGTTTTGGTTTTGGTTTGGTTTGGTTTGATTTGGGGTGGTTTTTTTGTTTGTTTTTTTGTTTTTTTTTTTTTTGTTTTTGTGTTTTTGTTTTTTGTTTTGTTTTGTTTTGTTTTGTTTTGTTTTTACTATGTTTAATTTAGCATTATGTCTGTCTTCAATTTGTGATGAAGAAGGGTGGAATTAAACACAGTTGTTGGTAGCATGTAAAAGCAGTGAGATGTACAGTAGGACTATTAAAACAACACTTCTGCAACTGTCAATCAGCAAAGTTTCTTCAGATAAACAAGGAGATTTCTCCACCAGTGATGGGTGTATTAGCAGGGGCCTTTTGGCCAAAGATTTATGCTGGGTGGGTTTCACCTCATACAACTTCTGACTGGTAAGACATAGATGCCTGTCAATCTCCTGCAGTAAACAGATTCTTTTGTGATCTATTGAAAAGATAGCATACCACAAAAAATTTTGTGGGTTTTTTTGTTTGTTTTGTTTTTGGGTTTGTTTTCTGGTCAATCAAAACAGTCCAGATGGCTGGCAAAGGTGTAAAGTTAAATGACACAGCCAACAAAGTTGTTTGCTAACAGGCCATTGCTTGAAAACTTTCAGTCAGTGATCTGAGATATTAAAGCAAAAGCAAGTTTTTTCCTCAAACTCTTTCAAAGCAATAATAACACACATACTTCCTAGACCTGGAAAGAGACAGCAAAAATTGTACATATTCGGAGTAAAACTAGGCATCTTACTCTTACTGTATAGATAAAATATCACAATTTCCCCTTTTGACAATTTGTCTTGGTACATCTATATGTCCCACTATTCCTGTGTTCAGTTTTAGGCATTCAACCTTTCATATCCAACACAAAAATCATTTTAACACCAAATTCAACACTATGAATTCCATTAATGGAATAAAGCACCTGAAAGTTCCCAATTCCCTTTGTAGATCTAACCTTTGAAATCCTTGTAGACTGGTTCAAGAAAGAGGAATTTAGCCTGAAGCAGATGGAGAGAGAGCTGTTTTGGCAATCAGAGGAGTAGAGAGTGTATTTTGTGTGAAAATTTAATGCTCAGATAGTTTAACAAAACAAAGGTGATAGAGAGGTGATGCAATTGATTTTTATAAATACATCAGAGTGAAAATGGAGTTATTTAATCTGAAGGAAATGCTGTTGCAAGCCCCAAAAGACATGGACTGACCAAGGAATACATTAAAATTGGATATTGGAAGAAAGGTTTTATTTGCTGACACAGTGAAGTCCTGAAAGAGCCATCCAGCAAGGCTAATGAGGAAGAATGGGAAGCATATAACTTCAAACGGGTTCCAGGTACCCAAAGGATGGAGTCTACTGGTGCAGCTGAATTACTTGTGACAACAAGAGGGCTAGAATGATCTGCCCAGTTGCTGGAATATGCTCAAAGTCTTGTCCTACTCATATTCTCAACTACAGATGTGAAGTTTTTGCTCATATTTTGCTGGAGTTAACCTTTAGCTTTAGCAACTTCTTCCAGGTAAGGAAACAGGCTGGAGGTGCAAGTTTATTTACTTTGTGTCTGTGCCACAGCCTGCTCCAGCTCAGGTAACCCAGGTTTAAGGCAGACCAGCAGTTTCAGCTGCATCATTAAAAGATAGAGATCTGAAAGGGATGAAAACTATCCCAGGCATGCCCTGCCACACACATACATTTGATACAGCAAAAACTCAGGTGCTCTCTGAGCAAGAGGCAGCTCCAACCCAGGAGCCAGTTTCTTACAAAACAGAGCTGCTGAAGAGCAAATCAAGTGCCAACAAATGCCCCCTTTGGCTCTGGTTCAGACAGGCTGGGATGTGTTGTCTGGTCCAGATGTGCCCTGAAGAAGTAAGAGCAGAGCATTGCCCTCCTTCCTTTTCATCCCAGCTCCCCAGAATGAGGAAGAAAGGAGACATCCATACTGTAGATCCAGGACTTTTGAACTATCCAAAAAGGGAAAAAAAAAACAAGTGTTCCTGGCTTCTCTTTACTTTCTGTGTGGTCCAATTCTTTTTTCTACTTAAGTGAATTTTAATATCTAATTGTATCTAATATGACCTTAGTAGTTTTTCCAGTATCAGAGATGCTCTATTGTAACTTAATGAAGAGAAAAAAAGAGTATTTAGTATCAGTGAGTGCTCTTTCCTGTAATTCCAAGATGTAAATGAAAAGAAAAATAACTGCAAGGCATGTATGAGAGTATCTTATTGTTTTTTCTGGGAGTTTTTGGCATTACTGTTTCCCGACTGCTGTGGAAAATGAGATTTGCATGCTAAAAACGGCCTTCAAAGCACTCTTCTTCCATTGGAAGAAGGACAGGACTCATAGAGGAAGGCCTCTTTCAATCTCTGTGAATTATCCCAGGAGCCCAGAGTTGTGCCTTATAATCCAGCTTCTACTCCAAGTTGTGTCCTCCAATAGAGGACTAAATGCAAAGCTCTTCCTATGATTCTGGCCCTACGAAGGCCAACCAGTTTTAACAGTGATCTCAAGAGAGTCAAGATATAAAATATCCATTAGATCTGAATTCCAAAAATCTCCATTAGATCTGAATTCCATTCCTGCACCCTGGGCTCTGTTCTCATACATAAACCATAGCAGCTCTCAAAATTATCATCCTGCAGCACTTGTTCATGGGGTGGTAACCAAGCCCAATATAACAGTGCAGATATACAGGGCAAACCAGGGCAAACTAGCTAGCCCAAATGCAAAAGCCTCTCTCTCTAAAGAAACCAAATCAGTTTCAGTAGAAAAGAGGCTTTTGGTCAGGCCTCTCTCACAGAAGAGGGTTTGTGGCATATTGTTCATTTTACTGATGATAAATGTGCTTTTAGGTTCAAGATCATAAGCAATCTACATTTAACAGCCTGGCATATTTAGAAGGAAACAAATATCCTTTCTGCACAGCAGATGGAAATTATAGATTTAAGAGCCAGGCACAAAGCAATAATATCTATAAATCTAGTATTTTATCAACCTATTTCAGGCTATACAATTAGAAAAGTTATCAGTGACGTCACAACTCATGATACATACCCCCTGAAGTGTCCCCTTTGGGAAGATCAATATGGTTAACTCATTGTGAGAGTAAGAGATGTACATCATCTAAACTACATTACACTCCCAGGTGATGAGCTGGGTTATCTGGAAGCGATTATACTGCACATGGAGCAGATGTCAGACCCCAGGGAGTGCTAGGATTTACACAGCCTTCTCTGAATGCACTAAAAAGGAGATCACTGTGATGATTTTCATGAGGTTGATTATTCTCATGATCCATAACCAACAGATGAGGATTTTTTGTTTGTTTTCAATGGATACATAAGGATTAGCATACCTCAAGCACTCAGCAGGAAATGCCAGGAAAAGTATCTATTGGTAGCTCTTCTTAATTTCCTGTGACACCTATCTCAGGGAAGAAGAACTAATGCCTCTGTGACACCAGGTGAGATTCATCCCATCATAGCCTGTACCTGAGTTTGTCAAGCCAGTGATTTTTACAACAAGCAGAGAAAACCTGGAAAATTCAGGCAGAAGTAATTTGATTCCCTTTAGACATCTACTTTTAGGAAAGGTCATACTTTAGTGTCTGTTTCTCTCATCACTTTAAAAAAGTAGCTAAATAGAGAAACATGAGTGTAGACATCTGTGTTTTGCCAGATGAATTACACCCTGTGATTTACAGTTTTAAACTCCCTCCTGACCCCAAGTTTGGGGCTTTGGTTTTTTTCATGAACCAGAGTGGGACTATATTGTGGTCATTTCATGCACAAATAAGAATTGATTTGGCAGAAGGAGACCTGGGCTTTTGCCTTCTCACTGTCTTTCAACAGTGTGAGCATGATCCTGATGCAGTACGAGTTACATAAAACCTGTCTCATTCCTACCTTATCCAGATTTCCCCTACAGTAGAGCCTAGTGATTAGTAAGCATGCTTGAGAAATGAGACATATGATATCTAGACCTGTTTCATTCAGAGAAGGGAACCCTAAACTCAGGGTTGTTTTCTCCTGGAAGAAAAAAATCATTAATATATTGGGAACTCTCCTCCTTCCTATTTAAGTTGGGAATATATCCAGGAGTATGAGAACATATAGGTCCATAAGAATTAAAAATAAAGTGGAGAGCTTGAGTCCAGACTTAGTCTTCATGTAATCAGCTTCAGGACTCACTTATTGGAAAAAGCTGATTATGATAAGACAGTGATTTGCAGCAGGTTTATTACTATCTCCAAAATGAGGTGAGGTTTTGTTTTTCTAATTAATTATCTCTGTCTGCTTTTTTCAAAATTAATCCATATCTATTAACACAGTAAAATTAAGTAAGAAACTCTATTTCCTGAAAGATAACACCACAAAGAAAGTACTTGCTGCAGGGAATAATACTTCTAGCATTCCAGCTTACCAAGGGTTTGGCACTATAGAAGCATGGCATAACCACTGCTTTCAAGAGCTATAGTTCCAATTATAATGCTAAACATATGATAGTTCCCTTTTAAGTAGTGTTGCAGGTAACAAAATAAAACTGCTGTACTGCCTTGGCCAATGTGTTTTTCCTCTGTTCCTGTGTAGTTATTGCAGTTTATTTTTCTGCGTGTGCTTCAATCATCCATTTTAATTATCCTCTTTAATCACTAAAAAATGAATTAATGACAGATTTCAATTAAAAACCTAAAAATAAACTTTACCAGTGCTAGAAGGGCAACAAGCTCAGTCTAAGATCTAAACAAGGATTCAGTCTCCAGCAGTGAGGAATAGCAGATGTTGTTGCATGCAAACAGAGCAAGCATGTTGTGATATTGATCAAATACTCTGAAACCCGTAGCTGACAGGTTTTTGAGCCAAAGTTGTTATGTTTGTTTATACCTGGAAAGATAATGGAAGAGTTAGGAAGAACAAGGCCTCTAGTCAACAGCAATGGTGACTTTGTTGCTGAAATTCTATGTTTTAAAGAAAAAATTGAAGGAAAAAGATCTATCTTGTAATAGTCTTACACATCTTAAGGTCTTTGTAAAAACATATTGTTTCTCTTCCCACTCCCTGATCCTGGCCCTTCTCCAGAATCTGGGTTCCCAAGTATATGAATTCCCCAAATTTGGGTCCAGCAGCCAGCACTCCACACCTTTCACTTAAGTGCCCTGATACTACTCTTCATGGGGGGCAGTGTCCCCCTGTGCTTGTGAAGTGACAGTCGATAGTAAATTGATGTCTTCTGTACCAATCTGAAATATTGGACCAATATAGAAAGATCCTGAAGAGTGGTGGGGTGTCCCTCTGGTACCTGGGTTTACCCTTTGGAGCTCAGAGATAGTGAGCTGCTCGTAGGCTCACACATGATGCAACACTTTTTCTCAGTTCTGATCACTTACGGTCTCTGGAGTTTTCAGGATTTTTTTTCCCTTTAAATAGTCACCTCACCAAATAATCCTGTTTTCAGTTATACAGTTTTTTAAATCTGTTAACTTGAACAGAAATTCTGAGTTTTCTCATGAAATTACCAAATGCAGTATCCATACTTGACTCACTCACAGACCAATAGCCTTCTAATCCTTAGGATGGTAAATGTCAAGTTGTAATGTGTGCCAGGTGCCTCCTCCACAACTGTGCTTCCTTTGCATCTACAAACCTGACGCTTGACCCCTCTGCATGTGAAACAGGCATTTTCCTTCTCCATGCTTCCCAGCATAGCCACTACAAGGATTATAAAGTAGATGCATTTTTTCTTCAGAGTGGCAAGGACACTGAACCTTCTGGGAATGTATTTCAAGTCACAAAAACACAGAATCAGTTAGGTTGGAAATGACCTCTGAGATCATTGAGTCCAACCTGTGACTGAACACCATCATGTCAAGTAAACCATGGCACTTAGTGCCACATCCAGCCTTTTCTTAAACACCTCCAGGATGGTGACTCCACCACCTCTGGGTACCCCATTCCAATGTCTAATCACACTTCCATGAAGAATGTTCAACCTAAACCTCTCCTGGCACAGCTTAACACTATGTCCTCTCATTCTGTCACTTCTTGCCTGGCAGAAGAGGCTGACTCTCACCTGGCTACCACCACCCTTCTTTCAGGCAGTTGTTGGCTGATAAGTTCTCCCCTGAGCCTCCTTTTCTCCAGGCTAAACTCCCCATCTCCCTCAGCTGCTCCTCATCAGACTTGTGCTCCAGACCCTTCCCCAGCTCCACTGCCCTTCTCTGGACATGCTCCAGCCCCTCAATGTCCTTCCTGTAGTGAGGGGCCCAGAACTGAACACAGGATTTGAGGTTTGGCCTCACCAGTGCTGAGCACAGGGGGACAATCCCTGCCCTGGTCCTG
Organism: Zosterops lateralis; assembly: GCF_965231275.1. Taxonomy (NCBI): domain Eukaryota; kingdom Metazoa; phylum Chordata; class Aves; order Passeriformes; family Zosteropidae; genus Zosterops; species Zosterops lateralis. Next base: position 67,901,180 of record NC_139763.1, on the reverse strand, counting down.
CTGCCACACCATTGCTGATACAGGCCAGGATGCCATTGGTCTTCTTGGCCATCTGGGCACAGCTGGTTCATGTTAAGCTATCACTGACCACTACTCCCGGGTCCTTTTCCACAGGACAGCTTTCCAGCCACTGCCCCCAGCCTGCAGCAATGCCTGGGGTTGTTGTGACCCAAGCGCAGGATGTGGCACATAGTCTTGTGGAATCTCATACCCTTGGTCTCATCCCATGCAGTCTGGTCATGGCTCCAAAGAATGGGGTTACCGAAACAGCTGCCATGATTTTATTTAAACATAAATATAATTTTTAAACAAAATTTTAAACAAAACCCCCCACAATAATTAAACAAATGAAACAAAATTTTCTGCAAAACTCAGGCTGATGTGAGCAGCCACCTCAGAGAGCTTTGGACTGAGAGTTAATGAAATTCCAGGCAATTTGAAAACACAGAAAAATAACAAGGAATATTGAAATGCATTAACAATTTGAGCCCCTCAGCTCCACTCACTGCTACCTACCCATGGCACCTTTCACATTTCTCTCTCTTCTGTAGCCAAGTGCTGCATTGACAGGTTTGAATTTACATTCTTTGTGCATGATGTGGATGTTGCCAGAGGTCCTAGCTGCTGAGACAGCTATGTGCTCAATTTATTGTCACAAATAATGTTGACTGATCCTGTTAAATTTGTGTACCTCATTTGTGTGAATGTGTCATTTAAACTAGATATTCCCTAGGGGTTTAGAATATTTATAATGTCACTGGGATTATCTTTAATCTAATTTACATATTTTCTGTTTATCAAGTTTTATTTTTTGTAGAGACAAACACTGAAACAACATAAACCTTTTGTAAGCAGTAATTTGGGACTGGAAATTGTTTCCATAAGAGTCTGATTATTGGACTCCACCTGGGCAATCTATTTGTGATTTGTTTTAATTTGCAAATTTTTACAAGAAAGGAAAGGATCTTTCCTCTCTTGGTGATTGTTTTGAAAATTACCTTTCTAAAAATTCAGTTTTAAACACAACCTTCTCCAGGAGCTTTCTGAAGTGGAGAGCAGTGCTCTCTCCCCTGCTGGGAATATCCTATTTCAAAACTGAACAGACAAACACAAAACTCTTTGAAAGCAAATTCTTTGGAGCCCACTTCAGTTCCACCAGTAAAGCCCAGCCATCGGCATTTCACTTGCTGAAGCAAGGGAATCTAGAGTTAAATCCACCTGTTTACTATCCAGATAATGCAGCAGCAATTTCTGCTAGCAGGATCCTGTTTGAAGAAACAGGTGCAGAAATAGCAGAAAATATGGAAGTAAATATGGATATAACAAAAATGTTGTGATTGCTACTAGAGTACAAGGATTTCAGAAGTGAAATACTAGTTATATGCAAGACCTATTGATTATGTGGGGAGAACAGCTGAGGCCAGAGCTGCAATTGGCAACCCTTGTTCCTGATATCCACCATGCCTACCCTCTGGCATTCATCCATTTGTATGTCAGCCCTTTCCCATCTGGACTCTGCTACTGGCTCCATGGTGGATGGGGCAAGGAAGGGGAAAGTGTAATCCTGACCTTTGCAGCTGGTCTCTGGGGCAGCAGCAGCAGCAGGAGTTTGTGTCCATTTACTTCCAGCTGATGGCCCTGCATGGAGTTCTTCTCCCACTACTCCTTCCTGGGACCTTGGTTACATTTACATTATAATTTAACAGCCAATGCTATTTAGACCATACTGCTGGCCTGAAGCCCCCTGCATTCTCCCGAGATTTGTCTCTCTTCAGTAACTCTACGCTTTTAAGTTACATGAGCTATAGCTGTGTGAGGCCTGTTAGCCACATCTCCCATTGGAATAGACGTTTTAAGCCTTACTGTGAAACAATTCATGGCCCTCTGCCAGCTGGGTGGCACCAGGGCAAAGGTAGATGGGAGGCACAGAGACCACAGGGTGACATCCTGGCTGTTCCCAGGATACCCCGACCATGCGTGGGCACACACGGTGCTGTGTCAGACACACAAGATGTACTGAAGGCAGAGCTTCTGTTTCATAATAAGCCTAGTACAAGTGTTTTCCTCAATGCAGACTGTGTGTGAATTTGACACAAAGCATGCTCTAAAAATGTGGATCGGAGCCTAGGAAGTCATTTTGACACACAGAGATGTGAGATGTGAGCTGCCTGTCTCAAGAGCTGGAGGTTTTTAGAGGTGGAAAGGTATAAGGACCCTTTGCAAAGAGTGTAGAAATTCCCCACAACAGCTGTAACCAGTTTTCCTGCTTTTTAAAAAAGAGTCTATAATTGCTGAAATAAAGGAGTGGCAGTAATTTGCAGTTCAGCAGGGAACTCTTAGGTTCTGTGGTGTTTTTCTGGAGTGGTTAATGAGAAGATGGACTAGGAAGTTACCACTGTGACAAATCTCTGTTAATTAGGACAAGGAAACCAACAAACAGAAAAGATGTTTACAGGAGAAACAGGAGGCACAAAGATCCGTTTGGCTGTTTATAGAGTGCTATCTCTGATTTAACAGAACACCAAAGCTGATTAAACCAAAATGCTAATTTTCAGCACAGATTTTAGAGTGAAACATTCTCCCAAATGCTGGGTTTGTGGCCATTGGCATGTATTATCTCTGTCCAACATCTCCTTGCTGACCCGAGTGATCATTTTAGGATGATGATATACAGTATCTCACCAGGCAGGAGGCTGGGGGTGTCCACCTACACCTTGTGAATGATGTCTGAAACCAGGGACATTCTCAATATGTCTGCCTCCAGCTGAAAACTTTATTTGGCTTGCAAGGCTGCCTTTGCTTCCCTGCTGTCTTCTGACCTCCATCTTGATTAAAATTCTGCACTTAAGGTGGGCAGTAGCACAGGGATAACAACAGAGGAGCCTTAAATGTTGAGAAAATAAGCCAAACAAAAAGGTTGCAACCTTCCTCTGCAGGACAGATTCTCATTTCTGAGATCTAAAGAAGATATAACTAGATCTCAGAATAGCATACTGGAAGCTTTGGTCATGTAGGAGAAGACTGTAGATTTATTAGGAATTACCACTGTACTGAAACATGCCTCTGTTGCCTAATGAGGGACAGCACACAGCTCCTGACCTCCTGGAGGTGATTGCAGTAAGTTCACACAGTACGTTCTTAGGTCAGCATTGTGCCTGAGACAGTCTTTGATGCTGAGGAAGATGGATAAACCCAGACAAATACCACACCCTGCACCGAATGTTGCAGGTGCAGAGCAGGTCATAATTAGACTCCAGAAGTTTGGGCTCTATAATGTTTAGAAATCGTTCTGAACAGCATACTATAACAGCACACTGGATGTGGCACTCTGTTGCCCTGATCTTTTTCAGTCTTCTGATGTTTGCATTTTTGTAGTGGAGTTTCTCACAGATTTTCATGAAAACAAAGTGATGTTTATATTCCTCTCTGTAAGAGGGACAATTGATGGACTTCTAGTTTGATCAGTGTGGTTGAAGAGGTGTCAACCTTACTGTCCAATCTGTGCTCATTGTCCAAAATCTATATAAATCAAAGTAAGAAAATAAACCTCTCTCTTTCTGCCTTGACGACTGATTGCCTGCATGTCCTTCATTTAATATCCTACAGCAACACCACTCAATGCCATGGTTTAGTTGGTGAGGAGGTGTTAGGTCACAGGTTGGACTTGATGGCCTCAAAGGTCTTTTCCAGCCTTCACAGTTCATCCTGTGATTCTGTGTGAGTCCATTATCAGTCTTAGAGCTGGCAAAGGGTTAACTTTAGCACTGGTAAATCCATCAAAGGTTGTAGTGAACTTCAGTGGAGACAGGAATCACTGTGATACATAAAGGCTTTCAGGTTAGAAACAGTCTGTTCAGATATTCACAAAAGTCAGTGTGCTGGTTTTCTAGTGACCTGAAAGGAGACTACACTGCTCTTGCAGCACAGCAAACTGGCTTGGCATGGGATTAAGCACAACCTGCCCCATGTTTTCAGCTCCCTGGTTCATTGAGTGTGGGGCGGAAAGCCACCTTTAATGCGTAGTGATAAAGCTCACCTCTCAGAGGGCTTTTAGCTCAGGTTGTGGCATTGTCCAACTGGAAACCATTTCATACGAGCCCTGTTTAAAGTTTAATCCTGAACTAATTTACCACATCCAACTCCCTGTAACCTCCATCAAGCCCTTCTGCCCATCTGCAATGACAATGTCAGGCAGACAAAAAAAGACTCATGTTGCCACCTGGAAGGGCCGTGGCACAGCCGTCTGGAGAGCAGCAGGGGCTTGTAGGCAGAATTCAAATGGGATTGCATTCAGGCTACTGGAAAAAGCACTGTGCATACGCAGTGCTGGGTTTCAGCTTCAAACTCTCCAAGGAAGCATCTGTTACAGGATGAACAAATGCAGTCCAAAGAAGCGAAGTGTGGATATCTTCCAGACTACTGGACCATGGTGAATTCAGCTCAGCCTGTGATCACATCCATCCCTGACAAGATGCCAGCTGTATTTGACTGCAGTTGACCTGTCCCAAGTGGCACATGAACTGAGCTGTGGGTGAGCCTCAACTTGCATTTTGACTTATGCTGTGGTTTAGGAATGGTTCTCCCCAGTTTAGTGAATCTGAGCTACGGCTCACTCCCTTTCCTGTCTCCCTGAAAGCAGAAAAGGCAAAGATCATGGGTTGAGATAAGAACAATTTACTGGAAATGGCAATGAGATAAGAAAATGAACAGTAATAGCAACAATATTAATAACAAAAGTGTACAAAAGAGAGGGTGATTTATATTCAAAGTGCTCACCAAACTTAGGACAATGAAGCAATAGCAGATGGCTTCCCTTTATTTGACAAGAAGCAATGAAAGCCATTCTTTCAAGGAGCAAGGCCTTCCTTTTTCTCACCCCTGGCAATGATGTGAAGTGGTGTTGAATAATAGTGAGATATTGGCCATACCTCCTCCTGCTGAAACAAGGACAGCTTGAACCTGCAGGTAGCTCAGAGTGCAAGTCTTACTGATTGTGCAGAACAAAGTAGCCCAGGTGTGAAGAAGTTGATATCTGCTTTCACATATTTCTGGATCATCAGCCACTGCTGGATTTCTTAGTCTGCTTTAAGACATGAGACAGTTCAATGTTCTGCTAGGAAAGTAATTGGATTTTTATTAAATTTACAGGTGTAAACAAAATCTAGATTATACATATACCACTTTAGGAGGACTTCAGAGAATCATAGAATGTTAGAGGTTGGAAAAGACTTTAAAGATCATCCAGCCCAAATGCCCCCCCACCCACTGCATTGCACAGGGACACCTCCCATTCAACCAGGTCTCTCAAGGCCTTATCCAGACTGGCCTTGAACACTGTCAGGGTTGGATCATCCACAGCCTTCCTCAACAACCTGTTCCACTGTCTCATCACATTCACAGTAAAGAATTTTGTCCTAATATCTAACCTTTTCACTTTGTATTAAAAAAAAAAAAATCTGCTAGTGAAATGCCTAATACCTTCCCCTTTTTCACTTTGTACCCATTACTCCTTGTCCTGTTGCTAGTTTTTTATGAAGAGTCCCTTGCCAGGCTTCCCATGGTCCCCATTGAGATACTGGAAGGTTGCTATGATGTCACCATACAACCTTCTCTTCTCCAGGTAGAACAGCCCCAAATTCCTCAGTCAGTCTTCATACAAGAGGTGCTCCAGGCCTCTTAGCAACTTGTGACCATCCTCTGGACCTGCTTCAATAGTTCCATGTTGTTCCTACGCTGAGGATGCCAGAGCTCTACCCAGTACATTTCAGAAATGGATCCCTCTGAGTTGTTGTCATTGCCCATTTCAGATCACCTTGAGCTTCTGGGACCCTAAAACTTGTACACTACTGTTTAAAAAACAGAAGCAGAAGGCATTGCAGTAATGTTTTTCAAGATAAATTTGAAAAGTGCTATAGTCTCCTGTTTGAAACAGTTTCTTTATCTAGGATTTAATTTTATTAATTAATATCCAGTTTAAAAATCTGAAGCACAGGCAGAAGGGTTCAGTCTCTTTCAGATTGTCATCAGTAAAGTACTTTCTTTCAGAGTTTCCAGATATGGAGGAATACTTATATGTCATTATTGCGATTGTCTGATGATACTTCACTTTAGAAATGCAAGAGTATTTCAAACCTCATCAGTTCAACCAAAACTCTGGTACGCTGATTTTTAATGAGCTCAAATACTTGAATGATGCAAAAGAGAATAGCAGCTGTCATTCCTGATTTTCACTTTGGTGTTATGCTTCTTTGATGATTTAAATGCATTGAAATAAAGACCCCTGATGCAGGACTTCAGTTACATTTCAAATGTTTTTTATATAATTCTTCATTCAACTGTATACAGTCTCTTGTTCAATTAAGCAGCAGTAATACTTTTCATTGCATGTGCTATATCTGTATGAAGTACTGGAGACCTTTAAGAGGCATGATGAAGCTGGGTACTAAATGTGCAAGGAGGTGGCCAGAGGTCAGCATCATTGAGGTGCTGTCTCCATAAAAAGTATGGATTGACAGCAAATTATGAAACTGGCCCCTTTGGAAGGCTTTCATGAAAGGTTGCCAAATTAATGGAAATAGAATAGAATAAATGGAATAAATAGAATATTTCAATTGTAAGTGATCATCAGTGATCATCCAGTCCAGCCTCACCACCTCAGGGCTGACCACAAGTTAAAAAAATGTTGTGGTTTGAAAGCAAAACGAGTGAGAGGCTCCAAGTCAGAGATATAATTTAATAAGAAGAAAGGTAAAAAGGTAAAAACAAAATAAAATAAATGCAATAACACAAAGGATCACTGACAAGGTCAGAATACAACCTGAGCAGGATGGTGGAAGCAGTCCAGGTGAGGTGCTCTTCCTGAAGCAGTGATCCTGTAGAAAGGTCTGGGAGCTCTGGTCCTCTGGGAATCCAGTGGGTAAGTGCTACCTGCACTGTCCCACATACCAGCTTATATCCAGGTGAGAATGCTTGCCTCCTCCCCCTGGGCAGAGCATCTCACAATGGGATGAGGAGTGTGAAGGGTGTCCTTGATGGCCCATTAACAGAGATAACTCCTGGAGGGAGTTACCCGTGACTCATGGGCCATTAGCAGAAGACACCCCAAAAGGCGTTAATGGGCCATTAGCAGAAGACACTCCAAAGGCCATTAGCAGAAAAGGCAGGGGGCTTGGGAAAACACTAGCCCACCTGGTTTCAACAGTTCATGAAGATGGTGATAGAATAAATACTTTGTGTACATCCTACACTGCAACCCAGGACAAACATGTTGTTGAGGGCATTGTCCAAATGGAAGTCTGTTCCAGTGTCTCACTACCCTCTTGGTGAAATAATACTTCCAAATGTCATGCCTAAACCTCCTCTAGCACAGTTTTGAACCACTCCCATATATCCTTGTAGTGGTGTGGGTTTGGTTTTATCAGTTTTATGTATGTATTTGTTCCTTGTATTAAGTTCATTTTTATAAGTTATAATGGTTTGCCCCATGCACCCATGTTCCACCCTCATTGGTTTCATCCCAACCCCAGTTATATGTCAATCAGAAGTTATCCAGCCCCTGGGCCTTGTCTGTCACTTTGGGGTCTCTCCCAAAAGTCTGGAAAGTTCCATGAAAAACCCCAAGTGATTGGACAAGACTTCAGCTGTCTCCCCACCTGAGTTATTAATTTGTTAGTATGTATGTCATTTATCCAGAGAGCCTTGCCCCTTTGGCCCCTGATTTGTCCCCAGTTAGACCCATCCCTGAGTTCCTCCCCCCAATAAAAGGTGCTGCATTGGGGGGGTTCGGAGATTCTTTTCCCTCGCTTTTCCCCCGCTGCTTCTGCTGAGGGGTGTCTGCTGGGGCAGATACCCTGATGAATAAAGCCAGCAGTTAACCCAGAACAGCCTCCTCTTTTTTCCTGCCGTCGTTGCTTCACTCCTTCAACCAAGCAAGAACTCACAGGGTCGGTGAGGTTCACCCTGCTACCGAGCCGCCCCCTTTACTGTTGAGGTGTCAGGGCTAGCCGAGGCAGAAAAAGACACCTCAGCATATCCTATTACTAGATAACAGGAAGAGGAACTCAGCCCCTCTCTCTCCACAGCCCCTCCTCAGGAAGCTGCAGAGAGCATTGGGTGGGTTTGCCCCTCAACCTCCTTTTTTCCAGACAAGACAAGCCCAGAGTTCTTAGCTGCTCCCTACAGGACATTCCTTCCAGTCCTTTCACCAGCTTTGCTCCTCTCCTCTGGACACATCCAAGAACCTTCACATCCTTCTTAAATTGTGCGACCCAGAACTGCATTCAGTACTCAAGGAAACTGCACCAACACTAAATACAATGGGAGTCAACTGTTTTCTATACTGTGTTTAGACTCATGAAATCATTTAAGGCAGGAAAAGACCTTTTAAATCATCAAATCTAACTGTAAACCCAGCACTGACAAGTCCACCACTGAACTCTATGCACCATAACTACATATTTGACACACCTCAGGACATGGTTTTCCCTCCTGGATGCCAGGGTACTCATCTGACTCATACTGAGCCAGCTGCCAACTTGCAACCCCAGATTCCTGTCTGCAAGGCTGCTCTCCAGCCACTCCTCTCTCACTTTCCACTTCCTCCTGGTCTTACTTCATCCCAGGTGCAAAATCCAGTGTTGGTGTCTGTGGGAAAGGCACACATAGGTCAATCACTCTGGAAAGGCAGTGATTGTGTTAGACATGTGCTAGACTGGCTTCTAGACACCTTATGCAGGATTTATCTTGCCTTACATTTTGGATGCCTACAATGTAAATCAATATATTGTATTGTAATGTATTGATGTACTGCTATTGATTGCTGGTCATCCTACACTGTCTTTTTAATCAATTACATAAGCCTTTCTGTGACAGGTGATTCATCTCACCTATCCTATAAATGTAAGTAAGAATGAAAAGAAACATTTTCTGAAAGTGTTCATTCATCCCATTAATGACAAAAGCATAGATCAAAGTTTAGTCTAATAAATACCACCTTTGTCTCAAGGAAAGTTTCAGGTGCCACATGTGGCTAGGTAGGTATCTTTGGATCTTCAGAATTTAAGTACCTCCAGTTTATGTATGTTTCATTTCTAGCACTATAGGATTATCTGGATCTTGTCCTCTCATTTTGTCTGTACAGCCACAGGAGAGGGACATAACAAGCAAAATCTTTGGAGATGGTCTGGGTCCTAGTCTGTCCCTGTTAAGGTTTAGATTTGCTTATCCAAGTCATGGCACCATTTATGTGGTGGTTTTACATTTGCTGAATTTGTTTGTTAACTGAGAGGTAGGATTTTGAGAGAAAAAGGCAAAAGCAGGCTCAACTTAAAAGCAAAACCAGATAGATTTTATTAACACTAAGAGAGGAAAATAAGAAAAGAAAAAAACCAAAAACAACACAAAATAATTTCTAAAACCAACCTTTTCTCCCACTACAAACTTAATTTTCTATAAACAATGTAAAGAGGCAAAAACTCAGAACCCCATGTCAGTACCACTTATAAAACAGCTTTTTCATTCAGTTTTTGAGGGAGGGAAGTCACTTCTGTGGTTTGGTAACTTTCACACAAAAGCAGCCTGCCCAAGAAAATCTGCATTTGTGGGACTTCCCATATCACGTAGCCTTTCCCATGACTACCCATGGGCTATGGATTTCACAAATTGGAGCGGTATCTTTTAAAAATGAGCTGTTTCAAAAAAGCAAAGGATCTTTTTCAACTCAGGGAACAGATATGGTCATTTCTTCATTGGTAGAAGGCTTCTTCTCATCTCTCTCTGTTCAACCTCTCATGGGGGCACAAAAATACTTACTCAGTTCATCACTGATACCTTTGCTCAAATCCACAAATCATCTCCCCAATTTATATTGTCCACGATTTAAAAGATCATCTTGTTACCAAAATCCCTAGGAGATTTTCAGCCTAAAACCAAGGCAACTCATAATTTTTATTACTTAAAAAAAAAGTCATTCTTCTTTTACTGACTTTGAGATATCCATATTGTCTTTTTACATATCTCTAATTTGGCCTTTTCTCTCATCTCCGAGAAGAGTTGGAGTGCTAAAGTCTTAATTTGTGTCAGGAAAGAGTTAAAGCTTGTCCAGGCCTGCGGTGGCCAATGGTCGGGTGATCTCTGCTTGGGCAGCTGCAAATGTTTCAAAGCCATGTGGGGGCAAAAAGCCATGGAGGGGACACTGATGGATATTTCCACCTATCCATCTGATGGCCTGAGCCGGGTTCTCCTCAGCTGCCCACGTGTTACTGCTCGCTGGACAGGGGAGACAGTCTTCAGCCCAGCTTCGGTTTTTATATGGGTATTACCAGAAGTCGCCTTCCATTTTCTGACTGGTCAGAACTACAGGGCAGTCCAAAACCTGCCCCTACATAGGTCCCTGTTTTTTTCCATAGAATTTTAAGGTCCTAGCAGGGAGATACTATTTCAACCTATGAGAGTTCCACATGAATGTATCTATGTGTTTAGCACAATGGCCAAGCCACAAGTGACTCCTCATGTAGAAATGTACCTTGAGCTTCTTGCAAACCTTTGCCTCCCTAACAGTTCATTTCCATTCACAAATCCGTCATCTTTTCCCTGGACTACTTAACTGCACATGTCATTCACAACCTTTAGGGGTTGGGGGGATGTTAAACATTCATTGTTGTTGCCATACATGCCTGGCACATCTTCTACAAGTGATCATCCAGGTTTAATCATCTTCTTTGCCTTCCATAGCTACTACCAAGTGTGAAACGTTCTTATCTTTGTAAGAATATCTATGACTTGTTTCATCTTCAGAGTAAATCTGAAAGACCTATTGTGTGAAACTGTGTTCAAGACTCTCAATTGGACTGATATTATGGTTCTCAACATACATGTTAAAATGTCTTGGGCTCTGGACTTAAATGAGATGCTTTTTATGATCTGTACTCTGTGGTGAAAGTAAGACAGCTGAGACACCTTAAGAGAGCAACATAGGTAAAGCTGTTCTTTCCAGGTATTTCACTCTTTCCATCTGCATTTTTCAGAGCAGACAGAAAAAAAAAAAAAAAAAAAAAAAAAAAAAAAAAAAAAAAAAGTCCCACTTGAGCTAGGAAAGAATCTAGGTCTTATCCAATATTAATGGAAAGACAGTGATCAGTCTGAAGCCTCTATGTGTCCTGGGATAAATAAATTCCTATCTCTGGGAGCTGACAGCATCATACTATAAAAAGTTCATAGAACAAGTTCAGAGCTGCCCCAATCTTAGAGATAAATAATTGAACATTGGAATATTTTGGCTCTAAGTATATTTAAACACTAAAATCTAGGTTTAAGCAAAAAACATTTAAATCAGTGTTAACCCTACTTCCTTCCCTGCTCTTCCCCCTTGCCTAAGCTCTATCACCAGTTTGAAGCCCTGATGTGAAGAGAGAGAGAGAGAGAGAAAGAAAGATGAATCCTATGAAATGTATTTTGTGGGGAAAAATACCAGATGCAAAGAGAAATTACTTTCAATGTGTATACACCAGAGCACTAGCATTCAGCTGGCTGAAAGATCTGCTAGTGAAATGCCAACCTTTTGATAGGATTTATTTTTTTTCTTTGGCTCAGCAGATTCCTTTTTCATTACTATAAGAAATATTGTAGAGCGAGCAAAGCTCTGGATAAAGTATATCAGCAGCTTCAGCTGGGAAAAGAGCATTCATGTGTACGATACAAAGGATGACGGGAAATGTCTTTTACTATAACAGTTGTTACCTTTGACCCTCTCTTGCTTGTCTTCCAGAAGATGAACCCAATACATGGCAGGGCTTACAACAAGGAATCTATTGACTTTGAAGTACTGGAATGTTGCCATTGAAGAAAGGAAGAAAACAAAGCAAAGCAAAGCAAGCTTACTCTTCATATTAAAGCCAAACACTGAAGCCATGAAACTCCAGCAGCTGTCTGTTGTTTCAGGATATGTTTCCTGCATTATGCCCATAACATTTTGCAGGAAATACATTTCAACATCCTCAAAGATTAAACTTTAGTATCACATCCAGGAATTAAATGGTAAAGGCTTTGAGCTGAAGTGGGAGAGTTGAATCTTAAAAGGAAAAAAAAAATTGTCTGTGATTACAAACAAATGAACAAGCTTTAAAAGGCAGAAACTGAATTAATTTTCTCCTTGCAAGTTCTATACTGCCTGTGAAATGCATGAGATTTTACTCTATCCAGTACATAATGTGAGATTAAAGGGAAAAAATGTATTAAGGAAGTGTTTTTACCTTAATATCCATTTGCAAGTGCAGCTCAGTAGAGCAGTACAGATAGTAGTAAGCCACATTGCCATTAGAGACATAATTATCAGTGGCAGCTGCTAAGACATAGAGTACATGAGATCTCACATGTACTTTTCTGTGAGGGCAGGAGGAGTGAGCTGACTCTGAGAGAAAGTGATGCACAGTCGTTTACAGAAGACAAATACAATAATAAGATCTTTACTTTGAAAGAAAAGGAATATCAATAACAGATGTTTTTGCAGATATCTCCCAAAAAAGCTTAATAATTTTATCACACATGAACAGAAAAGCAGCTATGGTATTGATGCAAAACTTAGATATTTGTGCTCTAATGACACACAATAAAGGGAAATCGCTTTCTTCCTATCTCTCATGATTTTAATAAACTGGTGCTTTAGAGTTCTATTTAAAGACATGTAGCCTATCCAGTAAAGGCATGAGCATAACCTGAGGGAGTTTGTCTTCCTTTCCTTTCTAATTGGGTTTTGTTTTGGTTTTTTGCCCTGGTCCTAAATTAGATTTTTAAGTCTTCAAAGCAGGGACCCTGAACTCAATTATCCTCTCATTTTTCTCAGTCAAAGTCACAGGAGCTTCACTAACAGTAAACTTGCAAAAGTGGAGGAGGAATCATACTTACCTCACTATATGTCTCCAAAGACATCTAAATTACACCACCATGTAATGCAGCCACCTGAGAAAGTTCACCACATACTACATGGGTTGTTCCACCTTCCCCATTGTCATTTCTCTCGTTATTACATGACTACAGAATTTTCATCCTTTGCTATTCTTACACCAGAAAGGAGAAGTTTTTCTGTAGCTCTGGTAAGGTTTCTCCTGCTTCCAAAGATAAAAATGTAGAATGACAAAGTGTTTTATTATGGCCAGTTAAAATTTTGGTGAAGACGTTTCTCATTCCAAGCAAGTTGGCCTCCCCTGGCTTACAATTGCAAACAGACTTGGGTTCTCACATTCAAAACTCAGGTTGTTTTAAAAAGCTGTGCCTAAAGTCCTCCTCCCGGGGAAATCAGACTGATCCATTTGTTGAACAAGGCTTCATGGCTATAAATCCCAACCAAAGGGAAGATTTCTCCAGAGGTGCACAATGAGGTACTTGACCTAACTGTCAAGAAGGAATTAGCTCACAGCTCTCCTTTCTGGATTTCTTGTTAGTTTAGAGCTACTCCTGCGTCTAAGTCTTCATCATCTTCTTCTAGCAAAACCTCTTCCACATGCACTGCCATCTCACTGCCATTTCTGGGTGCAGTCACGTTGGTTACTGGGATTTGGAAAGTCCTTAGATCCCCAAGGAATTGGGAAGAGTATTCTGCTTTGATGAGGACAAAATAAATGGGGTAAAAAACGCAGCAGAAACCTTTGCTCAAGAGATTTTCAGATCAGTGTGACAATATGTCTATCAGACAAAGTGGAAGGGCAAGAGAAGTAAGTATCAAAAGTGCTTCTGAAAATCTGTGGAAAAAGCAACTGTTTCACGAAGTCAAATGTCATACAGAGTAAGGTAATACTGCCTTATATAATATATTACCTAATACTTATATATTACCTACTTACTGATTTATTATTACCTAATTACTGCTTCACCTAAATACTTTATATTATATATATAAATTTTATATATTATATAAATATATATTTATAAAATATATATATAAATATATATATATTTATATATTTATATATAAATACTTTATATTTATATATAAATATATTACCTAATACTTATCTGGCTTTGCTTCTTTCCCCTGTAAAATTTCCTTTAATTATATGTCCATGTATAGAAAGTATACAGCTGTTGATAGAGAGAAAACCTCCTAACTGGTCTTTAAATATCACTTGATGATTCTGGTGTTCTATTCCTAAATGGCATAGGTTACTATTACAATTATCTTTTGTTACCTTTGTAATTTATTAGCCATTTTATACATTGAACCTTTATGCAATATGCGATGTAATGCTTTATAATGACCTCATTTGTTTAAAAGATGCTGCAATTCTTTAAATGGAAGTTGTTTTCATATAATTTGTCTTAAAATGAGAACTACTTCTGTCCAAGAATAATAACCAAGTTCAAGCACTGTCAGACCGAAATACAGTGAATCGAAAATAGTTAAAATGCAATTTTGCCTCTATCTGACAGTTCTCCTCCCATATTTATAGATTTTATTGTTGCAATAAAATTTGATGGGGAGAAAGGAATTGACTGATTTTCTTTGTTCCACCTACTAAGCCTACATTGGGTTTTGAAAGATATATTCAAATAGGAAAAATAATTAAACCAAATGTACTGCTAATAACATGAAGAAAATAAAATGAATATAATATTTTGAATCTTCTTCAGTTACAGCATATCATACTGATAAAATTGGAACACTTTCAAAGAGGACCGTTTTTGATTTTTTTAAGCTAAAGATGTCCTTTAACATTCTAATATAAAACTGAATTATGCACATGTCTTGGAAGAATGATATGAATTTTAAGGGAGCAGTTAATGTCAAACACACTTATTCTGCTTTTTTCTTGATAAAGTAGTAGGGCTGACAGCCTACTTCATTTTTTTCTTCAGTGTTATTGTGTGTTTTCAGGTAAAAATTAGATCTGTAACACTGCTTTATTATAGATTTATTTTTATTATTATTTATCTATACTTAAAAAAAATAATAAAGAAATACCACTTTTCTCCAAGTGCACGGATCATACCTGTATGATACTCCTTGATTGGTTTACAGAATATTTGGTTATGTTGAAGTTCTTCTATGGAAACCTTGTACCAGAAGGTCATGATACTGTTGATTAGAGTGCAATGAGTTGGATGGGTTGATTATTCCACTTACATAGCTGAGATAATAAACTTCAGCTAAGTTTTTTTAACAGTGCTTCTTTGCTTATTTAGCAAAATACTGGCTTCTCTTAATCTAGACTTCTTTAAAAATGTTTTTTCTAAGTCTGAAATCTCAGGTGCTGACTGGGCTCTGGGAGCAAAGCCTATCACTGAATGCACAGACCAGACCTGAGAACTTGGGGTGGATTGTGACTGGCCTGCAGACAAACACCCACACAGCCATTCACTCTCCTCTCTGGCAGGATGAGGAGATTATCACAGAAAGGTGAGGCTCGTGCATTGAGATATAAGTCTCTTAGGGAGACAAAAGCTACCCCCAAAAGCAAAGCAAAGGAAGAATTTATTCACTATTTCCTATCAGCAGGCAGATGTCCAGTCACTTCCCCAAAAGCAGGGTTTCATCACCTCTAATGTTTCCTCAGGTAGACTAATGCCACAACCATGGATGTTCCCCTTCCTTCTCCTTTCCCTGAGATGTTATTGCTCAGCAGAACGACACACAGTATGGAATATCCTTTTTCCCTTTACAGGTCAGCTGTCCTGCCTGGGACCCCTCCCAGTGGAGAGTTTCAGCTAGTAGAGTTGCTTTTTTTATCTGCCCCTGCATGTTTGAATTTGGACAAATACCTTCCTAGAGCCTCAGTTTACTCAGGCTTAAGATAGGAGGAAAATTTCCCCTTCAAGACATCAAGAATCACCATTCAGAAAGTGCATTCAGAGATGTTGACAAAAAGAACAACAGAAGCATCAAATACCATAGTAGTATTTTTAACATTTGTATTTCAATAACATACTCATAAAAGTCACCATAAAAAAATATCAAAGAAGTGTAATAGGAGATTCCCCAGTAGATTTTTGTGTTATTTACTGCTTAAAGATCATATGTAGAATCTTTGCACTAGCCAATAATCAGCTGCCACCAAACATATATTCAACTTTTCATCTGTTTCTCTTCTATGTGTGGTGCAGCAATGACTCAAGCTGCACATGAACAACAGTTTCATAAAACCACTTTTTTGGTAATTTCTAGCCCTGATCCTTTTTTAAGAGTAGGAGTTTCAGTACATTGCTATTACCCACTAATTTCATGGTCCATGATCAAACATAAGACTGTAATTCAATTGTGGATTTTTTCTGATACTGCAAACAGCAAGAGCAATCTGATTTATGTTCCCAATGTTCACAAGGACTATGTATCATTATTTATAATATAGGCAATTTATAATACGTGCTATTTATAATGTAGTCATTAAGTTATTTAAAATCCGTCATGCTGGAAAAGAAATCTTAATCCATAAAATGTATAAAGGAAGGAATTACAGTGCCAGAGATCTCAAAAGGAAGTGATTACTGAGGAAAAAAAACATCACAGTGTGTTCACTTTCTGAGGAACAATCTCTTGTAGAAAAGATGGTTTGCAGCCTGTCTGCACGTACAAATCAATTTTTAACCAAAAAACATGGTTTATCAGACTACTAGAAAGCCACTGCATTTTAAGGTATTTATTATAGAATACACTTTCCACATAATAATACATGGGAATTAATTGACGAAGTAATAAGGATATCTTATATCTACTTATCCTTGTTCTGGCAATATCCATTTCATGTTATGTTCAGATGAACAAGAAAGTACAGTCATAATTGCAGGAGGAAAAGCTTTTGAAAGATGTGAAATCAATAGCTGTCCTGAAATTGGTACCAGAAGAGAAATATTTTGTAGAGCGATTAAACTTACAACTCACTGGGAGCCACACACTGTCATAACACTTGATCTTACAAGGAGCTGAACATTTTCTTTCTGCTCCAGCAGACTACTCATGCGTGGATGATAGATAAAGTCCCACGGACAGCACTGGCACTACTCTTATGCTTACATTTAAACTGGCCCTGAAACACTTCAGGTTTTGAACCAGTATGTGCAGCAAGTTAAAGGAATGAGGCTTTAACAAAAAATTATTAACAGTCCAGAACCAAATTCTGAAATCCTGAAGGTCAAAGTGTAGCTCATTCATAGTCTCATACTGCTTAAGGCACCTGGGCTGCATATTAAAATTATGATTATCTCACAGTCTTTAGCCAGGAAAAACATCCATTGGTCTACATATTGAAACATGTATTAGACTCACTCCGCTAAGAGAGGTTAAATTCTGCATTAATGCCTGCCCATTGAAATAAGGAAAAAATATATTTTTCAGCTAAATTAGTGTGTCTTTATAGGAGGGAAGTCTGGTCAATAAAACATCAGCAGAGACCTTTTTGTGTTTCCCTTCAAATGCACAATAATACAAGAAGGGACAATTTTGTCCAAACGCCATGGAAGGTAAGAATATGAGATCCTGATGACTTCTCATGGCCTTCTGCTCTTTAGTGTATATTCTATAAAATGTTTTAGCTCTATAATCTTCTATTTCAGAGCCAGTATTATGAATTTTTTTCTGCTTCCCTCTGGCCTAGGAATTTCATTATCCAAGCAAAACAAAATTGAACTAAATTGAACTAAATTTCGTCCACTGTCCTGGCAAACTTTGCTTCCAAAAGAACAGTGCATGTAAAACCTATTGAATACCTGCCACTATTAATTTTTTGTATTCTGACTGCCTTGCTCATTCACCACCCTATATGTGCAACAAAGTCATAAGGATTAGGGATATAAGAATAATTAAAATTTCCATTTTACTGCCAAACCAAAACATGGAAAAAAAATCCCCTCACCAAATTAAAAATTAAAAAACCCTAAGTATTAAATTTAGAGTAGAATGATTCATTCTTGGACGTTTGACAGATTAAAAAGCAAGAGAGGGACTAGAGAAAATAAGAGGAGTAAGAAGATGGAAAAGGTATCTGGGTAGTTCATGCATGATGTCAAACAGCTTGCTTACCTCTCACAGCTTCCACTGGAGTGTCCAATGCTTTCTGCTTCAATGAGTCTGAAATCCATGCAGCCAAAGCTGTCCTTAGCTAGGAGTGCTCTCATCCAGCCTTGGTAAGGGAGTGCGAGAAATTACATTCCCTGAAGGAGTTGTAAAATTAATGAAGTGGACATCAGCCTCCATGGACACTTTTCTGAGGGACATTCAAATGGGTTCAAGCCTGTTGAAGGCAAAAGTCCACCCTTGTGGGGTGAGCAGGAATCCAGAACAGCCAGAGTGATTGTGGAAAGATGGGAAGGACAAGATATCAGAACATCTCACTGTCCCTCCTCTGGCAACATCCATACCCAGATCAAAAGAGGGTATGGACCACTGGACCACTCTGTAGCCACAATGCCAGGTGGCACCAGACACTTCATGTGGATATTCACAGGGCATTCTCTGCTATAGCAAAATTTACTGGTTGAAACACTCCACAACAGGGAGTGTGCAGATGAGCAGGGTGCAAGTGCCTAAGCCCATATCTGGGCATAATCCACATATGCCATTCTGCCAATGTCTCCATCAGGAGCCTGCATGTTGCCGTTGGTTCAGCACACATTCCATTATGCCTGACAGTAACTGGAATATCATAAAACATGGCAGCTAGGATACTATAAATGTGAAAGAAAGAAGGGACATTCATTCACCATTGT
Source organism: Zosterops lateralis (assembly GCF_965231275.1). Taxonomy (NCBI): domain Eukaryota; kingdom Metazoa; phylum Chordata; class Aves; order Passeriformes; family Zosteropidae; genus Zosterops; species Zosterops lateralis. The sequence continues at coordinate 67,882,490 of NC_139763.1, read as the reverse complement.
CAGACTATGTGACTTCTCAACAAGTTAGAAAGGGACCACTTTTACCTTGAAAACATTTCCAAGCCAGTGTGCTGTGTCTTTGCTTCTATTTAGTGTCTGAAATTAAGGAATTTGGGAAATGCATGTAAAGATATTTTAGAAAATGCAAAAATGAAATGCTTTGACATTCCTAGCATTGTTGCTGTTTTCTCTGTGACCAAAACTTAGCAAATCCAAGTTGAATTTATCATGACTGCATGTTTCAATGATGCTTTATTTGCCTATTTTTCTTTTATTTTCTCCAAAATATAAGGCTGACTGAAAAAAAAAAAAAAAAAAAAAAAAAAAAAAGTAAAGATTGGATAACGTCTAGTCATCTCATCTGCACTGCATTGTAGTTCACCAGTGAGCTGATGCCCATTTTTGAAGAGTCCAGGCGTGAAGGAAGGAAGGAATTGAACCACACCCAGGTCTTGCCCCAGAGTGGAGTTGGTACAGAGTCAGGATGCTCATCTACATCCAGGAGTCCAAAACCTGTCCCAATCCATTTATTTGGTATCCTGCATCACTGCAGCACAAGATGATGACAGTATTAAAGGTCTGGGGCAGTTTTCCCCTCCTAGGCACTCAGATGCCCATGCTCAAGGCCAGGTCACTGATGAATGGTGCCATGCAGCAAGAGCTGCAAGAGCCTCAGAGAAGGCTCTCTCTCCTTTTGGTAGCTGCTTTATAGCCAAAGCTCTTGTTCTTGGTCCCCACTTGAGGTGAACTTCAGGTGCTTTTCAGCCTTAAGTGTGCCCCATTCTGTGCCTCCCTGATAGTTACTCTGATTCTGAGCTTCTGCATTGACTTTCTGGCTTCACCTCAGACATGTCTAATCACTACAGATTTGCAGGGTGAATGCTGGTCTGTGTCTGATGCTGGTGACTTTCACAGGACTGCTCTGCACTCCTGGCTCAGGAAAAGTGGGACAGTCCTGGATGGTGTCAGTACAGGCTCTGCCTGCCTTGCTGAGAATATCAGCTCCCAGTTCCTCACCTGCAGAGTGATGGACCCTCAGCTCTGCCTGGCAGGCAATGCATCTGGCAGAGATTTTCAGCCTTTCTTTGATTTCCTACTTGCTATTTCAAATGCAGCAGATTACTTCAAGATGCCTGGAAGTTCCATTTGAGTTCAATTGCCTTCATAAAATGAGTAATATTGAGTCAGCTTCCTGAAAATGGCTGTCCACATCTCAATTGGCATTTCATCTAATCAGAGTTATCAGGGGTATTTTCAGAACCAAAATGCATGTGTGGCTGATGATATGAAATTAATGGAATTACATCTGCCTACCTACATGGAAACAAACCCTCTGACCTTGAGTACTTAACTTCATAGATCTGACATGAGGCATAAAGGCTCAGCAGTGGAAACTCATCTACTTATTTCACCATGCCTCTTACCAGGGAAAAGGGAAGAGTCCAATCTTTCTTCCTCTCAGTCTGTCACCACTTGGCACACAGAGAATTATCTCTTAAAAGAAAACAGAGGAAAGAATGAATTCACGAATAAATAAATCAATGGAAGTTTTTCACAAAATTAACACAGATATAAAGTTCATGTAGTACTAGCAGGACACCTCAGGGTTTCTCAGGGATGGAGGTGCTAATATTGAGACCCCTTGTTTGTGAGGAGTTCCATTATATTCTATAAATAAAAATTTAAGAGTAACCTTAAGCAAGAAAATTCATCATACCAGAGGGTTGAATTTACTATCCAATGTCCTTGCTTTGGTTTTAATCCACGGTTTAAACTGTTTCAAAACTGTTTACTGCTAATGCTCTTCTCTCAGGACACAATTAAAGACCTCTCCCAGTTTCTGGTCATCTGTTGAGCAGAACAGGAGATGACACCTTCACCTTAAACTACAAGGTCTTCTAAACAGAAGACAACACTCTCTTTGTTTTTTGTCAAGCAGGTGGGAATCTGAGGTCCTACCCCATTGTTATGTAAATTAAACATAATGTTAAATTACAGAACTCACTCCTTACCTATCCAGATTTAAATCTCTGTCCACTTCCACAAAAGGTGGCAGGTGCATAATTTTGTGAAAAAAATTCCTTTTAATAGAGGAAATATTTTTTCAGTAAACCTGAGGTTAATCATAAGATAGAACTATAGGTAAAATGAAATACCTTTAGGGCAAAGTTAAAGAAAGGTAAGCATGTTTTAAAGTTAATTTAGTACTCACAGTGCAGGTAGAGAGAAAAGTGAATTTCAAATATATTTTTCTTTTTAGAGGTGAGATCTTTTAGATAGAAACCAAAAATCTCACCCTATGAAAGTTTTTCTGAAGTAGTGAAAGGTAAGTTAAAGAATGTTAGGTTAGCAAATCACACCAATATACCAGGATCACAATTTTTGTTCTGTTTCCTATGGACTGTCACTTTCTAAAGAAAATCATCCAAAAAAGTATCAGTTTTAGAAACTGCACAGTGTTCTAGATTCACTGTATTGATCCAGTGCAGCCATATAAAAGCCAAAACCTCACATACACAAAAAAGAGGCTCAGAGAAAGGCTAAATCTGGAAAAAGCTTTTTTAAGAAGGCTTTTAAGAAGAAGTTTTTAAGTTTGCTTAAGGTATTTTTGCCACCGTTGATCTAAATCAGAGACACCACTAGTCCTACACTTGGTTCAGATGGACTTGTGTGGGAATAAAGACACTTTGCCCACAGCTCAGGTGATTTAAACTTCTTTAATCAGGGATGTGTTGCCCGGGTCATGGGAATTTGAGACCTATGGCATCATGTTCATATTGGACGTACTCTAATATTTTATTATCAACATCTATGTATGCACACTTGAAGTGAGATAAAATCACAGTTTAAGTGCTGAGGAGAGTATAAGAAAAAATTTCTGCCACTAACTGTGATTTGAGTCTTTGTTCTGTGAAGATTCAGAACAAGGGACAAGGTGCAGCCTTTTGCAAGAAAGTACTTGCATGTACATTTAGGTTCCAGTGTTTCTATTAAGCAAGTATTTAAAACCTAAGCATGGTCAAGAGTTTTACTGAGTATGAATTGTGAAATAGAGGCTTTAGTGATGGTAGAAAAACTTGGGAAGCCCAATGGTAAAATAGGATATTTATAGACAAATCTCCAGTGGGGGATAAATTCTAACACTCTTTCTTATGTTAAATAGCAATTTATTCTACTCACTTCTTGACTGCTTCCAGCGAGCATCAAAAATTGGTCCAAATGACCTAACGTGTCTGTAGTCCAAGTCAGGATTTTTCAGGAGACATCTTGTAAGACCCAAAACCTTAAGTTTAAAGCAATCTTTTTAATATATGGAGATATTAAACACGTTACAAGGGATCTTGGTTCTACTTGGCATTCCTATTCCTGAACAATACAGTTAGTGTTTAGATTTTTAACAAAAACCGATTGTTGCAAAATTTCTTTTAATCAAAAAGCTTCACTTTTTCCCTAATAAAACAAGACAGTTTCCTTTGCCTGATTTCAAACTAAACCTTAAGTAATTTTTTTAAATCCAGCCTACCATTAAATAAAGGCTACATTTATTAAATGTGAGTGCTTGATAATCAGAGTTATAGAAAGTATAAAAGCTGTGATTTTTCATCCTAGACTTTTACGCCTCTTGATTTGAATTTTTTCAGCATGTAGGGAAAGAGTTCAGTCAAAAACATATTGTTTGGTCTAAAACTTGCACTTTAAATAATTTTTTATTTCAATAATTTTTATATTTGTCATCATGAAAGCAACACATATATGAAAACAGCAGAAATAGCAACTTGAATAATTGTTAATGGCTGCTTTCCTTTTTTCCCCTCAAAATCCTCCATTTGTTATGTCAAAATAATGATTACTTTCAAGGGCTGTCATTTGACAGTCCCACACAGTGTAGGAGGGGTGAATGAAAGCTGCTTCTGCCTTCAAGCTGAAGCACACAGAACACTTGCACAAAAGGCAAGAGCTGAGAGGATGCTATATATCATTATCTCAGTCATTGCCTAATGATGCTCTCAGTTGTTCTTAAATTTGCTTTTATTTTTCAGTGGGGGATAATAAAATAAGCCTCTATTGCCTTCTAACCCGGCAAGTCATATTTTGTGCTTTTAAATATTTGCTTCATTTTGACCTACACTTCGATAAACATGAGGCTTGAAAAATGATTAAGTAGATCAGGCAAAATTTAAAAAAATTTCTCTTATTAGCCTCGACTTCTCCACTCCTCCAAACAGCCCACACAAATCCATGGACATTATTATTATTATCACAGGTAGCATTTAAATCTCAGTTACATTCTTGGGGCCTGATTGCCACCAGCACTGCCATACAGCAATTTACACAGATGACTCTCTGATCTGCTGCTGACAGTCTAATGGAGTCCATGAAATTCTGTGCAGTGGTTCAGTTGTACTGAATTGCACCCAAAAACAGAGTATGTGAATTGATTCAAATATCAATGTCCAGTCCTTCAGCAGCATCTTGTGCACACATTTAATTTTATGCACATAAGAAAAGCCATGGTTTAATTTGGAGCAAAACTAAGTGCCTTAATTTGTTCTCCTACCATTGATAATGATAGTATTTTTGTTAAGTGAGCCACTTCATTACTTATTTATGCTCTTAAAACATTATCTGTTACTATTTTTAAAAGCTTCCGTTTACACTTACAAGAAGCACCCACAGAAGTTCCCATATCTGCATTGCCATTGTCTTTGTAGGTGAGTGCTGAGATTTTAGCAGCTGGATTCACTGCATGTCAGCACACCAGCTGTGTTCACAGTGCAGCCCAAAGAGCACCTTTACAGCAGCCCTGGCATACTCCAGCTTGCTCACTGTCTTCCCTGCTCCCTGCGTGAAGCATGGTGCTATCAGCAGTGGGACTTTAGTGTTCTTTTTCCTAACCATGACATGCAGTGGTAGCAAAGACTGGAATGGGGGCTAAACGAGGATGGTAAATAAGTCACCCGAGTGTGAATTTAGCCCCTCCTTCTTGCAGCTCAGGATTTTACAGATGACACAGTTCTCAGGCTTTCACCTGATCAGCAGCCCAGAGTATCCTTATCTTGCCCCTGTTGATGCTCTGTTGTATGAGAGCAGATCCAGCTGCAGCACCATTTCTTTGAATGAGTTCTGGAAGGATGCATCCATTCCTCAACAATCCAGGTGAGAAGCACACTGTGACAGGACCATATCAGTCTGGAAACATAATATCAACTCCAATGGACTAAAAATACTTTTTGTGCACAGGGCTACCATCAGAAACTGTGAAAAGCTGATTTTTTTCTTACTTCAACGGTGTGGTTCCTCCCAGCAATGGAATTTTCTTTCACAGGAAGATGCAATGTTGAAGCAGAAGAACTAGAACAATTTGAAGTAAAGGAAACTTGGATGATCACATGACTGCAATTGTTGTAAAACAAAATGGACTAGGACCATCCAATGTGGAAAAGAGAAGACTGAGGCAGGACATAATATATCAAAAAACCATAATGAAACTATCAATATAAAATATTAGTATTAAATATATATATTTTTAAATTATGTAGAAATGGCAAATAAGGACTGATTATTCACTATTTCTCACCCAGCACTAAAGGAAACTGTCAGATAACAGGCTGAAAACAAGACAGAGCTCTTCAGTATTACTACAATGTCTAATCTGTCTTTGTTGACACTTAAAAATGCGTGAGAGACCATGTGTAAGAAAATCAACTTTAACAATCACATATTCTCACAGCAATGGGCAACTGAAAATGATGTTGAGAAAGAATGTGTGAGACATCTTCTGAAGACATGGTGTGAAAACCAGGTGAAGTGTTTTCACTATTAGTTAATATAAGCTGTCTTAATTTTCAGAGAAACAGTATTTTCTCTTCTTCATATGCTGTGAGCCATGGCATCTAAATCATTACTCCCTAAAAAGAACTTCATTAAATAATATTGATAATACCAACAAAAAGAAGTTGAAAAAAAGGCACACGAAAGAGAGAAGGAAGCCTGTTGGCCTGCTCCCAGTACTGCCAGCAATTGTGGTCATCCCACAATTGAGCTTGCTGACTGCCCAGCTGAAAAGGAAGGGACGAAACCTCTGTCACAGAGGGCTGAATCTTCTTCACTCGCTGACCAAAGTCACTGAAAGGAGAGAACTGGAGACATTTAAGGCTAAAATATTATGGCATCTGATAAGCTCTGGAAAATCATGTGCCAACAAAGGCCAGAGATCCTGAATTATTTTTAACTCGGGCAGCACAGGATCTTTTTATATATGGAACAACATAATACTGTGAAGTGTCATATCCTTATTATTATTAATCTGGTATTTTTGTCAGCACGAATTAGTTATACCAAAATCAACAGAAAACAACAATATAAAAACATTATTTTCATGCTTATTACTCTTCAGTATGTCATAATATGAAAGTAATTTGAGAGAGTACATAATAAAAAATTATATTAACATATACAGTAAAATAACATCTTTTACACTTTGGGGACTGTAAACAGCTCTCAAAATAAAATCTCCAAGCTTGTGGAAGAAAGTGAAAAATCTATAATGACTCAAGCTAAGTGGAATATTCCAATTACCTTCTGCAGCTAGAATTTGGTGCCTTGCTGTCAGAAGTCCTTAATGGAGTAAAAGCCTTATCATCCACCTATCAGACTTGTACTATACCTTGTAATAGGCATATATATATATATATATATAACCTTTATGTATGGTGATGGTTGGAGCAGAGTTCAGCCATGGGAAATCATCCCCCTCCCTTCCACTACCTACAGAAATGGGTCTGTGAGGGAGTCATGGGTACTAAGTGATAAAGACGATGGTGATTGGTTTAGATATCCTAAAGATGGAAGGAACGGACATGGACTGTGCTTAGGAATGACGAATAAGAAATCAATTTCAGGATCTGGAATGAAGGTAGTGATAGCATGACAATGGCAGAGTTTATCACATTAAAACCAAGTAGAAAATGAACGGGGAAAAGTCTAAAAATATTCATATGTATGTCAATAAATATGAAGAAGCTGCTACGGAAGCTCTGTTTGGTTAAGAGAAGAGACAGCAACAAAGTGTTGTCAGCAGGAGAGGATAAAGCTTCTTTCCTTTGCTTGAATTTGTTATATTTTTTTCTTTCAAAGACAGGTAGGATAAGTCTTACTATTATTCAGAGGTGAAGACACTGAAAATAAAAGTGTGCTCTGTTTCACAAGTATTAAATTTACTGGCTTCAATAGAATTACATTTTACCCAAGGTCTTCTAAAGATGTGAGATGATCTCAAATCAGGGGTTGTCTTTGGCCTCTTTTTTATGCCTTTTCTTTTCTTTTCTTTTCTTTTCTTGGGGGGGCGGGTGGGTGGCTTTTTGTGGGTTTGTTTGTTTGTTTGTTGTTTTGTTTTGTTTTAAACCAATAGTGCTGGAGGTAAATGGATTTGAAGTTTAATAGACAAAACACAAGAAATTTTCATTTACATTAGATTTTAATACAAAGTTTGGGAGCCCTGTAAACCTTAGAACCAGTGCATGTTCTGTCTCTGTTTAGATTAATACACAGCATGGACCTTTTTCCCCTTGGATTACGGAGAACAAAACTGGCTGAATACCACATCTTGCATCTGCTACCATTAAATATTTAGAATGTTGCTTGCAGAACCTTGTTTATGGGGAAAAAAATAAATGCCATATGAAATAGATCTTTTCACAGCCAGGCTATTTTTTTTTTTTTTACCTGTAATGACTTCAAGACCCTTTAAAGATCCTGAAAGAGAACTGACTTGGAATTTTTTGGGTTTGAATTGTTTGAGGAGTTTTAACGTACTAAGAGACTTATAGGAAGGGAGTTTCCTGATCTTAATGTTCTCATGGCTACTGTCACAGACAAGTACAAGACAAAAGATTTGTATTGTAAGCAATGGATTACATGCTTCTTCTAAAAGTTCAGATAATTCTTCATTTTGCATGGAGAAGCATCAAGCTTTTACAAGCATGAAATATCAGATTTTATGCAGACATAGTGCTTAAAGACATCATTCATCCCAGTAACCTTTAATTTGACCTTTGGTAATTAGCCACTCTTTTTTCCCAGAACAGAGAAATTGAGGCTATTATCTAAAAAGGAAAGAGACTTTAGAAAAAGTTTAAGAGTCCTTGATTCAGAATGCAGTTTAGAAATAGCTAGCTAGTATGGGCTTTTCATATAATATCTTTAATGTGCAACTGACAATAAAATATTTGCTTTTAAGAACTAATAACAGTTCATTTATGTAGGATTTAACATTAGTGAATACATCTGCACCTTGGGTTTGTGATTCCCTAATATTTTTGTTTTATTTTATGTTCCATTTTTTAAAAAAATGCATATCCATCTGTAAACTTTCTAGAAAAAAACTCAAATAATGCTGCAGTGCTGAAGCTATCTAGAAAAAGTGCAATTCATTTATCTTTTACTATTAGTGCATCATTTTTTTCCAATTCTTAATTTCAGTTTCTTTCATTTGAGACTTCTATGCTGATCAAGGCTGCTGACAAAACTGTGGCAGACTTGCACTGGAATTCCTGGTGGGATTCAGTAAGGAAAGGGGAGCACTAAGACAGTTCACAGTCCATGGAAGCTGAAGGTATCTTTCCAGTCTTCAAGAGACTTTTAGAATAAGATCCAAATATATGTAGCATTTCTTTTTCCCTAAAAACTGGGATATCACTCTGAGACTGTAAGTGTAGACCTAAGCTGCAGGAGGCTGATGTGATTTCATTGATGCTGAAGCTCTTTCTATCAAAGATGTAGCTCTGCATTCACACTTTCCATAATGCTTGGTGTCATGGAAAAAAATTTAAGTATTTTGTCTTTGTTGACTAAAGGTTAGCTCCTTGTTCTTCTTTTACATATTTATATTTATTCATTTCTTTGTAGCAAATGCCTATGTATAAAGTAAGTGAAGAAAAGATCAGAACAGGAAGAGAGTGAGGTTTTCTGTAGGGATATTTTCTCCTGCAATACAAAAGAGGACTTAAAATGTGTCAGTAAAAACACTCTGGGGCAGAAAGAAGGCAAAATACTGAGAAAGAAATTGTATTTTACTCATGAAAGGACAGTCAGACAACAGTGAAGAAGCAAGAAATGGTGACACATCACCATTATTATCATATCTCCCACTAATATTAAGTTTTACGTATTTTTCTGTGGAAAAAAAATAGAAATAAACAAAAGCATTCTTGGACTTTGTTAAAAGATCAGTGTAGAGCATCTCCATTAAAATTGCCATACCTGAAACATCATTAATGGAATTCAAACTGTTTCAAGCCTTTCACAAACCTTTCAAAAAATTTAAACAGACTGGTAAATTACACTTCATACCCATTACTGGTCCTCCGTAACAACACTGTTAATCAACTAACATAAATTAAACTCATTGTATCTTAATAAATCAGACTGCTATTAAAGTACAAAAGAAATTTCAGCTAAAACTCTAGAAGAGCAAGCCAGTCAATAATACAATTGTTTCATTGAAGTTATTTACACTGGCTACCGTACCAAAAAATTCATTCCATGTAAACATTGAATATCTCACGTAGGAGGGGAGCCATAAGGATCATCAAATCTAAATCCATATATATATATATATATGTATATATACATATATATATATGAATCCTCTGTACATTCAGTAAAATAAGTCATGTCCTAATGCTACAATGACTCAATCCATTTCCATTTCAAAGGTACTTCACGCATCTGAATTTCACTGATTTATTCTGGTGTATTTGATTCCCTCTGAGACTGCTTGGATTCAGCCTTCAGTTACGAACACAATTGCTCAAATTGCATCAATATCAACATCCTCCTCCACTGGCATCTTCCCTGCACTGTTCCCACATCAGGGACAAACAACAGACCTCTTTGCAAACTAATGAAGGATCCATCAAAGATGCCACTTCAGGGTTCGATCAGGTGTTCATTTTATTTAGATAATGGAGAAGAGCATCAAAGTCAGTTTGATGTAGTGTAGGATGGATTTGCTTAAAAAGTGCCTAGAGCTATAACAAAAGAACTAATTTCAAGATATCTACAGAAGTGTTAAATGTATTCACTTTGAAAAGAATTGCTGTTATTTCTTTATGTTTATACTAAAATATTTAACTATTTGAAGACCAACAGGATTTTAAAACTCTACATGTAATCCTTTTTTATTCCATAGTTTTTAATTGTGAAATTATCTTCTTAGTTTTTTATCCAATTAATATTTTATTCACAAAAAACTTATTTGTAGCCCACTTTTTTGGGTTCTCCATACTATTAAAGTGCTCCCAGGGCTGTAACCAGGTTTGGCTTCAGTGGCAGCTTGAGCGAATGGCCGGGAAGTGCTGAACCAGGAATGCTGAAATATCAATGTGTGGCAATCAATTCTCAGGATGAGAAAAAAGGCTTCTTCTTCATCTTCCAGAATGGACCCAACTTTTGGTCCCATCTCCAGGCTTCTAAGAAAAATATCTCATTTTTTTAACACTAATTTCCTCCTTGGTCTGTTAATAACAGATCATCTTGCTCTAGATTGACTCGCCAAACAAATACAAAAGCCCTGTGTGAGAATACAATTGCATTTCCCTCTGATTAACCAGAACACACTGTGCAGTGTTCAGCTGGCTCTGTGCCAACCAGTTGCATGAAGACGAACACTTGGTACCCCTTCAAAAGTTTTATGAGAATTTCAGCTGACAGAGTGAACTTGCACTAAGTCAGTTCTGCACATCGTGTTGTCCTGGGTTGCAGCGTAGGATGTACACAAGTATTTACTCTATGATCATCTCCATGAGCTGATGGAACCAGGTGGGCGAGTGTTTTTCCCAGGCCTCCTGCCTTTGGGCTGTCTTCTGCTCATGGCCCATCAACGCCTTGCCCATGACTCACAGGTAACTCCCTCCAGGAGTTATCTCTGTTTAATGGGCCATCAAGGACCCACTTCACAACTCATCATCCCATTGGGAGATGCTCTGCCCAGGAGGAGGAGCCAAGCATTCTCACCTGGATATAATCTGGGATTTGGGACAGTACAAGCAGACCTTACCCACTGAATTCCCAGAGGACCAGAGCTACCAGACCTTTCTACAGGATCACTGCTTCAGGAAGAGCACCTCACCTGGACTGCTTCCACCATCCTGCTCAGGTTGTATTCTGACTCTGTCAGTGGTCCTTTGTGTCACTGCATTTATTTTTTTTTTTTTACCTTTTTATCTTTCTTATTAAATTGTATCTCTGACTTGGAGCCTCTCACTTGTTTTGCTTTCGAACCACAACACATGTGAAGGCAGCATCTCAGACCTGGTATTTTGTACCCTAAAACTAAATTATTTTATTGAAAACCCACAGTCTTGGTGACCCCTGAAACATAGTCTGGTGTTGGGAAACAAACGTTTTTCTTACACCTGCATAAAGCACAGGCTAGCACTGAGAACACCACAAATAAAGTTTGTTCCATAAAAAAAGAGAGCTGGTTTGTACTCATATACCTTGGGGATCTTTTTGTTGTGCAGTGCACTATGATATTGTGTAGACATCCATCAAACTCCCTGTACCAAAACCACACATATCTGAGACTTCTCATTCGTGGACAAGGCTAGGTGTGAATGTGAGCATATAAGCACCAGCTAGGAATGGGTCATCTATGATTCACTAGCAAGCAATGAGGATATTTCGAAGGATGATGGAAAAAGGCTATGGAAAAGCTATAAAGATTCAATATCTTATATTTAGCAAAAACAATATGTAGGTGGTTTTATAAGTGTTAATGAGTTATTGTTGGCTAGGATACACATGCATTTATTGTAACAGAAGGAGCTTGGAGCAGAGGAGATAGTTAACCCAAACCAGGGACTTGGGTATTTCTGGCTCCTGTGGCTGGGAACACAGACACACACAGACCAAAAGTTGTGTTAATGGAAGTGCAGGGATGAATACATCCCTTTGTACATCAAATAAAACATTTTTCCTGCTTATTGTGGTTTGGAAATGAATGCAAAATTTATCTGCAAAGCATTCTGATTTGGGGTTCTTGAAAATCTGTGTATTTACTTTTAATGCTTATAGTGAATTGGCTTCAAAGTTAACTCAGAAAAAGAATTGTTATTCCTAGAGAAAGGGCATGTGGCCAAAGCTAGGGTTTCATCTGATATTTTCCTTCACATTCACATTTGTCCTGGTTGGCTATTCATTTAGGATTCCCAGGCTTTTTTATTATTTGTGTAATCCTGTATGGGAGCTGTTATCTACAGGTTTTGAATTTATTATCTTAGGCTGCACAAAAGGGCCAGAAGATAACCTCCTCCCCTACCCTTCTGTTGCAGTTGACAGTGATTTTAAACATTCCAATAATGGAAAAGATCAGAGCTAGGGGCCCGTTCCTAGCTTTTTTAAAGTGTATGTACTAGTACTGCAACAATCCAGAGCTGGGAATGGAAGAGGAAAAGAGAACAGCTGGTGGAGAGGGGAGGGAGGAGAGAGCAAGGAAGGAAACAGGCAGAAACATTCTTTTAATGTAGTACTACACTTTGGTATATCAAGCAAAGTCTAAAATAATAATAAAAAAGAAAAATTCAAAGTGACTCTAAGATGTGAAGCTATTTCTATCCAAAGGATGCCTTGGAAGACATTCCAACATTTCTGGTGTTGACAGTGACTAAGGCAGGACTAGCTGTAAGCTGCCCTGCAGCTATATTTGCCCTGTATCATGTGCTTCAGGGTCACCTGTGTCACAAAGAGCACGTGTCTCAGCCAAACAGTGCACCCTGTTCTATATCTTACTGCACACATTTTTTTATTTCTCTCTCTGCAAATGAGAGAGATGGTTATGGAGGAAGAAAACTGTTCAGCAGTGGTGAAGGTCAGAAGCTGAACAGATTTGTTTAACAAACCGTCTCAGTACCATCTCTTTAATCCTCTGAGAGAGGAATAGAGCAGAAGTGCTGGTAAAGTTCAGTCTACTTCATTATTAATTTGCCTTTTTTCTTCTCTATTAACTCATATGCTATAACACTTTCCATTTCTAAGTAACAGCCTGGGGCAAAGGCAGGGCCTGGCCTTAAGCTAGAAACATGTGCTTGTCTTACATGGACTCTCCAACATAGTGAGGCCATTGAGCCTCCAGCTGAAAAGAACAGCTGCACCTTCCCCCTCACCTTCACCCCTGCTGCCCCAACAAACCTATGGGAAATGCAGCACAACATTATTACCTGCAGCATTAAATCCATTTCCCATTTCACACTTGGGAGCTGCTTACAGTGTTTACATAGACGTGTTTGCAGGTGGATGCACACCAACATCTCCCTGACTCAGGAGATGAATAGCACAGCTTTAGCATAACACAGTATAATCCGCAGATTTTTTTGCAAGTGCAACTGGTTGTGCAAGGCACAACACCTGCTGGTGTCTACTCTGAGCAAAGCCTGAGTGTAACTGTTGGCATATAACCAGGACTAAACAAAAAAAAAAAAAAATTCCTTTTGGGCAACAGGATTGCAGGTGTAAAATTTGTTCTTCAGTCCACAGGGCAGACCTATGTATGACAACCCTGTAAGGATTCCATACATACAGTGTACATACATAAATCTAAGGAATCAGTAAAATGCCTCCATTAAAGCATGGAGAAGAACTGACAGCAAAGTTGGATAAAGGCTGTTATAAATAGTTAATAGCAAAATAACACACTGATTGGGTCTGTCTAGTACAAGTGCCAGCACATGTCAGCTAAGAATATCTGAAACTGCACAGGAATGCTTTGTTCTGATGGGTATGGTAATGGAGGCCTGGCAGAAAATAAGGCAGCAGTATTTTCCAGGTGTTCATGGGGTTTTTTTGGTGTTTTTTTTGGTGAGGGGCTTGGTTTGAGGCTATAAGGGCTCCTAATATAGGCCAACCAAGCACCTTCTGGGAATAAGATTTCTGCTCCACTGATTTCTGGTGCATTTCTGAGGAAGTCTTCCCAAGTGGCCTTTTTTCACTGCAGCTGGCTGGTCTGTCTACCTGCAAGCTCTGCCTCAAGCCTGAGGACAACCCCCTCAGGTATCTCTGGTTTCAAGACTCTTACAATAGGTTTTGTCTTGTGAAGAATCCCATGCACCACTGGAAAGAAAAAAAAAACAAAACCCACAACACCTTTAATGGCATATTGTTTAGCTAACTTCTGGGGAGCATAAACCCTTGATACAACTAGAGTCACAGACTATGAAAGGTGAAAGGGAGTGCTCTTATCCCTCATTTGTAGCTCAGAGACAGGGAGGAACATTAGGGTGGGAATGTGTCTTTCACTGCAGGGACCAAGGCATTTAGGTGGTGTGTGATGTGTGGCACTCACTGTTCAAATCCTTCTCCTCAGCTTATGCACCTTATGAGGCCTCATTAATTAAAAAAACTACAGAGACAAACACACCATACATGAAAAAGAGGGTGCTGTCACTGACAATGCCCTAATGATGGCTGTTCACACCAGCCATGGATGGATGCCTGACCCAGGAACTCACATCCTTTGCCTACAGGGTTAAAACTTGGCCACCATGTTAGCACTGGTACACAAAGTATATTGCAGCACACCTGCATAAAATCTTTCTAAAGTTAATATAAATTATGATTACCCTTCCATAATAAGCTGATTCTACTTTTTCCCCAGGCATATCGTAAATTCTACAAACCAAAGACCACACTACAGGCTAAAATTGATTTAGAAGCTGAAATGAAACATTTTTGTTCAAGCTGGAGATAAATTCTTGTAACGACACTCCTGTTTATACTAATGGATTCAATTCAGAGCATCATTTTTATTAATATTATTGTTATTATTAGCTTTTACTCTTGTTTTCTGATTTCTAACTAGTCATCACATCTATAGGAGATTTCAAATATTTTCAAGAAGGTGAATGTCACCCTATTGTCTTTATTAACCTTATTTCTCATTAGTACATTGGCTGCAGTCACGTTGAACTGATGGAAAAGTAAAAGGCATGAATCTTTCCAATACTAATCTCAGAATAAAAAGTCTTTCCTGGGGACTGTTGGAAGCTGGGTTTTATGCCTTGTTAAAAAGATGCAGTGGCCTTTTGACACAAAGAGCCTCTCATTAAAACTCGAATATTAGTTAACTCTCTTGATCAGGATTGATTTCTATTTCATTGTGGTGTGATTAATGTATGGAAAAGAAGCAGTATTTGAGCAAATGAGCCAAGGGTTATCCATTTATGGGCAATAATATCTGTTCAATCAAGAGACCTCACAGAACAGCTTTTTGTTCTGATTAAGATATATACCCAATTAAAGGTTTCAAACCAGTTGCCACTCAAATCAAAGGCAGCTTTCTCCACCAACATCAATGGGTGTTGATTAAGCCTGCAGAGGGAATGTTTCTTCGTATATGAAAATTTTCCCAGATCACTCAGTTTTCCTTGAGGTAACTTACTAGTTCAAACAGAAGGATCCTGAGACAATACATTGCCTGAAAGATTTCTGAGGAAGGAAATTTGCAAAAAGACAGAGGTCTGCAGTTACTTCTAATTATTTCTGCAAAAGATCCATTTAAGTCTGTACTTATCTGTGAATCACACATAGGGTGCATATACATAAGGAGTACACTTAAGTGTCCACTGAATAATCAGAAGATTGGTTTTTATTTATGTTTGAGATTGCATTTAAATAAATAAGTAATGTGGGCTGATAAGGTTTTGTTTAGTTGTTTGGGGTTTTTGGGTCTGGTTTGGGTTTTTTTCCCTACAAGTACTGGTGAAATGAAGTATCACTAGAGAACTATCACACTAAAATATCTCTTGTTAATGCCTGTAAAAATGGTTGAAAAATAGTTAATTTTAAGGAATTTTGGAAGAGTTTTGGAAGGGCGGTAGAGCAATTTATCTGAACAGACTTACATTGATAGAGGCAGTTATAGAAAATAAAGATAGTACCAATATCTCTTTAGTACTGCAGAGCCTGCATCTGCAACATATTTACAGATGTTACAATGAACTGGGATTGCTTTCACAATTAAATAGCACTGTGGCCTTTTAAAATTAATTTTTTTTTGGACATTAATGTGTCTATAAGATATTTAAGTCAAATGGATGAAGTGAAATTCAAATTATTTGAAGCACTGAAAAACACAACACGCAAATACTTCAAACTAGTTAGAAATCTAATCATGGTAAGGGCTGTGCACTTAGAATCAAGATCCATCCAAGATTGTTACAAGGTTGTAAATAGTGTGTAAATAGTGTGAGACTAAGGACTGCATCTAACTTTAAAAATTATTTTACCTTATACCATTTACCAGAGGTGAGTCTTTCTGCTTAGTTGGTTTAATTCTAGTGCATAGACCCATCCTCTTCAAAAATATGCAATTCTTTCAATATTTAAAGGTGCCTTTTTTTTTTTTTTTTTTTTTTTAAAGGAGTGTTTAACTTGTAAAGCACTTAAAGACAAACTTTAGCATTTAAGAAACAAACTAGCTAGGGTGCTAGAAAATTCATAAGATAAAAGGAAATGAACTTTCCCGGGTTACAAGTAATAAGAAATAAGGAAGTGACTTCAGGTTGTTCAAGGAGAGGGTTAGATTGGATATTAGGAAAAAATTATTTGCTGAAATTGTTGTCAAGCATTGATCCAGGCTGCCCAGGGAGGTCGTGGAGTCTTTATATACTTTGGTGAGGTGTTTAGAGATGTGCAGATGTGGTGTTCAGGAACATGGTTAAGTGGTGGACTTGGCCGTGTTATGCCAACAGTTGGAAGTGATGATCTTAAAGTGTTTTCCAACCTAAATTATTTTATGATTATTTTATTTTTTGTCAGAACACTATATATTCTGCCAGTACATTCACTGCTACACATACATTACGTGCCTCCAACAAGCTTCTGGGTCCCAAGATGGATTACCAGGAATGGCAAATCTAGCTATTAGGACCAGGTAGATCTGTACACACATAAAGAAGGGGCATTTTAGGCAATTTACAGACTTGAAGTGAAGAACTACTGGCATTGAGCGACTTTTGGTGTAAAGCAGTTAACAAATGAGAGAGTTGGAGGCTTTGATTTTGGACTTTGGATATAAAGTCCAAATTAATAGTTTTCTGGATCTGACCTGCATTTGCTAATGCCACATCTCTCTGTGTATGTTTTTTCTCTAACTGATCTTTTCTTAACTCAGATCATACCCAGATTCTGAATGAGTATTAAATAGCATCATCTTAATGTATCCCACCATTGTGCATGCTCATGCTTTTGAATGGAGAATTAATTTGAATACTGAATATCTTAAAGAATGCCAAGGAAATCTTGCAAGAGAATTAGTGGGCTACAGTGAAAAGAAAAATTCCTGGCATCTCACAGTTTTGATCCCCTTGGCTAAGCCCTCTTTGCTTTTAATAATTTCTTTAAAAATGTAAACCTTTCACTTGTCTTTCAGAATACTCAGAAACTACTAGAAACCTTCAGTTAAATATAGCACATTTGCATTCCTACAATATTCATGCTTATTTTATTAATTTTGTCCACCCAATATTCCTATCGCAATAAATCCTAAAGTTGAAAGCATCATTCCAGTTGCATGTATTTTTAGAGTGCCTATGGACATATCAGCCCAGCATTTTCAGAATGCACAGTACTGCACTAAGAGAAAACCAGAATGTGATTCCCATTTAAAAAAAAATACTGCTATCTAGGTAAAACACAAAAACAACAACCAAAATCCTCCAATAGTTTAATACAGACAAGTCAGCACAAAAACAGTGACATTTTTTTCTTGTTTCTGGAGATGTGGAATTGTTCCCTAGTCTTTTGTCTGTCTTTCTGAGTGTGTCCTTTAAAATATTAGATCTCATTATCCTTACCTGTCTGAAGCGAACATTTTCAGTCCTCTGTTCTCACCTCAGAAGGAAACAGCTGAACAGTAACCAAGTGTTATTGTCATGCAGTTGGCATGATGAATAACATTCTTGAGTTCTATTTTTTCAGTATTTTAAAATTCTGTATTGAAGTAAAAGAACAAACAACATGCTCTTGTGTCTAGGTCTGCCTAGTTGGCTTCATGTTAGTCTAAGCTGGAGATGTCTGAGTTAAAAGAGGAAAATAGATCAACTGACCTTCTCTGAGCAAGAATAACTTCATCTTTGTTAGCTTCCCAAAATATCTGTCATCTCCTCAGGGGTCTGAGTCAGCACCTCAATCATAGACTAGACTAGACTAGAATTACAGAATCATTTAAGTTGGAAAACACTTCCAAGATTATCAAGTCAAACCTGTGACTGAATACCACCATGTGCATTATACCATATTGCAAATTGTCATGTTGACTCTTTCAGGGAAGAATTTTTTCCAGATATCCAACCTGAACCCCACCTGGCTCAACTTCAGGCCATTTCTCCTGTTGTATTTCTTGTTGCCTGGGAGGAGAGGCCAATCGCCATCTTACCACAACCTTCTTTTGCGTAATTGTAGACAGCAATAAAGTCTCCCCTGATCCTTCCCTTCCCCAGGCTAAAAGTTTCCAACTCCCTCAGCTACTCTTCATAGGACTTATGCTCAAAAATGTCCCGTATTAATTGTATAAGGCCTGTGTGTAAATTCTTCTTCTGAATAAAGCATCACTGTCAATCAGTCAGAGGTTCACCTGACTTGGGGGCTGTTTATATTGCTTCTTCAGGTCAGAGGTTGGTGTAGTAAACCTTCTGATTGTCAGCTGGTTTTATATTCAGACACATTTTAGGTACAAGGCAGTAGGAGCTGGATTCTTCCAGAAGAAGTGCTGTTTGCTGCCACCTACCAAGAGAAATCATTACCTGTGCTGTGGAGTCATTCACACTATTCCTGTCCAAAGGGGTGAATTGAAGCCACCCATGCCAATAAGTAATTACACCTTTAAGCTCCCTTGCTTGCCTTTGCTCTAGAAGAAATTAGAGATCAGCGGTTTCAATGTGGAAGTGGTGAATAGCAGAAATACCTTTCAGTTGGTGGAAGTTGAGAGCTGAACCTGTTCACTGCCTGTGGCATTTCAGCCCACCACCAGAGCACCCTGACGTGCTGTGGTGCTTTGCCCCAGCCTCATATGCATCAGGTAATAAAGCTCAATAACTAGGTTTTGGTAAAACTTTGGAGACAAGGGTAAATAGTTATCCAAGTTTAGTGAGCAAGAATTGTACTTTGGCTTAATAGTCCTCAAAGTGTTCTCCCAGTTAGGGTACAGGCAGTCCTTCACTGGCTGTATCTCTGACTGAAACAATGGGTCCTGCTGCTCATGGAAAGTCTCCTTGTCAAGCTGGATGCAACAGTGAATGCAATGAAATACTCTCCCTTGCAAGAGATGAAAGGAATCAGAGGAAGTGACTATGACAATACCCTCAGGGAAGGTAGAAAAGAGGGAACCCAGCATGGAAGAACCAAAGTGAAAATAGAGCTGATGAGTGAAGAGAAGCCTTCATTTTCTCATTTCCGAGGATTTAAATATTTGCTCTCCTTTCCCTAATATTAATCTCTAAGGTTATTCTCTCATGTCAGTCTAAAAGCTCCTGATGTTCCGACCAAAAACCACTCCAGACTCAACTCTTATACGACATTTTGGGTATTCTATTACATATATATCACATGCATCATTCATCTTGATTTTGCCAGCATTTTATTTACTGTTCTTGCCTCCTTCTTATTTGAACAGGACGTCACTGTTTTATTTGCCATCTGTGAGCTCCATATGGTCATAGCTAATGAAAGCAAGTAGTCTAAAAAAGATGACACCATTAAATAACCTTTGTTTGATTAAATACACAGTCTACTTCTTTTAGACTATACTTGCCATCTCTAAATGTCAAGATAGATAGTCTTGTATTCTCTGTAGACTACAGTGTTTGGGATAGCTGAAAAAAATATTGGCTGTTATGTTACAACTGCAGTGAAATTTCCTAAAAAATCTCCAAAATTAAAGTTCTGCTGAATTTTTCTCACTCAGAAAAGACACAGTCATATTAGCAGCTTTCCCTGAATCTCCAATTCCATCAGAAAGAAAAAGGAAGCTGAAAGAGGCCATCACATTTTCTGTTCTCTTGTCTTAGACACTTGGGCTCCTCCATCCACAGGGCTTATCTCTGATGCTGTGACCTCATATATGAACCCACTCATCTTGTTGGGAAGAACAGCCTGGGAATCCTCTGGTGTGCTCTCAAGGACCACAAACACCACTGTGTTTCTGAGCACTTCAGAAGACTGAGCAACAGCAGTATCAGCTGCATCTGCATCTCACTTGTCTGTCCTTTGCACTTAGTAGTCAATAAGACATTCTTGGGCCTTTATCTGTAGCAATGGGGGCTTTCAGACTCATGGTCTCTGCCTTCCTCAGAGGCAGTCTTAGTGACCAGTGCAGCATCTGCAGTGTCCCAGCAGAATTCCCTGAGGAACATACTTTTTCTGAAAACTGGTGAGAGAAGACACCAGGATTTACACCTGATATTTTACATTTAAGGGATATAATTAAGGCTGGCTTACATCTCTGAAACCCCATTAAAGCTCTGGCAGCCAGAGTCAGGACCTTTTAAGCCTGTGGGTTTCCAAGTTTGATTTTTATAAATGAAGTTGAAATGGATGCCAGCTTTATGTGGCTACAGAACTGCTACTCTACACACGAATAGGGATTTTAACGATTAGTTGAAATCCCTATGGTGTTGAATGAGGTTTTAAACATTGTTTTAAAATGTAATAAATGAAAATAAATAAATAATGTCTTGCTTTTTTTAGTGCAACGAAAAGAGCTATGTAATTAGAATGAGGGGTAATATACAATATTTAATTGTGGCCCTGGTGTTCTTTATAATGAAGTTTGAGTAATTAGTGGCATGATGACTGAGTACTTATTACTTAGTATGAGGTTTGTGTTCCATTACACAAAACATCAATTACTGTTTCCCCATGACAGCTGTTATGGCAGTGTCTCTTTTTCTCTTTTCCCGTGACTCTATTTGCAGATTTCCAGAGTTACCCCAAATCATGTTTAAGCTCTTCACTCTCTGTCTTGATTGTTTTGGCATGTAAGGCCAAACTCTATTGTCATAGATATAATATAGCATGAATGGCTACCAAAAAGGAGATTTCTTTTCTCTTTTTGATAAAGCTCCTTATATTGAAAAGCATGCTGCAAAAATGTCTGGTTTAACAATTTTTGTAGCATTAACTGTCCATCTATGAAGTTTTTATGCCTATTTATTACAGAATTTAAAAGGCCTTTTTGTATAATCTGGGAAGCTCTTGTGCAAACTTGTGCTGATATGTTCTTTCCATGCTTTTTTCTGCTCTTCAAGAATTGAGCCCATGGGAAAACATCACCTGAGATAGTCAGGTCTGATCTTCTTAAAAGTTTTGAAATGCAAAAAGTGAGTGTTAATTAGATGTTTAATTAGGAGCCAATACTGGGGAAATGCTTTTCCCACCACATTTTTGTTCACAAATATTCTATGATTTCCCTTCAACACTTCAAGCTTCTCCCTTATCCATGATCAGTCCAAATTCTGCTGCAATGAGAGCAGCTTACTCATAAACGTCTGGGTTTTGTGGCTGTCTGACATCAGGCTGAGAGGCTTGCTTCTTGTTATATATTTCCCAATTTTAGACATGTTAGGGAACAGACCAGACTAGCATTAGCAACTGAAAAGCTGGTGTTCTAATGGTGATGGAATGGTGTTAATTGACTCTTTAAAGGTTGAGCACTACTGAGCATTTCCTGACTACATCCCAGACAGCTGTTCTTTGTTCAGCTGGTACCACCCTGGCCTTGAGGACTGTATTTAGGGTGAGTATGAAACAAGACAGCCTCTTCTCAGCAAAACTAACGTGTGAGGTCACAGCACCTCCTAGCTAGCCAGCCACTCCATGGCATCCCACAGATCCTGCTGACACTTTCCTGTCAGGCTGTTTAAAGGTCAGGCTGAGATCCACAGGCATCCATGTGGTGATGCGGCAAAGCGGTTTTGATTGGACTTTGATGTTTCTATCTCAGTTATGAAATTATCTTTTGCAATCACATTTATTCCAATTGTCAAAAATGGCCTCCCCTCCCTCAGGTTTTCCCGCTTTTCCCCAGTTGTCATGCCAACCTCCATCCCAGAATAGTTGTTTACCCCATTTCTGTTAACTGTCAATCTCCGAGTTATATAACCCCTCCACCCCCTGTTACATAACCACCCCTTCCTCATTGGTTAAAAGTTTTGATCACCCCACTGTTCAAGTTTGTTCCAAGTTGTTGATTCGTTCCTCGAGAGACCACCCTTGATCCCACCCCTATTCTGAGTCAATAAAAAGCCGTGGCACCCCCCCCAAGCTGTTGTCTCTCTGGGACGCAGCCTTGGGGACCACGCATCCCTTGGTTCGCTGACCTTAGAGTCCCGCCTTTCTGTTCACCGCTCCTTCCGCAACGCTTGCTAGGTTGGCTCGGTCCTCTGGCTACAAGGCCCCCGGGTTGTGGTGGCGGCAGGGCTGGCCGGAACCGCACCCTTGGAAGCCGACCGCCGCACATCCACTTATGTCACACACTAGTAAAGGATGGACTACAATTATATGATATAAAAAAAAGCTTTTCTCAGCTGCCACAAGCAATGACCTTCCATGATGGCTTGTAAGTTGCAATGGCACATATTCCACTTCAGTGACTGGGGATTATATTGTGAGTAGAGGGGACAACAGAGGTAATTGAGGTCTGGGCTGAACTGACCATGGCAGGGAACCCAGTGATGTGCTAAACATAACCAACACCAAAAAGGCTTTTCTAAGATGAGCAGGCTTAACTGTCTTACATTGTGGTAACCCAAGAAGGACAGGGGGAAAATGACCTTTTTATATAGGTACAGACTAAATACATAAAATTGTTCTGCCATGTGTCTTTTTCTTCCCTTCTGCTGAAGAAGCAGAAGAAAACTGCAGAAGAAAACTTACTGATTAACATGAAAGTGGCTATTAGATAACACACTCAGCCTGAACGCTGCAGCTTTTATTTTTTAAAATATTTTTCATTTTGTTCTTTTTGTTTGCATGTTTTTATTGTACATTTAAGAAACAGTGAGAGATAACCTTCTTGTACAAGAAGTTATTTTTGTGAGAAAATTGAGACATGTAAATATTACCAGTTTGAGGCATAAAATCAATCCTGAAAAGATGCTGATTTGCACTTGCTAGCTTGTTTGAGCTGGGCAAATAAGTAAGGAACCTTCTCTGACAAACACTGTTGCTTGTGCTCAGATTGACTCACAGTCAATTTCATTGACTTTAGGCTAACTTTGCTGAATGCCATCAGTTCTTATTGATTTAAAATGAGTTTAAAATATATGGAATTCATTATATATAAGATGAAGGAAGAATAGACCCAGGGAGAACATTGGATGTGAAATGAAAAAGGGAAGTATTAAAATGAGGAAACAGGAATAAGACACAGGGCAAGTTTAGTTTCATGTATGGCCCAAGCTGGGCCATACAAAAGCTTGATGTGTAGCCTGTTCTAATTATACAGATTTTCTCCATAGTCATGAAGAGGAAGTCACAACTCCACAGAGATATTAATTTCAGAAATCTTGGAAAATTATTTCAGGAATTAATGAATCACCCTTCGGGGCATCTGTGTCTCTCCACTGAGTTTAAAGGGAGGATAGGGAATGATAGGGAAATTTTATCTGTGAAATAAATGCATTTATTTGAAAGAAAAAAAATTCAACCATGGAGCAGATGAGAGCATAACACTATCCTAAAGACAAATTGGGAAGATTTCTTGTTTTCTTTTAGATGCTTTCTTGAAATTTAAGATATAAAAGATTTGAAAGCTTTTTTGTAGGGTAAGACTACTGAGTTCTGTCTCTAGCTTCACTCATTTTTAATCAAATGAACCTAAGTGATTTAAAGTACCTGAATGCCCATCACCAGAAAATAAACCAGATGTTATGTGTCAGAAGCATCTTACATGCAATCATAAACATTTGCATTATCACCACTTGATCCACAGTGGGTGTATCCCATAAGACTGTTAAGTCCTTCAGTGTGGTCTATAATCACAGAAAAGGTGAAGCATCTAAAAGACAATTTTGATCCCACATAATCTTATTTTACAGTCTCTAAACCTCCACCCCATTTTGGACATATTTTCTGTTGATTTCTAACAGCTTGCTCTGCAGGCATTACTCTGCAGAATTACTCCCCTCTGAAACATCAAGCACATCACTCATTACCAAGAGACACCTAAAAATAGATGCCATGAAGCTGTCTGACCACTTGCTAATTAGGTGCTCCAATGTCTAACTTTCAAGTATCTGGACACAGGCCTGGTATCAAAGACTCAGAGGTGGAAGCTTAAGAGGCATTAATTCAGTAAGGAGACACATTGAACTAACCCCTAGGAAAGGACACGAGATTGGGAGTAGGAAAGTGTGTGATTGGACAGAATAATGGTCAAGGACACAGAGGAAAGCAAAATTTTCTGCCTGACACTTGTGATAATAAATACACTCTGGGAAGAAGTGTGATCAGTTGGCTCAGGAGGGGAAGACAAGCCTGCATCTCTCTTGGCCCAGTCACCTGTACTTTAGCTCTCTAGTCCTCACCAGTGAAGGATTTCCAAAGAGGACAGCATGCCTTCCCTTGGGACTTCCTCCAAGAGTTCCTCTTTACTGATTGTGTAGCTAACATTGCTCACTTATTTTAAGGTATGTTAAAGTGCCACCTGAACATTTTGGCCTTGTTGCTTCCAACATCTGAGCTCTTGATTGGCAGGCAGGTGGGAGACTGTTTCTGTTCCCTTGTCAGATTGAGGAGTTTAAACCTTGGTCTCTCATCCCCACTGCCCTAGGAAGATACTCAGAGCTTGGAATGAGTACAGGAATCCTTTTCCCCTCCTGTTCAAGTTTCAACATTGCCTGGAGGAAAATAAATCAATAATTCTATAATCGGAAACAGAGAGAACAAATACAGTCAGCTGAAAAAGGACAGTTTTCTGCCTTGGAACTGTGTGCTTTTTTTGACTGTGGAAATAAAAACAACCCAAACACCTATTTGCAATATTTTGAAACAGTTGATGACTGTCTCACACAGTTCCTGCCTGGGTGAATGTCCTGACTCTTAGCTGGTGAATCGAGAGTTTTCTGCTGCTTCTTTCTTTCTGAGCTTTGAGTTTCTGAAATGATCTCTTAACAGTCCAGTAATCTCTACCTAACACTAGGAGAAAGACTAAAATATATATGAATATTTTCTCAGACATGGCTTCTTTTGAAACTCAGAAGTCTCATCTGGGAGTGGTTCAAGAAAGTGACGGTCGTTCCAGACATCCAGCAGTGTGCTGCTCCTGTTCTCCAGGAACAGTACAGCCCTCCAGCAATAGCAGCACGAGTGCTCAGTAGGGAACACTGGACCTGTGCAACAGCAGAAAATGTTGGAGTGCACTCTGGGATGGTACCACAACAGAGCCAATGTTTTTTCTGAGGCATTGGGTTTATAGCTCACACACCATTGGTGTTCTGGCTGTGTGCAGTAGGTACGAGGCCACCTGGAAGAATTTAACTTACTGAGCACTTCCTAAATGTCAAAAATGCTCTGTACTGATCCTTGACACCAGGCCACCCTTTACTCCGGGCCAGAATAGGCCATGAGAGTTTATTTTGATTACCCATACCAAGGTACAAAATTATCCCTGTGAGGAAAATGGGCGCAGACCACAGACCTGTCTGCCCCACCTTTGCAAAGATTGAACTGTGTAATCTCTATGCAGCTCAGTCCTCTTCAAGATCTGGTCCCAGCTGTCAGTCCCTGTTTGCTAAATAGTGATATTCTCTGCCTTGTGCTTGCATTAATAACTGTGCTGCATGAATGTAAAGTTTTATCCTTATCTGATGATCTTTTGCATAAAGTTTAGTCTGATATACACGTGTGACAAAGGCTCAAGTCACTGGTTACTGAGCCTCACTCTGCTTTTAGTTGCCCCTGAACAGCAGCATTTACTTTACTAGATTGGTTTGTGATAGTCAGGATTAGTTTCCCAGAAAATACAGCTTTCCTGTTCCACATGAATTCTGGGAATAGTACCATGAAACTGTGCCATCACTAACAGCAATAAAAAAAAGAAAAGCAAAATTTCTCAGAAATATAATTGAAAAGCAGTTTATATTATCTCTGGTCACTTAAGGGTGTTTTACTAACCTCCAACTTGCCAACTTCAATTTTTTTGGTTTTGAGAAGTTTGTAACTTCAGAAGAAATCTTACTACATGTCATTTTCCTTCTCAGTGGTTCATCAACATTGAAGATGCTGACACTTTCTCTGACTTGACACATTCTCCATCTACCTCTTCCACAAATGCCAGTAAGATGAATTTAGCAATGCTTTTTGTACTTGCACAGATGACAGCAGCTTGAGGACAAGAGGCTGTGAGTGGTGACTCTGCAGTCGTGACATCTGCTTGCTTCCCCAAGCCAAATTTAACCAAGCTGATTCCTCATATCCACCATATTAGGTGGTTATGTTTGAACAGATCTCCAAACGTGCATATCAGTCTGGCTTCTAACCTCAGTTAAGACCCTCTTCAAAAGTCATTGAAGTATGAAACTATACTTTTTATAGAAAGGAACTTAGAAAGGTCACTATTTGAAAATGCTGTGCCGTATCTGTCATATCCACATGGACACCTTGTTTATCTTACAGAATCTGAAATGTCATTAGACATATACATTCAGTTGCCACGATTGCTCACCACGTGTCCAGGCTGGTTGTCTGAGATAGTTACCTTTTGTAACAAGTAGAGGCAGATAGACAACCCCAACAGGCCAATCAGTCAATCTGCTCCAGAAATTCCTTACTAAAGAATGAGCCTCTCTTAGTGGGCCTCTGCTTCTCTCCACTGACTAGAAAGAGAACATCCCATAGGCAGGTCAGACCTTCCCGATGCCCGTCTTAGGAGAAATTAATCCCATTTCAAATCTTAGGTTGGGCCCATGCCTGTCTGAGTTAAAACCTTGTTTGTGTGTAATGCAACTGAAATAATAACATCTGGGGTTACCTGACTGTCAGAACTTCACTGTGTATCTTATCCTGAAAATTCTGTGTAGATTCTGCTTTAACATGCACTGGGCCAAACAGAAATACAATTAGTGAGAACAGTGTAAGACTACGAAAATATTTAAGTTCCTAACTAATGCAAGATGCTCAATGCAATACAGAGGTTTACTTGCAGAACAGTCTGTTTCTTGGCTTCTTACTTAACAGGAGTGAAATTAAACAGTTTGCAATAATTTACTAAAGAATAAAATTATTTCAAAAATCCCTTTGGGGACTGGTAATAGAAAGATTTTATTTGTTTAATTTGTGGATAGTATTAACATTTTGGTAGACACTCCAGTGAGCTGATCAGGGGAAAAGTGAGGCCAAGGAGCCTCAATTTTTTGTGCCCTGAGCCAGAGAAGGGGCTTTCCATCCCAAGACCACCACAGATCAGGCAAAAAACATTTGAGACACTGCTGATATATCTGGCTTACTTCTTTTTAAGCTTTAAAACTCATCCACTTTACTATAATCAATTTGTTCCATTTCATTCACGGTATTATAGGCAAGGAGAGAGTATTAATGGGATGCTTTAGTTAAGATCAGGTTGTTTTTATGTAAAATACAAGTTGCTTTTCACAGGGAGATTGAATCTTTATAAAGGGTTTGTGTCTCTGAAGCAGAAGCAGAAAAGGAGTGGTGTACTTTCGAGATTAGAACAGTGAAACTAACCAAAAATCTACCAAAAAACAAAACAAAACAAAAGATATTGATGGTTTGAATCAAAGTATTAGGAATCAGCTCTATCAAGAAAATACTGATGCTATAAAACTACTTAGATCGAGGTTTGGGTTGGCACTTTTGCATTGAACTGAGAGCACTAGGTATAAAGGTCTGTGCAAAGCTCATTTTAGAAGTTAAGGAACTGATGGGCAGTTTGTAGAACATTCAGCTATACAATAGACTAAAAGGAAGGTCAATAGGTTTTGACATTCTGCTCTGTGCTTACTTGGCCATATTTTCCTTTGTTATAAGAGGAAGTTTATAATATTTCCCCAGCCTTTTGAATTGGTGTCGTGGTTTGAAAACAAAACGAGTGAGAGGCTCCAAGTCAGAGATACAATTTAATAAGAAGAAAGGTAAAAAGGTAAAAAAAAAAAAAAAAAAATAAATGCAGTGACACAAAGGACCACTGACAGAGTCAAAATACAATTTGAGCAGGGTGGTGGAAGCAGTCCAGATGAGGTGCTCTTCCTGAAGCAGTGATCCTGTAGAAAGGTCTGGTAGCTCTGGTCCTCTGGGAATCCAGTGGGTAAGGGCTCCTTGCACTGTCCCAAATCCCAGATTATATCCAGGTGAGAATGCTTGGCTCCTTCCCCTGGGCAGAGCATCTCACAATGGGATGACAAGTGTGAAGGGTGTCCTTGATGGCCCATTAAACAGAGATAACTCCTGGAGGGAGTTACCTGTGAGTCATGGGCAAGGCGTTGATGGGCCATTAGCAGAAGACAGCCCAAAGGCAGGGGGCCTGGGAAGACACTGCCCCACCTGGTTTAACAGTTCATGAAGATGGTGATAGAATAAATACTTTGTGTACATCCTACACTACAACCCAGGACAATTGGTGTGATCTAAAGCTTAATAAATAAATTTGTGACATTCATTTCAATTGTTTACAGTCAATCTTTACTGGGCTTTTTCTGAGGTTCCTTCCCCAAGTCTTGCTGTCAAAGATGCTACCACATTCAGAAATTTTACTTAGCAGAAATGAAATCACACTTTTTTTTACTTGAAAAAAATGCAGACATATGATTTACCTTAAAACTTTTTCAAGGTTATTTCAAAGTTCTTTTTCCTAAAACATAAAAATATAGCTAAATTCTGGTGATGTTATTTTGTTTACCTTAAAATTACCTGTGAGAACGTAAAGTGATCTCGCTGCATCCCAAGACCTGACACATAAGGTGCTGGGGATGTGTTAGATTCAGGTCAAAAAAACACATCCTCTTATCCCTCTGAGTATACCAAGTTCATGACCACAGCTGATAATCTAGGCCAGGCACTTTCCCTGTCACATCTTTTATTTCTTTGGTTCATTAGTTTGTATAAAACTACCAAGCAATACTAATTAGGCTGCTAAAAAAAAAAAAAAAAAAAAAAAAAAAAAAAAAGAGAGAAAGAGTAAGAGTAAGGAAAGATTAGGAGGGTGCACTGCATCTTGTAACATCATGATCAGTTAACTGTGAAATTACTGCTTATCACCACTATACATTTTCTATTACCCTACGGACCTTTTCAAACTCAGTAGGTTGCTGGCAGAAAACCAAAATTTTTAAAACTGCAGGTTAAAGTCAATGTTAAACAAATATGTATGTATGTATTTCAAAGTAGAAAACAAAACAACATCACCAGAATTTAGTTATATTTTTATGTTTTAGGAAAAAGAACTTTTTCAAGGTTATTATTGGTAAAGATGAACATTTGAATAATCAGAAATTTGTGCTAAGATAGCCAGGCATCCTAAACTCCACCCTACATGTGCGTATTAAGAAGGTCTAAGAAGAGTGTCTTATCAACACTAGTAAACAATTCCTCCTGCACCATGTGCAGCTTGGACAGACTCCAAATCCTGTCCCAAAGAGTGTATTATCCACTGGATATTAAAGGATTATATTTCTCCTTTAAGGGCTACATTCTGCACATGATTAATTGCCACAGGGATGTGATATTGATCTAGTCAGAAAACTGTATTTTAGAACCAAGATTAGGAAGTTAATTCACAGAAATTCCAGTAATTCATTAAAATGAAGATCCAGGGGTTCATGTATTTTTTGCAATCACATCAGTCACGATAAAACTGTGATAATTGATAACACAGATGACATACACACATACACAGCTTGTTGACTTGTACAGCACAACTAAGCCGATATTTCAGCACAGCAAAACATCTTACATAGAAGAAGCAAAGTAGTTATTCTACAGTAAACATTTCAGAGAAATGAGATACTAAATTTGAAAAATACTTAACTATTCACTTTTTAAAAGCCATCTTATTTTAATAGCAGAGATGTAAAAGCACATTTAGTTTATATAGCTGTATTCTTAATTTTTGAAATACTTTTAGAGTTGTGAAAGTTATATGAACTATAAAGATGTCATGATGTTTTGTTATAGGAATTAGCATATCAATACTGAAAATTAAAATACCAAACAGCATCTCAAAATTTTTCCATTAAATATTGTCCAGTTCCCTCAAACAACTAACTTATTAAACTTCATCTCAGAGCATAGACCTTACAACAAAAGGTAGCAGTCTACAAGCATGAAGAAAGATGTACAGAAACAACATCTCTAACTAAAGAGTGTAAATTTAAGAATGGAATGTTGTCCTTGTCTATTATTGGTCTTCATTTTTGATCTAACTCCTACTGAGCTTGTGGAAAAGGTTTCCAATTACTTCAGTGAAAACTGGATCAGTAACTGTGTCCCATAGTAGGTGTGTGAACTGAAAGAGTTATTGGCATAAACCAGAAGCCAAAAGAACACTGAACGGTGACCTCAGCCTCAGATGGAATGAAATGCTCAGAATCTCTCAATAATAGCTGTGACAGTTAATAATATGTTTATAAGGCTATCCAGAGCACGAAAGTTTAATAGAGTTCTCTTGTAACTGAACTGTACAAGCTGCACTGCTGACATCAGGTTCAGCAGTGTTGGACACTTCTGGGATGGGATATCCTAGAATGGAGATAAGGCAATGTGGACAGAGGTGGAGGTAAATGAACACTAAACTCTACCTGGGCAGGAGGATTCCCCCCCCCAATAAAACCTGATTTACTTTTCATAAACAGAATTGTGGCATGTAAGATGACAAACAGATATCAGAGGCATGTAATCTTCTAACCAAATACCAGAGTTTGGTGGTTTTAGTAAGGATTTACAAGCTTGCTCTGCTAAGTCCCCAGACTGTCTCAGCAGGGTGGCACACAGGTCTGAGATGGGAAGCATGAGTCACTGCTGATCTCTGGTACAGCTCACAGGTGTGAATAGGCCTAGGGGTTCTACCTTGTCTTTTACTGATCAGATGGCCTTTTTTGCTGGCATTAATGTTAATTGTGGAATATAAAAACTTCAGCCATACATTGGGGATTGGAGGAATGTGTCAAGGGGCCACAGGCTCTTTAAATGTGAATATTAAGTGGGAAAAATATTCTTATGAGAAAGGTAAATAGTGAGAGGTACTTTAAGCAATGTAAAGGGTATGAGACAACATCAGCACTGTTAAAATAACCCCATTTTTATTTGTTTTGACATTCACTCATGTACATGTTCACTCTTCTGAAATGGCAGACAGTACAATAGGACTGCAAGCCAGAGTCTAGTGCCTGTTCCAGAGCTACAACTCCACTGAGGACTTGTCAGCATGAAGGAAGGGCTTAGGTGTTTGAATGGGGTTGTGTGATTTTATTTGCTATAGCCTTGGGAGGTCAGCAGTGGAACGACGTTGGATCAGCAGCTGGAAGATAAATTTGGCTACTATTGTCTCACAGCAAATCATGGTCCTCTTGTATGGGTGTCAAGGAAAGAAAAGCAGGTAATACCTGAGTATTTAGTCTAGCTACAAACTTGAGAGCTTAATGCACCCATTATCAAATGGTTTCCTCAACTATTAAGGATAATGTTACTACAGAATATTACTTTGGTTGTAGAAAAAAAATTTACATAAATGTAGGAGATAATGGGGAAAATAGCATTGATAAATTTCTCTAAATCATTAATACAATTGCATTATTTATCTACTCACAAGATAACTAATTTTTTTTTAATTTTTTTTTTTTTTTTTTTTTTTTTTTTTTTTTTTTTTTTTTTTAGTAATTGATACTTTTTGTAGATTCTAGAATAGCTTCTGAGGTGAGGTATATATTCTGCACTTCTGGCAAATATTTCACATCATGTGTCTGAACTTTCTGTGGTGGAGTGTGTGATATTGTTCTCTTGTTTCAATCATTTATTTGCTATAGAAAACAGTATTTAAAGTAGTGTACATTTAAAAAATAGTTCCAAAATGGTTTCAGGAACATCTCTGATGCAAATTTCTTCTCTATTGCTTTGTGCAAGCAGACGTGATTCTATTTTCTGCATATGAGCTCAATTATTGCAAGTTTACAACTAAAGTCATATAAAAAGTTATATTTAGTAATTTCGAAAATAAAACTCATGCAGCTACTACTCTGGTATTTAAATTTTATTACATTGAACAAAATGTCAATTTCACACCTACTATAAAAAATGGATTAACCTACACACACTTCAAGTTACTTCAAAATTTTAAAGGTGTATCTGTAAATGGTGAAATAGAAAATGTCAGTTCTAAATTTAGACAATAGCTCCAGAAAAATAGTCTTTACCCTGCCCACCTCTCAGAAAGAGGCAAGGCCAGGGTTACTCCTAAAATTTTAAAATCAAAAGCAAAGAGCTTAAGAGTTAGTTGGGACAGGATGAAAAATGTGACAGAAAAATTAGCACTAATAAAAATTTGAGAAAATTAATGTTTTAAGCATACACCTTGAAGACTTAAAGAGAGTGGATAAACCCATATTGACTTATGAATTTAATTATATCCAAGAGTTACAGGTAAATCCTGAGTTTCTTGCAAGGACTG
Organism: Zosterops lateralis; assembly: GCF_965231275.1. Classification (NCBI taxonomy): domain Eukaryota; kingdom Metazoa; phylum Chordata; class Aves; order Passeriformes; family Zosteropidae; genus Zosterops; species Zosterops lateralis. The sequence continues at coordinate 67,849,819 of NC_139763.1, read as the reverse complement.
GAACTTTTCTAGAACAAGAACGTACTCACAGCTGAACTGATTTCTTCTTGTTGTGTGTGACAGTAATGCCTCTATGCGAAGGAATTCATTTTCATGGAGCTCTTTCCCAATTTTCCAGAGCAATCTTAGGATGTCTTTCCCCTCTCTCCTCTCCCCTACCATCCTTTTCTGCTAAAAACCTCCAGGAAAATATCAGGATAATACACGTGTAAAGTAGTATTTTTATGGTGTCTCTAAAATGAAAATTCAAATTTAAAAAAAAGTTCTTTAGCATTTTATCTCATGAGCTTTTGGTGGTACCAACACTGTATTGTGCAAGTTAAGGTCAAAGAGCTCAGTAGGTTCCAGATCCAATCTAGGCCACACTTGTACTAGTAAACATAACTAGCCTTGGCCTGTTTCCTAGGTCTGACATCAACTGATGTGATGTGATGTAAGCTGTAAAAGTGAGACAATATTTTCATATCCTGTTTTCAGAGACAGAGGAAATTGAGCAGCTGATGAATAGAAATGAATTAGGTTGACTCACTGCTTTTCCTTCTTAATATAGCTAGCTACTCACTTAACATGTACCATAGAGTCACAGAATTTGGATTTCAAGATACTTTTAAAGATTATGAAGTTCAACCCCCCTGTGCCATGGGCAGGGACACCTTCCATAGAACAGGTTGCTCGAAACCCTGGCCTCGAACACTTCCAGGGACCAAGTATCCACACTTTCTTTGGGAAACCTGTTTCAGTGCATCACTTCCCTCACAGTAAAGAATCTCTTCTGCTCTCACTCATTGCCCAACCTATATCCATATTTAGGAATGCCCCAACCCCAAGTGTAGGACATTGCACTTGGACCTGTGGAAGTTAATCCCTCTGGATGGCATCCCACACTCCAGAGTACCTGCCACTAGCACTGCTCAGGTAAGTGTCATCCAAGAACTTGCTGAGGGTACATTCAATCCTATATCCAGGGCCCTAACGAAGATGTTAAATAACACTGGTCACAATAAAGACCCCAAGGGACACAAGCTTGTAACTGAAACGTATTTTCCAGTTTTACCAGATCATCTCTGAGCAGAGTAAAAGAACTACAGGTGGAATGGAAAGTACTGAATGCAACAAGCCTACAGGATTGCTATGTTTTTATTTTCTACTTTCCCCCCAGTATTTTCCTAACTGTACTTTTTTTTCAATGCTACTAAGCATTGAGAGAGGAGTATTATTTTCTGCTTCTTTTTATTGGATTTTATTCAGCATTTTATAACACTGTGATTCACTATCTTTAGCAACCTTCACTCTCTTTTCTGCAACCTTTGTTAGTCAATTCTCCTCTTGACATGTGTTTTTAAAATTTACTAATATCAGCAAACTGTCACCTAATTATTTTCTCTTGTTTACAGATCATCTGTGAATATACTGAGCAGTTGCAGTGGGGATCTCTATTTCCAGTGGGGAATGATAGCTCAGCTTTTCCCTGTACTGTGAAAAGCATTTATTACTGCTCTAGCTTCCTGCATTTAATTACATAAGAATGTTCCTTTTAATTCATGTGAGTTATTTCTGTAACAGTACTTGGCGAGTTCTTGACAAAGGAAATGGTGTAGTCTGCTACCTTTTGTTATCAGAACTCTTTAAGGATGTAATTTCTGTCTTGAGTGCTTTCTGGGTCTTTCTAACCTGTTAAGTAATATGAATTTTCTGCGAATATCCTGTATGTTGTCTGTTTAATGCATTTTTGCACATCTTGTAAGCATATTTTACTTTTTGGGTCTCCTCTATATCTTCTTTTTAAAGAAGAAACAACATCCTGTCATGCTTATGTGGTCTTCTTTTGGACATAAAATAGTAAGGTAGAAGACTAGGTGACAGGGGGTTCACCAGGACTACAAAAATCCTGGATCTAAGTATTGTCTAAAGAGCTTTTTAGTAAAAAAATTATGTGCTGTGCAAGGGCAATCCATAAGCTGCATCCCTTCCTACATGCCCTGACTTGTTCCTCTACAGAGCAGCCAGTCATGTCTGAAATTTTAGTTTCAGCATCTACCTCCATTGTGACATGTACCCTTTCAACAGAGCACAGGCAAACCTTCTCTGCTCTTCTGTTTCTTGGCCTTTTGGTTTGATGATTGCTCTGAGCAGGTCACATAAAATCATTGTCATCCTAGCTGTACAGTACTAGATGTTTCCTATTTAAAATGAGAATTTCAAAGGGTTTCAACATTTCCTGAAATACTGAATTTCTTTATGTGATTAGATCATTTCCATATTATCAAATACACTGCATTCTATGTGGTATTTCCCATATAGTTTCTGCTTATTTGTTAACTGTGTCTCTAATTATCTTTCTCCCATTAAGTTGGGTTTTTTTGCATATTTATAGCAGAGTATGCTAGTTTTAAAACACGTAGTTTTCCTCTTCTTATTTCTGGGCTTTTTATAATTCCCACACAAAATTTTATTTTTTCTGTGCCCTATTTAACTGAGAACTCATTTATTGAGAATTTTCCCTCATCATTAATGTCCTCTCATTACGTAAGGACAAACAATTCATCAACTTGAACAGTATTGTCTATCTGACTCTGCTGGTTTCCTGTCCTTCCACCAAGACCACTTGTTTAACTTCCGTAGGTTTTTTTTTTAATTTTTCACCTTTTTCTACTTGAAGGGAAGGAAGGAAGGAAGGAAGGAAGGAAGGAAGGAAGGAAGGAAGGAAGGAAGGAAGGAAGGAAGGAAGGAAGGAAGGAAGGAAGGAAGGAAATAGTACTTATGTTCCAGAAGTATTTACAGTTTCTAAGAACCTAAAAGCACTCTTCAATGCTTATCCTGATGTCTCAGCAGGAAGGCTCTGCATTTCCCTTCCTTTCTTTTCAACAGTGTGAGTGTTGCTAGCCTGGATTTGGGATTGCTCAGCAGCATCTTTAGAGATACTGTGGAATAAATTTTCTTTCTCCCTGGAGCACCTAGCTCTGGACCCCAGAACCTGCCCAGAAGATTTTGTCAGCGGGAATTACTGTAATGTGACAGGAGAAAATGGAATAAAGCTAATAAAGCCTTAGACCATAAAAGCTTGATGATACAGAATTGTCCTGGGGAGCAGAGCAAGTTTCTCATCCTTAAGTCAGCTCATGCCAAGGGTTCAGAGGGAATTGTCTGTGGCACATGAAGATAGTTGAATGCGCTACCAGGACTTGTGGCTTCTGCAAAGTGGGTCTCCCCAGGGTGCATACAACTAGAAGGTGGAATAAACCCAGAGTAATTGTCTAATGAAAGTGAAAAACTGAAGGTTGAGTACGTCAAGGTAAACAGTGAAATAAGGTGTTTTCAATCCACATGTCTGAGTGGAATTTTAATTACAAATATTTTTGCAGTTCTGAAGGGGAAACATTTTCCAGTTCAGCAAAGGATCTGAACGAAGGGAACAACTGTGGCAAAACAGTGTGTGAACACAGTAGATTCTGCCAAAAGAGAAATCCTTGAGGGTAAAAGAGGATGAAGGTGAACTCTCAGAGTTTTTATTGGATTAGTTCCAGTATAGTGCTGCATGTTGAAATGAACAGCAGTGAAGCTTGAAAAGATTTTTGGTCAGGAATCTTGATTTTTTTCCTCACGTCCACAATGCTACAGATTATGGATTACATTTATGCCACGATCATTGGCTTCACCTTGCTAAAAAACCCCTTGGATTCTATAATAATGGCAAACTTAAGTAACTTTTTTTATATTTAAACTCTTTTTAACTTAACTGTCTTTGACCAAATACATAAAAACTCCACGATTTTATTCCCTCATTGGAGCCTGGAACCCCCAACAAGTTAGCAAGAATCAATTGATAGCATTGCAACAACCAAGTCAGAACAAAATGTCAAAAAATGTAAATGAAAGAGAGAAGCAGAGACTGCCGTGGAGAGATGTGGAGAAATGTGTTACTCCACCTTTTGGAGACTCTGAGAACTGGTGACAACTGAGAAACCCAGGTTCTTCTTTGGAATTGCCATCATTTTCTCTTTCCTGTTACAATGCCAGGTATCTGCAAAGCACTGCAAAACTGACTTAACCTCAGTGTGAGCCAGAACTAGAAATCCAATTCAGTGTTTTAGATCAATGAGGAAGTCTTGCCAGAAGTCTTTAGCTCCAAACCTAATTTCTTTGTCAAGAGGAAATCCAAGTCCAAAGAATTGCATGAGTAAAATGAAAAATAGTGCTGACCAGTGTGACAGCAGATTTATATTTCTGTTGATAAAACAAATTTAAAATTTGTAGCAGCTCAAATAAATATAAAATAGCATTTGTGAAATAAGAATAAAATGAGGAACACTTTAATTGAATAGCTATATTAAGAAAGGAAAACTGTGAGTCAACCTAGAGCTTTTCCATTCATCAACTTCTCAATTTCCTCTGTCTCTGAAAACAGGATATGAAAATATTCTCTTGCTTTTGCAGCTTACATCACATAAAAAAATTGGAATATTTGGAAAATATGTTTTAACAGAAATCCTAGTTTCTTTATCAAATTTCTAACTCAGCCATTGTATCTCTTTTTATCATTAAAAAAAAAGACTAAGACTGAGACTAATGAGTCTCTGCCTATTAAAGAGCCTATTATAAGGGGTAAAAAATGAAGCTTTGTAGGATATCAATGAAAATCTTCAAAGAAGACTACAACTACATCACTTTTTTTCAAGTAATCACCCCATCTTAAGCTTATAGCTCAGTCCTTGACCCTAGTAAAGCCTCTTCTGAGCAAGAAAATTTAAACCACAGTGTAATGTCTTAATGCAAGCTTGAAAAAAATAATGTCCAGTTCAGCACACAGAGCCCCCAATAGAGTTCTTCAGCACTGAGTGCTGGGAACCCAATCTACTGTTACCTAAGGAAACATCGTGCACAGGAAAGCATGGATGGTATGGGGTTCAGTGCATTTAAACTGCTCCAAGATAGTGTGTGGTAACCTCCAAAGAGATCTGCTGAGGAAAAATGCTGGGAATGTGCTATTTCTGCTCAATTATGACAGGTACAGAAAGCCTGTAATGTTTCTTTTTGTAAAAAATACAAAGGATGGTGTTTGTAGAGGGGTAATTATAGTTGGACAAATATTTAGCTGTATTATAGAAAGCAGCTTAGCAAACTATTTGGCATCTCTTCAAAACTAGGACAGTTTCCAGGCAGAACTTCCTCCTTATTTCAACCTAAAGATCAGTTAGCGTGCTCCAAGAAAGGAAGCTGGCTCCTGACACCTCTGATAGGGAACAGACATATCACACAGCAGGAAAACAGTGGATTGATTAGGTAGAAAAAGAATATGCTAATACAAGTGCATGCCCATGATTTGTGTAAGTGCACTGGTCAATCATCTGGGGCATAATACTGCAGTTATAAAACATGTGAGACTGAAAACCTTTGTTGCTGCTGTGTAAGTTTTCTATCCACACTGTCTAATCTCAGTCATTAACAACTTTATTATCCATCAGGCTTTTCAGGTTACTTTACTGTTCTACAGTGGTTTAGTTCTTCAAAGTTTAAAGCGAAGTAATCCAATTACTTTTCAAAACTTGAAAAGTAGAGGAGTACAATCCCCATGGCAAATAATGTAAACCATTCCTAATTTTGTAAAATCTCTAGCTTCAATACCGTTATCAGACCACAAATGATATTTCACAATTTTATCTGGAGAAACACACCTCCTTTTCTTGTAGAGCAGGGAAGAATCAAAATGTGCTAGGTCGATGACCAATATTTGGGTCACCGTTACCCATGGTGCACAAAAGGGTTACCTTTTGCCCCCCTAAAATAAAAAGGAATATGCATTTTTTTACCAAATTGCCAAGTATTTTTTTTTAATTATTAGAGACTTCAAATTGGACTGTTTCTCATTTTGATCACGAATTGAAGATCATGTTTGAGTGCCCAGCAAGGCCAGTTTTTGAGACTTCCCCACTAAGCTGCTTCCTTACCTTGGAGGTCTTGGAGCCGCTTTCCTGGGAGACTCTGGTTCTTTTTCCCTACCGGAGCTGCATCACAGCTGGGGCTTGCATGGATTTGGACTCTGACCCATGGGCTGACACCCCACCCACCTGTGGCTCATCTTCATTCTCAGGGAGGTGCCCAATGCCCTGTGCTGGGGCTGCCCTTGGCTACCCCCAGCTGCCCTGCTCATCACTGTGGGCAGTGGCTTGACCTCCCTGGTGAGGCTCTGCCTTGCCTGCCTGTGAGTCTTGGCTCACAGCTTCTCTTAGAAAGCTTTCAGCCCTCCCTGAAGCTAAATGACTAGCCTAGACCAAAAAATAAACTGCAATTATTTTAGATAAACTTCTTTTTAGGTATATACTTCCATACCAATGGCTACTCTGATAGAGCAGCTACCAATGCAATGGTTAACAGTTGAACTTTGAGGATGCTTGACAGAGATTTATCTAGGCTGAGGTTCAGTTCTGTGTGTTAGAGTGAAAGGCAGGGCAGCTGCCTGCAGCCAGGGCCTCTCAGGGGGATTTCACTCCAAGGGATGGAAGCTTGCAATTAATTACAAAAAATTACCTTCAAAGTAAGGCAATTTGCAATTTTTGGAAGGATTTCTGGTTGCATTTAACATTTTGAAGCTTCTACTGGTTTGAAAGATTCTTTGAGTGAGCATCTGACTATCATTCCTAAGATCTGAACTGATTTTTAGCTTTTCACCTAGGAACATGAGACTGGGGAGGAGCTCTTCAGTCACCAAGGACAACAGTTTGCTATTGCAGACAATCCCTTCATGTAGTAAGAGTTTGAAAACTCACCTTTCTCTGACTAAAATCAATCTTCCTCCTTGTTTTTTAATAAATGGCTGTACAGAACATCACTATGTTTATATTTACAAGCTTCTCATGACTTTTCTGACTGTACTTAATGAAAATCTATTTTTTTTTAAATGCGCAAACTGTTATATTCTCGTGTTTAACTGGTAAACTTCTATGATTTCTACCTGCATAATTAATAAACTGACAGAGAAAAACCAGAAACTATCCTTCCGGAAGATTGTTGGGGATAATTCCCTAGATTCATGATTCCTCTTTTGACACAACCAGTCTCCTCATCCTTATCTTCTTTAAACCTTCCTCTCTCTCTCTTCTCTAGTATTACTGTCTCAAATGCCACCACAGCACTGTAGTGAATGTCAGATACATTAGTTCCTTGTCTAAAAAAATTATTTTCTTTTCTAAATGAGACATTGTTATTCTGGTGTTATCTGGCATGCATAACATGTTATGTTCTTATAGCATTTATTTCAGGGCTATTAATATCTCTTCAAATGTATTGTAAAGCTTTGCTTACAACTGAAATCAGTCTACTGTAGCTGATGTTGCCTCACATCTTCCTGTTTTGGAATAGGTAATTTTCCAGTCATAAAGCACCACTCAGCACCAACAGTAAATTTTAAAACTTCATATCAAGATTTGTGATTTTGCGCAATAATTTTTCTGTATTTTGTGATGGTGATTTTCTGACGGGAACATGTTTTGTTTCATAAATGAGATTTCTACTCTGCTTGAGGTATTTTTTTTAAAAATTATTTTATACACATGTCCATTATTTCCACTGCCTTCACTTGCTTTGTCTGTATCGTGACTCTTATTTAACTGAATCAGCTAAGGAAGATGGCAGGAAGGAACAACTAATTCCTTTTGAAAGTGAATGCCATGATTATTGTTTAGGATTTCACCTCTCATTTTCCTTCTTAGAAACGCAGCAAAATATATACCAGGTCAAAAAGGAAGCCCATCTTCCCCAGCACCATCTTTACAAGAATACACTAAGCATTTGCTGTGATAAAGATAATAACACGAAATTATAGGTGCCACTATCAAGCTTTCAGGTACCGTCACTGAACTCTTCTTTCAATTTAAACCACTTGAAAAACATTGACTCTGTTTATTGTAACTTCGAATGTAAAATCTAATCTTGTTTGACCTGGGGCAAGTCTGAACTGCCTCCCTCCTGAGCTGTAAGATGTTTGCTGTCTTGTTTTGTCTCATTTCCTACTCCTGATTATTCCTCATGCTTTTTCAGAGGTGGCACTTGAGACTGTTAGAACCAGAACCCTCACCTTTCTTCTTTACTTGAGATGCAAACTCTGAAGACTTTTTGCAACTTTGATTTAAGGAAAGTCCAAACCAACAGCATATTAGAGATTCTATTCGGTACCATTTAGGTTTTCAAAGCTTGTTTGTTCCTTTGAGACTGAAAATCTTAGATGAAAAGCTAATTATATGCCTATATAAATTTACATAGAGCGAAGCCAACATATATTATTCAGTCCAAAATTGTACCTCAAAGTCAGTCTTTATATTCTCATGTGCTTTAGAAACCTAGCCTTAACCAAGGCCATTTCTCACTCATGTAATATTTATGTGAATAAATCTTTGAATCAACATTTCTAGAAATACCTTGACCATGTAATTCACTTTTACTGTCTCTGTTCACCAGTTTGTATGTGGGAAGTTAAAATATTTTTTCATTGCACAATTCCAAAGAGTGTTTCTTTTTAGCAATATTTCAGAGATGTCTGTTCTAGTTCCCATCCAGTCCTTGAATGCCACATATTACCTCTAATCCTCAGAATATATTTTACAATTTTCTTCAAAGCAATTTTTTACTCAAGAAGATTCTCTTGTGTCTGTATTTTATAACCAACATATTTCTCTCTTATCAGTATAATATTTTGAATTCTCCTTTTTTTTTTTTTTTTTTTTTTTTTTTTTTTTTTTTTTTTTTTTTTTTTTTTTTTTTTTTTTTTCCCCAAAACTTGTACAACCCATAGTGGTGGAAATCTCGATCTGGCACATATTTCCAGGTGACAGAGGTATGGTCTAAGAACCTTTGGTATGAATGTTAACTTATACAGCTTTGCAAACTTGAAAATCTCATACAGTCTGAAGTGCTTTTTTGATCTATTTTTAAGAAATTTGAAAAAAGCATGAATTATTCAATATATTATTTAGAAATTTAATGTCATGTTATAGGCTATTCAATTTTAAAACGTTTCTTTCCTGTGTCATGTATAGTCTCACAGACAGTTTTTGCACACATTTCAGCAGGTAGTGTTTCCCTTTAAATAGATACTGGCATAATGCAAAAAAAAAAATTAAAAAAAAATAAGAATATATATGTGTTGTTATGATGAGCATAATAATAAACTATAAGCCAAAAGAATATTCATGTGATAATCAAGCAGTGTTGGAAGGTGTCTGGAAATTCTAACACTACGAGGCATTCAGACCTGAGAGATCTAAAAAAGGGACCTGGTGTATTTCAAAGGATGAGAACCTGTGAACTGTTTCAGACACACAGAGAAATTCTCAGTGTATTTTTAAATTGATTCTCTTTCAGGGTTCTCTTTCTTTAAGGTATGTACAACAACATCTGACAAGATTTCCCTGCTCTGTGGTACAAAGCTGATGTTACTCAATGCACACCTTGATATGCAGAAATTCTTTGCATTTCCTGTACCATGCCAGTACCTCATACTGATCTGCAAAATTCAGCCAGGAATAAGAACCTGTTTCAAATTGGAAGAAGTCATTCCGTTGCCACCTCAAGCCTCCTACTCTAAAGAATTTAGTCCTGTGGCTGCACTGCCTGAGCCTGTATGTGTTGGGTTGCCTTTACCAACTTTTCCTTCCACTACTGTGTGCCTCCCATAACCCACACCAAACCAGCTGCTGCTTCCTCAGTTCAGTGAATCAGTCATGTCTAGCAATCACACAGAAAAGGACAGTCCTGTGCTTAAGTGATTGGAATGACCTCTCCAAACTACCTTAAAATACGTATGAGACCATAAGACTGCATATATATTATATACAACTGCAAGGAATTTTCACAGATGTATAATGTGTTATCACTTTCTATTGAGCAATGAAGAGAGTCCGCAGCAGGCAACTTCAGCCTGGTGCCCAAGGTTAGGTGATCTGGACCTGAGAGACAGATTCCAGTTCAGAGTAAAGTCATAATTGGCATAAATGCAAGTTCTTGAGGAGTACTGTTGACGTCAATGGGTTTTAAGAACATAATTAGGCCTAAATGTGTTAACGGGTGGCAGCTTTTCCTTCTGAATACTTTGGTTTCTTTTTTAGAAAGAAAAGCTAATCTTCTACTTTCTTTTGCTTCCTTTTAACCAGTTTTTGACACCTCTAGGGCAGATAGAGTGACTGGGAGTGGAATTGAAGACTGACTTTTCTGTGCCTCTGTATTTTCAATGTTTTTTCTTACAGTTGAGACTTCTGAAATCACCTGGACACTCTGTAATCCAGGCTTTCATTTAGAAAATTGAAATGTTCAGTGCTTCATAGATACAGAGGAAGTTTTGAATACATGTTCAAATTTATCTTTACAGTTTAGCAATCAGGCAATAACAAAAAAAGGGAATGAAAATCTTTAAAGCATCATTACTTTTAAATTGATCTGATGATAATTGGAGTTTCATTTAGAGGTTTTGAAATGTTGAAAGAGGCAATTCTGATCTCCATAGTGCAATGGGACAAGATTTTCACTGGAATCAAATACTGCAAAGAATGACTTATTAACATACACATGCTTTAATTGCAAGAACTTGTGTACAGACATTTCTGCCTTGACTTTAGCTGGAAATATGATTTGGCCCAGGTAGGAAGCTGGACTATTCCATCTCTCCCTATCATCCTCCTTAGCTGAGGCAATTGTCAAAGAATAGGTAATAAATAAGAAGGATCCTGGGGAAAAGGGTTCTGGCACTCAAAGTGAGCAAGAAGAGTGATCTCAAAGTCGAGGCAAATTTTTTCAAATGTTCACAGTTGTGGGCAGCCAACTTAAATGGAAAAGTCAGACACTTCTGGTGCAAGATGCTTATTCTTTTTTCTTATTTTTCCTTTTTATATTTTCTTATGTTAGCCTATTCCCAAAGAATATAAATTTCAAGATTTGCTTGTTTATTCTCGTATTTTATGAGGAATGCAACAAAATTACTGAGCAATCAGAAGAATCTTTTTCAAAATTTGCCAAATTTACACAAAGTCTGGACACACTTTCAATGATTGATCTGTGCTGTACATAAAAATCCCCCATCACTCTCTCTCACCTGCTGAAAGTTTGAATAGAACCTTATTTTTTTCCGGATGCATTTGCCCACTGCCAATTGTTTGTATTCTGTAGGAATGTCTGGTCCCTAAGACAGCTTCAGGTATTAAATAGACTGTTTCTCAGCGGGTTAGCTACTTATAACTGCAGCCACTTGAAAACAGTAGCAGTAGGAGAGACAAGTGAGATTATCACACATGTTGGAGAACAGACCAAGAAGTCAAGGAAAACAAAAGACTCTCACAGAAAATAAATACTAGAAAAAAAGCCCAATTATAGAACAAGTACACCATGAGTTCTTTTTCTTCCTCCAAAAAATAGTAACAATACTGCAGAAATGGGAACTTTATATTAAATGACTAAGTACTTTTCAATTACACCAAATTGAAGCTTGATCAAAACAAAGATTTTCTTCTTAATGCATGTAATTCATATTAATATTAGTGAATGTGAAGAAGGAGATCTTACCAAATACATAGTAACCAAGATATACTCATACCCCAAATTTTCTAGATTTCACCAAGGTCATTCATTTGCAGCACAATTCCTGATACTTTATTTGCTTAGCTCATGTCTAGATAGTTATTCAAAATTTGAGTCATTATCAATCAGGTAAGCTATACATAAATAAACCAAATTAGGAAAAAATAAAAGGAAAGAAGGGAAGGTTTGTGAGCAGAAATGCTCTCCAAAGATGTTGAGTCCACTCCAGACACCCAACAAGGGAAATATAGCAACTTTCTCATTGTAGCTGCTGAAGTCTTAAAGTATATAAAGTTAGGTGAGCAAAAGATATATATAAATTATACATATATAATTCTAATTACAATATTGACTTAGCTATTCTGTCATTTAAATATCATGGATATTTTATATCCATGTTTTTTCCTCCTGAGTCTTTTGAGGGAGATTTTTTTTGTGAAAAAAAGTATACTTGAGCTCATACTTACACTTTTGATAAAAGTCCTCACCAAGAAATTCTATCTTCCTGGAAAGGAAAATATTTAAAGGAAGGACCAGTGTTTAAAAAAAAAAAAAAAAAAAAAAAAAAAAAAAAAAAAAAAAAAAAAAAAAATTCCACCAAAATGGGGTCTTTTTGTACAATTCTAAGCCTAAACCTAAGCAGCAGAGAAGCAGAGAAACTTGGACCATCAAACATTCCTTGACTTGAAGGAGTTACATTTCTCTCAATACAGTGCACGTACTGCAAGTGGATACCAAGGCATGAAGCATAAAAATCTCTGCCTCTGCTGACCCCTGAATCTACTCAAAAGTCAGAGTCCTGTAGCTTATTTCTGTTAGAAGGAGGAATAAGTGGAGCCAGGTACCTTTGTTGCTGTGCTGTTTATTTACGAGCAGTAAAGACTAAGGTCTTTACTGTCAAAACAGCAGGAATGAAAAGGCCAGGGTTTCTTTGCTTGCACTTCCAATCCCCTTCTAGACTCAACACCATTTAACAAATAGCTTCACTACCTGGCAGAAAGCTGAGGAATGGTAAGAGTGTTTCTTTCTTTTTATCTTGACCTACTGTTTGTTTTATTTGTGATGAACTGTGGCGCTTTTAGTAATTGTCTTCAATTTATTACATCAGTCTGCCTTCCCCTCCTTTTTTGTTATCTGGCATTTGGGAAAGTCCTCAAACCACAAGACCTACGTTATCATTAAGATGCTCACATTATTGCAAATCTAAGAAATGTCTCAAAAAGTTAAAAGACGTAATTTAATATCAAAGTTTGCTGGTAGCTAAATTGAAAACATTTCCATTGTTTTTTCTTTGACTCCCTCTCAGAGAGAAGATCTGGTCAGGAACCAATTAGTCCACGTAGCCTTGGTGACAGTCAGCAATCACATTCAACTAATTTCAGTGAATAAAATATCTGTACCACTGGTTTATTTGCCATCTGGAGCACTTTTTTTCTGCTCAACAATATTATTTCCCCTGTGATAGTCAATATATACAGTGATTCTGAATGTCAGGAGTCTGAGCACATTGTCCCATTGGCTGGGGGTTTGCCTGCTTGGGCTTAGGGCCAACTTAGATAATGTGCAGGTGCCCTGCCTTGGAGAGAGCTGTTGGCAGAGTCTCTGCTAAAAAAGCCTCAGTGGAGGCTCCTCCTGAACAGGTCTGCTAAGATAGCCCAGTGAGGAATCCTCCTCCTAGTTCAGGGTTGGTTTCAGATGAGGCTTGCCTACGAGGTACATCCAGAGCCACTCCCCAGTCACAGCCATGCTTGCACCTTGCACATACCTGCTGGACCAAATTTTGACTCTGACCCCCAGACAGACCTCTGGACTTGACCCCAGACCTACCTGCTGCTATGGTGGCCTGGCACTTGCTGGACAGCTGACTGGTGTGGCAGTGCCCTGCTGCCCCTCGGGATGCCCCTGGGGGTGCCTGGACACTCCTGGCCCTCAAAAAGCAGGCAACCCACACTAAAGGTTCAGTAAAAAGCAACAAATCCACTATCAAAGGAAACAGACAGCCTTCAGGCACTACATTGGACGGGAGAGCACAAGTTCATACAGTAGCCAGAAGAAATGATTGCTCTGATGGCAAAGTCAGGTAAGTAAAAAAAAAAAAATACAGGAATGCCTGTCCTGAAAATTGTGTGTACTACCATCTTTATTTTCAAGCATACCCAAAAACATTACATGCTTACAACATACACTGCTGCATACTTTACAAATTCTGCCAATCCCCAAAACACATAAGATGATGTGTATGAGGATTTTGATTCTGAAAAAAAGGTGTAAATAGAATCCTATATTGTATGTCATTGTAATGGATGGAATATTCATTTTAATGTCATTTTTTTAAGATGCCTTATTTCATTTAGCAAACCACAGATTTTAATGAAAAAAGTATTTTACTGTCTCCAATAAGAATGATAATAATTGAAATTATTTCAACTACATTATCGTTAGAGGCCTCAGGTTAAATGAATTCACATCATCTTCTAACACATTTACACACATCATAAATCCTCTGTCTTTTTACTGTGCCTTGTTCAATAATACTTCTTGAAATATTCAGCTTAAGGGGAAACAGTCTCAGAGACTTCTTTTTTCTACATATATATTTATAGAGAAGAAACAATTCTTTCTGATCAAAGAGTGATTTATTAACAGAAGTGCACAACAAAAGGAATGATCTTCCAGGTACTTGATAACTGCTTACTTAGCCTGTAAATTAGATGTACATTTTTTTTTTACATTTTAAGTATATGTAGATTCTGTCTCTGTTAGTGATAACTTACTTTGCATTTTTTTTTATTTAATCAGTAAGAGTGTTTGCATGGCAAAATGACACCCATTGTAAAAAAAGTAACAGAGAATCTGATCCACCTTGATAAAAACTAAATGCTAAAGCTGAAAAACACTATTAGATCTGAGGAACACTTTTAAGACTAAAATAAAAGTAATGATGCAAAACCCCACAGCATATATAAATTTGCTGGTGACCTAAGTCAGAAGTTATCTATATAGAGCAAGGTCAAAATATAATGCACCAAATTGAATAGCCATGATAACTGAACAAGTGAATGTACAAAGTGTACAATCTTATTAATGTACAAGGTGCAGTGCCATGTAGGCAGAAGACAGCTCTGAGAAATTTTTTGTAAACTTGGAGTTTATACTTGGAAACTGCAGGTGGATTTCAGGGAAGCGAATGACACACAAGACATATGTGCAACAATATGAGGAGATTGAAAAATGAAACTTTAAATCTAGAGTGCATCCTTCTCGTACAGAGAGACAGAGGGAAAGGAACAGCATACATCTCTGGAGGTCTTATCTAGATTATATGCTTTTGGTTGCCTATGAACTCAGGTAAGCTAAACTCAGGGAAAATTAACCAGACTACTTCTAGAGAATGCAAAACACATTTTATTAGCTGAGATAGAGATGTGTGGCTTGCTCAGAAAAGCAAGAGGAAAGCTGAGTGGGGGTGTCATTGCTGTCTATAAATATCTAAAGCAGAGAAGAACAAGAGAGATTCAAATCTATTTATGCTAAAGAGCATCTTTGGCATAGGTATGAATGAACCATGGATGCGTTAACTGCAGATTAGATTATTTTCAAGATTAGTTTATTTTCAGACAGAACAGTGACGTGCTGAACAGGTTTGAAGCTTAAGAGAGAACAACTTCCAGGTTTTATCAGCTTCTCAGTTCTATAAAAAGGTTAATTGATATGTACATAACAGGAGATGATCCTGTGGAAGCCAGTGACCCAAGAGTTCCCTTGTAGTCTTGAGGTACCTCAGTAGCTTGGAGGAGATAACGAAGACTTGCAAAAACTGAAATCTACTAGGATGACATTGTTAGACACCAAACTGCAATTGTTTTACTAGTCTATTTTTTCACTCTATTGCTCTGAAATATGAGATAATTTACTGTTGGTGGAATTATTACCATTTTTGCATAGAAAATATATATATATATATTACTTCTATTTTAAAAAATCCCGCCGAAAAATAGTAACATCATAAAATGCTCTTACAGGAACAATTATTATAACATCAGCCTTCATAAAGTCATGCCTGATCTGAGTCATATTCTGTATTTACCATTTTAAACTGATACAGAATGGACTAGTGCAGAAGGTCAGAAGAGTTCTGCAGATTTTCCAAGAGCTGTAGACAACACTGGAAGGAAGTGAATGCTCTAATAGTGTTTCTCAAGTTGGTGAAGCTTACTGGAAACAAGACTTTTTAACTGATGGTGAATAAGTGTCAAGGTCATTCAATTCCTTAATAACTTTCCAGCTGCATCTTTAGCCCACTGAAACTCAGATGGTTCTTGCCACTGCGGCTGGTGAACATTTCCCTATGTACTGCTCTGTCAGGCATCTTCTCTGCTACGTTGCTGGTTCCAGAAATTGCACTGAGCTGTAGACAATCAGAGATTTATAATGCTCATGTTATGTTCACCTCAGTGACTGATGTGACATTTCAGGTGTTTTCATGCACAGCATTTAGAATGAGGGAAACCTGAAACCACAGTGCTGTCAGAAAGGTGGAGCTCAAGCAAGGCTTGTGGAGCTGCAAGTGCCAGGTTCTGTGGCAGCTGCAGTCATGGATTTTTCTAAGGATGTTTTTTTAGGGAGGGTGGCTTCCTATACAGGCCTACCACAAGGGATGGGAGAAATTCTCTAAAAAACAAACTCCAGATGCTCAGTGCCTTGTTCTGCATGCTGCACTGCTGAGGCTCTGTCTAAAGAGCTAAGGCTCTGTCTAAAATCACAGCTCACAAAATCCAGTAACCATGTCACATATCTCAGCAGTATGCCAGTGAGTCTCCATACATTTCTCTGAGCTACTGCTGTCTTGCACATGGCTACAGCACTTCACACACCTCTAAAGGTCAGCAGCTATAATTCTTTGTTGCTGTTGAGTTTGTGGAGAGCTGTGTCCCCAGCATGGACAATAAACAAGAGTCTGATGAGGAAGTGCTTTCCAATCCTTTATCTGTTCTACCTTCTGCTAGATTGTTCCCAAGGGACATGCCAATAAAGAAGGCTAAGCCTGATCTTCCTCACTTATTTCAGGCTCATATAGTGCCTTCTGGCCTTAACAGCTATCTCTATGTTGCATCTCATATGGGGAATCTTTAGGAATACCTGTTATCCTGCAGGACTTGGGTTACCTTTGGAAACCAAAGATCCAGATCTTAGGTTATACCCTAGGTTGTCTTTAGCTCATATGCTCTTTTAATGCTGCTTTCCTTCCTCCATAAGGGGAGGGTCCTCCATTTTGCCTCAGCATCCACACCAGTGCTGATGTGCAGCACACTGGTCCCCTTGCTGCACAGATGTTAGTTTATTCCTGGGACTAGTTTTCTCTAAAGCAAAACTTGGGCATGGTTCTGATAAATGATGGCTACCAAAATGCAGCAGTGACAAGAATGAACCAGATTTGCTCTCCATCATTCTGTGAGTACGTCTCCAAAAGCTTCTTTCTTGTGCAGTTCCAAAAGCCTCCACACAACTGTATTCCTGTGGTCACGCCACACTCCAGGCATAGTTTCTTTGTCTAAGAGTACTGTGCCTCTTGGAAACATAAATGAGTAAACAAAGTAGGAATATATAAAGAATAGCTGCCTTCAGGAGCCAGAAAACCTAATAAAAATACCGAGATGAAAAGGGTAAGAAGAGGCTTACATTTGTATTGGGAACATTGTGCGCTACTTGGAATCAACGGCTCAAAACATTTTATTCCTAGGTCTGTTTCTTTCACTTGAGCCAGCTTCAATTAGGCCAAGCACTGCCACAGAGCAATGATGTTTCAAACGTCTTTATTTACTTGAGTCATCAGTGCCCAGTGCACCAGTGCACCCAGTGCCCCTTCAGACAAGACACACAGATTAAATACCAGCTGCAGCAGGTTATTTGAAGAAAGGCAAGGAATTGAAGGCACTCCTTTCTGAGAACAAGAGTTACATGGCTTTTCCCAGGTTCACAGAGGAGATGTGACTTAGATGGTACAGTGAAGACAAAGGACAAATGGTAGCTCTATTCCAGGTGATCCACAAGAGCTCTTCAGAAACTCCCTGCCAGGTTTGCATCCCAACAGGTGAGGTTTAGCACCATGCCCTGGATGATCATCATTCTGCTACCTGGTGCTGTCCATTGCTGGCTTAGGAATGGGCCTCCAGTAAATAGAGGCTCCTTGGATGTCTGTGATTGGAGGAGGCATTCTCATATGTCTGTAGTTTTGGTAGCTCCTTTGGGGTGTCCTCAGTTTGAAAGCCTTCCTCTTCCTTCCCCACATTCTCACTGGTAATGATGTTTTTCCTTATTAAGACTGGGCTGAGCATCCCCAAGGGCCATATAGAAGCTTTCAGAGAATCATAGGATTGATAAGGTTGGAAAAGGTCTTTGAGATCACCAAGTCCAACTTTGCTGCTGCTTCTTTAAAATCTTTTAACTGCACCAGGATATCCAGGACACAGGCTTATAAACACTCAGTCTGTTTGTGGAAAATTTAAAAAATTAAACTCAAGGTTCATTCTTATATTAATTTCTTTTCTTTTTATATGCTAAAATTCATAAAAATAGAAGATCTTATAAGATTATTCGGATATTTTAAAAATACATTGATTTTAGTATTCTGCTTCCATAGTATTTCCCAGTGTCATCTTAATGTACAAGTACAATGGATACTTTTCTTATGACTATGACAAAAGTAAAGAGGTCACAGTGTGTATTGTAATCAGGCCCATAGACTTGCTTCCCCTTTTTCCTTTGGAAAATTCCTTATTATTCTATTCTATTCTATCTTATTTTATTTTATTCTATCCTGTCCTGTCCTATCCTATCCTATCCTATCCTATCCTATCCTATCCTATCCTATCCTATCCTATCCTATTTCTACCTTTCATTTTCGTAATTTTTACTCTAGAATGCTTTTGAAAGGCTTGGGTAAAGTTATTTTAGTTTGCTTCCCAGGGTAAAGGAGTTAAACTAATTGTCTAAAGGGCTGCACTTGACTAACAGCAGATATGATTGTTGGAAGCCTATCATTTAGGTTTTTATGAAAAGAATGAGGAGCATAATGACTGTTCCTGCAGTGCCAAGGTAAAGTAGCACTACATCTGGAAGTTAAGAAAAGCATCAAGGGGGAGAGAGGCACTATTTTCTCCCTTGATATACCATTTGCTGTTTGCACAATGATCTACATTTAATAGGAAAACCTGTAACTCTGTAAAAAGAAAAACAGCCAAAGGAAAACAGTGTCTTTCAATATACAGCAGACAGACTCACTAAAGGTATAGCAGAATGCTTTAACAAATACAAGGTCATATGAATTAATTAGGCTTTTTTCCTCTTCCATTTAATAAGAAACAAAGTTACCATGGAGACTCACTGGAAAATGCATTCTATTTTGGTACAAAAACACCTTTTAAAAAGAACATACTTAGTGAGGAATTTTCAAAGTGAGTGCTCTGGAAAAAAAACCCTGCATGAACCCTTTACTTACTCATTTTCTTTCACATTTTTGTCTGCAGTAGTCATTCTGTTCCTGTTGTCTGGTGGTTGCTTGGGAAGAGTTCTCTGTTCTGTCCATAGAACAAGTAAGTGAAAACTGGTGAGGCAACAGCCCTCCCTGGTTAGATTGCAACACAGCAGGACATGTTATCTGCGAATCCAGTACCCCTGGGACCCCTGAACTCTGAGACTCTGCTGAATTGCTTTCTAATGTCATGGACCCTAAATTCCCTGTGTCTGAATTGCTCTATCTTGTACTATTGTCCCCAACCTGGCAGCCAGGTTCACAGAACAGAGTGAAGACTCTTCCTGGAGCTCTCTGTGCTGGCAGAGCATCAAACCAGGGCTAGAAGAAAAGGTGAGAAGAAGAGTAGTTTCCCTCCTGCTTATTTGTGTGGCATCAACACCCAAAACCTGCCTCTGACAGGTTTTCTAATGAAACAATTTTTTCAATACTATTTTTATCTTGGTAGATGTTGTGAAGCACAGTTCTTGGGAATCAATTTCCTCTTCTCCAGATCATGCTTTGAAACAGTGGCTGAGTCCAGGCTCACTACATTAGTTGAAAGGTTCCATAAAAGTTTCCATAAACCACAGGGATTTCCATTATCATTTGTAGTTATTTTGGTTTTTAGGGGAAGAAGCTTCTCTCATGGAATATTTGGAGACTGTGACTATAATTGTAAGACTTTGAGTTTTAATATTGTAGGTTTATATTTCTGTAGTTTTTCATTCAGGTTATTGGATGATATATCTTTTTCACCTGAAGGAACAGTCCCAAAACATTTTCTGATTTGTAATTAAGTTTACCTTGACAACAGATTTTTTATGTGAGCTTTCATATGAACACAGAAAAATTTCCTTCTCCAGTCACAGAAAAGCTAATGAAAACAGATAATAACAATAAAAATCATATTACATTTAAAAGTGAAATGCTACTGATTTTTTTTTCATTATTCATTCTTTTAGAATAGTAGTGTTTAACAAAAATAGATTAATCTTTCTCAAAACCAGGTCTATAAGTGAATCATAAAATGCATATTGCAAGAATTTTGAAGGACCCTCAGTACCTGTAGACTAGGTAAATTACATGATGAAATGTAAATAGCATATATATCCTAACAGATGTGAAACACTCCATGATGCTAAAGATAATTTTCTCATTCATTATCAGTTCCTTGTTTTCCTTTGCACCTAAAGCAATTTAAAGAAATATATGGTCTACGTCAATTTAAATGTTTTGTTAAAATAGTGTACCACTCTCAGCTTTTTGACACAAATATAAGACCTTGAATGCAAATTGGCTGTTTTGAAATTTATGGCAAAGATTCCTTATCTAGCAGGCAAGGAGGACAGAAATTCTGGACAAGCCTGATTGCCATCTCCAAACAGAAGCTCCATGGAACCAGGCATAATCTATCACAGGAAAGGCTTACTTGGGGCACTTGGCAGAAGTGAGACCATAAAGGGGGAAGTAATTTTTCTTAAATTTATTCCCTGAACAACAAAAAGGAAATATTAAATACTTAATGACCACTCAGAGAAATAAAAATACCCTCTTTAACTCAATTTTCAAGTCTGACTGATTCCGTATTATTTCTAAAGCTGCATAGATGACTAAGAACTACATATATGCTCATAGTTTCTTAGAAAAATGCAAAATAGCAAGCGAAATATTGACAGTATTACTATCTTTGCTGGATTTGATAATTGACTAGAAGAATTTCTCTAGCACACAAACCAGATAGACATTTTCAAGATGAAACACTCAAGTTATTAATAGTGGTAATGGAAAATTCTAAGGAAGTGTTCAGAATTTAAAATGTCTAAAATTAAAATAAAATTCAGAAAGGAAAAGCATCCAAAAGAGTAAAATTAGCTTCCTGTACAAGAGATGGCTAGAAGTGTAATTAAAGCATTAATTGTTTTCCTTCCACCAATAATATACTATAAAGGTTGTGGGAGAGCTGTATTGTCAAGATGTCTAAAAGTGAGTTATGAAGCCTGAACCAAACCCTGTATGATACTTTATGATCAAGAGACAAAGTAGACATTATCAAATAGAGATTAATGTGCCCTTTTGTGAAGTCTGATTACAGGACAGTTTTTTTTCCTCTCCACTAATAATAAAAGGAGC
The DNA here is from genome assembly GCF_965231275.1 of Zosterops lateralis. NCBI lineage: Eukaryota > Metazoa > Chordata > Aves > Passeriformes > Zosteropidae > Zosterops > Zosterops lateralis. Next base: position 67,828,617 of record NC_139763.1, on the reverse strand, counting down.
ATAAGTAGTGCAGATTTTCTAAGTTTTAGATGCTTAAGCTAAGGATGATTCATTCCCCTTGTTTCTTGTGAAAACACGCATTTTAAAATGTACTCTAAAACTTAGTTACAAGAACTTCTATGTAAGAGAAGAGTGTACCATGTTTTATTAGTATCCTGAATGGACTGACCATCCCATGGCTGTTTCCATCTTGAATCACAAGCAAGTTCTGGGAATGTTTGGGAGACACTTTTGGGTTTGTTTTTTTTTTATATTTTGCTTACCTTGATCACAGCTTTTCATTGATACATTGGCTCTTGAACATTGGATGCAAGGTGTAGACACAACCTCTTTCCCATAGAATTGCAGCTGATTTAGCTACTTAGATTCTTGCAGACAGAAACTCTATGGGAAACTAAAGTTAAGATTGTTCATTTGTGCAAAAAAGGTTATCCAAATACTTGAATTCATTACATACATGCCTTAGGATCAAGTGACAACTAGTGCCCCTCATGTTCTTCCCAAAGCATGACTGACTCACACCTCTAAGGGATAATAGTGCCACTGTCACACCCTTGTACAAGGTAATCCTTGTGCAAGGTTCCCAGGCAAAGATGTCCTCCTTTGCAATCAGATCCATGTCTATGAGAACCATTTCCAAGAAATATCATTCTGACTGGTAGTGATCCAGACAGGAAAGAAACAAACAAAGAACATAAAGACTGCTGCAGAGTCAGTATAAAAATGCTCGAATGTTCAGCATCAGCCAATTGAACTTCTGCCTTCATATAAACCAAGTCCTTTAGCACTATTATGAAGCTGAACATTCTTCTGTCAAGGTTGACTTCTCACAATTGATTTAGCAATGCAACCCTGGGAATCTGTAACAAAATCATTTAGTGTTGCTCCTTTTGTCAGAGAAATAGGAATTCCTCAGCTACACTGTGAATAATAAGATGTGCACTAGATATGGTGCATGTTATCCAGTAAAAATGTCTTCAGTTGTTTCATTTTCCTCTCTTTTATTTTATTCCCAAAGAAGTGTCAACCATATGGCTCTCTGAGGTACCCAGTACTTGCATGTAACAGACATTTTTTAATTTGCTTCTTGTTTTAATTTCTGTCTTTCACAGCGTCACTGGAATCCTTCTTATGAAGATCTGCTGAAGAAAGTTTGTCATTAGACTTCCCATACTTGCAGTACTTATCTTCCTAGATACAATGGTTTTCTCTTCTTCTTCACAGTAAACAACTTCATTATACTGTAGATGAGCAAGGAGGGATGCGCCAAGACAGGTATCTCAGATTGCTAATTCTTGGTGATGTGATTTTTCTAGCAGGATCAGCAGCCTAAGAACACAGGGTTTTATTTTCAGTATTTCAATAGTTGTTTTTTGGTGGTTTTTTTTTTTTTTTTTTTTTTTTTTTTTTTTTTTTTGTTTGTTTGTTTGTTTGTGGTGTTTTTTTTTTTTTTTAATTTCAGTAATTTTTAGTCATTTGCAGAATTTACAACTGTATAAATCACTTCAGTGTGAGTTAAAATATGAAGAAAATATTTTGTAGGGAATCAGCATTTCATGAATGATCTCAGTCTGTTAGGGGTAGGAGGGTGCTTTGCTTTAGTAAACAGTTTTGAAAACTTGGCTGGAATTAACTGGGAGTCTGACAAAAGCAACAGTAATTTTATAGATGGATATATATCTATACATCCAACAGAGAATTGCTTTGTGTGATTTTAAGGATTTGCATTATGTATATATATATCCATCTATGTATATATTTATCTTTTTCTGAGGGTTTATCCCTCAGACTCACACTGCAGTTCACAAGTGAACTGAAGCAACAACTTCAAAATAGCCAAAGTTATTTTGACAGAAATAGCAATTTAAAAGAAACATGAACACAAAGATCCGTGACACAGCTCAAAAATCCCTGCCATTTAATATTAGTACTGGATTGTGTCATAGCACCCAAATCCTCTGAAAGCCTGACTGCAGTGTTTCGCTGTTGCTGGAGATGTGGGCAGGAATCCTACCTCAGCAATGGCCACATTGTATTTTCTCCTTTTCTTCCTCTATTTTCTTCAGAACCCATGATCAAGGGTTCAAACTGTTCTTGTAAATAGCTTAAATTCAGTCTGAGTTCTAAATACCTTCAACTCCACCTGCCCTTGTGGGTTGGCACATCAAAGTGCTCCTAGGAAAGGTCATGGTTTCTTTTTCAAAAAGACCCAAAGCACTTGTTATACCTGATATCCTCAGTGCAAGGTTTCCTAAAAGATTGCCAGATATGTGTATATGTGTGTATATATGTGTATATTTATATATATATATATATATATATATATATATATATGCCTCCTCTTCTTATTATAATTAATTTATCACTAATAGTAACTACAATATAGCCAATACTATGATTAATAACTACTTAATTAAGATGAATTTACTGGGGCTTGGGTCTTCCCTGTGGCAGTGAAGGCACAGTTATCCTTTCATGTAGAATAGCAGCAGGGTTTTTCCAGTCTGCATACCCACACGTGCAAAGCAGAACTCCAGGCCAGTGAAAAATAGGATTTATATTTAACCAAAATCACAAACAACTTTCTCACTGAGCCTTTTAGTGATTTAGGTAATTTACAGTATTCTTTTTCACTTGAGCGTCTTTTTACTTCATCCGGAATGCAATCACTTTTCTCTGTCATGATTTAGAAATTTGAATTTAGTTTTCCATTTTATTTTGAGTTCATTTTGCTTTAAAAGAAATTCTTTGAGCTCTGATTGAAGTAATTGCGAGCATTAAAAGTGTTTCTTATAAAGTGTGTCCTCATTGGAAGCACTCTATAAAAACAAAACAAATACAAAATAAATACACAAAGGATAAAAAAATTGACCATGAAAGAGAAATACAAGTCAGAAGTAAACCATTACACACTAAGTGGAAACAAACCAATAAAGCTTTGTTGATATGAAGGGAAAAAGCCTAAATTCCACAGAGCCTACCCAAATCTGAAATTGAGTAGTCAGGGGTTTGGGTTTTTTTCTGACTGAATTATAGTCTGTTTTGTGGCTTGTTTTTGAACTTTTAGTTAAACAGGCTATATTCTCTAAGCACCAGTAAAATAGTATAAACATATGTCTATTCCCCATGAAAGGAAAGCCACCATTAGAGATTTAGCAAATATAGTGCATTTCATTCAGTGTTCCAAATGACAGTATAGAAAGTCAGTACAGCATGTTGAGGCAAAGCGATAAAACACTCAATAGCTTCAACCATTTAGAGAAAAATAAATGAAATATTGGCAGTCTGGGAAGGAAATCCACTGAATGGGAAAAGAAGAAGCTGCTGTGCCCTTCAAAATGTGTCTTGTTCTGTGTCACTAAGGCAGAAGGATACATACTGGAGTTAAGATATGACCATATCATAAATCTTATGTATGATGTTTATTTAGTTATGGTCTTTCTGTTTTGTGAAATATGTTTGAAATGCCATTAGACTAAGCTTAGTGTAAGAATCCAACCTGACAGTATTTATCGTCAACTGTTTTCTATGAGTAAACCACAGAAATTTGAAAGTTGATTAAGTAATTTCTCAGAAAAAGATATTTCAATAAATTTGAATGTACTCCATTAAAGAATAGCAACTCCAGACAGTATTGCAGAGTTTGGTAATTATAGACTTAGGGAACTGTTTTGAAAAATGTTGCACATTTCATTTTTCTTGTCTAATTGCTACTTCCACACAATAATGTGATAAAAAAATCATCATTTTTGGTTTTTAAAGTGTCTTGGTATTAGTATTTGGCCACCTGTGTGTGTCTGTGCATAAGTATAAGCCACTGTGTTTTTGGGTTGAGCTATTATCTTCATTCCATGGTGGTTTCCTAGGCTGATCTGAAATCACAAGTAGAGAGGCCACTACTCCAAGGGAAACCACGGACAAGCTGCAACCTCACACAGTAAATCACCATTGTTTGCAGCCCTCAGAAGAAATTTCTGCAAAAATTCCTGGAAACCTGTGGTTGCTAATTCTGTAATGAGAATAGTTTTCTATGAGAATTGAAATATGGTACTCTTTTTCTTTCATCATTTTCCCCTTGTGCTAAAGGACACATCTAGATTTTTTTCCCCTGTACTATTTCCAGTATTAAATGTTTGAAAATCTGGTTCTGTATTTGCACAGTATGCAGAGATTGTCACCTACATTATAACCCAAGCTTTCTACATTATCTCAGAAAGCAACCACATACTGTTTCAGTTCTTTTGCAGTAAGCTCGAAATTGCTGCTCTCATGTGCCAAACGTGGCAATTCATAGCCTAACCCGTGCAGTTAAATGGTCTTGGGCAGTGGGCCATGCCAGGGGCATACAGGCAGGAGAGGACACAAGCTTCTGGAAACAGAAATGGAGCAACTGCACAATACCCCCAGCCCATCCCCAGCTGCACACCCTGCTCACACCACTATAGACTGAGCACTGTGCAGAGTTTAGCTGGTTGAGGTGGGCACTGTAAGAGGCTGCTCTTATTCTGTGCACATCATGGTGATTCAGAGACAGCAAGAAAAGAATGAGTACCCTGTGGAGATGCAATTCTACCCCCTAAGTTCATGCCTGAATTCATTCAAATTAATGGCTCTTTCCTGTTTACAAGGTTTATGCAGGTATTAAGCCCTGGAGGCCTGAACTGACAGTAGTGAACTGAGGAAATCTGTGTGCTACTACAAAGTTTTATCATTGTATTGTTATGTTTTCCTACAAAGTTTTATCATTGTACTGTTATGTTTTACCTGTAAGCATTTCATATCTACTGGTGATTTACATCCTTATAATAAAAAAAAAAATCTGTTTCATAGCTCACCTTAGGACTGGCATGTTGGCAGTAGCTTGACAGAGCTTTATTGCTGTGTCACCCAGAGAAGTCCATATTTCAGCACAGCACAGAAAATGGAAGACCACCATTGGAATGGAAGGCCACCAATGGAATACAGGGACACAATCAGAGCTGTATGTGGTTACATGAAATGTGATTGGCACAATCCATACACTTTTGCCTTGAATGAAGCCACATAATAACTTCCATTGCCTGATGATATTATTGCCTGATGCAAGAAAGAAAGTAAGCAATTGAATCTGATTTAACTAGATGTTGACAATTACCAGTAATTCCTTCTAGAATGGAGCCATGGTTCTCAGAGAAGATTGAAGTTTATTTCTAGTTTTTCAATGATGATTCCCACACACGTTATCACAATGTTCTGATAATGGATTTTGTAGGTTACTGGTAAGTCTTGAGTGGAACTTGAATTGTCATAAAGCCAAAGATTGCTCCCTTTGGGGCTTGGGCCAGATTATATTTAAAGCTGATAAACATTTTACTTATTCCCAAAGTCACACAGAAAATACCTTGATAATGTGGAACATGTTGTATATAACAGTTAAGACCACATAGTAGAGAGGTAATCTTTTCTTATCTTGGCAAGTTGTCCAAAGGAAGAAGGGCTGAAAGATACATGAGTTTGCTGTATTTAGTCCTATGACTGCATGGAAGATTGGTTGTAATAAATAATCATATTTGTAATAGATATTCACATAAAGCAGAGACAAGGAAAATCAAGTAGTCACCTGTTTTATTTTGGGACAGGTGTTATTTTGTTCTCTGTATGTGGTCAGGGCTTTTGCATGCCAGAGCAAATGTATGGACAGAAAAGAATATTTATAACTAAAAACTCAAGTTGTGAAATGTGTCATTCCTGGCTGTCTTCTCAAAGAAAACAAGCAGTAGTATTCCAAAGCATCCAGTAAATTTTAAGTTTCTTACCTTTTCTATTTTTATGTATGGAGGAAATTGAGCGAAAGAAGTCAAATGGCTTCTTTAGCAGCTATGACTTCTAACTAGTAGTGGTGAGTGGTAAAATAGTCACTTTACTCTCTGTACTTCTGTAAAATTGGTAAAACCTAGTTCACAGCCTATCTTCATTAATTTTTCATCATAAAATTTTATCAGTTCTCATTTTAAAAGATGGAGCACTAGTTACGACTCAAGTGAAAGAAAACAACTTCTCCTTCAGCTACTAAGGCAGAAGTAAAGAAAAAAAACCCAAATGCTTCTTTCTGCTGCTGACTTCATGATTAAATTTAACTAGTTGTAATAATTTGGTACTTGGTAATTTGATGTAATTGATTTATTGATTCAATTTCAATTATTACCTTGATTAAATCCTTGCATTATTCTATTATTATCTTTGACAGTAATAATAACCTTAGTCAATGATGTATATATTTAATTCTAGATTTTCTTGTCTTTTTAATAAAAATAATCTGCTTTGATACACCATTTTTGCTTGCATCATGGGTCAGTTCCTCTAAAACAAAGTTGTTCAGATGAGGTATTTGAAAAGCAGAAAGTTTTATTTCTAATTTCATACCTTTTTCTCTGACAGGTATGCCAAGCCAGTCACCAATAGAACTGTGGTTTGTTCAATGAATTGCTGTTTACTGGCACTCTCAATAAGTGGTTGCCTTAGGAATGTTATTGCTACCAAAGCAGACACAGAATAAGCAAAGAAAGTAAACTGAACAATATAATAACCTGGGTGCCTTTTGTCTCAAAATAAAACACTCAGTGCTTCACCCCTAGCTGGTTAAATATCATTTTATCATCCATTTCTTCTGTAAACAAAATTAATTATTTTTATTGAAAATTAAGAATGAAAGAGATCAAGAATCATGTAAAAAGAAACAAGACTTGTAGTAGTTTATCAAATTCTAAAGCAAGAATGATGCAAATAGCCAAAGAGGCAAATAGCAAATAGCCCACAGGCTGCCCTAGGCAGATCTGTCCCACCAGCACATGCCCTTGGAGCTGGTCTGGGATAGCAAGGGAACAATGCAGAGAGGCAGCAGGTGTGCCTGTGGTCCCACCTGAAGGCTGAAGCCAGGAGTGTTTCAAGGCATACAACACTGTGCCAGGCCAGTACCCATGTAGGGATCACCTCATGCTTTTACCCTCACCAGTTGCTACCTACAGTGTGCCTCCAATAGGTGTGTGCACGAACTAACCCAATCACTCAGAACCACCCTGCAGGTACAGCAGTGCTTTCCTCTGTGTGCCTTCTAGCAGTGACAGTCTGTCCATGGCACCAGAGCTGATAAGGGATCTCAGCTTTTCCCATAACAGCCACATCTACCACAACCCTGAAGCTGGCCATTGGGATGGTGCTTCCACACAAAGGACTGGATTACCCTGAAGTGTTTCCCAGCCCGTTTGTAACAACAAATGGGTCAGTAGATGGTCAGTCTGCATAACGTCCTCTAAGTTTTCATCAAAATATTGGGCCAACCATTCTGCTACATAATCAACACCAGATCTGCCAGAATTTCATGTGGGTGGTGTCCTCTGTCAGAAAACTAGGCAGATGCTGCTCACCCCAGACTGAAAACACAGTGCAGTCCAGTGGGTCTTGCCACTTCATTGACCAGGGAGACATTCAGCCAGTGTCTCATGCTGCACTTGTGAGATACCCTCCCCTCCATTACCTTTCACTGAGTCAGGGCACAGCAGAGTAATTCATATTCCCTGGTGCTTCAGCTGTTTTTGACAAGTTGTGATACACGTACCTTATAGCCAGAAAAAGCTGGTTTAGATATCACACTGAAGAATCCATACTAACTGACATCAGAGATAATTAATCTGTAAGAAATCAGTGGTCTCTGTTTTTAAGGGGGAATTCATGCTCAACAAGTTTTTTACCCTTTAGAAGGTCCTAGAGGACTTAGAGGATTTTGTACATGAAGGAATTCATCAGAATCTGATCTCCTCCCTGGCAATGTTATGAGATGACCACAGGCCACCCAGAAAAAGTTGTCATTGTCTACAAGGCAAAAATTTGGATTAATGCTGGAAATGCGTGCCTAAATGTGTTTTAAAGCAGTCAATCACTCACATAAATGCAAACTGAAAATATAGGCAAATAATATGTATGGATCTTCGTTGTTGCTCAAAGACTCAACGTATAATTAAGAATATTGGGACTAAATGTACCAAATTCATCAAACTTTCTACTCTCCTACTGCAAAAATCTTTTTTCAGTGGTAGAAATTAAGCAAATAGGATTTGAGAAAAATTGAAATGAAACCAATGGAACCAATGAGCAGCTCTAAAAGCATCCTGTACATTTTAAAGGCAAAAATTATGAGGTTCTCGAGATGTTATTTTCCTTTATTGCAAATATCTGTGTACTCTGAGTGTTTAATAGCTTAACTGAAAGTCTTTTGCTCAGGCATGAAATACTTTATGAATAAATGGGATGAATAAAAAACATGGAAAAAGTTCACTTCCTACCTCACAGCAAAGGGAGACAAACAAAACAAAATGTTCCTGTTTTAAACATTGAATGAACTAGCTTATTTTATACATAGGACTCAGCTGGTGGTAGGCCAAACTAATATGACTGATGTCTTTCATATGTTCACAACAGGGAAATGTAAGTTAACATGCTGGCTGCATAACTGCCTTGAACTCAAGTTACATTATGTACAGATCAAGTCAAATATTTAGCCTGGGTCATAACTTGATGTGATTTAAGATTCAATATTCACATTTTTGACAAATTTTCTTCTTTCCCTACAATCTAATTTTCCATCACTATTTGAGGGATAGGACTTGAAAAAAAATGAAAAAAGAGTAAAGAAAATTTATATTTAAAAAATCGTGGAATGCCAAAGTAATAGGAGAATGCTGTTGTACAGATAAAAAATATTTGTAAATATTTAAGGTATTTCTGCAGAGCATATAAACTGATGTGAAAAGTATGTGAGCAGTATGCAGTCCATAGCTTCGTATCCTCTGGGTTCAGCTGTTGCAACTGCAGCACAATATACTGGGGAATGCAGCCGTCAAACAGAGGTGGCTGCTGGTGTGCAGCACAGGAAACTGTCTCCTAAGAAACAGGCTGACAAGAGCATCCCTGTGTATCTGAGACAGTGGACACACAAGCAAGGTCAAACACATAGCCTTGATGTTATCCCAACTCAGAGACTTTTTTTCCCCAATATTATCCTCATGGAAAAAAAGAGCTACTCTTGATATGAATGCATCTCCTGCTTGTGCCTTGCCAGTGACAAGATCCCGCCACTGCAATGACCATGCAAAGATGAGCTCGTCGCCTTCACGGCAAAACACAAGATGAATTTTTGTTATGCTTCATGCCACATACATGTTCTTACACATCTCAGAAACCCCCTTGAAACAGAAAGGAAAACCATGGAACTATCAAGTTGGTCAAAAAAAGGGAAAGAATTAATTTTGGGATAAACACAGATTACCGATCTAGACTGTATCAGTAGAGAAGGCACACTCATTTTACAGCAGATAGTTTTGAAGATGACTTAAAGGCATCAGTGATAAAGATAAATCCAGCTCAGGTTCTAGTGCAGTCACTTGTTATTTAATGTGCTGAAACCAGTATTTTACCTGATATTCTTACATGGGAAAGATAGCAACATTGATATAACTATTTCTTGGAAATTAGTAACATGCTATAAAGTAGAATAATTCATTTAAATATATAAGCTATCAGCTTGAGAGATCATATTCACTTACAATTTGTTCCTAAAATTTTATGGATTCATAAGTCTTGAAATACTGCAAACTGATTCTATTTACAGTTAGTGTTTCTTAAATCTTGGAAAGCCTATACATGTTTCCCAAGAAAAAAATTTATGGGTCTTTCATAGACCAGGTTTCCAATTGACTGACAGAGGTGACTATGTATATATAGAAGGCTCACTGACATTCTACCAGTTCAAAGAGCTGTCAGTGCCAGTGTTGACATTAGCAACTCCCCTTTCTGTTGTCAAAACAACTCAGAGTGGAGGAACAAGTTTTATACAAACACATACAAGGTGTGTGCAAATACCTGTATACAATGCCATTGCTGATACTTTTTTTGTGGGTGTACATGAAATGCACAATCGATGCCATAATAAATTATTTGATTTCACATTTCCTATTTCCATATAATCTCAAGCTGTTTTGAAGCTGCTCCACAAATCCATATTGTTTTAGCCATTTCCATGTACTGCTTTTATTTCAATTTTCATTGTGTAGAGGTACATTTTGCCAAGAAACAGTACAGTCCATATTATATAGTAAGAAGACAGGGTTTTTTTGTGTCAATCCATTATGATGAATACACTTATGAAAGTAATTGACAATGTAAATAAACTTGAATGTAGGTAAGTTTAATTTCATATATTTTGATTTGATTGCAAATCTGGAGCTAAATTCTTAGAGAAAAAATTAAAAATAACTAATGTTCAGAAGTGTTACTCTGCAAGTTGTAAATCTGAGAAATTGTTGCAACTTATGACTTGATATAACTGGAACATGTTTGAAAGAGACCCCTGAAATCTCATTCAGACCTTGTTTTCATGATTTTATAATCTGTGCTCCTCTTTAACAGGCATAAAGTAAGGAGCAATTTTAATGTCACATAAAGTTTTATCATTTTTTGTAAAGAATTAAAATAATTTTAATTCATAAATTAAAAAAAAATTGCGTGAAAGTTAATATACAGTTTCAACATATTGCTACCACTTCAGAAATAGAATTGTATGTAGTGCCTGCTGTGATCGTATAGGCTCCCCACCAGGACTCAAAAGGAATAAAAGGGCCACCCACTGAGAAGAGGCACCACAGCTGTGAAGCCTAGATGGTTTAAGGAGCTATTATGAAAGCTGACTAGAAAGGGGAAAAAAAAATCAGAAACTGACTCCTACCATAAGGAGTGTGGCATTTTGCTTTCCCTTCCTGGAAAAAGGTGAAAATTAGAAGCCTTGTTTGACTTGAGAAAGGAATTACTTGAATGCACAGATTTGAAAATGCTTAAAATGGACTTTCTCTATGGTAATACCCATAGGATTGCTTTGCCAGACCTTCTCCACTTTATGCTCAACAAGATTTTAATATCTGGAGACTTCAGAAGAAAACTGTGATATATGCTGCTGTAACACCCTTATATTTTTCAAACCCCTTTTGGACATACCAATGGATATTTGTACATGTAGCCCTCATTGTTGTTTTATATGCAAAAAGGGTCAGCAGTTTGATTACTGAAAAATAAACACTGTGGATATGAAAGTGAAACTTCCACTCCACTACACTCTGTCTATTTTTTTTCTTGAAACAAAATATTTTGAAATCTTTCAAGGCTCATTTGCCTTACCTGAGATATTTTTAAAACCAGACGAGCTACTGAATTATGAAAAGAACAGCTTTTTCAGCATTTCAGATTATGAAATTTTTTGTACCACCCTCTGTTATAATGTTTCTCTACCCATTGAGTGACTAAACTCTAAGTTGTCACAATCCATGCACTGTGAATGGTGTGAAAATCCATACTACTATAAAGTCCTTTCCAAGTACTTTAATGCATTAGATTGCCTGCAAAACTTGAAACAGACTTTTGAGTGGTTTTTCAAACAGGTTGCTCCAAGACTTTGTATACAAAATACATAAAGACTAAATCTTTTCAAGTTATTCCTTATTTATCTTCAGATGATCACTAGGAAAAGTTTAGTCCCAAATATATCAAGCTTACCCTTAGGAGATGATGATTCATAGTCAATCAAAAACATTTAATTAATGCATGCTGTTCAGTACTTTAGAGGGCTAACACACTCAGGAGATATGCACTATATCCAGTCATATTCTCACATAAGAAATTTCTTATAGAAAAAAAAAAAGATTTAGCACCAGAGCATTCTGAAAAAATGGAAGCAATATATGGGCAGGCTATTGAAGCCTTTCACTGTTGTCATGGTTTAACCCCAGGCAGCAGCCAAGCCCCACACAGCCTCTCACTCACTTCCCCACCAGTGGCATGGGAGAGAGAATCAGGAGGGTGAAAGCTGGAGAACTTGTGGGTTGAGATACAGACAGTTTAACTGGAAAAGCAAAAGGCACACACACAAGCACAGCAAAACAAAGAATTAATTCACCACTTCCCACGGGCAGGCAAGTGTTCAGCCATCTCCAGGAGACCAGGGCCCCATCATGTGTAACAGTGACTTGGGAAGACAAAAGCCGTGCTCCAAACATTCCTTCTTTCCCCCCCAAGGTCTGGAATCTCTCTTTGGTCAGGTGGGGTCACCTGTCCTGGCTGTGTCTCCTCCCAGCCTCCCAAGAACTCCCAGCATTCTCACCAGCATGGCAGTACAAAAAGCAGAAAAAGCCTTGGCTCTGTGCATACCCTGCTCAGCAACAACAAAAACATCTCTATATTATCAACCCTGTGTTCAGCACAAATCAAAACACAGCTCCACTATCCACTGTGAAGATTAACCCTCTTCCAGCCACAACCACCACAACTGTCTTCTCATTTATTACTGGTAAAAATTCTCTGGCCCTGTAACTATGATTTCCCTTTTTAAAAAAATGGAGTTGGAATGGTATGGAAACAAATATCTATTAACTTTAACTAAAATGTTCTGAATAAAACCCAATATCCATCAGTTATAACTTATGGTGCTTCAGTTTTCATAGCCCATGCAGATACCAGTTCAGTGTTGTAATATGAATTCAATTGCTATATGCTACAACTTGAATGAGTGCTAATCCTCATTCTTGTTCAGTCTGTAGAAAATATACTAGAAAATGTCAATTTTTCAAACACCACAGAATGCCTGTTTTCTGTATTGTTGCTTTTTTCAATAATATTCAATATACATAAATAGACTGCTCAATGTCTTGAAGATTTCCTCCAGAGTTATTACACGCTTCAAATAAAATTGATGTATTTCCTAACTCTGTAGATGACTTCTGATTTGTTTCCACTTCTCAGCCAGATCTCATCTGCCTCCCTTGAGTTGCACTGGTTTTAATTCAATTGTCATCCCTCATCCTCTGATATTTAGGCTAAGCCATTTATTTTTGCATGAATAACTTTCTTAAAAGAAAAGAAGAGAAATGCATGAAATAATAGAAACAAAATTATTTTAGAATTGATAGTATATATTGAGGTTTTTTCTGTACCATGCTGCAGCACTTTGAGGAACCAATTGCTCTCATCATTAAATGAAATAAGCCTCACCTAATGACACTGTATTCTAAGAAAATCATGAGCCACACCCTCCTCCAAAATATTTCTTTGGGTATATCTCCATTAAATTTCATACACTGCTAAGAAGTCTGTCATATGGCTTGCATTCTCTGTCAGCTCTGAAACTGTTTTGTTTCAGTATGAAAATAAATCCTTGTTAAGTTGCATCATGAACTTGAATATTTTTTTAAAAAATAATTCTCTGATCCATAAGGAAGAGTATAAATGCTTCCCACCTATAGATCTTTCTTCTCTGGAGGTCAAAACTGTTGTGCAAATGATCATAAACAGATTATTATCTCTCTTTTTTGGCCACTTAAACTAGTCACCTTAGCTCCTTGTGTGTTACTTGAAAAAGGCATTTAACTCCTACCTGCATTGAAATTTTTCTCAAGATGAGCTAAATTGTTTCTCTTTTTCATATCTCCTTCCCATAAGTGTTTGTGGTGTGTTTTATTATCTTGAATAAAGGGGGGCTTTGGAGGGGCTAAATTCAGTGGAATTATTGTCCACCTTTTGGTGTTCTGTTGCCTTCTCTGTAAGAATTATGCTATTCTCTTCACTGTGCTATTCAAAGGAGAAGGTGCCTTGACAAGTGTTCCAGTCTAGCCTTGTTCTACACATTCTAAATTGTGATTCAACAATCTTACAGAAATGTATAGATGTTGTGTACAAACTGGAACTGCTTTCTCACTTTTCTAAAATCCTTGGAACCACAATGACCTTTTGATACATTTGATGCTTGACACCATTCTTGGCCTACTGTTGTATACATGCTGATTTGGAGATTCAAAACTAGATTGAGGACAAAATGAAAGCATTCATTCTTCTGCAATCTTAGAATTAAAATGATGTGTACAAAAGAAAATGGAATACATCCTACTATGTCAAAACAGTCCACCACAGGAGAATAGTGTTTTGCTATACCACTGAAAAACAAATAGAGAACTTTTGAAGCAGAAAACTCAGTCTGTGTGAATATAAACAGTGGACTATGCTGCATTTATAAACAAAAGCGCTGCATTTATTCAGGAAAAAAACACACAAATAGAGTAATCAAAGTATTTTATGTGAAAATTTTACCTTTCTGAACAACAAGATAGCAAATAAGCACAGAGCCAAAGCCATTTGGTTTCATCAACTGGATGAAACTCCTCCACAGATAATTACTTTCCCTTTAGTCTCACATTCCTCTGAAAACTTGATGTGTTAAAAAGGATTTTTTTTCTATTTACATAAGGTTTATCATGGTAATATAGTCTGCCATTCTCTACCCAGTCACATAGCCAGATACGAAACAGTTGGCTAAAAAAAGCCTGATTCCAAGCTTTCCTTATATGGCACATCATTGGCAAATGCCTCTCATGGATATCACAAAAATGTAATTATAATGTCATGGGGTTTTATCATTCAGATACAGTCAGTATTAGTCTGTTTGAGTCTACTGCATGGGACTTTGAGTCTAGACAAAGCATGAAAGCAAAGCATTGGCTGACAATGCTTTTTTGCTGTTTCAGTTATCCTCATCAGTCATATGTTAGTGTGTCTGTATCATCTCCCTGATCCTCTATTTTATCGTGAACAAAAATGTATTTTCAAACTGACTAGTCTTTGATATACTGCCAATGTTGAGAATTTCTGGGACTTCCAAATAACAAGTTTCTACCCTGTCCTTCCAGATATATTGGTAATATAAATGAATATGCCACAGTAGCTCTGTAAACAGTAGCAGAAGAAATAAATTAGAGCATATTCAGGAGGAAGTAAAGTAAAGAACAAGACATATTGCCTTGGATTTTGGGAATTTCCTTTAATGTGGCCACTATTTCAAAGATGTGCACAATATAGACACTAGAATGCTAATGATAAGGATAATTTAATGATCTGTGACATTATGACTAGGAACTTGTGTAAATAGCATGACATACTAGAAGGAATTTGGAGTATGAAGAAATTATTGTGTTTGGTTTGCTATGGACACAAAGGCAAAATTGATGAAAATGTAGATGCATATTATAGTAAACTGTGTTCAGGGAATGAGACCACAGCCTACAAGTCTTTAGGCAGTGGGTGGAAAGGACAGCACTCTCGAAACTCCAGAAGCAGGATTTTCCTTGTGCCCTTGTTTCACTTCTGGAAATCTTCATTTCTCAGATTTAGGTATTATGATGCTATGAAACATAAAATATTTGTATTAACACAATTGTGCCAGAGGAAACAGAGCAGACAAAGAAACAGCCTAGCTTTACCAAGCTCATATATGTAAAAGCCCATCATGAGATTCTATTTCTTGCAAGCCCCTAATTTACCTTCAAATGAAAGAAAACTCTCAGGTATTCACTTACATGTTGTATTTGGGACATTCTAATTCAGTTAAAACATTTTAAACTTGATATAATACCAAAGTGTATTATGATTTTTATAAGCATATAATATCTAAAAAAAACTTCCACCAAAAATTTTATGTTTTTAAAAATATAAACATAGTTTTAGGAAGAGAAGATACTTCCATACCACTCATTGAGGCGATCTGTTGCAGTTTAACTTCACAGATCATTTGAATGTATCATATTTAAGATGCAAATATAATAAAAGACAGCTCTAAATTATATGTAATACTTCAGTAATCAAGTACAGACAAATGAAGTAGGCATTCATGGTCTCAATTTTCTAAGAAGCTGAATAGTTGCTAATTACAGAAGACAGCATTTTATCCCATTTCAAACACCTTTATCTTTTTCTTTATCTTTGTTGCTAGGAAACAATTAACACATTACAGGGAACATGAAATACTTTAGTAATGTATAATTTTGTTATTTAGTCTTCCTTTTTACTTATTAACCCTTTAAATATATATTTTCCTGTGCTTAGTGAAGAGAGGAAATAATTTCTAGCCCCCATGAAAGGTATTATGTTTAAGATAAAAATCCTTTCCATATTCACATGGTTGAAAATGCACTGGCAGTCCAATTTACACAAGTTAATTTGTTACTATGTCTCATAACATAGAACAAGGCTTTTAGGCATTAAGGACTTCTTTGAAACTAAAAGGGTTGATATTAGCTATCCATCGATGCATTTTATGTGGTGGTACCACATTTGCTGGAAAATAATTTAAATATGTATAATATGTTAGGTTTCTCGAGTTTATTTAAGTATGAAATATCAATAATTCATTTATTAAAGGAATTGGCTATTCCATAATAAAAAAAGTGCTTTGGCAGGAAGCTTAAGAAGTTCTTGCTGCCTGCTTTAGTCATGGTAATCTTAATCATGAGTAATCTTAAGCCCATATTAATTCACTGATACAACAGACATAACAAAAAGAGCAGCATGTTCCTGCACAGAGTTGGAAAACACAGGCATACAGGATATAAAAAAGTCTTAAGCCAACATTGTTGATTGACTCCTTAAACTATCAAACTGAGATCCCACAACTCAGAATTGCCTTCAGCCTGTGCAGACATTACTAAATTTAAAGTGCAATTCTGTGCTTTCAGAAATGAATGTGAATAGATCATACAATATCATAGATATAATTTTCAAATTATTATTTACAGTTAAGATTGGTAAATAATGGTGGAAATCCATTCTCATATTACTTAATAAAGAGTGCCCTTCTAAGGAAAAACAAAGCTGTAGAATAAGGAATATATACCAAAAAGCAACATCTCAGAAAGTGGAGAGTCACAGTAGTCCAGAATATTCCAGCACTCCTAATCAATGTAAATGCAGATGACTATTTGAGAAGAGTTGAGAGATTACATTTTCCCTCATTATACAACATTACCAAAGTAGAATATTGCATGCAGTTCTTGTATTTACACCCAAAAAAGGCGTAGAAAAATTACAGTAGAAACAAGAAATATAACTCGAATTATTCAGAGCTAGGAAAATCCTCTTTACTTGCAGACTAAAGATGTTCAGCTTATCAAAAGCAAGTGTAAATTATTTGTGTACATATAAACTGATATGTCTATGAGATAAATCATTAGATGTGAAAGCAATCTGTTTGGACAAAGTTTTAAAAATCCAGTTCCCTAAGCTGCTGACACAGTTCATCTTCTAAAGGCATTACCTCTTGCAAATAATTTCACTCTTACCCAATAAGAATTATTTGTATAAAAATAAGTGTAGCCCCAGGAACAAAAGAAACAGGAATCTAGATCTCTTGGATTTTGAGTTGTTTTTTCTTATTTCTAAATAAAAAAGAAATAAAAAGTTGTAGCTCTATGAATATGCCTGTAGAAGAGAGAGCATCAAATATCTACACCCTCATGAAAAAAAATAGTGAAAAAAATGACTTAGTGTTCAGAAAAGGATGATCATATAAAATTCTATGCCATTCCTTAAAATATCTTCTTTCCTCTCTCTATATGTCCAGCTTTTAAAATTGCTACCAAAAAAATGTTAGCAGAGAAAGGTTTTCCAGGATTTCATTAATCATAGCATCCTGAAGTTCAGATGGATTTCAGCAGCAAAATGTCAATTTATTAGATAGTACATTATTATCATAAACAATAAAGTGTGATTCTAACCCTAAAAAAACTCAAAGAAATAACAAACATCTAAGAGGTGTTGATTCTTAGGCAAGAGCTGTTTTTTCAGATTTGCTGACATGAGTAGTGTCAATGAATATTCACTTTGGTAAAAACCAGGAAGTGCATACAAACAAAAGTTTCTCAGTGTTGTCCATTCGAATTTGAATTCTGAATGAATATTTCCTGATGATTCATTATTTATTTGTATTTGTTTAAATAAATAAATAAAAAAAATCCTTCACCTAAGAATACAGGTGCAGAACAACAAGACCCTATTATTCACCTTAACTCTCTTTAGAAAAATTATTTAAGCAGTATGTCATATTTATGACTTTCAGGAGAAAGGATCAGTGTAATAAAGCTGCAACACAGAGCTCTGTCTGGAGACTGATTGGTTTTTTTCTGGCACCACTCACACAATCTGGATAATGGCCACCATATTGACTTTCACAGTGTAGGCTGTGAGAGGACAGGATGCTAATCTTATAATGTTTGTACAGTGACTCATCCCCCACATAAGTAATAGAGGCAGAGGACACTACTCTCTTTGTAGCATGTCTTTTCACAGGAGGCATTACTAGAATCTGTGGGGTGAAATATAGGTGGCACTGGGGAGGGAAAGAAAATCAGAAAATATGAGTAAAGAGGGAGGTTGTGTAGAATTGCTGAGTTTTGCAGTTTCATCTCTGTACTTCCTCAAAAATGAAGATTATTAATTACCTGCTCTCTTAGCCTGGCAAATGATAAGAGTGGAGATTCAAACACACTAAATCTGCACATTCCAGAAAAATAAATGCTGCTATGGCCTTCACAATTTCAACCTTTATTTTTAAAAAAGAGGAGGAATATAGAAAGATGACCCTGGATCATGCAGAAAACTGAGAGGATAATTGGGGAAGGAAGGGTGAAAGTAGCTGATTTAGTTGCAGTAGACAGTAGCATAGGACAAAAGAATGTGACTGGTTTATGGAGGACCTCAGTGCCTCAGTCAGGCCTGAGCAATACCAGAGTGACAAGAATTGCAATCGGACACCTGCAGCTGCTGTAGGGGGTTCACATTGAGTACATATGACTATAAGATATTGGGTAGTGCCTTTGTTTTGAAGAGCTGGGTTTCCTATATAGTAGGATTGAAAGGCAAAGCCCTGCTACTGGAGGCACTAGTGTTCTCTGCCTTTCTCTGTCATTGCTGCTCATCCGCGTGTCACTTCCCCATGGCTGCTCACTGTAAGATCAGTGAAAGAGAAATCAGGAAAAAAACACATGACTGGATGAAAAGAGGATGCTAAAGGAAAGGAAGGACTATTGAGTAATGTCAGCAGCCCTGATGAATGTCTAACATTCCAGCAGGGCTGCTAGAGACGTGAAATGCATGTGATTTGGAAGATTAGAAAATAAATCTAAGCTTGAAAAATGCTGTTGCCTGTTGCAGTCTTTCTCCTTTTCCCTAGAAGGCTTTTAAGATTAGCTGTTGATGCAAGAAATGAGCATGGGTGAAACAAAAAGAGCTATATGTCTTCAGGAGGAGGAGCCCAAATGAAACACATTCAGCTTCAGTCCTGAACACAGTGATAAAGAGAAGTAATAAAGACCCAGTGTCCAAAAGAATGAGAGTAAAAGTGAAAAAGACTGTTCATTGGGTATTTTGGACAGGAAAGCAGACTTGCTATTGATAATACTGAAACTGAACTTTGCATGACCTTTAAGGCACATACCTATATAATTTCCTCTTTAGAAGGCACTTGGGAGACATGGGGAAAGCACAAACCAATGAGGCAACGGTACATTACTAAGAGGGTTCAGTGTAATGACAATGAATGGGAGTAAAAACCCGATCTGCTGGGATGGCCAGCACAGAAGAAAGGATCCTTGAAGGGAGCAGCATAATGCTACAGAGAAACACTTCACTTTAAAGAGCAGGACTGGCTGGGAGGAGGCCTGCATAACTCTGTGCTATCATCAGAGGGAGGAGTTGGGAGAATATTTCAGAGGTATGGAGAGGTGAGGTTTGCAAAGCATCATTTGTAGGAAAAATGGAATTAATCAGTTTCCATTCACCTTAGTCTGTGGAAATGGCTAGCAGCAGGAGACACTGAAGAAGAACAACAAAATATACTCAAAGAATGTGAACAGAAAGAGAACTAGAGTAGGAAATTACCTTGAGATCAGCAGAAAAGCTATTTAGCCAAAAGCAAGAGGAAACTGGGAGGAAGGATGGGAAAAATGTCCAACAATGGCAAAAATGGCTCAAATTAAAATGAATAAAATTATCAAGGTGCACACAGAGTACGTTTTTACCTAAAGCATTTAGTAGAAATCCTTTGTGAGAAATATTTGTGGCTTTGTGCTAACCTGAATGCATATGATTTTTAAGGAATAGGAATTGGATGATGATTTGTATTTTGAAGAGTACCTGCTATTCTGAGTTCCTCATCTTGACTGAGGCTTCTGAAGGTTACAGTACTGTGCATACTGTACAATACCAAAACTATATGACAGTAATTTTATTACTTATCTACAACAACTGGTATGGATATAATGTAGCCTTGGGACATTCTTTGTATTTGTGCATGTAAAATCATTTCAGACAGACATACGCAGACTTAATTCATTTGGATCTGGAAAATACACCTAGGGTACTTTGGGCACCCTGCCACCAGGGCTGTATGTGAGCCAGAGCAAATCTGCTGACAGTTATCTTTCCAGCTGCTGTAACAGAGGCATTGTCTCCCTCATAGCCATGTCACAACGTTTAGTAAACTGTCAGAATCATCTGAATAGTGGGTCTTTCATATTTAGTATTTCTAGATTCACTTTGCTTCCTGAATGTCTCTTAAAAAACAAAGAAGTTAATGAAGGACAAGTTACTAAGAGTGTTCAGGATTAAAGCAGACTTGCTTTGCTGAAAGTTTTGACTAAAATTGTTCTGCTTTTGTCTTTTAACTTGACTCTTGATTTCTGTACACATAAAATCAAGAAAAAGTAAATCTTATTATTACTGACCATGACATTAATGCTGAACAAATAATTATTAACAAAAATATAGTTAGGCAAAGGATAGAAAAATAAGAGGATTACTTTTGTATGCAGAGGGAAAAAAAAGAACTAGAGCAAAAGAGTCTAATTAAAAAAATGAAGAGGAAGAAATTTATGTTGATATTGCTGAGATGCTGACTACTCAGTTTTTAATGAGGAAAAAAAATGGAGGAAGTAAGTATAATTAGAAAATAATTAAGCTTCTCTAAATACACCTGTTTATAGAATAGAGGTAAGAAGATGGTGGAATGTACAATGGCTATTTTCACTAGCATATTGCTTTGTACAGAAAGTACTGACTGAGGTCAAATTTTCTTCTGCTTAGACTGCTCTGACTAGCTATTCAAGGAGCACAAGAGTTATATGGGGATTTCTAGAGAAGTTACACATAAAATTTAACCTAAAATAATCTAAAATTAATGTCAGTCTAATTCACTGACAATTTTCTTGAAGGAATGATAAAACGCCACAAATATTTTTCTGGCATCAGGCGTTAATTTTTTTTTCCTGGTAACTAATGCTTTTTCAGTCAATATTTGTCTTCTAAAAGAGCAAATGAGTAGTTATTCAAAGTTTGGAAACAATGGTTGCTGGGGTGTGTCAAACACAGCATCACCAGCCAGACAAAAGAAGTGATAATCATGATGTGTTACCTTAACCACTGAGTATAGTTCTTGGTCCTACAAATTAAAAAGGGTATGAAGGTCCTTGAATGTGTCCAAGGGACATCAAATCTGGTCAAAGGGCTGGAAGGAATATCTTATGGGGAGCAGAAAAGTACTCTGGGAATGTCTAGTTATCAAAAAGGAGTCTGAACCTTGTTGCTGTCTAAGCTTCCTGTGGAGGGGAGGCAGAGAGGGAGTTTATAAGCTCTTCTTTCTGGTATTTATTGCTAGGACATGTGGGAATGGTTCAAGGCCGTTTTGGGCAAGGTTATTTTGAAATTAGAAACCATTAGTCAACTGAAGGGTATTCAGGCAACAGAACAGACTTCCAAGTGAGGTGGATGATGCCTCAAGCCTGTCAGGGATGTGGAGACATTTAGACAATGCCTTTAACAACATGCTTTAACTTGTGGGCAGCCCTGGAGCAGTCAGAAAGTTGGACTGGATGATCATTGCAGGTCCCTTCCAACTGGAATATTCTATTCTATTCTATTCTATTCTATTCTATTCTATTCTATTCTATTCTATTCTATTCTAATCTATTCTATTCTATTCTATCCTATCCTATTCATCTCCTACACAGGTCAATCTCTGATTTCAGACTCTGAACTGTGAATTAACTCTAGGAAAAAATTTCACAGGCTGTTTCTACATATAAAGCATGAGAATTCATGAGTGATATAAACAAAAATAATCTTGTACATAGAAAACTGCAAGGATCCAATAAAGGCAGGGATATTATGTTCAGTACTCTAAAATTTCACCAAGAAAATGAGCAGTCATATAAGTGGATGGTGGTATCAACATCTACAGGATGTTTAGGAATTAAAGGTAAGATGGTATAAATTGAAAATTACTTGCCTGTACTGTCTTGATGGCCAGTAAACAAGTCAAACACCAAGTTCTACATGCAAGAAAATCTAAAGGGGGTGGGTAAGACCTCTGTATCTGTTCATCTACAAAAAATAAATCCATGTTTTACAGTTAAAAAGGAGCTTTACATTTCAGAAGAGTGTTGTTGTTGTTGTTGTTGATTGTTTGTTGATCGTTTTGGTTTTTTTATCTTCAAATGAAGTACAGATAGTTCCAGTTTTCTTTTACATTTCCAGGTCTCAAAAGCCAAATTCAGTTCTCATGTCACACAAAACTCTCAATGTGCCTAAGATCTGCTCTTTATGCTCAAAACTGCAGCTATAAGGAATACTAGAATTTTCTCTTGCAAATAAAAACCATTTATTCTAGGAAGAAATGTTTGCACAGTGCCTATTATGACAGGATGCATCTCTAATTGGTGTCACTGGTAACATTTAAAACACAAACACATTAAGTGTACCAAATGAAAATGGTACTGTCTTGCTAATTCAATAGCAAATAAACACAAAATTAAGCAGTAGCACTATTTATCCTCCTTTTTATAATTCATTGAACTAATCAATAAAGTTTAACATTTTATATCAACTATAGAATAACAGTGCATGAAGATCAAGGATATTAATTGAGCTGAACTTATATAAGTTAAACTGAAATCCAGTTCTAAATACCTTGACCTCTTGTTGCATCCAGATCCAAGCATTGCCCTGTACTCTCTTCCATGTGTACACATTTTGCAATATGATATGTTAAAGCACAGAATTTGGTGTGGTTTGGGAGTTCAGCTGTAATTGAAAACCTTTTACTTTCTCAAGCATTTTTCATGGTTTAGCCCCAGCCAGCCGTTAAGGACCACACAGCTACTGACTCCTTTCCTCACAGCTGGATGGGGGAGAGAATTGGAAGGGTTAAAGTGAGAAATCACATTGGTGGAGATAAAACCAGTTTGACAGGAAAAGCAAAAGCTTCACAAACTAAGCAAAACAGGGAATTCAACTGCCACGTCCCACGGGCAGGCAGGTGTTCAGATATCTCCAGGAGACCAGGGGCCCATCACTCTTAGCAGTGACTTGGGTAGATAAACATCATAAGTCTAAATGTCCTCCTCACTGCTTCTTCTTCTAGTTTTTGGTGTTAAAGATGACACCACATGGTTTGTATTGTCCCTTTGATCAGCTGGGGTCAGGCCTCCCAACTGTATCCCCTCCCACCTCCTCTTGCACCCCCAGCTCTCTCCTTGGCAGAGTGGGGTGAGAAGGAGAAAATGCCTTGATGATGTGTAAAACCTGCACTCAGGAGTAACTAAAACATCCTTGAATTATCAATGTTGTTTGAACCCCAGATGAAATCTCATGGAATAATAAATATTGTGGGGTTAATTTTATTTATTTATTTTTATTTTTAATTGGGTTTTTTACTATTCCTGGTTATTGTGCTGATACCTCTGCTGCCACAAAAAGAAGAAGACCCTGCTGTCAGCCTCCTTCAGGCTTCACAATTCTTGGCATGGAAATGATACTTTAGATAGTCCTTCTCTGCCAGATAAACACCACTTCTGAGCACTCCCAAGGGCCACCTTCCCATGTACAGATGACTCCTACCCTGTAATGGACATCATGGACATTTTTTGCCATCCTTTCTCAGCATTTCTGGCCCTTCAGTGGATAATGGCAGGTAAAGAAGATCTGTCCTTCTGAAGTCCTCAGGGAATGCTGGGCTATTCAAGGATATTCCTTGCTGGTGACTCACCAGCAAAGGCAACCCCATACATGGCATGCTTCAGTTCATCAAGTTTGAACATTTGACAGAATTTATGATGTGTGCCAATAAAGTGTATGGTAAAAAAATGAAAAAAGATTTTTTTAAAAACAATTTTTTCTCAGTTTTAGCATTCTGCTTTCACAGTAACAAGTTTTTCTTGATTATCAGGAACAAGTAAGCAAAGACTGTCCCAACCAATCTGTCATTCTAGGCACCTACATCCTCTTTGGCAGTAGTATAGTGCAAATAAAGAGTGGGCAAGATTACCTTCTTTTTATGTATTACCACAAACTGTAATTCTCAAATGACAGGTGAATAAATTTTCCATACTTGCATTTATCTTCAACTATGTCTCAACTATGATTCATAGGAGTAGAAAAGAAAATGTTCTTAAAAGATTGTCTTGCTAGATTAACTCTTTTAGTCGTACAAGAACATGTTTATTAAAAAGGTGGAGCTTCATAGGCATGGCAAGGTAAATTAGAAAGACTGTAGACAATTATTTCTTGCAGGAACTATCCAGGAATTGTTCTGTATTCAAAAAGTCACCTTTAATATTTACATGTTAATGGGGTTGTAAGGCAAGAGGTGCAACGATTGTTCTGTTCTTCCCATTACTCTTTCTTGCTGAACTTAATAGTGTGCATCTCCTTCCCGTAATTCTTTCTTTCTTGCTTTTCCTTGCAACACTCAGCAGTCTCCAGCCTTTACTTCCTGACGGTGCTCTTCATGAATGTGTAACCCCCTCCCAAGCATTCTACCTGACCCACTCCATTTCTTTGTGAAATCAAGTAGCAGATTAACCAGTATCAATCAGAGAAAAGAATACACACAATCTGCAATGGGTGAACATGTTGCAATTTGGTGT